>NC_044191.1:29367720-30577720 GCF_900880675.1 Sparus aurata
TCTGCAAACCATTAGGTCTAATGACTAAGCATGCACACTTGTGTGTGTTACTGCGTGTATTAATGATGCTGCCTCCTTTAGCTCTGCATCAGGCATAGCCGTTAGAGAGTTTTAAAACCTGGGTGCGCGTGCGCGTGTCTGTGTGTTTGTCTGTGTGTGTGTGTGTCTGTGCAAGTTTGTGTACACTCAGTTCAAACCTGCTCTCCCTCCTGATATTCTCCAACCCCTATAAGCACAGGAAATTTAGTTTATTAAGGCTGAAGCTGCTGTTGTAGTCTTTACTCCGCTGTGCTTCTGAGCATCTTACTTTATTTGACTGCAACTGTAATATTCTGAATCCATCTGGGACTTAAATGTTGCCTGGAGATAGATGAGTCCAACCTCGCATTTATATATTATTTGACTCTGAGATCAGTTAGATAAGACTGGAAGCTACACATGCTTACACACATGATGACAGTTAAGCTGAGGGTAAGTGTACCCTGCCACTTTATTTACTGTCAAATATGTGGTCCCTGTATCTGAGTGACCTGAAGCACAAAAATTGAAGCTCTTGTTTCCCCAGTTGAGTAATTCTATGTATCATACAATACAAAGCTACAAAGCTATGTGTTAATATAAGGCAAACATCTGCGATCAACGATCACCCCAATCATAATCGCCACTGAAAGTATTTGCAGGAGTAGGGCTGTGCGATAAGTATGTATGTTATATATATCATGGAGAGCCCAACCGTTCTAGATTTTTGGGGCCAATGCTAGTATCGGATTTTTTTATTTTATTTATCATGTCTATCATATATTGATTATATCAATATATAATATATCAATATTCTTATATATGCCGATAATTTTTGCTTACACATTTTTTGCAATGGTCTGTCAAAAGCTGTTATCAAACACTTGTGACAAAGACACTTATGAAGAAAAGGAGATATATCTTAGAGTATAAACTCTATTGTCCAAAACAAGTGCACTGAAAAAGTTAACTTCACAAATTATAGCATAACAAATTTTAAACCACCCTACGTATCTCTTTTGGCATTATGTTCTATACAAAGAAAGTTTCATGTCGCTGCAACGAATACACGATAATATATATCCTTGAGGAGCCAATATCAACCAAAATATCGATTGAGCTCTAAAATCATGAGGCAATTAAAAGAAAAAGTATATCCACACTTATACCATATAATAATTCACTTTTGTGTTATATAAAAGGAGGCTGTGGTTACTGTTTGGCACTTAATGCTGCACTGTGGCAGAGCACATGTAATAATTCCCCACTGACAGTCATTTTTTAACCATGGAGGCATGTCAGGAGGAGTGTGACTGAAATGCCAAAACAACAAAGGAGATAAATCACTGTAAATGAGGCAGCTACATCAAAGTCGTGGCACATGTTAAAAGAAGCAGGCAGAGTGCCGGTTTCATGTTTTTAAGGTGATAGACTGGAAGGGCTTAATGAGGAAGAGGAGAGACGGAGAGAGATGAGAAACAGAGCGAGGGAGAGAGAGAGAAAGACAGCAAAACGAGGGGTTAAGAGAGGGAAAGCAAGCAAGAGAAAAAAGGATCTGTGACGACAAGATAAGAGCAGACATTCACATGAAAAAAAGGAGGGGTAGATGAAAGGCAGGAGTTTGTACGTGACGGATTCTCTCTCGATATGAATGTTTATTTTCAAAGAACTCTGCTTTTCTTCCAGAGAAACAGCAACACAAAGATGTTGAGATGTGGAAAAAAAATAAAAATAAAAAAGGAACAAAGCTTGTGTTTGACCCAGCTCCTGATAAGTAGTTAGACTGATGCTGCAAATCTGCTTGTTCGATACAGTCAAGTGTGAAAAAGCAAGCTGCCGTATCATCTGTATCTTCTCATGGCTTGTTGAAAGCTTCACCCTCACACTTGACATAAAGCCTTCAGGTCTAATGCGGTAAAAAGGTTACCATGTCGATGTCGCTGATCGTCAGAGAGGTCCAAGTCTAACATGAGATCGTCTTCATCCAGCTCTGAGGAACCCAAGTTGTTTAAAACATCCTGAGGAGAGAAAGCAAAACCCCAAAACTTACAACAAACAATAATAAATAATTATATTATACATAATGGGTTGATTGTTTTGTTATTCTAGGAAATAAAAAATAATACCGTTGGACTAAAAATGTCATTATGATTAACAGCTTTAATAAAACATTCGGCCAGTTTGGCAAACCCTAAGGAAGAAAAACAAAAATGACTAATTAAAATAGGGATAAGATATGACAACATTAAAGCAAATTATTAAATGATTTTCATCAAAGTAATCCAGGAGGGTTTATATCATTCAAAAAGATATTCCCCAACCAGAAAGACACATTTGAATCATTTCTATGTTACTTTAGATATTAGGTATATAATTAGGATATTATAAGTTAATAGGACTTTTTTTCCCTTTGCCTGCACTTAATGAGGTATTTAGTCTCTCATCGATGCATCCAAGCTCATGAAAACATTTTGCTACTCCTGTTATGCGGGGATCATTAGGGTTCGGGTCGAGAATGCAATGAACGTGTCGAATGAGGCTGTAGCTTTGTGCAACATCTGTCAACACTCCCTGTGCTTCTCGAGCGAAGAATATCTGCCGAACGAGAGCACTTTGCAAATCTGCAGTATTTCATAAAAGGAAGGAAGCCCACATTACGTATGTGTTCATCAAAACCGTAATCATAATCCAAAGTTTCATCAGCGTTTGTCTCATGTCTTTAATTTGATTAAGCAGGCTCTAAAAAAGAGAAGAGGGTGTTCTTTTCCAATAACACATAGCTAACAGTACTAATCTCCTCACTCAATATTCAATTATGTAACTTTTTTTTTTAACATGAAAATAACCAAGCTCATTCTGATGGTTTCAGTGTCTTGTAATATTACGAACGGTGTCTCTGTCTCAGCCACTCCGCCCCCCTATCACTCAACTCCAGCATTACATACATGTTCACTTCAAGATAGAAGTTTTCAACACATAACACTGCGTCTGTCGTGAGCACCTGCATTACCTCCTCTTACATCTCACATCAAACTCGTACACAATGTTCTCCAGAATCCGGCGAGTAAATGTTAGAAAGCACTGATAAGATTTTCCCAGTCCTTTATCGACATGACCATTGGGAGTCATGCTTCCAGATGTAAAAAAATCTCTATTTGCAATCTTTCAGTGAAAGCACTCGTGTTAGTGGTATTATTATGAGATTATAATGATGCATGATGCTCCTTTTGGTTCAGCTGCATTTTCAAAAGTCAATGCTGCCATCTGATGGTCATCAAAGGGAAACCCTCTGCATAAAGAAGTTTTAGCAACAAGAAAATAAGAATAGACCAAACACAACATAGCCCCAGGTAATTTAAGTATAATTATTGTAGCGATTTATGCATACTTGTGGCAGGGAACTTAATTGGTAAAAACATAAAATATATGTATATGACAAAGTTGCAAAAGACTATTGTTGATTGAATTGTTGTGCATGTAAATCAACAATACTTCTAAGGAACATTTGGCCACATTATACATTATATGTGTCTATATAATGTGTAGTAATTGGCTTACGCAGTATACCATGTAAGTGCACGATGAGACCTTTGGCAAATACCAACAAACGTGTTGCTTTTCATATTATGTAGTACACTGAATTACCCTGATACAGCAACTCTCAGCAGCCTGATAACCCCACAAGGCCAAAAGAGCTCGTTATTCATTACAAATAGCGCTTTCAGCTGGTTCTGAATACATTTTATTACCTGAAACAACCTTTCAGACCAGGTTTTCAAAATGAAAAAAGGTGGATGATGCCTACTACAGGCTTTCAGACCACTTAATGCTCGACGAGAGACCTTGTCTGAATTATCCTGATTATTCCTATTATGCACCAGTCTGGTGGAGCATCAGCAGATGCAGATGGATCCGAAAAAAATTCAGTGACTGTCAGTTTACATCACTGCTTGGAGATAAACAACCTCACAGGCACGTTCTGTGTTGATCTCCTCCCGTCTGAGTTGAAGAGCCTCAACGCTTAGTGACATAGCGAACTATTCAACCACACCTCTGTCCATTTGTTTGTGCGTGTCTGTGAGAGAGGAGATTTTCTTATAGCTAAATCAATGTTCTCCAAGGCATTGCGTCTTATGTATGAATATTACTGTTTTTTCATCAGGCACTCAGCGCAGTAAACATCAGAAAAAAGATGAGAATGCCTTCAGTGTAATGCAATTGAACAGGAGACCTCATTTCAGGCATTACAGCTAATAGCTAAAAGGTATTGGAAAAGAAATAAAGACCCATACAGCGCAATACTACTGCACACAGACTTCATTTGAAGCTAAATTACCCATTCTAATGCGCCCCTCTAACCAGAGAAATGTGTTAATATGATTTTATAACCCAGAGATGTCACCTTTCTAACTCGCTTATGTGATCTGAGTGAGTATAATCCTTGAGTTAATAGAGATAATAACAGATTCGAGTCTCATTAAAAGATGGCTCCATCTCTTAACTGCCAAGCAGAATGACATCCAAAACAGAAATAAGAGGAAGCAAGAGGTCCCTTCTATCCATCAGAAGCCACTGGTTTCTGTTCACCCAATGTGGAAATCATATATACAGTCTATGTAAAATTACATTTACTCAGTGCTTTAGGGTGGTAAATGCATTAAGATCAAGGGAGAGAGCCTTTGCGTTGCGGCCAGGTATTATAGCTTCTAGCCATGGAAAATATACGGACTAACAAATTACTTTCATTCTGTGCGGGCAGACACTTCACAGCCAGTTGTGTTTACAATGTGCCTGAGGCGGTCGAGGGTTGAATGTCCATTCAAATCTTGGATCCAGAGTGAAAAGAAACAGATTTTTACCAACATTGTCTCCCTTACCTCATGTGATATTTGTCATCTACTCATCGATACAAAATGATCACTCATCTCAGAGCAAAGCAAACAGCTGCTTCTTAGTAAACAAGCAATGCCATTTGTAGGAACTACATCCCAGTGTTTTATACTGTTGACTTTGTTAGCAATAGAATCCATATCTTCTTCGCCATGGTCATATATTTGAGGTACACATTTCAATTCAGTATTCATACCAAATGTTGTAAAGTCTTCAATAATACAAGAAAATGCTGTGACTGATGCAGCTACGGTGGAGAATATGACGACAATCATAGCAGAATAGAGTACTTCTACAATGTAGTCTGGATTGAGGAGGATGAGGTAATACCTGGAAACTACAACTGTTTTGAATCCTTGACTCTGGAATAATGTCCATCATCATCTTGCTTTTTTTGGAGCCAGAAGTGACCATATTTGGACGAGATGGTAAGGCTTGAGAGGATATCCTGATTGGATCCAGGGTTCTCCCCAGACGGTGGAACAGCGGCGCTGCGCCGCTCTACCGCTCGGTCAGCGCCGCTATACTCCGCGCGTGACAGTGTCGAGCGCCCCCCCCCCCCCCCCCCGGACTGACATTGACGAGCGGTCGCGCACCAACCCCCCCCCCCCCCCCCCCCGGACAGACGGTGCGCCGCTATACTAACAATTTCTGGGGAGAACCCTGGGATCTGACTGAGAACCTGAGAGCACACTGTGGTAGGGATTTGGCAACCTTAAGTAGCCACACCCTGAAGCATACTCTACTTTATCATCGATTTTACTCTTATTGGGACCATCATTTACAAAATGAACATTGTGCTGTATTGAAGAAGACTTAAATCTAGTGATTGAGACCACAATCTCTTTAGGAAACTGTTCTATGAGGTAACAAGTCAAGTGAGAAGTAGGGTAATTTTCTCATAAGCTAACATACAATTAGATTTCTGCAACCAGTAGAGATACACCCTGCTGGCTATTAGAGAATGCAGGTTTAAGGCACTTTCTGGATGGCATCACTTCACAGACTTGGAAGCAATTCCTTTACAATTTAGTAAAGTGAAAGGACAGTGACAGAAATGAAAGACTATTAAGAAGCTGCATCATTTACAGCTTAGTAGAGTGCTGTTGTTAAGCCATGCACACGGGTTTATACTTATAACCCTACCCATGCTATTTCCTGCCCTGCCCTCATTTTCCTAGTACTAAAAGCATCACCACACTTCAACGGTTATTTGTTTTGTCACACATGTCTTTTTTCCTGCAGTGACAAGTCAAAACATCTGCCATGAAAAAGGTACATTGCTGCTTAAGAGTGGTAACAAGAGATGGTTTGGAGAAGTGCTACACATTACAAGCGTAAGATTAAATGTGACAAATTTCTGGCCAGCCAGCTTATGAGCTCACTCTTAATAGTCATTTCAACATAACATTTTTAAAAATACTCTGAATTCTATAGTGCACCTACATAACCAAAAAGCTATTACAAGGATTGAATTCGTGCTGTGGATGGAAAGAGGCTTCAGTGAATTAAAAGAAACATTCTTAAATGTCCTTTCCGCAGCAGAGGTAGTCAATTCCAATCCTCGAGGGTTGTCCTGCAGTTTAATGTCCTGCAGAGACTTGTTCCTCTCTGATAGCTAATGAGCCCCTAATTGACTATCAAATCTATTCTTTCCAGGTACATTTACCAATGGATTAGCCTCTGGGCTGTTCACAGTACCACATTTAGAATATGAACAAGAAGTTTCTGTAATCGGCATGATATTTTAAACATAACAAGATCAGTACTTCGGTGGAATGTAAGAGGTGGTCCATATCTTATAACAGGTAGTCTACAATCTTTAGTAACATGCAAATAAATGGATTGTGATGATTCTTGTTTATAAGAATATAGAACACACAGGACGCTGTAAACCACAACGACACAATCTATCTTATATCTAAAAATTTTTTTGAATGTCTCATTTAATCACATGACAATAGTACTAATGCTGTTTACTTAACAGCATTTCAGCTTATCTAGACATGAGTCACGATAGCCATGAATATGAATACATTATGAGATACATTAGGATGTTTGTCATCAACCACTGCTGCCAGAGCTGAACAGTGTGGCCAGTTGGCATTAAGAAACCTAGCCTCAGAGAAAATGATTTAATTTGAAACGTGATTAGATTTGCGTATGGTAATTGTCACTGCATTGTATGATGTTTTTCGAGCATTCAATACATGTTTGCAAGCCCAGGCCTGTGGCTCTGTTGTTATAACTCCTTTCTCTGAGAAGAAGTGAATCCTTATGTGTCGTATGATTAATATAAGTGTTGTTGATTATATCTAGCCTTTGCAAGGGCAGCAGTCAGACTGGAAGATATGAAAACAAGCAGCACCCTGCATTACAGCACTGTCTAGCAAGGAAGCTGCAAAGCAACTGTTGATATGCATAAGCATCAGTCAAAGTAAAGTGGATTGCAGTGGAACCTTTCAGCCATATACGCCAATCAAACTACAAAGTTGCATATTCAAAGTTGTTCAGATTGTCTCAGTGATTGCGTTCAATGCCAGTTGACAAAACAGAATTTCTTAAGACGTTGCAAAGAAATTCTCTCTTATCTCAGTCTGCCTGCCTCAATATTATCGCAGCTGTCATTGGGAAACTTATGAGCAACCAACACTGTATGTGTACGCTGGTAAAATAAATATTTCACAACATCCCAAAGGGGTATCAAAATAAGAATAACAACTGGAATGAGATCACGGAGCAGCTCGAACAAACGCAGCCTTGCTTCACTTCACAGAGGCACCTCGCAGTTTTATCTCTGTGACTGAAGCTAATTAGTCGTTTGTCACTGCACACCAAATCTTCATTTGCTTTATGATAATCGTATTCTGTCTGGGCTGTAATGACGTGGCAATAACAAAGCATGTCCACCTAGCGTACTGTTTAGTATGGAGTGCCTGTCTGTCTGTGTTTTGCCCCTGAACGAGTGCCATGTCCTACAGGCTTCTTTAACACCACAGTCAGCCACGTTGTATATGCATAAACAATGAGAGTACCATTCTACTCCTTTAATTCATGACCTCACCCGCTTTAGTTATGTATTTACTGCAAATGCTCTGGTCTCTCAGTCAAGACCTTTTAACTACAAGTGCCCTCTGCTACCCAGCAAAGTTTGACAAAGTTAAAAAAGAAGAGAAGTGGCAGTGCATAATTTAATATTCACTCCAGGGCTCCTGCTTTTTCTGCATGACTTAGGCCTCTGAAGAGCCCTTCACAGGCGAGAAGAAGGAAAGTGAGAGATTACTCCATGTTTGGTGAAGTGTGTGTCAAGAAGCAGATGCAGACTAAAGTACACAGCAACGTGCTGAGTATATCCCTGCCCTTTTTAATCTCTTAGTAAAAGCCTATAGTCTCCGCCGAAATAAATCAGATTGGCTTAAACTAGCTTTCCTTCCACCGAGCCTCCTCGTGTGTGTTGTAGGAAAACCAACCAATACACAATAGTGGCTATAGCCTTTCTAGAAACAAATGTGGATATAGCTACAGCATGAATCAACAAAGACAGCCTGAGCTAACAAACAGTACATTAAATGCTTTAATCCTACAGATGACTGAGGAAGTTTTTCCGAGTGCTTTTTGCATTCTCTTCAGCACTTATATAATTTCAAGGCTGTGCCTTAAACAGCTTCAAATGTAAGAAAACAGACTTCTATTATGTGTTTTTCAAATTCAGGGGGTATGCAGAGTGTCATGTATTCAAAGATTCTTATGCTTAACTTGAGCTGTTAGCTATTTGTGCTGAGTGACACATTAAGACTTGAGGTGGAACTTTGTTATGGCAAAGTCCACACAGCACCGCTTACCATGTGTGGCTTAACAATGCATTAAATCACTTCTGAAATCTGAGAGTTTAACACAAGTCTGTTTCTGAGATGAACAATCACTAAAATAACCCCAAAACATATTGTCTTTTGTCTTGTCTGTAAATGTAAAGAGGCACATTTGATGTCAGAAGTAACCATACCAGCAAATAGGGGAACCATTCTTGTCTTTTTATTTTTTTTTATTCAAAATAAGTGAAAATTAAAAGCATTATTTTTGTGAATCAAAGCTTCGTAGTACCGTCAACTGCACTGCGGTTGGTTTTGCCCAGAGCATGCTGGAGCACTTTTGGAAGATTCATGGCCCAGAGCATACTGGGTGAGATTAGGAAGGATCCCTTATCAAACAGTATATCATAAGGAAGTATGTTAGCAGCTGGTTACAATTGTGGGCAATCGAATCCACTGTTCTCATCCCCTTTTAAAGCCGGGCTCTTCCTGTAACGGTGCAAGGGCAATTTAGCAATCATGTGGTGAGCTTCCCTATGAGGAAACTTGTTTGCGCAGAGTTATAAGCATCAGTACACAGCTAAGGCCACATGGTGTCTGTTTTCAAGGTCGATACAAGATTGTGTAAAATATCTGTATTCAATTCCTACACCTGTAGTTGCTATATAAAACCCTCTACGCAGTGCAGTATTTGTGTCACCTCACAGCAAATTGTTCAGTGCCGAAGGCGTCATTTGAGTCGCTTTAGGATTAAGAGCATTGCAACACAGAAATAATATTTGATTTGAGATGCAAGTAGAACTGAGTTGACTTTAAGATGCTGTGCGGTGAATGTTTGCAAAGCTAAAAATGTACATTAAAGAAAGCAACTGAAGTACTTGCTCAAGGCAACAGCTCCTGTAGGCAACTTTTCACCCTGATGCATATCAACATGATACATTTCAACAAGTCCTAAGTCAATTAGTCCCCAGTCTCTGAGAACTGAAGAAGCCTCTTGATGAGAGACGAAACGCCTTCAAGTCCAGTTGCCTACGATACAGCACTTACAATTACCATGTCCTGGATTACTGAGAACTGCATAAACGTCAACACAGTGTGCATACATATGAAGACACAAGAACACAGATTTAAACTGTCTGACGTATAGAACAGGTTCCAGATTGGAGACATTGATGCACAGTGCTGTTGTTCATCTCCATTGTTTTGCTGTTTTGGAAAGATTAATTTTCTCTACTGTACTTTTATTTCCTTAATTGGGGACATTCATCACGGCCCTGAAACTGGACAGCAGTGTGTCCCTGGTCATTCATCTTATTCTGTTTTGTTTCCATTTCATTCTCCCATTCTAATTGAGTTTTCTATTGCTCTTCATTATGTTTACAAATGTTGTTCAATGACATGTATTTTCTTTACGTGAAGCACTTTCACTCATCTCTATGTCTAGAAAAAGATTAGATACAAATAAACTTGCTCTGCCTCAGCTTATTGTTATGATGCACAGAAGAAGAAGGCGCAGATACTAAGCTTAGCTACCTAGTCAAATTAACTACATGTGCATGTTTGCATGTGTGTCTACTGATGCTTTACCTAAACATCTTAATCACGCTGTAAACTGCTACACTCAGACTAGACTGTATGTTTCATAGCTCAAGACCTACCAGACTTCCCAGTTTGGATGATGAGGAGTTGTTTCTGTGTTTGAGCAGACCACATCCCTCCATGCCGGGGGCATCTCTGTGGTTTCCATGGATACGAGGCCCACCAGCCCCCTCAGACGAGGAGCGCAGACGCCTTTCCATCCGCATCACCTCGTGATAGGGGCTGACACTGCTACACAGAGAAGCTAGAGCAGAGAGCAGAGTAAAGACACAGAGAGAAAGACTGAATAAAGTGATTCCCTGAGCAGAGACATAATCATCTTTTTATTATATCTCCAATTGGTAGCAGTCAGTTCTATTTCCTGTAGGAAACTTGTTTTTTTTCTTTCCATTAAACTTAATGACAGAGCAGCTTCTCCTTATTCAGCTTTTTAAATTACGTATAATCTCCCATTATGAAGCTCTTCAGAAAGCTTGCTTTTGGTCAAATAGTATTTGTGCCTGTTTTGTAATAACAACAGTTGAGTATCGCCGAGCTTACTGTTAAACAATGAAACTGCAGAGTGAATACTCTTCACTCAGACAAACTGAAGATTGCTATAATTGCTCTATTTTGATCTGTTTATACATAGATGTGAATACAGACTAATGCCACGTCCTCTCACTGAGCAGCAGGCTGAAATACATTTGTTAAAAACAGCCTTTTATATAAACTACTTCCTCTCTTCCTCTTTGTCTCTCTCTCATACATGCACACACATACTATAGTTTTCCTGGTGTGTGTGTGCGTGTGTGTGTGTGTGTGAGTGTGTGCGTCTTCTTCTTGTCTTTGTTCTTATGGTGTCAAAAATGAGCAAAATGATATTTTAAGTTTTGGCTTTGCACTGAGCAACAACATAACCCTGAAAAGGACCCATAATTGGATTGTCTAGAACCATTTTTAACCAACGTCGAGACCATTTCAACCAGGAAGGAAAGGCAGACCTGTGCTAAATGTGGGCCAACATACCAGAGGCTTGTGTCACTGTGTGCAAACATGATTATATTAAAAATCACAGAGAAGCTTGACATTCTATCACTGTCTGTCTTTAGTTCCCACTGCCTGGAAGCTAGAAATTCCCCAAGTGTAAATCAATATTCAGCTGCTTTCCAGCAAGCATGCATGCGTGTGTGTGTGTGTGTGTGTGTGTGTGTGTGTGTGTGTGTGTGTGTGTGTATGTGTGTGTGTGTGTGTGTGTGTGTGTGTGTGTGTGTGTGTAGGTGTGGGTGTGTGTGTGGGTGTGTGGGTGTGTGTGTGGGTGTGTGTGTGTGTAGGTGTGGGTGTGTGTGTGGGTGTGTGGGTGTGTGTGGGGGTGGGTGTTCACAATCTAAAATTAGAAATGTAATATACAAAGCATCATATATCATGCATCTTATTACATGAATTACAGTTCTGAAAGACGTTACAGTAAAACCAATCACAATTTTTGTCGACAATTACTTCCGGGTAGAAAACCTCTGCTTACATACAATTGTCTTTTTTCATGATTATTGTGTTATTTCATGTCGTGTACATTTAATTCATTTGAAGTGCATGTTGGATGCTTTCATATCTGCCTGATTACAACATATGTATGATAGCATGCAACTGCAAGCAAAGCATGAATTAAGTGATAGTAATATAAAATTATCAGTTGCAGAAGCTAAACTTGATTCCTACGTGTTTACATCGTCCTAGAAAAAACAACAATCCCCCAACATTTGTTAAGAGTTGAAATCATCTATCTCTTTTGCTGAAAGGGAAATAAACTCAGTCCAAAGTTCCTGTTTTTCATGGTTTAATCAAAGTCTGCCAGTGGGCTGCAGATTTAGTTTTTGGTGTCGTTACCAGAAAAAGCCTTGGCTAAAAAAAAAAAAACCTCCTCTGCAATATGTTACAGCAGCTGAAGAAGTGAGGAGGATAGTGACAAATCATGCTTGGTCAGGGTATACATTTTCAGTCTGACACATACTCTTTCTCTTCTGTCACCCACAACTGGCATTGATTTATTAGGCTGCAGCATTTTTCCAGATCCGCAGTCTGAGTTACAGCTGTAGAGTGACAGGCGAATGAGTTTTGAACCTGTAAAGTTTCTTGTAGAATCTGTGATGTTTGAAAACACTTTGTACTTTTATCACAAGTTGCCACATCATTTTTAAGTTGAGGAAACACCAAGTAGTTTTTAAAAAAAAGAAGTGGAAACCAGCTCAGTGAGACGTGATAATGTTACTTTGATTCTGATTAGACCAGATTGCATCACCTCCACTTAACGGTTTCTTGGGGGGGGGAATCTGTTTCAGAGGCGTGCTAATGAACTCTCAAAGATTTCTATTTTCTGTGTTTTTCACACTTGTTCAGTCTTGCAGTAGGAGGTAAAAATACCAATCAACACTGAAGGAGCAGAAGCATGGAATCACCTTCACCGCATGATACATATTTATGTCAAACTCATTGGAAAGAGATAACAGTAATTGTTTTTTGAACAGATAAAAGCATCATATAATTCACTTTATATACAACCTTGGATATAATGGTCATGAAACTCAGCATGACGTCTGTTTCTCAATACAAATTGTGAATCATTTTATTGGTAAATGTACTCAAATAATTCCTCTATGAGTGAATGAGTGCGTATGTTAGAGAGCAAGTGAGGGAAAAGAGTCAATGGGGGAAAAAAACTTGTAACTAAGGCACCAAAGAAAGTGTTATACTTAAAAGCCTGTATAGCCAGTATGCCACTGCATAGTAAGAAGTCAATACCCTTGCTGTCTCTAAGATAACATACCTAGCCAACCATTTTCATGGAGCGCTCATCACAAAAGAATGTCAAACACTTACTGAAACCAAGTGTGTGTCTGTCTGCGTGTCTCTGTTATGAGGGATCAACCTCGGCTTGTAACGCCCATTGAGCACAAGTGTACAACCCTTCAACAGGGTGAAAAAGTGTGTGCGTCTCTGAATGTCAGTCTGAGATTTAGCTGTTGGTGTTTGCATGAGTTTCGTACCTGCATGTGGTTTCCTCAAGTGAGAGGACCTCGGTTCGTGGCAGCCACAGAAGCTTCCTCTTTCTTGCACAGACAGTGTGTTTCTGGCCCTCCGTTCCGATTGCTCTGGGTTGGAGTGACAACCCTCGCTGCGCACCACACCTGCCTCGCTCTCGCTCGTGGTCTCTGTGTGGTATCCTGCCTTTCTCTTCTCCACCAACTCCTTCCTCTGCTCTACGGACACCACTTCCGTTGCTTCCTTTCTCTCCTCCTCCCTCTCCTTCCTCTCCTCCAGCGATTGTTCCTGCAGAGGTAGGCAGGGTACAGCTGTTTCGGGCTCTGAGAGGGAAATGGCAGTCTCATAATCGGTGTTGTTGGCTGTGCTGGTGTCGGGGAGTAAAGGTTTGTCAGTGCTGGACTCGGCGGGAGTGAAGAAAACCTGGGGAGAGGACAGACCAAAAGCATTTGAAAATGTTACATTCAAATACGAAAACAACACTGAACTCCAATGAGGCAAAAAGCGATTTACAGAGAGGAGAAACCACTTTAGTGCTCATTTAGTAGGTGGATATTTGTGTCCTCGGGCCGCAGTGTGCATGTTTAGATAACACAGTCATACAGTATTTACTCTTCAATGGCCTGAGTACAGAGCTTTGTCTTTGCAGCTGTTATTCTGGGTAAATGGTTTCCTGTCTGGGGTTCCTTCTAAGACCGAGAAATAAAATAGGATATATTCTTTTCTAGGAGGAAAAGTTGAGAGCACAAAGGTGTGAAATGTGGAGAGCAGTTTGAAGACATGGGCAGGGTTTTCTTTTTCATGCCTAAGCACTTTCAATAAAAGGACTTTTCATGCCCAGTGCTCAATTTTTATGCCACATTTCACAGATTCCACACAATGGTCGTAAATATTCCTCTTTTATAGTTTTTTGTTCTTGACGTCCAAGCGCACCTGTGGTTGTACTGTCCGCCCCTGAAGCACTTATGTCTCAATCTTGTCTACAAATAATTTCCTGCTTGTACAAGCCTTGAAAAATAATTGTTCAGATAATTTAGAATACTTCAACCAAAACTCATGCTGGTGAACTACAATGACTCTTTCACAGAAACATGCTCTACGTCTACACTGATTAAACCATTTGACTCCAAAGCACCTTGAATGATTCAGAAAGACACGGTTAAAAGCGTAAAACAAGCTACCTGGGAGGTAGAGACCGCCACGCTGAAGTTCTCTGCAGCAGGTGGAGGGTCAGGTGGGGCTGTGTCAGCAGCCGGCCCTGGCACGGAGCTTGGCCCTGGGTCCAATCCAGATCCAGGACTGGGGACTGGCAGGGCATCCACCTCCGACACAGAATCCTCTGTGATGGGGATGAACTCTGAAGGGGTGATGGCTGTGGTTCGGTCCTCTGATATCATCGGCGACTGCAGTGAGCTCTCGCCACCAGCTCCAAGCAGCTCGCCTGGCCATGACCCCGGTGTGAGCCCTCCTGCCCCTGGAGTGATGGTGGTGGAGCTTGGAGGTTCCAGGTTCACCTCAGGAGGTCGGTGGTGATCAGAGGTCCGGGAGAAGCGGTGGTGAGCCGAGAAAGATTTGGGCAGTAGCTGTTTCTTCTGGCGTGATGACCGTTTGTTGTTACTGCCGCCGCTGTAGTCATCGAGGAACCCAGAGTCGTCACCCTCATTGGTCCCTGAGCTGCTGATGCAGTTTATAAACACATTTCGATTGGTTGTGGAAGAGGATGAGGACCCTTTTTCAAAATCCTCAGTCTGGGAGCGGGTGATTTTCTTCTTGTGGCTACCAAACCCAAATGAGTGGCGTGACTTGGGGCGTCCTCCACCCTCACTGAACCCTGTTGACACGGAGGTCGGGATCGTCTGCTGGTTATTTCCGTTTGTGTCAGTGCCCTGTGACAGCGGAGGTGTGAGGTTCAGGTTGATAGGTTGGACACGTGGCTCACTATTCCGTTTAGCTGCGAAACTGAGAGATGGAGCGCGGAAAAGGCTCCGCCGTTTCCCGGTGCTGCCAGAACTGGAGTTAGTGCTGGATGGCGAGGAGCTGTGGACACCATTTCCGACTCCGCCCGAGGACGGAGACGAAGGGAGAGACTCCTGCCTCTTGCTGCTGCTGCGGCGGAAGATCGGCAGGCGGGATACAAGTGTGGAACGGCGTGAGCCCGATTCACCCATCTGGAACACTGAGGAAAGAACCAAATACAAGAAACATTTATCATATATCACGTACTGTAGAATCACATTCAGCGTAATGTATAATAAGCAATATGTTCTGTTATGCGGCAGGAAGGAACTCTCAAATAAACCAACACATTCACTGCTAACCCTTTAAGCAAATGCTGGACCTAAACACCAGGAAATGGAAGAGCACATAGCATTTTTACAGTTTGCTCAAGGAGCTTCAGAGAGCACAGGCTGTTTGAAGTGAGAAATCTCCCATCACATTTCCCACGCTCAGTGAGTCAAAACAAATTACCGCTGCATCTTTATCCTGCAGATGCTTCTGTGGCAAGTGATGTCATATGTGATAGATTTTCTCCGTGGGGGCATCGGCAATACATTTGTAAACAAAAACAGCCCTGTTTATCCTGTTACTCTCTCCCAGGATTCCGTGATTAAAACATTTCAAAGTACAACTTATAATGCGAATCACAACTCATTTTCTGTTTTTCTCACTTCCAAAGTGGTTTGACCCAGCATACTTACGATGCCTAGCTGAGTTAGAGTTCTGTTTAGGGTGCAGCTATTCATGATAAGA
The DNA here is from genome assembly GCF_900880675.1 of Sparus aurata. NCBI lineage: Eukaryota > Metazoa > Chordata > Actinopteri > Spariformes > Sparidae > Sparus > Sparus aurata. The sequence goes on from NC_044191.1 coordinate 29,383,806, forward strand.
ACAAAAAGATAGGACTATCACAAAGAAGCCGAAAATGCCATTAAGTCAACTCATACTTTGAACCCTAAACCTCCGGATGTCTGACAGAGTACTTAAAAAGGAGACATCACAGTTTTTAATTTTTATAAAGTAAAAAAACAACAGGAGCTGTACTGAAACACAGCATTTAATCGGGCACACAGAGCCTGTGCTCCAAAAACCATATATTCAAGTTCAGTCTTAATCTATATGGATGTGATTACTGCAGTTATTTCTCTTTAAAATGCCCCATGTTACAAAGCTGAATCATGACCCGCAGGGAGAACGACCGAAACAGAGATGGGAGTTAGAGAGATAATCAGATGAAGGCAAAGGATACAGAAACTATAACAAGCGTTTGACTTTATCTTGGTGGATTTTCGCAGATTAGGGTGAGGTAACTTCAACAAAACATACCATCCTTACGTGACTCAGCAATAAAAAAATTAAAGATGAAATTCAGGTTGTAACAAAGCTTGGGTTCTCAAATCTGTCCCTAAGTAAACCACGCTCCGCACAAATCAATACAAAATCTCTGGCAGTGTTTTCAGTCCAATTCAGCCCTCGAGTGTAAACCCTCTTCTTAAAGAAATCAATTAAGGATGATCTTTGAACCATCTCTGACACTGTCAAAGTTATCTTCAAAACAGTCAGCGCTTAGCCTTTGTGCACAAAGTGTCGGTACAGCTGGTATCACCAATACTGCCATCGATTTTGATTATCAAAATTAAAAGCTCATTTTGATCAATTCTCAGTTTAGAAACCAAAGCATGTCACAAACTCAGCAGTTACCCACTTGTTTGATAGCAGGACATGCAAAAGAAGACAAAAGAGGTGACCGAAGCAAAGTTTGTCGCGTTAGGCAAAAGATAATCGTACGCTTAATTACCTGGACTTAGGAATGTTACCTGTCTACCCCCTCAACAGCACTGTCCGAATACAAGGTTGAGCCTCCACAGTTTTAGAATTGGCAAGCCTCTTAGTAAACACATTGCAAACAGGACTACTGTCTCACTGCTTGCCAGAATTAACCAAAGTTCCAGGGAGACATTACTTTCAGCGCATACTCACGTTTTCATTGTTGTTTGCAATCAATTAGCCAAACAGTGCCTATGAAGTCCTTATAATGATGAAGAAGCTGCCACTGTGAGAGCTACAGGAGTGTTTTGTTGTCGATCTCTGTGTAATAAGCTTACATTAACACCCTTTACTGAAGTGGCTTATGAGTGTGCCACCTCCTTGAAAGTAAATTTGATCAAGTTCTAAATACACAGTGATGCGGTTCCTGTTTTCATTCGCTGCTACCTTACTGTAATATACAACAGAGGCACATCAATATTGTCAAAGGCTGACTAGGGCGATAATATTTACAGTAATGACACAGTAAACATAGAAATGATACACGCACACGTACCAAAATGCTGCTATGCTTTGCCCTGTCTGTTCTGGATCACTTCAATCTGTCTGTGTAAGTCAACACACACTGCAGCTAAGTGTTCCTTCTCGACACATTTGACACTTCCTTTTTATGGATGAGCCAGCGGTTTAGGGGCATTTAGCTTATTATCACCACAACACAGCCATTTGACCTGGTCATGAAGCTCTGACCTGGCTTATCAAGACAAATTGAGACATCCAACAGATTGGATCGGGATTAAAAACGCATTGAAGACACCCGTGTCACGTACAAGAGTAATCAGGAGTAATGAGAAAACTCTTTTAAGTGATTGCTTCCAAAATGTCTGAAGGACATACACTGACCTGACGTTGATAGATGTACGATCGACTGTATTTGGCATCGTGCTCCTGTACATAATGATCTATTGCAGCTCTTTCGAACACACTACTCACCGGAATAATATGTCACAGGAAGTCTGTCCAGGCGAATGCTTACAAAAAAGAGGCAAAAGAGAAGTGGTGCTGTCTGCACTGCACTGAAACAGGTGCTTATTTTCTCACGACTCAGTCCCTGCATGAGAAGTGAGACTACCTGTTTCCCAGAAGGGCATAACTCCAGCTCATGTCAGTTCCTCTTTCCTTTTGCTGCTTTACTGCAGTTAGTGTCAGTGGACGAGACAAGTGTATTTCTGAGATTTACAGGTTTCTAGGGAGCTTCATTTTCTGAGTATTGCAGCACTTTAATTCTAAAAAACAATGTCAAAAACTTCACAGTGGGTCGTGATAATTCGCTCACAACAGGTTTGCTGCGAATATTGAAGGGTAAATAACAATAGCTCAGTGTCAATCAGTATATAAATTGGTATGAGGCTCTGCAGTTGCGTCAGAAATGCCCAAACAGATTTTTGTCCAATATTGACTTAAAAATATTATTATCATATAATAACTATTGTTAAACAAAACAATGGTGCTGTGACATAGAGCCAGCTTCCATTTCAAGCACAGGCTGTTGTAATGCACACACAATACACAATATATGTTCATAATGGATTGTTTTGAAATCAATAGCTGTGGGAGTTGAGAGGAGCCCCCTGCCATGCTCCTAATGATCTCAACATGCCAAATAGACCATCTTAGCTTGAAGTCTTTTATTCCTGCACTGATGACTGTGTTGTTTGCTTATCAACACACTCTACAGCCTCAACCTACACAAATCACATGGTAAATGAAAAAGGTGAATTCCCATCTCAGGGTAATTTCACACTGACTTATGATTACATGACAGTTTGAAAGAATAAAGGTGTGTATGGGGTGTGGACAACTGGGTGTTTCCTATACAACAGGTTCTCGATGGGATCTTTTTCACAACCATAACCGCGTGTTATGTACAAAACCATAATCTCTACTACGCGGAGTAAAAGATTAGATATTAGGCAACACTGCTGTACTTAGGACTGAACAAACACAGAGAACAATATACAGTACTCAAAACAGGCTTTCATAATGTGGTGGAGTCTGATACGGCATCTTGAGATCACTTAAAGTAAATGTAAAACTGTGGCTCAACCAAAGGCTCCGTGAGGTTAGTTATTCCTTTGAACCTAGGGGGATTTGTGTATTTTAATAAAAAAGAGGTTTAAGAAATATCTATATATGTATGTGGCAATATACAAATCTGAAGATATGTACACACAAATTGGAGGAACCAATTTTCAAACCTTGATATACTGCAGGCTTGACCATTATCATACTGTATACATCTTATCTATAATATGAATTATTTAAAATGTATATATTCTAACTTTCTATTAAGTTTCAAGTCTGTCAGGACAGAATATTTTGTGACATTATAATGAAGCATCTGTAAAACAAAAAAAAAAAAAAATTATCATCACTGGAGTTCATACTGTTCCATACTTGAATCTTACATCAACACATCACCAACTTTTTCACTTATGGCAGGCATAATGCAACTGCTGCCCTCCTCCATGCAAGCCAGGACATGTGGACAAAACAACAAGCCATCCTGGGCTGGAGGACACCTTTTTGTCAGGGGCCACCAAAGAAACAAGAAACCTTTGCTTATTCAGAACACACACACACACACACACACACACACACACACACACAACACACGTCAACATAAGATAACACATGCAAATAGGCAAAACACAAGCAAAACACAAGCCAGGACTTTGACAGCACATATGTCGCGTTTAAAAAAACAATGCTGCATATAAAAAACAAAAAAACAACTGAAGCAAACTGAAGTTGTGTCACTCTGACAATGTTGGGATGGAGAGGAGTTAAAAAACAAATACATCTACTGCACAGATAAAACGCTAGGTGAAGAAGACATTAATCCCTCCATTCATAGGCTGCACATCATACTGCTGAACTGATGTAGGTCGTATGTCATATGACATGATGTCATGATGGGGATAACACATAAATATTGATCAGCATGACCACAGAATACTGTATCAGACAAAGAAAATGACTTCTTCATCTGAGTCCCCACTGGAAGAACAGGCACCTGAGGCTCCAAATGAACTGAAGATGAAGCGAACATTTGCATTTGGCTAAAAATGTGTTAGAGTTATGGTCTTTCGTTCTGAATCTTTAGTCTCCATCCCCGAGTCTGGAAAAGCCTCATGAAATAATATAAAGAATACACTGATTATTTCCTTTTTTTTTTTTTTTTTTATGTTTGAGCTGTTACATTTAGTCTATTACTAGATTTGTCAATCGAAAGCAAAAGTGAACGTTGCCAACTGTTTTGACAACAGATAATTTCAAGCAAAAAGTCAAACATGTTCCTAGACAATAACTTATAGGGACGCAAGATACATCACGGTCAATAAATTATCAGCCAAATATTGAAAATGTATATCATCAGCCATTTATGAGTATCGGCCAAATTCAACCGGGTAAATAAGAGGCCATAATATGAATTCAAGGTGCAAACATTTAATTTAACAAGAGCAGCATTTTACAAACATCGATGTAGGTGGCCGTTTGGACCCTAAATGTTGGTTTAAGACCGACCATTAACAAACTAATGGCTATCTTATCGGTAGCAGCCATGAGAAGCAGGAAGCCTAATCACCGGTTACTGGAGTCTGCTGAAAATAATAATGCATATTGTGCATCACTCTGGGAAATCATGATGAGCAGTTCTTCACAATTTTGTTAATGTTTTTTTACACTAAATGATGAAGCGATAGTGAAAATACACCACTCAGAATCGTTCGTTCGTTCGTTCGTTTTCTTCCGCTTTATCCATGCGGGTCGCGGGTGATGTTACCGCTTTTATACCACCCTTTTTCAAGGTGGAGCGGGAATACTGGGGCCAAATCCAGTGGCTCTATGGGCGAAGGCCAGGGTACTCCCTGGATGAGACGCCAGCTCATCGCAGGGCCCTTACTGATGGCAGTGGCTGCCACGAAGGTGCCAACTGCACATCAGGAGCAGTGTTGGGGTTCAGCATCTTGCTCAAGGATGCTTCGGCTTGTAGCTCAGTCCCGCCCAGGGGAGCCAGGGATTTGAACCAGTGACCTTCCGGTCACTAGTCCTCAGCTCTACCCACTGAGCCACAGCCGCCCCTACCCCTCACTCAGAATATGTAATAGCAAAAAAAACCTTCTGATTTTAACACAAAAAAAAAAAGTAAATAAATACCCCACTCAAAATGACTTAAAGATCTCGGGTTATTTCTGCGTTTCACTCGCTTATTCTATGATCCCAACACATTTCATTTGACTTTTTATTACACACCACTCAGAATATGTAATAAAAGTCAAATGAAATGTGTTGGGATCATAGAATAAGCGAGTGAAACGCAGAAATAACCCGAGATCTTTAAGTCATTTTGAGTGGGGTATTTATTTACTTTTTTGTGTTAAAATCAGAAGGTTTTCGCTGCTCTGTTTTTACTCAACATTTGCAGATACAGTGGCATCTTGCACTGACTAATGACTGAAGGTTACTGCACATTAGCACATCACAATCACAACAATGAGTGGGCCCTTAGCACGTTATTACAGTGTGCTTACAGTGTTACTGTACCAACACTTCTGACTACTGTTCAACAGGCCTGGCTGCTTCTTATTCTGCCCACGGATTAGCTGTAACTAGTTATCAGATTACACAAGATTGTATGAAATAAGATGCAAGGGACGTTTCAGCTAAACGACCACCACCAGCAGCAGCAGCAGCATCAGCAGCAGGACACCAACAACTGTCAAACCGAAACGTCAACAACGTTTTGACGCTATCGACCTTTAATCCAGCCTTAGCTAGCTGTGTCAATCCACTGACGTTAAACCGTAACGACTACACTCTGAGGCTAATGGTCCCCACGACGTTATATCGACAAAACGCACTGTATCGCTCTCGTGTAGCTATAAAGGTCACCGGTGCTTCGAGGGAAACAGCAGCGGGCACCGTGAGCCGGGGGCTGGCTAACAGGCAGCCGCTCAGCCGTTGGTTCACGTACCGTACGTTAGTCGGTCCCACAGTCTCTCCCGAGGCCGCTCAGTGCAGAGGCAGCTGGTGTGTTTCTTCTCCGTGCGGTCATACGAGTTGTTACAAACCTACATGAGGACTGCTGGGATTGTTCAATGGTACTGAATTCCTACTGAGGTAGCACCTTGTGTTGCACTGACGCCGATGTTACACCTCCGTGACGTGGAGGCTGCTTTCCTCCTTCGTCTCTTCCGGGTTGCGACGACAGGACGAGAGCGTGCACAGCGTGACGTCAGTCCTCCTCCTTCTCTCCTCCTCCTCCTCTCCTCAGCATCCCTCAGCAGGTGGATCGGTTTCCACTTGAGTCTTTGCTTTATCATCAATGAACACATCATATTATTAAAATCTACTCTGTCCTCACTGATTTATGATGACTACATTTTCCAAAATGTTTTACTCAATCATACTCCATAACCTGAAGAAACAGTAGCATATGTACATCTGTGTGCCTCACATTTTGCAAAACTGCCTTGTTTTTAGTTTTAGAAGGGAGATCTAGAGCAATCATAGTACATTATAAGTGACTATAATAAACATGTTGTTGATGATGAAGGTTCTCAGTCACAATTCTTATTCTAACTTAGAATAAACATTGTGTTGGTGTTTTGTTTTGTTGTTGTTGTTGTTGTTGTTGTTGTTTTGCTTTTTTTATCATGCTTTCTTTCTCTAAAGAACATTCAAATACAAAACTGCCGAACCTACAAACAGTTGGTCACCTATGTATGTATACAAGCTGAATATTTACCATATGTACTGACCATCAATGCCATTCACTGATATACGGGTCAGTACATATGGTAAATGTTCAGCGAGCATCTTGTGAGATTACAGACGATCTGCCGCAGGAATTTATTATCAGTCTGTAAATTTGATTTAAAATAAAAGATATCCTCTCCATCCCTTGAATAGCAGTTACAATATCCATCCAGTCAGTTTTTTTGTTGGACGTTCAGCCTTTAACCATTTTCATGTTCCAGCTTTCATGCTGGTAGCTAATAATATATTTACTAGGTATTAAAAAGATGAGCTGCAGTGTTGCCCAGATGAATTGTCATAAAAGAGCAGTCAATTCCATCACCAAATATGTTTTGTAGTGCTCGTGTTACCTGCAGCCAACATGACCGAGTGGCTGTGCAGCCCCAGAATATGTGGAAATGATCTGCCAGCTGTTCACCACATTTCCTCCCGGCAAAGGTCTCTTTTCATACCACCTGCCTGCGCACGTTTTAGCTTGGGGGGTTACAACACATCTAATCAAATTCCTCCAACAGAACCTTCTCCAGAGGCCTGAACTTGTGGAAGATGGATAGAACAAATATTCAACCAGTCCTCCTCTGAGATGACAAGTCCACATCCCTTCTCCCACAGTGTTGTGTTTTTTTTTAATTATACTGGCAGCAAGTTTGTTTTTTATAGATGTATTAAATAAGTCTTAATGTTGATTTTTTTACCTGATATTATATGCTGCATTATATTTATACGTTTATAACATAATGATATATGCACATATATCATAGGAATATGATTTCTTCATCTATATATTCATAATATATGCATATATGTATAGCTTGTGTATTACACATTTATACACATACTTGTGTTTTGTATAAATAATTATATATGTGACATGTATACCAGTATATGTAATCTACATACATATGTGTATGGGCTGACATATGTCAAAGTATGATATCTCTAATGGTTTTAATATATGGTCTGCACATTTACGTACATTTGTGCTGCATTTTCTATATATTTTTGTTACTTATACAGTGAAGTCAATATAGTAAAACAGAGGGAATATAGAAAGACTGTTGACCAGCATCAAACAGTGTTGAGAGGCTGTGATTTCTGCCAAAGGTTATATCACAAAATGGCAACTGCCGCCCAAACATTTGCATGTCTCAGCTGCTAAATGAATCAAAGGCAACCACACAGATATGGGAACAATATGAAATAGACAGAGTGGATTTAAAAACACTATTCTTTATTTGATGAAATCCCCACACAGTAAATTGAAAAGTCTAGCGTTTCCAGGAATCCGAGCAAAGAACAACATTTCCAAATCTTTACATACAACACATACAGAAACCCACCACTTACACGCCACATCCAAATCCTCCGGAGAAAACACAGAGACAAATGCACTGTCGCTAATTTAGAGTTCAGAAAAATTGCTGAGAAGAAAAAAACAAAAAAAGAAAGAAATTAGTGTTTAAAATTCACTTTGTATCAAGGAGAAAGCCAAATTTAAAACCACAAACTAAACTATAAACTATTAACAGTGCAAATTGTCTCGACAGGCCCTATTGTCCGTCTATTCTACAGCCTGTTTTCAGAATATTGCACACACACATACACACACACACTTATTATACACACCTGCAGAGCCAAACCGTCGCTGACATGCTACAGATTTTTAAAGTGCTAGCTTGGTATTAGATTAGAGAGCCAGCCTGCAAAATATTTGGTTCTAAATTCATCGCTGAAACGCAGGCTAGGATGCAATTTTAATTCAAAAACTGCTGTGTATGTTGAGATTACAAGCCAGATTTCTAAAAACTACATACGACTGTGCTGTGACCCCCAAGTGCGGAACAAAACCAGAAGAAAAACCACCTTAGAAACAACAACGACAACATAAAGAACATTCAGCTGTTTGTTCTGTATTTAACAGGAATACATTCTGTGATGGAAAAAAATAAAAAATAAAATAAAAATGAACCTGCCCTTTCAATTTCATAAATGCATAGACATATTTTTAAAAGATGTTGATAGTTTTTAAATGCAGGATTCAGGGGTCAGGTCTGAGACTAAATATGCACACAGTCACAGAAATCCAATATTTTGAGACAAGAGAACGTTTATGTCGAGCTAAATATGAGAGCATGAATTCATTTTAATGTTTTTAACCCAAAACAAAACATTTAAACTGACTAATCAAACCAACACCACAGAAGAGGAAGAAAAGGTTGTTAGTACCATTTGAAAAAACACTCCCTTGATAAAGGCAGCCGAACAAGGTTAACATCTGTTTACAGTAACTTCCACCGATAGTGATTACACGTCTGTTTCAAGTCCACAAGCAAACACCAACTAATAACATTTAAGATGTACTTTATTTCACTGAAAATAATATACTCTGGATTAATAATTATGTACATGGAAGTTAAAATCAAACTTTTTCTGACAGACCAGCGTATTACCTGCCGTTTGAGAGAAGGCGGAGATATTGAACTGAACTGACAACGGTCGAAGCTGCAAATCAAGCCAAACTCGTTTCTGTGAGGAAAAGGTACAGTAGTTAAGGTTTTCCAGGCCCGACGGAGAGAGGTAGGTAGCATTGGGGCCCCAATCAGGGCCAGAAACCTGAGAAAACGCACACACACCGATTACCCTAACCCTCCAGAAATCAAAAATATACATGACTTGTACAGACAAACCCACGTGCAGGCACATTTACAGTATGGGTCTTTACAAAAAAAACAAGTGTGGTAGCCAAGGAAACAGTCTGTCTCAGGTGCTCTCTTAGACTTTAATATTTGAGCTGATTTACTCAAAGCCAATCAACCGCTTAGATGTCTGTCTGACAGCCAAACTGACCAGTGACGTGCTAAATGCTTCACTCCTTGTGTCTGCACGCCAAGTAAAAGGTGGATTTGATAGTAAAAAAGGGTACAGAACAGTGTGTTTAGTGATAGCACTTGTTGTGAGAACCTGAATAACTGTGTGTTTAAACTGTGTTTAAAGGCTGTGAGAGACACAGAGTGGAGTGTTGCACTGACGCACCAGGAACCAGCAAGCTTTGGATTTTGGTGACTTTGCGGCTGTCAAACTGAAGTTGACTACAAGTACACGGTGGTCTGGTACCTGGCTGGTTTCGTGATGTTCAAAGTCACATTCGGTGCAAACAGTGAGAGGCTTTTTCTTTTTTTTTTCTTTTTTTTTTAAATCCAAGTAACTGCTCCAGGATTCATGTGTAAGTTAGTAAAAAGTGAACTCTTTTGTGAGTGCGACGGACAAGAATGTGCGGATTACATCTTTTAAAAAGTGAAGAAGCTAACTAGGTAGTGCTGAAAACGTGATGATTGATAAGTTTATCATGTGCGAGGCTTCTTTCATCGTACTGTGCAAAAACAGCGGAATAAAAATTGTGACACGGAGGAAAAGTAGTGTTTTTTTGTGATCAAGTCGAGAGTAAATAGGTAAGTAACAAGTCATAATGAATACCATTAACTGCTTTAACTTTGACACCAGTGTCTGTGATCAAACTAACTACAGTAAAAACTCACATACAGTATTTATGCTGATAACTATGTCCATAACACTTGTGCAATGACACCAACATCCGCTTGCAGGAGCAAACTACAATAAGTGAGCCATTCCCTAAAAACAAACCAAAAAAAAAGGCACGAAGGCGCTAGCATTAAAGTAGCTACAAGGCTCTTTCAGGTCCACCAAGATTACATCTAAACCCATGCTGCTACATTTAGACACATATTTAGAGAAAAGAGCCAAAAGAAATAAAACATCACCCGGTAATTGATACACACAAAATAATCTATGGACATAAACCTGGCGAAAGAGGAAGTGTCAGTGTAAGCTCGAAGGCGTTTCATATTAAAACGATAAAGATTTAAAGACGCTGCAGACTAACTTTGCAGCATATTACACTACATTAACAGCTGATCATAGCTGGCGATTAAAACCAGGTAAAGACAATTAACAGAGACAGAGACTTTGGTATGTAGAGAAGACCTTTGACATACCATATACAAGCCTCGAAAGACCTTTGTATGTTTATATTCAGCGTGTGGATCGTACATTATTCAAGCAAACTCTGGCAGAGATCCGCATTTTACTTTTAAGACCAAACACCTTGATCCCGTCTGCCTCATCTGACCTTCAGAACAATAGTTTGGATTGTGCTCCATTACCCTGTCGCTAAAACCTGCCACAGATCAAACTGAAGCAGGTCCTAAAGCTTCAAACGCACTCCATCCTCCTCAGAACGTCAGTCTCTTAGCGGTTATGAACTCTTCCAGTTGAACCTTGCCGCTGCCCATGAGGCCGAACGCGGGATACATCGTTCCCGAACAATCCACCTGCCTCTCGTAAAGGCACCTCATGGTGTCGGCGTCGTAAAAATACACCCGGCCGGCGTCATAGTCGAGACACACGCCCAGGCGCTGTGGCATGGGAAGCACGCGGTTGCCGGGGTCGTTGGCCGCAGTTGCGTTCGCGGAGGAGACGGAGGAGGATGAAGAAGCCTTGGGGATGAAGAGCCTGCCCATACCCAGGGTGAGGAGGGTGAAGGGCTGGGAGAGCTCGTAGCACGTGTCCTCACTGCCGCTGTCGTGCCCACTGTCATGGTCGTACCTGGTGACAGGAGGAAGAAGAAGGTTTGAATCGGTGAATTTTTGACAATTAACCAATTTACCGAAAATTAAGGTGTAACAATTGATAATCCGTTAATTAACTCGTGACTGAATCTCTGTTGTAAATGATGATTATATCTGTTCACTGCTATGATGTTGTTTGTGTTGTTGTGTTTACCTTTACTTATCTATTCCATTCAAAAATAAATCAAATAAAACCAAACACAACATCTGGGGGAAAAGCACATACTCAGCCATCAGATGACCAGCTGTTTATCATCCTGCATGCATTATGTAATTACCATAGAATCACCATGTATTTGCGCACATAATGTGTTTCTTTACATGCATTCCCCGTGAGCGGATCCATTGAGAAAGCCGGGCTTTGTCTGTGAGTAAGCTCTTTACAAGTTTATACTGGTTCTCTTACATCACAGGATTACATGTGACTCAAACACACTTACTGCTGGACCGAGACTGTTGTGTCTGTGTGTGTGCTGCTGGCAGGTTTGTAAAAAGGTAAATATTAACAGGATTTATACAGAATGGGTCTCAGTTTTACTACATGTTTATTGGTTATGGATAAATTGTAAACGATAGCTGTGTGTGGGGCGTAGAAGCGTAAGGTTGTACCTACCTCGGGCTGCTCGTATCTCTGGGATTGTGAAACCATTCGATCAGCTTTGAGTCAGAGGCCACTCCGACTTTAACCATGTAGGAGTACGGTTCCACCTTGAAGGCCCAATAGTGTCTGCAAAACAAATGATGCAATTCCATTTCTTACTGCAGGACGGGACATTATGAGGAGTCATTAATACTCTTCGTATGGATCCGTCATCCAACATCCCCGGTGCCACAAAAAAAAAAAAAAAAAAAAAAGAATCTCATCTCGGTGATAAATGAACGATCAGTCTTTCTGAATGAAGGCTAAGAAAGACGGTGCAGAAATGCCGGTTTAATGATTCTCCCACCTTATGCTCAAAAATAAAGTCCCATCTTTTGCTCCCTCCCTCTTGAATATTTTATACCCAGACAGGATGAGATATTGATAGTCTAATGAGCACCATTAAGTTTCCACATTGTGTGCTACAACCAAACTTGAGACCACAAAAATAGGGATGATTCTGAAACCACGCACCATTATTCGCTCTAAAAGCATGAACTTGAATCTGTGTCATAAAGTAATATTCATGATTTTTTTGTCAAAAGAGGAGGACAGAGCCTGTGCCGATTGACGCAATATGGTTTTCGTGATTGACAGAATAATCAACATGATAGATTTTACAGCCCATTTCCTTCAGTGTTTCTCTCATTGTTCAAATATTCTTTCTTTTCTGCATTTCTGTCTGTCTCTCACTCACTGAAGAGGAGGACGAGGCACAACTGTACAGCAGACTACACACTGCACATGTGTGGAAACAGGTTATAATGGGTAAAAGGAGAAAAATGTCATGAATTAATAGAAATACAGGAGAATTGTGACCCATAATGAAACCAGGAGAGGGTAATGACAAGAGAGGGTTGGCAACTATGGCTACACTACATGTGTTTTACATTGAGGCTCACTGCGCAAAAAGAAGTTTGTTATCAGAGAAAATTCAGTATCAGCAGTTTTTTTGGCTCACCTTCCCTGAGAGATTCCCGTGTCCCCAATTATGTAGTCTAGTCCGATGTAGCTGCCCGTCTGCACGCGATCAGCTGCGAGGAGGAAGGCCATGCCTGCTACGTTCTCCACAGTGTCCCGGCGCTTGTTGAGAATGAGTCGCTCGGTACTGAAGCCACATTTATCGCTGAACAGGAAACCAAAGGCTGCATGTGAAGAGATAGAGGATACACAGACGGAAAGAAGAGGTGGAGAAGAAATCAGATATTGTGAGTACAACTTGTGCAGAGGGAAGTGGGCTATTTGCTCTAGTGGGCTATAAACAGGTAGGTGACAGGAGCTGACACACGAGGGCGCTAGAGCACAATCTTAAAGCCCTGCAGAGAGACCTACTTACCACCATCATCATCATCATCACACTATGAAGAGCCTAATGAAACACAATCCACATTTCCTACATGCAGCTGCCATCTATATTCATCATCCGGATGCAATTAAATGCATTCTATAAATAGTTTGTGGGCCAAAGGCCACGATTACCATAATCCACCACACATACAGGCCGACATGATTATGTACGTTCACTCAACCGTCCCACACAATCTGAGATCTACAGTGGGGGAAGACCAGTGCACTTGTATGTGTCGAGGGGGAGTCCTGCCAACAACTAGGCCAGGATCATCATCATAATAACAATATAAAGCTTGCCTAAAGGGTGACCAGACAACAATGCTGTAGTTTTATGTGAAGTTGTGTAGGATGGACTTGGAGGCTTCATTCTCATATGTAGAGGAAGTCAAAACCTTTACATATGTATGTTCAGCACACACAACATTATACATTTGGACTAAATCGTTTTTTGATGCACTGTTCGTCAAAATTAATCCATCTTTGTAATTGGTTTCATTTATTAATATCACAACTGATAGCCATGTTCAGGTTGCAAAAAAGAGCCGGAGACATTTGCTCAGCTCTTTAAACTGATGCTTCCAGTCATTTAATAAATAATTAAAGAAAAATTGGGGCAAACATAATTGATGCAGCATGAAATTAGTCCCCAAAGTGACTAGATTTTAATTTCACAGGCAGCAGCACCTGGGACAGAAAACTGTGTCTCAACCACAGCCAGACCTTAAAATCTGTGTTCAGTTGCCATCTCAAAAAAAAAAAAGATTTTATATTAGCTGTTGTTAAGGATGCTGGTTCAATGCTCGGCTGTGAGGGACTGGATGATATCCTGCTCACCAAACGACACAATATCAAGACTGATACATCCTCTGAATCAAAACTCTAAGTGCCTACATGTTGCGATATCAATATAATCTAAATCAAGGGTACGGATAAAAAGAGAAACATTTGTGCCCCCCCCCCCCCCGCTACGTAATGTTTTGTCTCATTACAGACGCTCAGGGAATCCAACCGCTCAGTCTTCCACGAACCAGAGAGCACAGGAATGTGGAAGCTCCAGTCACAACACAGATGACAAGGCTTGTGCAGGACTCAAAAGGATCAGGGGGTAACGAGTCATGTATGCATGTGCGACTTTGATGCAGACTCCTGCCGGGAGAGGGGAAAGAATAAAGTGTGTCAAGACTGACACTCCATACATCAACGCCTCTGCAAGCCCCAGACTTTTACACTCGCTGTAATGTATCATCAGTCCAAAGCGAGGAGGATGTCACGATTGCCAAGCGGAATATGAATCAAAGAGACACAGTCCCTGACTGAGAGGATACGATTTGAATTCAAGCTCAGCAGATGGTTGAGGCTGATTGCCCTTTTTTTTTTTTTTTTTAATGAATTCCACCTTGCGTCTGTCAAGCAAGCCTAAAAACGCCAGCAACAGATGCAAGTGCAGGCTCCCCTTCCAGGCTGTACGACGACACAATCCACTCCCACACACACCGAGACAAAAGCTATATTGGTTTCAGCCATCTGAAGCGCAGAAGCTATTGCCATGGTGATGAACTGAAAACACCATTGTGCTTCATTACCTCCATCGCACATGCCACAAAATTCAAAAAACAGTAAGGCAGTTAGGCATCTGTCATCTGATAATCTTCCTAAAATGGAGCCCGCTGCAAAACACTCAGACGTGCTCTGAGAAGTAAAAGGGATGGAGGAGCTTAGCTGCTGCCTCGGCCAAAAAGAGGCCCAATAACAGGGGCAGGTTCTCCGATAGTTAGAGGCTTAATCCTGTACAAAATAAGTTTGTTGATTAATTGATGCTCTCGGCATTAACAACAATAACAGCTAGATTTGATTGAGCTTAAGAAAATAAAATGTAGTCAAAGTTTATTTTTAAAATATTAGCTTTTAGGAATTCAGGGACTCAAAAACTCCCTTTCTCTTGTTCCCTTTTCTACTAACATCCAGTTTTAAAAGACACAAAGGACAAACTAAGACAAAGCCATCATGGGGTAAAAGTTCCTCTCCTCTCAGGCTCACCAGGTGCAGGTGGTGTGTGGAAGGTGACCTCAGGGCTGTAGGGGCTGAACATGGAGTTCCTGCAGCTTCGGACCCTGAAGGCGTACAGGCTGTTAGGGTCCACGTCACACACCACAGTGCTGGGACCGTGCACCCGTTCTGTAGCCCTCCAGACGCCGCTGTCCTCGCCGTCCTCCTGGGACGCGGGCTGGCTCGGGCCTCTGATTCTGGAGGTTAAGAAGATTATAGTCAAGAAACTTTGATCGCCCGTGGATCTACACCGTCTTCGGCTATTCTCTTGCCGGGATTTCTTTGGATGTTTGCACCCACCTGCGGTATTCGAGCACGTGGTGATCAGTAGGTAGGTGGTCGTCAGACAGCCTCCAGCAGATTGAGGCCTCGTTATAGACTTTGCTGTTGGATAGGTCGATCAGAGGAGGGTCTGGAACTGGAGAGGAGCAATAAAAGAACAGAGAAAGGAAAAGAAAACATGACACCAGTTAGTTAAACACGCCATCTGCAAACAAGGCGTGCATTATAAACATCTTATGTTACAGGGGTGTGCAACACGGAAGGAGACTGTAATATCATGCCGTGACATGTGAGATATGCAGAAAACAATGTCAGAATTGAGCATTAATTGCACTTTTTGTCCAAGTTTTCAAACACGAAGCACATGGAAGATGTTAATGCGCGACAAAATACTTCGTACAAGGAATTTCCAGTAAAATCTCCCCAGTCTTAACTGTGCTTAGTGTAGTATTTCAGCTCAATAACTTGGGCTTAAGCAAATGCAGCAGTGTAAGAGTGGCAAAGATTAGATTTGTCAGGATCAGGACTCTCCACTCAGGACAATGGATAAGACTGTCTTGCATAATGGAGCCAGTTAAGAGGTTTTCACATAGACTCCCTGCCAGGAAATGCACTTTGTAAAGCGGCCCCACCACCTCCACCACCACCACCTCTCTTCCTCTCTTCCACTTTCACCAGCACTTCTTTCATTCTACTTCCTCATATCATTTATTGACTCTTATCACCTCTTGGTGGCTGTTATGATTCCAGGAGACGCATTACCCGCCAGGCCCTTACTCGAGGTTCATCTACATGCCAGCAACGCCGCTTCCCATCTGTCCTCTCTCTTATGTCAACAGTATCTGCTCTGTAATGATTCTGTTCACCTCATCGTTGACTGTTCTCTCAGCCTGAAGCTCATTTCTCTACAGAGACAGAATCACATTACTGAAACCATGTAGGTCACCCTCTTTTCTCTGACTTTATTTTACACACTTCATCCAGTCTGCCTGTGAGAATTCACTCCTCGTCTCCTTTGGAATATTTTTCTATTTTCATTCATTCTCTCACCCCCTGCAGACAGAGTCCTCTCTGACCAGTGTCAGCTCTGCCGCAGAGCTTTCTGAGCCTGCAAAGTCACTCGGCTAATCCGAAGTCTCTGAGGTCTTTTTCTACCAAGCACATGAGCTCCTTCATGAGCTTGTTTCCTCTTAAAACCCCCATGCATATTTTCTTCTACACTTGCCATGCTGGCAACATCCTGTGTGCAGATACATTATACAAAAGTACATTATTAGACTTGTATGGCACTCAGTAGAGCGCATGCCTCTGCCAAGACCCAACAGTCCCCTTTTCTGTACTCACTCATAAGTACTAACCACCTAAATACTCCTGATTTGTGCATCATTTCCTGAGAAATTAAAGAAAATGTTGGGGAAAAGCCCGATCTCTCAACGTTAAAGGAAGTAAGAAAATATTCCTGGATTTGTCCTTTAATCCAGAGCCGCACCAAAAGTTAATGTGGTCTGTTCTGGGCCGAAACCCGTCCTTCATCCAAGTTTCATGAAGATCCGGATTGTGAAATCCTGCTGACAATCCAACCAACAAACGCACAATGGTCCAAACATAACCTTCCAACTGGCATTTTATTTAACTGTTAGGGTGCGGAGGCGACTGCAGGGTTCAACAATAAGAATATCTGGGGCAAGTACAATGCCACCTCGGGCTGGTAAATCTAGCAGGGGTGAGTGGTAAATCACCCAAAACATTTCTATTTTGCTGAAAAGTTTAGTTTAGTATAAACTCCAAATATGTTTAGCGCAGTTTGCAGCACATTTGAGAGCAAGGCAGAGAAGATCGAACATGATAATTAACTTGAGTCTTATTAAACTTAAGACTTCAGTTGTTTGTTAATAACCACTAGTTAATAGAACAGTTTGCATAGAGGAGAGTTTTGGCAAGTAGATTTCTGACCCACTTGTCTGACTGGGCATGAGAATGTGAGCCAACTCCAAGCTTTCATCTTTATCTGTTGACCAGTGGGCACTGTCCCTTACAAATGAAGTCCAAAACAAATGTATGAGCCAGTACACTAAAGATTTTCATTCCTTCCTTGTTAGCCCCTGACACAACACATTTCCACCCTCATGTTGGAGGAGCAGTGAGAAAGGACAATAATGATTTACTGCTGCAGTGGAAAATCACACACACACAACCAGCTACACTGACAAATTAGATTTTGTGTTTTCACCTGTCTGCAACAGACGGACCAACAGGCAAAATACAAACCGGGGCAATCAGCCACCTAACACAGCAGGCTGCAGAGTTAAATTACTCAGAGGGGGAAAAAAAAGGCACCATTGATCACATATAGGACAGGCTGCTGCCAAGTGACACTGCAGGAAACTGTCTAGTGTCCAGTTTCATTCCACCGCTACCAAGGCCAACAAGGCTAAAAAGAAAAAAGTGGCAAGTGATGAGAGAAACATTAAAAAGCCTTTATTATAATGGATAAATCTTAAAAAAAAAAAAAAAAAAAGAGCCAACATGAATTCAAAAAATGTATCTTTTTAACCTATGATGTTGGCTTTTATAATGATTTTAAAAGGCTCCTGAATATTGTCCTCCCATTTTCTTATATTTGGAGAGCGCAGATTGCAGTCTTGTCTTGAAGTACTCGTTTCGACACATTTCTGATCCACTTTGGAGCAACCACATCTCTCTTCCCCACACTTGATTCTGTGCCTGTGATCTATTTGAGAGGAGGTGGAAATAGTCGAGGATTGAGAGCGCTGTTCTCAGCCTGACATTTTGGAGGAAACTCCTATTTAAAAATGGGAGGACAAGTGAGCATTTACACTCGACAACGCGGTCTTTCAGAGCCTCTCGAGAAGCAGAGCATGGGGTCAAAACCCGCAGCAGGGCCACAGCAGGGTTAACATGGGAGAGCACAAACGCGCAGTTATCCGAGAGGGAACATATGACGAGAAAACATGGAGAAGCAGTGGGCATTGAGCAAAGGCCAACACATACAGATTTATACACCAACAAGATGGCTGGCAATCATTCAAAACCTATAACCCTTATACGTTTACATAATTGTGTTTTCAGTTTCCGGTATAATGGATGTACAGTATTAGAGTTTAAGGGGACTATCCAGGGATCCTATAGTGATTCGTCAGTGCTGAATCATCTGCCAAGACTTCAATTTAATTACTGCAGTGTATAAATGCCCCTGCAGCTTCTTTTCTCTCCCTGCACTCAGACTAAGAGCATCGTTAACTCCCACAGCCGCTGAGATAAAGGAAACACATCAATATCACTGCAAACCCAACAGCTGCATGCAGCACTTTCCAAAAACAATGCCACTGTGATTCGTTTAGGGAACATGTTTAGTCTAAAGAAGCAAAATAATGACTCTTCAGTCATTTTAAAAACACTTTAAACTGAAAGCCTGAAGATGACGACTGAGTAAATTATGCGTATATGTTGTTTCAAGTTCTACTGATATCAGGCACCGCAGTTTTGGATGTGCAGTGTGAAGAGGAAGGGGCTGAGCACACAACTCTGGGAGGCTCCGGTGTTAAGCACTGAAGTACAGGACATGTGACTACCAACTTGCGAGGAAGTCCAATATCCAATTGGAGACTCGAGCCCAGAGTGTTAAGTTTTCCAATCAGCTTAACGGATGAGATTGTACTAAATGCTGCAAAACAGCTGTGTGATGTAGCGGTTCTTGTTCACAAGATGTGAAGAGCGAGTGGAGGGCAGTGGATAGGGCATCTTCTGTAGATTTGTTTGTTCTGAATGCATACTGGTAGAGGTAACAGCACATTTTTTCCAGGTTTAAAATTTCAAATAAGTCTTGTTCATGGTATAAATCTGAATCAAACTGGTGATTTTGTGGAATTGCATTTGCCAATTTGGACATTAATGAAAAAATTCACAAGGGAAATGACATAAAAACGTAAAGTTACACTGGCGCAGTCATTAAACAACCAGTAATTATGTCTGATTATTAAATGTTTTGCATTTCATCACAGTCTCTTGGGTGAGTATGTATTAAATGCTGAAGTCTGAAAACAGCAGTTCTTATTCACAAGGTGTGTGAAGAGCGAGTGGAGGGCAGTGGATACGGCATCTTCTGTGGATCTATTGGTTCTGAAGGCATGCTGGTAGAGAAATCAGAGCTGTAAAATAATTTGAGGATTGGGACAAACAGATTCTGCCCCATTTTAAAACTCAACTACACAAAACACCACAAAAAAAAAGAAAAAAAAATGAAAAAAAACAAATAAACAAAAGACCAAAATGTGGCTATTCGGCAATAAACAGCCTGTTTCGGGTTTAAAGCTCAAATAAGTCCTGTTTAATATAGATATGAGTCAAATTGCATTTTAGGTTTTAGCTAATTATTCTTTGGAGCAGTAAATGAATGTCCATACACAAAATAAACATGTTATCCATTTACAAGTATCAGACATTCTTGGACACATTTATTTTGTAAAGCATTTACTTCATTAATGCTACCAAATCCACTTTAATTTGTTTAATGATTATATAACGTTCTTCTTTTGATGAGTCATTCAGAAAGCGGTGCATGTCTTGTTGATTAGTATAGACGGAGCCAACTTCAGCCTCGGAAAATAAATCTCACATCACTGATTTTAAACAAACCAAATGTGGCTGCTCTCCAGTGCCGCAACAAAAGCCCGCAGCCACAAACTCAAGTCACTCACAGCTTTGTTTGTCACCAACGGTCACCGAGACGCCCGTCAGTTGATCCACTTGGGGGAATAATGGCTCAGTGCCAAAGACACTTCTGCTTTGTCTCCAATGTCAGAAACATTTAAGCTTTCCATAATTTTAACATCTTTTGGATGTTAAGGTCTGGAGGCAAAAACTGTCACTCAAATCTAAACACTTTACTTTGTGTTGACGTCGACAGGTTTATCATTTACAAATCAGGCTCTTCTTTCTGGGATGCCCCGAACATCTGACACCAGTAGGCTACTAACTGTCACTACGCGCAACAATGATGTTAAATGCTTCTCTCCCCTCAGTCAGTGACACACATAATACTGTCAGGTCAGGCATTTGAAACAAGCCTTAACCAGATGCAGCCAAATGACACAAAGCATCACTCAGTAATGTGACCGTCTCCCCAAATTAAATCCCATCATCATGCAGTTTAAGCAGGAATGTGAGTAAGGTGGATCCAATATAAACACCTCACTCCAGTTTGAGAAGGCATTATGTTTCTTCTGCTCCAGTTTATACAGGGAATCTTAAGACACCTTAAGCTGACAGTAATTATGAAAGTGTTGAGTAAACGTTGCAACACATCCATCAATCCAGCCGCTTCATGATACGTGTTGATGTTGATGTGTTGACTCGTGAAGCCCCGACTTAACTTTCAGTCATTATCTACTTTTCCTTATTTTGACATTTTGGCAGTCTGCTCAGTCGTCTTCAGACGTTTGATCTTTGCTCCTGGAAAAATGTATTGATCATTTGTTATGTCTGATAACATTTTTAACCCAAACAAGTAGCTCAGTTCTTTACGGCTCTTTCAGATTCTTGAAATAAAGTCAACAGAAGTCGTCGTCTGAACTCTTTTGCAGAACATTTTGGGAAGGCACAGCTGTCGAGTTTGCATCAGAGTCGGCTTCAACTTGTTTCTTTTCCCGTCTCATGGCGCGACGTCTAAAATAGCGCCGCACAATCCCTCCAATTAATTTTCTTGACAAAAGGAAGAATGCCAGTTCAGTAAAAGAAATATGTATGGGAAACCTCTACCTGAGCAATCCTTTATAAAACAATCCTTTGTAAACCAGCAGACCAGAAAAAAAACTTGAACTAAAAACCACTTTGAGCACGTCCAGAGTTGTTTATTCAATTTAGATTCCCACAGCTGACCTCTAACCTCTTAGCACAGCACCGTTCACAGGGCAGTGCACGTGATGGACAGGTGATACGGGCTTATTTAGATCCTTGTTTAAAAGAGCAGGCTTATTTTGTTAAACTAACTTTCTAAAATGGCAAAGCTCTGTGATCTAAAGCCTGTTTTTCTCATGGTCTAGAGAATACATGAACAAAGACCTTCTTCAGTGTCAGACTCATGTCATCATATCTCGTTGACATGAAGTAACGGTCACTCTTTCCAGCCGCTTTGGGTCAAGCTCTCGTTGCAGCTTGTCCTTTAACACAGAGTCTCGTCTGTGAGATGTGACGTGTGGAAACACTGCAGTGGAACAATGTATGAGAACAGAGACCCCCTTAAAAACAGGAGGTCACAAAACAGCCTGAAAACATGCAACCGCTGCAGGATTCAAACAGAGATATTACTTTTTTTTAGTTTTTAAAAAGGTAACAGTTGTTTTTCTTGAGGCCTTATTCTCTTAACTTTCTTTCATTCTCATCGTACAACATTTAAATTGAAAAATAAATCAGTTGTACCTCCACCAAAGCACATCTCTTTGAGCAGAGTCTCTTCTCTGGATGTGTCCAGCACAAACTCATCGAAGCAGGGGTCAGCTGACGGGTGGAAGGTCCTCAGAGACTCCGTGGCCTTCTGGATCCTGAGAAACAAACAAGGAAGCAAAACGTGACAAAATACTCTCATGGAATATTATCGTGATTGGCTTATAATCTAATTTCGCACTCTAGCGCCATTTCTGTGATTGTGATTTTATTTATATCGACTTCCATAAGTGAAAAGAGGATTAAAATCCTGTCAACAGCTGAAAACTGTGCAGACCAGGGTCATGATCCCGAGAGTGAAAAAGGTTTACTGATTATCCAAAGCTGCTAATGGAGATCAATTAGTCAGCTCAGAGCAGAAGACACTAATACAACCGTCACCTGACTGGACACTGCGGCGTGAGGCTTTCCTCAACTGCCCTTTAGGTCGGTAACCTCTGTGCACGTGGCGTCGTGTGTTCCTGACACACTCCAGTCACCCAAACACATAATGCGCTCAACACTAAAATAAAACAGAACGGATCACACCTGAGAAATCCACTGAGGAGCAGGACGACGTCGCCCGTGTTTAACTGTGTGTGGGCGTTATAAAATGAATCATGACAGACTTTAGAATGATCAATTTTAGCTTCTGGAGTTTGTGATGAATTTGGAACGGTGTGATCATTACTCAGCCGCTTAATTATTCATTTGACAGCTGAGTGCAGTTTATAGTCAGGATATTAGTGGTGATAGCTGAAGTGCTGGCTCACCTTCCTGTTATGAGGGCGAAGGAGGACAACTTCAAGACACCAGAGAGATGCTTAAGTGCACTCTTCAACTCTAAATTACTGTGTTCCCAGTGAGTACAGAGAGGCACTTAAAGTTTTAAACATTTTACAGTCATACTACAGTTTAGTTACACATTTCCTGGTATGTTTTTTAGAAGGCAGATATCAGCAATGTCTGTGAAAGTTATTCGCTGGATTGTTGCCCTAAATTTTCGGTTTTGCCTACATTCAAAAATCGGTCTGCTCAAGGAGGTTTTCTCAAACATCTTAAGTGCAATGTAAGATCTGAGTAAAAATACATTTCTAAATACCACTATATGTTGTGGTTGTAGGTGTCAGCCAGCTCTACCTGGTGTGCAGCTGCTTTGCAGTCTGTACGAAGCAGGACTGATCCGTCTCTTTCAGCACCTCCTGAGCGTAGCCCACTAGACCACTGTTCTCCAGCATGCCCTGGTACTCCTCCACCTGGGGAACAATGTAAAAAAAAGTCCGGGCCTCTTGGTATTTTGTAAATCTCACAAAGTAAGGGTACAGGTAGGGTTATGACGAGTGAAGGAAACATGTATATAGAGGAGTAGTTAAGAGACATAGGATTGAGTCCTGGTTTTTCGTACCTGGGCCTTGAGGTGGTCCAGGCGTCGGTTTCGTGACTGTTCAATGGACCTCAGCATCTCAGACTTCCTCTCCTGCAGAGTCTCAAACAGACGCTCAAAGTGCTCGTTGGCTTGACGCTCTGCTAGCTGGCCATTTTCCTTTAAGAAGAAGATCAGTTTATTGTCAAATGTACACAAAGAAAATCAAATCTTCTTTTCATATTACTTCCCCCCAATGATGACTTGCACTTTAACCACATCTTCAGAAGGGTCAGTAGAGCATCAGTGCGTCGTCAGTATATTATCGTAAAACTAACTATGCTTACAGGAGTATTGAGTCAAGAGTGTCAGTCCTGTTTTCATGTATTCAACTAGGATTAAATAGCATAAGTGTTATTATATTGTATGGAAGCTTTAATGGACATTAATACACTGAAAAGTTATGGGATTCACTGTAAATTTTTTTAGTACATGTTTGATAAAGTAGAAGCTTTAAAGTTAGATTAACACGACTTAAGTACATAGTTAGGACTATTGATCTTCCTCTCTAAAAAGGCGTAGGTGTATTCAAACACTATCCATTTACAAACAGCATCAAAGTAAAAGGGGAACAACCTCAGTGGCTGAAACCCAGACGTGCGTGAGAGACACCAGTAAGCAAATCTTTTGTTTCCTTCTTTGCATACTATTTGTTTAGTGGCCTTCCTTTTTTGTAAACAGAATGTGTATTTGTTTCTTGACTTCACAGACTGGTTTTGTGAGGGCCTTTTTAAGTATTTGTATTCGGTAAGAAAAGAGCTATGCAGAGGAATTAACACATGCGAAAGGCATTTTGAAGGAAGGAGGAGTGGATTTAAAATGAGATAATTCAAGTGAAAAAAGCAATAAAAACTACTTGAGAAATCGGATCTTTTGGTTGATTAAAAAAAACAGAAAAATTAAAATTAAAAAAAGGGAAAAAAGACAATTTGTGCATCAAAGAATTCAACATAAAATATAAACTCATGCTGGAAAATTTTTTGAGTGAGAAAAGTACATCTTTTTGAAGTGAAAAGGATGTTGGAGATGTCGCAGCGTGACTCAGCTCTCTCACCTCGGTCTGACTGATGAGCTGCTCAAGATCTGTAATCTGAGTCCTGACCTGGTCCTCTTTGCTGATGAGGTAATGGATACTCTTGGCCAGCTTCTCCTGTTGAAAGAAAAGATCAGCAGCATAAAAAGTGAGTTTAATGAGGTCTCACAGTGACACAGCACCAATATGACAAGCAAGATATAACTTACACGACTGTTACAGAAAAGAAATGCATAAAGAAGTCCATAAACCTTTGTGTTATTTTAAGGAGCAGAGTGCGATATCTTTCTCCTACTACTTCCCCTCATATTTATATTGCAGCTGCAATGTGAATATTAGATTTCCCTGATTGATTCTGTGAGTAGACTGTCCTGCATGACCCTGAATGATGCGGCATTGGAGCCCGTTTCAGGAGCTGCAGCACGTCAAACAACATTCACTGTAGTGTCAGAACGATATGACAGTGCGTTACTGCTCTTAGCAACTGAAACCCACACCACTGCCGGCTGAGGAAGGCTTCCCGGACTGTTCAGGACATCGGATACAATTATTTGAAGGTACAACGCGCACAAAATGATGAGGAACAAATGGCCTCATTAAATATTAAGCACCACAGTGTTTGTGTCAACACAGACAGGAAGATTCAATTTCACACAGATTCTGCCTCAACTTGCTGAACCACAGAGCTAGACGAAGTGTACTAACGAGATTAAATGACGGGTCGATATATTTCCCTCTACACCTATTCTGTTAAAGTTCTGATGTGTTCTTGTGTTGGCTGGAGCTGTCATAGCAACCGAACAATCCTAAAACACAATCTCCTGACGTTATTGTCTCCATATAAAGTTAACCAAACACTCAAACTGATTGAACTTAATTCTGCTAAGTGGCAAAAAGAAATCTGGTGACCACACACGATACCAATTAGTGTTAACACTTAGCAAGCCTGGCTTCCAGTTTCCAAACAGAAGAGATTGATATCTACAGTCGGGTGCATGCCAGCACAGGTACAGGTCAGGCATTAATTTTACAGCAGGAGATGAAAACCTCAACCTCCAGCAAAAAAAACAGCTCGAGAGCCCCTTTTGTTAAATAGTTAATCTACCAATCAACATTAATCCCACTGAATGGAAAGCTGTTACCCACCGAAAGGCTTTTTCTTAGTTCCAGGTAATTAAATGCAGTTTTGTAAGTCTAGTGAACTCAATCTGCATTAAAAGGGATCCTAATGTAAACTTAAAGGAGACCCATTATGCTTTCTCATATTTTTCTTTCCTTCAGTGTTTTATAGGTCAATGTGCATGTAAAAGATCTTTCAAAGTCTAAAAGCTCAACAGAAGCTCTCTTCTCCCACAGAAAACACTGCCCCTGAACATCTCGTCAGAAGTCTCTTCTTGACTTCATGACTTCATGACATCACACTCCGTCACCATGTGACACATTTGCATGATTTATCCTAGCAGCTAGTTTGGTGTGTAAGAATTGATTCAGCGGAGCTGCTCTGTTGCCATTAGCAGTTGTAGCTCGGGCGTGTGTGAGCTGACCAATCAGAGCAGACGGGGGGAGGGGCTTTGAAGAGACAGGAGCTATCAGAGCATTTCAGACACGGGGGGGATAAAATGCTGCAGCACTGGACAGTTTTTGCAGCAGGAAAGCATGTAAACTTATTCTAATAGTAACAAAAATGGAATAGTGAACTTGAAGATGAGCATTTTTTTCCTATAAGATAATTATCATATCATAAAAGAGGGGGGGTTAAATGCCAGAGGATGATAAAGCCAGTAGTACAATTTATAACCTGCCGATCATCACAAAATAGCAGAAAATCTGAGCTCTGAGGCTGCTTTCCTTGGCAGCGACTCCACTTCAAGTCTTTGTTAACAGTGGCATTGAGTTCAAACTCAGTTTAATCCTTGTTATCATAAGCCAGTATTATGTTAGACTGCAAATTACTCATTAGTCAGCACAGATAAGAACAACACCACAAAATTCCAGTGTATTCAACTGAAACCCACAGGTAGCCGACCTGTCTCTGCTCAGAGCGTAACAGAGTCTGAAGGTGGTACCTTGAGGATCTTGTAGGCACTGCTCATGCTGGTGACTTTGTGGTTGGCATGGGATCCTCCCAGCTTACACAGGTGACACACGGGTCGTCTGCAGACCTCACAGTACATGTTCACCTTCTCCATCTCGTGTTCTGGACACATGAGCACCTGAGACAGAACAACAGCAAGTTAAAATCACAGACAACACACACAAAAGATACATACAGACACACAAACTTAACTTAAAACACACACTGCTGTGATCAAACACTAGCTGAAGTGAAACAGGAAGATGACCTTTATTGGAGAAACAAAAAAAAACATCCAGCCAGCTCTCTGCGGTTCATTTTCCTGCGACTTAAAATAGAATTTGAATCAGCGCTCTTTTTACTGCCAAGATCCTCGTCTGAATTGATCACCAAAGGGACTGGAAAGAGCAATTTACTGATAAAATCCAGTAACTCAAGTTTCCAACAAGACTTCGTATTATGAAAGTGCTCACAGGAGGAGATGTAGAGAAAAGTGTGATATGTGAGAAGTCCTTAAAAACAATACTGCCCTATTCTGCTTAAAATATGTCCAAGTGGGAACATCTACATCGGGTTGACTTATCAGAGAAGCAGCTTCCTGATTAGCAATTAATCATAACTTTTCAAAAAAGCCAGACGGTGACAGATTTCTTGCTGCCTGCGTTCACCTTCTTAGTCATCGTGGTCATCTGATTCCTTATGAAACATTTCCAATATTTAACCATTTACAGACTGAAACAGGACAAATCTATACTCGCTCATCCTCATTTCTGACTCATGCGACAACTTATCTCCCAAGAGATGTTCAAAGTCCAACTGAAAGAAACCCTTTAGGTAATAAACAGCCGATAGGGAAGGGATGGTACTTGCCTTGGGCCTAAAATTTGTGGTGGGACCGACATACTCGTGCTGAGCTTTGGGTGTGCCCCAGGGGTGGTGCAGCTTGAAGCACTCGTTGCAGTAGCTGGCCTTGCAGTCCATGCAGCTCTTTGTGGCCTCCTGCTGCTGCGGAGGCTTGCAGATGTTGCACATGATTGCGATG
The DNA here is from genome assembly GCF_900880675.1 of Sparus aurata. Lineage (NCBI taxonomy): Eukaryota > Metazoa > Chordata > Actinopteri > Spariformes > Sparidae > Sparus > Sparus aurata. The sequence continues at coordinate 29,411,482 of NC_044191.1, forward strand.
GCCGCGCGGGCCGCCTGGCGGTAGCGCTCGACGATGCTCTCCAGGGTGAAGTTACGGAACAGCATGCTGATGCCGCGCTCGCCGAGGTCGATGTCGTGCTGACAGCCGGGGCACGGGATGGTGGTGACCCGGGGAGTCACAGAGCCTCTGCGCCACCCCGGGGATGAGATGGAGCCTGGTGGTGGGGGAGAGCACGGAGGAAGAACAAGTGAGAAAAGATCATATGCAATAAGGAGTCGTAGCCTTGGATCACCCAGTTTCCACTCTTGTCTGAGGCCCTATTTCTTAAACAACAACGCCTTTCTGCTCCAAATTACACCGAAGGGATATTTTAGAGTCAAATAAGGGCTTTGAAAAATGTGAGCCCCGGTTTGTGTTCAACTGATTCTCGGCTGATATTCACACACAAAAAAAGCGGCATTACATCATCTACTAGACTTGCCAAGTATGATCTTACGGCAAAAATGCCTTTGATAGTTGATAATGCCTTCACAAATAGGGCCTCAGTGTGTCTCCCTTTTTGCTGTATTTCCACAATGACCACTACTCCACACAGACATGGAGCTTTCACAACAATACAGGCAGTTTATTGAGCAGTTGTCATTCAGGGAAAAAAGTAGTCCAGGGAGTTTTCCAAGAGGACTGGGGCAGATTGGAGAGTGATGGGATGCAGGGTAGTCATGGGGAGGAAGGCATCCTCGGAGCTCAGAGATTTACAATGCAGGTCAGTCAACTTTACAAAACAGGAGTGAGGAGTATTTAAGTGCTTTTAATGATCTGGACAAAAACGGAAATAATCAAATTTCCCTGAAATGAGTGAGGAATATAAAGATATGGACGACCATTTTTCAAATCAAGCAATGTAACTTAACGAAAGGCTTTGAATGAAAATGTCCTGCAATTGAACCGTAATATCAAAACGTTCAGTTCAATGCATCAACACTTATTTTCATGACAATAGCTCCTCTTAAAGCGACACAGCTTTCAAGAGTTTCTCACGATATTGTGCTTGTTACCGATGCAGCCGCATCGTAACAAGGCAGCACACACACAGTCGAGGAACTGTTACATGAGGTCACATCACAGGTGCAAGCAATGGGAGGGGTCACCAAACACAGTTACCACACACACACACACGCGTATGAAGCCAGCAAACTGAAGTCACTACACAGCAAATCCAAAAGAAATACAGAAATATTGCTTCACGTTTTTGGGGGACAGGGGAAGCGAGGAGTGCTGGATTTATCTCAGTATGCAAGCCAGAATTTCCACTTCGTTTCCGAGGACCTGGAAATTAAATCAAACACTCCTCAGGTAAGCGAGATATAGGAAAACTATTTCAAAAACAGCAGTTTTGCAAATAAAAAAAAGAAAAGGTGCAGCTGAGGGAAAAGCAGTGGCAGAACAGCAAACAGATAAACTATGTGATACAGGATGTGTAGCCATGTTCATGCCGTGTAACGTGAGCTGAGCTAAAGAGTGCGACGGTGCGAGACAGTTTACTGCCCGGAGGCCAACTCTGTCTGCGATCCAATGACTTACTGAAACTACTGAGCTTTCGTCCGCCACACATCGGTTACCCTTCCTACCTGATTTCATATGATAAAAAAGGTGAACTGAACATCGTGGTGTGACGATGCGATGAGAAACTCAAGTCTAACGATGGTCATGAAGGTGACACTGCCTTGTTAGGACGAGTGAAGTCACCGGATGAGAGAAGAAAAATCATAATCAAACCAATGAGTGATCCTGCGAAGGCAGCAAGAGCGCGTACGTGTGTTTTATATTCATGCGAGTCAACGTGCATGCTGGGACGCTGCACTCTGACTCTGGCTCTCTGGTCAGGTCGGCAGGTGTGAGCCAACCAGAGGCAGACGGGAGACGCCTGCAGCAAAGTGTGTACTTGTGTGTGTTTGTGAGTTGATTTGTGGATCTGCAGCGTCGCAGGCAGAAACTGACGAGTCATTGCAGAGCAAACAGGGCTTGTTTTCTTTTCCCCTGCACAGACTCACAGACGACAGACAGTCTGCACATTTAACTGAATACTTTTAGAAGACTAAATCTTGTCGTGTATGCACGGATGGTTTCAATTCCTTTTTCACGCCTAATGCAAGTAAAAATTGTTTTTTTAGGCTGTTGCTGTCAAAACGTGTACCGACATTTTGTTCTGATAGTGTTTGTCGTATATGATTGACCGTAGTTTGTATAATAGCTTAACATAATTCTGAATCGATGTTAATCCAGTGAAAACAGCCATGCAAGATTTGAATTTACTTCTTGACAGCACTGATTGATCGTTTTCTGTCATTCTAATTACATTTCTAAGTAGCTCTTATAATCATCTAATCTTGGAGGAGATCTTAAAAACATTCACTGAGCATGTCAAATAACCGGCCAACAGATCGAGTGTTCAGTCTTGTTTTATTTGGCCGCCAACCTGACGCTTCTCAACTCATCGTGCCCAAAATGATTACAAGTCAGTTAAAACAGGTCTGTGTTCTTACTAACTGTTTATCAAACACTAATGACTGTCAAGTGAAGCCTAAGAGCGCCCTAAAGGCGCACACACACACACTCACGTCCGTCAGAACGAGACAGTTAAGAATCCTAGCATGTCCGAACATATTGCTCAGAAACTACACAGACTTGCAGTCGTCTGTCGCTCAATAAGGCGGCGTTACTCCCCGCCATGTTCTACGAAATTAATGCAAAGCTTAGGTAGCGTACACACACACATACACACACACTGGGGGTCCGGGACTCACACACACATACACATTCCTGTCCTACTTCAACTCCTAGGAAACATCCTCACCCCTTTCTCACTAATTTCAGTCTTTCAATTCCTTTCTGTCACTTGCCAAACTCCCCGTCGCGGACTCTACCTCCCTTCGGTCCTCGTCTGTTCCACTTTACTCCTCTTTAAGTCACCCTCCTTGTATGATGACTCATCACCGCTGTTCCCCTTTCCTTTCACTCATCTGTTCCTAACCTACTCAACCAAAGTTTAAAAAAAGAATCATTCAAACGCCTTCATCTGGATGCTCAGTAGACATTTTTAAGAGGTGCTGCCTTTTAAATTTCAGCCATTATCTCCTAACATTAAGCACGGTATCAGTAAAGTTACGTTTTTGTCCCTACCCAGTGGTGTGAGTTTGTATGGCCGTGTTGACAGGGCTAAAGGTAGACCAAGTAGAGAAAAGGTAGAACCAAACTAGGGTTTCACAGGGGTTCTAGTAGTACTGTACTCACTACTACAGCTAGCGTAAACACGGAGGCCGCGTCTACCTCGGCTTCCAAACGACCTTCGCACTGTGGCTGCAAGCAATGAACAGAGAAGTGAGGTGAGACCAACAAGAAAAATAAAAACAGCAACGTGAAGAAGTGATGTGTGAAACCAGTTATTGTTACAAGCCAAAACAAAAGCAACGTGGATGAGAAATCTAATAATGCAGTTCTGAGTGAAATATAAAACAGATCGTTAAAAATATACACACAGGATGTGAACAGTTATTTCAAAAAAGTACAGTTAACTCTTGATTTGTGCACAAGGTCGATATTCGAGCACAAATCCACACAACTAAAAACAGAATTTGCCAGTTTTTCAGAACTAGTCAACTGACATTTCTGTAATTCAGGCTATTTATTAATGAATGAAACAACGTAATTTGCCATTTTGGGAAATACACTTATGTGCTTCCTTAATGAGTTAGAGAAGGAAAAAACAGTTGTGTCTTTGAGCTAAATATGAAGCTTTTGTAGGTTAACATTATAGATTAATCAAGCAAGACACAGACTATATCGTTCCCTGACATGCAGTCTTTCAGGATACATCTTCAAAAGGCCTATTTAGCTATCAAGCACGTAGTTTTGGTACCGTCTTAAAATGAGTCAGCTCATAATAAGGAGCTCATGGAGCTAGCATTAGCTTGGTTAGCTAACTAGCCATCTATAAGCACATAGCATCTGGTGGGATTTGTGTGAAATGGCCAGAATTTAAAAGTAAGGCCAAAACTTTAAGGGGTAACAAACACGTTTACTGTTGCTCGCTACTCTTTGCTGTAGCAACTAACTGCTGTTAGCAAGTAGCTTGGTTAGCCGTGGATTTAAGTGGTGCCATTAGCTGATCGGAGTCTAGTTCTAGTTGTTTTTACATTTAAATCTTAAATTTGTGGCCATATCTTATTGCCTCTTTAAAAAAGGACATACTACTTTATATACTTCCTGTTTTTGAATCCTCTGGAAAACATTAAAAACTTAGCTGGAGATTGTTTTCAAACTAGTTACTGGAGCTAAAGTTAGCTTATTAAGCTACATGTAAACAGCTAATACGACCGTTTTCCTGACGGTAGCTTAGCATTTAGCCTACATACACAACTGCTGCAGACAGACACTAATGAGAATATTTCCCAACATGTCAAACTCTTCATTTAAGAGCACTTACACAAAACTTTAAAGTGCACCTGTCATGAGTTAGCTGTCGAACATAAATGTATCATGCCGTCTGAGACCCAGAAACATGAGAAAAAAAAACAAAACATGAAGCTGAATAACAATGCTGATGAAGTTTGAGTGACCGCCTTCCTCTGTCCAAACACAACGGGCTCGCCCCGGCTGCACACTGATAAATATAGCCTTAAGTCTTCTCTTTTCTCTCCCTTCATCTAATCCCTCATTCATTCCTTACAGGCAGGTTGCTTCACCATGACTACCAGCGATCTGATCACCCCGTGTTGGAGGCGGTTGGCAGAAATACTCAGTTTTTTTTTTCCCTGTTTGGGATTTAAAGTTCTCATATTTCGAGACTTCTTGAATATTCTAAAAAAAACACACAGAGAATGTAAATGTTATGTAATCCGCTCATTAAATGCACTTAACACGGGAGCGACCTTCAGGAATAATCCCCCAGGGGAATTCCACTTGTCAAGAACTTGTGAATAGTTCATGTTGACAAATTTAATTTAGCGTTTTTGTAGAGGTTCAGCTAAATTAACTGCAAATCAAATCAGGTTTTAAAATGACTTTGAACAATGTACATCAATTCACAATCAGTCGGATTGAGAATATAAGAATAACCGAGGTGGGAGTTATGTGCACACACAGGCGTGACATTTGTTTACTCAAAAGCAGGATTTGATTATTCCCGACGTCAACAGATGCAGCCCTGCCAGTGAAGAATGAACTCATTCAGGTTGAAAAGGGGGGAGTCTGAATGAAGGAGGCTGTGTTTGGGAGCTCGGTCTCAGTGGTTTTGAACAGTGAATGGCTGAATGGCTCCCAAAAAAAAAAAAAAAAAAAAAAAAGGTTCACCTCACTGTACCTCTGGGGATCTTTTAGCTCCGGTCCTCTGGTTTAGATTCTCAGCGCTGCTCCGAGGCTACTTGGTGCTCGGTTTCATGTAACATGGTCCATTGATTCAAAACATAAACCGTTCTACTTTAGGGAAATCACCCTGCTGTATCCCACATCCATACTGCACACATACAAGAAGTTATCCGAAACTTAAATCAATCGGACGTCAAACTTCTATAATTCTTTACATAATAAAATACTTGAATTTCTTTCTGAAGTGTTCCTGGAGCTCATTTTGTTGCTCAGCTGTGAGCAGCTTCTACATTTCCTTTCTGCAAAGTCATGTGTTTTCACCACATACTCAAAACGCCTGATTAGACTAAGTGTGTAATATGGATTTGAGACTCAGCTACTGAATATGCATTAGTGTTTACTTCCAGCACAAACCTATAGAATAAGTTACATTTTTGATCCCAAGTGTTACAGTGGATATTTATATCCCCTCTGCCAAGTCCTGAGTTGTGTCCCAGCTCCATACCGATCACATACAGTACCAAGCATAGACAAAGTGTCACGCTACACATATTAGCAGTATTGTAGCAGTCTAAACATCATCAAAAAGCTTTTCCTTTGTGCATTGCATTGTGGGAAAAAAAGTGTATATAATCAGTAAACTAAAATGTTTTTTTTTTTTTTTTAAGAATTGGCGTCAGACTCCCGTTAAAATACATCCAAAATGAACTACTTTGGCTCCGATGCAGAATCCTTCTCCGTCTCTAGTCACAGTTTTCAAAGTCATCAGATCAGTGTGCTTTCTTTGCAGATGATATGACTGATCGGCGACAGCGGGTCACACACACACACACTACCAGCTGGGTTTGTGTGCTGATTTTGTGCAAAAAAACAAAAACAAATAAGAAGTAAAAATATATGAGATGATGGATACGGATGTAGAGGCAGCAGTGCTTATCGTTGAGCTGCAATTGTGAAACTGCATCCTCGGATTTTGTTACAAATGCTGATGCGTATCTGTATCCATTAAACACAATAACATTTTACTAGTATCCGCCCTAATGTACTTGGGTTAGAGTTAGTATGCAAGTACTGATGTCGGACACAGCTCTGGTTCGGTCGACCAGACTGGACAAGAGTGCAAATGAGACGACATCTGTATGTAAATGGCTCGTAGCCCAGAGCTCTCAAAAAAGGGCAGAAAGGCAGCCTTGTGTCCCCATTGTGCTGCTCTCCAGGCTCAGACATTGACCTGCTTGGGCTCGGCTGCAGCGGCGCCGTGCGTTTAGCAGAGAACGCGAAAAAAATATTGTGACAAGCCAACTCAGCTACCTGCACCCGACCCCTCCTCCTCCTCCTCCTCCTCCTCCCTTCCTGCAGCTCAGCTTGGTTTTAAGAGTTTAAAAAGCCTTAAAGGAGCTTACAGATGTGTTCTGTGCGCTCGTGTACATACCACGCAAAACACATATGCCTCTACATCCGATTAAAAAAAGGTGCGGTGAAAATGATAGCTGAAACGTTTCCAAGTGAATACGCGACGCCCTCGCACGATTGAAGGGGATGTTTCGATGGCCCCCCCGGGCCATTAGGAGGCAGACGGTGAAGACAATTAGGGGCTTGAGAGAGCTTGTCAACATTTCTTTTCTCTGTGGAGATAAAAAACTACAGTGTGTCAGCTCCTCTGCTGTCTCTTTAATGAAGCCTGTAAAAGCAGACAGGATTAGAGAAAAAAAAAAAAAAAGTGACGACTGACAATGTTATGGCTGAGCGGTGAAATTATCAAATCATTTTTTTTTTTTTATGTTTGTTTTTGCTTATCTGGGACAAGAGAGGGAGGAGGGGAGGTGTCCTCACCACATTAAAACACAGATATAACACAATACAGAGATGCTTTGTCTCGCTCGGAGTTTCCGCGGGTTTATTCCCCATTAATCTTTCATTTGCATTGGCTGAAAGTTTGCTTATTTGCTCGTGAAGTCCTCCAACTCTTTCAGTATGTTAGGTAATCAAATACGCCCTCCGGTTTCGATCTGTAACCGCATATTTCTTTATCATTTGAAAAAAGCCTTTTGTCTCGTCTGTCGGGGTAAATCCCAGGCTGCAGCCACTGAAACCTGTTGAATGCAAAGTTATGGGAATTTGGAGAGAAACGATGCAACAGGAAGTTAGAAACAACTGATATTAATCCCACTGGCAGATGGTGCAGACGCATTCGATGCTTGCATTTCCTCGTGCAAGCATCGCCTGCTTATTATCTTCCATTAGCTCACATGTCAACTCGCAACAGTAGCTTGATCACTGCCTGCTAATGCCTCCATACGCTGTTGTGAAATGTGTGACCCCACCGCCCCGCACAATAAGCTGTGCGCAATAAAATCCCTCCTGTGAGAAAAAAAAAGAACAAACTTATTCGACCTACAGAAAAATGTATATTTTGGTTCCTTACCCCGAGACCCACCTGATCTCACAAGCCTGTCCAGCCTCTCCATGGAGGGGGACGGCACCCTGGACCTGGGGCTGCCCGGCAGGGAGCACTCGGAGCCGGCGTCGAAGGAGTCCTCATGGTTGAGCATCAGCAGCTCCCTGACACACTTGTGGCAGACGCTGTGCTGGCAGGGAAGGATCAGCGGGTGGGTGAAGAGCTCCTTACAGATGGGGCAGATCAGCTCCCTCTCGATGTTCTTGATCGGGACCTGGTGATGGGAGGCAGGATTACAGAAGACGCTTAACATTTAGGCTGTTTTACATGGAGGTAGCACCTCAGCTGCTGCTGCTGCTGGGGATCTGACGATGTAGACTTTGACATGGGTCGTGATCAGAAACACCCACAACAAGCTAGCTCACTTCGTACCCAGATTTGTGGCCTGTAACTGTGGCTGAAGGCCTGTCTCGCACATTGCATCCCTGGAAAAGCTATTTAAACCACATACCGTCTGATTAAATGATTTCTTATTTAACACTGGGGGGGTAGACAGATTGTCTGGCCGATATCTAGCAATGTTCTGATTATCAGCGATCACCGATAAAACGCACTGATTTAAAAAGTGCAATACTTTGTCTCTGATGCAAGCGGCTGCAGTCCCCACTGTGACCATCTGACTGAGTTACTAATGACCGATCAGCACCGGATGATCCGAATCTGCAACACGATCGGTCATCAAATAAATCTAGTGCAAGTATGAAGTAGCAGAAAGTGGGAACCCTCAAGTAAAGTACCTCAAATCTGGACTTCAGTGACATGTAGTTAGTTACATTCCTCACTGATTCATCGTTAATCAATCTTTATTTATTTATTCTATTGCACCTGTACATCTGTCCCAATTATCTCTTATCGGTCTCCTTGACTACTAATGCTCCTTATCGCTATATTGACCCCTATTTAGTGTTTGTTTGTTTCCCACTAAAAAAAAAATTTCTGTCTCTGGTGCAATAAAAATGTCTGTTTCCTGACAAAATGCAGGATTAAAGTTAAAAAAAAAAAAAGAACATTTTGACGATTATCGAGATAATATCGAATAGTTTTTCATACACTGCTGTGTCATCTACCAAGAAGATGAAGTCTGAAACGAGCTGAGCAGCTTCAGGATACAGCTGTCTGTGATTCCTGAAACAATACTCTATTATTAGGGGAGTGCAGATGCAGCTTTCGTCTGTGGGAACAACATTTAGCTGGTGGGAAATGTGGATTCAGAGGGAAGAAGAAGTTATTGTGTTATTATTTTATTATCCTGCCTGGACTTTCACTTTACCTCCTGACACAGCCCACAGTGACAGCCACGCCACGCTGTCTTTAACATGTTTCTGTTACATTACATAAGAACAGGATTAAGCCGGCTAAATATAGACAAAACAGAGAAAATACACGAGTCCAGCAGCTCACGTTTCAGACGAGGAGAGGACACTTCTGCTGGCTCACGACTACAGAAGACGAAGAAGAAGAAGAAAAAAAAAAAAACTAACTGTCCCTCCCATTCATTTATTCCAGGTGCTGTGATTATGAAAAACAACAAGCTGCCATTTAAAAAAGTGAGCATTAAAAGCAGACAAACGCGTCCACACGTGTGGAAACAACACAACCTCCCCCCCAGCAGAGGGATAGAGGAAGTTTTACACTCAGCTGCTCAAAGCGAAAATGTTTCGTGACCAAAAAAAAAACGAGAACATGTCTGAATGAACTCACACAGCTCCAGCTACTCGTATTAAACTTTTCGTTTTGGAACAAAGTCCTGACGCAGAGGCGCTACAGGCTCGAACAATGACGCGTCGGGAAGCGGCTCCATCAGGAATCCTTCACTTCACACTTACCGCAATGGTGCTGCTGCTACGCCGCATCTCTGTAGTCATGATGAGGCAGAAAATATCAGCCTGGGCGTCTGTTCGCGTGTGTGTGTCTGTCTGTGTGTAAAACAACAACAACAAAGTGTATCCAAAATGTAGCACTCGACTGCTCCTCGGACGCCCGGCGGAAGATGCCGGCAGAGACGGCTGAGTGGATTTAAATAGAGTGACGCCGTGTGAATCAGCAGGAGGCTCCGTCCACTGCTGCAGCGGGTGTGTGTGTGTGTGGAGGGGGGAGGAGAGAGACGCAGGCGGGGGGAGTGTGTGTGAGAGACAGAGAGGAGGGGAGGGGAGGGGAGGGGGAGAGGATCGCCATAGGAACCAGACTGCTGCCTTCATGTGCAGCTCGTAAACTTTTACGCAAGTCATCCATCCGACCTGGTGTCCACTCAGGTGCTCTCAGGTCAGGCACAGGTGAGACTCAGCACTATTACTGTGCACGTAAATCTGCATTATCTGTTCTAAGATCAGCCACGGTTGCACATAAGAAGTTGTGGGAGAAGTATTAAGAGTAGCAAGTACTCTGTTACAAGTAAAAGTCCTGGATTCTTACTTAAAGGGACACTATGTAGTTTTGGAGAAGACGTTCAAAATCTTGATTTTTAGGATTGTAATGTTTTTGATATGAATGAGGTAATAAAACAACTCAAAAAGATTTATTTTTTACATAACTGGATAAACAAGCTGTTCTCAGAGGAAAATAAGCTCTACGGAACACTGTTTGAAGCTAGGAAAGGTGGCAGGGTCCGCCACATATAAACAAAAGAAAACTGAATGGAACTGTGTTGTCCTTCACTGTGTTTATTTAGTTTATTCATTTGTGAAAGTTAAGGGTATATTTAGTTATTCTAGGCATAAAAAAATGGGTCTGTCTTTTCTGAATGAAATGTCTTACCCAAAAACTACAAAGTGCACCTTTAACGACTGAAAGTCAAAGTGGGCGACCTCTTTAGCAGAATGGCCCTTTTCAGGATCATATATTTCATGCAGCTGGATCATAACAAGTGATCTGTTATTTGGTCTTCACTTGACGAACAGGTGACAGAAATCAAAGATATCTTTGTAGTGTGTTGCAGAGACACTGAAGTTAGCATGCTAATCCAGCTAGCCATCATCCGTCCTGTCTGAAAACCTTCTCCCCAGGCGGCTCCTGTGATGGCAGTGAAAACACCAACAGTCTCCATGTGCCAAAAGCTCCCAGTTCAGGCTGACTGGAGGCTACCTGACTCGCTAACAGCTACAGTTAGCAGCATTCAGCAGCTGCTCTGGTGAAATGCTGCCCCCTGTTGGTTTGGAGTGTTAATTCAACAGGTGGCCAGCGGCGAGGTGAATGTAAATAACACCAGAAATGTTTAGGCTACATCGCGAAAAACACAACTTATCTCCATATTTTGATGTCTCCTCAACAGCAGCTCATTAATGCTGTAATATATAGTGATGCAACAATATTTACCAAACTACAACTATAAGAAAACGTAGAACAGTCTGTTGAAATCAGAAAATGTAATGCTGCCTTTAAAACCAGCCCTGCTTTATATATCACAAAGTATATTAACCTATAATGACATGCCATCATTTATTAGTTGATTTACATTTTGTATTAAAGGTGCAGTGTGCAAGAATTCGCCACCTGTGGAATTAATACTCCTATTAGCTCAGTTAGCCGTGCAGCTAGCAGTCCGGACTGGGAACTGCATACGTCCGCATCACAAGCTGCTCTTACACTCACTCAAACGTGTGTAACGTGAGGAGACCAGGACGCTGCTATTCAAAATTAACCACAAAAATCATACTCGAGGGAATAAGAGTGTTGTATCTGCTGATATTGTTAGCAGCATAAAGTACAATCAATACACTTGTAGCAGTGAGGACAAAGCATGTACAGCGTGTGTTTTATGATGAAGTGCAGGAGGATGGAAGTGCGATTGACTTATAGTCCATTAGTCCATTAGCATATGTATAGTTGTAGCATCCGCTCATTTAAATAAGCACTTAAAGCATTTCTGTTAACTGTGTCTTTCTAATTAACCAGACACATGCGTCGTTTTTCGATTTATGTGCTTGTTTTGGTTTTATTGTTACGTTTATTTTATGCAATATTAATGTTCTCTTAATGTCGTGTTCTTAATGCATTTCTCTGCCCCTGTAGAACCCTTTAAATCGCCTTGTGTCTTAATGGCGCTACATAAATAAACATGCCTCTCCTCTGCATAGTATAGTCGTAGTATTAGTAGTATCAGTAATCTAAATTTATAGCAAATGCTTTCAAGTTCTGCAGAGTCTCTGGACTGACTGTAAGCTTCTGTAGTGACCCTCACATAACGTTTCTATAGTTTATAAAGGGGTCTGTGTGAGCTATAACTTGTTCGCTTTACAATCCCTACTAATGTCGGTTCGCTCCTTTTATTTCAGAGGATTTATGATCTCCTGATTGCTTGCCGCAGTGGCTGCGAGGTTCATTTTATTGTACATTGGGGCCCCCTAGCAGGCCGACCGCACAATGTTTTAGTTAAACAAGAAAATGGACCATGAAACTGCTTTTTTGGGACGGTTTGGAGGGGAGATTTCTTTCTTTTACATTTTGCACCAGCAACAGAATGAGGTGGATGGATTCCTTTGAATGAATCTACTGTCCGGAGCGTGCACAGTCACTGAGAGCTGATTCTGTTGAGTCATTCGCTCACCCAAAGCATTTGTCTCACAGCAAACCATACAGACAGTGTCAGAGCTTTGCAGCGCCGCAGTTTGAATCTCACCGAGGCAACGGAAGCTTCATCCACCTCGAGGTTTCTATCCAACTTCTCCCTTCTGTCACAGACTTTTCAGCCTGTAGGGACCCTCGGTAAAGGACCCCTGGGAGTCAAAACTGCCTGCCCTCTGAAACATCCAAATGGCTGCATCGTTTTCAAAGTGTGATCTTTTTTTTCATTCTCAGAGCAAAGGCTTTCTTGCATTTACACGGTATGCAACCAAATATTATAACGGAAGACTTAATTTCACATTTATGTAACACTTAACTTAACGATATCTGATGCAAAGCCTGCTGGGGGGAACATAATGTCTGCACAGTGTCTTTGTCCTGTTTTGATGCTGTAGCCTGCAGGAAGAGACCCAACAAAGAATCTCTCACACTACCACTATTGTTACAGATATATTGTGTTTATATCTCCCAGAATCTCAGTTCTGCTCATTCTTGCATATCATTCTGACGCTACAAAGACCTTGTTGCTCATTGTGCTCATTGGCCTGATTGAATCTAAAATTAAATATCACTGAATCAAGAGACTGTAGCTCTCCAGTGAGTCAGTCACTTGTGCAATCTGCTCTTTTTTTTCCATCGGACACATGAAACACACACACACACAGAGAGCTCATGCATGCATGGATGAATGACAGAGGTTGTGTGTGAGCGGGAGAGATGCATTTCAACATGTGAGGTTGAGCGAAATGGGTAAAGACAGACGCACACCTCGGTAACCCGGTGCCCCCGACACTCCGCACAGCTGCTGCCAAGTGTCCCACATATTGACACGAGTCTGTGATCCGCCTGCAGCACTATCTAACTACCAACACACTCAGCGACCGAAGCCTCTAATTAAACTCTTTATGTTAGGTTTTTTTTTCTTCCTCTAAGAATAGAGGAGAAGCCCTAAGGCCAGGAAGCCGTGACACAGAATAAAGGAGAATATAATGGGGAGCGTGTGGGTCTTTTTCTATGACTGGTTCAGTCTTCTGTCAGCAGAAGCGAGTCTTTTGATATCTCAGATCTTTGTACGAATATCAGAGTTACTGGGGTGCATCACTACTTGATAATATCACTGGATGTTTGCAGGTATAAGACCCAAAAGAAAGGATGAATCTTTTATTTTGCACAACCAATGTACAACACTGCATTTCTCGGCATTTGACCCATCCAAGTGGAGCAGTGGGCCAACGACAGCGTCCGGGGACCAACTCCAGATCTGAGCCGGCGTCTGGGTCAAGGCCACTGACTTGAGAATGAACCTACATGATTTCTTTTACAAGATCATTTCTACCAGATTTAAGATGCATGATCCTGACCTGTGAAGGTGTAGGTTTCATGCCGGACTACAGTTATTTATACAGCAGAGTGCAAGTCTGAAACAAAGGGACGGTGGGTTTAAATATATCCTGACAAAAATATACTAAATGATTGATAACATCAAATCAGAAATCAGGTATTTGTCGCATTTAAGAGCTCAAAAAGTCACATTTTGGACAATTCAGTGACTTTCCCGGCTAATTTTAAAGCATTTTAAGACTTTATAAAGACACGCAGACACCCTGTATAATGCAAAAATACTAGTACAGAGCAGGATAAAATATAGGATTATATATGAATACTATCAAACAGATGATAGATAGATAGATAGATAGATAGATAGATAGATAGATAGATAGATAGATAGATAGATAGATAGATGTTGTATTCATAGGACTACAATAGAGGCACACCTGAAATCGCCTACAATAGGTAGGTGTGGGTACAACTACAGGCCACTCAGGGACTAGAACAGAAGAGTCCTGATCATGTCATCAGAACCAGACGCAGTGGAGGATACAGTGCATTATAATAGAGCCATGATGCAATGCGTGGAAAGTGTTGGCACTGATGTGATTAAATGATAGTATGTCCAGAGGTTTGGCTTGTCATGTCTGTCCTCGTCCTCCGCAGCCCCCCTGACAGCCCTGCAGGCCGGCCGGCCCCGGCGCTGCTGCCGCCGGGAGCACGCTGACGGACAGACCGCTGCTGTCACAAGCGCCATAAATCATCCGCAGGGAGACTCACCTCGCCCCGCTCGATCCGCTCCACGATGCTGGCGAACTCCGTCATGTCCTCAGAGTCCGACATGGCTACAGATGGAGATGGGTGTACAGTAGAGAGACCGGTTTTTAAAAAAAATAAAATAATAATAGTTATAATAATGATGATGTAGAAAAACACAAAACAAGCAGCCGCGGATTATTAAAGAGCCAGGATGAGACGCGTCACGGCTTCACGGGGGAGGTGAGACAAGCATGAAGAGAGAAGAGCCGCTCCTCAGACCTCCATCACCATCCTCTCTCCTCCCTCCCTCTCTGTGCGCGCTACAGTACGCGCGCCTGCTGCCCGCGAGGAGCCAGTTTTCTGTGAGTTTGCCTCATCTTGGAGGGAAGACCCCGCCCTCTCCTCCTCTCCTCCTCTCCTGTACCATCTCCCTCCTTCTCTCTCCACATCATCCCTCAGCGGCGATGTCTCGACTCACAGAGCTCTTTGTATCCCCCCCCCCGCCATCCACCTTCCCGTCAGCTCTGTCATCCATCAGATCCACCAGATTTATCTCCCAATCGCCAGAAAAACAATCGTATTAATCCCAGCCTGAAGATTAAAGAGGGGAGAGGGTGGTCTTTAAATCTGTCAGAGCCGCGTTCGGTCAAGTTTTACGCATGGCTGGCAGCGCGCTCATGTGCGCATATGTTGCGTTTCGTGGACTCACGTCTGCTCGCTGCGACCCGAATATGTGACCGCTGCTCTCCGTGGACTCACTGTGGATTGTTCCCTGTGCTTAAAGGTGTACTATGTAGTTTTTGGGACGAGATTGGAGTCAGAAGAGAGATCTCCATTCACTGAATACTAAATAAATAAATAAACCCTCTTTGTTTCATGACTACAACAACACAGTTTCATACTCTTTTACTTTGTTTACATGTGGCGGACCCTGCCACCTTTCCAGCATCAAATAACAGTTGTTTTCCCTCTGAGAACAGCTCCTTTATTCAGTTATTGGAAAAAATACATATTTCTGAGTTTTTATGATTTGATTCTGATAAAATTCTCATTTTGAATTTCTTCGCCCCTTTACAGCTGGATTTTGGAGGAAGAGGAGATTCTCTGATCTCATGTGAGACAGAGTCAAACAGAGACCTGTTCCATGCCTGAGCCGGAATGCGCGCCGACCGCGTGGGGCCGGATTAAGTTCGTGTTTTTAATTTTTTCTGGCAAATGCCACTTGTTCCGCGTCACCAGATGGCCCTGCGCTTCATGCAGACGTATTCCACCCCATTGAGCATGTGGAGGGGGACAAACTGGCAGACTGCCCCTGCGGAGCAAACGGTGCATGACAAAACTAATAACTAGTCGACTATCTGACCGCTGCTTCCAAAAAAAGAAAAAAACACTGAGATAATCACTGTTCACTGCGGTGGAGCAATGTGGTTTCATTTTAGGACGAGCGGTCATCTTAAAAAGAACATGTTCATACTTACAGAAAAAGGCATTAATGGCTTTAAATCATACCGCTGTTTCATAAATAAACCGTCATTAAAGGCGCAATATGTAAGAAATGACCACTGTCAAATTCAAAACAAATCGGGGGCAGCATGTCACTAGAGTGACTGCTAACAGCAGCTGCCTTTAGCTTGTAAGCTCAGTTAGCCGTGCAGCTAGCAGTGCGGACTGATCTGGGCTAGCTTGTTAGCAAGCTAACCTCAGTAGGCTGGATATGTTTGCAACAATACAGACGTCAACACCTATGAACTGTTATTTCTTCGTTTTGTTGATCATTTTCGAATGTTTTCGGATGAAATTCTTACATATTGGACCTTTAATGATGACTTGGGTTGCCAGGTTGTGACGAACACTGATTCCACAGGCCAGCAGCAGCTCTGTGAGGCTTTGACATTTACTTCGCATCAGCTAATGTCAGCTAACATGCCGGATATTTCAATAGACTCTCGGGGCAAAGATGAGCCCAGCGCTCATGTGTAATATGTGAAGAGATGACACTTGACCTGCCCCATGAAGAAAGCCACATAACTGAACCGCAGTGCCCCTCTGCTTGACTGAATAATCAATAGAACGCATTGATTAGTGTGTTTTACTAAGGAGAATTGATTCAACTTAAATAACTGCACAGAAAACAGCTGTTGCGTAGGCGCATGTAAGATGACCCCAGGGCCTGTGGATCATTAGGAATGACTCATTCTTTCACATGATGCAACGCGGTAAACAAGCTGTATTTCTTATATGTGTGTTGTAGCAACAGCTTCATTCAAAAAACAGGAAAACAGTCCTCTGTCCCCATGTGCCTGATAAATGAACCTGACAATGATGTTGGCGTCGTTTTTCTTCTCGCGGAGCTTAACTTTGCTTTCTACATGTTCTTCCCCTCGGTGACACTATAGGGTTACGTGTCTCATTGAGGAGGGTGGTGCCACACAGGTGTAAGTTGTCTGATGAACATAGGGGATCATAACCGCACCCGAAGTACAGCTGCGGCAGCTGGCAGTCGCGGAGCATCCCCTGACACTTTGGATCTGGGTTGGGCTGTATTCACTGGGGGGGGGGAAGAAAAGCACATTTCAAACCTCACTTTTCCTTTTCTTTTGATTGTTTCTCTAAACTTGGATGGATTGAAAATCATAAAAAACGTGTGATCAAGTGCCGTGTAAATTTTTAATAACCACCGTTCGCAGATTGGATATCAGAGTGCAACTAGGCCACATTTGTCTGGATCGAATTACATCGTCAGCGCCAACAGTGAGGTCTGTGACTGTGTTATGCAGCTCCCAGGTGGGACTCTATATGTGTGCTTGCATGTGTGCTCTGTATCCAGAGAAACTCCCCTTCCCCCCCAAGGCGTGTAGCTGTGGCTAACTCACTGACCTAGCAAAGGACGGAAATAAAAAAAATAAAAAAATCATCATCAGACTGTGTTACTCTAAAGCACAACACGTCAGCGTTGCAGTAAAATTAAAGGCAAATTAGGGAAAATGCTGACCAGTTGTTGTGTTTGAAGTTAAAAATAGAGCAACGACAGCTCTGAGTCATCCAACCACACAGTCTACTGTGAGAGGAAATAAGGACTTTGTCTTCCATACAGAAACTCAGAAGCTGGTGGAGCGAGGTCCTTTTGTCCACCTAACCCCAAAGAAAAGGGGTCATGATGGACACTTCTATCTTTTCTTTCTAGGCGCAGATCTGGAGTTAAGATTTTGGTTTTAATTGTGAGGTTTACTGACTGATATTGGTGACCCCATGACCTTTTGTTTAGTGACATCAGGCATGAAAAAAATGCATGGATTTCATGTGAAAGTGCCGTGGAAACTCGTTGTTTGTGGTTGAGTGGTGTCATCATCAGGATACATTTTCAATTTTAGCAAGAAAAACAACAAACAGAAGGACTGCTGGCTTTGGACCAACTGAGATCACTTTTAATAAAAGGTACATCCTCTATTTGGACTACTCCATTTGTCACAAAAAATGTTGGCAAAGTATGTTTCTGACAACCATGGTCCGGTTAGGTTAGGCCACTTGGTTTAGGCTGGGAAACAATCATGATTTGGCTGCAGATATTTCTGAAAGAAATCCTGACGTTTCGCAAAAATCATGTTGGTGTCACGCTATAAAATTTTGAAACAGCAGTTAGCCGACAGCTTAGCAGCCGTCCTCTCCCAGCTGAGACGCTGCCGACAACCCCTCCTCTTCTCCTGAGGCGAATATGACATGTATTGTAGAAATGTCCAGAAATATTTCGTGGAGAGCAGCCATGTGTCCCCGCCTTGTTTGTTGCATCTCCTTCCTGTGTGCGAGAGTTGCCATGTGATGTGTGTGTTCTGGTGTGTATGTATGGATGAAACTCTGAGTGTTGTTGGGCCTAAATAAATGTACAGAAGTCCCACACGAATAAACACACCGCGACGAGAACACTTGTAAAAGTTAGTACTTGTTTGTTTTTGTTTTTTTAATCACCATAAATACAGTATGCACCGCCAAGCTAGCATCAACACCACTGTCCTCAATGTTTGAAAGCCGAGGTACTATAATACACCACATATCAACATTTGCATATCCAGCTCCTCTAACCGGCTCACTGATGTAGCTGTAAACATTTTGTCATCTTGAGCACTTGCACAATAGAAGTCACATATTTATAGACATTTACATATTTATCTACACTCAATATTTCTACAAAGCATAGAAAAAATAAATTCCATTACATTTATTGTTACATTTTTTCTTTTATTATTATTACATTATGTATATTAGTTGATGACAGAGCAAGGGTTCATGATAGACTATATGTGGCACTTTGGCCGCATGTTCATAACACTTCCAACCTCTCCCGTTCACACCTTTTCACATCTCTGGACCGTCCGAAAGACAGCCGTCACTGCAGTCATCCTGAAAGCACAAAGCCACGCTGCCACGGTCGCCTTCTTTTCATGCTGCGAGACTGCAGTGCGTTATAGCAACAACAAAAAAATAAAGAGGTGACGTGATATACTGCATTGGCAGATCCATCCACCAAATCTTTCATCATCCTTTTTAAAAAAGTTGATGAAGCATCTACCGGTTCTGTCTCAATGAATTCCTCCCTAGACAAAGCAAGATTCTGGTCAAAATGACCTCTACCAGTCAGGCGCAGGCGGAGGAACAATCATTCACAAAGTAGGTGTTCCACTTTCTGAACGTTAACAAGGATTTAGTGGACACCTTTCGTCCATCCCCTCCAGAGAACACTTGTATCCAGTGTCCTTCTTGATAGAAAACAGCCAAGCGGAGCCCAATTTAAGCATGCCGTACATAGAGAGAGCATTCAAAGAGCGGTGACCCAGAACAACGCGACATGAGGCACATTTCATAGTTAAGTTTAAGTGAGTAGTCTCGCTAAATGACTTGGCCTACGTACGCTAAGGACAGAGCCGCGGCGAAGGAGGTCGTGTAAGCAGTTAAAAAAGTCACTTCAGAAGATTCGTGGAGGACATTTATCGCTCGGGACGTCTCAGATTTAGATCATTTCATAACCAAGTAAAGAAAAGAGATTGATAACAGAAAAACTACAGAACGACAAAATCAATAGCTAATTTTTTTTGAGGTTGAATTATCCATGATTTGTGCGTCTGAGGCTCGATTCAGCAGCCGCAATGAAAGTCATATGTGAACCTTTGCTAAAGGTGAAAACAACATTTTGTGGGATCTTACAAAACGTTTGTTAAAAACAAACAACAAAAAAACACAGAAGTCTGCAAGATCAGCAAGAGTACCTGGAGCAAAGTCTTTTGTCTTAAGCAAAAACAGAAATATAAAAACAAAACACCAATACAGGATGCAGTTGGCTACAAAGCAAATGTTTTTGCACCAAAACAAGGCTATATAACACTGGGGGGGGTTTGGTTGGGGTTCAAGAGAGGAGATTCAAGACTCCGACAGCTTTTGTTCAATAATGGATGGGTGCGATGATTTATTTATTTATTCACCTCTCCTCTCCTCGTCTCTCCTTTCCTCTGTCTGCCTGCCCTGCTTTCTAAAAAAACGAGGGGGGAACTTGGCGGGAAAGGAGACGAGGCCAGGTACAGCTTCATTTTAGACGGTGGGAGGGAAACCACAGGGGCCATATAATTTTAATATCCAGTCAGAACTGGTGCTAAACGCAGAGGACTCCCACAGGTAACATGTTGCAGACAGGCCGCTGTATTTCTGACCTGCTGTGATACTGTCGCTTCCTTACTCGTCATATCAAGGAGCAGGTGTTCGCCGTGACAGCGCTCTTACAATGAAAGGGTGTGGCTTCAGCAGGAGGGGGGGGGGGGGGGGGATCAGTGATGTGATGAGAGGGCAGGAGGAACAGCTCAAATGAGAATGTCATCATTTTTTTTTTTTTGGGAGCTTATCAGGATTTAAAACCATAAATGTCCGACCTGTATCTCAGCTCAAGAGGGCCGTGAGGTGGCTTTAAAGAGCTGCGACTGGCTTTAACGCCTGTGAGCATCTGTGCAGACAATGGTCGACAATTTAGGACTCAGAGGGAAGTGACCAGCACGTTGGAAAATAATCATTTCCTCTCTGCAACACATTCAGCTCATTGTTCTTTGTTTCTGCCCCGCGTCTTTTCTCCCTCTGAAAATAACAAGTCAATTCCCAGTGTTGTTCAAAAAGAATATATTTCCCCAAGTTATGCTACCACCGTCTTATCTGTCTGCTATTGATTTAAGGCTAGCTGGTGCCTTGCAGGGGTACGGTGAAGGAGTACAGCTCAGATCAGTTCAGGGTTCAGGAGTCAGGGGATCTGCGCCTAAAATTGACGGCTACCTTGAAGGAAAGAAGGGATTTTCCTCCTCTTACCAAATTCTCCTAAGAGGCCCGAGCTATTTTTTTTTATTAGCCTCAAGAAAAAAAAATGAGAACTCTAAATTACATTTTCTGTGATCTGAGATGATAAGGCCTGCAGCAAAACTCATTCTTTAATCCCCTCTCAAAGATAAATAAGTCGTAGATTTGGCCTTCAGGGCGATTGTTGGCTCTTAGCCGACTTTGCCATGAATTCCACCTAAGCAGTTCTATTATCATTTTTAATCTCTCTTGATCGCTGAATAAACAAAGCCTGCAGTGGTGAAACTGAAGGGAGAGACACGGGAGAGTTCACCTGCAGGGCTGGTAGCACCTTCGGGACTGCAGAGCGCGAGGCTTTGTAAGGATGGAGATGTTAGGAGGGCAGAGAGGCAAAAAAAAAATACTGTACAGGGAGGATAAAGCCTCGGGAGTGGTTTTTGTTAACAACGTAGGGATGTTAATCTAAAGGAAACATATGATTTTGTTCAAGCCTACTTTTCTGTGAACAAAAATGAGGAAATATTTGTTCTTTTCAATCATGAATCGGACGTTATCAAGCAATAGCAAAGTATTTCGAGTTGATTCACATATTATTAGACAAAGCTTCAGATACTGAAGCTGCCAGTTACTCCAGAACCGGAATTTAGATGTTCGCTCCTGAGGGGTTTGTCCTCTGACTGTGAATGACGTTTACCTTGAGGATGTTCCTCATGTCCATGTGAAATGAGTCAGTTGCGTTCATCCTCGGCTAGAGAGCTTTACAGCAGATTGTGTTTGTTGACTATCACGATGAGGCTAAGGAGCAGGAAGCTTCCGAAACATCACTACCTAAAAAAGAAATTGAGGCATCTGGAATTTTTTCAAGTCTCCAGTGACTCACATTTGACTTTCTGGCACATTATGTTACTCTCACACACCAAAATGCACATTGTTATTTACTACAGTCTACTAATAAAAAGGCAGCCAAAAAAAGGTGTGGCGTGTATTGCTCAACAGAAAAGTCACTTAAAATGAGCTCTGCAGTGTTACTCCTTGTAACTGGAGTCTTAAAAAAAAAGACAAAAAACTTTCTGGTTCCGGAAATGAGGAGGCCTCTCAGATGAGGGGGGCCAAAAAACATCTTCCAGACCTGAAGCAGGAGTCCAGTTGCCTTTGACTGACTGCTGTTACTGAACCTGTTCAAAGGCAGAGCTGTGGATCATCCTGCTGTCAGTGCTGTCTGCTGCAGCTGCCGGTGCTGTCCTTCCATGTCTGCTGCAGCTGCTGGAGGTGCTGAAAGGCTCTCTGGGTGATGTTAAGAGCTGCGTGGACCTTCCTCAGACTGGGCTCCCCGATCAGAGACAGACCACAGAGCCCTAAGTAAGCATGGAGAGGGTCTGGTGGACGGGAAATGGGAGAGAAGGAGGTAGGAAGTGAGGACGAGAAAAGGGAGGGGAAACTAGGTCAGAGATGGTAACATGCATCACAGCAGAAGCACCTGCGTTTGACAGGTCTGTAAACCTGATCGGAGACGAGACGGTGATGGTGTTTGTCACCTCACCCTCCATTACTGAATCAATAACACAATAAATCTAATTTCCTATCAAAAACACCACTATGCAGAAGCATTGTTTTTGTTGTACTGCTCCTTTAAGATGTAATAAATAATGCATATAGGATGGCCCCATTGCCCCTTTCCTCCCCTGGGAACGGAGTAAGAGCTGCACAGGCCAGTAAATGGAGCAGTAATTGAATTATAATGAAATGACAGATCATTGGACACAGACATCAGAATCAATCAAAGCACCATTAGTGGCATCAATCAGGACTCGTACGGACTCAAACTCAAGGTTGGACAGAAGAGATGTCTGGACTTGTTCCAAGTTCTGGAGGCGAGATCTGATTTACAAGACTATCGTTCAATTTAGATTCATATCACGAATCGTTACGCATGGAAACTGTATACAAAATAAGACATGACACAAACACACATGCTTTACAATACAGCTCATTCAGATAATTATTTGGACAACCCACATTAACGAGATCACGATGTCGACCCACTGATAGTCGGTGAATGATAATATTGAACTGCCGCCCAGCACGACTCCTGAGTCTTGGCTATTTATTCAAGGATTTTGATCAGAATACTACATCGTTAACCACCTACAGAACTCATTGTCGAGCCGTCCAGTGGAGGAGGGTGTAACATAAACAATAAGGAGTCTACCCCCGTCATCTAATAGTTGAAACCAGACCATCGGTACAGTTATAGTTTGTATGTGCAGAGCTCCAGGGTGCGACTACATTGGACTATTATGCACCCAAAGCAAGCACGACTAAACATCTTCATTGGTTGCACCAGTGTGTCTGAGATGTAGAGGTATTTTTTTTAAACACGTGAGATTTTTCCTGTTTACAATCATTTACAATATGAATTAAGTCTGAATGATTCTGAATGTAATATCTGGTGCACCAGTGCAACCAGTGCGAAAAATGTGTCTGCAGCTGTGATTTGTAACGTTACTAAGGATTTAATGTGACCTGACATTCTTTTTTAAAGCCTGAAATGACGACGTTTTAGCCACGTATGAACACAACGCTGATATATCATCAGCTTTCAAGTGAATACAGATTAAGTTAGCGAACTGTTTCTTATTTCCACATCCAGCAGTAACAGAGAAACATATTCATTCACACGTTGTTGTGTTTCTGTCCACTTGGTGAAACTATAAGTCCGATATTCACTCTCTTTTTGCTCGGTTTGTGGTCTCTACCAACTCCCAAGGGAAATATCTGGCTCTTCAGCTGCTAAGTGCTCCACTGTTCACCAGGTAGTCCCTAATTTTGTCAATCGGACATTTAGTGCTGGGAAAGTAGAGTCAGCTTCTACTGCAGCCTGCTGTGGCTAAAAATTATGGTATAAGAGCAGCAATTGTAAAAAATATTGATTTTGACCAATATAAAGCAGTCCCTCTTAACATGCATCATTATTGTGAGGAAATTTACCACTGCTGGATCATTTCACCAACCATAAGAACCGAGCTACAAATGGCGGTCACAATAGCTGCTGTTGGGTTTATAAAAAAGCACAGATACTCCAGATATATTAAGGACTAGGCTTTTGACAAAGCAAAGGACCCAAGAGAGCAACGCTGTTCAAGTAGGATCACTTAATCAAAAACTGTTTGTCAAGATGGAACTTGTGCATTTGGCATCCCAAAGCTGTAAATCATAATGTCTAATCTGAGAACACATGACTCTTTACAGGAGCGGCTAACTCTTATGATATTTTGATCTGCCTTCATTATTTGGGCATCTATTCAGACACTTTTACAGCCTTCACGTCAGACCATAAAACAAGCTGTGGGTCTGTTTGATGAGAACAGATGCTTTTATTGAAACTACATTTAATCACTTTAGACTGTAATTTGGACCTCTGTCTCTACGTTTACCAACCTGTTCCCAACATGACAGCTGACATTCTCAACTTAACAGTCTTAATTGAAAGAAACAGGTTGTGTGGAATGTTCAACAACACTTGGCTGAATTTGGGACATTATCTGCTGGTTAAATACACAGAACCTTCCTTTGCTCTTCTTTTGAAAGAGACCCACAGCTCTTTTTATGTCACTGTTCCCCTCCTATCTTCCCAAACCAGTTCCTGCATATCAGTAGCATTACATGATGACTATACTGTTTGAGCAAAATGCTATCTGTACCCACTTCCCAAAAGGGCCCCTTTTATTTCCGCGGCGTTGTCAATACAGCATCTGTTTTGCCTCATTGTTTCTTGCAGCCTGTCTTCCCTGCCTTGTTCCTGTAACATGAGGAGCTCCATCTCTTCTGTCCTCGGGCTACCTACGAACAATCGCCTCATCAATTACACATCACGAGGGCACATACGCACACAACCATGCGCACCATTGAAGTTTAGGGTTACAAGAGCTTTTCCATTGATCTCAAGTAAAAACTGCCAACCGCAACTCCACCCTGACCTCCGCGCACCTGTGGAGGGCACGGTAGAAACTGTTTAGCCGAAAGAGAGAAAAACAAAGCGAAACTGCTTCATTCCTTCATCTTTTTGTCCTTTGAAGCTACTGAAAACCACAACAATACGATGAACAGCAACCGTGATGTAGATCGTGTGTTTGTTTCTACCACAAGGACAGTAAACATGCCATTCAACCACATAACTCTGTGGCCTTTACAGCAGTAATAAAAAGGTACACAGGAGTTGTGTTCTTATGCTTTGACAGAACAGCAACAGTGACGCAAGACCCACATAAAGAACAGTGGCAGCATTCTGTAATTGGCTTTCCAGTGATGTCTTTTTATTTGGTCTCCCTCTGATTACTGTGAGCCTCTACTGCAACATGTTCCTGTAAGTCCAATCTGGTTTTTTTTTACCTGGATGGCTGTCCGGCCACTTGGCGAATCCTCCCACTAACCGATCCTGCGTAGACAGGATGAAGCTCCTGTTCTTGTCAAAGTTCGTATACTGGAACACGTCTAACAGCTGGAGCAGGAGGGGAAGTGGTGGGAGGAAGAGTGACAGAGAAAAGGAAGGGAATGAGGGAGAAGTTTTACTATGATGACATTGGGGAGCAAACATGAAAACCAAGCAGATATAAAACAGAGAGCTGTTAATGCAATATGTCAAAGAGATGCTCAGCTGATTATTTTCAATTAGTTACTTTTCAAAGTTTAAAATATGATTTAAAATATAAATATTTAAATTCCCAAGATGCTGAACAGGTTGTAAGAGTGACATATTTCTCATATTTTTACATTTGATTCCAAAGAGGGTGGCTGCAGCAATCAATAATGATATACTTGATATTCTCTTTCTGTACAGATACAAGTAGAGAAAACATCGCACCTCACTGTTTGCCATTTTGCACTTTTGCCATATAGAAATATTTTGTATGAGTGTGCCGATTTGTCCCTCTGGCTCAGTTTTGACCCAGAAATTCACAGTTTTCCGGCATTGTGTTTGCCTACGTGTGTGTGTGTGTGTGTGTGTGTGCCTGGCTTACTCATATCTGTTTGCAGTTTAGCTGCTGGACCATGTGTGTGCATGGATGGCACCTCTGGCATAGTTATGACCCACATGATGAAAGGTTTGCTCACAGGTTTTTTTGGGTTAAGGATTTTGGATTAAGCCAGGCAGTTTAGACGGTGCGAAACAATCCACACGTCATATGGAGCAAAACTTCTCTTTCATCTGTTCTTACATGTGAAAAAATTCTGCAAAAGTGCAGAAACTCTGTGGTTTAACAGTTAAATGCACTGACATGTCGAAGCAGGCGGGAGTTTGTGAGTGAATACATGATTGTGTCTGTTACACCCGTCCGTACTTCTAGTGTAGCTCCCACCCAAAAGGAGTAGCATGTGTCTACAGGTTTGTTGGGGCGCCCGTGGAAGCCGGTCTGCTGCCTCATGATGCACCAGCGCCGGATCCTGTCCAGCTCCCGTTGACTCAGCGCCTCCTCCAGTCGACCCATCAGACACAGAGAGGCTATGGCGCAGTACGTCCAGCCACCTGGACATACAGACAGAAGGTAAACTTGTAACAAAAAATTCATCCAATAAAATAAGATGACTAATTTCTGACATTGTATTAAATCTGAACCATGGTTGCAGTGGTTCACCCCGACATGTTTTCATGAACTACCACTTCTTGATGATGACAGGACACTGGAGTAAAAATAGAGAGAGTGTCTGCATGTGGGCGCCTTTACTGCCAAATATTTGATTAGCATGCTGCTCCTCACTGTTCACCTTTCTTTGGAAATCACGACATGGAGCGACCGTATGTTTATATGAAACAGAAAAACATTGCTGTTGAAGAAAATGGGTGCTTTTCTGCACAATGACTGACCACTTTTGAGGAGACAAACATGTAGAGATGAAGCATCTACTTTTGTTCAACTGCGTTCTGATTTTGGATATCTACTAATGCCAATACCAGAGCTCGTCTTGTCCTGAATGTAGTCATTTAATTATGCTTACTTTTGTCTTTATTAAAGTTGCTGTTATTGTCTTGTCTTGTCTGTAAGGTCAAATGAGGACCACAGCATTTCTAAAGAGCAAAAAATTTGCAAAAACGCTACGCTACTGTGAGAGTGCAGCAGGAAACTGACAATCAGTCAGTCTAAGGAATCTGGACTGGAGACGCAATGCCGATGTCCAATACACTAATTACGTCTGCATCAGCACTTGATTCCGAAATTGGATCGAACCGGTCCTAACTCTTCTTTGAGTGAAATAAAGATGGTTCAGGCAGGGACTGAATGCAGAGCATCTTTACAGCTGCAGTCATACAAACATGAGTGTGTGAGTGTGTGTGAGTGTGTGTGTGTGTGTTTGTAATTGATGACAGGCTTTTATCAGTGAAGCCACAAGCAGCAGCTATCCATCAACTGTCAAGTGCTTCTTTTAGCACCATGCATTTAACTCATCCCTTAACATTACCAACAGGCCTGGCTGCTTATCTCTGTGTGTGTTCATGTGTGACGGATAAAAAACAAAGACAAAGGTGGGGTGAAATGTGTGGGTCAGGGGTGTAAATCTGCCGACGCGTTACACTCGCCTCCAATCAACCATGTCTGGCTCGCTATATGCTGGAGGCAAAGGAAGATCAGAGGGGATAAATATAGATCTGGATCAAACAAGTGTGGGGAATCCACATTCACTATAACAGAGAGTTGGGATCAGGTATGTGCTTTATATCAACTCAAATATATTTGAAACAAAAGACAAAAGCAGCTTTTTAGCACTATTTCTATGATGATTAAAATGTATTATTATTCATGGAATCCAAATATTGGCCATTTTTAAGTGTATTTAATTAAAAAAGTAGGAGTCTTGAAAAAAGATTACATAGCCTATGGAAGAGGAAAACACTGGAATTACAGCGGTGAGATAAAAGCTAAACACTGAAAACACAGAGAAAGTTATCTTCTTTCCCTGGCAAATAGCTTCTGCAACACCATGTTTCAGTGGCTCAAACACAATTATCTACAAAAACAGTGCAAGAGAGTCTCTTGCACACAGTGTGGGAGGTCTCGCTGCTGAACAAACACACACTTCAAGGGCGGATGGGTAATGGGCATCTACTGTATATCTCTACTGATGTGTAATCAGCCCTCAGACAGAGAGCCGGCTGGCTTGCGGAAGAGAGCGGATTCTCAATGAAGCCTGTAATCATAGAAGTTGAATTTATCACACGGAGGGAAATGCTCTGGGATCCCTTCTAGCAGTTTTTAAAGTTTATGGATTTAATTTATACATTCACAATGCTACCTTTTACCGTGTCAAAAAAGTGACTATGGATGGGTCCCAAGCAGTGCTCTGCGACGTGTGTGTGTAGGAGGAAAGCTTTTGTGTCAGAATAATAAGGTTTAATTTGAGTGGGGGAGGGATTAAATAGGACAATGTATCTACGGAGATTTTACCCGCTAATCCTTTAAACCAGTTACTCCCATCAGCCACTTTCATGCCCTCTGCCACGGCGCCGCCAACGCACCCACAAACGTTTTGATCCCACATGAACCCACTGACTTGTAAATCGAAATGATATTAATAAAACTTTGAAATCTGGGCTGTAATCTTTCACTGACCCACAGGCCTGCCCCAGCTGATGAGTGTTCAGCCTGAAAACCCACATTTCTCTCATCCAAGTACACACCATGAGAAGATGATCGTACTCACCATGTGACTCCCGCCCTGCTCCCTGGCCGAACCCATTGTCGTAGGACTGTGCAGAGCACAAAGAAAAAGCCTTTTAATTACAAGCAATACTTCATCTGGCACAAAAGGCTAATGAAAGAGATTAGTGTGAGTGGAGGCTGAAATGCATACACTGATTCCATTTATGTATTCATACTCAGCCACCACCAACATGCCTTCTCGGCTGTAACCAACAATTACATTCATTAGCTGTTAATCTTTTGCTTATTTCCTCGATTCATTGATAAGCTGTTTGCTCTAGGAAATGTCCCCGTCAAATGTCTTATTTTGTCCAGTATATTCAGTGTACTTGTCACAGAGGAGTAAAGAAACCAGAGGATATGCACATTTAAGTAGGGCGGGGTATCACCAGGTACCTCGCGATACGATACTATCACGATATTTTGCCCACGATAACAATAATATCACGATACAGCGATTCTGCGATAATCGATATATTGCAAGAAATTTCATCCACGATACATCACGATATCTGTGTCACTGAAGAAATTCAGAATTTATTGACTGCACTGAATCCATTTCACAAGAATTACAAAACATTGTCAATCAATTTCACATGAATGACAGCCAAGTAAACAAAGAGTATATTGCACAGTGTCTCTTCTTAACACACACACTGACTACAACTATCATTAATATCTATATGTGTGGGTTTCAGAGCTACTGAAACCATTCTTTAAATTTTATTTGGTTGTATACCTATGTTTGAATAAAGATAAAGCTGTCCTCCGAAGAGGGGTGGTGGTGGTGGGCCCTTTTTATTATTTTTTTTAAATATCGACATTTGGCACCAGTGTATCAATAACGTACCTCAGGACGAAATATCGCGATATATCGTAGTATCGATATTTTGGCACACCCCTACATTTAAGTGGCTGAAATACGAAATTTGATGTGTGAAAAGTTTCTGGGCATCTTTAAAAAACAAAACAAGAATACAACTGCCTAAAATAATTCAACAAGGTTGAGTCCTTGCTGCTTGTGCGTCTGGTCTGATCGGGCCACAACAATAAGGTTGGTAGGTGGAAACCCGGCGCCATACAAATTTAAGTCAAATGTCAGTGTGGCTGGTAAACTTGTCTACTGTTCCAGGGCTGTTCCACATACACACTCACACACAGACACACAACCACCCATCATCTGGTGGTTTCTGTATATTTACGTTCACCAACAACTAACTTGCATTGCCAAGGACATTTCTGGAATCCACCCACCAGCATGTGGCCAGTGGATAACTACAGTCCTCAGACATGATTCACAGTTATCTGTTAACTAATGAACGGTGCTCTTCCTCCCTCCCTCTCTCTCTTTTGTGTGTGTCTGGGTGTTAGAGACAGCCAAACACACCCTGCACACAATAATGAAACTATGTAATGAAACACTCTTGTGTTAAATGTCAGGCTTGAAATAAGCTAAAGTTTAGAGATGAATAGGACCCTTCTCTCCGCTCTGAGATGAACGGTGTGCAGACAATACCTCAAACAGACTTGGTGAGTCTAACCCATATCTAATGAAAAAAAATACAAACATGGAGGCTGAAGTAAGGGTTGAGTTAAACATCACTCTACAATCTGACAAAAAAACCCATCACTCAGTCACTTGGAACATGTTGTTCTCCGTGTTCCTTCTGGTGGGGTGGAAAACCTCGTGCTACAGCTTTAAGACCACGATGAACTGCTCAAACCCCCCCCCATTTATTATAAATGAATTATTTCTTGGCAGAGTGCCACCTACTGAAGGTGGGTGGCCTATTCTTCCCATTCAAGTGTAGAGGCACTGCTTTGAATGATGCACAAACAGAGGTTGTACCATTAGGGGGCAGTCCTGTTGGCCTTGAATATACAGTAGGTCTCATTGTTTACAACATCACATTATCCCAACCTCCTTCTACGCTTTTAACATCTACTCACCAAACTTCCTCGGATGTACTCGATGGCCTTTTGGATGTCCATGCCTGACCAGTCGTCCAGCATGTAACAGATACTGGCTGCGCAGTAGATAAACCGTATATCATTTTCACTTCCTTCTGGCACTGCGTAGAAACTGGAAGCGAGAGGACAGACAGACGCAGGAAGCCACGAGGACCGGAGGGTTACACAACCTGCTGAAAATGAGCTCAACTTCTATATTCAGAGTTAATGTCAGTCCCCATTAAGTGTGCTAGTGCTCACATGACCTCAGGTGTATTTGAGTCAGAGTAAAAAGTGCCAGTGCAGATTTGTGTGTGCCGACCTGCCGTCCTCCAGCTGCAGCGCTCTGAGACCGGCCAGACAGGCCTGTTTGTTGACCCGGCTCAGGTCGTCTCCCAGTATTAGCAGAGAGCACAGCCCAGTGTATGTCATGGCTACATGGCCGCTGTCATATGGATGGAGCACACCTGGACCCTGAAGAAGATTTTAAAAAATTAGACTAATCCTACAATCATGAAAGACAAGAAAGATAAACAACAAAAGATAGTAGTAGTTTAAATGGATATTTAAAAGAAAACAATTTAAAAACAATAATATGACTAAACAGATCAAGTATTCAGCGAGCCACAAACAGCTTAAATAGACCTCATTTTGGGGAAATGACTCGTGTTGGCAAAGCCGTTATATATCAAAAACTATGTCTCCACAGAGATAGAGAAGTAATGCCAAATGTCAAAAAACATCTGTTAAAATGACTTGTAATATCACTGCTGCTGGGATGATGCTCATAAAACTGGGAATGGCCTAGACCCCTGATGTGACTAAACAGATTTGTATAATGATAGAAATGGCTTAAAAATCTAAATATTTTGAGAGGGATTAATGCAAATGGAAAAAATAGAGAAAAAAAAGACATGGGATCACAGCAGCAAATAACCCGAATCATCTTCTTTAGAATAATGCAAAGGTAGGGGACACTTTACATTTTACATACAAGACAATGGAGCTGCACTTTTTGGTATAAAAACATCAAAACTGCTAATATTTTGACAGATATTGTGATTGTGATGATTCAGGATCAGTTAATATGATCATTTTCTACACAATTTTCATTAAGACTGAAAAAATATTAATATCATGATGATGTTGGCGTCTGTACTAAACATGTCTTCTTACATCTGGAGATCAAGATGTGTAGGTCAGGGCATCTGCAGCTCTACAATACCTCATTCAAATGCGGTTTTGTCAAACATATTACCTGCAAAATTAAGGATCTAAAGACATTGCTGGAGGAAGGAGGGGCAGTACCTTAGTGCTGTAAGGAATACCAATGTGAGACGATCCTCGAAACCCACAGCGACTTAGGTTAGATTCTGGAAGAGAATAAGACAGAAGAGACCAGCAGAAATGTAAGATATACTTCACATTAGATACTTATAAACATCAAAAAACTCTAGAAAAAGAAAGGACTACTCTGGTTCACTCACTGTCTCACAAACTAGGTTGAACATTATGTTTGTGTTGACCTTCAGCAAGGTCTCGCAAAGTTGCTCAGGACTAAAAGAGAGTCCTGCTGCCATCTATTGGCCGCAGTAAAAACACAACACACTGCAGAACCACATGAGTAAAATGCCATCATATAGCAAAGAATACGAAACATGCAACAAACACGATTACAACAGGTGACAACCAAACAATATTTTTAGATGTTTCACACCTCATATCACCAAATCTGACATACTGACAAGCTTACAATACATTGATCACACTGCAATAATGATAGGAAGTGGTATGCTCATACCAGACTACATCTAGATTATTCATGTGTTATCAGCATCCTAATGTTGTAAACAAAACGGTCTACTTTCAAAATTGCACCTACATCATCATTAGGGACAGGTGTCTTCTGGCATAGAGGCAGACACACATTTTACATCGATTAACTCGCCCTATACAGATTAATCAATTCAATGCACCTGCACTCCATTGGACAGCAACAACTGCTAAAAGTCTCAACAGCTTCAAACAAAAAAATTTATCTCCATACTGATGATACACTGTGAAATTTTAAGTGCCTCCCAAGCTGTATTTTCCCACCTAATGACAAGGAAACTGCCAGACGCCAACATATGGCAGCAGCAAAAGTGAGACCAATCAAGCACGACTATCCCAACATGATTTCTGTTGACGTGTTGAATAATTAACTAACTGGGCATCCAAACAGATGGCACAGAGTGGCTTGTTAACAGGCAGGAAAAAAACAAGTCGTTAAAATATTTAGAGTCCAACTTTCTCAGACGAGCAGATGTGGAAATGGAACAGGTTAGGCAAGGAGGACACCTGGAGGTCAGTTTGTGCTTCAAAATCCAAAGAAAATAACAATAGTTCGAGGGACTTTGAGAACAACTCTATACATTAACATTAGCAGAATAATTTACATGAAATATTTCAGCTTCTAACATTTCCACATGAAACTGTATGGTTAAAACTCAGTGCTTAAATGTTTTTTCTTGATGTCACCATTCACACACACCACAATCCACCGCACTTAAACTCACTGCCCTGGTAATTAGAAACCATTTATATTGGAGTGTCAGCACCAAGTCTGCCCATTAAAGCAATAAAGAGCATTAGTGCTGCACCATTCCTAAGCTTACCACTGTATCACCCGTCTCTATTCCTCAATGACTTTTCTTATAGACCTCTTCTTTGTCCTGCCTTCTAGAAAGCTGAAAGTTATACTGGGATTTGTTCTCCATGGTATCAGAAAAATCCCAAATCCCTGCTATATCTATAGAGACAGAAGAATGATTATTGTGTTTGATACAGTTCCCATGTGGCTGTGAAAACTCTTTAGAACAGGCAAAATGACTGATCTGTACCTATAAAGACTATGTTTACTTAATTTGTTCAATAAGGGACTCAAAAGCATTTTTATGTTGAGAATTGCTGTTACTGAGTTGTTTATTACAAGATCTGTTCTTGAAGCCCTGTGTGCCAGAGGTGATCACACCACATCCACCTTAGTTAGTGATGTAGTTAGTTGCCTTGGCATGAAGCAGCAAATCAAAGCGTGGCTCCCAAAGTTGATCATGTCATACCTACTGGCAATTCATACATGTTCTGCAAACTTGATTGGACTGATTTACTTTTCAAGCTCGGTTTACTGACAGTCAGGTGTGGAGTAGAGAGAAGTTATGAGACTTACGGTCCTCTGTGGGCAGAACCTGCAATGAGTAGATCCACTCAATCATTACATTTCTATCAATCACATCCAGAGCGTCCAGCACATCCAGACCAGACAGGGCGAAGAATATAATCGTTAACCTGGAAAAAAAGAGGCAGATATAAGTGTTTTTACTCATTTAACACTGATGGACAGAAATATAAACATAAATAAGATACAAGAATGAATGCATGGTTAGACCTATGCAACAATACAGGTATCTAACAGTCACATTAATTACAGGACAGCACAATATTTTGATAGACGAACCTGATAAGCAGATACTCAGCTTAAGATATTTTAGCTGTCAGTTCTCCGCCCAACTTGAATGATATTTGTTGAAAATAGAAGAAACTGACCAACTTTACAGTCCAATTCGCTTCAAGTTTACCTTTAAATTAGCCTTATTTCTGTAAAATAAACCAACAACATTGACTAGAAATCCTCACAGGGCGTCGTGCCCGGCTGCACCGTCCGTTTCCTGCTGTACTACAGCGAATATGTCATAACTTCTCTACCCTAACTGACATTAGCATGTATGCTAAGCTAAGTAGCACCAGCCTCCATTCAACACGGTTGAAGCCCAGCTAGCTTAGATGCTAGTCAAGTTCCTCAACAAAACAAATTAACAAGAGCGACGTTTTTCACTCCAGTAAACGTACCTGGTTGTTTCCAGCGAGGCGTATCTCTCGGGTAACACCTGAAGTGTTCTCTGGAAGAATCGTACATGTCTATCTCTTAAAAAGTCTATTTGCTCAAATTCTTCAAACTGGCTCTCCTCTTCCGCCATCTTTGCATCCGCACCTATGAGGAATCTTTTCCGGTACGCTGTTTTTTCAAAATAAAAGCTCGCACTGCATCAGGATGCACAGAGAGGTTTGAGCTCACAGATTTCCTTTTTGCATATCATTTCTAGGAAAACTTCTTGATATTCCACAGAAAATATATTGCTATGGTGTTATTGTTGTTATTGAAAACCCAATAATATCAACTGCTACCAGTACACCATTTTTAAAAGAGCAACAATTGACCAACAGAGACAAGAAGTTGAGAACACACAACTTTAATCACAAACTTTTATTTAAAATAAAAAAATGTGTGAATGTAGACTGTACAAAGCACAGCACAGTTCATACAAATAAAGGCATAATCTGGTGTTGAGGTCACAGTGTGTTAAATTTTAATTTCAGGACTGTTCAAACTGGTTTCCTTCCACTGCTGCACCTCACAGGCCTTGTCTCCATGTTGGAACAGCTCTGCAACAAAACAGCATTCATTTCAGTTATTTGGCAAGCGATCGCCTATTATTACTTCTAACATTCATGATTAGGAACATGACTATTGGACACAGGGGTAATCAGACCTGTGAAACATTTGTAGCACAGGTCCTCCTCCTGAAGGGCCGATGTGTTTCATTCGCTCGTCCCATCCCTTCGTGGGGCGGGTAAGCCTGGACGGGTCTCTGCTGACCTGACTGTCCACCTGAATGAAGAACAAATTAACAGAGACACTTTTCGTCAACTGTTTTCTTTTTGTTCATGACTCTGAGAGATCTTGTGATATGTGACTGACTTATTCACAGTTCTTTACCTTCTCCTTAAACTTAGCAGCGATCCTCTTCTGTCTCTCCTCTTCCTCTTTTTCCCTCAGCTGTTTCTCCTGAAGCTTTGCCTCCACCTTGTGAAGATCCTGCAGACATGCAGAGACAAGCCTTGTATGTTACAGAGTACAGTGACAGCTCCATTTACCTACTGACATTATTCATTTTATAAACTGGTAAAATCTCACATCCCTATCACACATTACATCCACATAACAAAACCGCTACTGGTCGTGTGTTTCTTGTTTCATACCCTTTCTTTGAAGTGTCTGATGGCCTGCGTTGCCTCCTTTCTCCTCTCCTCCATCTCCCTCTGTTCCTCCTCTCTCTTTCTCCTCCCTTCTTCCTCCTCCTGCTCTCTCCTCAGTCGTAGTTGCTCCTCAACGGTGAGCTTCACCTCCAGCTGGCGACGACGCTCTTCCTGATGGACAGAAACCATTTTGATTGGTAAACTGTACTCTGTATGTGTATCATGCAAAATAAATTGCGCGATACTCATAAACACATACAGAAGATAAGTGCAAAACAATACATAAGCATGATCTCTGATGATAAATAACCACAGCAATAGCTAAATTAGTGCAAAAAAAAAGCACCTTTTCCCGTCTCCTTCTTTGTATCTCCTCACACAGTCTCTGCTCTTTTTCCCGTTCCTCGTTCCTTCTCTTCTCTTCCCTCCACTCCTCCAGTCGCCGGGCCGCCTCCCTCTTCTCCTCCTCAGTCCTAAAACAGAAGCGGATTGAACACACTGAAACAAACAGGACACTAAAGTGACATAAAACCTAGATTAAGAGCAAATAATGCCCCAAATTCTCCTCAACTTAAGATGACAAACACTTGTCACACTTCGGGTGCTCATCAGATGTGGATCATAACAACTCCACAGTACTTTCACTGTTTTTGTCGTGGAATCAGTGTCTGCTCCACTTCATCTTTCTGTTTTTTTTTCCTATCATCTTCTATTTCTGACCCACCTGTGTTGGTGGGCCTGGCTCTTGGCCTCCTTCTCTCTCCTTTCTGCCTCCTCCACCTCCTTCTGACTCTGTATCCTGGTCTGGCGTTCCTGCTGCTTGCTGGCTTTCCACCGCTGGACAGCCTGAGTATGGTATAAAAAGACAAGTAGTATAAATATTTAAAAGACAGCTTAAAACAAACAAAGCAAGCATCCTAGTCGTGTTTAAACATTATAAAGACGGTCCTGATTGATTCTAAAAAATATCATGAGAGTATAACTCATATTGGAGGCAGAATTTTATTGCACATACAATCACTTTGCAAGCATTCAAGAAAAAGTGTCCTCCACCCTAAATGACGCAGGCGTTCTCTGAGCCGATCAAAGGCAAGACGCGACAGGTTTTAATCGAAACTGTAGAGATGGTGTAATAGTTTATGGTTATTAGTTCTCCTCCTCTTTTTTGTATTCAAGGTGGGATAATAAGTGAAGTCACCCGCTATAGGATTTGGAATTCAGCCCTCCTTAATAAAACACAAATTTTCAACCACAATTTTAGTTATATACGCATCTAATTAGAACAAATATAAATTACTGGATATATAAATCTGTTAGCTGTGTGTATTATTCTGGCATACATGGATTTAGATACAGTCGGGTGATGTCAAGAAGCAGAAAGGGAAAGGTGTTGCTTTTTCTTCCTCTGCACTTTCTCAAGCCAGTTCTCTTGTGAGGACCTTTGTATTGACCATGTACCCGTCCAACTGAGGTTCGCTGTCCTACTGAGTTCATACATGTCCTGTCACAGTTCTCTACCTCTCTCTTTCTGTCCTGCAGGGAAATCAGCTCCTGATGCCAGTCCTCGTGTTCCTCTATCTCCTCCAGTGTTTTAGCAGGCAGGTACAGCTTGGCTTCTTTCCTGTAAGCAGGCTGCCCACTGTGCCTTGTCCAGACCTGTAAATCAAACAGATGAGAATTGAGCCGGACAGGTATCGTGCAGCAGTCGACCTGCGGCTGGAAGCAAAACGTTGAACCTCGTTATTTTAAGGAGTGGCGCGTAGTGTAGTGGCTGTGGGAAATGATCTGAAAGTAAAAGAAGGCAAAGGAACACGAGTTTACATTAAAACCAGAGGCTGAATGACAATAATGTCTTACTCTGAGGAAGGCTTGGTGGTCAAATTGGTCCCATCCACCATTAAGGCCTCCTGTCTTCTGCAGGAAAACCTCCAGGGCTCTGACTTCTGCAGGGAGGTCTCTGTCGGGGAGTTTGGTCTTTTGAAAAAGATAATACAAGGTAAATATTTTTCTCCCGATTCCTTCAACTACATAAAACAGATTATATACTGTAACTGTCTTGCGAGAAACATATTTATTGTCAGAAACAATCTTATGCACATAAACATGTTAAGCTCAAAGGCAGTAATATCTCAAACTCAGCTCTCTATTTTCTTTTCATCTCCTAGATGTTGAATGAAGATGAAGGGAGACGGACCTTTACAGTCGGAGCTGCGAGCGGTTTGGGGTCTGATTTGGCAGCCAGGCTCCAGTTTTCAATCTTCTTCTCGTACGCTGTGATCTCCTGTCTGCACGTTCTGTCCTCCTTCAAAAGTTCCTCCAAGCTGGAGGAGCAGAGAAACACAAAGAGTGGCAATTTTCATTAAATTACGTTAATGTATTCCCAGTGTGAGGACAACACTGATCAGCAGCTGTTACAAGCAATTTAAAAAAATTTGGACCGTTTTACATTTTTGTTTGCTTTGTCTAGGGAATATGGAGGTACTATTTCATTAAAGTGCATTACATTAAATAGGGGTTCCCTTTTTTTCTGGTAACTAGTTCCATTACCATGACCGCTGTTCCTCCTTTAGGGTGTTGATTGAGATTTCCACCTCTGACATTATTTCCTTCAGTCTTTCAATCACTAAAAAAACCAAAGCAGAAATGCAGAAACATTATGAACAATCTTGTTTTAATTTGTGCTCTTATGATATTACAATCGCCACACTTTTACAGAACAGTGCACCACATTATAATAGAGTTTTTGAATTGATGTAGCAGAAAGGCACTAATATTGATATTAATGATGAAAGAAAGGACTGAATGTCTCGCGAGACGGTTGAACGAACAGTTAAATTAAAATTGTGTGGTTGTTTTTGAGGAAACACTGCTAGATACAAAACTTACACTCGGGAGTTGGCTTCACATCTGTTAGCTGGGTCTGAAATTTCCTCACACCATTATGAATCTTCACCAGCTGCTTCTGAAGATTCAGCTCTGAAGAAAAGAAGTTCATAGAACATAATGAACCCTCTGACCAGGCCCCACTTCCAGGGAGCAGTCAGAGATGGCCTCACAGTAGAGTATTGTATACGCCAGGGTAGAAATGCTGCCTCAGAGTCCATAACACACTGCTACATTTGAGTGTAAAGATACTGTGGTGCAAAGACAGACTTACTCTCCGCATTTCTTTCGTCCTCCAACACTTTCTCGTGCTCTTCCAGTTCTCCACACACGTCTGTCCAACCATTCTTTCTGCACTGAGCGCTCAGCGTCCGCTCCTTCTCCAACTTCTCAATCCTGACAAAATAATAACGAGAAAGGTTTACATCAGTGACCCGTGAAAACACACTGTTATCAACTCTTCACAAAGTTCAAGGCCTTGCTTGAGGTGTTACAGTCATTTAGTGATCGGTTACGTTAATACAGCACAAGTATGGAATCTGTTTTGAACTAAATGTTACACTAAATTCGAAAATAAAGGTATAACATGGCTTTCGCTTGTCTCACATTAGTGCTCCAGTAAATACCATTGATTTAAAGCTCATTTAAAATATACATATGAAATAAACCTGACTAGCTGCACTTACTGCCTCTTGTTCTTCTCAGCCTCCCTGAGAAATTGTGCAGCTTTCTGTCTGGCCAGCCTGTGATCCACGCTGTCCAGGGAAGACGTGCACAGCTGCTGGACACTGCAGTCTCCCTGTCCCTGCTTAAATTTATTTAGAGAAAGCACAAAACACAAGCCGATTAGTGCTGCAACTGACTACTATGAATCTGTCTGTCATTGTTTAATCTATTATATGTCAAACACTTGGAAATTAAAATTTCTCAGGGCTCAAGAATGATGGCTTCATTTTTTTCTTTTGTGCAACCAACAGTCCAAATTATCACAAATGGCAAAGAAGCAGTAAGTGTTTGACATTTTTGCTCACTAATACGATCAATCTCTTATCAAAACAGTCTATGAGTGTCTTTCGATCAGTTAATCAATTAAACGGCTAATCGTTGCAGCCCTAAAGCAGATTATTGTCTAATACATTGCAGTAATTCCCAGTACAGATCTCAGAATTACCTAGGTATGTTAGGATATGGGTGCATGTGCATAGATATGCAATAAAAGTCAAATGAGCATTCACAAAATACAAATTCAGATATACAGAATAAACAATCGAGGTAAACACTAAAATATCCCAATATCTCTCACTAACTCTGTGTACAATAAAGCGAATCAACTTTGTGATTCTGATCCGTCCGATAATGGAACACGCTGCCCATCATCAGTCTGAAACCATAGAAACAATGGTAACCAAGTCAAACGTTCCACATCCATTTTCGGACAGCTATTATAGCCAACCTTGGCAGTTGTTTATCTTTCAAACTATCAGGCAAACTCTCCAAAATAATTACACAAAGTCGTGACGAGTGTGCATCGGGTCAGCTACAGTGTGTCGGTGGCTACCGTGTGTGAAAACTAAACCATAAAGTTAGCATTAGCACGCGGTTTCCAAGTCCCCTAACTTAGCTAACGTTAGCTCGCACTGATTAGCTATCCAATGATTAGCTGTACCTCATTTCTCCTGCTTTCCCTGGCAACTGTAAACATCTGACATGATTAAAATGTTAACGACTGAAGTATAGGGTGAGTCAAAGTTCACAACAAATGCAGTAAATGTAAATGTGATAGCTACCGAGCATTGTTTAGCAGTGCAGAGTGTGGTTGCTAGGGCGGCCATGTCTGAATCTGTAAACAAACGGCTGTCAGAGTGCTGCAGCAGTGAGCGACGCCCACCAGCAGAGGGCGCTGCGTGTCAGCCATCGACTATAGACTGACAGACTGTGATGTGACATGAACAGGTAGATAGAAGAAGGTGAGCAAAAAAATGTGCTTATTTTTCATCATGGGATAATAAATATAACTCAATTTAATGTTAGAGCCACTGCAACAGATGATCCAACAAGTGGGCCTACAGAATATCTTATAAAATTAAGAGTCATGTATGTAAAAACCTAATAAAAGTATGTAAATATTATAGGCAAATATACTTAAAGTATGAAAGTAATCACTGTGCAGTAAAATGATTCCTGGCAGTGTTTTACTGTTATTTCTGATGTTTTTAGATACATATTACTACTCTTTTAATTTGTATGTTGCATTGTATTGTTGTAGAACATACCTATATGTATTGTTGTGTAGTTTATCCTCAGCAACGCATCATATGCTGTCAGAAGATCACATGTTTGTAGTGTCGATGTCCTGATCAAACTTTTCATTAGCTCAGAAAAAGTCCTGTTTTCAGCTTTTTGATCATTTTCCAGCTCATCCGAGAGGGTTTTTAAAGAGTTTATTTGGCCGAATGAGTTGGGAAACTTTCTTAATTACCCCCAAAACAACACACACACATACACATAAAAAGTCTCATTCAAATTCCCCACATTTGGAGAAACATTGTCTTTACTGGACAAGTTTTTGCAATCCAAAAAGTGATACATGTATTAGCATAATAGTACAATATCTTCCTCTTGGGATGCTGTGTAGAGGTACGAGGCTCTCTCAAATGAAAGCTCCTCACATGTGTATTTGAGTAAATAGATTTGCTCTGTTATAAGCGCCAATTAAGTGAAATATGAGAACGTCTTAAAGCCAAAAGCCTTAATCTAACCAGGAGACTGTGACCACATTAACCAAGAGTTTAACCTTCACCATACGGTTTGTTTTTCATGACCACAATCTTTCCATTTGGTTTCACTTGCTAACCCCTTAACCCTGCGTCTTAAAATACTTCTTTTTTCCATGAGAAAAATAGACTGAATGGGTCTTAAAACATGTGCACGCTTCACATGACTGCATGCGAACTCCCCTCAAATTGTACGATTTTCTCCCTCCAAAGTGACGAGCGCACCACCCTGCTACAACTAGACGGTTAGAGTTTCATGCGCATCTCTACTCTCTCAAATAGCTGCCTATCTGTCCGCCGCGGCCTCGGTTATTTCTGTCGCAGCCTTTTTTATGATGGCCAACAGCTATAATTACTATGAGAGCTGGCCAAGTGACAGAGAAAGGAGGAGAGAGAAAGACAAGAGTGCGGGGGAGTATAAATAGAAACCTGAATCCATTATTGAGTGCAGATATTGGGGATGGTCTCTCCCCTGGGTGCAGAGGCAGAGTTGTCGTCGCAACATAAATAGCAACCGCTCTCCTTAATGAAGTGTGTTACAATTTCCTGTCTTCATCATCGGCCGGGGGGACTCGGTTAATTTGATAAATTAGAACTTCGACCGGTTGGCATAACAAATCGGACAAAACATGTCGGTTTGATTGAAGGGGGTTTCCAGACAGGGTATGTTTGGGAACAAAGATGTAAATGTCAGGGAGATAAAACATTTGGACCGGCTTTTAAATAGAACTTCTTGTGATGGAAGAAAGATTCTTCGATGTGCTTCGTGAGGGGAAACAATTTTATTCATGACAGTCGAACGACAACACATTTAAACCTTTGACAGAAAAATCCTCCTACTAGCTTTTTCCACACCTTTCAGCTACATCTCACCGTCCTCCCCACTGGATAGTCTGCTTAGTTGCCATGGAGACAGCTCAGCTGACATCATGTGACCAAAGTTAACAGCTGGTTGTAG
This sequence comes from Sparus aurata, assembly GCF_900880675.1. Taxonomy (NCBI): domain Eukaryota; kingdom Metazoa; phylum Chordata; class Actinopteri; order Spariformes; family Sparidae; genus Sparus; species Sparus aurata. The sequence goes on from NC_044191.1 coordinate 29,453,572, forward strand.
GACTTTATTCATACAAACCTCAGCTCCTCCACTCAGGTAAAAAAAAAAAAAAAAAAAAATAGCCCCATCACAATTCAGAAACATTTTATGGAGGCAGATTTGAAGCAGTGTTTGAAATGTCAGCTGCCTTAATAATCGGTTATCGGTTAATCGTTAAAAAGTATTAGATAGGCCGATGTTTTTTTATTTGTTGGAAAACTGCTGTAACCACTGACAGGATCGAGATTCAATGCAAATTCAGAGTACGACACATGAAGAGTTAAAACAGATCAAGTGAACACAAAGTTACAGAACAACAAAATATTTGCCAGCTGGCCTGACACACACCAAAAAAAAAAAAAAAAAGAAAAGTTTATTCATTTCAACATTTAATATCTTGTCTTTGTCCTGTATTCCATTGGATAAAGGCTGAAAAGTATTCAGGGTCGTTGCCGTCGAATTATATTTCATATGAATGTCAGAATCCCTAAAAAAATGAGTAAATGTCTCAGAGCAGATATATGAAAAACAATTGGAAAATACTCAATTACGTGTATCTAATACCTGACAGATTATATTTACTTACTTTCAACCACTGCGCATGAGTGAAATCTAGGTTATGTGACGACAGCTGAGTAAACTCTCTCCCCCCCCCCACCTGAGAGAGATCTCAAGATACAGTGTAACGCTCTGTGAAGAAGAAGTGAGCCAACATTTAGTTTAGATTTAGTTTTTCTGTTTCTCTTTTTCCTCTTACACATAATTGATTTGGTTGTTTGTGAAACTTTCTCTCACACGAGTTAAAGTGTTTCCTTCAAATCTCTGAGGAGACGCTGATTTCCAAATCGGTTGCTAAAACATTTGAGAAGTTTGAGTTTATCACGCTCTCATTAAAACCTGAGTTGAAACAATATATTCTTGACCCGAGGACACTACTGCAGATATGTGCAAGAGGGAAAGTGGGGAAATAAAGAAAGACGTGACCTCTGACCTCTTCTGAGGAGCCTGTTTGGAAATGTTATGAGACCTGATCCCCTGTAAACCGAGAGGTGTTGCATTCATGGACGGAGGAACTCTGAGCTTCCCTCCTGCCAATTCTTTGAATTAGACATGCTTATTTATGACATCTGTCACCGTGTTTATCTGTGTGTGTGTGTGTGTGTGTGTGTGTGTGTGTGTGTGTGTGTGTGTGTGTGTGTGTGTTTGTATGTGTGTGTGTGTGTGTGTGTGTGTGTGTGTGTGTAGGAGAGCCTAATATTGCGTCCGTTCCTCTTACACCTGTGTTGACCTGCTGCCCTGCTGGCTGTCAGCCTGTTACTAAACGGAGGTGTTTTTCGGTCGGCATTCCTACTTTTATAAGGGTTATCTATGTGGACAAACACACATAAACTGCATGCACTGGCACACACACACACACACACACACGACTGCATGTGCCGTCTGAGTCTAACATGCTCAACATGTGCAGGACGTAGCCGCCAGATCATGTTTCTTTTTTACACCCTATACGATTACAGCACTAGTCAGGTGTCAGAACAAATTGTGTGTGTGCGTGTGTGTGAGAGTGTGTGAGTGTGTGTGTGCGTGTGTGTGTGTGTATACATATCAGTAAATTACTTGAGCAGTGTGTGGTCAGCGGGGGGGAAAGTGATCAGACTAATTGCTTTACCTGCTGAGCTTCAGACCCTTCTCTCTGTTTCTCTCTGTGACGTCAACACACCAACACATTAAACCAGCCCAACATTTCTCCTCGTGCCTGCTAATTGTCCTATCTAATTCAATCCACTGCTTTACATCAGCAATTAACACGCCAGCTTACGATTTTCCCGGACGTCTGCTAATTTTTTTTCCGGTCAAACACTGGATCGTTTTTGCTACTTCGTTCTTCCCAAAGTTTAGTAGATCTGAACATCACGCTCACGACTCTGGCAGAGTCAGTGTGTCATGGAAGGGTTTCAAGTAGACTTTGATTTATTTTAAGGGCTTGTGTTGGGAAAGGCGCTGGTTGAGACTGGTCTGGAAAGAAGTAACACACACACACACACAAAGTTTTGGACAGATCGTCATAAATATTTGGCATGGAGTCGTCCCCAGAGTTTTGATTTCTGATTACTCCAGCGATTCTCTGACCTTTCATCCAACACCACGAGCAGGTTTCAAATTGTGCCGCAGCACTGCAGCTCATACAGGAGAGCCTGAAATACATTGTAGTACTGATGCACACGCATACGTTTAAATTGCAACTAACTTTTGGGCTTGAAATATTGTTCTTGTGGCATGCGCTTGTTGAATGTTGCAGCTCTAAATCATTTATAATGTCAAATAAAAGTAGGATTCCAACATGTCTTGTGCTGCATTCACATGCTCCTCAGACGGTCCCACTTCCGGATTTGGGAAGTCCGTATTTCAGACACAAACTAAAATACGACACTGCGGATTACATGTGTGCCAAAACTTGATATGCATTACAAGACTTTCTTACCGTCACACCACCATGTTTCAGCGCCATGTGGCGTCAACTCGCGTACCATCATTTTAACGACTTTCCGAGTTGCTGTTCCAAATTGAGGAGGCATCAACGCAAATTTAACTGGTCAGAATAACCTTCCAATTATTTTCACAGCACATGAACGCACCGTAAACATAACACTTCACATATGAAATCAGTAGTATAAAACGCACGTATAACTTAATTAGTGAGCTTTTATTGCTGAGAAACTTTGTCAAAAGTACATGTTATTGAATGATGGACCTTCCAGAAAGTTTAATCTGAATTAGTAGAAGCTTGAGGGGGTAAACGACCCTGAATGTCACGGTTGTATAAGTGACAATACTGAGAGCCGGTCACACTTCCAGTCATAAGACGTTGATTTGATCAGGAAGGCTATACGTTCTTATCTCAGAAAACCTCATAAAAAAAAAAACCTCGCCACAGCTCTCCCATGACTCTCATATAATTTATATTAACAGCCATTAAAGCGACGCTCTTACCCAGAGTGCCTCTCTCAGTTCCAGTGTGACATAAGTCCCCGGCTCACCCACACGCTGCACGTGGTGATGTACAGCGGAGGCCTTTCGCTGCGGTCCTCGTGTGACCTGCTGTGAGAGATACATGTTCGTGCAGCTTTAAATAGCCACCTATATCTTACACAATTTATAGGCCCATAAACATATAGAACCAGGACATTTGGCAGTTAAAAGTTCATTTTTGACCCTGGAAACAGGGTGATGGAAAAAAAATATTTCAAAACTCCCCGTTTAACTTTCATCGTGCCACGTTGTCTTCATCAGACTTGGAGTTTGACCTGTTGTCATAGACTTGTAGGTGATCAGATTTTCTAGTTGTCAAAGCATTTTTTTGTAAATGCACTGTATGTAATTTCTGCCTTTGCGGGGTCTCTCAATCAATACAAAACAAAAGTCTGTAAGTTGTGTTACGCCGAGTCACGTTCGCTGAATAAAAAGTGACAGGCAGCCAGAAGAAACACATTGTTATCTCGATTAAAATGACAGATTTCTTCGGTTTGAACATTGTTGGGAAGATTTGGGAAAATCTAACACAACTTCATAATTTATATACAACATTGGGACATTTGAACGCAGATATGTTACATGGTAACATCTTTAAGCCGACATGAACATTAGGGGCGGCAATAGCTCAGTCCGTAGGGACTTGGCTTGGGGACTTGAAGTCGCCGGTCAAGTCCCCACCCGGACCAAGAAAGAATGATGTGGACTGGCAGTTGGAGAGTGTTGTTCACATCCTGGGCATTGCCGAGGTGCCCCTGAGCAAGGCACCGACCCCTAACACTGCTCATTGGGCGCCGTAGCATGTGTGGCTGCCCCTTCGCTCATCTCCTCTACACTGCATGTGTGTGTTTGTGTGTGTTGGTGTGTGCACCTGTGTGTACTGTGAGTGGAAAAGGAATTTCCAATTTGGGATTATAATAGTATATCAAAAAAAAAAAAGAAGAAGAAAACCTTGTGAAAATGTAGATTCGACAGCTGGTCTGACTCCATCTGCTAATAAAGATCATGTGATATGATCAAACGCTCCAGAGCTCATATAGTTCATACGACATGTTCGACTGAGCTTTTCAATACACAAGAATATCCATAAAAACATGATGTGCAGGGAGTCTGTCCTGTTTTCAAAGACAACTTGTCCTTAAAGTCCATGTTAACTTTATACATTACATCAAAAACCTTCATGAGTAATGACGAACTTAACTAACACTGTAATCTTACTCCTTGTGTAGCTAACATCTAATTTAATAAGACAAAGACAGGAATAGCTTTGTTTTAAATGGGTCAGCCCTCCTGTTGGAGATGTGTCTGCTCCAGCTCTGACTGAAGGGATTCTTCCCTCAGAGCATCATCCACTGTCACGGGATGCTCAGCCTACTGACGATGAGTCATTTTGGATGGCTAACAAAGTTTGTTTTACAGAGCACCTGTTGAGGTTAAAACAGCCCAACAGCCAAAAAAGGTTTCTGACAGGGTGGCAGACAGCAGTTTATGCAACCATAATATCTCTACTGCTGCAACTCACTGCCAACACAGAGTAAGGGCACGGTCACACGTGAAAGCGACCGCCACCTAACTCCAACTAATCCAAAATGGAGTAACGGGTGGTGTATTTTAAGTGAGCCTAGTTAGTTAACAAGCCCACCTAGCTGGCAGCTACAAATCTAGCTAAGGCTAACAAGCTAGCTCTATTCACAGATGAGTTTTCTTGAGCGTGACAATTAACTGAAGCTTGTAAATATGTTTATTTCTGCTGTGACGTTGGACATTTTGAAATGAAATGGGGTCTTGTGGGGGATTGGCTAATAAAGCTAGTCAGTCCCACGCTGGCGTCATTTTTCAGCTCCAAAGGTTGCTGCTTGCTACGAAACCGGTCGCCGCTCAGCTTCTCAGACCTTGTTAGCTCTGGTGGAGGGAGTTGGGTGCAGAGCCAGACTTTTTTTGGAGGAATAAACACCTTGAATCACACTGATTCTGCTCCGATCCAGAACCATTTACCAGAATGGCAGGAAGAGAGCTAAGATTACTTTTATCCTACGTAGATTTATCTTCACCTCTGTTAATTAACTGGACTGCGCAGAGCTGATTGTTGGGTGTTTATGGACTGTGTTGCGTTGCTCACTGGAGCTGGATGTGCTTTATGTCATGAACGTACAGAGGAGAGGGGAGAAAGAACCGGAGTCTCTGGTGAGTGCTGAGTTCATTGAGATGGTCAACTGAATGCAATCACACACTCCCTCAGTGCTTGCTAGCTAGTTTACTACGTACGTGCATTATAGTATTCTGGCTGTTTGGAGCAAAGACACCCGTCAGTCATCTGTGGGCCGATGTGTTTATTACATTAAGCTATCTTTAGCTAGTGTTGGCTTCAGTGCTTGAGTGTGTGTAAACTTCACACCCTTTTAGATTTTCCTGGAAAAAAAAAATCAGTCCAGATGCATTCAAGGGCAACCACAGACTGATTTTTAAGTTATCTTACACATCGGAAAACAAAACAAATTGATTCATTCATGCCAATTCCCATCACATTCTTACAAATTGCACCTTTAAAAACAGCAGGAGTGCAGCTGTTCCCAGAGCAAATTCATACAGTAAAGCAAAGTCATGCGCGAGTGTTTGCGAACCTGCCTCCCTGCTGCAAGTTCAGTGCATTGATTTCCGAACGGCACAGACGGCCAAATCATATTACAGTAAAATGTCACGGCATTTGTGGAATAATGAGCTGCAGCTGTGGACTTCTACCCCGTCTGTATTCGACAAGTTGATTAAGTGTAAGTGAACGGAAAAGCTCACGTGGAACCTGAGGGCTGTTCGGAGGGAGTTTTCTGCAGCTTCGTCTCTGAACACAGTTAACTTTACGCCCTTCTTTGTGTTTCTGAGTGTGTGTGTGTGTGTGTGTGTGTGTGTGTGTGTGTGTGTGTGTGTGTGTGCTATGAAGGGAGAAGGAGATAAGGAGAGGGAAGTGCTAACGTTACAGAGATTGACCTGTGGGGGCTTAGAGAGGGGTTGATTGCAGGCATGCCACTCAGGGTTCACAGGGTGTACATGCGTGTGTGTGTGTGTGTTTGTGTGTGTGTGTGTGTGTGTGTGTGTGTGTGTGTGTGTGTGTGTTTGTGTGTGTGTGACTTAATGAGCAGACTAGCCACTTCAGTCTAAGGCCGCTGCTGTCACCTTACCCCTGGTTTTTATGAGGAGGGATAACGCGGTGACTCCTTCGCAGATGGAAAATTCGCCTCTTAAAAATGATTTATTTCATTATTTTTTTGGAGCACCTTTAAAGTTTGATCCTGTCTTTGCTTGTATCGGAGGAGCCCTTGGAGGTTCTTCTTGTGTTTTTTTTTTTCATGCCTGCAGGATCCCACGTGCCTTAAGGACTTCTGAGGCGCCGACACATCAGCCACGGAGAGGAAAGTTTTCAGAGCGCCGCGTGAAGCATTGTGAGGCGCTCCAATGCCAAACTGGGATTTCTACTTTCATTTCTGGCATGTGGGCAGATCAACCCTCCTGCCCCTCCCTTTGCCACATGCATGACTTTCCCTCTGACTCTTTGTCCCCAGCGAAACAAACAGACAAAAAAGACTACGTCCATCAACGCTGTAATTTAGTGCACCGCCCTTGATTATCATAGTGCTTGAAGATAAACTTCTCAGACGCTGCCTGTGGGAGATGTCAGGTCAACACCAACGTCTGGGTGTAGAAGGATGAATGCTCTTACTACGGACAGACATCCCGAGGAGACGGACGCGGTTTTGGCCCAGTAGGTTTCGTCTGTGGTCAAGCTTCTTGTCGCTGACTGCAGATCTTCTCTCTAAAATGACAGAATGAGTCATTTTCTGGCCTCAGTAATCTCAGTCGCTGATAAATGGGAACATTTTTGTGAACCCACATCAGATTCATTGAAAAAGTCAATTCCTTTTCACATACCAAGACACTTCATTCATACACATGAACGCTGATTATTACATTTGACGATTTCTGAGATTGTGCCTTCACCTGTGTCTGTTTGTTGGTTGGTTGTTGGTTTGTTGGTTTGTCAGCAGGATTACACAAAAACTACAGAACGGAATTACATGAAACCTGGATGGAGGGTGGGTTTCAACTTCCGGTGCAGATATGGATGAAGGGACGGATCCAGGAATTTTTTCCCATTTTCATTCTTGATTAAGAATATCAGGCTTTTTTAGGTGACTGGTATCTGTGAGTGAGTACACTTGAAGCAGATTTGAATATGTTTTATTTGATAACTGATAAGGCTTAATTGCATTAAAGGGAACTGTTGGGCCTTGGCGGAGGTATGCACTCCACTGAGGGCCATTCCAGCATCCACTTGATTGATGACGAGATTTCAAATCCAGCAATATGTATAGTTTATATCAAGTTTTAAAGCCCTAACCCTCAAAATTATGCAAGTAGCTTTATTGTTTACATTAGCATGTTTTTTCATTATTATATGTTCATTAAGAATATAACAAATATAAGAAAATGAAGAACTAGAATATGTTTTTGCCCCTGTTACTCCCAAGTAGGGGGATTTTGAGGATATGTCCTCAGAAAAACGAGTGTCAAGTGTCCATTTTCCGTGATGTTTTCATCAAATTTCACACCTTCACCTGGTGCCTACATTACCCACAATGCCGCTTGACAGTTCTGTCGGAGACTCAGGTGTGTTTGTGATCGACGGCGGCTAATGTGGCCTCAGGCGGAGATGAATGGAAAGCCTTTATACAGCCTCCTCGCAAATACCTGTCAACGGACTTTGATTTGTGAAATGGTTGGAGCTGCCCTTTAAAGCCCAGCCGCTGTCTGTGCTCTGCAACAGAGAGCTAATTTAAGAGAAGAGAGATGACGAACAGACGGAGAGAGACACACAGAGAGAGAGAGAGAGAGAGAGAGATGTAAAGGCTTGGATTGAGGTATCAGCTGTATCGGTGTGATCATGAGTAATGGACACCAGCAGGTTGAAGCATCTAGTTTATCCTCTGGACACTGGATCTGTCCCTGCCTGTCCCTGGCAGCTCCGGACCAGAGCAAACGCTGTCGACGCTCTTTGTGTAAATTATCAACTGCTGATCAGCTCCAGGACAAAAAAAGAGAGAGAGAGAGACAGTGTGTGTGTGTGTGTGTGTTTTTTCGCGCATGTCTGAGCGCTGGAGGCATGACATAATGCCAAACTACACAATACAGGACAAGGCACAGGAACAGAATAGACCAGAATAGACTAGAACGGGGGAGAAAAGAATGGATGATCTGACCTTGTTCCATGTACATCAAGAAATTTGGATGAGCGTCTGACATGGAATTTGCATAACGTGTTCACGCGTTTGTCGCACGGCACGGCCACAAAAACAAACACACATTCTCCAGGCCCCGTGTTGGAAACCGCAGGAACAGAGAGGGGGGAGAAGCACAGCACACGGCGATTAGATGGAGAAGGAGGCACCTCGTGGAAAATCGTGGATTCTGAAAAAAGGGAGCGTAGGCGTGGGCCCTGATGAGTCAGTGTTGCTTTGTGGCAGATGGTTTGGCACCGGCAACAAATGTGGGCACAGCCAAACATTTAGACCGATCGAGAGGGATTGTTGTCGTACAAGGTGCATTCTGAATGAGGGGAAAATACAAGCGGCGTTATCTCGGTCTTGTATGAAATGCATTCCTACTAACGTGAGTGCGTTGGAATGAGGGGGGAAAAACACCTTGTCCGCCATGACAGGAGTGGTTTTGTTTTCGACTCGGTGGTTTACACCTCCAGCAAAACGTGACCGGCGCGCCTCCTGATAAGGCAACCGGCTCACGCTTTGGTATTCGTCCACTCGTGTGCGCTGAGTCATGTCACCTCACCTGCCAAACACTTTGTTATCTTCAAAAGGCGGACACGAACCTGCTTTATTGTAACAACCTGTAGTGTCACTGCTTTATCACTGTATATCTGCAACCCTCACCGTGTCAACACAGCTAAGCCGACCAAACAAACCGAGCTGGTTTGAAAAGATGTTATTTTCACCCTCATTGCAACCGCTAAGCTAACGGCATTAACGCAAGCTCGACTGCAAGTAGGAATTTTGGGGATCTCAAGGCTTCCCAAAAATGTATCTGAAATGCAGGTTTTCACGTTGCCAAGAGCCCAAACAGAGCGGTATTACCCTTAAAACGCGAATTCCACCAGAGGTAAGTGAATCCCTGGACTGGTTCTTCCAAATCAACAAGCGTTCGGATCTGTGTGAGAGTGAGACGGATGTGATAAACCCAGATACACTAATATAGCTGATAAAATTAGTTTACGGTTCTCGGTATCAAAGTAAAAGTCTTAAGCTTCACACGCTGTAAATGCCCAGCACCTGGTTTCTGGACCGAGAAGTAACAAATTCCGGATTAATCTCTGCGTAAAATGGCCTCTGGGTCCGATCGCCGTCTCCGACTTCAAGCGGTACTTGAGTCTCAGGGTGTTCGTGTCCGGACGGCCACAAACATCATCTGCCCAGGTGACCCTGAATGCCCCCCACGTAGCCGCAGAGCATCCATCCCTGTGTGTCATCTCCTGACTATATTTAGTAGAGAAGCGTTGGCCGGCTCTTGATTTGCCTTCATCAGAATGAAAACTATCCTCTCGCAACGAAGATCGAGTGAGGCAACAGGGGTGTTTACAGTAGCGTCGTCACATGTCACATTTTAAGACCCCAAAGAGTTATTTTCTCAAACAGCTTCTTACTTTGAGTCAGGGGATCATTCGTGATCACATTATTTTAAGTTTTTATTTGAGGTTTTTTGTGTGTGTGCCCTCGCTTGTTTGAAGGGAACAAGTCTCGGCTGGTAAAAGGGTGACATCATGCATCATCCTGCACCGTCTGCACCTGTCTGATGATGCAGAGGGATAAGCTCTGAAGTAAATAATACTGAAATGTGTTTGTTTTTACTTTGATCGTGCCTTTTATGGTCATTACAGGCTTTCCTGATGTCAAAGAGTCCACCTGATATCGCTCCTAATCGTCCTCGTTGCTGAAGTAATAATAGAATATGAAAATAAAGTAAATATGTCAGATATAATAGCTTTTTTTATTTAAGAAAAACAAGGGTTTGTGGGTACGTAAATGTCTTATAATCTAACAATAATCATGCTAATTATGCTATGAATGCTTATATAGTGTTATTAATGTTAATAAGCATCTTATAAGGACTTACAATGGCTTAATGCTTATTACAGGGACCTTAATATAAAGTTAAAAAATGTACTCATTAAAAAGAATCAAACATAAATGTGTCGATATGTGTTAATAATACTCCTCATGATTGAACTCTGTGCATTTATTGGCTTGAGTGACAAGTGTCTAATCCACACTGGAAAGAGGATCTAATTTTCTGTGTGTGTGTGTGTGTTTGTTTGTGTGTGTTGAATTTGTGTATTTGTTGTCATAATCACTGCCATGCCAGCTAATTCTTCCTCTATTTATATGAGCCTTGTTTTGACAGCTGACTGGAGATGGAAAGTCTCACTCTCTCTCTCTCACACACACACACACACACACACACACACACAATTAGCAGCCCCTGGTCCAGTCTTGGATGTGTGTGTGTGTGTGTGTGTGTGTGTGAGGGCGAGCCCGCAGTGGTGTCCAGTCCACACCAGTATCACATTCAGACCGCAGTGATCCCCATGTTAATACCCTTCCTATCTATTTTAGCTGCTGCAGGGGCTCTTATGCAATCGGTCACGTTTTTTCCCCGACACCACTTTCTCGGTCACCGCCGTCTTCTTTTACGTTCAGCAGGTGCTCCTCTCATGCAGAGTGCTGCACTGTCAGAGCATCAAAGTAAACAGGCAAACAGAGCGCAGTCCTCCGGTGAATCAGTGCAGCGAGCAGATCCGTCTCCATTTACATTCTGTTTTAGGAGGACGGTGTTGACAGATTTAGTGTCCCTGGCCTGAGAGGAAAAGAAATCACAGGCGGTCAAGAGAAAGAAAAAAAAAAGAAAAGGAAAAGCACAGGTCTAAGTTCAGCTTGTATTCATCCCGAGGAAACTACCTACACAAACTGACTGGGCACAGTTTGTGGGTCTGGATCATCTCTCAAGTCATGTTGTGAAGTTGGAGTGACAATATGTTTTCTTTAGGAACAGGAATGTGATGATAAGGAGAGCAAACAGCACTGAAACATCTGGTTTTTCATCACTTGCGTAGCTGTGGATGTTCACATCTGACAGCAGGCAGGTATTAAATCTTAGAAAGGTCAGTGTGATGAAGGTGAAAGGCGCACTGCCGCAGTGTATTTAGGATTTGCACGGAATTAAAAACGTTTTAATAAAAAAGAAATATTGTTAAGCCTCTGAAAAATCTGAAAAAAACATAAATAAAAATGTCTGTCATAAGTTCTCTGAGCCCAAGATAATAACAAATCACTTTAACGTGCGTCCAAATATCATGACTTTCAACTTCTGTGAGTACGTCAGGGTCAAATGTTGCATGGAGCTGATAAGCTACTCCTTCTCATTAAGTGCTGTGAAAAGTCCACAGACCAGTTAAGATGACTTTCACCCAGGACACCGTGTGATTGTGTCCCGTTTGAAACGAAAAAGTCAACATTGAGTTGCGTGTTTAATATTGTTACCATGACAACAAAGGCCAAGGTTCTGGTGTTTCAGCTGCACTCAAAGTTGCAACTTATGTACATAGTTGACACCGGACTCACTGGCAACATCGTTTTGACTTGTGCAATCATGGTAAAACAGTTTACTGAACTTTGGTTGTGCAATAGATATATTGTGCATCCTTAAGTTCATACATTGATCCAAAACAGTTCAACAAAGAAGACAGAAAACTACTCTGATAAACTAGATTTACACAGGATTAGTATTTAATTTTACTGTGTTTGAACACATTACTACTAATCAAATTAGAGGGACTTCATTTTTAAGCTTCTGTCCCTTTCAGTGCTGATGCAGATATACTCTCTGACTGAATACTATCAATGAAACTTGCTGAATGTACCTTTACATATCCATGAGTCCATATCCGATGATGATGATGAAGTTGGGAGTTCATCCATAAAAAGAGCAAAAATGTCTCTCGTGCTGCCGTGATGACTGAAGACAGAGACAGAGAGGAAGATGACAGAGAGCTGCAGACAGTGACAGAGACAGATAAAGGTGAACATGGGAGATTGAAAAAGTAATACAACTTTAAAATAGACTTTATTCAAAACGCCCCGCTTTGTTGCTGCTCGGCTCCTCGGTACGTCCTCACCGGGGCTCCACGTGGAGACAGCCGGAGGGGCAGGGACAAAGGCAGATGTCTGGTGACTGAGGCCCAGCTCACCTGCAGGTATTCAGAGATGGAGACGCTCGCCTAATGTAGGACAGCTTTCCAACAGGGCATTATTCGGCCCTAAATATAGACGGGACAGAAGTAGGCTGAGCTAACAGCGCTGCCAAAAGGCCACGAAAATAAGCCATAATGTGGAGCCTTTTGTACAGCTGGTGAGGACTGAGACAGAGATGTCTGAATATCATCTAGAGGATCAGGGTTTAATGTGTGCACTCGTACAGTTAATCCTCGTCTCTGTCTGACCTTCAAACACAATGTGTAGAAAACGTGAGTGACAAAACACAAGAAATCACCATGAAGTCAAATAAAGACAAATTATTCTTTACGCTTAAAGAGACAGGAGCGTGAACACATTCAGCTTAGCACCACAATGAAGATGTTTTGTTTAGAAAGGGTTTAAATAACATCTTTTATTTTCAATGCTTCCGAAGACTTGGATTACAACTGAGGATCTCCACAGAGACATTTTACGTTTCCGTTTTCGCTGGGTTTTTTTGACCAAGTCAACAACAAGTCCCCATCTACTTCAGTTGTTTAGGAGAATGCTGCCACGCGTTTTTTTCCTGTGAAGCTCCAGAACTTTTTTGTGGATGATTAAAGTTCACACAACTTTCCAGTGCCCTGGGAGTAAGTAGATAACGACTGAATATTCATTTTTTGGTGAACTTATCCTTAAAAACTTGAAAAAATGCAACTCTATCCTGGTTGACGTGCGTTGTGTATCGATGTGTTTGCACCATGTATGGTTCACACTTCCTGCCTCTGAATGATACCCACTGCATCCTGTGAGTGTGATAAAAACCAAGAACAGAAAACTGACCCCTGTTCTTGAAGCTGTAGAGGAGTCTGTTTCCTGCTCTGTGATAGGTCAGCGAGGTAGATTCACACCATCTTCACGGGCAACCCTCTGACTCACTACACCACCTCCCTGCTGAGCTGACAAGTGATTTTTCTCTCGAAAATCTGGCTTTCAAGCACACATCGCCCTCCCACACGCACACCTTCCTCCTGAGGCACAGACATCATTTGATCTGTACTCCTTTCTCTCCCTCTCTTGACACCCCTTTCTTATCTCTCCCTCGTTATGTCAACATCTAGCTCGACAGTGGGGCCGATGGCACTGTTAACCTCCGGTGCCGGAGTTAGTGGGCCTGCGCCACACGAAGCACTCACGTTTCACACTGTGCTCTGACAAGCCTCGACTTGTTCCGGGCCCTGAGACCCAGAAACACCTACGCTACACACTTCACAATTGCCATCAAAGAGAGACGTTAACGTTCCCTGCTGGAGGAAAAATCTAGGTTAACTGAGCTTAACGCTGCTGAGATAAGAGGCCCGGAAAGAAGGAAGCCTTGCCGGGTTGTGGGTGAAGTCAGATTGATTTTTTCCGGGGCTGACACAGTTCGCGGAAATATGTTTCTCCTCACGCTGGGTCAAAATAAATAACCGTGTGTCCTCCTTCAAATCGTTTCTGTGCTATTTTTAGCAGGTAATTACGGGTGTGGCCGTGAAAAAGTGAAACAGCACAGTTCAGTGACACTCCTTACAGCGTCACCTTCGTTGATTTACAGCTGGTTTTCTCAGGTTGGTTGAACGCAGCTGTGGTTCTGTTCTGTTCTGTTCTGTTCTGTTACGTAAGAAAAACAAAACAGTTTCTGTCGCTAAATCCTTCTTCATAGATCACAAGATGGACTCTTGACCCACTTACCAACAATCCACCCAAACCTGCTCCATTCTGCCTCAGCTGCCCCGCGCAACATACCTCCAGTGATCGTGACTCATTAAGAGATTCCCACTCTCCTCTTTGCAAGAGATCCGGTCGGTGACTCATGAGGGAACATACAGGATAGGTGTGAGATTCTGGGACCGACTGGCTGCTGCTGCTGTGCATGTGGAGGAAACAGGTGGTGAGACTCTCACTGTGAGAGAGGAGGGGGTGGGAAAAACAGAAACTAATTCATCTTTGCATTTGAATTAGTTGATGATCGAGACATTTTCCCACTGCGGCTTTTATATAATGTAATATATGCATCATCAACACAGTACTCGGCTCCTCTTATCTTTGCGTATGAGGGAGCTTCAACATCACATTGTTGGATGAGAGCATTTCATCAAAATGTTAAAGAAGAACGATGATCTGACCTGAGACCTGGTGAATGGAGAATGAACCAAGCAAATGTTTTTGACAGCAGAGAACTGCCTAAAGAATGAGGCTGGTGTTCATCTTTATTTTTTAAAGGGTAACTTTTAAGTTGCAGAGGGAAAAATACAGCCGGCATCTGAATCGACTCTAACATCTGGATCATGTTGTGACAGCATATGAACCTACTTGTGGCACTGATGGGCCACCAAAAGACCAGCAACCACAGATGTCTGTAAAAATTGTATTTCACAAAAAGAAAATCTGACCTGCTGGTGGCGCGTAAGGCAAAGTCAGAGAATTACCAAAATCACAGGGGTTCATCCTTCAGGGACTATGAATATTTGTACCAAATTCCATGGCAATCCATCTGATAGTTATCAAAAAAATGGCACTCAAATGGAAAATATCGCTCTGCTGGTGGCACTAGAGAACCAGTTTAAGAATCGTCATAGTCAGTGGGGTTCATCCTCTGGGGAGCATGAATATCATATGACAATCCATCAAATAGCACCAAAGTGGTGGATCCATGATGCTTACATGTCTAAAAACTGACAATGTGTGACTTCCTTTACCCCATCCAAAGAACCTTAAAAAGAGGGAAGTAAGGGTCATTGCATCACTGAATCTTGCTTTGGTGTCAGCTGTATTGAAGTCTATGGGAGATGCATGGAGAAACACACTAAAACCCAACATATTTCTGTCGTATGACTTCTGACGGAGAAATGCCTTCGGAAAATGAAAGAACACACTTCAGGAAGTAGGTTACAGATTTTCCCCCCCTAAATGATTGACAGGGATACATTGACTGTGGCCAAACGGGGCCGGTCTGACCAAACATCGCTGATCAGGATGTAGTTACTCTGCCAACAGGAGCCTTTGACGGAGCAGCAATGTTGCTATCTTCTCTCTGAGGTGTGTTTTTACATTTTCTGGAGGCATTTTTCAGAAGCCTTACGATGTAGATATGTTGGTTTTTTTAGTGTTTCTCCATGCATCTCCCGTAGACTCCAATACAGCTGACACCAAGTTTGCCACCGAAACAAGATTTAGTGACGTAACTTCTAGTAACTTCGCAGTGACTTCCTTCTTTTTTAGGTTCCTTGAACTCATCTCACTCTCTCTCCACCAAACGAGCTCTGGCTCTGGACCTGGTTCTGTTCAGGATTCTTGGAGCCTTGGTGTTCTTCAGCGAACCATCACATTGTAATCAAGGATGCGTCATCAAAAGAGGAACACGTAAATTAAGTTAAAAGTATTAGCAAGATGGTGGATGGCATTAATTACCTGCAAGCAAATAAATAGTGATGGTTCTAAAGTTGTGTCAGCTGCAGTGTTTGTAGGATCAATTCATTGCTGGTTTTGGTATTTTCATTGGATTCGCTGACAAAAAGTGAAGTAAGAATATCACTTGTGTTATAATTTCATTCTTTATCTTTATCAGATTTGGTTGTATTGATCTTACCAGCTACTGTACCGGATAGAAACAACTGTTCAGATGTCTGTGCTGAGCACCTGCCAAAAGCTGGGGAGTGTTTTTCTTATTTCTCATTTCTTGTACTGCAGCCAAAAGCAAACATATTTGGTGAGCTCCTCTGACTGAGTGGAAAAAATAATGTCAGTCAATCTCTCGATAAGGTAGAAAACAGTCGCGGCTTTCTTCAAAGCTCCCTGTCGGCCGCCGCTGATAGTTTATTGCTTTAAGCCACAAGTCTTAAACAAACATGCCACAAATCAGCAGGTTTTTATTTGGGACAGTTCTCGGAAGCGACTGGATGCCCAGCGTGAGCGACGTCAAAGGTTTCTCTGGACACATTCCAGTCCGGAGGGGTCCTGCGTGCACCCGCTCCAAGCTCAAGTGTCTGGAATGAGTCGACCGCTCAGTAGCTCAGTACCACAACTGCTCGAAAGATGACTTGGTGAAACTGACACTAGTTACTCCAGTTTAACGACTATAACGGACATGTTTTTTGGTCATTTTTGGAGCCATTCAAAGCAATACATGTTGGGTACACTGATCAAAGTAGATTTTCAGTGTCTTTAGAGCAATTTCCGGTCACGCTTTTCTTAAGAAATACAATCTTTCTAATGGGGGTCGTTGCCAAGTCTGTATGGAAACACAAAATGTGTCCTTTCCAAAGCATGTACTGCTTTTTCAGTCCAACTAGGTTGCTATTGGACTAGTTCTCTCTCAACAGTTACTTCACTTTGGTCCTAAAATAGCTTTATGTAAGTAGATAGTGTATTAACAAAGACACCGACTCAACTAACCTTGTTTTTGCTTTCTGTTTTCTCTTCACTTGTCCTTCGTCCTCCTGCCTACAAAACATGAATGTTATTACCGTAGTGAATGCCATATTTTAATCACATCCTCATTGTTACTAAATCTTCTTTGTGGCTTCTTCATTTACTGTTGCCATTGTTCCTGTTATGAACATGTCAAATAACTAAACTGTATTTTTGCTTACCTTATTTCAACTGATACACCTTATCCTGTTAATGCATAACTTTTCTTTATATACACACACATTACTAATGGTTGTGTACTTGCTGAATTAAGATTGCAGAAGGTTTAGGCTGTTGGTAAACAGAAAAAAATACTTTTCCTCCAGGTGTGGCTAGCTAGTTAGTAGTTTGACTAACTAGCAGAGTCAGGAATGAGTCAGGCACCAGAGAGTACAGGCACGTCCAATGTGCGTCTGTGGGCTTTTGTTTTCTTGCTTGCCTGATTCCATGGAAAGACCTGGCAGTCCTGAAATACACGTCATTTGACTGCATTAAATTCAAATTAGGCCATGAGAAATTTCCATCGTTTAAAACTGAGGGATGAACGACATCATCTCATATAAACTTAAGCATTCCCATCTTTAGCCCCCACCACACCCCACCCCTCAGGCAGAAAATGAAAAATAAAGACATCTGGACGAGGAGACATGTGCAACATGGGTTTATTGTCAAACTGGTTATTAAGACATGAACTTGATTAATGCCATATCAAATCTTAAACTCCGCTGTAGTAAAGTGCAGATTCAAATCAAGTTGCCCTGGTAGTCCTCATACATTTTCTATGTCTGGTTTTTAACTGTCAGGTTTAATAGACTGCAATATGAAAAACCTACGATTTTATGAAAAGCCCTTTTTTCAACCCACACATCTAAAGCTAATGTGCAAACAAGATAACTCACAAACTTTACGGCGTCCTCCCACTCGTTTGTGTCTTCAGTTCTCATACAATTGGACGACAGTTGTACAAAATGAGCAGAACTACCCTAGCTGTAGTCTAAGTCTAGGAGTTCTTATGAAAGGTTTTCTGCAGTGACTGGTTGGTTGATATGCTGCTGCTGCACATGCACAGTGGGCCGATGATGGTATGAGTTTTGCCTTTTGATCGGGATCATTAAAAAGAGGGACTGCATTTAAAGGTCGGCCATGTATGAATGTTAAGAGGTCACTTCTGTGTACAAGCCTGCACACTCCAGCGGTTGTTTCTAGTGGCAGTCATGTGCAATATGGAATCTCCATGAGTGCCACTTCACCAAACTCTTGTCCTCAATCATTTGTGTAAGCTCCAAAAAAAAGAAAAAAAAAGAAAAAAAAAAAAACCCAAACACTCTGCATTCAAGAAACACACTGTGTGGTGTTCACATTCTTTCACACATTATGAACATAGTCACTCAAATTCATTCACTCTTCTTACAACAATCAGTAAAATGGTTTTGCATCCCCCCACCTTCTCTGAGTAAAGTAAGGGGACACTGAAGGAAACGGCAGCAATGAGGTAAACACAAATATTCATGAGAGATATTGCACAGACAAGTGCCGGCACAGAATACAACAGTCTCTCTTTCCAACAGCCTAGCCTGTGCATAGGAAGAATAAAGCACTTATGGTGTTCGCAGACATTAAACCCTTCTCGTAAAGCTTTGTTTATACACTAAAGTGGGAACGAAAAAATGAGTCTAGAATCCACACCCCTCGGGCAGATATCCAGATTTGCATGACAATAACTAAAATGTATTGTAAAAGGTACAAAAAGAAAAAAAAAAGAAAACACCCTAATGATGACTGAGGAAGGGTCCATGACTGTTGGCAACAGTGATGGGACAAACAAAAAATAAACCTGAAGTCCCAGCATATGTAGAAACGCCTCAATCCTTGCTTTGCGAAGAGAGAAGCAGGCAAAGTTGAGGCCAGTTGGAGCCAGCATGGAGAAAAATCTCTCAAGTTTCATTCAATAAATAGCATAGTGGAATATGCAAAAAACAACATTTTTTTCTAAAGCAAAATACGTAAACCCCTCGCTCACTTCATCTGGAGATACAACTGTGTGTGTGTGTCAATGTTGCAATCCACTCGCAATACATCCCAAAACGGCAAACAGAGGACGCAAATGGTAACTCATTCCTCTGTTCGCCCAGATAATTTTTCAGTTCATCCTGATTAAATGAGGACATTTTTGTTCACGCCAATCTTCAAGTTCATTCCTCCAAAGAGTTTGAATTTGCAAACCTAACCCACAAAAATTGTCTTCGGGCTCCTCAAACACCTTGTGGGTCAGGTGTTGAGCTTTAGTGCTCCTCAGTCCGTCGAGTCCACTCGATGTAATCACACCACCTCCTCTTTTCATCCATCCACTCCCCTCCACTCCTTCACAATCATTATCTGTGGAGCAAAACAAAGGCCTCTAGTTTCTCGGGGATGTTACCCCGGTAGTCGAGGCTGTGCTTGACGATGACCCTGGCTGCTAGGCACTGCAGGGTGGTGTGGTTTATGGGCTGGATGACATTCCTGGACAGCTCCTTCTCGTCCAGGAGGTCGCATGCAGTTTGTTGGAAGGCGTTAGTGCTGTCAAAGTGGGTCCCGCATGAAATCAGCAGGTTCATGATGTCTGGGTGGCCATTGGATGCTGCGATGTGAAGGGGGCTGATGGAAGGGATTAGACTGATGTTATCTTTGGTCTGGTTTAACATGTTTTCAACTTTATTGCTTCTTTGTTTGTAGATAGAGAAGGATTCACACAATTTCTTTATTTTTCTATTATGTTGCTTCTTATTAACAAAATGACTAATGAAAATTAAACCAGGATAGGGAAAGAACAGCAAACTATGAGAGCTGGCACTAGAGAAGAAGGAAATTGCAAACAAACAAACCTGTTGTCATCCTCATCGCGGCTGTTAACATCTGCCCCACACTCAAGGAGGATGGAAGCGACTGTGAGGGAGGGGAACTTGCAGACGGGATAGCGGCCCACGCAGGTGGTGTTGCGGTCAACCGCCAGGTGTAGTGGACTGTAGCCGTTCTTACCACACGGCTGGAGCTTCAGGAATCTGTGAAGATTTGGAAAAATGTCAACATCAAGGTAACAGCACTACTGAAGTAAAGGACAGTGTCTGAACTAGCTTCAGGTTTGATTGAGCTACTGACACAGATTATGGCAGTCATCAAAGTACCGGATTCACTGAGACAAATTCACAAATGGCGCGTGGCAGATGGGGAATGCATTCTTCAGTTCAACTGACTCTTGTTTGCCAAAAAAGGGGATGCAAATACGCCTCGACAGCCTGACTGATGCAAGTTTACACTGCTACAAATAAACGGCAGGGCTAAAAAAAGACTTGCAGAAATGAGGTCAAATGAGTTTCACCACAAAACCAGTGTATTCCCTGAAAACTACCATATGTGGATGACCTCCCAGTACACAGTGACAAATTAGAGCCTGCCTGATACATCAGTTGGAATATATTATCTGCCAATATTGGCCTATCACATGTTGCGACATGTGCCAATATGAAAACCTTATTTTTTCACATATTCTAATAGAAAGAGATAACTGGAGACCGAGATATTTATAACTATTAATTTCCGAGTGAGGTTGACTGTTTTACTGTTGTCACCAATGTTATTTTAGACAATAAAAATGCATTAATCTGTATTAATATCGTGCTGCAATGAATCACTGCAAAAGATGTGTGCATGTCAGCCAAATTATAGATGTCAGAATTTTCTTTACTTCCTTATATTGGCATCAGCCCTAAAAATCCAATATGAACTCTAACGCAAGTCATTTACACTGAACCTACCTATAGATAGTTTCCTTCTTGAAGTGGTCCTGCTCTGCAGTACACGGCACCTTCTCCAAAAGACAAATGAGGTGCAGGATGATTGACAGGGCCTTGCTGAGCTGAGCAGGGTCCGGGGGCATCGGTCCATTTTGTTTAACTGCCCGCTCAATCTCCAACACGCTCTTGGAAAGGATCCCCATCAAGTCCTCAAATGACACTGATGTCCCCAGAAGGCCCTTGGCTCTGTCCTGCAGCATGAAGGAGAAGAGCTCAGCGAACGACAGCAGGCTGGAGGCGGTCATGGGGCTCAGGGGGTCCAAGTTACTCTGCTGCATGTCCAAAGCATACTTCCAAAGATTGATACAGCGCTCAAAGTTCCCAGAGTCTGCGTAGACAGCACCTCGGTAGCGGATGTAGTAAGACGTGTCGGGATGTTGTGGGCCGAGGATTCTTTCACGTATGAGCAGTGCCTGCATGCGCATTTCATCCGGGTCAGATATCAGCCCGTCCAGCTCTTCTCCATTCGTTACCTGGGAAGAGGATTACAGGGTCAGGACAGTGGCAGGGTGCAGCAGTTTAGTGTTTCCGTTCACAAGCGATGAAGTCAAGAGTTTTCAGGGGCAGATAGCGTTATCTCCTAAAAACTCCAGACAGCTGCACTAGTTTCTTTGATAAATGTAAATATGCATATGGTAATATATGGTTTTTTATGCCTATTTCTGTGCAATAAAATGGACATAATAACGTTTCACAGGCATTTAATGCAATGCAATAATCACCAAAGCTGGATGAGAAAACTAACAAACTCAAACAGATACTCACCTCTCTGGCGTAGTCATATGCCATGATCAGCTGCTTGGGTTCTGGTTTATGGACAACGTTGTTACTGTCGGTGTACCTGAGGTCCATTGCTCTCTTCCAGTATTTTAATGCTCCAAGGAGATCTCTCTTCTTGTCAACAAATGTGGCTCCCAAGAGCTCCAGGGCATCGATGCGTTCCCTGTTGCTTGTCTGCACAGAAAGGAACAACATTTGTCATATTTCTCGAAGATAAATACTTAATGGATTCAAAATGTAACAGCCATGGCCTCAAACGAACATCCGCGCAGACCAACTCTGACCTGCTGGTGCATTGTCAAGTCGTCTACGATGTTAGTGTGGCCTGTGACGCTGGCAGAGAGCAGGGGCGTCATGCCGTAGCCGTCCTGCTCCATGGAGGCTCCATACTGCAGTAGCATCCGCATGATCTCCAGACTGCCCGACTCCGCACAGTCATGAAGTGCTGTGTTGCCTGTTAACGGTGAGGGACACATATTACAATAAGCTACAGATTGTGTTTTTTATATTCATTGATAACCCAGATGAAGACATGTCTCCACACAGGGGCTTAGGAGAATTCAGAGACAGTTTGTTCATTTGAGTTTTAACGCTACTTAATTGGAGCACCGTCTACAAACTAGCATATCATTACATTTAGTGTATTTAAAATAAAATGGGCAACAATTTCTTATCACTACATTAGAGACCCAGAGAGTTACAGCAGAACTAGAAGTCAGCTGTATACCCTGTACACTAGCCTCTCTCATGAAAATATATTCCAAATAGCTGGAGATCAGCTGATATCAGGATTATTGTGGATGCTGCCACTGAGCCCTTTGTTAGACGCTCACTTCCACTCAATGATTACCCATTCAGGTGCGGCTCAGGTCATGCTGTCTGTAGTTCTAGTACAGTGGGTAAGCCGGCTGAACAGAAGCTGTCGAGTGGGAATGTCAGCTCAGCTGCAGCAAACCTGTGCTTGTGCAATGATATCTCCATTAAATTATATGGCCTCTTCTGACAATGAAATGTTTTGAAACAGTCCGAGTTATTTGCTTTCATTTTGGTGGGTGTGCCACATCAAAAAAAAACAAAGAAGGGGCACCAGACGAGGCCTTGATTGAAGGCATTGTATTCTGAGCGGCTATCTGTACATAAAAGGAGCATATTTTGAACTATAACGCAGGTTTTCCTGTTCTCACAATTGATCACAGATAAGACTTGATTTCTTAAAGTTAAGGCAGCAGGTCTACACACTAGATTCCTGCAGTCAGATTCCTTTAATAGTCAACACATGTTAACACAGACATCAGTGTTTTAGAACACCTTATGCATCCAGAAAAAGCTACATAACATTTGATTATATATATATGTTGGTACATACCATTTGTTACACAAATGAAACAGATTGGCAGTTAAATATTACTTAGCCTAAACATGTCTTGCCTATCCTGCAAACAGGTCACCCAGCCCCTCAGGGTCAATCATCAACAGAGCATTGTAAACCAGAAGGTTTCCACAGCTGGTTCTTCCTGGAGTCGAACACGTGGCAGTTGTTGTTTTAGGGGAGCACTTACTAATTCTATAAAAGTTCAAAAGAAATCACACATACATGTGAACACCTCCAAAACAAGTCAAGTCCATCCTTTCTGGCCTTTAATTTCAACACAACACTTGTGTGTAATTCAGTTTCACCTTTGCTTGCCTCTCACCTGGCTGCTCTCAGTGCACTGGGGCTAATCCATATTCAAGTAGACGAGACCAGAGAACAGGGTTAGTCAGGGATTAACCATTATTTATACTGTTTAGTTTCTGCCAAAACCTCACAGATCAGATTCTTCTGTCATCATGCTCTTAAAAACAGAAACATGGGGACAGAAGCACTGCAGCTTTTCCTCCCGTTTATCAGAGCTAGACAGAACAAGCTGTGTTAACGTTGCATATGTTTTGTTTTTTTGGCATTGGTGTTATGGTTTAGGATGGATAAATCCTTTGTAGTGATTATACAGTCATGTTCAAATTTGTTTCATACATCTAACACTGTCCAAAAGGAATATTATCCTATTTCATCATCATGTTATCATAAATTTGCCACAATGTCTCTTTTGGCTCTTCCTTAAAACCACCTGTCACCAGACCTGACATTTGGCCTAATTTAAGGGGTGTGTTCAACATTTTACCTGGTGTAAGAAATGTGTTGATCTTTGCTTGTCTAGATAATAATACATTTACTTCCACTACCAAAACAAGTTAATCCAGAAACTTGGGAAATCCTTTCCACAGCCAGGGATTAGCCAAATACTCATTACGCTCCTCTAAACAGTATTAAGGCTAATTTAAGGGCAAGAGAAGTGGCTGCAATAGTGGTGCCCTGCTGACCATTTTTTTTCTAAGCTTGCCTGCCTTCCATCAGCCCAATGTCCATGTTTTTTTTTTTTTTTGCCACTTCATATCCAATATTACACATCTACTCATTCCTGTTGGTTCAGCTGTTATGTGAAAGGCACCAGTCTGGAGAACTGAGAGTGCTTTCAACCGCAATCACCACATGACGGCTTGTTTTTAAAGGCCTCACAGTAGTTCAAGCACATTATGGCATCTGCCACCTGCTCCTCTATTGATCAGGAGAACTAAGTGATCGGATGTTGATGAAGTGTCGACCACAAATCGCTTAGAGTCAAGTTCACTAGGCGAACCAAAGATAAGCTAGAAGAACACTGTTCTCACCGGTGGATGTGTAGGAGGTGGACCCCACAAATTTTGTACAAACCAATACATGTGCCTGCTTCCAAGTTTGACAGGGTTGTAAATAAAGATGTACCACATACATAGTCATATGATAAAGTATGATAGATTGGTTACAGTGGTTTCCATCCTTCTAAGACGTCAACAGTGGTCATGCGTTTGACACATAAAATGATTTCAATGTAGGATTCAATTCTAATGTTTTTCTTTTCAAGCAATCCTATCATCTGTATGTAATATAAAAAGACATGTCATGTGTTTAGAAAAGAGCATCTAAGGGGAACATGAGATCTTTCAGACACACCCACAAAGTGTGTTCAAGCTGACAGTCATCATTGTGCTTTCCATTGTGAAACCAGACGTTCATGTCATTATGCTGAGTCACTGCAAAAGGAAACATGTTAACAATTTAATTATTAACTCGTGTTGTCGGCTGGTTGTAGCAAAGTGTACGTTTAGATCGCCTGTGATATATGTGGGTATTTTACTCGCTGACTACTTGTGTTACTCATCTGTCTGACGTTTGTCAGGGTTGATGTGGAATAGAGAATTAAAACCTTATAAAAAGGCTTAAATGTGGGACTCTGCATAATCAACTGGCTTAAATCGATCAATTTGCTGGTAGTTTTGTTATATTTTTCATAGAAATCATGTGAATAAAAAAAGGGAGGCCTCTGTTGGGTTGGAGCTGACAGCTGTGAGTATGAACCCACTCACCTTTGACACTTTTTCTGTTGACATCCGCGCCTTTCTCCAGCAGGTACTGCGCTATATCTTTGTGTCCCTTGTAGCAGGAGATCATCAGACACGTGTGGCCGTGTCTGTTGGCCACCTCCAGGTCAGCTTTGTGCTCCACCAGGTATTTCACTATGTCCAGGTGCCCGTCAAAGCAGGCTGCCCTCAGGGGAGTGGAGTTGGTCAGGGTGGTGCTGTTGACAGAAGCACCGTGACCCAGCAGGGACTGGACCACTTTAAGGTGACCCGCCGCCGAGGCCGCCCAAAGAGGGGGCGCTCCCTCGATGGTCTCCCCGTCAAAGTTCACCGATCCACCGACCTCCACCGGAGCGCTGCAGCACTCCAGCAGGTACTCCACCAGGTCCAGGTGTCCGTACCGGGAGGCCATCAGGAGCGGGGTGGCCCCGTTTGTCTTCTCGCCCATCAGCTTGGTCACCTCGTGCCCATCTTTGTTCTCCAACAGTTTCTGAAGCAGACGGAGCTTACCGTCCCTGGCTGCGTTGAAAACGGCCGTCTTTAAATCCATTTCTGAGAGTTTATTTCACTGTTAAATTAAAAAAAAAAGGCAACGCTGTCCCTGAAACAAAGGGTCAACGACAGCAGGAGGTGTAACGTCAGTGTGAACCGGAGCGGCTCGGGACCCTTTGTTTACAACAAGCTCCCACTTTCTAGCTAAAGGGTTAACCAATTAGCCAACGTTTATTTGGTTCAAAGCTCACAGAACTCCGGCTTTCAAATATTGGCACCAGCTTGTTACGTTGTGTGAATGTCTAACCCTGTTAATAACTCAGACGTTTGAGGCGACCCTTGGTCCAGTAATACATTTGTCGCCGAGTTAGCAAGGTTGGCTAGTCAACTTCCTTGATCGATAGCTAGCCGACTAGCTCCGCTTAGCTTCACTGCTCTTCACTGACCGTTAAACCGATACTCATCCGCTGACACTTCCTCCCCTCCGAGAAGCTCTCCTCCATTAGCTCCGCTTCCCGTGCTTGTCATTGTTCCACGACATACTCCTGAGGCGTTTTTATATTTGCTGTCGGAGGGCCGAAATATAGAAAAATCCACCCCCACCCGTAATGCCGTGCTGCTGCTAGCTTAGCCTGGGAAAAACGACGTTCGGTCTCTGGCTCGACCTCACAAGCGGGGATATCCCCGAGAATCCGAGGCGTTTTTTTTCCGTTCACACACACACACACACACACACGTCGAGAAGAAAACGGACAGACGTTACCCCCAAAACGGCGAATAACAGTCGTCCATGTAGCCACTCAGCAAGCTGGCACGACGATAGTCTCAGCGAAGGGGAAGGCAAATAGGGAAGGCTATCCACCCACGGCTCGACCGGATGATCACGACTCAGTTTCTGTCAAATCGGAGATCCAACGCAGTCTTTTTTCTCCGCTGCCGCGCATGATTGACGTGCCAGCGACCAATCACAGAGCTGCTAGACAGTGACGTGGCCAATAAAAAAACAACAAAAACACATTATTGATTTATGAGTGCCTGTGATTTTATGAAGAAATAATAAGCACGAGAGCAGAAAAAATAGTTAAAATATCACTTATGTATTTATTAGATGAAGCCATATTTTGAAAAATTGAATCCATGCAAAGCTGCCTGTGATAGCCTTGATTATATCGCTCCCTACAGGAAAAAAAGCAGCATGACGAGGATATTTTACCCAAAAAAACTTCCATCCCCTCAATGAATACCAAGCTTTTATTAATGATAGTTAAATAAAAGACTACCAAGACATTTTTAACAGAAAGTTTATTCAGCCATCCCAATAACTTAACAAATTCCCAGAATACCTCAAAGCTGAACTTGTGCCCAAAAATGACCTAATTTAAAAAGTGCACCACTTAACAAAACTATCAATGAGCATATGGTGAGAGGGGGAAAGCAGGACAATGGAAGAACGGTCAAGCCCAGAAATAATAAATGGCAATAACAACAGGTGTTTTAGCTGTTTTCCACATAAAGTATAAAGTCGAAGAAGCGTTGTGTGTTTCAATGGGTTAGATGTCAACGTGTGTCATTTTCATTCGTACAAAACACACAATTATGGCAGAGTTATCAAGTCTCTTGGCTTTGTCAACAGGTGATCAGATCTCAGTCACATACATAGATGTCGTACACTGTGAATATTGTACAAATAAACAAGTACAACAATCAAAATGACTATGACTAAGAGCTGTCAGATTTTGAGAAAGGACAACTTTAATGCGAATCCCGGCCTAAGAGACACTACCAGGCTGAACCAAGCCTGCAGCTATCATATTTAGCGCTACCTGCTCAAATGTCTGGCTAAAATCTTAAGAATTAACCTTTTATATCTTGAATTTTTCTTTGAGTGTTACTGACTGAATAAGATGATGGGAAAATTAACAATCACAATGGAAAATAAACAGATAGAGACATTAGATATAAACTGTCAAAATCTTCCTTTTGAAAATTAAGTGGTCAGTGACGGGATAACATTACAAATTACAACTACGACTCATAGTTACGAGAATTATCTTACATTCAAGCAATATTTTGCAAACAAAACATGAATATTACAACAGTGCTGTATAAAACCAGGAGGACTATATTGACCCACAAGATAAATAAGTTGTTACACTTCAAACAGCAAGGGCAGAATTAGACATGACATTGCAAGGGAACCAGTGAAAGACAAAGACATTTAACAAGGTGGTGCACTTCAAATTGCTGGCATTGCCACTTGACACACAAAATGTGTCATTTTCAAAACACAAGAATAATATTAGTTATTTTTTTGTGTCCCGCATTGAGTCACATAGATGTCAAAAAGAAGCCCCAACCTGTATTAAAGTGTGGTCAAACAGAAGCACGTCTTTGCTTCCATGCATCTTTGGGCAAATGGAGTCTAAAATGCAATTCAAGGAATTGGCTGCAGACACTAACAGGAAACCATCCGCACTTCTAAATTCTATCCCTCAACCCAAATACAAACTGCTTCATGGTATTATTAGATTACAAGATGGCTGACTCTCTGTAAAATCCCCCCCCCTGCTAATAACTCATCGGAAATGACAGAGCTGATAAAAGCAAACACAATATCGAGCCTTTCTCACTTTATACAGTGAGATTTAATAACAAAGAAAAAGATGCCACAGATTTTTCATAACCAAATCCTTTGCCTTGCCAATGTGGGTTTAGAGACCGAACGCTCTCCCTACTTCAAACATTTAGTCATAACTTCTACTGCCGTGGTTATTTCAGTGCACAGTTTCGGCAAAAAAAAAAAATGGAACAGATCGGGGAGAGAGGATGTGAGATGACGGGGGGTGGGAGTAAAGGACACAAATAAAATAAGAAAACATTTAGAAATCATTTCAAATCTTTAAAGTAAGTTTGCTGTAACTATGTGACCAGCTGCTTGAGCCGCCTCCAATACAGATAGTTACAGGCAAGCATCTCTTCTTTCTTCTCCTCTTTTACCACCCCAAAAACATTCTTAACACATATAACCTTTTTACCCAAACCTCTTTTGCATAAAGTTTGCTAGAATGCCAGTGCTGAACAAGGATAACATGTCAGATTGTACTACCTGGAAGTTTGATATGATCCAATTTTAGTTCAGCACTGATATTCGTACTCACTCTAAGCACA
Source organism: Sparus aurata (assembly GCF_900880675.1). NCBI lineage: Eukaryota > Metazoa > Chordata > Actinopteri > Spariformes > Sparidae > Sparus > Sparus aurata. Next base: position 29,482,031 of record NC_044191.1, read on the forward strand.
CACGCCAAGGTACGAATAAAGAAAGTGATGAATCCAGGATCAGAGGCTGTTACGATCCGACGCGCGTTGTAGTCGTCTTCCTGTCAGAGAAGAAGCTTCTCAGCAGGACCACCTGACTGATGCTGACCACCAGAAGGATAATGGCTTCTCCAATAGACCAGAAAGCAACACGGGTATTGAGATCCTCTGCCCGACTGCGTCCTTGGGCCTCACGGAGGCGGAAGTGTGTCTGGTAGTCGATGACTGACTTCAGGGCCTCATGGATGGACACGCAGGCTGACTCACACTGGAAATGGTAATTGGAAGCAAAGGCAAAAATAGATATTTAGACTGTGGCTGGAAAGTTATGATTGACCAACTAAGGAGGAGACAATTTTAACTTGATTTACAAAGTTGAGGGAACAAAAAAAAAATCCAATGTTAAACTTCCCCCAGCTTTTAAAATGACAAAACATTCAGTCAATACCAAAGATTGAACATGGCCATGCAGGTAAAAGTTCTCGATGCCCAAGAGGACAATGAGACGATTAGTACCCAGACGGGTGTTCCAGTCATTACAGCAGGTTAAACCTCTTTTCAGGTTATATTCAGGTGGAGCCCGGCTGGGAAATCGCACAGGCCACAAAAATTTAATTGTTAAAGTGAGAGAGATGTGGAAAAGTGTATGATCTCATTTTGAATCACATGCCATCTGCTAAATGCGCCTTTAGTTTCTTAGATAAAACTGAACAAATCTGGGCTAATGTCAGAGCATTTATACAATTGTATGACAGTAATTTACAACGAAAATGTTCAAACTAAACACACAAACATGCAAATGCATAAGCAGTGTTTCCCACGCAGACAGTATTTGGGCGGGCTGCCCAGATGTATTAAAGGCTGCCCAAGTATATTTGGCGAGCCATTTTGCCATTTTTTTCTTTTATTTTTAGATCTGTCGGAGTATAATTCCATTAGCAATCGATTAACTAGTGGACAATCTGGTCTCATTCTGTCTACTGACATCGCAGATGCTCTGACAGAAACACATCCCCGTGCACCGATTGTGATTCCAGACTCTCCTATTGTAATGTATGCCTATGTATGCTGTTGTTTTGTAAAAGTTTTTTAGTACTACTGGTTGGTGTTTGGTACTAAATTGTTTTCTATCATCTTGGGAAGCTGCATCATTAACAAAACTAGAATGGCACTCAGTACAGCACATACCTCCACCAAGACCGAATAGTCCCATTTAATTCAATCAAGCCTAATTCAATATCAAACTGGATAGCCCTGTGTAACTCAAAATTTTAAACCACCCATAACTGCTTAACCATGATTCAAGATCACCAGATGTGTAACAGCCCCATACAAGAACAACAAAACAATGCAGACTGAATAATAATCGTAATCAACATACCCACCGACCAGCCAACAAATGGGTTGACTTGCTTGAAACAAGTCAAGTTGCCTATGACACAGCACTTAGATTTACAATGACCTTGATGACTGAGAACCTTCATCAACATAACCTCCTTGGCAGAGGTATAAAAAAAATAAAAAAAATAAAAAAAAATAAAAATATCATACAAGTGGCTTAACTACTGTTGTGAAAATGGACCTGGGGTGGGAAAAAAATCCAAAAGCTGAGGTGTATGTTTTTGGACACGTTTATAAACATACTGCTAACTAAGAAAGTGCAAACACATAGTGTGAGAGAGAAATAGAAAGAAGCCAGGGAGGCCAGCGTGTGCCTAAAAAGGTGGACAACTAAAGCAACACTATGTCGGCAATCTTTTAAAGCGACTCTGGAGAAAGACTGTTGGCTGTCTCATTTGATCGCCACAGAAACCATTGTTGCGTGGGAAACACTGATAAGCTTGTACTGTACATCTCCACACACACAGCTTACCTGGGTGAGAGCAGTGACTCTGTTCTCATTGGGGAAGAGTGGAGGGTCATCCCCAACCTGAAAGTCAAAGTAAACTGTCTTGTGTGTGAAGGTGGAGAACTCGTTGCTGAAACAGAACTTGAAGGTGCCGTTCTTGGCTGCTGTGAAGGTAAAGCTGTCATATTGCTTCTTCATCTCCTTGTAGAGAGTTGTTCCATCTGGGTCCTCCAAACGACAGTCCACATCATAATGGCCACCGGTCACAACCTAGAAAAATACAGACAGGAGGACCATCAATACAGTTGTACAGAGAGAAAGATATACAGTATTCCCCGAAGCAACATCTGCTATAAAACCCATCTAATAATTTTCAAAAAAAATAAGTTCCAAGTATTTAATATCTTAAGATGTAAGAGATTTTAAGATTTGAACTGTGAATATACAATACACAGTATAACTGTACATATTTTGTCACAAAAAGATTTACAAATAGACTATAAACAACATGAATTAATACACAGAAAGAAGAAACACAGTGGCAAGGGGGGGACCTTGTCTTAATTGTTTGGCAACTTCCTTTTGTAACAATACATGTTAAACTGTGCTGTTAAGATCACTAGCATAAGGACTGCAGGATATCTTACACATAACAATGAAGAGAAACCTCAGACCAATATAGATGAGGACACCTGTACAAAATATAGTTTACGGTGAACTGTAATAAAATAATACACACAATTCTCCTTACTGGCGCACATTCAGATTTACATATGGACATTTGGCTTATGCAAACATAATCTACCTGTTTGAGCCAACAATATTTGCTCATGTTACACCAATAAATACAATCGGGGAAAAGGTTTGTCATTTATTGATCACTCTGATTACTGCAGATATCAAGCTGCTCCTAGCTCTGGGGCGTTAACATTTGCAGCCAAATGTTACCTGAAAGAAGAAAGTCAGACTTATGTTTACTCTTTACAAATGTCAACTTCGGCCCAAAAGAGGACTAGCGCACCTGAAACTCCAGTGTACACTTGGTGCCGACGATGACGTCCTCGTAGAAACACTGCTTGGCGTTGTCTGGCAGCTCAAATGTTAGCTCGGAGCCCAGCACCCACCCACAGAGAAGCTGGGCCCACAGCACCTGCAGTAGCACCCGAAAGGATCTGTACATCCTGAAGATCGAAAGCCAAGCTTCTGAGTAAAACCTGAGCGGTCCTGTGGGAATAAACATTAGCAGACATCAAACTAAAAGCAATATTGACGGTGGCAAAAATATAAAAATGGTGACAAAGCAAACCCGGACATTGATATTAGCTTAACTTGTTAGCTTGAAGCTAACTAGCTAGCTAGCTGGCCGGTCTTTTTATACTCGTGACAGGAATCCACTTGGAATTTGTAATATTTTCCTATGACTAGTGTATTAATGTATCATAGACGCATCAAGGTTATTGAAATAAACATAAATTCATATGTTAACATGTCTTAATTCATTATTTTGTCTCAGTCAGTATTAGCTAGCTACTCACCACAAGACGCTCACCCGGATGCGACTAATGCTAAGTAACATATTACAAACGTGACACGTCATTGGCTGTCGGCAGTAAAAGCCCGCCCTCTGCTCTCTCTCATTGGAGGAGCGCTTGTGAGATCACGTGGGACACGTCCACGTACTTGAGAGACGTATCTTCCAAATACACTCCAACGTGGCTGTGGTTACATGTAACACTGCACCTGAACATGATGTGTCAGTCAGTTTAGATAGAAGATACCGTCATTTCACTGAGACTGCAGGTGTAATTAAAAAGTTTTTTAATCAACAAAACTATACGGATATAGGATCTGAATTTATTTAATTTGTGACTGTGGCAGATAATCATAATCATTATCAATTAATATACACTGCAGTTATGACCAAGATGGCCTAGACAATCAGGAACACTGTTTCTTATGATCTTCCTCATTACACATCATATGGCCCGAGCATGCAGCCTTGGTATAACTGAGACATTGAGTCGGACACACATTGGTCTATTGGCTTATTCTGCATGGCTAATATATACTTTCCGTGCCCCAGTCTAAGAATTATAATAAAACTTATATATGCCTTCATCTTGACCTCTCCTAATACAACTCTATACAGAGTGTAAATGCCAGAATGACTGTCACTATTCTAAGGCTGAGCTGAATCCTCTGCCCCAGTGCTCAAGGAGTGTAATATGGTATCTCTGAAAGCCTATTTCTGACAGTTAAACAAGTTTGTGAGAAGGTATAGCATCCTTTTGGGCTACCTTTACAGAAAAAACAAAAACATAACTTTTTTCTTTTCTCTCATAGGGTTTAGGTTTCATCTTTTTTCTTTAACTGGCAGAAATGGGCTTCCATAGTGTAGCCCATGACAGAGGGCACATAATTGTAAGCTATAAACATATTATTATGTTGACGATGGTGGCAAGGAGGAGGACTACAGAGGACCGAAAGAAAGCTTTTGTCACATGTTGCAACAGCAGCCACCTGAAGGTCAACATCACCCTGCCCCAGTCATCATCCAGGGGGAGGAAGTGGGGAGAGTGTACGCATACAAGTACAAATCTTGTAACCACTGGACTGGTCTCACAATGAGACTGAAGCGCCTGAAGACCTTCTGCCAGTCTGTGGTGGCCAGTGTACTCTTCTTAGCTGCGGTGTGTTAGTGTGAGGTGGCATCAAGACTGCTGAGCTCGACAGGCTAAACAAAGCTGGCGAAGAGGGCCCACTCCATCGTTGGAATGGAACTGGACAGTCTGGAGACAATGGCTGAGAGGAGGATGAAGGACAAAATCAAAGCCATCTTGGAAAACCCCTCTCACCCTCTCCACAACGAGCAGCGATAGATCGGCATCATCTCACCCTGGTGCAAAACTGAACGCTTCAGGCGCTCCTTTGTACTCACTGCCATCAGACTGTACAACAGCAGTGGAAGTTACAGTCTGTCATCTCACTGATCACACCCTCACACCCCCGAACAAACACAGACATCCCCACAGCACCTGTCAAAGTCAGGACTGTGACACTGTCACAAACTAAAATGTACACTATACTGTACTCTGCTGTTTACATAACTTGCTGCTACCAATGACACTTTAGATCATTACTTGCCACTTTAATGTGCCATTTTAACAATTGTAGTAACTCACTATTATATTCTGTTTCTAATCCAATCTATCCTATTTAAAAAAAAAAAATAAAAAAAATCCAATTGTTACTTTGTCATTGTGCTCTTGCAACACTTGAATCTTCCCTCTGAGGATCAATAAAGGATGATCTTATCTTATCTTGCTGTGATTTGTCCCGTCCCCGCATGATGCGCATTGAGTGCGTCTTACTGACGGCTCTGAACACACGTCTGACCCAGGGCCTGACCCCCAAAACAAAGTCTCGCGTGAATCTACGAGATTACAGTGTGGGAGGGCTGCATGGAGATCTGGAGAGACAAAACAAAAGCCACACATTTCAACCAACAGGCGCTGGTCGCTTTTTATTTTTTTTTGAAAATCAAGAAAAATTTGATCAAATTCCCGTATCGATTACCGTTTAACGGCACCATTATAAAAGTTTTGCACCATGCCTAGTAGCACATCCCTGCTGGAGGCCGAAGAGGGAGAGTCCGAGGTCCCGCCGCCTCTAGTGCACGCTTTCGCCGGTATGGGCCTTGAGGAGCACCACGGTACCCAGAGCCAGACCCCCGAACAAGCAGACGAAAGCCTCTCCTTCCACCACCACCACCATCATCATCACCACCATCATCTCCCTGCGGTCCCTCATTTCAAACTCCTCGGTACGGTCCTAGACTTGAAGCCCCTGCCTCTGCATCGGCCGCCCTCGGGAGATGAAGTCAACATGACGGCAGCGCCCGAGGACGAAGAGCCAGAAGTTGCAGCCGACTCCTCGGGCTGCACCGGTAGCTCGCTGCTAGCGCAGGCCCACGTCCACCGCCACCACCCATCGGGGCCGGGTGGCTCCGTGATGCCGTCCGGGATGGAGCCCCCGCACGTCGAGACGGTCTTGTTGTACAACGGAGACGAGCGGGATGATCCTGCGGTCGGCGGCAGCGCCCTGCCATCGGCCAGCAGCATGGCGATGCTACCGCCCGGCGTGTACGGGGAGACGGGCTACGAGGCCGAGCCATCGTTGTTGAGTCGGAGAAAGAGCGTCAACACGACCGAGTGCGTGGCCGTGCCGAGCTCGGAACACGTCGCGGAGATTGTCGGCCGGCAGGGTGAGTCGTTGGTATATTTTTGGATGGTTTTGGTTTGTTTCGTAAGCTAACATTAGGTTGCTAATGGGAGTTTGGGCGAAACTTCTCGGGAATAAGTAGAAGTAAAGTGGGCGAAAAATAATGTGTGCACACGAATAAAACCGAGCAGTTGTTGTAATAAAATATTTTTATATGAAGATATAATGTCAGAATTTGAAGAAAACATCAAATTACGATAAAACAAGAAGCTAAGTTGAAGTCTATTTTGTCGCAAGTGAGGAATAAACGTTAGCTCACTGGTAACTTGTTGTCAGTTGGCCGTGTTAGCTAACCTGTACGCGCTATTTTACGTAATTAGTTTTATAAATTAACGTTATATTCCTTATCTGGGGCATTTGAAGACTTATGTAATGGTTGAACATTAAAACAATCTGTAAGCAAGTCACACCATCACTTCGACTTCTTTGCTTTGTTACGACAGTCAACGTTAGTCCGACATCAGCTAAGCTAGCTTAGCGCTCCTCCTAACTGGGTCAACACCACCCTCGTCCAACACCTCCAACAAAAGTTGTCACCACCACCAAGTGCTATGAGCGAGAAGGTCCCTGAGTGTCTTCTCGCTTCGACAAGTCGTCTTTATTGTGGATGTATTGTCTGTGCTTCACTGCCACTGAGCCTGTCCGTGCCTTCTCGAGCGGGACTAGGCTCGTCTTTGTCTCGGAGAACATGAAGAGTCAGGCACCATTGCTCTGCCACATCAGCTGTAGGTTATAGTTAGCTCCCCTGACATAACCAGGACCTCTGTGTTCCACTAAACACGACTGGCTTTTCTTAGATACCCCGTGCCTTTATCTGGTCTTTTACATAAACTTTACATAGCTCAATGGTAGGGTTGAGAGACTGTTATTATGTCGGATTGGAGAGCAGTTGGGGGAGGGTGCACAGACTGCAGTGTTGACAACAACAGGAAATGGCTCTGGTAATGATGTTGGACTCTCAACCACAGCTGAAAGGAATATTTAATTTATAAGCTATGCAACTTTTAAATGGCATTAGTGACTGCACACTGAGCTTGTGTGCGTGGTGAGCTTTTATTAGTTTAAATTGGATGTATTAAATATTAAAGTGTAATTCGTGTGTTTGATGCAGTGTGTTTTGAATTTTTTCAAACCGAATCGGAAATAACACAACTGTCCTCCTTGTCCCTCTTTAACCTGCCCTTGACAGGCTGTAAGATTAAGGCGCTCCGGGCCAAGACCAACACCTACATTAAGACACCGGTGAGGGGAGAGCAGCCCGTCTTTGTTGTGACAGGGCGCAAGGAGGATGTGGCCATGGCGAAGAGGGAGATCCTTTCTGCGGCCGAGCACTTCTCCCTCATCAGAGCCTCTCGGAACAAGACGGGCCCTCTGTCTGCTGTAACCGGCCCCGGGACCCCCTCTCTACCTGGACAAACGACCATTCAGGTCAGTACATGCAAGGGAGTGTGAGTCACCGTGACATCCAGGGTTAAAGACATGAAACTGGCATTCTTATCTGGTGAATCACATGGAGTGGAAGACTTGTGAAGGTTACCACAAAAGCACATTTCAAAGAGTTTCTCTGAGTTGTATGTTTTTGGTTGTGTTTGTCATTGACCATGTGTCATTTCAACCCTACAGGTGCGGGTACCGTATCGTGTTGTCGGGCTGGTCGTGGGTCCCAAAGGTAGGTCTTTCATCCTCTGTATTTCATTTGACTTCATGCTGTAAAGAGGGTTGGGCATTTGTTTTGTTTTGTGATTTAATAATACATTTACAAATTCAGGTTTGTTTCATAACAGCAGAACAACTCTCACTCCCTCATCATGTGTAACACGCTGAGGCTTACTCTAGAAGGTTACATTTCGCTCTCGCTGAGTCTTTAACCTCTTGCCCTGTTGACATTGCCACCTCGGTGTCAGAAAGCCCTGGGGTTGATTTGTAAATTGAAATGCAGCCGTTCTCAACCATGTGCCATTAAAGCCATTAAGGAGAGGATGACGTAAGCAGTCGGAGCAAGAGACAGTGTGGAATTCGAATATTCAGTATTTGGTGTTTACAAGCACTGTGATAAGTTGCCTGCCTATGCATTGGGGCACATTGATTTTGCGAACGCTCACCAGGATTTGTTTCTGTCCTTCTGTTAAAGAAAATGTAAGACACCGATTCTTTTTTCCAGTGTCTAGTTATGACATTTGAGAACGTTCCTACACTCGACTGAAACTCACAGTCTTGTGGTTGGGTGGTATGTGTTTCAGCCAGCTGAGTCACCGGGACAGCCTCCAGTTCAGGGCTATAATTATTGCACAGCTGTGCGTCTTCCAATTTCAATGTCAGATATCATTGTTAGAAAAAAACAAGTGTAACGACTGAAAATGTCAAATGCGGTGAATGTGACTGCAGTCTTTAGTATTATTTTGCGTGAGCTAATTCATCAACTTGACACAATTGGGTCACGCTGTAGTTGGGTGACAATGAAGTGCAGTGATTTTCTACAGCCAATTCAGCACTATTAATACTTGACTATTTTGTTTTTCTTCTTGCTTTTCTTCAGTGTGCCATTTGTTTATGCTCAGATTTATATTTCTTAAGATGTTCACATATGTCATGTGTGGTACTAAATCTGATGGTGCACTGGATTGTCTGCTGTTCAATAAGTATATGGTTTCAATAGTACCGTCAGTATTGGAATCCACTGGCTCACTAAGAGAGTAATGTATATTGCCTGGTTTTCCCCTACCAAAAGGTCAAAGTGCGGGCTCAACTGAGTCACCACTGAGCTGGTATTTTAGTGTTTTGCTAATGGACACTCAGGGATTGATCAATGCTGTCATGAGGCTTAAGCCAGCCCCTTTGTTTCAACACCAGCCTGCTGCTGATAAATTAAATGCATCCATTTGAATAAGATTACATGATAACCTTGAAGTCCTACAAAACTGTGTAATGTGTTACATCAGAACAGATATTTAAAGCATCTCAGTTACTAGGCCTCAGAGTCAACACATACATACTGTTTATACATGAATTTGAAATCACACACATCCAGAGAAGATATATTCTTGCACATTAAATAAAGTAATTACATAAAAAAGACCAATTCTGGAAACATTTCGGACTGAGATTCAGCACTTAAACATCTTATATAATTAAGATTTAAGACGATTTATGGAGATGTGTTTGTGACAGTCTTGTGTCACCAAAGCAGTTTTTTAAGCTGACAGTTTGTTTGATCTTATCTTTTAGGGGCAACCATCAAACGTATTCAGCAGCAGACCCACACCTACATTGTAACACCGAGTCGTGACAAAGAGCCAGTGTTCGAGGTCACCGGGATGCCGGAGAATGTGGACCGGGCAAGGGATGAGATAGAGGCGCACATCGCCCTCCGCACGGGCACCTGCGGAGGAGTTGAGGCTCCTGGTGTTGACAACAACGACTTTCAATTCAACGGAACAGACGTCAGCTTTGACACGGCTGCGGCAGCAGCAGCAGCGGTTGGGTTGGGGGAGGCTGGTTGGCTTCATGCTGGTGCCTCATCACCAGGTGGTGGTGGAGGTGGCAGTGGTGGCAGCTTGCTGCCAATGGGCATCAGTGGTACTCAGCGAATCAATAGCAATATTAACAGTGGTGTCAGGATGTCTTCCACCTATCGCAATGACAGCTCCAGTTCCCTGGGCAGCGGTTCCAGCTCAGCTGATTCTTTCCACGGCAGTGGGAACGGTAACCGGCCAGATTTCAGTCCAACCTGTGCGTTTAACGCCAATGCTAACAACAACAACAGCAATGGTGGTAACGCAAATTTCTGGTTTGGTGAGAGCCTTCTTCCTGTTGGGTCTGAGGAGCTGGTCACCCTGGGAGGGGGAAGCTCTTCATCAGGATTTGACCCATTAACCATCTCCACTGCCCAGGCCCCGCATCCTGGTGCACAGCCACAAATCTGGAGCCCCTTTGTTGACCACCAACCCCTCCAGGCCTTTGATGCTCGTCAATCTCAGGTATGTCAATTTCAACAGCTTCATTTCTCCGCTGCAGTGATTTTCGCTTGCCAACGGCACAGAAAATGCACTCATGATCCATCACGTTGATATTTAAGAAACATTTTTATTGAGTCTTAAACGGGAGCTTTAAAGATGCTATTTTCATGATGGTAGTCATCTAATCAATGTTGTCATCTATGTCTCAGACCAGTCAGCCTGGGACGCCCCGGCTCTCTCCAACCTTCTCCGGCACAGAAGCCCTGGAGCACCCTCAGGCCCAGCGTGTTCTTCGAGGGCCGCTTGGCTCCTCCGGGACCCTCGACGCCCACAGGTTCCCCTCCTACAGCTCGGCCTTCTCCTCTTCCAGTGAAAGCACCGCCTCTTCTTCCTCCCCTCCTGAATCCTCCCTCTCCTATCGACCAGGGCTCGGATCAGCAGTGAGAGGACAGGAGATATGCATCCACTGTATGGATAACCAGGTGATCGCTGCCTTGGTTCCCTGCGGCCATAATCTCTTCTGTCTTGATTGTGCCACCCACATATGCCAGGGTCCAGATGCTGTCTGCCCTGTGTGCCTGTCCCCAGTCACACAGGCCATTCAGCTCCGCAATATGTGATTTTACTCCATTACCCTTGATGGCTGAAGAGGGATCAGCCCCCCAACACTTCATAACATGTGTAGGGAAATTAAAAAACTGACCCCGAATCAGTGTGTAGGTGTCTCCTCACCTTGGTTTTGTCCAAGCTTGTGTTTGGTTGACAAAGGTGAGGAAGAATAGGTGAATAAGGAATGATCTGTATTTAGGGCATGGGTTAGGATGTTCAGCCCATTCATGTGCCTGTTATTGTGAAGTCTTCTTCCTCGATTGAATGATTGATCAAAGGGAGGGTTGGAAACCCTCTGTGTAGCATTGGGTGGGGTGGGATATATATATTTTTGCTCATCATGACTTTTGTTTTACATTTTCCTCTCCCTTAAACATCTAGTTATCAGTATCTGCCTACCTATATTTTATTACATTTTTTAAATGTACTTTGAATCCTATTAGATACATGATGTTGACTTTTGGGTCAAAATTTTATTTGTCTACATCTCAAAAGTTTTATCCTTTTTTTAAGTCTTTTTTTTTTTTTTTTTGCTGCTACAGTTGTTTTTATGTGCTGAAAAATGGCCCAGCCCCCCTTTGCCTCTATTATTGTGCTCACAGCAGGAAACTATGAGGAAAAAAGAAGAGGTGAGCATGTTTACATATAGTGAGTCCCACATATGAATATGTATAAATTAGTAGTGATCTGGTTACCACAAGATTTAAATGCCTATTGTAGTAAACTAGATGTATACACAGCAAATGCCACTCTATCCCAGATGATTTGCGTAATCGTTATCTGACTTAAACAGGATTTGTTGTTTACACCCTCCGGATCATAAATCTGAATCGTTGTGCATCGCTGTTACACATTCAAACGCACCCACAGAGGGTTTCGAAACCGAGTGGGTCAAATCCGCAACTGCAAAGATGCCACACTCCAACGGCAGCCTCCTGTTGCCTCAGGTTTCTTACTTTCCCACATTATAACCGACAAGCGCGTAACTCCTTTTTATACTAGGATGTTACACCACTACAGTATCGCCACGTTGCTTTTCAATTTCTACTTTAAAAGGAAAAAAAAGAACTGTTTACGGTAAACTTGTGCCTAATTCCGTTCTGAGTAAACAAAAAGAAACAACTGGTTCCGCGGACACACGGTGTTGCTCTGTCTTAAAACAAACTTGTGGCCTTTTTGGAAAGCCTGTAATTTTCTGACAACACTATCTACAAATCCAGATATTTTTTTTTTTTTTGCTCAAAGGAACACAAGCTGACAGACTGAGGTCTTAATGTATTTGTCGAAGTTCAGTCTCTTAAATGAATTTCGTTAGAACAAAGCTTATATCACAGGGATGTTTTCTTTTGCTTCCTATTCTCAAATATTTACCACCTTTTGCTTAAATTTTTTTTTAGCATCCTACACTCCCATTTAGTTCATTTCATACATTTTCTCTTATTGTTTTTCTTTTTGCCTTTTTTTTTTTTTTTTTTTTTTTTTATATCTCGATTACATCCTTGTTTGGGAAACCATTTGCTGGTTTTCAGCTAGAAAGATATGCACAACTCGTACCTTTGGTAACATTCCTCCTCCCATTTTATTGCAGATACTTTTTGTATGGCTACTTAGTAGTTAGGCCTCACCTGGGAGCCAAAAGAACTGATATCTTATGAAACTATGAAAGACGGCTGTAATCTGGAACAAATCCCCGTACTGTACAGACATCTCAACTTTCACTCGAACCGCTCCCAGCCTGCAGCCATTTTGTGTCCTTGTTGGGAAGCTGTCGGCGAAATAATTCCATTGGGATGCAAAAATTGGAAGGCCACCCATAGCTTTACTGTGCTATTATTTAATCCCATGTCTTGTCAGCGAGGCCTATGCAAAAATAGTCTCCGTATGATAACCAGTCGAGTTAAACTACTCTGGTTTTCTGTTACAGAGCTCCAACAATCTCGGGCATAAACTTGTAGACGGACACACTTATTTTTGTTTCTCTGCTACATTTCAGTCGGGGTCAACATTCATCACGTGCTCTGATGCGATGATCAGATGTTTCAATGGTACAAACTTTCATGTTCAGCTCATTTGCTTTTGTCCTGTGCCCTACTAAGCACAGTTGCTCCCCATATCTTATCACACTATTGACTGGACGGGACACCAAAAACACCATTTTCTGTTTTCTTGTCCCCCCCCCGCCTGCCCCTCTCCACGTGTACATCTGTCCGTTCCTCCGCCTGAAAAGCGAAGAAAAGGTACAAATTGGTGGAAATCATCTCAAATCTTAGCTTTAAACACCAGTGTCTCTAGACTTTGTTTTACAGGATTGAACGCGTTTTGATGGACATTTATTTTTCGAACGGGGGAAGCAGCTGGAATGAGTTAATCTCGGACTGTGCTGACACTACACGAGGTCAATACTGTTGCTTTACTCTGTGGACATTGGACTCCAGCATTCCAGCTGTAAACAGTATTTGGGAGTTATTCCATCGCTTTGCTCTGTTTCCTGAATATCGCTGAATATCTTTCATTGAGCCGTCTTGAGGAAACGGAACCAAACGAGTCCCCAAAGTGCAAAAAAGATCCCCCCCACCTGCTTCTTGCCCCCTGTGGTCCTCTCTCCGTCCTTTTTATTTGACTTCTCAGATCTACGAAAGGGTCGATCTCTCTTTGCTCTCTTTCTCCCTCTGAGGGAATGCAATACACTGTCGGCCCTCAGTTTATTTGACATGAATCTCTTGACATTTTTGTGTATGTATTATATAATATTACTGTTAATGACTGAAATATACAGAATTATTTTTATTTTGTTACATTTCATATATATACATAAATATATCTATATTACAATGTTTACAATAAGATTTTTAATTTTTTTTTCTTTTTCACTTTTCTCTGAGTGATTAAGTGAATGAAGATTTGGAGAACAGAAATGTTGCAGGAGGGTGTCAATGCTATCCGCTTGTAGTCTAGTTATTAGTTTACAGTATTGATGATATTAGTATTGATAGCTGCCGTTTTAACCCAGTGGAAAAATGGAATGTGCATCACGAGCATGTCTTCATAATGTACCGCCAATGTAAAACGTCACACTGCAATTGTAAAAAGGCCAAGGATTCTAGCTGCCTGTCATGTCTGTACGCCACCAAATTAAGAACGGTATACTGTAAAATGTATCTTTAGATTATCTATATATAAATACATATATTGTTAAGCTGTACCAACAGTTCAAAGTATTTGCTAATTTTACTACACTTTTGTTTTGTATATGTAGGGGGAGTCTTATGGCATATAAATTCTTCAAATTGATCAGGAGTTTAAAAGCAGACTATATTTTATAACGGCCTTTTAAGTTATTGCGGCCAAAGCACTGATATTATATATTTGCTGTAAAGAGAATTTAAGAGTTTTATTTTTCTGATATTAAAGTTACTTAATAAAGACGGTTTCATTTAAAGCCATGTCGGATTGTTGTGATTCATTCTCTGCTCTGTGTGTCAATACAGATACGAACAAACAATACACATATTACAGCCAATTAAAGGGTAACGTTAAAGGATAAGTTCACCCAAAAGTCAGTCATATCTGTTCACCCTCACACGGATGGAAAGTCAGGTGACGTTTTGTAGTCCACAAAACATTTCTGGAGCTTCACAGCAAAACGGTGTTGCAGCATTTTCCCAAACACCAAATTAAGAACCCATAAAATGACTCCTTACAGCTCGTCACCAGGAGCCCCAATTCACCTTTTAAAGCAGAAAAATCTTCCCTGTGGCTGCAAAGCTAATAGTGTTAGCTGACTGAAGTAGATAAGTGATGAATAGATAACGACTTATTTTTGGGTGAAACTTTAATATGTCTGAGTGGGGCAGCTGTGGATCAAGGTTAGAGCCAGCATCTTGTTATCGGAAGGTCGCCGGTTCGATTTACCTGGTCTGCATGTCAGTAGGTGCTCACAGTAGGCCTTATGTAAAATAGCATTTTAATGTTTATACCTACACTTACGTTCCATATCCTGCAGGATCCTTTTCAGGATGTGAGGATCTTCAGCTTTTCAAGTAATCAGGGAGACATTTCAGCACATTTGCAACTGTTTTGCTCATTTTGACATGTTTCATAAATAAAAACCAGCGCCACACTCGACGCAACTGACGCCATAAAATGTGAGCGCCCTGTATGACTTCAGATCATGTTGCTGCCGCCATTTCTATCTTGTAAACAGAGCCGGCAAAACACTCATGTTAAGAGGCTCCTTGTTCTGTTTTGGGATTTTTTTGGTCACGGTTCCTACGTCAAGAAAAAGTCTCTGTAGCCAGGAGGTACATTCTTAATAGGCTGAAAATTTGATGCTTAAAACTATAATTTATTATTATTGCAGTTGTAAAAAAAAGGCATTGATATTCTGGCTCCCTCTGTGATTAGCTGAAAACGATCTTATCTTTGGAGCCCCTCAGGATTTCTGGATAATAACAGAATAGTAAATCAGCTGGCTGAGGGTTTTACAGGGGTTTTCGTCTCACTGTTTTGGTTTTTGCAAGTTGCCTGGAACAGTTTGTCAGGAGTGGCAACAGCAGAGAGACAACCAAATCTACATCTATCACGTCTACCAAAATCTGACTTCACTTCTTAAATAAAAAATGTATGTGTCCCCTTACTCCCTGTCTATAAAGTCATATGTAACTATTAGCAGCAACTTGTACTAGCGACAAGTGGTGGTGCGGGGCAGGATGATACAACATCAGAGTTTGGCTTTGACAACGCTTTGACAAATTTGTCCGTGTCGACTTTTCACTGTTCCAGATGGAGCTGCAGTGATTAAATCAGACATGTTTGATATTTACTGCCATCAGCTGGACCGGCTGGGACAATGGGTGCAGTGTCAGTGTTTCCTCCGTCATCGTTTTGTAGCAGTGGTTGCTGGAGGGTCATTTCTTCGGTATTTGTTCTGCGTCCATGTTGGTCTTAGTAATAGTTCTAGTGCTACATGTGACTGCAGCACTATTGTTTATATTTTATTATTTGATCATGATTAAAGGGGCACAATGTAGTTTGGGTGAATAACATAAACTCAGTATTTCAATGTTAATGAGGTAATAATAGAAATTCAGACATTTTTAGATTTTCTATATCTGAATAAACAAGCTCTTCTCAGAGGATAATAAGGTCCCCAGAAAACTGTTTGGAGCTAGAAAGGTGGCAGGGTCCGCCACATATACACAAAGTAAAACGGCATTAAATTGTGTTGTTGAGTTTGTTTCTGCGTAAAGAAATCTGATTAAAATGTCTTTGCCAAAACAACATAGTGCAGCTTTAAAGGGCCTTTTTGCTTCTTATTTTGTTTAATTATCAAGTTATTACAATCAGTTAATGTAGAGGAAACACTTGTGTGTTTTCTTTAAATAACCACAGGGTGGCAGCGCGAGCCTTGTAATCTGAGTGATCAATCATCTACATTATAATGGACACCTTGTCGGCCATTTTCCACCAGATATTACATTTGTGTGGCAGCCATGAGGACAGAAGCTTGGAACTGAACCACAGACAGCATAGAATACAATGTTGTAAAGAAAATAAAAATGTTCCCTCTCTAGAATCCGAGTATTTTAATTGCTGGCTCCTTCACAATAAAGTCCAAGCTCATCGTATCCTGTAGATGAAGTGTGGACAGCAGAACACACTGCATGGCTACGACTTTTGTGTGCAGAGTCCGTCATTCAACGCCTTGCACACCCACACAGGTGGTTTTGCTCGGGGTTGATTAGACTTTCTCACAGGTTGTAGGTGGGCGGAGCAATGCTGGCCTCACACTGAGTCACCAGCGGTCATTTGGACTTTTTCACAGCAGCACAAAATGTCTTCTGTGGAGGATAAAGGTATAACTGACAGGAGAGTGAACGTCCGACCAAAATGACTTAAATCACCTGTGTGATTAAAACGTCTGCTGTGAAAAAAGTCTTCAGGTCTGGTGATTTCTACGCACGTCATCCCTGTTAACATGCCGAGAAAATAAACGGGTCACCACGTAGAGAATACCACTCCATGTTTAATTACAGACTCTCACATAAGAAATACAGGTAAAATTTATATCTGCAATCTGTCATAGTAGTCAACATCAACTCATCTGAGCTGTGTCATTAGGCTCCTATAATAACTGCAAGTTATATAAAAACATCTGTCCACCTTGAAGCACAACAGAATATAAACAGATTATCTATCCAGACAGGATTCAGCATCAGTTCTTTCAGTAACATATAATCAGAAAATATTCTGTTTCCTGCCATTCAATTAATCGGATGCATATTTGTGTGAAGCAATCCCTGATGTAGGATAAACTTTTCTTGACAATACTATTAAAATTAAAGTGAAATAAATCCAAGATATGACAGAGAAGGAGGGGGGCAAAGCAAATGGATAGCAGAGTGGATCATTTCCTGTGACAAACCCCAAATTTCAATTAAACCCTTAAACAAATCCAATTTGTCTGTGTAACCGACTAAGACAGCACCGTAAAAATAACACTCCTGTTTAGGGACATAAACATGAAAACAGTACAGAAAAAAAATAAAAAATTCTGTGACAGTCTGGTATGAAAAAGAAGCCTGATGAACGGATGTTTGAGTGAATGACATCTGGATTCCTAATCAATGTGTGTAATCGATGACGACAAACAGCGCCACAGAGCAGTGTATCACATGCAGCGCGGGCGCAGAGGAGGGGAAATTATTTCTGTGCCTCAAATCATCTTCAACCGTTTCAAGAAAGTATCATGCTTCCTCTCATTTTACTTTAAACTGGCAATAGACAACTTTTTTTTTCGCTTGAACTCACTCAGGAGTAAATACCAGTAACACAGTGTAACGGCTGTAAAACAAATGACACTGTGTGTATACATCTGCTGCATATAAACCTCGCTTTTGCAATGCTTTTCGCCGCAAATGAAAGTGGCATTACAGCAACTCAAAACTGGAGCAGGCCTTGTTTACCTGGTTACTCTCCCCTGGTAATGGTTAAACAACTGGAATAATTGGAAACAACACTGCTAAAAGATGAAGAACCCCGCTGATGGAGGAGGCAAAGAAGGTGAAGAGGGAGAGTTACAAACCGAGGTGAAATAAGAGTGAACAGACGGGCACTGACTTGATGGAGAGCAAGCTGGTGTTGTGTCAAAGTCTGTTACCCTGTTGATACGTGTTCCTCCTTAGCTACGGCTCAAAACCAGGTTTTTTTTTCCACCGGATCAATCAGCAACAAAACCTGCCGACTTATTAATACAACCGGGTGTTTATTTCTGCCTTTTTTTTTAAAAATGGCGCTGAGATCAGGATTTCTAGGTCAAACTGGAAATCCTACGGTTGTTTTCTGCCTCAGACAGTTGCCCTGTTAGCGGTAGCCATGCTAACACTGTCTTTGAAGCTGCAGAGCTGCCAGTAATACCACAGGGAAACACTCTGACTGGGCAAGTTGAAAAGTTCAGCTATTTCTGCTTTAAAGAGAGGCTGCAAACTGACAACTGCTGGGTTACTGTTTGTAGGCTTAGAGAGGCACGTTGCCTTCTTTAGCAGCCAAGATGAAGAGTTCATATTATAACATTGGTTAATTTACATCCTGTTTCCCCCTGTGTGCCTTTAATGCTGCATTAATAAAAACAACACGTCAGTATACAGCCGGAGCTGCTTTCTACTCTCCTCTAGAAAGTCCAGTTTCCCTGTGTAATGCAGGTCAAGGGAAGTACTCCATTTTAAAAGAGAGGGGTGGGGATAAAGGGGTCTATCTGCCAATAAAAGTCATGCAAACATTGACATGCATTTCAAAAACAAAGTTATTTACATGGATTAAAAAGAAGAAAAAAAAAGAAAAGAAACCTGCAATCAAAAAAGAAAATGACTGCAAACCAGAACAGCCACAAAGAAAAACCCTACAGATGTGTGTAAATGTCTAGAGAGTGAAAGGGCAAAAGCAGATTTTAAAAATGTGTCTTAGTGTTACAAATGTTTTCAGTACAAATGCATCACAATGTTGCCTCTGCTCACAATCCTATAGAAAATATAAACCAACCTATTCACTCCCTTATTCATGTCGCAGGAAAACCACCTCAAAGAAAAGGTTACTGAATTAAAAACGAGAAGGAAAAAAAAAAGTAAAGTGCTAAAAAATGTAATACAAATCAATTAATAAAAGTAACAAAATAAAACCAGGAAAAAAATATATCAATATTGCTGGGAACACTCTTAAATTCTCTCATCTTTGTCAGTAAACTATACACAAAAGGCCTGGATTAAGTAATATATAAGTGGGCTGCAAGTCATACCATATTTTTGTACAATACTTCTAAACTAGAGTGGAGAGACTGTGGTATGTGTGGGGATTAAAAACTCGATAAAATTCAAATGAATACAGGTACGATTAAAACGTCAATTAAAGAAACCTCCAAATTTAACTGGGGCACAGTCCAGCATCTCATGATCACTCCACTCACAGTTTGTTTCTGAGCAGTTAGGACTTTGGTTTGCCAAAAACCCTGTTCATGATACTGTGATAACACCTCAGACGTCCAACACCGACTTGTCTGCCTCTTCTCTGCTTTTCTTGTTTCAATCCTATTGAACCAAAAGCAGTTCTCAGTGAGAAGTGAACAAAAAAAGGCAAACCGTTGGCAGAACGTGCATGAGACTCATCCTTTGTGGCAGCATAAAAGAGGGCGTTCTTCAAAAAAAACTGCAACCAAACCTGAAACAGACAAGAGGCGACCATGCTGGAGAGCGACCAGTGATGATCACTTCACTGAGCAAAAATCTAAAACCACAGTAAGTCAGTGAAAATAGATGAATTGTATCTTCAATGACTAACTCAACCTTGTATGTCACAACACCCACAAAAAAACTGCACTCGTGTAGCTCAGGGTTTAAATCGGAAATCTATCAAAAGGTGAATTGAAGAAAGATTTTCAGTTTCCTTTTGGACTTTTATTGTTTCTTGTTGAATCACTGAAGGGTGGCTTTTTTGTCAAACCAAGATAAATGCAAACTTTGGTTGTAAAATAGCCCTTATCTTTTTCAAGAGGAATTTTGAAAATCTAAATGACATCTTAACACATCCAGATTTACTGAAAAGTTTTTTTCTCCCTAAATTGGTAATTGAATCGACTCGTGGACTTAAAATCGAACGTTATATCTTACTGTGGATTTGGAGAATTTGGAAACCCCTGATGTAGCTGTGATATGGGGAGAGGGACATTTGTTGTCCGGTCCAAGACCTCCAACAGGGGCTCTACCTTTAGTCCAAGTCTTGTTTAATTAGAGCAGGTGTGGAGTGTGGTAACATTTTATTTTAGGGTACTCATATTCACCATTAACAAGCTGCTTGTTAGCATGTATGTTAGTAGCATATTTCCTCGTTATTAGTTCTTATAAAGCTATTAATGCCTTATTCTACATGAACATATTTGATAACTACCAGGCCAATAACCCCTTAATTACTGCTTATTTATATTAAAACGGTGCATAAGTCCTCCTCTCCCAGCTCAGTTAGCCATGCAGCCAGCAGTCTGGACTGGGAGCGTGGCGCAGCATGAGTGTTTGTGTTTTCACTGCTAGCACACTCAACACTTGAGTGATATTAAAGGATAACAACCATTATTATTATAAAGCTCTTAGCTAATGGCCTTCAAACTGTAGAATATGGTTATGCAAAATAAAGCATTCATACATGCTTTATGAAGACTAATAGAGCCAAAGTGCTACTAAGATGCATGCAAATAATCAACTAGTTAATGATAAACATTTGTACCCTTTACCACAAGAATTGTTACTGGACACCTACTAAACCCACAGCCAGTTTAAGGTCCACACCTGTAGTTTGCCAACACCCGACCTATAACATCTTTAGACCTGACCTTGTTTCAGCTCAGAGGTTGAGAGTCGGATTTAGGCATGGTGCATGTCATTTCTTTCTCCTGTGATATTTGTTAACGTTAAGTATAACCGGATCCAGCTGGGTGGTCCCTAACCCTGTTGAGTAGCTGACGATGTAGAGCAGCGATTCTCCACAGAGTGCTGCTGCTTTTCTCTTCAGCCTGACAGTGGACCGAAGCTGCTCGTCATCCTAGGTGTTAACAGCTTTACTGAAAACTGACACAACAGAAAACCAGCGCTACACACTGGGTATGAGCACCTCTCATCCCCCAGCTGTAGAGCTGTCCTCGTATTGTTCAGTCAATCTTATGTCTCTCAGTAGTTGGTGGTCATGGACTCCAGAGACACGGAGTAGTCCGTTTACATTCCAGTTTTATGGGATCTGCAGATCAACTATGTGCATGTTTAAAATGTAGTTATACATGATATCTTTTTCTAGTCCTACAGTTCATTGTTCCAGTCATTATAAATCAAAGCCATATATGAAAAATACAGAGAAATATCTTTAATATACGGCTTTGGTCAAAAGTAAAAGTAGGGGCCACAGTGCACAAAGGTGCCTCAAACACACCTGTAAGTATTTTTTCATCAGCTGCTCCACTGACTTCTCCATGCAAAACAGTTCACAGAGGAAGACTTTCCATTGCCACTGTATGTCGCAGTGTGATGCTGCAGCTATGAAGATCTCAGTCCAGAGGTTGTGGGTCTGCTATAGGCATCGTGTGCAGAACCTCGTCCAGTAACTGTAGAGCTCTGTGCAGGTGGATCTCGATCCAGCAGGGCGTCTCCTTGATGCTCTGGCGGGGGTAGTCGGGCCCCCAGCCCTTGACGAAACTCATCCTGAGAATACACAGCCTCCGGAGGTCGTCGACACCGATACCGGCTGCTGCTGACAGACCTGAGATGAACGGAGACAATTATTGGCACTGTTGCATAATTTTGTAATTATTTTCCCCATTAATTGACACATTGGGAAATTGTTTCTTTGGTCCAACCGACAGGTGAAAACCCAAAGATTTACTGTCATAAATTACAAAGAAAAGCAGCAAATCCTTACATTTAAGAAGTAAATTAAATGTACTTCTGTATTTGCAGTAACAGTATCTTACTGATAGCTGGAGCGATCCCTCCCACTGATCCAGGTCCAGGTATATTTCCAGCCACAGCGGCTGCCTGGGCTGCTGCTGCCGCTTGAGCTGTAGCAGCCTGCTGTTGCATCTGTCTGTGGCACTGACGAAGGTCAAACACCTGGCAGGAGAGACGCGACATGAAACACTGTACATTCAGCAGCAATTACCTCCCCTGCACAGGAGAAATGTCAGCACCACAGGCTGCCAATCAGAGAGAGCCTCAGTAAGAGCTGTGCTCTATGATTACCTTTAATGAGAGGAGTCTCTGGCAGTATGGGAAACATTTTTTGTGAAATACACACAACTGTATAAAATCAATGTCAACACAGAGCAAAAAGCCTGAGGTGATGCACGGAAACAGATGTTTTGCAGCTTTCACTTTCCGAGAGGAAAAAGAACGTTCTATGAAATGTCAAATTTCAGTGATGAACTCGTTTTTACAGTCCAGTGACCCGTGTCCCTACCTTGATGTAAGCGCTGGGATAGATTTTGTGAACAGCGTCTCCGGGGGCTCGGCCCGCCTCTCTGTCCAGGTAGTAACTCTGAACGAACACAGCGTGGTCACTGAGGCATCGCACCCACACGTCTCCCTCGCCCTTACACTCCAGCTGAACTCCTTTGCCGATGTGAAGCCTGGGAGACAAGAGGAAACAGGGAAACAATGGAAGTAAAACAAGTGCCATGTGGAGTTGTTTACACTCAGCACTTCAATTTTAATCAGTTGCCCCATATGTTTTTACATCCTTCCTCCCCAGATGCATTTAAAGAAAATAAAAATATCATTTTAATAAAAGGAACCAAGTGTAACGAAGCCGTGAGTGTGATTTGTCGTATAAATAAACATGCACCTCTGATGTGATGTGTTGATAGTACGGACGCTGTTCTGAGGCTCTCACATCTTAAATGTGTAAATGTACACACTCAAAACAAAACAGACAGACATGGAAATTTTCCTTTAATATATTTGATTATTTTGATTTTTTAAAATATTAATTTAAAGACACCACCAACAAGAGCGATGTCACGTGAAACCTGTTCCTTTAAAAAAATAAAAGCTCTATGATTCTGTCCTTTGTTGTTGCAAATACCGTGGCTTCAGAAAGTAGACTAGCAGTAAAAGTTTTTTTTCTCTCTATGCGACTGAGATTAATTGGGTCACTGACCTTGCTCTCTCAATAGCCTCAGTGCGATGTACATTGCTGAGCTGGCCCAAACAGAACCGGTCTCCTCCTGAGGGGTCGACATATCCGTCTACCGTCACGATTGGGCAGGAAGAGGGCACCTTAAACGTCTCTCCGACTTGAACGTCCATCTCGAAATAGGCAATGGAGCACCAGTAGTCCGGAGCTGAAACAGGTGGAAGGACCTGATGTCAGTTACCTTAGAAAATTGTCTCGTCGCACCCAGGAAAACAACAACAATCCAATTTTGTGAAAGCCTAGCTATTATAATCTAATATTTTCATTTGACAAATGACTGTCATTTTTTGTTTGATTTAAAAAATCCCATTATTGAAGCTAAAATACTAAAAGACTTACAGACACTGACAAAAATGCAACTGAACTAAAATACCACGGCTGCAAGAAATCTGTCCAGGTTTTACATACGTGCTTGTTGCGTGTTCTCACCTGGATGATTGGATATAGGAGGCTGAAAGGCGAGCTCATTATGCACAGGCCCTGACAGACACAAAGACAGTAATGTCAGCGATCATTCACACTGCAAAAATGTTTTCATATGTATGTGATTTTTTTTCCAGGGATTATTTTTTACAGGTGGAGTAACAGTTTGTACTCACAGTAGTGTGTAGGATGCGGCATGGGAGGGTGGTGCTGTAGATGACCGTTGGTGTGGTGAGGGATGTTGGGGGTGAAGCTGCTGTTCCTGGACCAGGTTGAACTGGCACCTGAGGAGAGAAGGAGCACAGAAGTGAGTCATAAGTACAAATACACGTACAAACAGAAGTATGACTGACGAATAAACACACACATCAGAATATATCACAAATATAACTTACTGCCTGATCCAGCAGCGATTGCAGGGAAGGACGCCGTCGAGGAGGAGGTGGAGGCCTCAGCAGGCGGGAGCAGGTTTGGGGTCGCGAATGACTCAGAGGGGGCCGGGCGACTGCCAGAAGGGGGGTGCTGGATGGTCTGGATCGAGTGGCCTCCCTCAATAGAGGGCAGACTCTGCGGTCCGTCAAAATCATACTCATCTTTAACCATCAGTGCTGAGCTGGGGCCAGAACTGGTCAGTGTCAGTCCTGATAAGTCTGTGGACCGAGGGAAAGGTTAAAAAACAGGGGGAACAGGTTACTATCAATGCAAACTTCTTATCTACATTACTAATAAATATCCTCGTTGGTTGAACTATAACAAATGGCATAGAAGAATGACTGCTATAACAAGGTATTCAAATATATGTCCCCCTTTAAAAGGCGTTTTTTTTTATCTCGGTTCACTGCAATACATGATAACAAACAGAGAACTGAAACATTGACACTAAACTCAGTATAGTTATGTTTGGTCTCACATAAAAAACACCCACTAACATCTGATTTATGTGATAACAAACATGACACACAACATAAGAAACAAACAAAAAACAAAAAGCAAACTTGCCCACTGGTTTAAGAAATCCTCCATATACACACTAACTTTGGTGTAAAATGGTTTGAGGCGCCACTTTTACCTTGTCATCCATTTTTTTAAACCCTCGATGAAAACTCGACCCCATTACTCACCTATGCCAGGAGACACCACTCTCTCGTAATGATAGGGGTTGACACACACATTGTCACACTTGAGGTCGAAGGCAAACTGGCAGTATTTGACATGCTTCAGTTCGTTCTTATGCAGGTCGGGCCACCGCCACAGCCGGGCATAGATGACATGAGGGAATCCTTTACGTCCAGCCACCTGGGAACAACAACACAGAGCAGAGAGAGAATACAAGAGGTGATTCATTTGTAAACTCACGGTCCTTACGGCTGAGGTCAGTGATGCTTGGAATGCAAATTGTTTTCTCATTGCCTAGTGAATGGCAGGATCTGATAAGACCACAGGTTTCAAACATATTACTCAAAGGTCCTGACTGATTTTTATTCAAAGTCAGGGCTCTGCTACGATTAGCAATCACAAAATAACATTTAAACAATTAATTAACATCAAACCTCTCACGTCTTTAGTACATAATTATTCAAACTGTGCAGTAAAGCAACCTGAAAGTGATCAGAAATACAAGAATTTGGTTGAGTTGCTTATAAATGGATACGTGATGTGGTGAAAGAAAAAAAAGTATTGACAGATTTAGGCTGCTGAGTTAATAATTATTCAGTTTTATCACCACAGCTTGCAATGTTTAGATTGGCAGGTGTCTCATCTCATATTTTGGACACCATTAGAGCTGAAACAATGAGACGCATGTTTAGTTTCCGCCTCTGATATGTGAGGATTTTCTGCTTTTCATTGCAATGTATGATAGTAAACTGATGATGAAGACCAAAGATATCTCCCTGAGGCCTGGGAAATTAAAACGGGCATTCTTCATTTATATGACATTTGATTACAAACATGTCATACAAACTAATCTGTCCCAAGGAACATGATGCTTTCAGTAGTATATAATGGTTCTCTTTGAATGAAATAGCAGCTGAATCCGAGGTTTGGATAATTCATTCAGGTGAAACAGACTACACAAATAATTTCAAGCCATGAACAGATGGATTATTGGCCTGAGCTTCTCAAAAGCTGTGTGCATTAAATTAATGATCCAGATAACAGCATCATCTACCTGCAGCCGTCCATCAAGCGTCCTCTGAATGGTCACACACTTGCTGGGATGGGCCCCGTTGGTGGTGATGGCCGTGATGAGGGAGTCGAGCTCGTCTTTTTTCTCCTTCAGCTTTTTCACCAGGCTCTCTATGGCTCGCTTGGCGAACGTCTCGCTCTCGCCGCCCTGTCTGTGACACATCAGGCTGTGCACGATGCTCAGACAGGCGTCATTGCTGGTGGGTGTGTTGGTAATGGACATCTTGACTTCTGTCTCTGACTTCACTTTCTGAGAGGATGTATGTTGTTGGCACAGTTTCACATAATCAGAGAGCTGGAGCGGCGATGATCTTGATCTTCAGATCTAAATAGAGGGGACCAGATGCAGGTTTTTGATGAAAGTTGTTGATAAAACTTTGATGATTGTAATCTTAATCTTCATGCAAGATAAATGATTTAAATATGTATTCATTATATGTGGTATTAGATGACAGTCTCAGCTGTAGCTTTAGGTGTCTAAAAATCTGGCAGCTGAACGTAGAGAAACAGGCTGTGTCTACCTGTTTTGTTATTCTGAGTAGAGCAGCTGTCGGTTAACACCATGTTGCTATTGTGCCGTAAGTTAATGCTGAGCTAATCCACATCAGCCACCAAGCAAAAACCCCATAACCACACAATTATTCAGTGTTACGTCCCGATGGTTGTCAGAAGGCATGAACCACACTGAACTGTAAACCTCAAGCTAACCAAGTTGTTAGCGGTTTAATGCCAACACTAGCTCACCAACGACCAAATGACATGACGAAGCAGCATTTGTTACAGCTGTAGGTGAGTTTAGGAAAAACAAGAACGTGTTTTGTGCGATGGTTAATATAAAGTTTAGGTAGTTGTGGTCGCTCGTCTTCCCTCAGCTAGCTAGCGGCGCCACTCTGGCTGCAGTTAATTCAGGGAAGCTGCGCGAAGCTACGGCTAACTGGTAGAGCTAACCGGAAGTACGGCGACGTTGTCTTCAAAATAAACGGCAAAACTTTACAAACGGCAAATAAACACACGCCGCCTTGCACAGCATTGATTATACAATAGTAATGCTGAAATAATTGACTGTTTATAATTGGTTTACTTTCTTAATTCTGTCAAACACAATACTGTTACTTCAAAACATTACTGTTCATAAGATAAATAATAACTTTCTTTTTAAATTTGCTGTTAATGCGACCATTAAAATTGATTTGACTTAAAACATTCACGCTGCAGCTATATATTTATATCTCACATAGAAGTACTTTACTAACAATGTGCTTTAAAAGCGCTGCCACCATTTTTTCTTATGAAATTGAAACTGGTTTTACTATGACCTTATTTTGAGCGGTCTCACCGGAACTTCCCGTTTCCATTACACCGCGCTTCACGCGGGATTAGCCGCTAGCTACCTCCTAGCGAAAACATCAGCTAGCACCGATGATTGTTGATAGCAAACGAGCTAACGTAGCATGCTACTACGAGGTTAGCAGGCGTGTTTGTTTATCATGACCAGTTCCGCAGCACAATGACCACTTTATCCATTGGTAACAACAAAATAATTTCCATGCAACACGTTGGTTGTGATGCAGTCGTTACGTAACGCTACGTTTTTAACTGCAAACTAAATAAAGCGGTGTAAATAGCTAGCACTGTACGCTACCTGGAGTTAGCTGGTGTGGCAGCTAGCAGGAGAGCCCTGCCTCTTTACCAAGTTACCGTGCCGACGGGGCCAGCGGTGGGGCTGTGCAGATCCTGTGTTCCTCCTGGATTATCCTCATTAATTTCACCAGCTGTTCACAAAAACATGGCGGAGGGAAACAAAACTTCGTTGTCCGTAAGGTGCAGCCTTACATCCTCAAAGCCAGAGCGCGAGTCAAACCTGAGTCAAACCTCAGATTTCGTTTCGAGCCCCGACCCACTTCACTCGCCTCTCACTCTATTTACTTCTGTAGCGAAGTGCGCATGCGTACAACGAGACAGGGGTTTGTCAAGTGTCCATACAGTTCATTGTTATTATTAGACTACTACATTATATATTACTATAATAACTGCAGGTATTAAATTTACCACTTTTTACTACATATTCTTCTCTATCTACTTGTATTACCTTTTCCTTTACTAGGACTTCAGAATTAATCGTATATTAATCAAAATCACAATATGACTATAAATATAACCAAATCACATTCAATCAATATTATAAAATCCGTTTATAAAGGTAAAATGTGTCACAAAACAGTATTTTAATGACGTGTTGTCATGCTGCAGAGGTGCTCTAGCCTCCAAAGCTTGTTCCCCAGATGTAATAAGAGATGTTTTTTTGGCAGAGACCAGGAAGAATGCCACATCATCGTGACTTCACTAGTTTTTCAATTACAATGAGCATTGTGATGTAGAATTTAGTCATCCATAATAATCATGAATTATATCACAATCGCAATATGTGTCAAAATAATCAGAACGTCACTGTTTGACCATATCGTGCAGCACAAACCTTTACTACTGCTACTACTACTATATTTTTTATTCACTCCCTGCACTGCTCTATCATTGCTGCCCAATGCAGGGTCACCACGCATCCTGGAAAACCTGGAACACAGTTGACTAGATTTCCAGTCGTGGAAAACACATGGAAAATGAGAGAAAAAGCAGAATGTCCTGAAAAATCTTTAAAAAGTAACACATAAAATGTCTCCCTACAGCTCCTCCGGCACATTCCACGTCTCCAGGATATCTGAGATCCCCAACTAATTTGAAAAAATATGTTATTTACAGCCTCTAAACATGGTCAAGCTCGTGTACCCACATCAGAGAGTTTAAATAACATCTTTTCAAAGTAATTTGAGATCTCTGGGCTTCTGAAGACTTGGATTACGCTAGGTGAGCCACAGGGAGCCTCATCAAGTCCTCATCTACTTCAGATTATAGATAGATAACGACTGTATAACAAACTTATCCTTTAAGTTTGTTACTCATTGTTCTCTAATGATGCTGCAGCCAAAGCTGAAGCCAGAAACACAACATTGCATGAATGAACGACAGAAGTAATGCACTGGTTTATATCGAGTAAACGACACAGGCTTTAACAAAGAGACGTGAAGACGGTTTTATTTGTGCTGCTGCACACAGCTGCTCACTTTCCACTGAATGTTTTCTCCTCCGTCGTTGGAGACGTGCTAATTGGTTAAGTGAAATCTGCTGCTGTGATGTTTAGCTGGAATGAAAAGTCGACAGCGTTTATCCTTGATTTTCCACTTGCATTTTACCCTCTCCACGCTAATGAGAATGTAAAAAGCACACACACACACACACATGCTGAAGTTTAAATGCTCCACTGGTTACCAATTTGTCCCAATTACAGATGTGAATATTACCCGCCGACAAGCAGCACAATGATGATTAATTATCAGCGTTGGCAGCTAATGTACTTGGCACGCTCCCATAATTTGACTTTAATTGTCTATCATCTTTCTTTTCTCTTTGTTTGCCCGTCTTATCTCTCCCTCTTTTTAGCTCTGTCGTCTCTGTTCCTCTATTTCAGATAAATAACCGTCCTTGAGGGAGGAGAGCAGCCTTTACATTCCTCTCTATTGTCCGTGCCTTGCTTTGGTTTTCCTTTTTTTTTGTCAGTTTATTCCCCCTTCAGTCTCATTTCTCTTTATGCCTCTCTCTTTGTGCAAAAATGCCCACTTATTGCGAGGCCTTGATCTTTTTTATTTCCATTTAGCACGAGGCAGAGAGAAGCACGGTGATAAATGAGTTCGCTTCCGAATTTACAATCCTAATGAATCACATTAGAGAAAAGGTTGGGGGTTATCTTTGTCACACTTTCTGCATAAACACAATTACTCAGTGCATTGTGGGACATGGTAACGCGCCCTTCTCTCTCGGTGTGCCCACACGGATTTCCTCCCCTCGTTGTCCAGCAGAGAGCAGTAATCACCAGCCCATAAACTCTCCGAGCAGCGCCGACTGACATCAGAGATCAGAGGAGTTGATCATTTTGTGATTCATTTAACTTCCCCCCTGGATTCTCAACTCTTCCACCTTTTCTTCCACCTCTTCTCCACTCCATCACCACCTCCCTCTTTGCCTTTTCACCTCCCACTCTGCTAATAAAAGTCCTTGTAATCACACAATTAAAATACTGATGTTCTGAGTGAGAATTTCCCCACTTAGCTGGTGTTACAACGCTTTAGTAATGTTGAAAACAATGATTCCTTTGATCACAGAGAGGTAGAAATTACATCATTTCTTATCGGCAGCTGTCGATTTGTCGGCTGAAGTTAACAACATTTGAAAACACGACTTGTTTTAAAATGAAACCGTCTGAAAAAAAAGGGATTTGAGCTAAATCTACACACAGCCTCGGGATATGCTTCCATATATGTGAAAATGTAAATAATGTTTTTTCCAAAAAATAAACCTTATGGTGGACGACGGCCTGAAAGCAAACACCTGTTGTACTGCAGTGTGATGATGCAGAAAGGATCCAGCATGTTGGTGGTGAAAAATAGCTAATAACTAGGCATTCTACACATTTAAAGAGCATTTTTCACCTTGAAATTAAACAGCATGAACCACTTTATATCAACATTTCTTGCAAATGAAAAAAAAAAAACCTCATCTAGCCGAGTTGTGCCCAGCATTCATGGCATGTTAGTATTCAGCCACCTGGTCAACTCCAGCACAGGCGAACAACTGCAGAAGTTGTTCTTTGCGATCCCTCCTCCCAGATAATGCTCAACTGTTGCACAATCCATAAGACATTCAGTCAATGTTTCAACCTTGAGGCGGCTTTGAATCGATGTAAATCTGGAATGAATGGCTCTACACTCTGCTAACAGCCCCACAAATTGAATTTCACCCATTCGCGGCTCCTCGCAGGCTCACAGAATGAGAGTCACAGGAGCGACCGTGACGTGTTTCACATTCTGGACAGAATCTGCACATCAAAGTCGCTGCAAAACCTTATTTAGCGTGACCCGATCATGAAGTTTTTAAACGCTCCTGTTGTCCTCATGACTGCCATTCATTCATCCGCCGTTTAAGTGGAGTGGATGTAATGTCGCAGGTGTTTGCGCGGCGGTGACCGTAGCTTTCTTTCGCACCCCAGGCCGCCTGAATGTCACGCGAAAAAGCAGGGAATTACCTCTTAATGTGATTTAATCTCGATTTCTCGCATGGCTGACAGAAACAAGCAAATACACATCAGCTGTTGCCAGGTGATACAGACACCTTTAAAGCAGTCTGCGGTTGCAGCGCGGAGAAAGTCGATGTGGAGCAGCTGGCGGCCAATTGATTAGGACGAGCG
Source organism: Sparus aurata (assembly GCF_900880675.1). Lineage (NCBI taxonomy): Eukaryota > Metazoa > Chordata > Actinopteri > Spariformes > Sparidae > Sparus > Sparus aurata. The sequence goes on from NC_044191.1 coordinate 29,512,872, forward strand.
GCACATATTTAGACACAAAGATTTCCACAGCGCAACGTGGCAAAAGCCGAGACGCTGTGATTGGTCGACGCTGCTTTTTCTTCAGGGTCTCCACTGTGATGGTGCTGAGGTGGATCAGGCCATTATACATCACCTCGACAGCCGTCCCTCAGAGGCTCAACTCTCGTGACTGCTCCGTGCGTCCGCGTGCTTTAATGCATCAACAGAGTCACGAACGTAAATACAAGTGGACAAGCGAGACGGGAGGGTAAGTGATGTGAAGTGACTGTCTCTCTGTCAGAGGGGGAAATAAAAAACACGGGATAAAGTGACAGCAGCTTTCCTACTTAACACACCGGGTCACTCGGTTATATCTTCCTCACTGCTCCTTTAAAATTTCCCCCTGGATTCTCGACTCTTACACTTTTCACTCTTGACAGCAGCTGTCGATTTGTGGGCTGATGTTAAAAACATTCGAAAACGCGACGAAAGAGGCATTTTTAAAGAGGACCTGTGCTGATTTTACACGTCTAACTCTGTCCACATGCCTCAAGAAGTGCCTCCACATAGGTGAAATTTTTTCAAGAAACCTATAAATTGCAGCCCGGCCTGTCAAAGTGATAGTTTGCCTCACCCAGGCGCGACATGTCCATGCGTGTACTAAGGTACAGTACCAGAAGAGAGCGATAATGACTGCAAAAATGGACAGACACAATTCAAAGTGCCAGAAAGTCTGCATCAGGAGAAACAAGTGGCTGTTTTGAGAAAGAACCACGATCTTTTCCTAAACCTAACCAAGTAGTTTTGGTGCTTTTTTTTTGAATATTTTCCCGGATGTAGCATGTTTGTTATTGCTCACTCGGCCGTGGGAGAAATCATGTTTTTTTTTATAGACAAGGCCAAACACAACAGTGACACAGTGTGCTGGCGGGTCAGTTACACATCTTGGCGTGATACCAGGTTCTAAAGTGACTCACTGATTAACCCAGTTTGGCTGCTTTCCTTACGCACTTGTTAGCGTGGCTTGTGGCACGGCTCGAGGGGAAGACGTATCGGGATTGAAATATCACAACAACTGGAATGATTGAGTTGAGATTTTCAAGAGATGTTCTTGGTCCCCAGAAGATGAACCATTTAACTGTGTGATTTGGCGATCACCTGGAGCAGGTCAAAGTCTTCAGTTAGCCTGTAAAATAGCTTAACATAGATAGATTCATGGTCCTTCAGAGGTCCGTGTCACTACGACAATGGAGCACCGACATCAGGTCAAAATGTCACTGATGTCCAAACACTACTCGTCCCATCTTGCTTAACAATAGTCTCGTAGAGTGTCAGAACCAAGGATGCTACAGAACACGTTACATGCATACACACAACAGGTTGCTGTTGATTCAAACGTAGGGACGGGATTTTCCAAACAGACTGATGGCCTAAAATAGACACCCGCTGAGTCAGACTGTGGTAGCTGTAGCTTAGCGCTTTACCAAGTGTCAGCATGCTAATGCACTAAACTGCACTTCTGTGTCCAAGCAAAGCCTCAACGCAGCTGCCAGCACGACTGAGGACGCCATCGTATTGACAAACAGTATGTTGCACGCGCGGAGAAAAAGCTCGTAGGATCAACACCAGCTGATGCGTTTGAGTGACGTAAGCCACCTCAAACTTTTCCTTCAGAACACCTTCAGCTCCCTCTCTCCTTTGAACCCCTCACCCCTGAGCACATCACATGAGTGAAGGGGGGGGGGACGTATTAAATCTGAAATCTTTCCACTTCACTGGGATTCAGGAAATTGTCTACCCCGCGGGAAGTAAATGCAGATGGAGGGATGGATGGAAGCAGGGTGAGATGGATGGGGGAGTGAGAATGGGCAAGAGGAAGTGGAGATGGGAGGGTTAGATTGAGAGAGGGAAGGTGTTTGGATGATGGATGGATTGGTGGTGAGCATCAGAGAGACGGAGGGCGAGGAGGGAGGGGGAGGGGGAGGACGGAGGGAGGGAGGAGAGAGTCGGAGGTGTGGGAGAGGAGATGGCTGAGCTGTCTGTTTGAAGATGAATCAGAGAGGCAGTGTAGTGAGGAGGTCCGTATCCATAAACACACACAAGCAGATGTGTGTACGCGCTCTCACGCTCTGACGCACACACACGGGCAAACAAACACACACGCGAGCACAGATACACTCCCCCCCCCCCCCCCCCCCCCCGCGGCTCGCGCACACTCTGCCCCACGGCGAGGTGGTAAAAGGCCACGGCTGATTGGGTGCTGCAGGCTGATTCTGCCCCGAGTGGCAGAGCAGTGCATGTTGGGATGTTTGGATACAAACGCAGTCATCCATGAAGGCATGAGGTAGGTCACCCCCTCTCCTCCCTGCCGCTCTCTCTCATCCCTCCTTTTTTTTTTTTCTTCTTTTAAACATCTCCATTCCTTTCCTCACATCATCCTTTTGTCCTTTCTTCTCTCCTTCTCTTGTTGTCTTTGTCTTTCAGTCCCGGCTCTGTACCTTCCACATATTTCCCCACAGGGCTTTTCACTAATACACCACCAAATCTGCCCTCCTCTCTTTTCCTATCAATCCATCTTTCATACAGAAAGTGTATTCTCTCCGGGTATTAACAGTAGCTCTCAGTTCTCCCCTCTTTTGTCTGGCTTGATTCATTTCCATCTGTCTTCCATCGCTCTCTTTATCTTTTTCGAGCTTGACTTTCCCTCCATCTTTCCCCGCCTGCAGCCTTCTTTGCCTAACACACACACACACACACACACACACACACACACACACACGCTCTTTATCCCTCCATCCCTGCAGTGTAGTGTGCTAACAGAATAATTAGTCGTGCTTGATGTCTCTGACAGTTCTAATCCTTCTAAATGGCCACCACATGCCTCCCCTCATCAGCTCAGGGTTACGCACACGCACACACACAAACCGCACACACACGCACGTACACGCACGCACTAGCACGCGTGCAGACACACACGCACGGTTATAAATGAGATGCTTCCATCTGTGGTCGGAGTAGTTTTGAGATGCTTTTGAAGTGTATGTGATATAAGGCAAATGACATTGTAGCTACAGAAAGTCTACATCCTCACCAAACTCTACGTCTCGTTAGCGGAATGACGGACTCATTTTATCTGAAAATAGGAGATGGAGCGATGGCTAAATTGCAGGTGAAACCCTCTTCACACTAAGTGGCACTTACGAGAGAGTGCCATGGTGTTGCATTCAGGGGCAACAAATGCTGCAAACAAAACAATATGCTAGGAAAGGTCATCTTTAATTTCTCAATAAAAACACATTTATTTTTATGATTGTTTGACAATGTGTTAAAGGTACCCTGTGGAGACTTCTTGTTAACAACAAAGGTTGTGTTTGAATTCGGTGATGTCGAACCAAACAACTGTGTTGTTTGTAAAGTCATTTTGTATGAATGTCTTAAAATATGCACTGTTTACGACCGTGTTAGCCTGCAGACTTCATTGCCACAACCAATCGATGTTGAGTCGATGTAAAATGATCAGCAGAGGTGTGTGTCACACACGCAACAGGAACCCACCTGTGAAAACTGAATTAAATTGTAGAATTTGAAATGTTCTTCTTCTGGCAATCCCTGTAGGGCTTTTCCAAAAGACACTGTGTTTGGTGGTATAAGTGGGCAGCAAGCAACACAAAAGCATCTGATATACTTGCTTGGCAAGCCTGCATATCCTGCGTCTTCCTGCTGAACGCTGTGTGCGTTATGTGAAACATGATGTAGTTTTCACTGAGGCTATTATGTTACACAAAGTGGCTTCAAAGATAATGAGATAAAACCACAAATATCTCAGCGTTGACTTCTACGTAATGTGCATCCTTCCTGAGTGAAAAAAACAAACCCCATGTTCTTTAGGAAGCGTTAACCTGCATGTGGTTTTGAAGCTGTAGCTGTGTGTGAGACAACTGCGCCTGAGTACAAACACACTGTGTGTGTGTGTGTGTGTGTGTTTGTCTGTTTGTTGGCTTGAACACCCCAATTTACAATCCAATTTCCCATATCTGGTCCGCGTCTGTGGCTGTATGTTCGGATATCCGTGTGTGATTCTGACTCAGTCGAAGCGTGAATACGTGTATGTGTGTAGGTGTGTGTGTCTGTGTGTGTGTGTCTGTGTGTGTCTGTGTGTGTAAGCTCATTTTCCCCCAGCAGAACATGACAAGCATCATTACAGTGTTGCTCAGAGTCAACATGGAATAAATACAAACAGATAGATGTGTTCTCTCTGTTTCGCTCTATTACACATGCACACAAACACTAAGCTTGTGTGTGTGTGTGTGTTGTCTCTGTCTTTGTATCCTCGCCTGACTGTGCTCTGTGTAGGTGTGTGTGTGTGAGTGTTGTGTGTGTGTGTGTGTGTGTGTTTGGTGGATCCTGTAAGGACGTGATAGGGAAACAGAGACAGAGTCACGGGGGGGTTTAGAGCTTTTGTGCTGCTCCTCTGTGAGATTTCCCCCGAGAAAAAGGACTATCAGCACGAGGGAACCACTGCTGAGACACTGAGAGAAAACATGAGAAGGAGTAAGGAGGGAAAGAGAGGCGGAGAGGGGGAGATATCTCAGGAGGAACGGGAAGAGAGACGCCGCAGGACAGGGCACGCAAGGTAAATCGCAAAGGAGGGAGGAGAGAGCGAGGAGGGAGGTCGGATGAGGACGTAAATGAGTCGGAGGAGGAACAGTGGAAGAGAGGAAGAGCATGAAGTTTCTTTCTGTGTGAGAGCGAGATGAGAGGATCGATACCGCTCTCGCGACTTCGTGTTACTGTAATTAAAGACGCGGTTAGCTTAGCTTAGCATAACGCCTTGAGACGAGCGGGCAAACACCTAACCTGGCGCTCTCCGGGGTGAAAGAATAAACACAAATACCGAGGCTGTGTGTTCAGTTTGCATCCTCGTACCATCAAGTCTCCATCACGATAACGCGGTTTGTCACTATTAGCAATGGGGTGTGCCTGTTTGCTTGATTGTGGGAAGACAAACAGAGGTAAAAAAAACAACGAACGCTGGACTCATTGTTCTCATGTGTGAAGTAGGTCAGAGTCGACAGGGCAAACATTTCCTCGGCAAAACACACACGGACATCTTCAAACACACTTTGGTTTGTTTAGGACACACAAAGACAGTCACTCGTGTCCTGCCCGGGTGCGCTGTCTTCCCCACGACACACCCGCCACGACACATTGCAGTATCGCGGTAAAACAGCTTTTCACATGCAAAGAAAGTTCTCAGGTACAAAATGCTTTTGATTTCTGTTATTGTTGGACTATTGTTTGTCTTCCAGGTTTGATTCATCGTCGCTCTTGAACACTTCACAGCCAACTGACCCTTCCGAAGTCTGCTCTCCAGTTGCATCTGAGCGAGCTGCGTACCCGGATGTTAAATGTGCCGTGTGGCGTGTTTGTCTGTCGAAAAGAGAGAGTGAAAAGAGAGTTGAAAGACGTTGCTGGAGACCTGTAAACTCGACACTTGATACCCCGACCGCGTGGGAGGTGCTTTGTTTATTCTGTTCCCGATTCTGTCCAATGTAAAAAGGTGGATTAAGCTGCGAGGTACTCCTCACCATCAGAAGACCGTCGCCAAAGACGCCTACAGACGGTTGAGGAACAAACAGTGAACTTGAATGATAAGCTGATAGATAAACTGAAGTCCAAAATCCCAAATGCCATCAAGGTAGGCAAAGGAAGGTTCCAAGGGGAAAAAACGAAAGGGAAATGCAAACCAGAGGCCACGGAGAACTGACAGGAAACACAGGCTTAAAGATACAGTAATGATAAACCAGTGCGACACGGGTGTACATAGAAAAAGTCAGGGGGTGAAAGACAAAGACAGGAAGTGGAACGTAAACATGACACACCAGGATAATTACCTCCAAAATGAAATAGGAACCAACTGACCAAAAACCGAAATCACTAACGGTTGGCAAACGTTGCATCGTGACTAATGTCAGATCAACAACCTCAGCCAGGTTCGCTTCCTCAGAAACATGATGTTTATTACATTAACAGAATACGCCAAATTAGCAATAACCGGAACCACTACCTCTCTTGTTGTCGTTCATACGGGAATGACTGGGCCTTAATTTGGTTTTGTTTTTGCCATGCTCATAAAATGTGACTCGTACTCCTCTATCAAACCTGTCTAAGTGGGACCAGCGCTGCCATGTCTCTGACTGTCAAGCTGGTCCGACCCAGCAGCAGTAACCGAGGGGGGGGGGGCGGGACTGTTTTTCAATGCACCTAACCAGATCAACATGTGTTTGCAGTAAGTGTGCTGCCATAATGCAACCTAACTGAACTATACGCAGTGAAATTAAGGAAAGTATTCTGTACACACTTTAAAAAATGCAGCTACAGGTTAATGTCTCTGGACTGGAAGCTGCTCTTTGCTCCAGGACACCTCTTCACTTGCATTTGTCCGTCTTTTTATGTGTGTATGTCAGGATGTGTGTGTGTGTGTGTGACCATTAAACCATCACATGTGTAAAGTGAACGTGTGACCACACACACCGTGAGCCCCTCTGTGACTCAGAGAGCTTGCAGAGATCAAACGCTGGTGCTGTCATATGGTTTGAATTAGGGTCAGTCTCCATGTTTCATCATAAAACTTCAATAAAGCGAGACTCATACGACACACACACACACACACACACACACAAACGCAAGCGTGCATGCTCACACGGGGTGTTTGGTTTTTGTGTGCAGGGTTTGTTATGGTGTGTGTCACATGATCAGGCTGTTTTTGCAGCGTGTGTGTGTCTGTATATATAGTTTGGCACGATGGTGTGGTTATGTGTGTTGTGGTTAGTCAGTGTGTGTGCATGATGTGTGTGTGTGTGTGTGTGTGTGTGGTTGTGGTTCGGAAAATTTTTTCTTAAACCACTGACCCAAACGCTGTGAGAGGTTGTGGGCTAATGGGCCCACCCACAATCAGGAAAACATGCACACACACACACACACACACACAAACACACCTGCATGAACTATTTTGATGATATTGAACAAAGACACATTATTTAATCACAGATGTGACTGATTTTCGCTTCTCCACAGCTTCGCTTCAGCGTTTAACGAGATGCTTTTGGTTTCTTTAACAGGAAAAACTGATGCTGAGGACGAGCAAATATCTCTGCTATGAATCAGAAAGCATCATGTTCTGTTTAAAGTATATTTTCTACAAGAGCAAGGTTTTCTCATTCGATTAAAAGCTTTTTTTTAAACATTTTTCCAGTGTTCAATTCGGTCTTGATTAGTTTTATGTCCTCTAAGTAAACACGGGCATCAGGCCCTCTGTAGACTCTGATGATGATGTTCTTCTGTCTTTATTTGCGGCAGGGCTCATGATATACTTACTTACATATGCATAGCCAAGTGGCTGTGACATGAGCAACATTGTTCAAATGTTTGCCTGTGTACCTTGTGTGTACTCGGTGGATTAAAAAGTACATCGGCGAGGTTCAGATCCGGACCGCCTCACTCCTGGCTGGCTGACGCAGAAACATCTTTCTTGAGAACATCAAATTTATTATTATTTGATATATATCAATTCACCAAAACCATCATCAACAAACTCTGGTCGGCGACGCTTGTGTCGCCGTACGTCACCTGTGTCTCGGCCAAAAATTGGCACTTGAACGCACCGCGAAGTAGGGAAATAACTCTCCAAACCAGCGGGTGGCAATAGTCATTTTTTTCTATTCAGAATTCAAAGAGGGAACCTGGAAGAATCCAGACTTTTTTGACAACACTCTCTCTAATATAGCCACTTCTAATCGAGAACATGGCTGATAATCTGTTGCAAATGGCACCAGTGAAGAAACAGAGGACAGAAATAAGGAGAAACCTCACAAAATTGGTGAAATGAAGGGCGTTAAAGTGACAAGGTCAAGAGGATTTCCCTTGAAACAGCCAAATCGGAGTAATTTCTCTCACCGGATGCCTCCTCTGCTCATTCGACCCGCTCAATCGCCCCCCCCCCCCCCCCCAAAAAAAAACACTGACAAGGGTCGACTAGTGCCAACGGTGCAAGACACGTCGCAGAAACCCGGACCGCAGATGCTCCTGTCGAGCCACGAAATGTACGTCTGTCAACAAGTTCCCCGGTTGCAAACGTTTACCTTGTTTGTTTGAATGCCCCCCTCACTGTAAAGGACATTAGCAACATCATCATCTCCTCTTCAGCCTGCAGGTTGATTTTTTGCACAAGTTCGTCAACAGAAAAAATGACCCTGGATTACATGTTGCAGGTGTTGACTGATGGGTGAACTTGAGGGCGGAGGATTCATTTAAATAAAAGCCTAATTTCCCTGCTCGCAGCCCCAGACATTTGCCTACAGTTGCTAAATGTAAACTGAGCTTCTTTTTTCCAATTAAATAAGCAACTTAGTGTGAAAGAAAGTCAATTCTAACTTCTTCTAACTCCACATTTTGAAGTTGAAGGTTACATTGTTGCCAACATCCTCTAAGACAGAATTTCACAGAGCGATAAGAAGTGTTTTGATAGCATTTTTCCGGGGTGCGAGCTTTGTTGAGTCAGAAAGATGGATTTCACTACATAACAGTTTTGCCAGCCGGGATGTCAAAATATTGATTCTCAAAACTCCACAGAAGCATCTCAAACTGTATCATTTTAAACTGTTAGGATGTCGGTGTCAGTCATATTTGGACCTTTCGGTTTGTCTGAGCAGCAACGTTCGTCTTGAGTCGTTTCTGGTCGGAGCAAAACGATTTCACTGACGGGATGTTTAAACTCAGCACCACCGGTGTCACATGCATCGTTGCTAACCACTCGACCATCCGGCCCCTCTAAAGTACTCTCAGCTATCAGATTGTGGGCTGAGTTTTTGTGGGTTTTCAGCCCTCACTACTTCTCTCCTACTTCCTGTGAATTCAGGAAAAAAGTAAAAAAAAAAATCCAAAAAATCCGTTTTCGGGGCAGCAAAAGTCATTAGCACATTGTCACGCTACCTCACAGTCTGCCTGGGACTTTAGTCTGTCTGACTTTCATTAGGCCTTAATTCCCCCAAGAGAGTTTAACACACACACACACACATACACACAGACACACCAGAGCTCCACTTAATGCGTCAGCAGTGTTCGCTGCCGTTCTCTCAGCCACTGTACTGCTTTGTTCTCAACATGGAAAATCTCCTTTTTAACTACCGCAAGTGCAACGGTCTCTCGCTCACACACACACACGCGCGCGCGCGCTCACCACTGTACAGCTACTGCTCCAGCTGCTGCTTCAGAGGATGATTAGGCAGCAGCAGGGCACAAGTATGATACACACATATGCTGCTCTCATGCATGTTCGCTCACATGCATTTTATTATCCTTCTTGTGACACTCATTCTGCCGGCATTTCAGCTCTCTAACCAGTAACTCTGGCCAACAAAGGCCTGTTCCCAACTGTGAAGCTGCATTCAGACCGAGTCAGGCGTTGCTGCGATTAACCGCAGGGCTGTACGGGTGTGGGAGTGTCGTTCCGCGTCCTGTTCGCGTGAGGTGACGTGACGTGATCCTATGAATGATTGTTTGAAAAAGCAATTACCGACAATTAGCAACCAGGATGTGATTCATATCATTATGGTGAGTTTGAGACCAAATGAGCGAAGAAATGTCCATTGTGTTCGTGCTGGTGCTAACGTTTAGCCACGCTACTGGTGCCACTGCAAAATGACTCGTCCTGGTCTGTCTCTAATCTGCGGGTCATGCCTTCGACATAGTCTGATTTGTGATACATCATGCCGTTCCTACAGTGACTGTCCGCATCAACAGATGAACAAAAACAACATTTACCTTCGATAAATATAAATAAGTAAATTACCAGGTTTGCACTGTGGCAGGCCAAACACACTACCTGCATTCAAATAAAGGTGAGGACTGGTGATTTGCATGCCAACACTGGCATCCAAACATGACTCGTCCTCGGACCACTCTCGCTTCGATTAGTGAAAATATAAGAAATATTTTATTTATTCCCCTGTGGATAATACAGAACACGCTACACTGGCTCTGTTTTTTTTTTAAATGGTGCTCATATGTGGTTTTAGTTGGTACTTGGTCACCCCCGCCCCCAGGCACTGACAACAGTGGTTCTTTGTTCTAGACCAGCAAAGTGTTGGTGACTCTCTGGAACCAGTTCTCCTGGCCCAGTTCCAGTTCTTTGGCGGTCAAAACGCAAAGAACTGGTTCCACAATGGGCACCAGCTCCAAACCAACACCTGAGCCACCCACCTGTCCAGCTAGTTTATTGGTATTCTCGGATCGGCAGCGAAGCTCTTATCAACTGCTCAGAGATGTGTTTTAAATCAGGCTCAAAAAACTCAGAAGTTGTTGCTTTTTGTGTTCATTTCACACAGGCCGACCCCTGTTACAGGGGAGACTGCACAATGTGTTGTTAATTCTCTGTATGTTTATCACATGAATGATTGCGTTGATATAAGAAGTATTGATTGATGTGGCTTTAAGGGGAAATGTGAGGTGACAGTCACAGTCTCTAGGAAACAGTGGGTGGATTTGTGTAAACACAAGACACTGAAAGGTTTTCTTAAAAATAAAATTCATGAATGATAATTGATTTTACAATGTAATCAAAAGATGCTATACAGTGGTAAGGTTAGGTTTAGAGAAACAAGGTGGGTTGGGTTAAAATGACTTTGGTTGTCATGGTTACAGGGTTAGGGTTAGGGTTAGGGTTAACTTTTAAACAAAGAGGGTTTAAACAAAGAGTAGAGGTGTCAACACAGCTCCTGTGTTAAAGTCTGACGTTTACACACAAACACACATTCTGTTTTGTAGTTTTGACCCTTGTGGCTTCCCATCCGTTGATCCGCTGACACAGCTACGTATCTGAAATCTAAAATCTCATCTCAAGGTAGATATATATCACACCTGTTTCTCTTCACACTGGACAGTCTGGATGTTGCTCATTTATGCACTGTCACTGCAGGAAACTAGACTCGAGGTGAAATTCACCTCAGCTCTCCTCTGCAAAACTCTCTTTTGCTGCTCTGTTTCCTGCATTGAGAAATAAATCCAGCGATCCACTTTTAGTTACGAGCGAATCAAACCGCTTTGACACACCGTTTAACAGTTGTACTCTGCCTCCAGCCTCCGAGAACAATGGCTGCGTTTGTTAAGTGGTAGCATCTGATGCTTTTTGCTTCCTCCACGACCTTGGAAATGGGTATTCACAGTATCACCGGCGGCAGAAAATACCAAGTCATCAGAAACTGATCAGTAACAGCAGACACACCGAGACGCTTTGTGTTCTTGTAATGTCATGCTGATAACTCAGCGTGAATAATCACTGTTAGGCATTCATAATAATCTTTTTTTCACTTTCGGCGTGTCTTCGCCCTGTTTTCCTTCATCAGAGTGTTTTCATGCTGCTTTCAAATGACAACTCGGATCGTAAACATCCGGTCAGGGAGCTGTTTCGAGAAGCAGGATCGAGCGCGTGCATTCCTTTAACAGGGATTGTAAGATTTTTCAGCCACTTATATTGTCAGATTTTAACTATTATTATATAACACATTTGATGGGCACTAAAAACTAATGATATCAAAAAAATTTAAAGTTATCTGGAGTAAATTGTTCATCTTGCTTCAGGGGCTTTAACTGAACCTCCGTCCTCGTCAAAGTGCCGCGTGTCAACAGTCTCTTTTCTATGTCCCTCGGTCACACTCGGTTTGACAATTTCAGCCTGTCAGTGAATTTGTGGAGTGTGAAAAAGCACAACATTTGATCAATTTGCCCTTGATGACTTCTCGGCTCCGGGGGCTTGACATAAAGGAGAAGATTAGATCATTTAGCAGATGTTTTTTGAAGTGGAATTCTTTCTCCGCGCAGACAAAACTTGAGATGCTCGTCACTTTGAAACTGTAAATCCTGCGGAGCGGTAGACAAATCCTTGACTCCTTTCACTGGTGCTGCTAAAACAATCTTGTGCTGGTGTGGAATTACATTTAGATGTTTTCAAATTCTCTTGAAAATCATTTTGAACTGATCTGCCCGTGTTGTACCTCCGAAATAAACGTCCATTTTTTAAAAATAATTGCTTCTTTTAATGACAAACTAACCAGACGATAAACACAGCGTAGAAAAAATGTCAACATATCCAGTTTTCGCAGAGACATACATTGCCATTACTTTTATTCTGGCAGTCAGATTGCACAAAGTTCAGCCCTAAACACAGCGTCCTAAAAGTACAAAAGTACAACCGAGATTATTTTCTCCCAAACATTAAATGCAAGCAAACATTAAAGTCATATTTCAAACATTTGTAAAAAAGTAAAACCTCAGTCTTCAGCCATGTTTGCAGCTCAGTTGGGGTCCGATCACACAGAGGTGCATCGCCAGGAACGTACGGTACGACCTGCCTGGCTGCCGCTTCTGTCCTGCACCGCACGTTACATTTTTAACAATGAAATATGTTCAGCTTGAGGTATTTTGCATGTTATCACAATCAATTATTTCCCTTTCTCATGTCGCTTTACATCTGAATGTCATAAGGACAAAGTCAAGTGGATCCTGAACTTGCAGCGTTCGTCTCCCGTCTATAACCAGCGACCATACGTTGAATTTCGTGACAACGAAGGTCACCTGACTTTGTATTCCTGTACGTCAAGAGCTCATGAAATGTGGACGACATTAAATGACGAAGAAATGTCTAAAATTCGTGACAAGACATGCAAAATGCCGTAGAAGGTGGCATGCTATTTATACACCCTCCCACGATGTCGTAGATAGATAAATGTGACTGTAGGGATTTTCATAGAAACCAAATTCTAGGGATAAAGTGAATGTTTGACCTGATGATATCACTGCATTAAAAGTTCAGGTATTACCACAGTTCTTTTCTAGCGGGATGTGAATGTCAAGGCAACAGCTGCAGTTGTTGAAACATTTCATTAAAAACATCAAATGCTTTTGACTTTTTGTTGGTGCTGGAGGAAAGGTTAGGGGATCACTAAAGACGATAGGATTCATCCATCTGTCCAGAAATTTCATGGTAATCCATCAGATGGTGAAATCAACTCGAAAAAGAAGAAGAAATGTCAGAGTATTCCGATGGTAATGAGCCTGGACATTCTTGTTTATGAGGCTCCGTGACCGCCTCCATCACCAGAATCCTCCCAGGATGTGTACAGCATGTGTAAACTCGTAAAGAAACCCTCTTTTTCCTTTTTTCGAACCCTCCCTGTGGCTGTTACTGTAAATACAAATATGCTGTCGGTTAACTGCTCTGGTTGAAAAAAGGGGCTGAAAAGTTGGACTGTGGTTTTCCGTTCGAAAAAAAACAACCCACGAAGCTGCCGAATTCTCCCCTTCATCTCTTTTCTTCCCCTCTCGTCTGTTCCTCCACGTCCATCCCTCTCGCTCCTCCACATTAAAGACACGCTGCTAATTCAGAAAAGGTTTGTGTGCAGCTTTTATGTCTCGCAGCTCGACGGCTCAATATCCTGTCTGAGCGAAGAGGAGGAACGTGGGGAAACGAGTGTGTTCAGGGAAGAAGAAACCCCAAACCTCGATCGCTGGTCTGATGGTCTTTTTAAATGAACTTTGACCTACATGACCAGTCAGTTTAACTCCCTCTTGCCGCTTTTGTCATGTGACCGTCTCCCAGCTTGATAATTGGCCCACATCCGCTGACCTTGTTAAAGCTGCCTCGGTTTTATAATGGCTTTTAGCAGCGGCCCAACGGCAGGTCTAATGCTGGTGGTGACATTAGCGCTAGTCTGTATTTACACCTGAGATCCCATCAGATGCAGGGCTAGCCACTACACACCGCCTTAATGCTAATCTGTCCTAATAGATTTAGCATTGATCTGTGAGGCTGTAAAGCGGTTGGCAAGGTGAACAAAAGGTCAAAGGAGAGACCTCTTCCTCTGCATGCTTTGTGGATACTGGTGTCATAACGTGCTCTCATAAGAACCGACTTAAAAGAAAGAAATCCACCCGCTTTGCTCATTTCCTGTGTTGTCTCTGGTGTTACATCACTGAGTATTTGGTGTTTTATCCCCTTGCCTTTGTTGTGGTGCTGAGCGCATAGCTCTTTTAACATGAGGATATGTACTGTATGTCTCTCTGAACCATGACTGAAGACAGACCAGCGTTGTTTAAAGACTTGATGTTTCTTTGCTGCGTCAACCTCTACCTGCATATTTTACTTACATAAAAAGGTAAATGCTCACGTACGCAAGGGCCGTTTCAGACCGGCTGCTTTTCCACCATTTTACTGGGATGCAGCCAAACAAAATTTGCCTCAAGACGAGACCGTGATCCATTCAAGACTCTTCACACAACTAATGTTATATTATGCCAGAGTTTTGCTGGCACGTAATTGTCTTTTGGATCCTTCATGTGCGAGGAATATGTGAAATATGCTGCATTGTCGGCTTCAACTGTGTGTTAAAGTATTTTTATTCTATTCTGTCTTAATTTATCATCCCACACTTATGTCTCTGTTTGTTCATATTGTTTATTTCATAATGTATAAATAATAGTCATTGTTTGTTTATAGTTTATTGTCTTAAATGCATGCACCTTATTCCCCAAGACAAATTTCTTCTTCCTTCTTCAACCCTTCTTGGCAATAAATCTGTTTCTGATTCTGATGCTGTCGGTCAACAAGGACGCCGCTGGTTCAAGTAAACGAGTGACCCTGTTTAGTGGTAGGCAGCTGCTGGAGCTGCCATGGACGGCGCCGGGAGCTTCTGAAGGAATAAACACCCGGAGGCGAGAGGAGCACAGAGTTTATGCTTTAAACCCTTGAGAGTGAAAAGTGGAATCATCCTCACTCATGTTTCTCTGCAGTCAGCAGCGATGAGCCACAGAAATGCCAAAATCCACGCAATGCACTGAAACATCTGGAGCCTCTGGTGAGTTCTGACTTTACTCAGAGGCTAACGCGCTTGGTACCTGCTGTTTCTCGCTACCTGCATATTTAAAAATTGCGGTGCCGTGGTGTGGATATATCCTGTGGTGGTAGCACATTGGGGCGGCTGTGGCTCAGTGGGTAGAGTGGTTCTAGTCTAGTGATCGGAAGGTCACCAGTTCGAATCCAGGCTCCCCCTAGTTGCATGTCAAAGTGTCCTTGAGCAAGATACTGAAATTGCCAAATGAGCAGTTGGCGCCTTGCATGGCGTGAATGTGGTATGGCGCGAAAGTGTACAGCACTTTGAGCTGTCGTTAGGCTGGTAAAGTGCTATAAAAATGCAGACATAGCAGCTAAGGTTATACCGAAATCATGCAAGAAACAAGTTATGTAACTCTGTAGCTGCTTCAGGTAATGTAGTGTGTTACTTTTGTAGCACAGTATACCAACACTCCTCCTGAGCATTATTAAATGGGAAACGCAAAAAAAGCTAATACATGCTTCTGTGTGTGTGTGTGTGTGTGTACTTTCCCCTCTCTTAGACTGATTAACATTGAGTGCAGGGGTCAGTTCTTAGTCCAGTCTACTTCACACTGATCCTATCGGCTGTTATGCAAAAGACTGCAATTCTCTCTCACACACACACACACGGTTGTTGAGGTCGTCATGAGGACAGTAAGATGATGACAGACAGGCAAGTGTGTGTGTGTGTGTGTGTGTGTCTATCATTGTGTACATACATTTGTGTGTGTGTGTGTGTGGCTGTGTGTGTAGGTGGGAGCGATGCAGGAATCATAAGCCTCTTTCACATCGGTGTTGAATAACTCAGTTTCAGTAAATCTTCTTAGTCTGCTCGCTCATCCACAGCCTTCATCTCTCTCCATCGGCTCATCTTCTCGTCTCTCGCTCCCTCCATCCCTCCTTCATCACCCACTTCTAATTTTTACCTTTACCCCTCGTTTTCGGGTGTTCCCTTGCCCTTCGGAATGACGTTACAAGGGGTAAACGGGGACAACCCTGGAAGACCCTGCTATATCATCCGTTGTCGTCGATTGTGTAACCTCTGCGTGGTTTTATGCCGCAGCCCAACGGACTGTGATTGTCCCGTATATTCCCCAGTAAACACACCAACCTCTTCAGTTTTTGCAGTGTCTCTGCAGAGCCCAAAGAATCGGAATCAGTTAATAGCCAAAGAGGTCAGCGTGTTAACCACGGGGAAGTACAGCTACAATCTGCTTAACACCGGCAACAACACAGACATACCAACACACAAATATAAATGCTCTCTATGGTGTAGGTTACGTCTTAGGCTCTGCGTGCAACCATAAATCAGCCTTAATGTGGTGTTTATAGTTGGACCCTTATATTGATGATTCCACATTTAATGACAGTGTTTTCTTAATCCTTCAGGGGGAATTACATTGTCTCCTAAATTATTTGCTGCATAACGATCTCTTTCGTAACGTGCCACTGAAAGTCCGGCATCCCTACGTAACCTTTAGGGATTCCGTGTCTGGCTCAAGGACACATAAGCAAAGTGGATTCCTGTGTCATGAGGGCTTTAACCCTGTTTGTTCTGACTGCACCACCTGACCGGCCCCTTTGACGCAGGGGTCCTTAAAAGTACACACATGATCAGAACCGACGCCGCCGCAACTGAAAAGCCATTGTTTTGTTAAGAAGTTGATTAGAGGCTTATACAGTAAATGTGTGTGTGTGTGTGTGTGTGTGTGAGAGGGAGAGGAGAGCGCACACACACACCGAAAGCTTCTTCTATCTTTATCTGCTCTCTCAATACGTGTAAGAGCTCAGTTGTGGTTTAACAGTATTAGTGCTTACTTAAAGGGTCGCAAGAGTCTCAGTGTCTAAGCCCGTCTCTTGGATTAGCACGACAGCCGAGGAGAGCCTGCACACACACACTAACACACACACACACACACACGCATTTACACACGCACACACTTCTATTTGCATTCCCATGACCATAACAAGCCTTTGATTATCACTCGTGGTGGGTATTCCCCCCCCCCGCCCTGCGCGAGCCTGTTTGCATGGCTGTTAAACAAACCGGGTGTATCTAGAGAGGCATCTTTGTTCCTTTTTCCACACAAAGGCCAAATCCATGAATAGCTCGCATCCACACGTAATTGTCTGATAGCGCTCGGTAAGAAAACACACACCTGATGGCCGTGAATGCACTCCCGACACCTCCTTCCTGACACACACCCACACGCGGGCGGCCTTGCGTGAACAAAACAAACAAATGTGGAGGGCTCACTCAGCAGCAGCAGAGATAATAAAATGTACATGCAAGTGTGTGCACAGGGCCATGCACACACACACACACACGCACACAACAACAACAAAGAGAATGCATTTAAAACAGGCAATAGTGTCTCAAGCTCAGAGGCCGCTGAAGTAGATCAACTTTATCTTTCACTCCGACATAAAAAGACTTTGTGTTTTTTTCGCGGCTGAGCGACTTGGCAGCTACAATTCTGCTTTCTGTTTTATCCGTGTTAAAGTGGGGAGGAAAACTAGAGGAGGGCGCATCAAAAAGAATAGACAGATCAAAAACGCGCACATCAAACAGACGGATCAAAATCCCCCCGGTGGTGCAAAGTTTGACTCTCTGCTTTGGACTTTGAACATCCCCTTCGCTGCTGTAAGATCACCAGATACTATATGGAATAACATTAGGCGAACATAAGATGTGTAAGACCCTACAAAGCAGCCAGAGAGCGTTTCAAGACGAGGGGAGAGCCCCGGCTTTTTGATCTCACGTGTTCTCAAGATCTTACACAACTTGGTGACTTTATCTCATAAGCGCTGAACACCACGATGAATGTACACATTTTAATTGTGATCGCATTTAAAGCCTTAAAAGCTTTCACTCTGAGCTACACAGGCGGACATTTTGGCTGCACTGTTGGCGCGCAGTTGCCCGCACCCTAAACACAAAGGCATGTGGAGATCCCTGCAGTGTGGAGCATGTTGGTGGTGGTGAAGAGTAACAGAAACGTATTACCGATTGTTGTTTTGTGGCGGTTGCCCTGCTGCCGTCTTAAACGAAGGGGGAATCTGACAAATTATCGTTTAACCACTTCCTAATTGAGCAGCAACTGAGAAGTCAATGGATGGCGAAGATCTGGAGGGACGTCACGCTATATTATATAACGTTTCGCCTTCTGTAGACAACACGTAACGTTTGCATCCAACCGCTTCCTAGCCAACATACATGTACATTTTTCTAAAATATCACAGCATATCTTGGGAAACATTTGTTGCCTGGAAGTGGATGTAATCACACGGTAAGGGTAGCTAGGAAGTGGCTGAATGCCAATGGTTTATCAAAAAACATAGTTTTACCTCGAAACTATGGCCCGACGTCAAATCCAGATCTTTTCAGTTCCTGTTCAATTGGGAAGTGGTGAAATAATAACAACTTGTCGGACTCCACACATTTGTATGACTTGAAACCTGGAGCACAGCAGCATACATGTGTGAATACGGTCTATACAAAGCAGAGCTCCCCTTTTCCTTCATTCCATCTTGTTTTCTTTCACCTAGGAGTTTCTTAAGTGCTAAAATATGAAATGAAAAAGTAAAAATCGAATCAGAAATCCATAAAACTTTGATGGTTAGCTGGTACTTTTCTGCTTGACTTTTATTTTGATTTTCTGTAATTGTAACATTTTGTGTGCTGTGCTCCTTCAGAAGAAAACCTCAGTAACTTTTAATATTGTAGCAGGAAACACACAATCAAGGGACTTACAATCCAGGCAAAACATGGTTTGAATAAATAAGTTTCCTTTTGGAAAAAGTTTTTCAGTAAGAATGTGTGAAAACCTTAAATATAACCCTTTAGCTTCGTGAAACATGTTTATCTAAATCACTCTAGTTACTCTGAGGCTGTGTTGAAACTCACAACAGCACTGGCTAAAAGTCTCAAGAGTTCAAAAGTTGAACGTGACTCAACTTTTGCTGCAATGCGGTGCAACATCACCCGGCATGTTGGCCAAATATGTGCACATATTTCGTGTTATTTCTGCTCAACCTGGCAGTTGTGACAGAAGATAAAATAACTGCCACGGTGATAACTTTACTGATCCTGTTTTCTAGCTGTATTCAACCATCAGCGAGGGCGTCAAACTCGAGTACCTCTTACTCAAACCGACCCTCGGCAGTTCTGAAACAACACGCTCCCACCGACGCGGCCTCAAGCTTTTTACTCGGGGCTGTTTTCGGTCTTGGTCACGCAACATTTGAGGTGGCGAGGGGGGAAGGAGCTAGGTTGAAGTCAACGTCCGATGCAAACACACCACACATCATTTCAGGCATTCACTCAAACCTTTTTTTTTAAACACAAGAACAAGTTTGCGCCACAGTGAAAAAAAGATATAAATCCATTTCAAAACACGCACATTTTAACAGCAGCACAATTATGTCACCATTACAAAATGGAGAGCATACTTTTCGTCCATTTCGCTGACATGCATTCACAGTGTTTCACGCTAATGGTAACATCAGAGTCGCTTCCTTTCTTCACAATAAAGCACCGTGAATGTGACCACATGTGCTAACGGCTGGATAATGGCTACAGAGTTACATGACGTCTTCATTAAAATTGATTTCTCAGCATTTAAAGTGATTTGTTGTGTTTTATCCGCTGTGATATATAACATAAGCCATGCTCTGCCCACACCACTCTTTGAACTTTAGTGTGTGTGTTGATTAGCCGGCTCCTTTTTTTTTTTTGCGCTCGACCATCTGCAGTAGATCATGGCAGCTCCGACTGCCACTACACATGTAAGGACGCTCGGAGTAACCGCCAAAGCCTCTTAAAAGAAAACATCCACACAGTCCGGCACCCTTTATTCTCTCCCAACGACATCCAACCCCGTTCCTGCTTGTTGTTTTTGTGATCAGAAACACAGACGGACGTCCTGGTGGCTCCAGGCCAAGACACACAAGCCACATTGTGGGCTTGCAACCGGCTCATCTCCTTTGTTGCATGTCACCTCCGCCGCGCCTATTAGACTCCGCTAAAACAGGAAAGCCATGAAATAAAACAAAGCCAGAGAGGCAAAAAAAAATAAAAATCAGTGCAATATATAACGTAACAAAGCAGGATGAAACGGAGCAGAGGCGAAGCAGGTCTGTCTGACAGACTGAAACCCATCTGGACCTGATCTCCTCCGCAGCACCGCAGCGCTGCTCCACATGCTGCCTTTGATACGGCTCGGCTCGCAGCTGGACTTGATAAAAAAACTGGAGGTTCTTGTGGTACGTACGTAGGGTTTATGTGTGTGTGTGTGTGTCTGTGTGTGCGTTTATGTGTGTTTGCAAGTTTTAATGTGTGCGTTCTCGCCTCACACTGTGTCACTTCCACATCGTCTAGTTGCAAACCCCCCCCCCCCCCACCATACACACACCTACCCAAACACACACACACACACACACACACACAGACGCACATGTTTTCCATTTAGGTTTTAATTTCCCTCCTTCTCCCCTTTTCCTTTCGTCTGTTTAAACAGCCGGCAAGCTGCCTGTAAAAGCCCTGATCTGTTTACATGATGGGCTGCCTGGTGCTAGGCTGTTTAATGCACAGTCATAAATTATACAAGAACTCTGCAAACTGGGAATGAACACCATACTGCGGCTTCAACAAATGCCAAAAACCTGTTTCACATAGCTTGGATCCGGGACACCCTCCAACTATAGAATAAGTGGATTTTTTTCCCCCCCCTACATGCAGATAAGAGGAAAACCACACAATGAAGGAAAAATCCCCGACATGCAATATACAAATTTAGTGATAAATCAGCCATATATAATTGATTATTTCCCTATAATGTCATTTGAATCTAAAGCACATTCCTTCTACTTCCTGGAAAGTAAGATCTTGTCTGTGCGCACAAGCCACTGTGTATAAAATACTGCCATTGCAAATGTTAATCAATGACTCACTTTGTGTGATTGTCATCAGCCGAGCCTACAAACTATAAGATGGTCCCCTAAAGCATCAGAGCCTGTTTTATGTGGAAATACAGTGAATTAATGATATGACACACAATCAAGATGCTGATGCCTTTAGACTTTATCTTGACCTTTCAGCTGAGCTGTTCCTTCAGGGATCAAGAGACGACAAGTCTGGGTAAATTAGCTCGGGGATCAATGAAAACAAACAGTGCAGAGATAAGGCTCTGCTAATAATGAGGCAAACGCACTCACTGTGAATAAACTGAAGCTGTGTTTCTTCGTTTATACCCCGTGAACCACCTCAGAGATATTAGGCTCTCTTAGTATCACCACAATGACTGATGCAATAGAGAGGTGTAGTTTGTAGTCCAAAAACATAGAAATCAGCTCACATTTTTTCACTTCTGGTTCCTTCGTCTCAAAGATAATGGGTTTTATTAAATATTGTTTTGCCCTGAAGTAAGGTCTACGATACCACAGGCTTAAGATACGTCATTAAATGTCCCAAAAGTGAATAATAAAGCTCTTACGTGACTTGAAAGCGGTGGCTGCTTATAAGCGGCTAAATGATTCTACAGAAGTCGAAAGGGATATTAAAAATCATCACGCTGAATTCAGAGAGGAGACTCATGTCGACTAGTCTGGCTTTACAGGCAGACTCTTGTTGCAAACTATTATTACTCTGACTTCACATCTTGTCGATTGATAAAATCATACAAAAATGTCTTTAGTAACTGTGTAGGAACACGTTTAAAAGTGGCATGGTAGCCTAATATCAGCTTTTTACTTCTAGCAATATAATTTACGCTTCGAAAATCTTCGTGTACGTATTATAAGTATGTTAAAAACACCTACGTGATGATCTTATTGATTGAAATGCTAAAAACCCTCTGTACAAAAAAGGAACAGTCAACTATTTACAAGACATACAAAGCGAACTGTTGAGTGTTTTAACAAAGTTACGGATGAGAAAGCACGGAGATAACTGAAAACCGTAAATCGGATATATGTCACTCTTAAGTGTGCGAGTGTCAGCCGACTTTATTCACCTGTTTCCTGCTAACGTTAGCAGGTACTGCAGTGCAAGTAGCACTCATGCTTGGTTTACTGTCTGCAACTTCAGTTTCAGCTTGTGTATCTGAACCTTTCATTTTACCTCTGCTTTACATCTTATCATCACAGTTTTAGTTCAGCTCATAACTAATAGATAACGTATGCATGCACGCCGTAAATTAACGTGACCACATACCAAAGACCAAACTTATTTCAAAGACATTTCAGCGCAAGTAGTCTGATTGAGTACCTGTATGTTTTTGAGTTATTTCATACCGCAGTTTTGGGAATGGTGGAGGTACGGCACAACACAAGCAAGACGGCGATCATCATGACGGTGAAACAAGACCTAAGAGACTGAAATATCTTTGACAGCCATCAGAACCAGATTCTATCTACTTCCGCTGCAGTTTTTAATCCCATATTTACAGTCGTGCTTCCTCCGTTGTGATGAGGATGTATGCGTAGCATTAGCATGAATAAACCGATCGCCGTGATGAAAGAAAACCATGTTCACATATGTTATCTCCATCATCTTCAGTTTTAGTCGGCAATCACTGCTCTCTGAAGGCTTGAAACCAGAGACCGGGGTGGATGATGTCATCCGTAGACCAACGGCGAGCATGAGAGACTCTCTGAACATATGACAGCGGTGATTTACTGGAGGTACGGCAGGGCGGGGGGGGGGGGGGATTTAGTACGCTCATACCTGTAGGCAGAACAGTAAAAAAATCCAACAAGGTTGCAGTGAGTTCACAGCCACTGAAGGTGCTTTTTCATGAGGTGAACGGTTTATTGTATGTCTAAAATATCCA
The DNA here is from genome assembly GCF_900880675.1 of Sparus aurata. Lineage (NCBI taxonomy): Eukaryota > Metazoa > Chordata > Actinopteri > Spariformes > Sparidae > Sparus > Sparus aurata. The sequence continues at coordinate 29,535,609 of NC_044191.1, forward strand.
AACGGCTACAAAGGATACGTGACAAAGCTCAGGGCAGACTAGAAGAATGGTTGGCTGTTATGCATATGAGCTGAGTGAACGTTAGCGCCAAACTTGTCCGGGACAAAATTTGAATGACAAGATCTGATAAGCCCGAAGTGGCAAAACAGTAATGTTAGCTTTATAGTCGCCGTGCTGCTACTGTCACATTCAAATAACTTATAAAGATCATTACCGTACAAAGGGAGCGTTCAGTTTCCCCTCCAGGCGAGCTATGAAACATAGAAAAGACGGTTCTTTGAATAATTAGTGACTGATAAGGTTTTTATTGTTAAAATTCTTAACTCCCTCAATGAAATCCAGAGACTATGAATATGCAATTGTTCCATTCTCAGTGTGAAGGCGCATCACGTTGCACTTCTGTATGTTGTAGAAAGAGCGCCGCAGGGATTATGTTTTATTTGCAGGGCCGACCTTGAAGTTAGCAGATCTGCAAGTTGGAAAATTTGAATTGTTTGAACGTAAAGCGAGTGAGTAGATGAGTTTCTGTGTTCGGTCTGATGACGTTTTAACGTGACAGCTCCTGTAGTCTTATCTCACCACTTGTTAACCACGCCACTGTGCTTGTTTAACCCAGCTGTGCGTCCCGACCTCCTCCCTGTACCAACGATTCCACTCTTTATACTCCTCCTCACTTCCTCATTTGCAACGGTGATGATTACTACCGTTGCCAGAGGTGGCCACCGTAAAAAGAAATGTAAATGTGGGTGATAAAAAACAGCTTTTATAGTCTACCTGTATGATCAGGACAGGCTGCTACTGATATAGTTGATGTCGTAGAACAAACTCTGAAAATCTCTTCAGCTTGTGTTCAACACCGACTCTCTTCTTTTCTCGTGTCCAATCAATTAAATGCTAACAAATTTCCAGCTTTTTGACTAATTCCTGCAGAGCTCTATTGAACCACGTTTGGCTTCCAAAAATCGTTGCGATGTTCCAAGATTGCGCAATTAAATCCATACATGCCTCAAACCAAGATTTAAGGTGAGAACAGAGAAACTGAAGCGGCAATAAACAAAATACAAAGGAAGCGCCAGAATAAATGTTATCTGGAGATAGGTTTAAGATTTACGTGTCTTTAGGTTAAATGTTCTGTTTCTCTCTCGTCACAATGCTCTGCTGTTGCTCTGGTTAGGTTTCGGCACAAAACTACATGGTAAGGCTCAGAAAAACATTGTGGTTTGGCTTTAAATACCCGTTTAAGTTGCTGAAAAGAAGAATTCCAGTCACAAATATCAGGTTTTGTCACCACAAACACTGCTAGAAATTGTCCTGAGTGAACCTTAAAAATATTCAATGGTGTCACGCTTACAAATACTTTAACACATAAAGGCTGAAACACAGACTCGGGCTGCAGCCTCGTTGCATGTAACTCCATCATCCCCTCCAACTCCTGATATGAATGTTGGGTGATAAACATGTAATGTAAACATGACATGGTACATATCCGTGGTTTGCAGAAACGTTAACTTGCGACTGGCCTGGGAAAACATATTTTTGAACAGAGGCGGACTTAGATTTGATTAAATATGCAATTGCAAGGTGTATTTGAGCACAAGAACATTCAAAAGAGTCAAAATACACCCAAAGAAAGAAAAGTTTTGATGGAGCAAGCAGAGTAGATTCACTTGGTCTGTTTGCTTCGTGAGTCCTCACTTGCAGCAGTGTGTGTTGACACTACAGATTAGTGACTCTGTCCCCTACATTGTTGAAATCTTTGGGTGAAAGCAGATCCTGCCAAATATTGAACTGTGAAGTGTGCTCCTTCCTGAGTGAGCCACACACTCTTCAGACGTACATCTTCCCGAAGACTGCCATTGTTGAAATATGTATTAAATCCCTCGCGCCTCTTCTCCTCCTCTCACGCAGAATCGCAGTCCAAGAAGACGGGATTAGGCACAAAGGGACTCAAATTCTCCCGAAGAGGAAACCGAGCGGCGCCCTCGACTCGCTCGTCCAAAATAGAGAGAGAGAGAGAGAGAGAGGCAGACAGGCGGGGTGACGGTATTCAAATGATGTCCTTGGTTGTCCATTAAAAACAGAAGAGTCAAAACAAAACAAAAGAGCTCCATGGGACAGCTCGGCCAGAACCCTCACGCAAATCATCTGCTGTTGACACACACACCACCTCATGACCATGAATACACTCTTTAACACCCTCTCCTCACACACACGCACACACGCACAACCACACACATTGAGACTAACCAAACTAACCAAATGCGCATACACACACACACACACACACACACACACACATTCAAATAGCGCATAGCCCAACAAAACACACATGTTTGCATATAAGCTCACACACACACACACACACACACACATCACACCAACGCTCTTCTTGTGGTAAGTGCGATGAGAGTGGGATCACTCCATTTGTCGTCCCACACAAAGCTGCTTGTTCAGTCATTATCTGGGAGAGCCTCTTCTCTCCTCTACAGGCAAGATGACCGGGTCACCGCTAAAATAGCCTCTTCTCCCTCATGTCACTCCTCTCTCTCTCTCTCTCTCTCTCTCCCTCCACCACTCTGTCTCCCTCCTCTTTTATAAACAAAGCTCGACCATTTGTTTTTAGCCACTAAAATCCGAAAGAAATGGGACATTTGCAAACCAAATGAGGCTTATATGGCAGGTTCTTGTACCCCATCCAAAGCAGAGGCTAATTGTGTGCTTCTCCACTCTAAACAAATGACGGGGAGAAAGAGAGAGAGTGAGGGAGAGAAAGAGGGAGAGACTTGTGAAATGAATGAGGGGATGGGCTATTTGTTAAGGAAATCAGGAGGCCAGTGAGATCATGTGCAATTATCCATTTGCCTGGTGACTGTTGCTGTCTGATCACCAAAGCAGAACACAAAGTATCACCGGACCAGTTTAGAAACACACAGCGGAGAAACACGCGCTTTGTTTACCTACCGAGACCTCCTGGTACACCTTCCTTAAGTGGGCCTGTATTCTCTAACTACATAAGCCATTAATGGTTACCTTGAAATCTTAATCCCGTAATCGTATTGTGCTCACTGCACAGGCCGCAGTCTGAGTTAACAAAATGTGCTGCCAACCTGACCTTAAGCAGAGACTTTCACAGCGCTCCTAGCTACGTAATGTTGCTATTCATTGAAGTGAAGGTCCTTTGTGCAGCGTGCTGTTGATTTGAGAAATAATATAAAACCTTTCAACATACTTCACATCACTGATCTAAGTATAACAATGATGAAAACCCATTTCCACGTAAGACTGTACTTAGCTGTACAGTACGCTCAAATAATAATCATCCCCAAGTATTTTCATTATCTGTAAATCTTCCATATAATTCTATTTCTCAGGTTCGATAAAGCATCACATTAACGCAAAGTCTTTCTATAAAGTTGAGCCAGTGTTCTATATAAATTGCGTGTTTTCAAGTGTTTATTATTCAAGTATTGTACGTTAAAGTAATATACTTCAAATTGTTTTTCTGTTTCTGAGCTGCTCTTGCGCAACACTTAACCGGTAGGATGTAGCCAATCAGAGGCAGAGTAGGGCGGGTCATGCCGAGCAAGGTAGTGTGATCAAAAATAACGGCGCTACAGCTGGTAACCATGACTGCAGTACAGCAGTATATATATTTTATAACACATATATATATCTATATATTTATACAACGACTCCAAACCAGGTGTTTAATGCAGTGTTTTCTGTCGGAGAGAGGGACCCCCTATGGCGTGAGCATAATATGACCTGTTTAAATTTAACCATTTACAATGAACTTAAGTTAGATAATTAGATTGAGTTATTTACTGTGTTTTAGTTAATTATCTTCTTTAATGTGATAGTTTGTGAGTATTATCCGCTACCCATCGGCTTTTCACGTTAGTCAAAGCGTTTGTTTATAATAAACCTCAAAGTTAAATGCATCTACATATTCTTCAAATAAAGTGTTAAATATTTAAAGTGCATAAAACGCATCAAGAATAAACTCTAATCTTTTGCTTTGCTCATAAAAAGTAGTTTAAATAGCTTTCACGCCTTCATTCACATACATATCTATCTGTTAAATGTGATGTTACACCGTGTTGCTCTCTTTATCTGTGACAAACTGCAGTCTGGTGATGTGGCATCTAAAGATCTCGGCTGTGATAGGAAGTTTTGAGGTGAGTTTAGGACTGACGTGTGCTGAGGTGTAGATGAGACGTCACTGGGTGGATGCAGATGATGTGTAGTAAATATGACTAACTGAACTATTAATCTCCAAAAGTGATTTTGCTCAGCAGATGCTTCCCTGCGTCGATGAGGGGAAGACAGTCTTGTCATTTCCTCGATCTGAAAAGGCAACGTACCAGAAATGTTCCTGATGACCTCTTTCTATTGTAACTCGGGGAAATGTAAATGTATTGTAACATTTAGCTGTTGTCTCAGGTTCTGCTTTTATGCGTTTAATGAAGAGATTGAAGTGCATTCAGGGAACTATGTGCTACCAAAACACTCCACTAACATACTAAATTAAAGTTGATGCAGTTCTGTTTCTGTTCAGCTGTGAATCCAGCAAATAGCTAAACATTGTGATTAGTTTACATTACAAGACAATCTGACTGGATTAGCTCATGGAAGAAGGTCAAGACAAGTGTTAACAAACACAGAAAAAAACGACTAAGTGGGATCAAACATGCACACACACACACACACACACACACACAATGGTTGTCCATGCACGCCGCTGTGATTAACAGTACCACCCACTGAACTGCACCTGTGTGTGTGTGTTTATGTGCGAGTGTTGGTGAGAGCTAGGAAAAAGGTCACGACTGGTCACAGTCAGGAGTCTCTCATATGGACTGGATCAGCCGCTGAAGAGGTCAGAGGTTACAAGGCCAGGGGTTGAGCCCCCCAAGCCAATCCCAGGTCAGTGTGGAGCTGAGAGGGCTTTCCATGTGAAGTGAGCGGTGCTTAGATGGGATAAGTGCAGCACAGGGAACCTTGAGCCTGATTTAAGAGCCAGCTTCAACCACCTCACCAATCGTGACGTGGCCACTTTATTACATCTGTTGTGAGTCAGTTACTAAGTATTTAGTTAATTAGCCGGGCAGGTTTGTCAGGTCTTACCAACTATAAATATGTGACAGCAAGTCCGGAAAGAGTGGTGTGAGTCACTCATTTGTCGTCAGTCACGCATTATGTTTGATGGTTAAAGTTGTGGCGTCGAGTAACAATTCCAACGAGGAACAATAACCGACGGCATCGTTTCATCTTTGGTCCTGAGTTTAGAGGAAGTTTGGGTTCACCTCACTGATCCTCTGACCAGCGTCACACTCTGTAAAAAGTACCCAAAAGTCATACTTGAGTAAAAGCAAAGATATCCTGTTAAAATCAATTAAGTCAATTATACATATCTTTACTTATATGTGTATATTGTATATGGTGGATTTAGTGATACTTTTCTGAATCAGCAATTGTAAATCTGATTGTCTGTAAAATTGATTAATTCAAAGCTGAGCTCCTTTGGCTCGGATGCAGCAAGAAATCTGCAAAGTAACCTGTAACTCAAGCTAAAGTTACATAAATGTAATGGAGTAACCGCAGATGTACTTCTGCTTGGACTACACAGTAAAATCGGGACGTTAGAATCAAAAATATTTTAACCATCATGCTTTTAACACATCTCTCTATAAACACCAGTATTGTTTTGAATCCATGTCTGTTTGGCTATGATGTAATTGTGATGTCACTTATTTCTTATCATTTCAAGTCATCATAACGATCTGGATGCCACCTGTGGACTAACACTCAAAGTGTAGCCTAATTGCTAGTCCAAGCCTCTCTGTGTGCCTTTTTGCATGTTAGTGCCTGTTTTTGTTCCCAATTTGAGCGTATTAAAAATATTTACTCCTCTACTCTTTTTTTTTTTTTTTGGTCATGTGCACTGTTGATCTGTTTCTGTCAATTGTTTCTGTCTGGGTTTGTGTGCTTGGATGATAACACGCCGTTCTGCGAATTTTATGAGCCCACTACAAATCAGGATTTCCCCTGGCAAGTTTCCTTTTTTTCTTTGCATGGAAACACTATTCACACTAGGAGCAATAAACAGTTTTGAAGTGATGTAACTGGTAACAGGACCTCACAATACGACTTTAAAGTTGTGGTTTGGGGTTTGTCCCTGGACTCCTATTCCGTAGCTATCTCCATGGCTTACTCTAAAACTTATGAAAAACATAAACTGTAAGATTCCTGTGGTACGCAAAGTAACTTCAAGCTCTACGACATAACTTTGCACACTGGTATAGTATTATTACATAGACATGGAGAAGAGGACACATTTGGTGTTGATTTGCCGTGACACTTGTTAGGAAGGTTCACAGCAGAAAGAAACACAGCATTTATCTTTCTGTGTGTGTGTGTGTGTGTGTGCGTGAGGGCTGATTCGTTTGTGTATTTGCGTTCGTGCGCGTGACCACGTGTATGTGCGAACGTGCACGCGCACATCTTTTAACCCCCACCGCTCCCGCTGAGCCCACGTTACTTTGATTGACAGGTGAGACTTGCCTTCACAGACCGCACAGCCCGCCCTGCGCGCCTCCGGAATGGCAGCTCCTCGCTGCTCCCTGATTGGCCAGAATCCGCGTAGCTCAACCAGGTCAACAGACTCGAGGCGGTTTATCGAGCGGCTATTGGTCGACCGCGTGAGCTACATTAGTATCCCCACGTGGAGCGGCGGCTCTGATTGGCCAGCGGACGCTTTGTGGGCTGGCCTCCAGTTTCGGTTAGCTGGGAGCGTGAAACCGCGTGAGAAAGTTGCCATTGAGGTAAAGCAGAGCTAGACGGCGGACCGTCGCCGCAGCTGTGGGAGTTGTTGCTATCAAAACTAACAACATCTTTCCTCTTTTTTTCGTGAAATCTATTTTGGACTCAGCGTTGCATCCAAACTCAGCGGGGAAGTAAATATTTCAGCTCCTGACGACTGTTCGACCGCCAGCCAGGACCGCGGCGAGTCAAGTGGGAACTCTTCACTGCAATTAACTTGTGTGGATTTGTTTCTGATGCTCGGACCGAGCCGCCGACAGTTCGCGGCTGCCTGTCGACCGTCCTACCGGCTTGAATTCGCTCTTGTTCGCTCGGTTCGCCTCCTCTGCGCTCGGAATACATCGGATTCTACACAAAACAAACGGGGGGAGTGATTGAAGTCGCTCCAGCCTGTTTTTTTTTTTTTTTTCCCTCTTCCTCTCATTTCTCACCTGGTTCTTACCCTCCTCCCCCCTCCTCTCTTAGCTGCCTCCAGCTAATGAGCCGTTTCCCGTGTTTTTCCGGTTGATTTACGGCCGCGCTGCCGTTGGAGCGGAGGAGAGACAACGACCGAGAGGAGCGGGGATTCAAATTAAACAGTCGGTTTTGTTTGAAATCAACGGCCGCGGGTCCTCACGGCTGATGGAGTCGTCTCCGTGATCCGGAGCCCCCCTCGCATCCTCACCGTACCCTCATTTGATCCCTCTAACCGGAGCTTTAAGACGGAAACGGTCACTTCCTCCCGGAGATAACGATGTTTCCCCAGGGGCGACACCCGGTAAGACTTCTCCCCCCTCTTCCTGCTTTAACAGTTGTTCACCTGGCTGTAACCGGGCGTCCACAGCCAGAGACATAACATTACCTCTTTGTTGAGCTGGCACCTCTTGTTATTTTAGTTATAACAGCCCTCAGGCTGAGCACATGTTTAAATCCAGCTCTTTAGTCTTCTTAATGGGACTCAGCATCTGCCCCTGAGAAGCAGAGTGGGCTTGATGGTGTCGTTTGTCTGAAGGGGCACTGTGTAGTTTTGGAGATTACATTAAAAATCAGAATTTCAATGTTTACCATATTTATGAAGTAAAAATACAAACTCAGCTTTTCCCATAACTGGACAAACACGCTGTTCTCAGAGGGAACTAGGTGTTTGAAGCTAGAAAGGTGGCAGGGTCCGCCACATAAAAACAAAACAGTGTGAAATTGTGGTCTCCTCTGATGTCAGTTTGTCTATTCAGTTAATTCAGTCGTGGAAATGAACAGAGTTCAAGTATAAAGTAATCAGTCAATGAAGATCTTTCTCTTCTAATTAAAATTTCCGCCCCAAAACTACACAGTGCACCTTTAACAGCCGTCAGGCTGAGCACATGTTTAAATCAAGCACTTTCTTCTTATTAATTGGGCTGAGCAGCTGCCCTGAGAACCAGAGTGGGATTGATAATATTGTTTGTTTAATAAAGGCTAATAATTAAAAGTTGTTGACATTACATGTGAGCCCGGAGAGGATCAGATGCATATACGCACATAATGAGCCACTATGATATTAAAAATCCTGTGTGTGTGTGTGTGTGTGTGTGTGTCAGGCGCCCCACCAGGCTCCAGGCCAGCCCTTCAAGTTCACCATCCCAGAGTCACTGGACCGCATCAAGGAGGAGTTCCAGTTTCTTCAAGCACAGTACCACAGGTGGATAATACAAACACACACATTCACAATTCACTTGGAAGGCTCCCGTGTCGTTACGGCCGATTTTGTCATTGTCATCTGCCCCTTTCTAACACTAAACCTCCCCCCTAACCACAGTCATCCCCCCCCTTACCATAATGAACAAAACCCCAGCTCTGGCCTCATACTAACCCATAAACCTGGATTAGGTTCACATACACTCATGCTCACATATGCAGCAGACCCAGTGCTTACACTGCGGTAGGTCTAAGTCTTGGTGATGGGTGAGAGCCAGAGGGTGGCGTGTGGGCTCAGGGTTTCATAAATCACTCCTTATTTTCCCCTGTGTATGTGTGTATAGTCGTATGTTAGAAAGAGACTGCCTCGGTGTGTGCACAGTTGTGTTTTTCTTTGCTTGGCGCGTATACACATCTACTTATTTGTACTGTCGGGCGGGTTGGCCACAACAGGTGAAGAGCTACTGACCTACTAACAGAAAGCTTTGTTTCTGATTCACACCCTGATTCATGAATGTGAAGACGGGTATGACAGGAAGAATCCTCTCCATCATGTCACTTTCATCCTCTTGAATACCAGCTCTGTTACCTGCACTGTTTAGGTTTGTGGGTAATGGGGAAAAAGGAGACTTTAACCTGTCTTTCAATGGTAGGAAACGTTCTTGGTTCAAAGTCGACATTTTAGATGAGCTGAGGCAGTCACTCGTTGGTTTATAACCCAAATATTTGCTTATATTCGTTGATCAGCAGCGAAACCTCTCTGTCCTGTAACATCACAGCCAAAACAACTAAATAACCATCCACAAGAGCTGACGATTATACTGTATGTATATTCAAAATTGTTGTATAATTTTTTAAGTCTGTGTGTTGTGTTTTTCAGTCTCAAGATGGAGTGCGAGAAGCTGGCCAGTGAAAAGACGGAGATGCAGAGACACTATGTCATGGTGAGATCCGTGTGACACTCAGTTTTTTCTCCCCACAATATCATATATTGAGGCTTTTGCCCCGCTGAAGTGTCCTTGAGTGAGATGCTGTGTCCTCACTTGAACATCCCTCTTTCCAAAGACTGATGTAAACACTGTAACTGAACGAAAGAGAAGAGGCGTATCAAATAATTACTCTGTAAAATGAGAGTAACACCTGTGTTATTGCGTGCAGTTGGACAGAGTTTTTTCTGAGTCTCACTCAGAAATGCTAATGAAGGTGATTAGAGAGTCAGATTAGGCTGTGTTTAGCGACTTTGCAGTTTGTGTGTAGGCAGTTTTTCATTTTGATTTAGCTGAGCTCCTGTTTTCTTTATCATTTCACTTGATTTAATAGATAAGGTTCTGTATTTATCACTTCCTTCGAAAGGTGAAACATTTACAAAGCCATTTTACTGGAAAGAAACGGAGGTCAAATGAGGTTCAGTCACAAAGAAAGGAGACAATGATGCTCTCTTGAATTGTTTGCAAACGTTCGTCTCTCATACGCCTACGCTGATGAAAAAAGCATTTGATCTCTATGCTGCGACTTTTACATGCCTTAACACTGCGAGAATATAACGCTCATCTCTAAGGCTTCACATATTCTCTTAAGCATTTTATGTCAAAGGTTCAGAATACTCCTCACTAATCTAACCATCTGACTCTGTCCTTCGCAGTACTATGAGATGTCTTATGGCCTCAACATCGAAATGCACAAACAGGTACGGATGCTTATCTGTCTGCCTCTTATCTACTCTCTTCCTGTTTGTCTCTCTTCCTCTCTCTCTTTTTCCCTCCCTCTCTCATGGCAGGGTTTTTGATGTATTTGGTGTGTGTGCCTGTTGACGTGTCCTTGTGTGCGCGCAAATGTGCGCTCATTCAGTTGTGTGTGTGTGTGTTTTACTGTATGTTCTGTGTGTGTGTGTGGATGTGTGTTTATTCGTGATCGATGGGGCTCTGTCTCCATTTCCCCAGTTAGGGCCGGCCGCCTGAGCCCGGAGGCAGGATGAATGGCTCTGTAGATTGATTGGTGCTGTCTAGGGGAGCGGCCTGCTTTATTACATTAGAGGGGCAGGGCTGGGGAGGGCAGAGGAATCGATCACGGTGAGGCCGGCAGAGGAGAGACAGTGGAGCTCCCCCTTTTAGAAGCAGAGAGGCATAAACACAACACCACACACTTTAGTAGGGCAGGCGTACAAGTGTGCAAACAGGAAATATGGAAAGCACACTAACCTGTTGTACTGTGAGGAAGGAACGTTTAGGTACAGTCATAAATAATATATGCAAACACTGGAGGAAAGGGACAATTGAACACATGTGGAGTAATGTACACACCCTCAAAGAAAGTCAAACATGTTTATGCATGAGTACATACGCAGACGCATTAAAAGGCAAACGTTACCGTGTAGACACACGGACGAGGAGGGAAAACTCTCGCTCTCTTTCTCATGCACACAAACACACATTTCCCCACAGGAGTGGTGCATGGCTCACAGCGTTTACCAGTAATTACCACAGCTATCGACCAGTCAGACCAGAGGAAATTGGAGGTGGATTGGCCTGGCTGCTTCACTGAAGAGTGGGCATGCTTCCTTGACTCTCTCACACTCCCTCCCATTATTTTTCTAATGTTCTTTCTCATCTTGTGTTATTGTCCCCCTTTACACCCCAAGTTCTCTCTCCCTTTCTTTCTGCCTGCCTCAGTCTCTATTTAAAAGTATGGAATTTCTTCTTCCTTGTGCTGCACCCCCACCCTCCGTTTCTTTTCTTCTTGGCTCCTCTTTCGTTTTATGTCCATGTGAAGCTACTGTTCTTTCATTGTGAGGGAGATGCATCTCTTCCTATTGTCCACACACACACACACACACACACACACACACACACACACACACACACACACTAAAGCTCCAGGGGAGGTCATTAGCTTGGGGCTGCAGTTGTCAGAGCAACAAGCTTCTATGGGCAGGGGGTATGGGGGAGGCAGAGGACCCACCTCCTGCTGGGAAGGTGTGTGTATGTGTGTGCGTGTGTGTGCGCATGTGTGTGTTGCTGTAATGCTCCAATTATATGTTTAATGGGAAGTCTGTTTTTATGGTCTCACATTGTGTGTGTACACTTGTGTCTTCTCTCTGTATCGTCAACTTTTGTTTACCCTCTCAATTATCACATTGTGGATGGTGAACCACAGCGTTTCTCCAGTGTTGTTATCCACCAGCTGATATGAACATTTTTCAAATGCTAGGACACGAGTTGTTTTCATAACCTCAGTTTTAAACAGGCAATACACAAGTTATTTGCTTTAACTTTTCATTTTGACATAGGTGCTGCTTGCACAATTGAATAGCTAGAAAATAATGACATTGTCGGTGTCCAGATTGGCTCCCTATGAACCTTGCTTTCAATATGCAATTTTGTCTGCTGCTGGGCAGAAAATCTGCCACGAAAATGAAGGCTGACTGGTAATCGAGTCAGGCTGGCAGCCTGGCGTCATTACCTCTGCCAAAGAGACTATGTTTTCGCCGTGTCCCGTGGTTGATTGGTTTGTTAGTTGGTTTACCCACAGGATTACACATAAGTTTTGGTGTGGCTTCAGGTGGAGGAATGGAATTTTCTTTTTTCACTTTCTTCAAAATGGCAAGGTATGGCGTATTTTTTACGTTTTCGTTCATTACTTAAGTAATAATGTAAGGAAGAAAATCAGGCATATTTAGGTGGCTGGTGTCTATGGGTTTATACAATTTGATCAGGTTCCAAATACAAATCAAAATATTTTTGATTATGATATCGGATTAGGCCTGATTGAATAAAAAGGGCGCTGATGGGCCTTGGTGGTGGTATGTGCTTAATGGAGTGTGTTTCTATTTTCTATCTGCTTTCACATCGCACGTTATGGACCAAATGAATGAATTATCTCACTGATTTGTTGGTAATTGAATTGCTAAGGAAAATAGAAATTATCAAGTTGTCTGTGCGACAGCAGCACCTACAGCAGTGCCACCAGGAAGCGCAAGAGGGAAAAGCCCATGTCTGCTTCCGCTCCAAGTTAAATGTTCTTGGTATTGATTTGTAACGATGCCTCACTTAGGGAATGCACCTTCAGGTATTTGTGGCCTAGTTTTTTTGATCCTTGTTAGTTTTATCAATTAGCTTAGTTAGATTAGCTGAGCTGACCTGATGGTAGTAAGTCAGATTATTCTCAGACAGCCTAATCATTGAAGCCTTTATACAATGCTAATTATAGGCTTACAACTCAGGATTCTGAGAAAAGAATTACAGGTATAGACACAGACTGCCTGAAATAGCACTTTATTTAGAGCTTTCTAAGCATGGAAGTAGTCGGACATAATGAGATTGAGTTACAGTTAAAGAAGTCCCCCAAGCTGTTCAGGGTGTAGGTTACTGTAGGACTGAATGTGAGTTTTTACACCTCTCATCCTATTTTTTTGCGGAGAAGCTGTGGTAATGAACACATCAGGCACAGCTAGTATTTTTCACCAACAGCTTGTGAGACTGGATATAGAAATGTAGCTCTCGGTTCTTTTATTTGAGTTCCACTCAAGTTATGTTTCAGGTGAAGTGGTGACATGTTTTGCTTTAACCTAAATAGGGAGTACTTTATTTAGCTCATCCAAGTACATCATTGGCTGAAACCAGGGTCAGTTGTTTAACAAGCTAATAGGGAGTGTGTGTGTGTGTGTGTCTGACAGAGGTCTGTTGAGGACAGCAATGCTACAGCTAGCAATGGTGTAGCCACAAAATCCTACATAGAGCTAGTGGCTTGTTTTTACGGATGACAGTCACTGTCAGCCTGTCACGTTTTCTCATCTTGTTAAGATTAAAGTTTGTCTGTTACCAGCAGATGAACAATGCCAGCTTTGGTAGTCACCTTACATCTCCTGTTACCGTGAGGTTGACATTGTAGTTTTGAGAAGAAATATCTCGATAACATCGGAGGGATTAACATGAAATTTGGGACGGACATCCTCGTTTCCCTCAGGATGAATTGTAATAGGTTTAATTACCTGACTTTTCATCTAGTATCATCATCTGGTCCAATATTCAAGTCTTGTCGAAATGAGCTTAACTAGGCAGCTAACCAGACTTTAGACTGATTGTCTAATCTTGTTGACCTTTAAATGACAGGGGAATTGAAGCTGATGGTGGAAAGAAACTGGCACATTGTGTTACGTAGTTAGGAAGTTTGAGCAATTCACATCTCGAAAGTCTCTTGGTAAGAGGAAGTAGTGTATATTATGACTGTCATTACTTTAAAAGGGGGAAACCTGCCACAGTGACCAGTTATTTCTACACCAGGTGATGCCCAGTAAGTAACAGATGGTCTATCTGTGTTGTAGGGTAATAAATGACCTTTTAGCTGATGACTGTGTTTTGGTATTGTTTTAAAGAGTTTTGAGAAGTTTCCATAAACCCAGGGGTCAAAAAAAAATCGTCCACTTTTTATCTAGGTTTTCACATCACGACACCACATAACCTCTTTTGAGCGTTCACATCCCGTGTGTGTGCGTCCGTGCTGTGTATCTATTTATGTGGGATGTGTGTGTCTGATGAGCCATTACCACGTTTCATGGCTCCTCCAATTCCCTCTTCACCCTGGCCTTCTTCGTATCAATTTGATTGGATGATATGTAATATGAGTCCCCTTATCTGATTTGGTGCCACTGTGGGGGTATCTGGTTTCAGCCGATTGTTGCCACCTCCGGGGGTTTGGGGGGCAGGCGGATGTGTTGGCATGGATACTGGGGGAGAGCAAATGAAGTTAGTAGCTGATGAGATTATGTTGAAGTGCTGATGGGAAGAGGGACAAGAGCACAGAGGATAAGAGAGAGCAAAAGAAATACAACGGGCAAGAGAGAAACTTGAGCTCACACTGATGATTAGAAAGAAAAATCTCATTGTACAGTGTGTGTGTGTGTGTGTCTGTGTGTGTGTGTGTGTGTGTGTGTTTGATGCTGAAAATGGCCCACTGGATTTGTGTGTAGAGAGAACTGGATGGGTATATTTATTGTTTTATAGACTGGTGGGGGATTTCAGTGTGAGTGTGTTTGTGTGTGATTGTTGGCTTGCCTTTGAGGTTGTGTTTACCAGTGTGTGTGTGTGTGTGTGTGTGCGCGCGTGCTTGTATGACTTTATTGGTGTTACTGAACAGCTGTCTTTTCTAAATGAATGTAATTATGTTATTAACAATTAAGTCTCTTTCTGTCTCTGTGTGTCTCTTCCTCCATCAGACCGAGATTGCCAAGAGACTAAACACCATCTGTGCACAAGTCATTCCCTTCCTCTCACAGGAGGTAAGTACTGTCTGACTTTGAGCCACAGACTCACTTTGCCTTTCTGCCATTTATACATTCTAGTTTTCTGCGTTAGCTTAAATCAGCCTTTTGCTCTTGGTCTTTAGCAGCATTGTGTTTTATCTGTGTGTGTTGCAGCATCAACAACAGGTGGTCCAAGCAGTGGAGCGAGCAAAACAGGTGACAATGGCAGAGCTCAATGCGGTCATTGGGGTACGTGGACTGCCAGGTCTTCCACCAACAGTGTGTATTCCTTTACTTACTCTTTAAATCAAATTCTCTTTATGTCTGTGTGTAGTAACGTGTGTAGTACTGTTAAGATACTCTGAAATATACCATGCATGCTGCAGTTAGATACCTTTTATGTATTGTTAGGTGGTTGTCTATCATGATACTGTCGTTACATCTTAGCCAATGTTTTTTCAAATCATATCTTGATTCCTACCTTTGGTAATGAATATATTGTGGAAAGAAAGACATGATCAAAAACCTCTCCCAAGTAAAACAAACATCTTTTGCTGGATTTTACTTGAAACAATCAGAATCTCTTCTAAAAGGTGTCTGTTTTACTAGTGTTATAGATTATACACTTACAAAATTACTTTTACATTGAATTTTAAGAAACTCACAATGTTTCTCAAGGTCACAGGCATACGTGCATATTGGGCGTATGCCTGTGCGAATGAGTTGGGAGGAAAATGAAAAGAAAGGTAATAGATGAAATGAAATTAAACCAGAGGGTGAGTTTCTCCTTTTTGGACTGTGGTTCTAGAAGTGGATTGATTGATTGATAGAGCACATTTTTGTCATGGTGAACGAGCAGATAATGGAGGATATGAATCGGTCGGAGAGATGTGATGGGAGGTCATTGTTGAAAAGATGTCGTCAGCCTATGATGAATGGGGCATGGCCAGCTATTCAGACTTGAGCTGAAAAGGAATTGGCACGGAGAGTGTGAAAAGAAGCTGCAAAAACATAAACTTTTTTTCTTGCGGTTTAGCTGTGATGTTTAAGGAAAAAGGAGAGTCTGAGTCGGAGAGTGTTGATGACTTTTTGGGTGGGACGGAAGGTAGTTTAGAATACTCTGCTTTATAGGAGCCATAGGGGCTTGACGGGTGGGAGGTGAGGCCAGGGGGTTGAGTTGAAGGGGAATGTGGGAAAAAAGGGGTAGGGGTGGGGAGGTCTTTATAGCTTTAGTTTAGCAAAGAGTGGGCCGTGGGTTTGGAGAGTTAAATGTGAGGTGGGCTTGTTAGTTGGCGTGGACTGATGGGGGTCTGTGTGTGTGTGTGTGTGTGTGGTTGATGGGGGGGAGAGGTGGATTTGGCAGTTGCGGTTTGAGTCTTAATTGCAGGATTTCAGTGTTTGTAAAAGGGGGGGTCATGGCGTTGCCCTTACACTCCCCTCTTCCCCTCTCCTCCCGTCTCCCACGCCAGCCTGTCATTCACCCCGTTTGTGAGTTAAATGAGAGTAATGAAGCGTGCTGCCTCTGCACACACACAGACACACAACACACGCACGCACACACATACACGCAAACACACCGGCTCACACTAACATCCCATGACAAACCGGGCTCCCCTTGCCTCCACCAATACTTCCCCTCCATTTACTCCCATCAGGGGTCCTACTTGTGCATCCGTGTGTGTGTGTGTGTGTGTGTGTGTGTTTTTTGCATCTGTTTGTGTGTTCGTCTGGGTGTAGCAGAGCGCACATTTCTGTTATCCCCAGAAAACAACAGGCAGGGGAAGGATGGTTGAGTGAGGGTGTGTGTGCCTGCCTTGTTTATCTAGACTCTGTGTATGCATGTTAGTGTGATCAAGTGTGACGTGTGGGTGTGTTTATGTTTGATTGTTTGGCAGGCAAGCCAACTCGGGGAAATTGAGTATGTGTGTGCGTGTGTGTGTGTGTGTGTGTGTGTGTGTGTGTGTAAGTGAGGTTGAGGCTGAGGCTAAAAGACTGTTTCGTTCTTTTGCTTTCATTCACCGGGGCAGGACGCAGAGAGTGAAGGATGGATAGAGAGGAAAAGAGTGGGCGGGGGCTCAGGAGAGGGGGAGTGGGTTCGTCAATTAGGTGAGATAAAAGTCGGTTTGACCTTCAGCACTCCTTCAACCCCTGCCGAGTCGCCTCCTGTGCCCCCTCCCTTCTCCTCTCCTTCCTCCTCCCCTCCCGGTGGCGAATCAGTGAGCTTGGATTCCCGCGGCTACTGTCTGAGGAGGCAATAATGATGTTTTGGAACACAAAGGCATTTTACGCTCAGACGAGCGCCTGATTTGGTGTGAAAGAGAGAGCAGGGCTGCCAGCCAAACTCTCTCTCCCTACCTCTCTCTCTCCCTCTCCCTCTCTTTCTCTCTCTCTCTCTGACCCTCTCCTCCTCTCCTCTTCTCCTCCC
This sequence comes from Sparus aurata, assembly GCF_900880675.1. Lineage (NCBI taxonomy): Eukaryota > Metazoa > Chordata > Actinopteri > Spariformes > Sparidae > Sparus > Sparus aurata. The sequence continues at coordinate 29,552,747 of NC_044191.1, forward strand.
CTCGCTCCTCAGCCGCCTCACTCCCTCACAAGACCTGACAGTGCAGGCAGCAGCTGGGGCTCTCAGCTCTCTTCCCCCCACTTCTCAGTCATTCCTCTTTTTCCTCCCCATCTCCCTCCCCCCTTCTTCCACCACCACATCCTCAGGCTCTGGGCTGTGATCCCAGCTGTCAGTATTGTTCAGTGTTTGACCCCAGAGGGAGGAGGGTGTGTGTAAGGCGGTGTGTAGGGGGAGAGGATGTGTTCACCTCCTTGTGGACTGCAGCAGCTTGTTGAGGTGGTGTAAACCCAGACACTGAAGAAACTGTCCCATCTGTTGAAGACTTGAATAGGACCAGAAATCTCTATTGATCAGGTTACAGAGTGCTATTGATTTCTAGCTATTGATGGCTCTGTTTCATTCATTGACGTTTGAGTTTTTGGTGTCAGGTGTCAATCTCTTGGCCACATGGAGTGACCTCAACATCTCATCTCTAAACATTTTGGCGTGGTGAATAAGACTAGCAGTAAGCTCCAAACAGTGTATTTCCAACTGGAGGCCTACCTCGAGCAACACAACTGTGTGTAGCATCCCTGTATGTTCCACGCCTTCTCTTTCGCCCAACTAATCACCTAGTTCTGTCTTTTCTCTCTCCGTGTCTCGAGCAGCAGCATCTATCACATAACCATGGTGGTGCCCCAGTGCCCCTCACCCCTCACCCTGCCGGCCTTCACCCCTCCCAGCTCGGTGGTTCAGCCGGTCTCCTGGCTCTATCAGGAGCACTTGGTGCCCTTCCTCCCCATCTATCTGGAAAAGATCTTGGTGATAAGAAGCCCCACATGTCCGGAGCAGACTCGCATCCTGCTGGACCTGATCACCTGAGAGGTGAACAAACGCACCTTCTATCACCAGACACAACACTTGAAATAGACAAAGAAGTCATCGGTTTTTTTTAGTTGGCTGGCTCGAAAAAACCTGTGGAAAAACATGGTTTAGACCCCTTTCTTTGGGTTATAATTACATGAAATGTAGATTTAACAATTCTAACTCATTTTCCTTCCTGTATCATGTTTTGTTTTCTGCTCTGCTGAACATCCAACCCTTTGACCTCAACCGCATGTACGCATTTCCAATGGCAATAGATCGTGAGCCCGGCACAGTGAGTACTTCCTCTTTCCACAGCATTGTTTACTGTTCTGACAAACCACTCAGTTAATTTTCATATCTCTAAAAAGGGAAACTTCGGTTTGGGGGATTTTGACTTTGTTCTTAGACGCAATTTGCATGCAGGTTGAGTGAGATTAGTCTGTCTCAGCTCAGTCCGTGGGATCACTAAGCTCTACTCAAGCTGATGGAAAAACAAATTTAAACTGTCTGCTCTAAGTAAACTATATTTAGTTTACATATCCTTAGACTTTCCAAGCGATGATCTAATTGTTTGGTTTCGGCTTACGACATTATCTACCCCTGGTTTTGTGGGGAAAAAAAATGAAAACTAAATATCCCTTTTAAACCCTTCTGTGATATAGACACCAACCATTGCATTATCTCACACATCATGTATGTTTTATTGAAAATACAGTTTCTCAAAAGTCACAGCACTTTCATCCCAGACTTTGAACTTATATTTATATCACAGGCTGTTGCTGGAGCAGCCTCATTTTTCTCCACTTTAGCAGCATTCCTTTTGTTATCCTATTTTTTGCTGCTGCAGCGACCCAATTTCCCCTCAGGGATCAATGAAGTTCACCTCACCGTGTCATTATGCATAAAAGCCCCATGCTGTTTTTACCTCTGTTTCACACCCAAATAGCTTTCATCCGTCAGCGCTATATTTTTGACTGTCAGTTTCAAAGTGTTTGTGTGCGTGTGTGTCTATTTATGCATGTATGTGTGTGTGTGTGTGTGTGTGTGTGTGTGTGTGTGTGTGTGTGTGTGTGTGTGTGTGTGTGTATGTGTGTGTGGGGATCTCTCTTGGGTAGAGCTTTGGCCTGCCTGTTTAGTTCTGCCCCAGATCTGCTCTGAACTGTTGGGTTTCTTTTCTCCTCCAAATGAGCTTTTTAGCATGGTCACACGCACACACACTCACAAACACACACACACACACTCCTCCAGCCCTAGCCTGCATTGTTGTGCCTATTTAACACCTCAGTGAGCAGATTACCCCCTTCTCTCCCCCCCTTCTCCCGCCGCCCCTGATCCCGCGCTTAAAGACTCTCATTGTGTTTAATATCACCACCACTGAGAGGGGAGGGCTTGGGAAAGGGAGGCGAGGGAGGGGGGCAGCAGTCATATGACACTGAGCTTGTGTGTGTGTGTGTGTGTGTGTGTGTGTGTGTGAGGGAGAGAGACCATGCTAAAAGCGAACCGGGGAGAGACGGAGGGGGGGAAATTGCTTATGTTTTGCGGGTCAGTGCTCCTGTGCTCAGCTCACTAAAACCTTTCAATAAAGGGGGAGGAGGTGGGAGGGAGGGAGGAAGAGGGGAGGGCTTGAAGGAAGGGGCCTTTGGCAGAATACAGATTTTCACCCCCTCTCACCCCTCTCTTTCCCTCCCTCGTCTCTTGTCACCCTTTCTTCTCCTCCACACTCTCACACCCTCCTTCCATCCTCTCTGTGCTCTAATCTCATCCCCTCCCTTTTCCCTTTTTCTCACCCTCCTCCTCCTCCTCCTCCTCCTCCTCGTCCTCTTAGCTATTCCTCCTTCATTTACCCTTTCCCCCCCCTCAAAGCCCAAGCGCTCACCCGCTAGATGTGTGCACGCGCATGTGTGTTTGTGTATGTTGAATGCACATTTCATTGACAGGCTGAGACTATAATGGACTCAACATGAAGCTTTAATCCATTAACAATAGGATCCGTTGGTCAGGAGGCCAGAGGGGGGCAGCTTTGTGTGTCTGTGTGTGTGCTTATGTGCATGTGTGTGTGTGTGCGCGCGTGCAGTCTTGGGACGCAGGAGTGTTTGGCAGTCACACACACACACACACACACACAGACACACAGACACACAGTCTGGTACACACTTGATCATACACACAGGCTTTTACAGTCAATTACACATTGTACACACGCACACACTGAAACACACATAACTGCAGCCAGTGCAGCTTGTCAGAGCCAGGAGAGGGAGCACTGATAGATTTTGAGAGCCACTTAATGTAATCATCAACTTCAGAGGCGTGTGTTTGTGTGTGTAGCAGCGACTGGCTTTGGTCAAGTGAGAAAAAGAGGTTGCCGTTTAAGTGTTAGTGCCGCTTAATTCATGCGTCTGTGAACTATTAACCTATCTGCAAATAAGGGTCTGTTTTTCTAACCTGCTCTACACATAGCTGAATAGCTGCTGTAATTAGCGGTGGATGGATCAGACTGTTTAGTGAGCTCATGCAGAATGAACTGTAAAAGGCAACATTGTCTAACCTCTGCAAATACTTTTTCTTATTATTTTTTTCCTCTTTGTCCTACAAACTCTCCCTTTTCTTTTTTCTTTCTATGCTACCTTATCTTATTTCACTAATCTGTGCTCTCTCTCTCTATCCCACTGTGATCTGTCCTTCTACTCCTCCTCTCCGCCTTCATCTGCAGAGTAACTCACTGCTGCCAGAAAGTCTTCGGAACTCAGATAAGAGACGCAACGGGCCCGAGTTTCCAAATGACACCAAGAAACGCAAGATGGAGGACAAGGACTCCAGCCACTATGTAAGAAATGCTTGTGCAGCATAGACAAAAGTGTGGAAAAATTATTTATAATGTGTTGTTAGTCATAGAAGAGGTGGCTGTATTACACATAAATAAAAAATGACATTTGGGATATTGTAACATTGTGATATCAGCATTTAAAGGATGCATTACAGTAAAGAGATGTTAGTTTCTAGAATGTTTTCCTTTTTTCCTCTTTGCTGATCATTTTTTAAAAAAGGTGTTAATATGTTGTGACAGTAGTCATCCCTAAAATATTGTCACAATATCGTGATAAATCCTAAAATTATCAAATTTTTTTTAAAGCCGTATCACTCAACCTGGTGTGTACAGACATATCATAGTCACACATCAATGTTAAAAACAACTTTTTGACTTTCTTTTTAATGGTGTGCTAACTGATTGTCTCCCCCTTTGCAGGATAGCGACGGGGAGAAAAGTGATGATAATCTAGTGGTGGATGTCTCGAATGAGGTCAGCATCTTTCCGTTTTTTGTTGTTTAAACTACAACATATTGATTCCTCTGTGCAGGAAAATGTCAACATCACTTTGGTGCTATAATTTTGTTCTCCGGTAGTTAACTGAATCCTTGTTCTTCCACCAGGATCCTGCCTCCCCTCGCGGCACGCCGCTCCCCTCGCCAAGAGAAAATGGCATGGATAAAGCGCGTCTTCTCAAGAAAGACCCCTGTAGTCCAGCTTCGACTGCATCATCAGCTAGCTCCTCCTCCCTCAAGTCCAAAGAGATGTCAATGGTAAGGACAAAAAAGACTGAATTTGTTTGTGTTGTTTTAGCTTACAGTTGGAAAGACCGAGTAGACTGATCGATTCATGGGTGAATAAATGTTTCACTGATTATAAATATTTCTCTCGGCAGCGAGACAAAGCAGGTACACCTGGACTAAAGTCAAGCACACCCACACCACGAGGTGACTCCACCCCCGGTCCGAGCTCCACTCCTGGAATCCGGCCCAGTCTATCAAAACCCCCCTCTATGGAAATACCACATCCAGCCAGTAAGTCCAAAAATGTATAAATTAATTATAAGGTTATTTTAATATGCCAATTAGTGCCAGAGGGCAATCAGTTGTGTGTAAACTGCCTCCAGTAAAATCTAACCTCACAAATAAGTCTCACAGGGGCTTTGTATAAATTATGTTGGACTTTCTAATGAACTGTTGTTGTAAGTATTAATTGCAAATCTTTCACAACTTTTATTTTGGAAATACCTCATGCCTGTGCAGAGTTTGCTTGATATGAAAGATAAAACTGAACTCAAGTAAATCTGGTTTATTTTGCATCACAGACAAATAAAGAATTACAATTAAGGTTCACTGGTAATGTTAGATGACTGGTAGGTAAAAAGTCTGTAAGATCGAAGCTTGTATTCATAAATGCTTAATGGATTTTGTACCTGAATCCTCCTTAGTTGTGACCAGCTGTTTATTTGTCTCACATTTTCCTTTCCTTCTCAGCTGCAGGTCTGCGGACCCCCCTGGCTGTACCAGGCCCGTACCCGGGTGCATTTGGTATGTTACCCCACGCAGCAGGGATGAACGGTGAGCTGGCTGGTGCTGCCGGGGCAGCGGCCTATGCTGCTGGACTGCACAACATGTCACCTCAGATGAGTGCTGCTGCTGCAGCCGCTGTGGCTGCGTACGGCCGTTCACCCATGGTGAGTGGAAAAGGGTGACTCATGTTTTGGTACAATGATTGTGTGCGTTGTCTAAAGAAAGCCTCTGCAAAACATAGTAGCAGTTTACTGATGTAAGATGGTTATTTTATGTGTTACTAATGTTGATCAACAGTGTACATAAAAAGTTTAAACTTGCCTTTGACTTACTCATGATTCAGTATGTCGGAATACTGAATCCCAGTGGATGTAGTTTGGCATATTTGTGGTTAACAGGAACATCAAAGTGAAAATGAATCTCTACAGAGTATCTAAGCTGAGTGAGAGTATCATATGATATGGAACATATTTTTTTCAATATTCAAGCATTCACCTCCCTCAAGACTATTCAGAGAACATTTAGTAGAGGCTTTGGTAGGAATTTCATCTTAGATCGACCAGTATGAGCTTTGCATATCTGGATGCTTCAGTTTCATAACATTCTTTTTGTAGAACTTCTCAAGCTCTGTGGAGTTGATGGTAATTGTGAGTTTAAAAGGGAGCATTTTCAATTTATGCCTTCTGCCTCTGCCGTCTCATATGAAGTTTTTCAACGGTGGCTTCCTCTTGCTGTTCTCCCTGAGGCACCTGGGCAACGGTTGTTGTATGCACAGCGCGGACTACTCAACTGTGAAACCCTGTAACCTTCCCCAGGCAGATTGAAAGCTGTGCTACAGTATATTCTTTCTATTTTTCATGATTGACCTTATACTACCCTGAGAGGGATATTCAGTGTGTTGGAGATTTTTTAGCATCCTTCCCTGATTCATACTCATGTGTTGTCTTCAGAATGAATCTTTTACCAGGAAAGTAACAGCAGCAATGGTTGCATTAGTTGTGCCCTCCAGGTGTTTGAATTAAAATCTCTTGTCACACTGTAAACAAACAGAGGTGATCTACATCCAAATTATTAAGGAGTGTCAAAGAAATGTTTAGACTGCAGCAGTGAATTCTTATGAAGTCAATAGTGGTAGTGCTGTTTTTTTTTAATTAATCTATTTGTAGAATATTTACTCACTATTGGTCTGTTTATACATGTTGAAGAAGAATAATTTTTCTCCACTGTAATTCAGTGTTTTGAAAGACTAAAAGTTCATGAAGTTGAGGGCTGTGAATACTTTCCATAGCACAGTAGATTTAATATTGCAAAGTGTGGAAAGTGCCAATAGTTGCACAGCTGTATTTCTCTTGTCTGTGTGATAGTATTTATACAGTGGGCTACGCTGGTGTGCATTACGTTCAATCGCCTCATCACTTTGTGCTGTATTTGCATAGTGTTCATTACACTGTTTAAATAGGTTTAGTAGACTCACAGCTGTGTATGTGTGTGTGTGTGTGTGTGTGTGTGATACTTGATAGAAACTCGGGTTGTGTACTCACCAGCTGTGTGTGTTGGATTGGAGGGAGCACAAGACCCGACTGCTCTGCCTCTGTCTGTTTGCCGACTCTTAAACTTGACATTCAGATGTGGAGGGTGTGTGTGCTCAAGAGTGTCTGTTTGCCTTGTGCTCATGAGTGTTTGTGTTCTGTTCCACAGGTTACTATTGACCTGTGCGCTTTTTGCCGATGTCTGTCTGCTATATGCTGATATAATGGCTTTGTTGTCTCTTTCAGGTCGGTTTTGATCCTCATCCTCACATGAGAGTTCCTGGAATGCCTCCCAGTCTGACAGGAATCCCTGGCGGCAAACCGTAAGTGTCTGTTGCCGCTTATATATTTGAAAGCTGATTGACTTGCCCTGTGGCAAAACTGTTTTGACATAGGGAAAAAAAAAAAAAAAACGCCTCTGAAAATAATGCTGAGGCTTTTGTATCAGTATTTATCTTTGTCCTCGTCCTCTGTCACATTCGCTATCATGTTTAACCTCCTCCTCCTGTCCTCCTTTGTATCATCAGTGCTTACTCGTTTCACGTGGCGGCTGACGGACAGATGCAGCCAGTGCCGTTCCCCCCGGACGCTTTGGTGGGCCCAGGGATTCCCCGCCATGCCCGTCAGATCAACACACTGAACCATGGAGAGGTGGTGTGTGCCGTTACCATCAGTAACCCCACCCGACACGTTTACACAGGAGGGAAGGGTTGTGTGAAGGTCTGGGACATTAGTCACCCAGGAAACAAGAGCCCGGTGTCACAGCTCGACTGTTTGGTGAGTGAAGCGATGAGGCAGACATGGAATATGAATCTGAAAAGACTCTGGAGATGTGTGTGGTATATTTCCATCTATACGAATCATATTATAATGATGAAACATTAAATTTATTTTATGTGTCTTTCTCATCAGAACCGGGACAATTACATCCGGTCCTGTCGTCTCCTCCCTGACGGTCGGACGCTGATTGTGGGAGGCGAGGCGAGCACGCTGTCAATCTGGGATTTGGCCACGCCCACTCCCAGGATTAAGGCAGAGTTAACATCATCAGCGCCGGCATGCTACGCTTTGGCCATCAGCCCGGACTCCAAGGTCTGCTTCTCTTGCTGCAGCGACGGAAACATCGCAGTCTGGGATTTACACAACCAGACACTCGTTAGGTAAGAGAAACCTGTGCGACTCAAGCTAATTTTTATTTATTTTTAAAAAAAAATTTAAAGATATTTTTTGGCATAGACACCTTTATTAAGCAGTAGACAGGAAATATGGGAGAGAGAGGGGGATGTGACATGCAGCAAAGGACCTCCGGCCGGAATCGAACCGGGGTCGGCTGCGTTTATGGCATGCGCTCTAACCACTCCACCACCTGCGCTCCAACTCAAGCTAATTTTAAGAGCATCTACAACCTGTTCACCACAGTATTTAACCTTCCTGTTGCACAGAGAGGCAGAATATTTAGCAGTAATACTATAGTAGAGTGGCTGCTGATGAAAAAACTTTAAGCTCTTCACATTTGGTTGCCTGATGCATACCAACTGCACACTCGGTGCGTTTTTGTTTAAACATTTCTCTCTTTATTTAACTCAGAATGTATGTGTGTATTCTGCAGGCAGTTCCAGGGCCACACAGATGGAGCCAGCTGTATTGACATCTCCAATGACGGCACCAAGCTGTGGACCGGAGGCCTCGATAACACCGTGCGCTCCTGGGATCTGAGGGAGGGACGGCAGCTGCAGCAGCACGACTTCACATCACAGGTACACACTCATTTTAGCACGCAGCGTTTCATCCACTGACCTTGGAAAGTTCATTGGCATTTAATATTTTTGTGTAAAAAAGTTTCCCCCAGTAAGGCTGAATTTCTCGTCTCTTCTGTGCAGATCTTCTCCCTCGGCTACTGTCCAACAGGAGAGTGGCTCGCTGTGGGAATGGAGAGCAGCAACGTTGAGGTCCTTCATGTCACCAAGCCTGACAAATACCAGCTTCATCTACATGAGAGCTGTGTTCTCTCCCTCCAGTTTGCCTACTGTGGTAAGCAACTGGCCGTCTTCATCTCAGTCCATTTAGATCCTCTTCATATTTTTGTATCTACGTGTCCAGCGTGATCAGATCACAAGTGGACAGCTACATGTACTAGTAAGAGTTGGTTAAGAGGTGGTTGTTTCTAGTAACCACTGAACCGCAGTATCCCCAGACTCCTTACAAATGGCTTACTCCCTGTAAATGTGAAACATAGTTGTTTTCTCATTTGTTAGAAGTGTCAGTTTGTTGTCTGTTGCTGTGTCTCAAGTGTGTCTTACCTCCCAACGACTGTTTTTAACACGCAGTTTCAACATTTTTACTGAACTTATGAAATACCACAAAAGGTTATTGATGGTAAACATATCAAATTTTAACAGCAGCCAATACAGTGTACTTCTTTGTCTCCTAGGGATAAAACCCCCAGACTCCTTCACAGAATCACTAAATTTTGAGAGTTGTTGCATAATGAGTGTCTGAAACGTTGTATCTGTTTGTTTGAGTAGAGCGGGTGACTCATTTTCCACTCCTTGTTTTGTAGTCTACCTTCAAACCATTCTTTTTTAAAATGAGCTATTTAGACATGTTATGAAGCGTCTTTGACTTTGTTCTTGTTTAGTGTTTTTTGTTTTCGCATCTTTTATTAGCCATTGCCATTTATTAGATATGACAGTTTAGAGGTAGAGTAGAAACAAGGGAAGAGACAGCGAGAGAGAGAGAGGGGGGTATGACATGCAACTCGGGTTAAATCTTACCTTTTTAAAATTGGTTTTGTCTGTTCCATTTTACAAAAAAGATTTTCCTTTTTTCCACTGTTCACCCATGTCTTGTTTATGATGTCATTGTCCTACTTTTTTAACCCTATGTATATTTTTCTCTTCCCAGGGAAATGGTTTGTGAGCACAGGAAAGGACAACTTGCTGAATGCATGGAGAACACCGTATGGAGCCAGTATATTCCAGGTCGGTACAACAGGGCACTACATTAATTATCCGATGTATAAATGTAATATAAAATGGGCCCATCTGAAGTTGCTGCTTCAGCTGTAACAGGCCAACCCGCATTTCCACTGGCGCTGCATTGCATCAATCACCGGATACCATGAAAGTGTCATGTCCTCAAAAAGGGTGTTTTCTACTCTGCATTTACTGTTTTGATGACACATGAAAGTTGCAGACATGCCTGCTGTGGGAACATGCACTGAAATGATGTGGTAACACATCCTGTCTGATGTGCCGCATCAGCATGTTCCTCTGTGACGTTATTGAACAGGTTATGAAAGCTTTTGTCTTAATAACTACTCAGCAGTATTGATTGGAATAAGAGCACCAGACAATATTAAATTCTATAAGAGACATTTTTTAAGCACTGTACTGTGTCGTCTTTAAGTTTCATCAGAAGTTGTTATTTATGTGTGACTGATAATTTTCTGTTCTGTGCCCGTTTCTTTCTCACCAGTCTAAAGAATCATCCTCGGTGTTGAGCTGCGACATATCTGTGGACGACAAGTACATCGTCACCGGTTCAGGGGACAAGAAGGCCACTGTTTACGAGGTCATCTACTAAAAATATGGAAAGAAAAGCGAGGACATTTGTTCTTTCCCACACACCCGATACGTTTCTAGAGATTTTCACATGGAGCCAGACATCGCAGACAAGAGCAACCTGGATGACAACGTTGTTTTTGTTGCATTGATTTTACATGCACAGATCTTTTGACTCCACATCAGCTGGGAATTAAGTGGAGCCGCTGGATGTTAATGGAAGGAGAGGAGCTATTTGGATGTTTGTGTCTCTACTGCTTTCTGCTAGTGACTGCACTGGGATCAGCTACAGGGACCAGACAATGACTGAACCAAAGGGCGGCACGGCGATGTTTTTTTTTTTTACTGGAACCAACTCTTCTGAGGAACACTGTACTGAACATCAGATTTTTAAAAAGAACTGATTCAGTGTCGCGACCAGATGCAGAGAGCCTCCAATAGACGATGTGTAAAGAGATTTGGGAGAGGAAAACGTGTACTGACAAAATAATGCAGAGGCGGAGGAGGTGAAGCAACACAGTGAATGCCGAACATTTCCTTTTGTATTTTTGTTTTAGACGGACAATGCTTACTGTTGATCTCCCAGCTCTCTCTGACCTTAGAACCTCAGCTTGCTGTTCTGATATGCCTACACTGTCTGAAAAGTAGCTTTTCTGTCTTAACAGTAAGTCCTATCCTCACTAACTGCACTGTGGTGGAAGCTGTCCACCTACACGCTTAAGACATGCACACAGTGTGTGTTTTTAAATATAGTGAAGGCCGTGCTGACTCATCTAGCATCAGGCTGTTGTTGATACCTGTGATGGGTTGGTTTGATCGTCATGAGGCAAAGTTTGTATCCATAATTTGTACCGTTTCAAATGCCACCAGACAACATTGATGTGCTTTAGAGCTGCAACGATAATGAGTCGATCAAAAGAAAATTAAAGGGAGGGAATTTGATTCAGGAGAGAGATAGTTGAGGCTCATTTTCAGGTCATCAAACACCAACGCTTGCCATTTGGTCGGTATTTGGCTTGAAATTCCAGCCATTAGTTCCAGTATTTGACGACCTGGTGAGAGACTCAACATTGAATCACCTTCCCTGTATTTAATCGCAACTTTTTCGATAATGGATTAATTGTTCCAGTCATTTTTCAAGCAAGAAATGTCAAACATTTGCCAAGTCCAGCTTCCTGAATTAGAGGATTTGCTGCGTCAGACTGTTGGTTGGACAAAAGGAGTCATCAATTTCGGCTCTAAGAAATTGTGAAGAGCATCTTTCACTGTTGTTTTTCAAATTTTAAAGACTAAACGATTCATAAATAATAAATAATTCAGAGATTATACTCTAAATGTTGTTTGAGAAGGTTTAATGTCATTATTTCTCCTCTTTGTCGGACGATCCTGCTTACAAGACCAATTAGTGAAAACCTGAAAGGGAAACATTTTTCAGAGATTGAATTAATCCTCAAATTCTATTGATCCTCCTCGTCTTGTGTAGGTGTTTCCACTGATCATTCCTCTACTTTCCACAAGCAACTTGAGCTGACTTGAGCCGTCATACTGGAATTTCTTCCAGCTTCATGCTCTTTACATGAGCCGCAGTGTGTGTGTCACAGCTGCACGTGTTGCCAGAATGAGCCCCACCTTTACTCACAATGACTGACCTGACCTAGAAACATCAAGAGTGGATCATTAGTCAGCTGGACGAGGCTTCACATTTACAAATCTTTTCCATATTGTCCTGCTGAAGTCTGGACATGCCCCTGCTGTCAACGGTCTCTCTTACAGTAAGGTCATAAAGAATTCAAATTAAATTGTTTCTTTGGTTGATGTCTTTATGGTTGTAAATTCACCTCGGCCCTGCCTTTTTGTATCTCTTTCAAACCAGCTACACTTCCAAAAAGATCATCTCGACAAGTAAATCAAGCTGGAAAAGTTCTCTCTACCATATTCACTCAACAAACGTCTTCAAAACAGAGTTGCCTTTTTTTTTAAACGGTCTTTTGTTTCTGCTTAGTTTCTTGAATGCGGGACATTTTGTGGAATTGCCTTGTGTCATGAGGTCAAGATTTAAGACTACAAGCGAGATTGAGTTATTTGTTGAGATGGTCTTACAGAGAAGATTAGTGAAGGCGCAGTTGTATTTTCAGTTTCAGGAAGCAATCGGTCAGTTCAGCCATTTTTAAACTCATTCATTTCATGACCTGGGTTTTTTTTTTTTCCTGGGTTATTTTTTTTTTTTTTTTGTCGAATGTTTGTAAAAATGTATATATCTGTTTTTTTTTTCTTACAGGACATGCTTTAGAAATAACAAACTGTTTTTGTACGTCTTTTACATGGAAAAGAAACGTCTAATCAGGAGAAATACTAAATGGTCTTAATGCTAGCTAATCTAAAATGATTGAAATATCTAGACAATAAATGTGTTTTTTTTTTTGTAACTTGAGTGGTCTCGACTTTCTGGGTTGTCACAAGAAACACTTTGAGTCCTCACTGATGAAATCTTTCAGAAACTTGGTGGATAAGTGTGATGAAACGGGAATGAGAGCAGGTTTAGAGAACCAGGAGAATATTTCACTGAAACGCTGAACAGCTCAGTGGCCAGCAGAGTATTAATGTTAGTTAATTATATAATGTAGTTATTACAGCGTAAAATCATCAAACATCAGTGTCAGGTTTTTTCTTTGCTGATATCTCAAGCAAAAATCAGAAATGCCAATTCATCACATGAGGGCCAATTATTTATCAATGTGGATTACAAGAGTAAAAATGAATTAGAGTTTTTCAGTGGTGTTCACACAGACCTTCACTTGTACACAATGTTTTATTTAGCGAAGTTGCACTGATGCTCACCTCGCTGCGTAACGAAGGAAACTCCTTTTGTTTTCCTTTCTAAAGATGTACGACATGGCCCTGAAGCCTGTTTGCTTTATAAAACATGAACAGCTTTCAAATACGGTGAATGTGACGGAGGAGGTGCAGATTAAAAATGCTCCCCATGATGTCACTCAAGTTTTTTAGTCGCATCCTGCAACATCAAAATGGAGTAAATGGGAGTAATGACTTCCAGTAAAAGTCGACATAACAGTTCTTGCCAGATTAGCCGCTGTGAGTCTGTGTAGATGAAGACACATTACGCATTGTTTTGCGGCTACAATTGGAGCAGCCATTTTGGATCTTGAGGTCTGGGTTGGTGAGTCGCGTCCAACTTTCCGAGTCGTAAATCCAACGTCCTAATTCAAATGGTAAACACCATCATGTGGAGGTAGAAACTTTCCAAGTCGAAACTTCCAACTTGATGCCAAAAGTGAACAGAAAACTTGGCCGACTTCAACGATACGATGTCTCTTTGGCAGGTGTACACAGAGTTTAACACTCAACAGAGCAGCATCCTTGCATTAGAAATGAAATGGAGCAGGAAAAACAACACGTGAAGGTGACGGACGCCATCATGCATTTTATTTTACTGCACTTTAATTCTTGGAAACCTATCTAAACATTTCCTTCACCAGCCTCATTCAAACACTCCGCGGACACAACCTCGCCCCTTTCCCACGGGCGCTGCCATTGTTGTATGACGTCGGACGGCTGCTCCCTGGTGAAGCTGGGGTGGATGGATGTGCCCCGAAGTACCTCTGGAGGACGATGCATGTCATGAGCCCGGGCCTCTTGTCTCTAATGCCCGCTTCCTTGTGTGCAGTGGTGCGGTCTGGTTCGGTAGAAAGAAAGAAGTTCTTTCATGTAACTGCTCACAACGACGTCTGTGGATCACTGGTGATTGTTGAGTGATTTTTTTGGGTGATTGAGCATCACGAGGGTGCTGAGTGCAGACGTTGAGGTGGTGGGCGGTGTTTTGGTGCTCTGTATTAATTTATATCCAACTGGATTGACACTTTGAATGTGAGATAAAGATAGTGATTCAGTCAAGGCTTAAATTTACCCAGAGAGGATCGAGCCTTTGTAGGTATTAATGTGAGGGTGCCTCCTCTTGACACCGCCAGCAGCTTGACTTTGAATGATTTCTGTTTGAATGTGGACGGCTGCGAGGATCCAGCCACATGTGATGCTACTGCTGAAACATCATTTCAATGAATTCTGCTTGAGTCGACTACAGCCTGTGAATTATTTTCAGGAACGTGTGCATTTATTCTTTTGTTTTTTCAATTAAATTACATATATAATCAACTTTTCTTCCATGTTGGAACTGAAGCGACTAAAAGTTGGTTAAATGGGGACGAGATGAAAATATTACATATAGTTTTCTCAGCAGTTCTCAGCGTTTATTCAGGGTGCTGCGTTCTTCATGCATTTACTGTACATGCATCACTGTACTTGACTACATGTACATGTGCTGGTCACAAGTATTGTCAGTAATAGCGCCCAAGTACTTTCGAAGGTCTCATCTGAGAATCGACGACCTTGTCTTGCTCTCTGAAAATGATGATGCATCCAAAGTTGTGCACGTCTCAGGTTGCGTCGTATCAAGCTCGTGTTACATGTTTCTGAAATAGCTTTCATATTGCAGGGTGGAAGGGACCGTGTTGGAGTTAAAGACACTTCATTTTGCATTTCAAGATTTGTAATTTTGAGACCAGTAGACATTTCAAGAAGACCTCTGGACAAAAACAAATGACATTCCTGACAGGAATTCAGGAAATCTCCAGCCATGTTCGTGGCGAACAAAACCAAAACATGACCTTTTCCTACATCGTTTTTTAGGGGAATGCTGTGGTGCTGTTTTGCCGTGAAGCTCCAGAAATGTTTTGTGGAAAACTTCACCTGAATCCATTTTCGGATGAACTCACCCTTTAACCATCTCAGCTGGGTTTTTAAAATTCCTCGGACTGACAAAGTAAAACCTTCAGGTCCTGCAGCAGCACTGTATGCATCTTCGTCCACCCTGTGAAAACACACACAGCCCGTCAGCAGCGTTCCCCTTTGTTTTCTCTCCACTCCTGCGGGGTTTCGGCTCAGGCCACTTGTGCTCCTGAATAGCTTCAAGAGGGTAAAGAAGAAGAATGGGGAATCTGGGTGGCCCACTCGACCGACGAGGGACGTTTCAGTCCTGCAGAAAAGAGACAAGTTGTGTGCAGCGCTTGTTTTTTTGGACTTGTGGTATTGATATGGAGGTATAGATAGCAGCAGAACAGAGCAGCTGTTCAAATCCGCTGCGTGTTAAATAACCAAGTCCAATCCCCCTGCTTAATACTAACACCCACAACAAACAGACTAGCTCTCTCTCTCTCTCTCTCTCTCCCCTGATGTAAACTGTAAATCTGATTAATTACTGTGAATATATAATTCTCTGTCTATCCTCGGCTTTCGTACACACACACACACGCACACACACACAGCCGGCGTCGTACAGTATGAGGTGATTATGTAGCAATTACAGCAGTCACAGCGACAAAATGAAAGCCGATCCTTGGAGGAAAAAAAAAAAAGGGAGGAAATGTCAGTCCAAGTTTTGAGTCTATCCCGAGATTTCTGAGCTCTGAATCACAGCGTTCCCGTTTGATCATCACCGCTGCTGCCTCTCTCCGATACACAGACGGATTATTCCCCCTAAATCTCCCAAATCCCTAATCCTATTTATCTCAACGCCACACAAAAAAGGTGCTCTCTTCCCACTGCTCAGCTCGTGTGTACAGTAAGGCTGTGAGTGTACTTGTACATTTACGAGGACCGCTTCTGGACACGAGATAGCGACATTTCAGGCTGAGCTCGCTTTTTAAAAATGGGTTTAGGGTTAAGTTTTAATGTCGAGGTACAATTCGGACTCATGCAGCTTCGATACTGTGAGACCAGACACATGGAAAAATGCAGGGTGTGTGTGTATAATTCTTGCATTTCATCCAGGTTTCATTCATCGTTTTAATTTGTTCCAAATGTTGTTTTTCAGTGTGAAAGTTGTCATTTAACCACTGACATACATTAAATGCTTCGCGTAAGTGACGGGATCATGTAAGATCAAGTGAGGTGGATACAAATAAGTTCATTTCCACACCTCGTATGAAAATAACTAATAAAATACACGCACGCAACGTTATGGATGGCAGCACGGTGACGCAGTGGTGAATGTTGGTGCCTCACAGAAGGATCGTTTAAAAACGTGTTGCTTCAGAGTAGAGTCAATTCTTTTTTTTGTCCCTACGGGTCATCAGAACAACTTGTTAACCAGAGATGAGAATCACAGAGTAATCCCAAATAAAGATAGTGTCATGAAACAGTGATTCAGCAATAATCCGTACATTGTAAGACAATCATCTTATCATACATCTGAATATCTGACAGTGACGAAAACAAAATACCCCTGAAGAAGTTCAAGTGCTGGATATTCACTGCATCGTGGTGTCAGATCCTCAGAGGTTGACTTCAGCAGAGAGTCATAGCTTTGTGTGTCTTTTATCAAAAACACAGTCTGCAACTTGTCCAGGCCTACATGTGCCATCATTCAGAAAGATACGACAGGACGCCTCGCTACTTTGTTTACAAAAGTTTACAGTACAAACTGTTATGAAGTAATGACTGTGGTAAATCTGTTTAGAGCACCTGCATGTTTTTAACAAAAAATATAGTTATATAAAGCAGTACGATATATTGCCGTGTCCATATTTTGTCCAAACCTTCGTGTGAACTTTATTATATGTTTTTAAGTTGTATCAAACATGTTAGGAAGTTCTCGCCTATTTACACAACCAACAGCCACGGAGCAGCCAAAGCATTTGGAGTTGTGTTTCTGGCTGCGTGATGTCCAACACTTAGTATCCTTTTAACATTGTTTTTGGTCTCCAGCAACTCCTGAGAGAAATATTCGGCTCCCAGCTGCAGCCAAAGAGTAAGAATGAGGCGGAAAATGGCGCTAATAAATGCAGCGTGGAGCAAAACAAGTACAGTTGAAGGCTGGAAAACCAAAAAAAAAAAGCTGTTAAAACAAATCAGTGAAGCTGAGCTCGGGTGATTATTTTCTAATCTGGCGCCCCTTTCCACATCGCACACAACCATTTGATCCATCGGTACCATAAAACTATTGATTAATGCAGCTTAAGTTGATTAATGACTTCATATTATCTCAGAAATGTGTAACTGGCGTGTGCACAATAAGCACTCCATCAATACTTCTGATGACTGTGGTCTCCCAGATCTCTAATCTCTTGATCTATTGATTGATTCTGGCCTGTTAATCAAACCCTTCAACGTGTCGTGCATTTCATCAGCAAGAGAGAAAGTCAGACCGTCACCGTGATGCAGTGGAGTTTGCCACCTCACAGGCAGGCTGACAGCTACAATACACTCAGATTAAATTGAGTTCACGCAATTAGAAGCTGCGACTAACGAGTGTCGCTGTCATTACGGATGAAACCCGGCTTTTAAAAGCGTTACATCCTGTTGTGCCGCCTCCGATCCTCCTCCTCCTCTTTTCTTTTCTCCACCATTGATGTTTCCCTCCTCCTTCTGTTCCCAAACCTTCATCCACCAACATGTTTTTTTTTTTCTTATTTCTTTTTCTCTTCTGGTCCCTTCAGGCCCAACACTCCCTCCCTCCATCATTGTTTCCCACAAGTTCCTGGTTATCTCTCATTTGGTAAACCGATTTTCTCTCCTCTTCCTCTCCCTTGAGCTTATTTACTTTTTTCCTCTTTTTCCTCAGGTTTTTTTTTTCTTTTTGTCACAACCTCCCCAGGTAGCCCACTGTGCATTGCACCTGTGTGTGTGTGTGTGTGTGTGTGTGTGTGTGTGTGTGTGTGCTAATGAGCTTAGAGCTGTCTCCCTCCCAAGGTGAGGCGCCATGCTGGGGTGATCAGCACTGCTGGAGCTGCAGGTATCAACCACAAACACCTGCCAGGTTGAGCGCTACCTCACACACTCATACACACACAAAGTAATTTCCTCTCCCTCTCGCTCACATGCACACGCACAAACACGCACGCATACACACACACACACACACACACAAGAGGAAAATCATTTCCGCTTTCTCTCACTCTCGTATAAATGCAGAATAAATCTTTACTTTCCCCTTTCACGTACAAACACAAACACACACAAACATTAAATACAGTATGGTTCTCTCTCTCTCTCGCTCGCTCTCACAGACACACACACTCACACACACACAGCTGACTGCTGCACAAGGGCGATAGCACAACTCTGTCCTGTCAACATGCAGGATAATCAGCTGCTGGGGATTGTGGGTAAGCTGTAATAATCCCTTGCATGGAATATGGAAAGCATCAGAGAGTTATTCAATAGGACAGAGATAAAGGCGCGCGCGTGTATGTGTGTGTGTGTGTGTGTGTGTGTGGGTGAGGCTTTTCCATCTTTAATATGCATCTTCACCTGAAGCTGACTGTCAGTCGGAGTTATTGAAAAAAATCAGTCGACACCAGCAGCTGAACATCAGCCCGGCCCCTCCTCCTCCTCACCCTCCACCTCCTCCTCCTCCCTCCAGCCCAGAGAGGCTGCAGCTGTCTGAAGTGTTCCCTGCCGGAGCCACAAAGTCTTAATTAAGAAGTACATCTGAACAAGCCTCATTTAGTCGGAGAAACACCGGAGTACACCGTATCTTATTCACCTGTGAAGAGACGAAAACCTCCGGCCCACATCTTCATCAGCGTCGCGTCACAGTCTCCCAGTCAAATCAGGATTTTAGTCAAAGGAAACACACGCTGGCGTACTGCAGGTGGATCCTTTTTGCATCTATTACACCAATCAACCGCCTATAAATGTCGTCAGCGTTCATTTACAGGAAACCACGGACATGCTGAAGCTTCACATTTCTTTATGTCACAACTTTAAGTTTCTTTAGATTATATCTGGTAAGGTTCAGAAATCACTTGGTTTGGGTTGGAAAAACACCACAATTTGGCTAGAACTTCCTGTTTTGGTCGCTATAGACACAGCTGGAAATTGTCCCAAGATCCCCTTCAAAATATCCACCAGTGTGACACTTACAAATGTTGAAACCCAGTCTTGAACTGTGGTCACTTGCTTGTCCCCCTTCTTGCCCTCCACTTCCCTGTATGACAGCAGAAATGTCAATGTGGTGTGAAGAACATGAAACGTACAAATGTGAAAATGCATGAAATATGTCTTTTGTTTTAGATGCTGTGAGTTTAAATAATCAAAATGATTTTTTTTCAGTCATTTGCCTCCTTTTATGATTTTATTATACTTTCACTATTTCTGTGTGCATTGAAACCTCGTCTTCTTCTTCTTCTCTCCGTAAATTATGTTTATTTATCATTTATCTGTCTGTGTGTTTCTTACAGTTCCTTCAATAATTGTGATTTATGAGTTCAAAGTGAGCTCATCCACTCTCTCAGCCAGTTGCGGTGGAATTGATCAATAAAATTGGCCGGCAGCTTTCAAATACACACACACACACACACACGCACGCACACACACACACACACACACACACGCACACACACACACACACACACACACACACACAGCTCCAGGCCTGTTTCCTCCAGAGGACTGACAACTCATCATCTATCGATCCCCCAACTGATAGCTTTAAACTAGGGTCTGCTGATCAGAGACATCGATTAACTTTAACCCCCAAACATTCCAACTAATGCCAACTGCAGGCGATTGATCAGCTGATCACATGTCTGCACACACAAGCTTTTCATTCTTTGACTGTGCCACTTTAATGCTGCGTTTACAGTCCACATTTAGACTGAAAACAAAGGAATGAGAAACTTTCTCATCAATCTTCAGGATGTAAAGGAAATTAAAACTCCTCTCTCTCCCTCTAGGTCGTGATAATCCTCTACCTTTATTCTTTTAGCTGTAGCTCTGCGACTTCACACACACACACACACACACACACTCAGAGGGAAACACACAAAATGCCTAATTATTCCGGAGGAAATAGCTAACAGCGGATACAGAACCTAAATGGTGTCGGTCCTCCCCAGAGTCCGGATTTTCAAGGGTTTTAATCAGTTAAATATGTGCGTGGCTACGTGGCTAATCTGCTGGTTAATCTCACTAACACTTTTTATGGGATTGCTCGCTGCGGCGAGGATTACCGCACCACAGATCACAACCTGATTTCCATAATCCTCCTCTTCTGATAAAACTCTGTTTGTCCCCCCATCCCGTCCTTTTGTCAGACTCTGAAACATCACCCGTCTATTGCATGGACTTTTGGGTGCAGTTGTTCTAAAGGCATTATTCTTTATTCTAACTCAGCGTCTCACTCTGAGGAGCTATGACGGTCCTTACTTCTTCTTAATTATTAACCATAATGGAAGATGAAGCCGTCTTCTAATTACTCGTTATTGTCTGGTAACTCTTCCATCAGTGCAAATGTGCAGACAAGACAAAGTTGCATCATTAAGTGAAGGAAATGTGCTTGTGGTTTGTATTAAATCACAATTGAATTGAACAGATGCTGTCAGTGAACAAAGTCATTCATTCACAAAACAAATCATTTTATTTTTAGGGACATTATTATTTTTCAAGCTCTGTGTTGTAAACTGTGTGTCTCATATCAGACGATCGTGATGCTGATAATAAGGAACAAACACGTAAAAACATTCAGTTTGTCTCTCAGAAAACAACATTTGAACGTGCGTGTCTGTGTACATGTGTGTGTCTGTGTACGTGTGTGTCTGTGCAACATATTTTCCAGTCTGTTTTTCTTTTTCTTTTTTTTTTTATCTCTCCCTGTCTCTCTCCACTAGCCTCCATTTTCTGCTCCGAGGGTCCGGAGAATCCCCTCATGTGGAGAGAACCTATGATAAAGTAAGCAGGAGGAAAGTGGCAGAGGGAGGGAGGAGGAGGAGGAGGAGGAGGAGGAGGTGGTAGGGGATGTTGGAGGCAGAGGAAGACTGAGAATTAGGCTGGGAGTTGAATATGATCAGGGGAGGAGAGACAGAAGAAAAGGCTATCAGGAGGGGGGGAGGCGTTCAGTGGTGATGGCAGTGGAAATAGGGCTTTAACTGTATTACACTCTGGCAGCTCCATCTCCATCACTTTGTGGGTGAGTGTGTAAGCTCGTGTGTTTACTTGAAGACCCTGCATGTGTGTGTGTGTTGGCGCGTGTGTGTTGGCGTGTGTGTTGGTGTGTGTGTTAGTATCACACCCATGGGGCCTTTGAGCTGTCAGTGCTCAGCAATAATCAGCCTCTATCTATCTCCTGATCCATCTCCACCTCTATGTCTCCCCTGCCACTATCGCTCACCCCTCCTTCTCCTCCCCCCCCCGGTCCATTCTCCCTCACCTCACACCCACTCCTTACATTTCACACAAACACACACACACATAGATTAATGTATGTGTGTGTGTATGTGTATGTGTGTGTGTGTGTGTGAATCGATTCAGCCTCTGCCCTTTCTAAGCACTCTACAAGCACCATTGGCCTCTCACTCTCCGCTGAGCAGCATCTGTTTCACACTCCACTACCGCTGTATGCCGTATCACTCCATCTCTCTCTCTGTCTCTCTCTCTCTCTTTCTCTTTGGATTCAGATGTGTCTCTGTCCTTGTCCGTCCTCTCTCTCTCTCTCTCTCTCTATTGTCTTCCGGTGCCTCTTCTGTTACTCCCGCTCTGCTTTGCAAATGTGATTTCTCGCCCTCCTCTCCAATCAGCGAGCATGCGTATCGACTGATGCTCAGTTTGGACTGAGTGAAAAATCTTAACAGTTTACAGTTTATTGATAACACGAGGGGCTATCTGCAGGTTCTGATGGCTTCCCGGTGGGATCATGGATTTAAAAAGCCTCATTAATCGATGGCGTATGGTCAGACGGCTGACTTATCTCGCCTGTATGGCCTGATGGGAAAGATTATGGTTTCCGTTAGATGTCAATACAAAAAACATGCCATGTTATCTACTGTAGGGTCGACCAATGATCTGTGAAAGGAAAAGTTCACCCCAGAACAAAAATTATAATCGGTCATCATCTGCTCAACCCCACGCCGAGGAGGAAGTCGTGTGATGTTTCGTAGCCCACAAAACATTTCTTTATAGCAGCTTCACAGCAGAACAGCGCTGCAGCCTTCTGCTAAACAACTAAAAGTACATGAGGACTTTAACGTAAAAAACAACCAAAAAATAAAACATTAAATGGCTCCATATAGCTCATCAAAGTCTCCCAAAGCCTCAAGATCCCAAATAGATATGAAAGACGTTATTTATGCCCTTTTTCTGAATCCGGAACAGGTGAACAAGCTCGAGAGCACGTCGAAGGTGTCGTTTTTGTCTTTTCAAAACCAATTTGGGATGTCGAGGCTTCCAGAGACTAAGCCAGACAAGCTGTAAGGAGCCGTTCTACTGTTTTTTCTCGTGTCTTTTGAGACCTCAAACAACTCTCTTCTTCAGTTGTTTAGGAGAATGCAGCAACGCTGTTTTTCTGTGAGGTTCCAAGAATGTTTCCAACTTAAAGAGACTTTCCATTAACATGTAGTCGAGGAGATAATGACTGAATTTTCCCTTTTTTGGGTGAACTCTTTTAAAGGGATATTCCGGTGTAAATTTAATCCATGGTCTAAATCACCGTGAAACTGTTTTACACTCCTTCTCGAGAGATCAAGTTAGCAGACCGCTAATTTACAGAGTTTTATCAACCTCAGAAATGACCGCACGACAACAATACACTGCAGTAAATGGATCCAAATATAAACCGCCACCAAAAAGCCACAAATAATGCTCAGAACAGCACCAAACTTCAGCAACAGTACAAATAGGGTCTCAGCACATAGTCCGGGGCATCTAACCTCCGCTAGCTTAGCTGGATTTCTATTTGGAAGCCAAAAACAGAGTTCAACTCTACTCCATCAGCTTCCGGGTCGGGGAAGTCCCGACGCGACGATTACCGACTGTGGTTAGAAATGCTCAATTACGTTCTTTTCCCTGTCTGCTCTTGATAATAACTGTTATAAACTGGCAGGGAAGACACATATGAACTTTGATTGCTTTTCCATGGAGTCATAATCATACATTTTCATCCATGAGCCGCGGAACTCTACTGCACTCGGTAATCGAGTCGTCGGGACTTCCCGTCAACAGGAAGCTGCTGCAGAAGAGTGGTAAATTTAGTCAGCTTTTCAGTAGAAATCCAGCTAAGCTAGCGGAGTTTTAATGCCCCGGACTATGTGCTGAGACCCTATTTGTACTGTTGCTGAAGTTTGGTGCTGTTCTGAGCATTATTTGTGGCTTTTTGGTGGCGGTTTATATTTGGATCCGTTTACTGCAGTGTATTGTTGTCGTGTGGTCGTTTCTGAGGTTGATTAAACTCCGTAAATTAGCGGTCTGCTAACTTGATCTCTCGAGAGGGAGTCTAACACAGTTTAAAGGTGATTTAGACCATGGATTAAATTTACACCGGAATATCCCTTTAAGTGATGCAAGAACCAAAAAAAAACCCTTGTCTTCATGCCATCCCTCATCCTCCACTTGAGAATAAGAAGCAACTCCAGTTTATCTCTTCATATTCATTTCGCTGTGAACAAAACCACCCACAACCAACAGTCGCTCCCACACAGCCTGCTACTTATACGTAAGTATTCCACGATTAGGGCGTTTCCATTGGCATTTACGACCGAGTCCAACCACGCAGCGTTGCTTCGCATTGCCATTACTTGTTCGAATGTGCCGAGACGGATCTCCAGAGGTCAAAACTGTGTCCGAGCTGAATGCGGTGACTTCAGATGGGCTTTGTCAGTATTCACAGATGATTGGTAGCTTCTTCTTCCTCCTCTAGGTTGGTTTCATCATCCCGTGCCTGTTTCTCCTGCAATTAAATCATAACAAAATGGCTACAAACAGAAGTTGCACGGTGAAAAAGTAAACAGCAATTAACTCAAGACAAGCACGGCATCAGTTGAAGAGAGTCAAACCACTTCGAGGGGGAATTGTTACATGTGACCAAACGTTCGGCCTCACTTCTTTCACAGTCTTGGACATGACAAGGCATTATAGGAGGATGTTGAAGTCAGAGGTCATGCAGTCATAACCAGACCGGACATCTTTTAATCCCTAACTCTAACGATACATTTAAATGTCCATAATCGTCGTTGGTATTTGCAGAGACATTTAAATCTGCTGTCTACAAACAGACACCGCACACACGACTTTGTTCTTACACATCAGGACAACAGAACAGAAAGGCCTCTGTTCTGACGCCGCGGTGCTGTCAGGTAGCACCGACTCTGAATAAAGGCAGTTAGTGTGCATCTCTAATTTCCCAGGGAGAGACCGCAAGACGGGCTGTGACTCACAGCTCAGAGAGGAGATAATTACTGTTTCCTCCTCACCTCACCGCCTCTCCTCCCCCTCCACTTTCTCGTTTTTTTTTCTCCTGTTTTTTTTTTTTTTCTCCACTGCTCTTCCTCTCCAGCTGAGTGATTACCCCTCATTAAAAATCAGAATAAAACATTGTTAGCGCAGATCGTTAGGGCGCTCTCTCCCGCCTTTCTCTCACCCAGTACTCCGTCGTTAGCACTCAGCGCCGGCACTAAACGAGCGGCCTTTGAGGAATGTTATTCTAATTCCAATTAGCTCTTCAGGCTTGGAGGGAAGCCAAGTCGACGAGAAAAACACTAAAGCTGCGGGCACGCGCACGCCGATGGGAAGCAAATAAGGGCCACGCACACAGAAGAACGAGCACACACACACACGCACACACACACTTGAAACAAAGCACAGACACATACACATGCATAAATACACTGAAGTGACGTGCACGCTCATTTTCAAGAGACCAAACACACACACACACACACACAAGCGACACACACTGAATACTCTGAGAATAGCAGCGGCTAATGGCTTTGGCAGCACTCTCACAGGGACCTGAAGAGCAATTAGGCTCCAAACTACACATTGTAAATCCCCTCTGATTACTGTGTGTGTGTGTGTGTGTGTGTGTGTGTGTGTGAGTGTGGGTGTGTGTGTTAAGCGCTGTTTATCTGCCACCAATTACCTCGCCCTGCCACAAGAGACGCTCACTGGATAAATGGAATCTATAAACACACACACATACACACACAGAGGCAGAAACACACACACACACACACTCTGGTTCGGTGCATGCACTCAGGTAAATGTGCACAGTCATACAGCGAGCAGCACACACACACACACACACACACACACACACACACACACACACACACACTCAGAGAGTAGCTGTCTTATCAGTTTATGTTGGTGTGACTGGAGGATTTAGTCACATGACCTGCAAGACAGGAGCAGCCAGGCGCCAAAACTAATTTCCACCTTCAAAGACTCCCTTATCTCCTCAGACTCCGTGTGTGTGTGTGTGTCAGTTTGCCGCCTGCATATGCCTGTGCGTGTGTGTGTGTATGTGTGTGTGTCTGTGGTTGATGATCTGATGTCCTCTGACAGAAAGACTCGCAGCAAATCATGTATCACTGTCTCATCTGCATCAGCCAGGCACACGCACACACACACACACACACACACACACACACGCACACACACACACACACACACACACACACACACACAGAAAGAAGGCAAGAGAGAGAGACAGACAGATAGATGGACGCATCAAGAGAAGGACACACACACACACACACACACACACTCAGGGCGGTGCAGGGGGAGGTGGAAACAGCGCGAGCGAGGGAATAGCAGATAGGGCAAGTGAAGGATGTGAAGCGTGGAAGGAGATGGAGGGAGAGATGGATTTAAAGAGGGAGGGAGGCACGAAGAAGAGCCGCGTCTGATTCGCTGTCATATTTCTTTTTTAAACAACAGATAAAGAGAAACCTTCGGCCCCCACCGACAAAGCCAAAGTTCAGGAAGATACGAAATCAGACAACGATCTGTATTCCAACAGCTCGAGTTTCACAGGGGAAGCGCCTCTTATCTGACCCGTGGAGGCAAATACCAAAGGTGAGCACGGGCAGAAAAACAACCACCACACCTGGAGGTACGAGGTTTTCAAGCCACAGCAGCAGCAGCAGCAGCGGTGGAGGTGGAGGTGGAGGTGGTGGTGGTGGTGGTGGTGTTGTATATTTCATGGTGCTCTTTTGAAGTTGTCCCTACATTTTCCACTGGCTCTTCAAAGGTCGAGACTGCGAGTGTGTTTCATCATCCCACCCCCACCTCCCTCCTCCTCCTCCCCCTCCTCCTCCCCTCCTCCTCCTCTCCCCCAGCTCACCATGACTTTCTCCATCTCCTCAACACTCTCACTGATGTTACACTCATGTTGTATTCTCTCTGTTCGCCCCCTTCCTTTTCCCCCCCTCGCTCTCCTCTCTCTGTCTCTCTGTCAGCAGTGATTTTCCCTCAAATCAACTGAAATCAAATCACGTTTAATGCTTGGTGACCGATCTGCGAGGCACAAAGAGAGCAGATACAGGGAGCGGAGAGTCCTGACCTACATGATAAACCGGGAGTCAAAACAGAGATCAGAGGAGGATGTAATGTCTGTGTCGGTGTGGGCGTAAAGACGAGGAGACATATGTTATGTGTTGGACGTGTGTGTGTGTGTGTGTGTGTGTGTGTGTGTGTGTGTGTGTGTAATATATTTATACATGCTGTGTGTGTAAATGCTCATGTTGGAGCGGACATGTGTGCTTCCTGGATTCATTACTTCCACTCTAATTGTCTACATGAAAATATCTGTATAATGTAAAATAAATGCAAATTAGCTAATTTCTTATAAGGTGAGTTAGAGTGAGGACTCCATCATTAGCTGTAATTGCCCTGCTAATGACACACACACACACACACACACACAGTCAGACAGTGTATCCATATACTGTACGAGTGGGTGTGTGTGACCTATTTGTTCACGTGTGTCCTTGTGTATGTGTATGTGTGTGTGTGTGTGTGATTTGTTGTCCACATCATATCCATTAGCATCCTCCTGACCTGGAGCTGTTCCAGCCAATCAGATTTTAGTGTGCTGTCAGCAGGTGTCGTCAGCTCGCTGTGAGATTTATCAAAGTGACGGAGCGCACCGCACAGCACGACAGCAGCATTTATCTCTCTCGCTCGCTCCCTCGCCATTCTCTCTCACTCCGCAGCACACGCACACACGTGTGTACACACTCACACACACTCACACATACACACACACACACACACACATTTAGAGCTCCACACGAGAATCACATCAGCATCCCTTTATTTACTGCAGAGGCGAAGGATGCACATGCTAAGGAGAAGAGATATACTGACAGAATACGAAGCAAATGAGATAATGAAGAAAATGGTTGAGCAACTAATATTAGAGGGACCTTTTCAAAGATAAGCACAAAGACAAACAGAAGCACAATAACCTTGGAAATACAACTCAGATCTTTTTCAGTTTTGCTCATCATTCTTATCTGTTTCCACCATCTTTGTTTTTGGTTGATAATTTAGACGAGTCAGACTATTAAGCCCTCAGTGTGCCAGATTTGTTTGCAAAAGATATACAGGCAAACGCCAAATCCATGGTTTAAATAATCTGGATAACTGACCAATTTATGCTCTCAGTATTTCCTCTCAGTTGAAGTTGTTGTCCAAAATCTAAAAGTGCAAACAATAAAATGGCACGTGACAACAAAAAGGCTGGAAAACATGTAAGTAATACAAAACCTGAGGACAAACCAGGACCACAGAGGACACAAGAGGACTGGGGAACAGGCGCAGAAACACAGGAGCTGCAGGAGTCACAAGACTAATACTTAAATACACAACAATGACTAACAAATGAAACACAGGCGTGCACAGAATAAGGGCGGCAAAGAGACAAAGACAGGAAATGGAAAATCACAAGACACATGAGTTTATAACTACAAAATAAAACAGGAAATAACTAAACCAAGAAGCCAAACTGTGACAACCTCAGGAAGTTCTAGCAGGGACAACGTTATCCTCAACAATATGTACGATGGTTAGAAAAGTTAAGTAGTAAAAGAATAAATTGTCCAAACTCAGAATATTTCTTTAAAGCAGCCATAAGTGAACTTTCATTGTGTTCATCATGGCGCCCCCTGTGGACAAAACAGGGAGTGTTTCCATCATGAAGGTCTGGATCTGCAGGTGCATTTGAAAGAAAGATGGAACTCATGTATAATCTTGCTTTTATATTTTAAACACACCTGTGTGCAGGATGCATCATGATGAGGATCTAGGATTTCCATCTATTTCTGGCTAACTGTAATAAATAACTTTGATGAAAGCTAATACTAATTTAGTTGAGAGAGCTGAAATGATTAACACTCCCCATATTTGTCTTTGATGAAGAGGACCCATTTTGGCTCCGTTTTGAATCCTTTCAAATTCTCTCCATCTGTTGAACGGCCGACATGTGTTTCTCCTGCGCTCCGTCGCTGTCCAATTCAGTTTTTAGTTTGTTCTTCTGTCGATTCTTTTTCTCTTCTCTCTTAAAATGTTTAATGCAGTTTTAAGTCTACAAAAACAGCAGCAGTTTTGCTAAAGCGTGGAACAAATAGTCAACATCTCCGAGCCGCACTTCAATAAAATGTAACCTCATCATTCCTTTCTCACAATCTAAAGACGGATGGATGATTTGAATGCCTTCCTCTACTCTCTTCTGCTCAATCTAACACATCAGATCCTCTTAAATAAAACCTCTGACTGGATCTATGACATGTAAATGACTTCAATCTGTTTTCTTATTTTTTTCTTTTTTAGGTTGATTGCCAACAAAATGCTCTCACATCGTCAGAGTTTTCCCCCTCAGGACAGACTCCACACGCTGATACACACCAACACAAAACAACACACACGCACACACACTATGCCAGCCATGACCCTTGACCTTTCACTGTGCCTCGACCCCATCACGATGATGTACAGCAAGCTCATCATCTCCATGGTAACATGAACCAGTTGCACAGAGCAGCGCCACGGGGGAGTGTGGGTGTGTATGGGTTCAGTAAAGGAAGAAGGGGGAGGGAAGTGGATACACAAGCACACAAACACACACGCACGCACGCACGCACGCACACACACACACACACACACACACACAGCCTAATAGGACTCTCCATCTGTCTATGTAAATCAATCCTGACCTTTGCTGAACTCTGGCTGTGCAGTTTGACAGTTAATCACTTGATAAGTGTGTTATATGTATGAGTGTGTGTGTGTGTGTGTTTCTGTGTGTGTGTGTTTCTGTGTGTGTGTGTGTCTGTGAGCTATTGTTTCTTGTTTAGTGTAATTGAGTACAGAAAAACAGCAGGCCACCAAAGCATGAGGCAAAATGGAAGTAGCCCTTTGTGTGTGTGTCTGTCTGTGTTGTGTGTGTGTGTGTGTGTGTTGTGTGTGTGTGTGTGTGTGTGTGTGTGTGTGTGTGTGTGTGTTATGACACTAAGATGCTGATGTTTTCTGACCTTGGCGATGAATCACACGAGTGTCTATCCGTCAGTAAGAAAGGCTGACGGACACATTATATTCGAGAGGCTTTTCTTGTTTGAATAATTCATTTACAGTAATGTTACAGCTCATTTCTTCTTTCTTTGTCTTTTAGGAACCATGTTTAGTTCGGTTTAACGTATGTCTTGGTTTTACACAAACCAAAGAGAAAATAAGCTGTTTTACTTTAAAGAAATAGCAAATGAGCAGAGACTAAATAAGTGACCTTGTTTATTTTAAGATATTGTACATGTTTGACACCAACACTATTGAAATTAATTCCAAAAATACATCCTATATCCTGTGATGAAATTTCAAGGTTCAAAAGAGTGCAGGGTCGTGTTAGCACACATGCTATTCACTGACAGGTCATTGTGGCAAATAGCCAGCTAGTTAGCACATGTCCGGATATTGAATAAAAAATGCAAATATGTCAAAACAAAACTCACTGGACAGGTTTTTTATGCGCCCAGGCATTGAGAAATGGGCAGCGGCAGCCGGAAAAGTGCAGTCTATAGAAAACTTTGGTTCTTGCACAACTTGTATCCCACAGATCCACCTAAATTAGTATTTGTGGCGACGCTGCTTCTCTGGTTGCTTTTAAGCATGGTGCATAAATAAACTTGTAAAATGCAAATCATGCTGACCTCTGTCAAAAAATATGTTAGGAATACTTGCTAATGTATTCGATATGTAGGAACAATAAAATCAAAACAGTAACTTATGAGCTGTTTACAGTTTCAGGGAAAGAAAGTGAAGAGAAGAAAAAGGCTGGAGATATTCTGTGTACTTCTTATCGTCAACAAATCCCATGATAACACCAAAACCATCGACAAATCCACAAGCAAGTATTGTTTCTGTATAAAAGCCTGCACCAAAAGTGTGTTAATATAGGAATACATAACTTGTCTTTTTAAAAAGACTGAACTCTTTGTTTAGAAGATTAACTTTTGAGCTTAGTCTGAGTGTTGGAGACAAAGGGAAGAAGTTGGAGAGTATTAAAAGAGAGGATTCACGCAAATTTAAGTGTTGTACGCTATTTAAAAAAATCTATCTCTGTATCTGTAAAGACAGTGTCACCTCGGCTTATCTTCATCTTCAGAGAAGTATCTGTGATAAACTACGAGGCGGCTGCTCTGAACCAGATGTAGGTTACATTCCTGCGTGAACAACATGTCGATATCGGCTGCGCTCGTGTGTGACGAGCTCGGTCAATAAGTCAATAAAGTTTCTAGACAAGATCTCTATATTGTTGTGTGGGTTTGGAAGGGTCATTATGTCAGAGGGTTCCTGCTCTGCGCACACAAACACACACACACGCACACACACACATTCACAGATGTCGATGGCCCGTCGGTGGATTTGATAGATGAATGTAAATGTGCAGAATCTGTTTCTTACGCTCTGACTCAATTTTAACACGCGGAATCTGATTTTCAGCGGTTAAAATGTCATTTGCAGTGGGGACACCTGAATACTGATGAGTGGTCTCCGAGGGGGATTCAGTTCATAGAGAGGGACTGTGTGAACATGGGCTGCAGCTGGAGTTTATTGACAAGACATCGACAAAAACGCTGTTTAGACACGGTGAAGAATCCCACCTGGCAACCCCCGACATCGCCCCGTCAACTACCATCATGTCCTCTCTGAATCATAACAACTAAGAAATACGTATTCTGCATGTGGTCCTGAATGGTACGATAGTGGAGCCCGGTTGTAATACGCAGATAAACACTCACACATAAACACACACTCACAAATGTTCTCAGATTAACCTAATCAAGCTAATCTGTCAGATTAACACACATTATAAAACGGCCAGTAATCCGCGCCCGTCCTTCTGCCGAGCTAACTGAGCGGTCATTGAGATGAACAGCGTCTCACACATGACATGAAGCATTTCCTGTTGCTGCTCTTCTGTTTTGTAACAGTCTCAGAGGAGTGACATGTCCAACACCGTGTGGCCTTTCTGATCAAGCTACTGGACTAAAACTGGAATGTGGTGCATTTGCTTTATTTTTTTTTCCTGATTTTAACCTTCATACTGCAAGATTTCAGTATTTGCTGGTGAAAGATGACTCCCACACAGTCCGGTTGTGATTTGTTTCTGCAAACTCTTTGGCACGTTCAAAACCCAGAACTCAAGAATGCTGTGGCCAAATTTGAAATCTTCAATTTAAAGATCTTCTGGGGCCTCACCCAAACTTTTTAATCACAACTCTGATCCCATCGTTGATACAAGAAATGACACCTGCCAATTTTGAAGTCTGTTCCCCAGTCAAATAATACTGCCCTCCTGTTATAGTTGTGTTTCCTTTGATGCCACCTACTGACCTTAATCTGCACCTGGTCAGCAGGTGCACAGACAGACTTCAACACAACACCGTATAGAAAAAGATCAGTTCAAGGAAGAATGACATGTAACTTTCCTGTTTTCTCATTATGATGACTTGGTATATATATTTTAAGGTAATTTTGAAATTAATTACAAACCTTCATCTCCTTTTTCCCCACTTTGGGAATCACTGCTCGGAGAGTTTTCCTTCTGACATCATGTACAATAAACATGTGTATTTATTATTTAGAGTCACTTTCCAGGTAATGTCAAGTGCTTAAAATGCAGAAATTTTAATTTTAGAAATCAAAAATCTTTAACACAAGTTACATGTGGATTGTAACAATGGCATCATTATTGTTTATAAAAACACAGGTCTGCATTTTACAACCGCAGGTCAACAAGTATATGTGTATTATAGGAGGTTGCTGCCCTCTTGCC
The DNA here is from genome assembly GCF_900880675.1 of Sparus aurata. Lineage (NCBI taxonomy): Eukaryota > Metazoa > Chordata > Actinopteri > Spariformes > Sparidae > Sparus > Sparus aurata. Next base: position 29,585,143 of record NC_044191.1, read on the forward strand.
TGCAGAAGTGGAATAGCAGACAGTGTTGTTCACCACAAACTGCATTTACATGAAACTTTAGAAATAACAGTTTTAGTTTGTGGATGACATTTTCAGTTACGTTGCAAATTTGAAGAGTAAAAAATTATGAAGATAAAAACAAAACATGGTTTCCGATTTTTCTGTCGAGTTCAGTCAAACAACTATAGCTAAAAGTTGTAAACACTATAACTCTTTTATTTTTTCAATACTGGCACAGTAATACACACACACACACGCACACACACACGCACACACACACACACCCACACCCACACACACACACACGCACACACACGCACACGAGCCAGATTGCACACATTGCTCCTTGCTTTAATGACATTGTCAAAACCAGACATGACAAACAATATGACATCCAGACTGGATGCACCAGATTGTGTGTGTGTGTGTGTGTGTGTGTGTGTGTGTGTGTGCATGTGTGTGTGTGTGTGTGTGTGTGTGTGTGTGTGTGTGTGTGTGTGCGTGTGTGTTAGGGGGTGGCCGTGTGGGCTCACTTGTGTGTGTGTGTGACGTAGAGGTGGACTGGGACAGACAGTCCGCCGTCCCAGATGTCGTCAGAGTGACCAGTGGTCCCATTATCTGACCTCTGACCTCTCCAGATGGCGACACCCTGCGCTCCCTCCATCAATCTGTGTGTGTGTGTGTGTGTGTGTGTGCGTGTGTGTGTGTGTGTGTGTTTGTGTGTGAGTGTGTGTGTGTGTGTGTGTGTGTGTGTGTGTGTGTGTGTGTGTGTGTGCATCTTTGAAAGGCTGACTGATGAGGTTTGAAGGATGTGCCACAAGCCATTCAAATTAATTTAAACTCCAATCTTTTGTTGTCTTTTGTTGTCATTTCTTTTGTAAAGGTTCTAGAGATGTTTGTCATGGATCCAGATATCTTCTTTCACCCCAATAATTAAAATAATTTGAGCACAAAAATAAAAACTGCACAAAAATCATTCAGGGTAATTTTTTTAAGTGTTGTGTGGTATTTTGTTTGGTTTTCTGAACCTGCAGATGCAGAGCAGCAGAGAGGACCTGCTCTCTCTCCTCTATACTAATATATTCATTACTGTCATTAACCTCTCTGCAACACAGTCCCCTTATCTAATTATCCCTGATGCCACACACACAGACACACACACACACACACACACACACAGGCATCGTTCTCAGCTGCTGCTCCCCGCACACCCCATCCCCACCTCCGCTACCCCACATGTTGTTTGACAAATGAGTGGTCTCGCCTCATCAAGCGCATGACAATGTAAACAGATGGGAGGTGGAGACAGGGACCCGTGCCAGCTCTAAACACACACACACACACACACACACACACACACGCGCACACACACACACAGTGCAAAATCCCGAACATATGTTGCAGTTATTCAAACAGCTCTGCTCGGAGACACTTGCAGACGCTCGGGGAGTATGGATAACAGGGGGGTCTTTTAGAGCAGCAACCAAGGAGAAATCATCTGATTTATTGATTTGTTTCTTTGTGTCTTCATGTGGAGCATAAGCAACAGACAGACCGACAGTTAAGACCTGTACTTATCAATGCTCCACATTAAAGTCTGTTCATGGGGGGGTACAAGGCTACAACGCCTGAAACAAAGTTGTCTAAATCTGTCTGTAGCTCAAGAGGAAGCTTCGTGAAGCCCGATGAATGTCAGCAAGTTTGAAAGTGAGCAGAGTTGACGTCCATGTTGGTGTTGGTGACGTCTAGTAAATGAGGCGATGTAGTTCAACAAGCTCTTTTACATAAAATGACTTATCTCTCACCATTGACTATCCGATTGGTTCACACCAGAAGGGGCGGGACTTCACTTATTTTTGATTATTCAATGTTGGGAAAGTTTTCTCGGGTTGAGTCTGGTGTGCAGGATAAGCCCCCTCGTGGTGGATATTACCAGGAGCCCTTTATAGAAACTCTTACACTGAACGTTTTAAACAGTCGGGTAGAAGTTTTTCTTCAGTGATGTGAAGTAAAACCACAAGACAACTACTCTCACTATATTTTGGAGAAAAATAGAAGTACTCAGATCTTTAACTTCAGAAAAATAACGATACCACAGTGTAAAAATAAGAGTAAAAGTCCTGCATTCTAAATCTTACTCAACTAATATCAAAATGAATGAAAATCCAGTAAAAATGCTCACCTCCTCGCCGATGGACAGTCAAGTAAAGTTTTGAAGTCAAACATTTCTGGACCTTCAGAGCAAGAGAGTTCTAGACCAGTTTTAATAGGGGGGCCAGGTTGAGGCCGGCTTTTTTGTTAGGGGGCACATACAACCCGGAAAAAAAGATAAATCCCTCATTCAGCCAAAGCAGTGTTTACAATTTCAGCAATTTTGATTGGGTAGTAAACTGCTGAGACACTTTATTTCTGCCTTTCCCTTCAGAACAAAATCATTGCAAGAAATCTGTCATTGTATTATTAATGCAGACTCCCTATCAGGGGGGCCACAGGGGGGTCCAGACTCAGAGTTACGGGGGCACTGGCCCCTGTTGGCCCCCCCTAGAACCGCCCCTGCATTGCAGTTTTTCTCTGAAACAACAGAAATTTGAACTTTTATCACTTTAAACAATCTTTCATTTTGAATGTTTTTTGCACATTCCTGTACAGCTCTTCAGTCTTTATTTTATTTATCATCCCACACTTTATGTCACTGTTTGTTAGTTTGTATATTGTTTATTGTCTATTGTCGTCAATGTATGCACCTCCTTCATCAAGACAAATTCCTTGTTGGTGTAAAATCCTTCTTGGTAATACATCAGTTTCTGATTCTGATTCTGAAGTAGGTGGAGACTTATTCTAAAGCTACAACATGAAAATGCATCTTGTGTTTATTCATCTTTAACAATAATCCAACCATATAGTGCACAGCATACACAGTAAATGACAATAACACTTTGCACTGAGACGAGTCATTTAGCACTTTTACTGTTTTTTACTTTGAATACATTCAGATGACGATAAGAAATTAAGTATCAAGAAATATTTCACAACAGGACGTCTGAATCTTTTAGGACGTTGTGATGTTGCGGTTTCTGAGTGACTTTAGAAGAATTTCCTGCAGTTGGTCAAACTACCCACCCTCACGGACTGTGATGAATGTTTGTATCAAATGTCCTGAACTAATTTCTGAGTAATGATGTCATATTTTACGCGGATGACACCAGTCATGTGATGTTTTTTTGGCATTCACACACATATTTTTTCATGAACACAGAAAACAGGGAGACCTTTTGCCGTCGCTCCTCTTTCTCACATCAGGAAAGACGTTAATTGCAAAGAAGAAGTTTTAATCTGCGTGGAATGAGAACACTTTTCAAATTCCTAATCGTCCATCAGGTGTTAGTCGTTCACTTCCTGCAGAGAATTAATAAACATTTAGTCACCATGATTGATGTTTTATTGATATTTCTGAGTTATGGCGAGTGTTATAGGCAGATCAGAGATTCCCGAAGGTCTCAAGATCTGGGTCACAGGTAATCAGGGTCTATTGGGTTCACCTGTGATGTTCTCCGTCAGCTGGCTGCAGTCAGTCAGCTGGGAGTTTATATAATAGGGCTGCAGTTCCCCTGCTCAGGTTGGTTGTGTGTTTTCAGGGAGTCAACACACCATCAGTTCTCTCGCTGCGTTTTCTGTTTGGGAAGAACATCTGAGTTGAGTGTGTTTGAGATTTCTTTCTTTGGGCCAGTTTCTATGTTTTTTGTTCATCTATCAGTTTGATAGAAGCAGCCGGAGGCTGTGAGTTTTTGTATTTCCACCCACACCTTTAAGACACAAAGGGACCAGTTCTGCTTTGACCCTTTGTACGGTGCTTTGTTAGTTTCCCAACCTGTGTCCTTCAAGTTTTGTTTTTCTGGGGAAACGTAAAAAGACTGAGCAACTGACTCTCAGACCTCTGTAGTTGTTTAACATGTGCCATGAAATGACAAAAAAAGAATCAAGAATCCCAAAAGCCTTTTCATTTGAAGCATACTGACAACTTTATACACTTCCTTTCAGAATGGATAATATGAAGTCATTATTGGAGAATGATAATAAGACATACTCAAGGTCACATGTACACTTTAAACAGACCTACAGACAAGTCTTTGTGCGATAAAGATGAGGACTCCTGCTTCCTGCTTACTTAATTTTTCATCACTCGTGCTGGATAATGAAACAAAAGTGGGTGTTTTTAAAGCATTTGTGCAAATCAAAAGGTGACAAGTTACATGTTCAGCTCCAAAAATATAAATTCTATGACACAAAGTCGTCCTCAGCGGGAAGACGAATGAAAAGAAAGTGTAACACTGTAGGGTACATTAATGAAGACTGTGGGTTGTGACATTAGCATAAAGTACAATCACACCAGAGTTCATCGTACAGGAACAAAGACCAGGCTGAGAATTTCGTGCTTTGACTTCCAACGTTATTCTCAGTGTCGGCATGTTGAGCAATCCGTGCAGCTCGATTGCAATAAAAAGTTCAGCTTTCGGGGCGTCGCAGACTTCTGTTTCCTTTCAGGCCACCAACATGCAAACCTGCAGTCACACTAATGATAACTGAGCTCAGAGGTTCACGTTTATATAACTCCACGGTTAATAAGCCATTTGTCTGATTTTCTCACTACGACAATAAATGTACTGTCCTTTATCACATGCGTCAGTGTCGCCTTCAAATGTCACTTTAAAAACATGATCATACACTTGGCTTCACTTTCACCTCCTTCTCACATTTAACTTCACTTTCACCTCCCTCTCACATTTAACTTCACTTTCACCTCCCTCCCCGCAGGAGTAGCTTCACGTATATGTGTCAGGAACTTATGCAAATATGTGAAATGGCATAGTAATAAAATATGAACATAACTTTTACAGACTTTCTTAAATTCATACATACGGGAAGGAAAGACTTCAAGCTGCAGCTGAAATGCAGCTCAAACTTCACATTTTGAATCACCTGAAATAACACAAAACGATCTGAGCTGATGCCGAAGTTTTAGATATTCTGCTGTAATCAGCTAACTTTATCCAAATGTTATTCACGATGATGATATGTTCCCGTTGCTGCAGAGACTCTGGGCTCTCCTCACTTCCCCGTCCTCCCGGTTGTGACCCAGAAATTGATCTCAGCGCACCGTATTGAAGTTGTCTCAATTCCTTTTCAGAGGAGCTATAATCAACGGTGCACAGGTGTATCCTTTCCTGAATTTTTATTTTTTTTGGCATCCTCTGCTCGCATCTCATGTGGGACGTGAGGAAAGGAGTGGAGGATGTAGAAAACTGAGAATTGAGAAGAAGGGTCGGTCCTTTTTCCACCTGTGCAGAATTTAAATAAAGTCCGATATGGAGGTCAAATATCCGTCCGATGAATGTGATCAGTTGCAGCAGTAGTGGGTTGGTTTCTTCCTGGGAGCATCTAAGCTGGTCAACTTCTGGTGGTGAGTTTTTTCATCATAATTAGCCTGTTTCCTAACCTCCCTGTGGAGAAAGAAAAGAACAGTTGGAACCAGAGAAACTTGCGTTACATCATTATTTACATCGTGTCAGTTTCGTCAACATAAATAAATGTATGCATTTCTTTCCTTTGAAGGCTGTTAACAAATATGGACAAGAGCAGATTATTTTGTAGGATGAAAACACTTATCTTTTCACAATATTTTTTACAATTTGGACTTTGTAGGGTTATCAGACAAGTTGAAAACAATCCGATGAGTAACTTTTGTTTTTTTTCCTTACTTTTTATCTGGCCTTTTTTCAAACAGGCAACTCATTTAGAACAAATGGTTGTTTACAATGACTCCTGATAAGAAATCTCCACAGCGCCAATTTAACCCGACAGAGGGCAGCAGAGGTCACATTCAGGAGCTTGACTTACAGAGTTATTTGCTGTTCATACTTTAACTTGTAAAATAAAAAAAAATCAACCCTCCTTGTTTCCTCTGAGATGGTACCGTCACCTATTTGGCACTGCTTATAGAATGTACACTAAGATGACATTTCAATTTGTTGTGGCAGTAAAATGAACCACAAATTCACACCAGCTAACCCGGACAGCCCGAAACTGAATGAAACGCAGCCTTGAGGTAAAACATAACTTCAGCTTCTTATGAAGATATAATTTACCTGGCCAGGTGCAGCACAGCCTCCAGGATGTTGCAGCCGTCTTTGGCGCTGGTTTCGCAGAACAGAGTGTTGTATGTCTGTTGGGTGAAGAAAAAGATCATTAATCAACATACATTTTTAATCTGTTAGTCATGAACTGAGCGACAGGGCAATTGTAATGGCTTGATTTTGTAAAGTAAGTTAAGTGTTTATTTGTCCTTACCATGGCTAGTTTTTGGCCATAGCTGGTGGGAACGCAGCTCACTTCACCTTTTCTGAGGTCACACTTATTACCCACGAGCATGATGGGAATATCCTCCTGGGACACATCCTGCAATGCAAATAAAATAAATTAACTAAGAAATTGAGTAAGATAATCAAAAGAAGATAAAAACAGGAACGAATTGCAAAAAAAGCCAAATAACAGAGTTTCTTATTAACTGTTCTGTTGTGGTACATAGTTTTAATCATGGTGTAAAATGAGGAAAAGTGTAAAAATAGGATTAATTACAATTCTTACTGAAGTAAAAAAACAGAAGTAATGGTTATAAAGTCAGAACGCTTCAGACGTTGTGTTGCAGCTGTTTATGCACTTATTTACAGAGTCTGCTAATTTATATTTTTGTATTAATAATCAAAGTCTGTGAAGTAATAAAACTGATATTGTAAATATAGTGGAGAGAAAGTACAATATTTACCTCCAGATATGGTGAAATAAAAGTAGAAAGTAGCAGAAAACGTACAATAAAGTACAAGCACAGACTGAATTTAGGAGCAGTATTTAAGAAAACACTTGACAAAAATTTACAAGTCACGTGCTGCATGCATTAACTCAAAGTCACAGTTTCACAGCAGAACACAACCAATTCAGTGCACATCAACACTTACATATCTGCTGCATGTAAAAAAGAGACACAAGATCACTTGGGTTGATAATCAAATGAACATGTGACAACACAAATTATTCTGACTTATAATAACACACAGTGTGACGATGTAAAGGTATCTTTGTATCTTTGCTAACTGCTGTGGCGTAACCAGTGTGAGTGAGTAACTTTATGTTATCAGTGGAGCTTTACCTCGATCACGTCCACCCACTCTCTCACATTAAGGAAGCTCTGCTCACAGGTGACGTCGTACAGCAGCAACACACCGTCCGCCCGCCGGAAATAAGACTTTGCAATGCTGCGAAACCTGAAAGGAGAAAATAGTTGTACTCTTTTCTCACTCACTGCTTGTTTTACTATTTAACACCACAAATAAAGTAATAAGCTTTGTTTATATCTGAGTTATTAGTTCAAAACAACAAACATCCTGAAAGGTCAGTAAAAAAAAAAAAAAGGTATCCATTGACGATTTTGTTTCATTTTTAAAAAAGTGTTTGGAGAAATTAAAACTCACCAGGAAGAAAAAATAATGCTTTAGTCCTATTCTGAGTCCAGAATAACAAACAAAAAAGTGATTCTGACAAAAAAATGGACTATATAGAAAAATGATTCTGGGGAAAAACAAAAATAAAGGTCACCTGACTTTTTTCTGCCTGTTTAAAAAAAAAAACAAAAAAAAAACTTAAATTAAAAATGGACCATTATTTTTGATTCTCACTGGCCTCCCAGTGCCTCCATACCTATTAGAAAAACACTTTCACACCTCTTGAAAGTTAATCTGCCTCTTCAAATATTTACACCTACGGACACCAGCACACACCTCTCTTGTCCTGCTGTGTCCCACAGTTGTAGTAAAACAGGTTCTCCATCCACGATTAGTGTCTTCATGTGGAAATCCACTCCTGAATAAACAAAAGGGAGCCAACCAACATGTCACAATACTGAAAAGGTAAAGAATATCTGACATGTAAATACAAGTTAGATACCTGATCAGATTAATAGGACATCCACAGACATTAATCATTATCAGCTGAAACATTTCCTGGGGAATACTTTTTGCCTGAATTTGACAGGTTGAAGAGGAAAGAACGAGACTGTAAAGCTTGTAATGCTAATTAATGATTGTCTTCAGCGCTCACCCAGTGTAGAGCTGGAGTTTAATGTGAACTCGTTCTTGCAGAGACGCAGCAGGAAACTGGACTTTCCCACATTAGCATCTCCAGCTAACACGATCCTGTAGGCCTTCTCTGACGTCATGTAGCCCAAGTCGACTCTGTCCTCCTTCTGAAGAGGGGACGGACAGTCACGGTGAAGAGGAGACTGAGGAGAGCGAGGCACTCAGCGCTGACAACTCGATCGTATTTACATTCAACGCATTTACTTCATGTTCAATATAATCACTGCGACTAGGAGAGATGTATGTCTCAGTGCAGTTCAAGAAATGTTAAAGGTCCAGTGTGTAGGATTTAGTGGCATCTGGTGGTGGAGTTATAGATCGCAAAACAACTGAACATCCCTCTTCTCACCCTCTCTGTTAAAATCTTGAATAATGTGAAAGGTTGTGTTGTGTTCTGTTTGACGTTTCTGGGCTACTGTAGAAACACGACGGTGCAACATGGCCGACTCCCTGGACTGTAGATTAAACAAGGCTCGTTTAAGGCAACAGAAACATGACAGGTCTTACTGGCAAGTGATTTATACACTCGTGAAAACATTATCAAGAATTTTAAAATCAATTTCTGCCGATTTATCCCCCTAAATCACGCACACTGGACCTTTAAAACCAAACATATCATAGTGGTTAAACACAGAACATACTATTTACTAAGTTTGGTGCCGTAAAAGTGGTGGAGCTAAATATTTAGTTTGTTCTGAGAAGAATAGAGAAAATGGTGGGAAACCCCAAAATGTATTTCTAGCTCATTGTTGATTGGAATCAATCTTCATCCATCAGAATATTGGAAAGTTTGCAGCCATGGTAGCGCTGCACAAAAAGCCTGAGAACCACTGAGATCATTGGGAGTGATCTTTTAATGACCATGAATATCAAAAGGAAGTTTCCTTCCATTAGATCGACTGTCTCTCTCTCACCTGAACACTGATGGCACTGAGGGGTTTCCTTCTTGTTGGGGCTGCTGGTGTCGGCATACTGATGGCTTCAGATGGCTTCCAGTCCATTACTGAGCTGCTGCCGTCCGACCCGAATGATGAATCACCGTCCTGTGTCCCAGCTGGCTGTGATGTAGCAGACATGTAGCAACGTTAACACAAAAATCTACTCGGACACAGAATTCAGATCGTTTTCCCTTCTGACATTACAGCCAGTACGGTAGCTGTGAACCTGAGCAAGTTGTTGAAAGCTGAAAACTAGCGACCTGCGACACAAGAATCTGGAATAGCAACTTCAATATAACATAATTATCCAAATGACGCGTAAACCTTCATGTTCCCCAGAGGATGAATCCTGCAGACTTGTGACTGCTTTATGGTCGTTTTTTCTCTAAATGGGACTTAAAACTAGCAATTGAGACAATAAACTCTTTTGGAAACTGTTAACTGAGGTAAGAAATCGGGTAGAAAGTCGCGCCACTTTCTCATAAGCTTATATAAAAAATGTGTGGTCAATGGTTTAATTCTACTAGCGTGATAGCATGCTAAATAAGGAGGGTAAACATGTACATAATCATACCTGCTCAACATTTCATTCCATCAGATACACCCGTCCCTCTCTTACCTGAGCACTGATGGCTCTGAGGGCCTTTCTTGTAGTTTGGGCCGGAATGGGTTCAGATGGCTTCCAGTCCAAAACTGAGCTGCTGTCCGATCCGAACGCTGATTCACCGTCCTGTGTCTCAGCTGGCTGTGACGTGCACACACACGTAACAAGACATTGTAACACCAAAAGAAAATAAATTCTTTATAACATTCAATCCGTATGGCTGTGAAAATGAGCAAGTTGTTGAAAAAAGAAGAACTTAACAATACCAAAGCAAATGACACTTGATCAGCCGTTTCATGTTTACTGAAGTTATGAATACAATCAGAAGTAGGGTCAATTTCTCATAAGCTTACATATAATCACTGATTATACTGACACTTTTACTTTAGTTTCCACATTAAAATCAATGGTTTAGTGCTAGTTGCTGACGCTGGCAAGCTCAATTTAGTGCACAAGTTAACATAATAGCTGCTAAACATCCACAAGAAAGTAAAGCATAGTATGACCTTGTTTCTCACCTCAGTGTCAGAGTTTCCTTCCATCAAGCTATCATTGTTGACATGCCTCCCTTTCTTCTTCCCCCTCTGTTCCTCCTCCTCGTCCTCTTGACCTTTGACCTCCTGCTCTGAGTCGTAGCCTTCGTGTGAACCTCTGAGAGTCGACAGGCCGCTGTCCATGTAGAACTCGGGCAGGCTGTCCACCTCGCACTCGCTGCTGTCTCTGCGCTTCAGGCCCGGGTCGCACATGGCCAGGGCCAGAGTGTCAACGCTGGGCCTGCGGGAGAATGTCTGGAATCCTCCATCCAAATTCTGGAACCTGAGGAAGAGGTCGGGAAATAATCAGTGACATAACACACAAGGGGCTTTTCAGCCACATGACGAAGGGCCATAACCTGAGTGTTATCATATAATCATATTTTTCATCTTCTCTAAGCATCTGCTTCATCACTATCTTAAATAAATATCTCAAGGCACATTGAACATTTACTCTACTGCCATGTTAGTCGCAAAGTTAAGTTTTCTTCCAAGAAAAGTAGATTTGATGTTTGTCAATGTGTACTTAAACTAAATCCCTTAAAAACCTGATAATCCTGGTCTGAAATAAAACCCTCCCAAGCTTCTAACCAGTTAATCCTCTTAAATCTTCTGTGTAACCTGAAACTTCTGGTCTGTTTGTGACTAAAAATAATGTGCTCAATGATAATGTGTGTTTATGGCTCTTACCTATCCATGAATGCATAAGGTGATGAGTAGCAGATGCTTTTACTTCTGTTTCTGTCCTTCATCTCTGCCGGTGAGCCCGCGGTACCAGACTGTAACACACACACAATTAAAAATAAAAATCAGTTTCAAATTGTTTGGGTTAACTGCCTGCGTTTTTAATTGACTGAATGCCTGAAACTGACAAATTGTTTTGCTGAACATCGTCAGACAAAATGCAGTTTTCAGCAAAACAAAAAGAATTTTGAAAGTTTTCTAATATGAAATATTTCTACAACTAAAACTTGGACAATAATAGTAACAGCATTAAAATGAAAAACAAAACACTTATGCCATTAAATGCTTGTCAATGACATTGCTTGATGTTAGCAATGGCCTAAATTAGAGCCAATTTAAAGGTTACAAATAGTCAACAGTTGATTGGGGTAACATTTCTGTGTATTAAATAAAAACCTGCCAGAGCTTAAAAATGCTAACATCTGTTTCACAGGACTAAGGTGCAAACGTGTAAACAGACATCTTTCTTTCTCCTCCCAGAGCATTTTCAAGCAGTATTACTGGTGTTGCTGCCGTCGCAAAGACAGAGTTACAGTTCACAACCACACAAGACATAATGTGAGTTTATTCCTTCATTTAGTCTGGGTTTCACAAGACACACAGCATTTTACAAAATGTTGTTCCATTGTTGTGATAACCCGATGAAGGTCGAATCATTGTATTTCAAATTTGTTTTGAATCAAATGAGTTTTTGTCTTGATTTGTTGGTTTTTCTGCGTACTTATCGATCTGCAGGTGTGCAAATGTGTTTTCTGAAATGTTGTTGTTTTGTACCCTCAGGGCCACCATAATGTAGTATGTGATGGAGACATGACACAATATAGAAATGCTGCCGGCATGCAACCTTGATTGGACCATGAGTCAGCCTTCATTGTCCTGGGAGATGTGATGCCCAGTGGCAAATTTTAGAAGTGAGGCTTCGTTTAGTTTAAACATTTGTGCTCTTTACCCGTTTCTCCCTATCCTGTTAGTAGCAGTTCCATTGTGTTGGACTTGCTATAATGTAAAAAAAAAAAAATTTTTTGGGGGGCTGAAATGTAAAACCCCTGTGGACTGAATGCAGTGGATTCAGATAACCTGCCAATCAGGGTGTGATGAAGCCCTTTTGGACCAAGTTTGGACTCACTCTCATTCTGAATCTGTTCCTGACACACTGCAGACCTCGTCCTGCTAGATTATCAGCTGTCTAGTTAGGCCACCATTGAGATTTCTTTGCTGCCCCATTTCATGCTAGTTTATTAAAGTGTTCATTCTTCAGCCCAGTTGAGTCACAAGTCAACCAGGCTGCCTGCATCGGGCCGTCCTTATTGTGCAAGTGTTGCTTGCCTTCCAAATAGCCGAACGTCTGCAGTTTTTCTTTTGTTTGTTTATCTTTGGTTTATCTTAGCGGAACCTCTTTAAACCCAAGCTCCTATACACCTCCAGTTCCAACATTTTATTTCATTGGGGACTTGAGAGCTTTTAAAAGGACATTTCAGTTGTATTATCCCCTGAAGAGAAATGTATTATCCAAGTACTTGACAGTTGGCATTCCCTGTAGACGTACATATCTTTTGTTTATATGTTTATGCAGGTTCGGCCTGGTTTGTGAGCATTATTACTGCCAGTACTGCTACATGAATGGTGACCAAGAAGGAACACGTCACACAAGAATACATCTTGCCAATAAATACATTCAGTGTTGTTCCCAATCTTCGGGATGTGTGTTTCAACAATCAAACATGTTGTATGAGTGTATAATTTTGTATCCATCATGTCTTTGGAAGACCTGGACATAACATTGTCCACATTTTTATCTGTTCGCTTCTACAGCTCAGGGATTTTGCGCAAAGTGCATAGATGCTATTCAGTCGAATGCCCGGCAGACAAAGTCTGAGTTCCAAGTATCCCTCACTGTTGTCACTGAAAGAAAGGATGTACAACTTCTTGTGAATGAGGTGCACACATTTCAACAGCAGTTGGGCTACTTGTCCATCAACAGTGCATCATTTCCCCGACAAAAGCGAGAGGTGGCTGTGGAAGAAGCTATACACCTGTTGTAGGCCCATCTCAAGCACACAAATCATTTGTTTTTCCCATTCAAAGATGTTGTTTTGTTGGTAGGTTCTGCTGGAGTTCATTGCGCAGGTGGAGATGACTCGACTCAATGTAATATTTTGCATATCAGGGGTATGAAACAATGACTGTTGTAGTTCTACCATACTATTCAGTACGCCAGAGAAAGATTTTGTATGTCGCAGTACACAGAATATCAAAAAATGGCCGGATGTCCTCCTTACTGGTCACATGCTTTTCAGTCTGATCTGACCCACAATCCTCTGAGCAGCGAAATCTACTGTACATCACACGGACTGATCCACAGAGACGGCACAGACAGACGACAGAAGATGCAATGACATCAGGACTTCACCGCTCTTGCAGATTGCGGACTTTTCCGGTACATTCCCAGGAAGTCTGTGAGTGCTGACGACCGTCGAAACCCACAATTCATCCACTTCAGTAGGACCCGAGGCAGACTTTCTGCAGACTTCCACATAGTCCGCTTGGGGTGCGGATGTTACAGATTGTACTTCCCACAGTTCATTGCAATACAGATGTGGCATTGTAGTTTTTCCCACTGAATATGTAAAACATTGATTTTATTGAAACGTCACTTGAATAAAATTGGCCAGAAATGACATTTTACCACATCATGATAAACAAATATGTAGACGTCAAGGGTATAGAGATCATAGTCTGTCTATTAGAGGCTTATTTAGCTACGCAGTTCACATCTGGATCGTCTACAAGTGATTAATTCTCACTCTTCTACAACAAGTAACTTATACAATAATACTGTAAGATACAGGCGGGTTGTGCCAGAGAACTTCATTACAAAAGAGCTATGAAGCAGTACATCACAAAATGTGTTTCAGTTCTTCAGAAAATGCTTTCCCTTTGCTTCACTGTTTTCCCCACAGGTTAACACTTGATGTTGTTGTCTTGCGACATCTCCCAGTTTTCCTCGGTGGTGATGGATGTGATTTCTTCAAAGTATTGCAGAACTTGGTGTGTTGCTGGTTTTTCAATGTGAAGTGACTCAGTACTTAAACTTTTCTTTATACCTGCAGGACGGAAGTGTTGCGTACGTGCCAGCGAGAAATGCTCTACAAGATTAATAATAGACCAGTCACCTATTTTTATATTTTGCTTGAGGTGTGCCCGACCTTTTTGTAAAAAAACAGGCCTACTGTATCTATATTTTGCTAAATTGAACCACCCGCATACAGGGAATGTCTTCAGCTGGCTTCCACTTCGGGGTCTTGATCACTCCAACCACATTTAACCAACAGCTGACGGCTGCTAAGTAACTTTTATCTGGCTCGCTGTCTGTAGATATTAACGTACCTGTTTTACTCAAAGCTCAAGTTTCACAGCGCGGCTGGCCAGGTGAATCATCGGAAAGCATAACCCCAAATATGAAAGCTTGTTTTGCCTTTTACTCACACAAACCTACACACCAAAATGTTCTGATTTATAGTACAGTACATGTGCAATGTAACTTTGTGTCTTCAGTAATACTGCAACTGGAACACATATTTGAGGAGGTAGGTTTGTGCCTGTGTTTATAACTTTTAAATGGATGTAAAGCTGATGAAGAGTTGTAGTTGACCAGTTTAAATCTGGAATTTACAGTGACACCGAGCTGTTCTGACAAAAATCAGACCATAGGCTCTCCTAAAACCTTTTAAACATCTGTTTTCTAATTAATTGTTTTGCTATTCTTAAGTGTTTAAATTATTTAAATAGGTTTAGAAAGGAAGATTATTGCTAGACTAGTGAACTGCCTTTCAGAACCTTGTGCCTACATTACCCACAATGCAATTTACCATGGAGGCGGTATATCAGTTCACATGCAGCTTCCTCTGGAGCTGCGTAAGACTTATACTACTTTATTCACATTATGCAGTGGTACTCCCAAAGACCTGTAAACACACTTTAATATGTAATATTGGTGGAATTATCCTTTAATCCCACTTTCTTACTGGATTCCCCTCATATCCAGAGTAATCCGATTTCATGCTGAACTTTGATGTATTCAGTCAAATGACCCAAAAGTAAACTCAGTTTTTATATAAAGAAGCACCAGAACAGCACCACCAAACCCAATGCACTGAAAAAACTTTGTCCTTTTGCAGTTTGAAAACTAAACTAGTTTTGAATTTTGATTAATCCTCTATTAAACGTTGCAGTTTTACCCTGGTGATCCTCTCCAGAGCGGCCCTCAAGCCATCGTTGGTGTCATGGAGCTTCCTGTTGGCTACCCTGTCCACACACACACAGAAACAGTTGTTTTAATGACATGACATCTGGGTACAGTGAGATCTCTATCCATGACAGTGTGTGTGTGATACTGTCCGACTTACTGCAGAATCTCAATCTGGCTCTCCAACACGTCTCTCTCATCGTTGAACTGCTTCATGAGCTCCTCGTCTCTGCAAATCAACAGTCAGATATCAGTATTTACAAAAAACTTCAGTCAAAGCAGAGAACTTTTCACAGCAGCTTATCAGCTGATCCACTCTGTCATAACATCTCTTTCATGACTAACAGGAGGGGATAGAGAAACAACAATGTAAACACTGAGATGGTCAGAGTTATCCTGCTGTTGCTTCTGTTGCTAAGCGACTCTCCTGAATAAGTAATTGTGTGTGTGAAGTCTCTCCAGGATATCCTGTTTCAGCTGTGACAAAAAGAAAACACCCCCGGGATCATCAGGAGGAGGCGGGACCTCTGGCTCTCTGTAAGTCTCTGCAGCTAAACTTCCCAACAGTGAGGTTTGATCAGCAGACTTAGGCCTGAGTCATAAACTAACGCACTTTTAATTAAAAAGATTTAACACTAAATGTGAGTGAGTAAAGGGAGCAAATAGTTACTATTCTCAAGTGCACATCAGGGTAATTATAGCTTTGTAGTTTTCATTTGTTTTTGTTTTAAAAAAAATGTTTCAATCCAGTTTAGTTTCATTTAGTTTGAGTTTGTTTTTAGTCATATTATTAGAGTACACTATCATTATATAAAAATGCAACACAACTGACTCACAGTCAAATATGACATCCCAGTCTCAGAAAAGATCTGCATCTGTGCCTCCTCACGCATGTTGCATGGCTAAAACTGTTTTCCTTGTATATTGTTATGTAACTTTAGTTTGGTATACTATATTGTTTTTTTATTGTTTATTTTACACTTCAGAAAACCTGCTCTTCAAATCAGTAACTCTAGTTTGACTGTCAGAGTTCACACTGAAGTCGACAACAACCTTATACTTTTTTCTTCTCACTGGGAAAATATTACATTTACATTTCAGAACTGAGGCTTATCAGACTGCATTTTGCTCTCAATTCAAACTCTTAGTCATAATGTTGCAAGTGAAATCGTATGGAAAAAAGAAGTGATTGGGTTTATGAAGACATGAAACATACAAACACCAACACGGAGCACGCGCAAGATTAAAAAAGAGAGCAAACTATGGTAAATTTACTGTTCAGAGGTGATGCTTTGATCAGTCAGCTCCGTCTTCAGAGAGTCCATCTCACTGTGCAGACAGGCCACTTTGGTCTGAGACCTCATTAGCTCCTGTTTTAACCGCTGGTTATCCTGCAGACATGAAGAAGGGATGAGAAGGAATATGAGCAAAGAGACGCTCCTCTTTCAAATGTTCAGAAATTACAGAAACATGTTATAAAAGGGGATATTCAGTCTCACCAGCGTTAGCTCGTTGATCTTCTTCCTCAAAGCCGGGCTCTCGTCGTTCACAGTGATGTTCTTGTACTTCTCTTCTATCTGATGGTTCACACATTTAGGATGGAGGTTATTTGACTTCAGACATGGTTGTTGTTGAAACGGCATACAGTGTATATATACACACACATTCACACAATCATGGTAACTTTTGGAAAGTGGAAACATTTCTATGACCTTCTATCAACAGCGCTTTGGAAATCATAGAAAAGATTTAACTGTGTTCACTAAAGAGACGCATTTTATATGCTGTAAAAAAGAAAGCGTTATTATGGATCCCACGGCTTTTCTTGCTCTGCCTCTGATTGGTTGCCTTCATTTGCTGCATTGATATAAGTTTGATTCGAGGGTAGCGGCTGTATTGTGTGAAGTTTTCTTGTGGTGTTGATACAGCAGTTTATGAGCTGTAGTTTCCCTGGTAAACACACCGACCTCTTCTGACTCCTGCCTGGTCTGTTGACAATCCTCAGTGTCACTCATCCTCTGCCAGCCTAGAGGCTCTGCAGCTGTGACAGTCAGACAGGTCAGTGTGTTTACTGGGGAAACAATAGCTCACAGCCTGCTGTCTCAGCATCACAGCTGGCTGGGACCCTGATGACTGGCTGTCAAGGCTTTCCTCATATATAAGTGAACATGGTTTTATTGTGTTTGACCATCAGTCTTGCAAGGGAAGCAGTGGTATCTAAACAGTGCAGTTAAAGTATTGCTCTGTGCAACATGTAACTACAGCCGGGGTTAGCATTGTGTTGAAAGAAGGGTGAGTAAGCCTGAGTTTAATCATTCTTTTAGTCTATATGGAGACATTAAAGCAGACAGGTGCTGTAAATCTTACTTAATTGATTTTTCCAAGAGCTTTAATACAATCCATCTACAGATGTTTTCTTTTTCCAACCTTATCTCCTGTATGACATTTTTGTATGTACTGTATATGATAAATTAAATGAAGAATACTTCTTATTATCTACATGGTATTCATGATTCATTTGAAGAGGGCAGATATGACAAAAATACATAAGTTAGTGGGTGGTACATATGAACACAGGAGTCTGTATTGACCCACAGCGTTGACGTCGTGTTATAGTGAAAATGAAGTGAATTATTTACCAATTTCATCCTCTGGATCTTACACTGCAGCTCACACACATCAGTTTCGTAACTTCTCCGTAACTCGTTCAGTGCAGCTTCTGCTCGCTTCGTCTCCTGCACAAGCACAGACACAAAGAAATACAAGAACAACATCAAATAATGACTTGCAATGAGATAAGGGTGTGTGTTTGCTCAGTTTACAGTTGTGTAATTACTGTGACACCTTAAAGTGCTACTTCAGGGCAGCTTTTGAACCATAGAAGGAGGTCGCTGAATTTAAAAATGTTATCAGAAAACTGTTTATCTACAGTTTCCAAAAATATAAACCTCCCTTAAAGGTGTCAGAACACGTCTGTGCACATGGATTACAGTGTGAGAGGATACAGGTGAGTGGCCTCTAATTTTGTGTGCTTTTCTTATGCACAGCAAACAGTGGCTCCCGGGTTGAGTCAATGAAGTACACTTACATAAGTTCATAAACACACACAGTGATAAGACAGAGTTTATGTTTCCAGGCAGGTTTCAAGGAAAACCCCGGGAACAGAGATAAAAATAAATGAATACAACTGAAGGAAATCTGAAGCCTGATGCAGCTGGTGTCCTTTTCTGTCTCTGAGTTGTTTTCATGTCATGGAAAACTTAATATTGATATCAACATTTACAACAAGCTTCATTCTTAACCCTCCTGTACCCTCTGAAACTGTGTTTAACAGCAGAGAATACGCTTTAAATTTTGTTCAGCTTTTTTCTTTCCCTAAAGTGACCCCAACATTAGAAAAAAGTAAATATTGCCTTTATTTATATTTCCATGGAAGCTGTACACAGATTACAGGTACAAAGATTGTCTTTGGGTCATTTTTGAACAGGCAGTTAAAATCACAGTCACAGATTCAGTTACAGACTACAAAACACACACACAAATACACACACACAGTGCTGAGCTGCTTGTTCCCCTGGTCGTTGTTGGTTTACGTTCACATTTGACTATTATTGGAAGTGCCTTCAGTAAATTGCATTCAAAACTACTTTCTGCGCATTTGTTATACTTTCTTGGGCTATACAAGTATTTTCTCTTGATTAAAAAAAAGTGTGTTTACCACCTTTGCAGTACCTTAAGAAATAATAATAATGCTCAAAATCTACCTTAGTAAAGAAAACATATATGACAGGTGTGTTGAAATAAAAACGAGTGGTGTCCACTGAATGAATGCAGAATGTCTGTCTGCAATGTAAAAAGGGAAAACTCTGATATTCACACAGTTTCATGACAGATTGTTCCTTCATGCAAAATAGATTTGGCATTTAAAATCTTCAGATCTTCAGGGAGGGTGGGTCATTTTTGGGGCGTATACAGAATGTGAAGACAACAGGAGGGTTAACTCATCCCTCACTGCAAACAGGTTGAAAACTACGAACTTTCAAAGCGTCCAGATTCTTTTGAATATTATCATTTTCATCCACACGTCAGCCATCCTTATCATTCCAAACACGCGAGGATAAATCAATGTATCTCCCGTGTCATATTTGTACAGACAGAGTTGTGAAATCCATCTGACCATCAGGCGTGTCTGAGTTCATCAGTAATCTGATATTCAGCCGCGTTCGTTTGTTTGACATGAGGGAAGAGCTGAACAAACGCACGCTGCTTATCGCTGCAATGACACAAAACTCCAGAGAAACAATGAAGCGGGAACATTAAGATCCAAAAGTTGTGTTTTTGCGTTTAGCCCACCTGCTCCCTCGTTTTTCTCTCAGCAGCGTGGATGCGTTGGTCCATCTCCTCCTCCATTTCACTGAGCTGCATCGATGCCTGGTCCTGCGCTCTGCAAGACAGAAACAGGACCATTTCACTGCGATGCAAACACAACCGTCCTACTGCGTACCAGCTTATCCTAATCATCACATAAGGTTTCCAATAAATACGTCATCAGCTCATAGCTCTGTTGATGGGCTCTAGTGCTAAAACATCTCCATCTCCATCCATCCCTCTGTAGTATTCATAAAGATGTCTCTGCAGTCCCATTGTGTCTGAGAACAACAGGGACATCTAAGCAAGTGTTTAACCGTGTGTGTTTCCCACCGTTTGATGGCGAGGGCCAGGTTCTCCATCTCTGAGTTCTGCTGCTTGATCTCTTTGGCGAAGTTCATGATGACTTTCTCCAGCTGAGGTATCAGTCTGGGCTCAGTCAGACTGATGTTCTGGTACAACGTGGCTGCTTGGTCAGTGCTGGAGGACAAAACAAGCGTTTAAGAATCCTTTTTCAAGTGGCAGTGAAAACATTCTGCTATGTCAGCTCTGTTATGTATGATAGGTGGATTGCAGACGGTGTTAGTCTTGGTATCTAATTGTCAAACAAATTGAAAAGTGAAAAACCATAACTGTAGAATATTCGATGGTAATCATTTAAGGTTTAAAGGAACAATTGATGAGAAGATTGACATCACTCATTAATGTCCTTTCAATACAGACAGCAGCAGGTTAGCTTAGCTTAAGGCAAAGACTGGATAAGCGGGGAAAACAACTAATCTGACTGTGAAAACAACACTTTGCAGTTTGATATGCATTAAGGTTTTGCATGCAAGACACTATGACCATGTTATTGTCATCAATTTTTTGGTATTAGTTTTGGGATTTTCTGTGTTCTTTTTCATCCTTTACTAGTGTGATGTAAACAAACAATAAATAAATAAATATTCTGGCATGTAACTCTCAATAAAACTGATGTTAAGCTAGCCAGCTGCAAAATGTCAAATTCCTTTTAAACCATATGAAAAATAAAACCTATTATAAAGTTTGGTATCCAGCTGTTCCTGTGCAACATACATTCCTAGTCCATGAAGTTTCTTTTTGCCCGAGAATAAAACAATGAAATAAAATAAAGTCTGCAGGAATCTGATTAGATGATGCACTTTATATGTTTCTCCAGTGTATGTGGGCCATATGCTTTATAACTCAACTAAATAACGTATAAATAATGTTTAAGTTGAGTTTATGACCATTTTGTAACATTGTGCAGTACACAAATTCGTAATCCTAATTCTTAAAAGATCAAAAAACTTATTTAATTGCAATTTTGTTTAACCTTATGTCACATTGTTTTACTACATTTCAACCAAAGTTCCCCGAACAAAACAAAACAGAAACCTAATCACAGTTTATCGCATGTGTGTCTGAAGTCAGTGTAATAACGTTGAGAAGGTATCTTTATGTAACAGCGTGATGGTGAAAGTGGGTCATATAAGTCAGTGAATGTATGTGTTTGCCTTCTGACAGGGCGGACTGGCTGTAACGCTAAAGCATATAGACACTGCTGCGTGTCTGTCGATAACTCAGAGTGACACACGGCTTGCTGCTCTGTCATACAGCGTCAAAGAAACACACACAGATGAGCACAAACAAACAAGCAGTCCATAGAAACTGTTGTTAGGCTGTAACTCATGTTCATGTGATTTAAAGATCTTACAAACATGTCAAACACTTAAGATCTTATGTGCACTGGAACAAGAAAAAGCCACCAGGAGCTGCAAATATTTTGTTTGGCTAAATCCCGGCTCCTTCAAAAACATCTCAGAAAACTTAATAGATGTGAAGGCTGAAACTTCTTGGTAAGGAAGCGACAGAACAGGAGTATTTCCCAAACATTTCAAACCAAAACCAAATGAGGAACGCATAGAGGACATCTTATCTTCTCTGGACTGTCCCAGTCAGCTGAGAGTCTGAGGGCATCATGACATCAGCCTCACTCAGCTATACCATCACCAAGAGGAAGCTCATCGATTTTCTGCTCTCAACGTCTCAAATTTACACAACACTTTCCTTTCAATCCCAGAAAAAATACAGACACTTGTCTGAAGCGAGCTGTGCGCTCCACGTTCCCTCAGCTGACTGCTGTAACACTGACTGCAACTGCTGAAGATAACAGGGTGTATTTAGACGATGGCACCGCTGTGGCAATCAATGTCAACGCCACCAAAGAGCAGCAGCACGAGGAAGAGTCTTATGTCAGGCCTGGGGACAGACACAAACACACACAACCACACACACAGACACACACACACACACACTCTAGGGTTGAGCAGAAAGATGATGCCATTGTCCATCGCCAATTGCTGTGTCCACAACCAACGTGTCCTGTACTGCACCATTGTAACATCATGATATTAATATACCTCCCATCACAGACCGCAAAAAAGTAGTTTGTCCCTTCAGAGATGCCATTATACGGGACATGTGGGAGAGAAAACAAACACAAGCTTGTAGCTGCTCAATGCGCTAAAATACGTTGCTATATATACCAATAATTTGTTTTCCTAATTAAACCAGCTGAGCTTTTATTTAGTTATAAAATAATTAGACACCAAGCTGTAAATCTGAGCTACAGCTGACATGTGTTTTCTATGTATTCTTAATGGTTAACAGGTCCTTTCAAACAAAGACTCAGGAGGAACCTTAACTCTCAACAGAGAAGATGCAAAGTGATGATACTCTTTGAAAAATGTAAAACTCAAAGCAGTACTGTGGCTAACATGTTCAATAGGAATCTAGAGACGTGAAAGATCTAAAAAGATAAGAAAAAAATCTTGCAGAAATGACATTGCAGACAATAACAGGCAAACTGTTGTGTAGATACGTTTACAACTATCAACTAAGTAGAGCTCAACAGTCCCCTTCTGTATTCAGCCATAGATACCAGCCACTGTAATACACCGGAAATTTTTTATCATGCTCCATGTACACAATGTTAAATTAAGTGAGAAACAATTCCTGGACCTACACCAAAAGTTAACAGGGTCTATTCTGGACCGAGACCCATCGTCCACCCAAGTTTCAGGGAAATCTGTTTAGTAGTTTTTGTGTAATGCTGCTGACAAACCAACCAACAGAGATGGGCGGAAACATAACCTGTAAATAGTCGGCTTAAGTTAAGCAAAAGTGGAATAAATAGTGAGGTTACATTTGCAAAACAGTGTCTTGATTTAGATGAATAGAAAATAAAATTGTCAAGGAAGAGAATCTATTCGGATGTTGACAAAATTATTTCATTTATTAATTTTTTTATTTACACAGCATCTAAGCCTAAATATCTCCCCCTTTCAAACGGTGTTAATAAATCATAAATCCAATAAAAATCTGCGAGATTCCGACCTGACAGTAATATAATGTAATGTAATGTGGAACCCTGGGCTGCACAATTA
This sequence comes from Sparus aurata, assembly GCF_900880675.1. Lineage (NCBI taxonomy): Eukaryota > Metazoa > Chordata > Actinopteri > Spariformes > Sparidae > Sparus > Sparus aurata. The sequence continues at coordinate 29,608,211 of NC_044191.1, forward strand.
ATCGCAAAATAATCAAAATCGCAATCTAAGAGCAATATCCAAATCGCAAGTACTACAATTATTTTTTAAATGTAAAATGTGTCACAAAACACTTTTTTTAATTACATTTTCCTTTAAGAGACGCTCTGATCTCAGATGCTTTTTCTCCAGATGTAATAAAACATATTAGTTGGGCAGAGACCAGGAGAAACTCCACATCATCGTGACTTTACTAGTTTTTCAGTGACAATGAAAATTGTGTTGTCATATTTAACCATCCATAATAATCATGAATTATGATATTAATATCACTTTCTGACCACATAATGCAGCAGAAGATCATGACCGTAACTGACAGTATTTCACTGTTACGGTCCTTTTGGTCTTGGACCACTTAAGTAAATCTCCCAGAAACATGAGAAGTGACTCATCTGTCTTCTGTAATAAAGCCGCTGACACATTCGTCTTATTTACATAACACAGACACAAATGAGAACATGGTGAGTTCTGCAGAGTACACACAGGCCTCTGAGTAATTATTTGATTTTTAACCGAATGTCCAGTTGTGATGTACACATTGACGATTCTGAGGAAACTGTGACAAAAATGTTCCTATATCAGTAGAACAAAGTTCATCGATTAAGTTTTAGTTACTTTCCAAACATTTGCCATAAGTTTTCTTACATCCTCCCATAAAATTCCAAACTAATATTCAGGGACTTTGGTACAATCCACCTTATAATGGAAATATTCAAAATCGCCTCATTACTTTTTAATGTGAGGTGGAGAATCAGTCATCCACAAGAAACGAAACGTTCACAATGAGGCTCCTTCACTCTATACAATTATTCAAATAAATAGCTCTTTAAAAAACATATTTTCCTAAAGCCACACAGCATCAGACAGTGGGTATCATTGTGGAAATATGTGGACTCCAGTCATCGTAACTTAGACTTGAGTCGACTCAAGTTTGTGTTTTGGTGACTTATAACTGACCTGGACAGAAAATAAATGACTCGAGACTCAACTTGTCTTACAAGTTAAAGACTTGGGATGTTTCTGAGGAAAGAAATAAGAAATATATCAGCTTTTCATAAAGTTATTTGTTTTTGTTTCACTGAATATCAATTATATACCAAAAAACAGGTTGGTAAATAACAACTAATATCATTATTAGACAGGAACTAATATCTTGTTTGACTCTTTGAATCACTGAGCGCTGCAACAAACATCAATTTGATTGATTGATTCAGTGGTTTTACCATTTCCTCTGTTGATTGTTTGTTTGGTCTTTAAAATATCAAAATTAAAATGCCTTATTTTGACTAAACCAAGTGTTTAAAACTTTAACTACCAACTTCATAAAATCATCTTTATTATGAAGCGATGACTTGGGGATGTTTGACGTTGTGACTGTTAAAGTTTTCTATGAGTCAACATGGAAACGTCTTCTTTATCTTTGGATTATCATGAGATGCCTTCAGGACAACAAACACACTCAAGACAAATACACGTACATCTGAATCACTCGCACACAACTGTCACTCTCTTCTCTCTCACAGTATTTGCATGTTATTCAAAAATGGCTGCTTAAGTTCAAACATGAGCGTCAGTTGAGCAGTTTTGACACTTTTAAACAACTTTTTTTTTTGATGCAATGAATTCTGCTTCTGCCTCTTGTCATAAACAATGTGTGTATTTCCCTGTGGAGATCTTTACGCACACTGCCCTCACTGTTGAACTCATATCACCTGAAACATTTCCATATTTTAAAACGCCTTCACGGCTGACTGATGAGCGGACAGACAAGTGTGTGTGTGCGCGCGCTCTCACCAGGGGATGAACTTTGCCTGGTCGCCCATTTTTCTCTCGAAGTTCTCCCAGGCGACGGACACCTCTCCTCCGTCCGACTCCATCACATCCCCGTAGCGGTCGTGGAAGCCGCTGATGAACTCCTCCAGGGTGACGGTGCCGTCGCCGTTGAAGTCCAGCCGGTTGAAGATGCGCTCGGCCTCGGCCTCGGGCACCTGCAGCTCCCCGCAGATGATGAGGAACTCGCTCTTCTCGATCTCGCCGGAGTTGTCCACGTCGTAGGTCTGGAAGAGGGTGCGCAGCCGGTCCTGCTCCTCCGCGCTCATGCCCTTGATGGAGGGAGGTGGTCCGCTGGAAAAACAGAAGGCGTTTCAGTGAGTTAAGGGTGGCCACCGAGACGACCCAGAGACCCTAAAAAAAATAAAAGTCCCGGAGGTTTTATTCTCCTGACGCTTGAAAACCGCGAAGCAAAACTCCCAAAACTTCCAGACGTGCGCGCTTTTATCCAAAACACGTCGACAGCTGTTACGCTTTAACAAAAACACAAAACAAAAAACCATCGAGTTTATCCATTTTGACGACGTAAATCAATCAAACGTGGACCTTGCTGCTCCTGTGCTGTGTCTTCACCGGATCATTTCCCGGTTGGTTGCAGCGAATAATCAGCCGGGCGGACAGAGAGGCTGCTGTGAGGCTCAGGTAACGCGCCGGTCACCTACCTGTGCGCGTGAGAGAGGTGTGTGTGTGTGTGTTCCCTCCTCTCTCTCTCTCCCGTGATGAAGCTGAATAGACTTTATAGATTATAGAAGAGAGAATCAAGAAGATTTATAATCGCACAGGAAAGAAAGAAAATACGTTTTTATATCTGAGTGTAACTCAGTACAGTTTTAGACTATTGATACATTCATACGACTCTAGTTTTTGTTTTAATTCATTATTTACATCCTTTAAAGGCCTTTTTTTATCACATGAATCACCAATTTACCTTCAACTTTAATCTGTGACTACTAAATTTCTTTGTGGCTTTACATTAATTAAAGATGCACTTTGTAGTCTTGAGGAAGACATTTTATTCAGAAGAGACTCAACAAACTCAATAAATTGACCTTAAAGGACAAAACAGTTTCATACTGATTTCCTTTGATGATGTGTGTATATATATAGGCTATATATATATATATATATATATATATATATATATATATATATATATATATATATATGTGTATATGTATATGTATATGTATATATATATATATATATATATATATATATATATATATATATATATATATATAATGTGTGTGTGTGTATGATATCTTTTGATTATTTTTTATTATTGTTTGTTGTTTTGCAATAAAAGCAATTCTGACTAAATTCTGATATATGGCGGACCCTGCCACCTTTCAAGCTTCAAACAGTGTTATTTTTTCCTCCTCTGAGAACAGCTTATTCATTCAGTTATGGAATGAAAATAAATAATTAAGTTTGTATTATTACCTCATTAATAACCTAAACATCAAAATTCTGAGTTTGAATTTCTTCTCCAAAACTACATAGTGCCCCTTTAAGGAAGCAGCAAACATTTGTATAATAATGATGATGATAATAATACTTATTTTCAGTTGAACTCATCTCACTTACAGAAAACAGCCGGGCCGGATTATCCCACTTAGAGGCGTCAGGGCAAACAAAGAGCTGTGGGTCCCCGTTCAGCCCCATGTGCTTTTCCTCTGCTCAGGGTGGTTATTGATAAAATGCATCATGTTGTCACAATATCAACTGATATATAAAGGACAGATTATCACTCCCAGCTCATCAAATCAAGGCTGTAACCATGAAGTCAACCCTGGGGGAGGGGGACCAAATCTGCTAGGTGGTGTACTACGGCAACACCACTTGGACAAACCACATACAGAACTGCTATATTAGAGCTGCTTGTAGTAATAACAGAAACTTGGGATAAGAATTGCTGTAGCCAGTGCAGAGCCGGCAGCAAGGCGACACCGAATGGTCAGTGTTTTATGTTTTATACAGCGATGACTAATCAAAACTGATTCAGTCTAATATTACAAGCAGTTGTTCTGAATCCCTAATCATCCTGTCCTAATGTACTTTGGTTACACCTTCAAATTATTATTACTTTTATAACTTGTTGTTAACCCCGTGAAACTTTTTGTTTTGTCACCAAAACTACTTGGTATGTTAAGGAAACAATCATACTTTGGGTTCAAATAATCACAATGCATAACGTAACTGATGTAGAGTACGTTACGGCAGATATGTACTTATGATAACTTAAAAAAAACAATCATTCTTGACTCTCAGTTAGATTCTGGACACGAACCCTGGTCCCCAGAGGGTAAAGTGCTGTATCCAACCAATCCGACACCCCGACCACTCCCTGACTCAGACATTTCTTGCTCTTGCAGTGACACTTTAGGGCTACAGCGTCAAACCTAGAAGTGAAGAGCAACTGAGCAGGATGCTGTTATTTCGCCCCTTGAAGTCACCTTAAAGGAGTAATATGCAGTTCTCTGTTGCAGCTTGGAAATCAGACAGTCAAAGTCAACCCCTCCTCTCTGCCCCATCTTATTTCCATAGTCAGAACTTTATTTTAAAATCAACAGAAACCCCTCAGGCCGGTCAACAGCACAACGTTCTCTACTAATTGTGTTTCTGATCCCTTACCTGGATACAACAAGTTCCTCATTGTCTGAAAATTCTCCCCCACTTTTCGAGTTCATGTACTCCGATTCGGAGTCGTCTTTATCCTCCAGGTCCTGGTCTTTGAAGCCGCTGATGAACTCCTCTAAGGTCACCGTGCCGTCTCTGTCGACGTCCAGGCGCTTGAATATCTTCTCCGCCTCGTTGGACGGCACTTGGAGCTCCTTACAAATAGTAAAGAACTCATCTTTTTCGATCTGCCCCGAATTATCCTCATCGTAGGCGTTGAAGAGCAAAGTCAGACGTTTGCGTTCGTCCATACTCATACCTTTTCTTTTCGCCATGGCTGTGCTTTCTAATGTGGCTCAAGAAGGAAGACGGCTACAGATCGTCAACAACAGATGAGGGTGCTTTAAAAAGAACCTGTGCAGCCAATTTGATCAGTTTCAAACAGTTAAAGACAACATTGAGCTTCCTTGTGGTGAGAATAAGAAAAGGTTAGAAGCCGGCTGCTAGGTTGGAGCGGGTAAAACATTTCCCTCCATGTCTGAATAAATCCCATCGGTAGAAAGACTCCAGGATTCTTCTGAATCCTCCTGCTACCTCACTTTTATACCCTTCCTTTTTCTTTTTCACGTGTGGTGTTCACTCCTGACGAAAACACATTTATTTTTGGACCCAAAATGACAGTGTTGCAAATGCTGTTAAAGCCATGACTGGTATCAAAGTGGAAGAATCCCTCGAGGAAATAAGAGTCTGGCCAGTTATCTGCAGGAGGAGCGATGAGTAGAGATTTAGTTTGAACTACGAACAGGATCAAACGTGAATCCTCAGTTTCAACATGTAGAAATATCTCATACAGCAGTCGAAATTCGTTGTACGTGCTTTCTGCCAATGTTTTCTATCTTTAAATGCTAGTGAAAAAAACCGTAAGACACACATGACTCACTTTAATTACTTTACTTACTAGATCTCAGATAATGTTGGCATTCATACTTTCTTTCTTCAGTGTTATAAACTGTGGGGAAATTATTTGCTTGCACTTTTTCCTCCATTTTATAACCACCTCCTTGACCAGAACACATCACTGTGTATGTTATGATCTGGTCTCCTGGTCTTCATGAAGCCTGGAGGGAGCCGCATCGGAATTTTTTTTATTTACAAAGACACACTGGGTATATTTTATGTTTATTTAAGGGTTCCCATGCTTTTCAAAGAACTTGGTAAAACACCTTTCTCATAATCTGAAGATTATTCTATGACTACAGGGCACAGAAGGCACTACAGCTAAATTAATTTGTCACCCCAAGAGTTCAAAACACTGATTAAAAAAGGCTGTGATTGTTCATTCTTAGCTCGACTTTGTATTACATATCCCTTGTCTATTCTATAAGTAATAATAATCTGTTTTGACTTGCTCTTTGTATAATTCCTTCAACTTTGTACTCGTGCAATCTTTTGCCAAGGTCGAAAAAAAGAGATTTAGATTCAAATAGACCTCCCGGTTAAATACATATATAAGTAAATCAAAATGTAAGCTCCCTTCTGTACTGCAAATATGTGATCTACAGAGTATATCATGTTTATTCTGTATATAATGTCTGACTACCTGCACTTTATATTCAGCCTACTGTAACTGCTCCACAAGTCTGTTTTTATCGTAGATGTCCAAATTTATAAATGACTTACTCCTTATTTTAATTTATATATCACCACAACACATATTGACATTACCCTGTTCTTTATTGCTGTTGTAGTATTTGTACAAAGACATTAAAAACTGAATCTAATCTACTACTCAAAAGGACGTAAATGCCACTATGAGTGATGCGTGTCGAGCGCCTCTTTCACAAAAATACAGAAGTCACTAACGAGGGGAGGTAGAGACGAGACGTTAACGAGTCTGCTCAAACCAAAGCACAGCTGGATGATATTGAGCACATCCACAACACACACAGTCACACATACAGCTACATTTAAATGCATTTTATTCATCTCAGTCTTTTCTTTCTACTCGTTTGTGTTTTGTCCAGGTGTGTACGAATGTGTCAGTGTGAGTCAGGGCTGTGGGTAAACTTTAACAGCGGTGTTAACTCCTCTGATCTCTCTCTCGGTGGGGAGACGAGTACAGCCGTAGAGATGGAGCACCTTCAACCTGAAGGAACATAGACGAAAGTAAAATGTCTGCAGAGCAAAGGCTGGATGTTCGGCGTCTGTATTAGGCACAACAACATAGGCAGAGATAAACTCTCTCTGATCTGCTGTATCGGTCCAATAATTACACCACTAGCAGCTGATCAGTCTCCGCTTCACAAGAAATCGCACCACAAAGTCGTCATTGTATTCATGTTGTACAGTGTTGGTACAGGCTTCATTTTGATCATCACTCTGCTCATCATGACAAAGAGGAACTGCCAGCATGTTGTGTGTTTGGAAAGTCTTACATGTTATTAAAAAAAGCCAAGTGAACTCATTTTTAAGAGGGAACTTCAAAAATGTTGTCAGCTTTGACCAAATTAATGTCCAGACAATTCAACTAATACATAATAAACATGTGTTGATTTGTTTGTCAGCAAAGTGCAACTTTACAGTTGAAAGCAGGGAACTGTTTTTTGTGAATGACTTTACAGCGCAGAGTTAAACGAATTACCGATAAATACACACTCTGTGTATTTGCCTGTGTATGTTTACCTCCTGCAGCGTCTGCAGAGCTTCAGTATGTTCTCCCGGCTGATGTGGCAGAAACTGAGTTTGACAGTTTGAAGGTGTCCACTGCAGTAATTTGCCAGCAGAGAAACCCTGTGACACACAAACACACTGTTTCTGTAAGTCACTGGGACATTTTACTCCTCGCCATCACATTGCTTGATATCTGGGCCACACGCAGCTGAAGTGCACAAGGAAGTATTTATGTTACAGTAGATGCAGAGAAACATTCAGTGGCGTCGGACCCTCTGTTTCCGGTTCCAGTGGAGCTGAGATCCAGCTGCTCAAGTCTTCTACACCCCAGAGCCAGAGACCGAACTCCTGCATCTGTCACCGCCTTACAACCGCTCACATCGAGGGATCTGACACACACAAACACACACTGTGAGTGTCAGTAACACATTAGTCATGACTATCATCCCCATAACTGCACCAGCATGAGTCGAACTCCACTGATAACCCAGAGAAAAGAGCACAAGTATGGCAGCATAGGTCAAGCATAGGTGTGTGTTTGTATCTGTGTACCTGATATAAGGTGTGTATTTGCTTAAGTTCAGCAGTGTCAGGTCGGTCACTCCAGGGCAGGAGTTCAAGGTCAGACTCTGAATTCTGACACAGTTTTGAAGCAGAGTGTCCACTGTGGGGTCAGTAACCTGTCACATTAACAACAGACACAGAGAGGACATTTAACTCTCTACGTAAGACTTTGTATTGCATGAATTTCAAAGTTAAAATTCAACATATCTGGAATTTCCAGTTGCAGAATTTGAAACCCACCGCCTGCAATCCGGTGAGATTAAGTGAAATGAGACATTTGAGCCGTGATGTCATCAATGTGAGACTGTGTGCGTTGACTTTCGGCACCTGTCCGATGTTGAGATGCTCAAGGCGAGGACAGATCTGAAGCACAAAAACTGGAAACCTGCTCATACTGTTCATGTAGCAGAGAACATATTGTTGTTGCGTTGCTCTGTATAATCAGTCTCTCTCACATGTTAAAGTGTGTCTGAACAGTTTAAAACCAGAGAAACTGCATTCGATTGCTTTTCAAATTAATCGAATACCTCAAACACTGTCTGTAGACACGATGGAGTGAGGAACTGACAGCCGAACATCTCCAATCTGCACAGACTGATGTGAAAACACACTCACACAAACTCCTTAGCATATTGAGTTACATGACAGGGAAAGTCCATTGCTGGAGGTGGCTGTCGTCATTACCAAGAGGAACAAAAACTAAAATAATCAGGTAGTTAATTTGGATTTTGAGAGCATGAAACTTCAAGCAACGTTGGGGTTAAAGGGACAATAATCACACACAGACATCCACATGCACATTTATGAAGACAGTTCATCTAAAGTCAAAGACAGGAAATTTGTATGCACACACAAATGTTTGTCTGATGAACCTCGAAGTGCATTAAAGAATCTTTCACTGACCTTTCTTTGTGTCTCATGACAAGTCTCGTCAGTGGGTCATCAGTGACATGACAGCCATTCAGGACAACAGATTTTAATTGCAACCTACAGGAAACACAAATGAAGCATCGTTCAGGGAAGCTTTTTAAATGTGCAGTGGATTTTTACGCAGCGTGTGAATTTTTTCTGAGAGATACTGTTGTCGAAAAAGAGAAAACTTAATGATATTTCTATGTCTATGTTCCAAAATGCCAACTGTGTTTGATCAATTACTGATGCGGATATTTTTTTAAGTGTGTTTGAACTGACTCTGAGCGTCCGTCACTCAGAGCTTTCACTCCCGTGTCCGTTGCTCCGCTCCAGCTCACATCCACTCGGGTCACACGATCACAACGCCGACCGATCAGTGCCAGCATCTGGTCACCATGGAGACCTGGACCAGTACAACTTGTGACTTTGAGCTCCTTTAAGTAACGAATGAAACAACAGTGAGTTTGCATGTGACATTATATGATAAAAAATAAAACACAGAACAAAAAACAGAAGTGAGTGAGGTCATCTTTAACACGCAAATCCTTTCGCCTTCCCTTTGATGAAAAGCCGATGAGTTTCTTATTGTTTATAGCAACATTACAAACTCACCTATTGTGTCATCGTTAAACCTCAGTTTAAAAGCTCATCTTAATTAAGATTAATACATATTTTATTATGCATTTATTAGCTGTTAACTTTTCTTTTTGCAGCTCCTGGGACTAATACGAGAACAATGCCTTATCAAGGTTAATAAATCCTATAAATCGTTATGACCTGTTAGCAAACACTTATCAGAAAGGGTGTCAAAATAAAGTGTTACTGATTCCTTACATAACACACAGACAGCACAGTGGCTTATTGATTAACAGGATCTAAACCAGCAACTTGAGGGTCACGCTCTAAAGTCATGAGATGACAAACATCTAGAGGCTTTCACCAAATGTCAATCCTCTACAACAGCTTTTCTTTAGCTGCCTCTGACCCTCCATGTCTGATCTGAGTGACCACAAAAGGAAATCTTGACTTGACTCGATGGGTTTTTTTACCTCCAGAGTTTTTCCACACAGAGTGAAAAACATCTCCAGCCCAGCGGAGGTGAGAGACGGTGCACTGCAGCTGTACAGACACAGACTGCGAGGACGACGTCTGCTCAGATGGAGTAACCACCTCTCCGTCAGGGCGCAGTTTTCGATCATCAGATCTTTCCCTTCAGACAGAGAAAGGTTTATTGTTTAGTGTATCAGTCTGTTTGGGTGATTCAGTGACCTGCAGTGTGTGTGTGCAGTGCAGGTCTGAGAGCATGTGATGGTGCAGGTCTGAGTTATCTTACAGTATGTTTGTCCAGGGAGTGGTACAGTACAGCACCGCGCTGGAAGTACTGACATCATGAGAACACACCATGTGCTCTGACACACACTGCAGAGGTCCTACTAATGTCATTAATGGTGGTGGAAAACTGCTTTTAGTCAAGAAGGATTCTCAAGCGCAACTTTGAGAACTGTTTTTAGTGTATTTATCAAATTTTCATACCGTCTCTTTCTTCAGTTAATCAGAAAATATACACATTTTTAAATCATCAGATCTGGAGAAAGATGATTTTCACTGAAGGATGAAGCGTTCCTTTATAGATTAAGAACATTCTCTCTTTTCTTCAGCAAAAAACAATATATAAAGCCCCTCTTGAATTAGCTGGAAAATGCATCATCACAAAGCTAAAACAGGTTTCTCTGAGCTCTTGAATGATACTTTAATACTCCTGTCAAGACTTTTATTCTTTTACATGAGGTGTTGAATGCAGGACTTTCCCTTGCAGTGGAGTATTTTCAGTGTTGTATTCGATATGACAGCCGTCCATTTCTGACTATATTTTTTCTGAATATGATGCATATCTATCCTCAGTATCTTAGATGACATGAACTCCAGATTGCAGATAGCAGTAAAAATATGGTCCCTTTCTGCCCGGGAAGTGAATATTCTCTGAACTGTGACTCTCATGATCAGTCTGGATAGAGTATCAGTCTGGATATCATCGTATTTGGATCAAATCTTGGAATAATATCTCTGGATTCTTGGAGCTTTTGCGCAGCATTTTCACATGCAGAGGAGCATTTTCACAGTTTGGCATTGATACTTTTACTTGAGTAGGTAATCAGAACACTTCCTCAACTGCTGGTAAATTGAGTACCTCACCTGAGCTTTTAAAAAGCCAAACAGCAAAAGGTTACTTAACACTGACTATAGCTATTCAAAGTGGAGACTCACAGAGTGTGTGATCAGAGGCCAGTGTGTGCAGGCGGCTGCAGACCTGCAGCACTCTGCACAGGTCACTGTGAGGCAGCAGAGACAGGATGGACAGCCACACCTCGTCAGGCAGAGACAACCAGCGGGGACATACAGGGACACCTGCTGGCTGACCGGTGTTATAACAACATCACACACAGTTAAGATGATACATAACGATCGATCAAAACACATATTCGATAGAAAGCCAATTGCAAATTCTAGAATTCCTTTGAAAACATCTAATATCCAGAAATAAAGATTTCTTACACTGAATCCGCAGTCAGTTTGTTCACATCGACATGCAGCTGTGAGGGCAAACAGAAGTAAATGTGTTATTCTTGTAAATAGTCAACAAAAGTTATAATTCTTAGAAATGTTTTGGCCTCAAACATGTAATGTTCTCAAGAGAACCTTTCACTGATGAAGTCATAACCTTTAAATGAACAGAAACCTCCTGAGGACTTGATATCTCGACATAATGAGATTAAACATGATTAGCACAAGTTTACACAGAGAACTCTTCAACAACTGTAATGAATATCCTCTTTATCTTGGCGTGAAATTAATTTAAAGAAAGTGTCCTCAAGAGGAACACAAGCAAATCTGTTTATCTGCAACATAAGCCCAATAAAATCCAGCTGTTCATATGACTCTGTTTTTGTGATTTACTTCACGTCATAATGTTTTCGTAGGTGATATTCTGAGTTGAGCTCACTTGGTGATGTTGGTCTGCGGTCCTCGTGAAGAGCTGTGCGTGTCCTTGTAGGTGGCCGACATTTGTGTGTATCCCTACAGGCTGAAGTAGTTTCCACTTTGTCCTCTGGTGTGTGTTTGATTACTCCTGAGGGCCGAGGTCTGCACGGGGACAGAGGGACAGGTGCGGCTTCAATACTACGGCACCGGACACTTCAGGCTAATGTGAAATACCCGAGCAGATAGTAGATGATAATCTTGTCTGTGAAGAAGCGCACTTTTTCCTGGAATTGTGTGTGTGTGTGAGACTGTTTCAACATTTGTAAGTGTGAAACCACGGGATATTTTTGACAAGGGACTACTGTTTTTCAAAAGTTTCAGACGGGACATCATTGGATGTTGTTAAGGAGACATTGGGACAATTCCAGATGTGTTTGTGGAAACAAGAACACTGACATTTTTGTCAAAATCTATCTTTTCGTGATCTAACAAAGTGGTTTTAGTGCCTGCATCTAACAAGATCATTCATATAGCACTGTCACAACATAAAGTAGATTCAACCTAAGGGAAAATATGTTGCAACATATCTGTATTCATACATTACCAACATCTATTCTACTGATGGGGTTGGTTTAATGAGAATGGATTGTTTTATTTTGCATTACGTCGATGTACATATTTGGCACCACGTGTGTTACCTTTGCGTTATTTCTTTATTTGTTATGGAAGACAGGGAGACACGTGGCAACGAGGCACCTCGACCACCTTTGACATGACTCCGACAACGCTTCACGTTTGGCTTACATCCGAGTCTCTTTGGAAACAAACCTAAACACAGACAAATACAGAATAAAACTCACATAGACAAACATATACAGGATATTCATGCAAACATACACACAAACAGTTTGCAAATCCTTATTATCATCATTATAATTCATTTAATAATTATTACAGCCTCTGTGTGAAGAGGGGCAAATGAAAACAGAAACTTAGAATAAAAAACTTAAAATAAAAGCCTTCAGATTTGATCTAAATATAAGTTCAATCAGCAGAAACAGTTTACCCTTTGATAGAATGATGTCCACTTGAGTTGACAGATGTATTTTCTGATAACATTGAATAAAAATGTGCTCCTCTTGTTTGTCATCTTTCCTGTCCTATAAATTAGGTTTCTATTTCGGACCTGAACTGAAGGTTTAGAACCACATCTCTGACATTGTTTATAAGATATTAAATACCTGGGTCAGGGGTGAGTGCAGCTCTCTCCTCCACAGTGGGAACATTATCAGTTGACGTCACGCCTCCTGCAGTTCTTTTCAGCAATCCTCCACTTTTGTTGCTTTGATGGCCCAAACGTTTGCTGGTGGTTACAGCACAAATGGCTGCAGGTTTTTCTTTCATAGCTGAATTGTCATAATTTCCAGTCTGTCCCTGTTCAGTGAGTGTTGGCCTGCTTCTTTTGTATTTAGATCTGTCCTGGATTTTATCAATCGAGTCTGAATTTGTGATTTCCGCAGCAGCAACCTTTTTGTTTAGATGTTCAAACCCAGATGTAGGAAGGGTCGGTGCTTCAACAGGTGCTGCCATTTCTTCTGATGCCTTTCTCTCTTTTGCCTCTAAGAAGCCTCCTGGTTCGATTTGTTGGTGTTGTCTTATTCTAAGGTGGTGCAGCTGATCCACACAAAGCTGGTACTGCTCATATATGGTTAATTTTGTGGGTATTTTCAAATGAGAGTGTGAAGACTTCTCTGTCTGTTCCTGTGTCTTCTCAGGCTCACCGATGCTGATGTCACCCTTTGCACGCATCACAAATGCAGAACCAGAGTCTTGCTCTTCATTTACCTCCGACTTCCTCTGATGAGTTTTGAATGTACTGCTATCTCTGCAGGTGTTGTCTTTGCTAGGAGTTTGTTTATCAGATAGATTCACACGTTTCATATTTCCAGGGATTTCTCCGTGCTCAGGCAGAATCAACTTGTCTCTCCCTGGGATAAAGGAGAACGGGACGCAGGAGTCATCTGAGAGAGGAGGTTTATATGCACCTTCTCCTCCAAAGACCTCATTACCACCTGTAGCACAGGAGACAGGATGATGGTACTCTGCTGCAGATGATTGTTTACATACAGGTGATATCTTCTCTGTTTCCCAATGTGCTCCATCGGCCGATATCAAGCCGTCAGCTCTGCAGAGTTCATGGTGAACCTCTGACGCACTGCTGAGGAAACTGTGAGTCCAGTCCAACACATATCTCAGCTTCTGCTGCTCATTGAAGGAGGAGTCACTGAGAACATGAAGGCTCAGCTCCTGGTTGATGATCTGCCTACGATTCCCAGAGTCCTCCAGGAGTTCAAACACAGCACCTCCCAATCCTGTGACAGGATGTGTCTCCACGGTTGGATTTGCTGCTTGATAATTCATCTCTGCTTCATGTTTGTTTGATCGATCCATTCAGTCTTAGACTCACAGTACTGCTGGTAAACACCTACATTTAATGTTGTGCATCATGCATTCACTGGTTTGTTGGAAATCATTAGCTGTTGTTTTCCTTCCAGTAAACTGATTGTCCTGTTCAAACACAATCATATATAAGCAAACCAATCATATATATTCTGTATGTTTGTCTATCTATCTATCTGAAAATAGAAACGCAATACTTTCGTCATCTTTCAAATATTTGACACTGTGGTACGATTTTAACTTAAGAGTCGTTCACCTCAGTTATTCTTTCATGACTGAGGAGTAATTTTGTCTATTGAACACATAAAACAAGAGCTGCACTCACTTCGCTCTTACCTTAAAGACTTCCTGTCCTCCACTTTATTCAGTACAGTCCTTGTAAAATCAGTGTAGTACAGCGTAGCTCAGAACTTTCTTTCAACTCTTGACATTAAGTTTTCTAATACGATGGAGGATAATTCTGGTATACTCAAATCAGCCGTTGACAGTAAAGGTTTGAACACTCCTGAAATCTGTTGTTGCTCTCACAAACATCACCATAGAGACACTAACAGGAAGTGCAACCTCACTTTCACAACACATGAGGGAGACAAAGCTCTGAGAAAGTTTGTTTTTATACTTCAACATGTACTGACAGGACGATTACTGAGAAACAGAAGAATTTAATTTGGTTAATTAAACTTCAATTACTTATTAATAAACTGTTTATAAACAGTGAAATGCTTTCACTGCTTATAAAAACCAAATATTACGCAATTTTAAAGGTTTATAAACATCAGTTGCAACTTAAATGTTTATAGGTGAATTACACAGTATGTATTATAAGTATTATAAAAATCAATTACAACTTCACAATTAACACTTGTTTATGAAGCATTTAATTGTTTAAGTTTTATTAACAACAAATTAACCATTTATTTATGATGGTTATTAAACTAACCAAATTTGAACTAATAGGTAGCAAACTTGACTGATTGCTAGTTTTTGCTTATTTCATCCTTAAATATGCAAATGAGGGCATCTAATTAAATATGTAGCAGTTTACATAACTTTCCAGCACATAAATCTGAACTAAAATAAATAATCGACACATAAGACAACATATTTCAATATATATTCATTAGGGAGCTTTATTGTGGCAGTATTAACATATAAAACAATCTATGTTTTCTTTTATAACATACAAACATTCAAAATTTTCACTTCACAAAGTTCATAAGGCTTGGTTGTCCCAGAAGAGAGGGGGTCTTTACTGAGGGAATTTTTTTTTTCGTTTTTTCTAATTCTTCTGAAATTAAATCTCCCAGAGTTTATTATTAAAAGAGACTGAATGACAAAGAAAATAATAATAATCTGACCAACCAATAAAACAATCAGTTTGACCGACAATCAAAAACAACAAAGTGACCGTGCAAGAGAATCTGCTACTGTACATGCCCACACAAAACACACAAATAATATACTTAACAGCTTATTTTTCTCTTAAACCATGTGATGTCCTGTAGTTTTGCATATAGTAGACCTGAGTTCAAATATTTAAAATCTTAAATAAATTAATCCAAAGCAGTATTTGTGTATTTAAAGAGTTTTGTATTCCAGGTATTGTCTGTAGAGCATTTTCTGTTGGTTTCATTTAAAGGCTTATAATTAAATTTAAGGTTTGTAAATACTTGACTCATGTCGGGAACTCAGAACCTCAGATATGACATCAACTGATGTGTGATCTCGATGATGTTGTTTTAATCACAGTTTACAGGCAACAGAAGTTGAACTATCGGTCCATCTATATGCTGTTTGTAGAACACAAGAACTCAAAGTTCAGTAGCTCAAAACAAGAGCTAAATCTCAAAGGGCTGAAAGTCCCTTTTAAACTCAGAAAGGCTGCTAAACTGATGAGCTAAAGGCTAATATAATGCTACAGTGTCACATGGGGCCAGAGATCTGTTTTATCACAGAACTGAAAGGCCTTTTGTAGTTTGCAGTGAGTTGAGGTTTATTTTTACTTTCCATTCACTCGATTTAGTGTTTTTTAAACTTCTTAAAACAGCTAAGCAATTAATCAATCGATTAGCTAATAGCATGCTCAATTAGCAATGAGGTTAGGTGTTAGTGCTGAGCATCCGGCTTTAATGATTTACACACACTGCAAAAGCACAATGAAGCTAACTAGTCAAATATTTTAGAGCTGCTCTGTAAGAAATTGCAAAATTATCTTTTACAAGCATCAAGAAGTTTCCATTTTGTGCTGAGACATAATTCAAATCTGCAACATGAATTGGCAACATGTCAAATTCATGCTTAAAACGAACAAGGGGCAGCATATCACCTAGCTGTAACAGCTAACTGCTGCTAACAGTAGCTGCTAGTTAGCTCAGTTAGCCGTTCAGCTAGCAGTCCAGACTGGAGGCTTTGGGACCAGGGGTCTATTGTTCTTTACACCGCTAGCACAGCAGCTTTGAACCTAGATGGGTTAGGGCTAGCTTGTTAACACGCTAACTTCAGTAAATATCTCTGCAAATCAATAGACATCATGTTTTTCATATTATTCCTTTTCGCGCTGTTGATACTTTTGTTAAAATTTTTTTTATGTTTTCAACTTAAATTCCTACATGATGCCCCTTTATTAGACATCATCCTGCTTTGTTTTTGGAAGCCAATACAATCAGCAACCACATATTCAGTCTCAGGTAAAGTCATTCATTAAAATCAAGTCCAAAGCACACTGGGTGATGTGTTTTGTTTTTTAAATGATTGAGAGAAAAGCCTGTTAATGTCTCAAACTCTTTTTCTCTACCTCGTCATTGGTAAAAACACAGAGAACATGCATTGATCTCAGATGGTCAAGACAGCCAAGCCTATATCTAGATCGCTTTACACAGACAAGACACGCAGAGGGAAGAAAGAAAGGAACTCTTTACCCAGATTGGGTTTTTTGCCACAGCTATAAACAACAGTATCTACAGATGAGGTCATGCAATTTGCATTGAGAGGTCAGGTCAGGTGAGCGAGAGATACCCCAGGTTAGTAAAGAGGAGGATGAAGCACAGAAATAAAGGACCAAAGCCGGGTACAAACTACATCTGTACAGCTGTGTACATGAAGCCTATACAGAGTCTTTTTAGCTCAAATCTACAGTGAATCGCTCGAGCATTTTGGTGCAGCTACACATTAAAGACAGGATTACAGCTCATGATGATGTCCCCCTCTGTTAGTTATCACGGGATGGTGGTGATCATTCAGCAGTGCATACAGATCAGCTCCATCCACGACAGTGAAGCCTGTGATGTTAAATGCAAACGTTATCATCATAGTGGTTTGGCCCTTCGCTTCGTTTCAGCATCGAAACTCAGTGCATGTACTGTAGTAGGAAAATAAATGCTTTGTCCCAAATAAGCGTGTTTCTGTCGTTACTGCATATTTTCTATGCATAAAGCTCATTGATGCATAAAGTCTATAGAGTCACATGACAACACAGCTCGTAATATGAGGCGGAAACATTTGATCGATAAGATGAGAGGGCTTTGAGATGCTGATGTGCGCTGCAGAGGCCTCTGTAGCAGTACGGAGAGTTATTTCTGAAAATAAACTTTAAAGCATTACTTCAGTTTGGAGATTACTGGCTCTCAACAGTTATATGAACATTAAATTTACATGGATGCATATGAAGTTGAGTGAAATGAGGCTACAACAACACAGACAGTCTGCAGCCATGTTAAAGTCAACCTACAGACTCAATATAAATACATACAGTGTTTGGATATTCATAATAGCGTAATAGCAAGACATGTATGATTTTTATGGATAAACTATATGGTGTATGTTGTGATTAAATGCATTTTTTTCTTTTTTGTTATTTTTATTTTAAACATAAACTGCTAATGCCCTTTCCTGAGAGGTTGATCCGAATCAAACTACATTTTGAAAAGAACTTTTGTTTTTTAATAAAAGACTTATTCTATTTCATCTAAAGCCATTTCTCATCGCTGTTTCGCTCTCTTTTCTTCTCCTCTCCATTCATAGCCACCGTACTATAATTGACAGGCAGTCCTTTTCTGAATTAGTCTATATGATGAACAATCACAGGGATGACCATAAGTTCCCAAAAGTGATGCATTTCTCAAATCTATTCCTAGCATCACAATCCACAGTCACTCCTTTTGTTTTCTGCATCAAATAGAAATGTTCAAATCAGTTTATTTGCATCCACTCTCAGTTACACCATATATAGAACCATGATAATTTTCATCTTTGACTTTTTTGGGAACCACAGTCATGTCAGCAGTGAATGCCCATGAACACAGCTTTATATCGACTCAAACCAAAACCACAATCCCTCAAACTTCACTTTTAAGAATCTTCCCTGTTTAAACAATTCCTGATAACTTCTTGGTCACTGACATTAAAATGAGAAAATACATCCTCAATGATGATGTCACAAATTATCTTAGAAATGGCTACAAATCATTTCTAATTTGATTTGGTGACATAAACGCTGCTCTGCTCCTGTCATGTTTGTTCAGTCTCACAATATGATATCGCCGTGTTGGTGTTGTTTCCAGAACATTGTAATTAATGTTGCTCCAGGACCATCATTACAACTGACCAATCAACTTTTTGACACAAAATAGCTTTGCAACTCTTTGAAACCTGACCCAGTAACCTATGCAAGCGACTGTAGGGATTTGAGCCCAAAAGAAAGCAGCAGCTTGACAGTCAAGAGGGACTGAAACAGCTGAATAGGTTGGTGTGTTAACTGGGAAACTATAGGTCACAATCCCCGGTATCAGTACCTCTACATCAGAGAAAAAGCTAAATAAAAATGCAATTCTACCTGGCATAGATTCACAGCAGGAACATAAATCAAGCCTGGCCCAAACCATGTTTTTGTAAGCCTATTGATTATATGTATTTTTGTTCCTTAAACCTAACATCGACAAAAAAATGAAAAGAAATGGAAAATAATAAGTAAAATGAGTGTTAACTTAACAAGTACAAACCCCCCCTCAGTCTCCTGAGTGGGAATCCTGTTTTAACTTAGCCTCTTGGCCACAAGGTCTCGTTCCAGATGCATAATGTTCCTGCAACAACATAAATCATAATGCACAAGAAACAACACCAACATGGCTGGAGAGCCGGATTATAAGAGATTTAGACCATGCAGCGCATCACTTATTTCATCAAGTGTCACATACCAGCTGTGTAATATGAAGACAAACCTAGCTGGTCCTCTGGGCATTTTTGGTGCACCATCCTATCTTATCCCACTGAAACATATTCAGAGCCTGATGCCATCACCCAACATGTGACCTACCTCAAAGTCCAAAATCACCAGTTCTACCCAGAGTTACCAACAGTAACTTTCTCTCATAAGCCTACAAGTAACCTTTTTTTTATACCTATACATTATATGTTAAAACTTTCTACAGACTCAGAAAGATGCACTGGTAGCCTCAATTAGTGATCTGACATTTACAGGATCAACAAAACACAGAAGTTTCTCTCCTCCTATTTCCAAAATGACATCACATAATCTGAAACAGTTGTAATCTGTGGTCTGTGAAAAAGATTTGTGCTGTAGCATCTGTAGGAAAAACCCAGGGTGCTACCGAGTCGGCAATAGCTTACATTTTTTCTTAACGCACATCACCCCGATGAACTTCCATAAATTTGCTTTTTTTTGTAATCTTTTGTAAACTCTTAATTTCAAAATAAGATCAAAGTAGATCCTCTGACTGAAAAATTCCTGAAAGTTCTGGATCACATAAAAATGTACAAAACGTTAAAAACAACTTATTTAAGATTGGTATTAATTATCAATGTTTCTCTTCTGTTTTTAAATATATATAATGTACCTCTGACTGTGGCTATAGTTGCACTAAGTGACAAATCATTCCCCTGTCAGTCACTCCGTCATGACTGACAGGCTCTGTGACCAATCTGGTGCTCTCTTCTGACTGCGAGAAAGGTTGGTGATATTTACCAAAGAGTCATTGTATCAGCTTGTCAGCATCAGGAGTGATCAGACCTTTGAAACTTCTATTAACACCAAACCAACCACCTTTTTTATTCTTTTCTGAATCTCTTTGTGACTTCTGTCCATGGCTTCACTCATCTGTTATTTTCACAAACTTCTTTCTTTGATAGGTTCTTCCACGAGCTCTCCGTTTCACATAATTTCTTGTCTTCTTTCTTTTCAGTTCATCACTGCCAAAAGTGTCTATCTTAACAAGTGATTGGATCCTGTGAGAAAAATCATATTTTTCTCCTGTTTCTAGTTTTTCAAGACAGTAAATTCTGTTGCCAAAGAAATGAAACAAATGGGATTGTTTAAATTTAATTAGAATTCAATCAGAAATCATGTTGTATGAAGAGGCGTCATCATTCTGGGAACCCTGACAAACCTACTACAGTTTTGTTTTCCCACATCAGTGGCCCATTGCACTTGCTCATGAAATAATTTGTATTACTCATAAACAAGTGAAATTGTTTCATCTCGTTGGCAGACCTCTCGTTTGTCAAGAGACGCCAGCTGTTAAGACTGAATATAAGGTGAAATTACATGTTAAGACAGACATTTGGGCCTATTTGTGACTCCTCACTCTCTCCTTTCCCTCCTCCTGCTCCTCCTCCTTAGTCTGACCAGAGGTTCTCCATGGCCATGCTGATCCTACACAGGATCCAGCGCCGGAGCGGGCAGTAATACTCATAGTGAAACTGCTCAAACTCCGGCGTCTGGCGGATCTCGTGGAGGAACGACACGTCGATGTCTGACTCCAGCAGTAGCAGCAGGGTGGGCACAGTGACGAGCAGGACGCCCATTACCACGGCGACAAAGCGGGCCACGCTCAGCACACATGCGTTAACTCTCTCATTAGACGACAGCAGGCGCAGGCTGCTGCCCAAAACTCCACCCATTCGACTTCTGGCAGCCAGTCGGGTGTGTTCGTAGGCCCGGTCTCTCTCCCTCTCTGCCTCAAGCTGGGCCTGGATGTCGGGGTCGGCGTGGAGCTCCCTCAGCAGCCTTGCAGGGCTCTGGACTGGAGAGGAGAAGAGCAAGTCGACACCTCCTTGACTGTCTTCCACTGGGGTGGGCAGCATGCTGGCACACGGGCTGGAGAGGAGAGGGAAGATATGCAGACACGTTTAGAAAGCATATGCCGATTTCGAATGACCAAGGGTGTATTGTATGAGGGTGATTTGTATGAGTTTTGTATAGATAACAGCAGTATAACACCATGTTTCTGTGCTGTTCTAAGAGACTGTCAATTTTTGTCGCAGCTGTGTTAATCAAAATATATTTTCTCTCGGGGACAGTTTCCATTTTCATCTGTGCTATGTGCAGCATTTCTGTATTTGTGTTTTCTGTTTCTTAGGTTGCTTTGAGTTCTCATGGCCACTATTGGAAGAGGCCATAAAACAGTTATTATAAAAAATATTGATTATAAACTCTGGACCTGTAGACAAGCTCAGAAATTGTGAGTGGGCCGCTGGCCTCATCGGCTTCCTCCACTTCATCTTCAGTCTTTGCTGTCTGAGGTCGGTGATTTGAGGTTTCCATGGAAACACGGGGAGGCTGCAGGTCGCTGCCTAAAGCAGAGTTTCCCCCTTCGGTACCTTGTTGCTCTGTGTCTGCAGGTACTGCTGGAGGTTTGAGAGGAGACAAGGGGACAGAGTCCTTCACAGCAGCAACACCTGGTGATGGGATAAAGACAAGACAGAAAGACAGATGGACAGGTTTTACACTAGAGAGTTGACTGAGTTTAAAAATAACTTACCTAACATTTCCTGAGTTCTTATAAGAAGGCAAACTATATCATCATCTGCATCATCCCATGAGTCAGGCTGAAGAGATTACATATTAGTTGTAAATGTTTTCACCAATCAATAAAAATGTACATATCGTATTATGTCATATTTCTATAGGTAGTAGAAGCTAGTAATATAATACTAATATAATACTAGTAAAATTCTACTAAGAAGAAAAAAAGTATAGAGAATGTGAAAGAATTACTATTCATGGCTGTTAAATTTCTAACTTTCTACATTGTCTCATGTACATATTCCTTACTATATACTAATACTTCAGTATAATGTATACAGTGGGGACTAATGTTGATAGCTGCTGCACCTTTATCAACACTCTCTTCACTTGCTGAGTATTAGTAGTAGTTATTGTGTTAATAGCCTATAAAATGATCACAATAAACTTGCTTCAACCTCGAGATAGTGAACTTGAAAAAGCAGAAGAAGAAATCATAACATCCAGACAGCAACTCTGGAGGGGACATTTATTTTGAAAGATGATTTTCCGTTATATTGCACCTCAAATAACACACTAAAATATATAACTGGATAATTTGGGGTGAATATGAAAAATATATACAGTATATTCCCTGCCACTTATTTTTCTAAACCAACATTGTTTAATGTTAAGTCCTGTGAGCCTTATTAAGGAACTTTTCTTAATAAATGTTTTAAAACAACACAATTATTTTTTATATAATTGGGACAAAAGTGCCATTCTCAGCTGTACCTGTTTATGGTTGAGTTGAACACATTAACCACATGATGGCGTTCCTGTATTTCTGAAGTATTGAGCATCCACCGATACCACCCACGATTCTGACATGAATACTGATAAATAAATTATCAAATGTTTTTTCAATAAATACCGAACCTCGGATTAAACCATAAAAAATATACAGAAATTACATAATTTGACACCAAAATGCTTATTATAAATGTACTATCATCTGCTTAGCTTCAAGTGAGTGCAGCAGATTTAAATGATTGAATTTGGCCTGTGGACACCAACAGGGAACCTCTGTGAGTAATATAGTTAAAGCTGTGATGAATGTTATGATGCTGTTTGAACTGTCATTGTGCTCATGCATGCTGAATTCCATTTATAGTTCAATTAAAATAAAATAATGCTGCAGTGTTACAGTTTTCCCTGCTGATGTGATGAAGACTGACAACAGAGCAGAGAAAGTGTGTGTGTAGACGCACTTCACTCTGAGGTGTTGACTTAGTGATGAGTTTTTGCAGACATCATTGATGCCTCTGTGCACACCGTGAATCTGAGCACAAACTCATGTAAGTGTGTGTGTGTGTGTGTGTGTGTGTGTGTGTGTATACAGTATACGTACATGTGTGAATGCTAAAAATGAGCCCAGCTGTCGCCCTGCTATGGATTAAGTAGGAGCTGGGGGGTAGGTGTCCAGTGACATATGACTCAGCTTGTCAACACCTCTCTAATCAAGACTAGTATAATACACACACACACACACACACACACACACAACCTCTTCCCCCTTACCTTGACTTTAACCTAAACCTAACCTTGCCCGAACCTTAAACCAAGTCTTCATCCTAACATTTAATGATTTGTATAATGGCTACTTGAATTTTGTCCCCATAAGGATGGCAGTCCCCACAATGTGACTGTGTTAATAACATATGTCCCCACAACATCAGTAATACATGTAATTTTTTACACACACAAACACACAAACAGACAATCTTGTGGCTGTATACTTCTGAGGACCCTCATTAACATAATAATTTTAAACTTTTTATTCCCACAGCGGAATAAAGCCAAAGTCTGAAGTAACACCTGTATTCACTCTTTAATGTGTATTTTTATGACTAATGCCAAATACAATTTGACAAACTATATTACTGATGTAATAGTTATTAGCAAACTGATTCAAGAAGTCATTTGAAACTGTAAAATAACTCAAAACTGGCAACACACACATTTAAATCAGACAGATCACTTTCTGCACAAGAAAGTCATCCATTTTCCTCGTAATCCTCCTTCACACTGGCTGTCAAGCATTGTCTTTGATGTGTCACTCTCTAATAATTCCTACCATCCATCAAATGTGTGAATAGTGAAATACTGGGGTTCCTTGGAAGCAGTTAAAAGGATTTTTAAGTTGTAATGATATCGTAAATCAAATTCATCACTCTTTGTATTTTATATTGCAATAATAATCTACAGTTGTACAAAATCCCATCGCACGCTTGGACTTGCCACACAGAACACCATCTGGGAACCACTGCACTAGCCCTCATCCTAACCATCACAACCAAATGCCTAACCCCATCCATAAACTAACCCTTAAAACAAAGTCTTAACCTTCAAAAAGCTCGAAGAATTCAAGGGGACTGGCTAAAATGTCCTTATATTCCAAAAATACCCTCACTTTGTTATGTAAAAACCTTGTTGCGGTCACACTTGCACAAACACTCCCAGAAATGCTAGAAATTGTAGATATTCAATATGAAACTTTTTTTGACTGCATAATAATGAATCTGTTAGGACAAATCAATGTTCACAGTAACTTCCGGGTAGAAAAACTGTTCACTACTCTACATAAAAATATACATATTTAATTGCATACAGCTCATATACCCAAAATTCATGTTTGAGGTTGGAGAACAAATTTGCTTGTTGGGAGACAAACTGCCGAGCTGCTCATATTAGCGCACTGTCAGGGCGATTCAGTCAACAAAGTCTTAGTCTTTTAATAATAACATCCGAACTACAACCATCATTAATGGCTGTTAAGAAACAAATTTGACATTTAAGGTTGCTGCAGGTGTCTAGCCTCTTAGTGACCAAGCACAGCTGAGAAACAAAGGTTGAAATATCAAAGAAGTTACACTGAAAAAAACAGGTGTTTGCTACAAAGACAAACCTCACAAAGCTCTTTTGAGTCATTTGTCAAAATCAACCACAGAAACTCAAGGCCAAAGTGACTAATCAGTCACCATGCCAACTGACTCTTATATGAGTTGAGAGAAATTAAAGAAGGACAGGGAGGGAGGCGGTGGAAAACCTGAGCGGTGAGCTGCCATGGAAACTGAGTCAGCAAAAAGGCGATAAGTGACTGAACTCAGAGAGAGAGGGGGGCATTAAACTTGAAAACAGGGGAGCAGAAGAAAAAGGACACAACACACTCCAGGAAGCTGGAGGCAGAGGGATGAAAATAAACATAAAAAATTAACATTACTGGTTGTGGCTTGATTAAAATTTGCATTAGACTTGACTCTGCAATATCTTGAATTTATCATAAATTATCTTGTTACAGTGCAGACCAAATACTAAAATTTAATAGAATACAGAAGGATTATATCGAAAATACTATTTTAAAGAGATTTTAACACTCTCAACTCCTCTTCAAAATAATGGACTCTTACTTGGTGTATTAAAGCTGTAGCTGTAGTTTAACTATGAAGAAAATGAGTAGGACCTGTGGCTAATCAATCAGAGAGACAGACCAGCATTCATGCTGACATTCACACCTATGAAATTAGCATTTGCCAATTAACCAAACATGCCTTAAGCAACCAGTCCAGCCTCTAGCCCAGTCGCAGCTGGGTATAACACCCCCCAGTTCTCAAGGATAATTGGGATAAAGTGCCAAAGTGAAACCAAAGACCTTTGTTTTTTCTCAAGAAAAAAGAAAACCTAATTCAAACTCTTAATTCAAATTATTTTAATGCTAATAATGAATAATACGGCTTTGGAATAAAGCTTTTTGAGAAAGATGGTAGTTTTTCAGCTGCCTTAAAAAAATACCCTATACGTGGCTAGATATCACGGCTCCATGAGTGAGTCAAGGTGTTACCACTAGCTCAGACATGTTTGTAATAACAGCGAAATAGAGAGGAGTGAATGCTGTTTTTAGACAGCAGATGGGTTGATTGATGGGTATCGTCAGGATTTCATTGATACAACAACTCTTATTGATACTGCTTTTATTGTGTGTAACAATTCACTATTAGCTGAGCTAGGACACTTTGCTTGTGTAAAACATAGCAGAAATGGATGACAAACAGCAGACAAAGCATTTTACAATCCTTTCCTACATGTTTATTGGTGAAGTATTGTCATTTTGCTCCCAAAGATTTTATTGCAAATATAGTAACATGCCAAAACCGAAACTACAAAAAAAAAGTACTTATAAAAGAGGCAATAACAACAGAGCTTATCAGTACTACGATATATAATAATACAGCCCCTGGGCCTAGTCAATACATCTTTTTGGTTCCAGTCCCTACTAACTATTCCTATAAACAAACATAATTCACAGTATTTGTGCAGTCCATCACAAGGCAGAAAAACAAGACTGTCTAAATTAGGTTATTTTGGCTCCTCACAACCTCTTAAATGTTTAATTGCATATTTTTAGCTACTAAAATGTCAGCATATGAAATGTTGACTATTATTTACTTACTGTTAACTATGGTTATTTCACATCATGACTAAATGGCCTAACGAGTAGAGACAGCTTTGTTAAATTTTTCAGTCAGAAGTAAGAAAACACGACTTTTAACAAAACATTTCACACATTTTTAAGACACAGTTGCTCTGCTGTTTCTGTTGTAATACTCCTGTAATAAGGCTCTACTCAGACGAGGTGATTCAAGGCAGTAGATTCCTGCAAAGACACACTCACGCACACAGAGCAGAGCTTTCCCATTATGTAAGTGTTGACAGGCCTATTTATCCTTGACATGCAACCCCATCATTGACACCCAAACACCTTGAAAGTATATTTATCTGTACAACTGTGTGTATGTGCAAGAATAGAGCTGTCATTTACTACGCTGTATCTTTACAGGTTTGCATGATATTAACAATGCAACAATGGTAAAATGTGTTTCAGTGACATTCCCCTCTTATTTCTACCTCCGATCGATTAACCTCTTGTGTTCAGCCTCTCTTTACAGCTTCAAGTTAGAAAACAGGATCAGCTGTGAAGCATCACTCATAGACCTGAAGAAGATTCAGGTCAAGGACACTTTAGTTAGTTAGGGTTACTTGTACTCGAGTATGGCTTTTGGGTACTATCATAAAGCTATGTAAATCAAATGATAACTGACATGAAATAAAAACTACAAGGATATATATTGTGATAAATCTTTGTTAAAGCTTTCACCACATCTTTGTTTTTATTCTTAAATTGCCTCTGTGGGTTAAGAAACTCCCATTCTTCTACAACATTTTCTGTATAAAACCATGAGAATTACCAACATTTAAAGTGATTCATTCAGTGGTGAAGCAGCTTCATTCAAACCATCCATTCACAAATCGACTATCCAAATATTCTAAATGCCTTCCTGAATCCTTGAGCTTGTTTTCTAACTACCTCTATATATATTTTAAACAGCTACGCTGCGAACATAGATACTAATGCATTGTCTCATACTGTAGCTATTAATGGTTTACTGATAAAATAGAAAAAACATTGTTTGTGCATGCTGCAAACTACTCATCTCTCTCTCTCTCTCTCTCTCTCACTCACACACACACACACACACACACTCTCTCTCTCTCTCACTCACACACACACACACACACACACACACATACACACACACATAAAAGAGGACTCTTGAGATTCTCCAGATATTTGACAGATTACACTTAGAGTTTGCACCACTCGGTTGCCACAACAAACCTGGCAACCCAGCTACTGGGCTAAACTAGCTCACACATTTAAGGCACATTGCTCCCCTATGATTTTGACATTAATATTTAAAATGCTGATATATATGTTTACATCTGCATCCAATGCAGAAATGGAAAGACTCAAACTGATTTTAAACATATTACTTTTAAGTACATCTAAAACTCATGTTTCCTTGAATCAAGACCTCTGTCTGGTTATAGACCTTTTGAAAAAGTAGCGCAGTGCATCTTCAAGAAACTGCAAGAAAAAGCTGCACTTCAATAATAGTATTTCTGCCTTTTCCACACAATCTTACTCTGTTCCAGTGTATTTCTTGGAAGGCCAGTATTGATTTCAGCGATGCGTCCCCCATGTCCCACCAGCCGTACATAAACATCCCGGGCCGTGTGATTGGCTATACGAAGATGAAGGCTCCGCCGTGTTGTTATCTTCACCTGGCACCTCAAGGCCTCGGCTACTACGATCGATGAATCCTGTTCATCAGAGGACACCACTGGGTGGAATACCTCAAGAGGCCCGGCCTTTCCTTGCTCCATCCCTTCACCCTCCAGCCTCTCTGGGGTCATGTCCAGCCCGAGTACCCCCTGGGTCCCACAGCTCAGGGTGCTGCCTACATTCGGTCCGTCGCTAACTCCCAACTCTACACTGCTCTGCATGAGGCCGCCTCCAACATCACCGCTGTTTCTGTGCTCCAGAACCTCCATCATTCAGTCTGATGATTAACCTCAAACCCAGCTGTCTGCGGACGGAGACCGCTACACCCTGACTGACCGGGCTGCCAGCTGGGCTCTGAGGCTGGGACGGATACAAACACACACACACAATCACGCACGTGCCTATACATACACACTGAGAGAGATGTTGAGCGACATACACCAGTCACATTCCCTATCTCTGATACACAGACATGGCAGGCCCTCCTGTGAATGTCAGCTATGTTAACAAAGAGTGGAGGGGCATTAGAGGAGGATCAGGCCCAAAGCTGCAGTTTCTATATATAACCAGGTGGTCCTGCTTCAGAGGGGCAGCTAATCTAACTATGATTACAGAGGGGCAGGCCTGACCCAGGATGGGATGGGGATCACTTTCTTTTCCTCTCTGCAAGTCCATCTTTATCTCTGTCTTCATATCACACACGTTTACTTGTGCTACACTCCAACAATGGCAGACAAACTCAAATACATCCCTCCAAGCTCATTTCTATTATGGAGGGACACGTGTGGACTGTGAAGGAACAAAATCTAGCATAAAATGAACTGAACTGTACATTAGTTGATTAAGGAGAAAGTAAGACAAGTAAGCTATCCCTCCCATGGTCCCATTTGTTGTATTAAGTGATGGCAGGAGTGTGGATGAAGCCTCAAAAGTGAGACATGAATATGAAGTCTAATCCTCATGTAGTGATCATGAGTGATAGCCAAAACATGACCAGTGTGTGGGAATGACTTGGGCTACTTGTAGGGACACGTGACTCAAAGCCAGTTAATTGTGGACAAGTGGTGAAAAAACTGAGGAAGCAATGAATCCAAGAAACAAATTTACGATGTAGTTACCCCAAAAGTGACCTAAGTAAGTCTTGCATGCATGTGTGTGTATGGATTTTGGGAGATAAGAAGAGGACAGGCTGTACAAACAGAACAAGGTCAGCGCAGACCTTGGGTCAGCTTCCTATTTCCTCTCTAATGGCGGAGATTAGAGCTCTGAATATAGACGGTGATCCTAGACCATCTCCAGGACACTTTATCCCAAAGTCCTTGCAGCAGCCTTCTTAAAACAGTCAGCATTTGACTGGGATATATGTGAAACTATATTGGAAAAATATGCTGTTTCATGGTCACTCAAAAAAGACACAGAGGTATTTTTGTAAGAAGTAAAAAAAGAGAGTCCAAATCCCTGTCTCCTTCCTGCCAGAGAGGACAGGACTAATTTCTGTAATTATCCAGAAGCCCAATCCAACAATAACACCTATGCAGCATAGAAAAGATTTCTTAATCACCTACATCAAGGAGGTTATGTTTCCACCTGTCTGTATGTTTTTCGTTGTTTTTGTTACTTGGATTGTCTGCAGGATTACAGAAAAAGATCTGGCGAGCTTAAATTATGAAATGGTTAAGCAACTATTGGTGGTTTAAAACGTAGCTACTGTAGTGGCAAATATATACTGGGTCATGATCATGCATATACATTTTATTTGAGAAATACACCTTCTAACAGTGAATATGAGCCTGATGTAAGACCAAGGTCAGATAATCCCTTTATAATAACAGAGCTGGAGTGAGTTAGCAACAGGTGACGCCGCAGCCCACCCAAGGCCAAGATAGAGGCCTGGGTGAGACACTTTACAGCCATTAGGGAAGATATTAAAAAATATTAAGATGATAGTCTCGCGTGATCATGACAAGGGGGTGGTCCAAGAAGGGGGTTGGTGACACTGACCCCAGGTATAAAAGGGGGTGATCCGGGGAGATTTCTCAGTTGTTCGGGGATACCTAATGGATTTATAACTTCTCTTGGAATAAACACCTTTTTGACTGAAGACCTGCTGCCTCGCCTCTGATTTGGACTTAGTCTCTGGAGTAAATTTTTGGACTTAGTCTCTGGAGTGATTTTTGGACTTAGGTTCTGAGCAGTTTCACCTCTGCTCTGAACTTAGGTTCTGAGTGGATTTCTCCTCTGAGTTGGATCTAAAATCTGGGCTGTTTTTCCTTTAATTTGGATTTTAACCTTCAAGTGGATTTACTGGGCCTGATTGTGGAATAATTTGATGGATAAGGATGGTAGTCTCCCACTACATATTTGGCGAGCTTAGCCGCGGAGGAGCGGCCCGGCACGGCCTGCGGCGGAGGACCGGGAGGGACCGGACGGCGGATCTCGGGCGCGCCCCACACATTAAGGAATATATTTATACTTTTTCTTCATTTACGAGTGATGCCGTCTACTCCTTCCCAGCCCACAAGTCTCAGGTATTGTCCTAAAAACCTCTCCAAAAGAACCTAAAACTGATAATTATGAAAAATAAAAATTTAATTAGGGTTAATTGAACTAAATTATTACTATAATGTTGTTTTTTGATTTTATTTATTTTGAAAATAATAAAATAATTTTAATTATTGTAATTACCAGTAAGTTCAGGTTTATAAAAGTAATAACCTAAATTGAGGTATTTAAGAGGCGTGGCAGCAGCCTTCAGGTCAAAAACGTGAGTATGTATGATTGATAATTATATATGTATGTTTCAGCCATATTATGTAAAAGTATGATTTAGTCAAGTCAGTCCATGTGCGCACGCGAATTATGTCTGATAATTAATGTTAATGCATAGCCTGCCCTAACCACCTTTTAATGATAAAACAAAGTATGTATGAAGAGAGATGGATAAATGTGAAAAATTTCTTTTTAACATGTTAATTTGCATGTGTTTGAGTCTTGGAAGTGGAATGGTGTGGTATATTGTAAAATACACAACAGTACTGAGAATAATTGCACAAGAAAATTGCACTAAGCTGTTATCTGTTGAAACAAATAGCTCGAGCTGTGAAGAGTAAAGAGAAGGGACAGATCAGCTGAGGATAAAATGCGTGTTGATGTCGGAACAAATTGTTATCGTTGTCTAAGTGTCTTGTCAGTTGTTATTATTGTTAGAAATCCGGAGAAGTCGTTAATAAGTTGTTATTGTGGTTTAAGATTTAGATGAGAGCTTGTAGCGGCCGTGAAGAGGGCCGGAAGAAACCTTCGTTTTATCAGATGTCATTGTTGTTTAAAAATCCGAAGAAGTCGGTGATATTATTGTGGTTTGAGAGTAGATTAAGAGGCTGTAGCAGCCCGTGCAGAGGGTTGAGAGAACTACAAGTCTAATCTGCTGTTAAATCGTCTGAATAAGTCGTTAAATAAGGTGTTATTGTGTTGTGAGATTTGAACAAAGAGCTCATACGACCCGGGGAAAGGGTCAAGAGAACTGGCGGTCTTACGAATAATCGTTGTGCCCTCTCAGGAACGATTTAGACGCGCGAGAAGTTCTGTTTGGCGGAGAAGCCAAAAATCGCTGTGCCCTCTCTGGAGCGATAAAGAGATAAAGAGATAATGCGGATCCAAGAACAGCGCCTATGAAAGAGGGCTGTTAATAGTGAAACAGCTGTAGAGTAGAACAGAAGAAAATAAGGCCTTTGTAAATATATGTACATAAAAGTGTAAAAAACTGAAATATGCATGGATATATGTCATAAAATAAAAGAGGAATAAGAGTATCGTGTAAATAATAAAAGAATAATTGAGGCAGAACAAGTTAAAGAAGTAAATAAAAGTAGTGAGACGTGGTAGAAAAAGAGTTTCTGTTTCTTGACAAAAATACGTAAGTAAACAGTTAAATTTTTTAAGAAAAATTAATAACCGGAGGACCAGAAACGGGAGCAGTCCAGTCCAAAGAGATAACGGCAGCAAGAAGGAAAAATAGAAGATAAAAGTTGCGCAGCGCCAGCTGTGCCAGTCAGCGTCTAACGGAATGGGCAAAATGCACAGTAAGCGACCGACAGGACTGACACCCGTTCAACTAGTAATGTTAAAACACCCAATGCAAAACAGAAAAATCCAGGAATGCATGAAAAGGTGGTACAGAGTATCCTCTGGAGCCACTAAGTGGCCGTTAATAGGGACCTTTGACCTAAAATATTGTGACCGAATAGAGGCTGAATTACGGAGAAAAGACCTAAAGAATGATGATAATATGAGAAGTAGATGGGAGAATAGTTAAAAATTACGCTAGAATTGAGAGAAACAGAGGGCCAGAAGCAGGACACACAAACCAAAAATAGATCAGGGGAGACCTTGAAAACCAGCTGGGCTCTGTGCAGAGAACAATGAGACACTGTCAGGGCAGCTGCAATTTAGAAGATTTAAACCACAGCCAAAACTCTGAGCATTTAGCAGAAAACTTAGACTTAGAGTAGAGAGCAAGCATTAAATCAGTACTGTGACAAATAAGTAATAAATAATAATAATATAGGTGGCGGCTGTAGCTCAGCAGATAGTGCAGGTCGGCTAGTGATCAGAAAGTCGCTTGTTCAAATCCCAGCTCCGGGCTGAGCCGAGCTGCATGTCGAAGTGGCGGCCTCTGCCATCAGTGAAGCCCTGCGATGAGCTGGCGACTCGTCCAGGGAGTACCCTGCCTTCGCCCAGAGAGATAACTGCGATTTGCTCCAGTAACAAAACCCCGCAACCCCATAAAAGGGATACAACAGTTACGGACAATAATAATGATGCTAATAATAATGATAATGATAATAATAATAATAATAATAATAATAATAATAATAATAATAGTTAATAAATAATAAAGAGAATAGCAAATAATTGAAGAATAGTAAATAATAAGAGAAGTTTAATGAAAACAACTGATAATTATAGACAAAATAGAATTATATAATATGATAATAAGTTAAGTGATGAGGATAAAGTGGTGGGTGATAACACAGATATAAGCATGAAAAATTAAAATAAAAAAAAATGAAATAATTACTGATGATTATTTCGCCACTGAACAGTACATAGAAACTCAAGGTGTCAGAACGCATTTTTGGCTTGAACAAACATATTTTGATGAGGAAATTGGACATTAGCAAACTGAACAAGAAATTAGTCTAAAGTTGTGGCATTTGACTTAAGTTAGTAATACATACTTTTCCATTCAGTAATCAATATGATGATCAGGATGTGAGAGGAGTAGGAGAGACTCCCTTTTGGTATGTCAGAAAGTCATATGAGGGGCAATTATTTCTACATGAGGCGTTACATGAAGGTAGAAAAGATGAAATTTACTGTCCTAATAAAACATCAGGGGGTCATCGCTCTGAGAAGGAGTAAGATATGAGTTGTCATAAAAGTATGTGACCTCCACTCTGTTGTAGTGAAGTCAGTTGCATTTAGCGGACTAGAGCGCTCCATGCAGCATGTATTAAAGAGATCTGATTCATCACACGGAGTCTAACATTCTTCGGAGAATTAGCAACTCTCCACCCCACAAAAGAGTTTTAGATAATCCTTATAGATGAGTAAGAAATTAAACAGGAGTGATTTGTGCAAATGTGATAATAGGTAACATAATAATATAATAGCATATAATAGAAAGAAAATATGATCCAATATGAGCTACTGTCATGATGATATGATACAGTACAGTATTATATGAGGCCCCACTACAATAAAATGGGCGTATGAGTGAAACTATATATATATGAAATAAGCATAAAGAATAAACTTTGTGGTGACATTCAGTGACTAGTATACAGCCTGTATACTACAGGGGTGCGTTGCTCGGAACGAATGTGTCGTACAAACCACCTGGCTGAATAAGTTACCCAAAGTTAGTGTGTGCTTGATGAGATCCAACCCTATGCTTGTATGGGAAGATCAGAGTAATTGTGAATTTTGTGTGAATGATAATCCCATTGAAAGTTTAAGCACACCTGTCCCAGTGAGTCAGTTGAGAACATAAGAAACAAAACCGGGAAATTATAAGCTCTATCTGACCCTCTTACAGGCTCTGCTGAATTAAGAGCAGACAAATGGGGAAAAATGTGGTTAAAAATGTTCAACTTTGGCACTATGTCACCCATGGGGTGTTTCCAGTGAAAGGCAAATTAAGCACAGAATGTTTAAGATAGTGTAAAAAGATAAAAGGAAAGCAGGGAAGGAAAAAGATAGACTGACAAAGTTGTTTTTTTTTGTTTTGTTTGTTTTTTGTTTATTTTTTAATTTAATCAGTAGTAGGACTGAATCAGTAATGGGAAAATAGAGTTTGAGTAACAAAAAGTAGAAACAATGTAGAATTAGGAATAGACCTCCTCCCTGCTGTCTCCACACCTACAACCCTTCTTTCAACAACACCTTCTCCACAAGAGGTCAGGCATCCCAGGATGACTCTAGGAAGGAGGGGAACCAATACACCCTGACTGTTCCGCCCTCTTTCTACCTTCTAAAATGAGTCACAAATTAACCTTGCTTCTCCAAAAAAAAAAGCCTTTTTCTCCGCTAGCAGCTTCTATTGACTACTGGGTGCGGAGTTGAGATCACTGAGGGGATGATGTTCCCCGACCCCGTGCCGGAGCAAACAAGGAAGCAGACTGTCATTGAGATCCAGAAGTGTTTTGTACACAGGCCATGTCAGCCAAACGAGTTGAAGGAGGCTACAGAGGAATCACCTGACACAAAGACTGGAGTCAGGAGGGCCACAGAGTCCTGGACAAAGATGGCAGGCACTACACAACAGCCAGAGGAAAAGGAGACTGGGTCTGCATCAAGTTATCAAGGAAAGTGCAACAGCACTGACCAGAAGACTGATGCTGCAAAAGGAAGGTTATGGGAGCCCTGGGTGTAATCATCAAGAAGGGAGAGATCCAGAGGAATCCTAGCCACATGCACCAGCTAAAGGTGTCTGTTCATTTTCCAGGATCCCAGGATCTTGACACAGCCAAAGGAGACAGCAGAGGTCAGAGGTCAGAGCTTTGAGCAGCACATAGACAGGAGACACACACACACACACACACACACGAAGAGGGAAACACTGATTGACTGTTATAGGCTAAGCTTTGCTTTCTGGCAGTATTTGATAGTGTTAGGGCTCTAAGCAAGTCAGATTATTAGAAATATAAAAGATGCACTTTCTGTTGTTATCCAGTGAGAAAATATCCACTCAGCCCTAGGGCTGTCAAGATCATTGCTCATTTATCAGGGTGCCATTGTTGATTCCCTCATTTTACCATGTACCTCCCCCATCTTGCCTGAAAGTAAACCAAAATGGGGGGTGGAGATTTTTAAAATACTTTAGGGTCATAAATTAAGATGTTATAACACTAATGAATGTGGGTTTTCAGTTACTGATTTAACAAATGCATATTCTAGCATTCCTGTTCATCCTGACTCACAGTTCAAGGTTGCTTTCACTATCAATGGTAAACTTTGTACATGGACGTGGATGCCATAGAGTTTTCTTCTCCAATCCAACTTTGTTCCAAAACTGCAAATGAAAACAAACAATTGCCTTATTGGATTTAGCAGGCCAGTGTTGTCCATAGGTTAAGCTTTTCTTTTTTCTTTTTTTTCTTTCATTCGTTTTTTTTTTCATTCTTTTAGGCCTCCCAGACCATAGACATCCCTTAAAGAAAAAAAATAATAAATCATGGAAATAAGACACATTTCTGAAATGGAGTGGTTTATTTAAAAAATGTAACCCCATGGTGGCGAATAGTGATTAATAGATCATTAATTAAGACAACCTTCCACCACAAAGAGCGCAATAGTGAAATTATCAAAGGGCTGTAGTAGCTGCCAAAAAGTTATGACCATAGCTGATATAATCATGTGTCCTCAAACTGTTTATGTTCTGCATGCTGTGTCATTTAACCTCAGAAAACCAAAAAAAGTACAAATAATTAAAATATGTTGCAGATAGGCGCAGTTTACCTGTGGAGTTTTAATGCAAGACACTCCAACTGATAAGCAAC
This sequence comes from Sparus aurata, assembly GCF_900880675.1. Classification (NCBI taxonomy): domain Eukaryota; kingdom Metazoa; phylum Chordata; class Actinopteri; order Spariformes; family Sparidae; genus Sparus; species Sparus aurata. The sequence continues at coordinate 29,644,245 of NC_044191.1, forward strand.
CTTTAGCACACAACAGCACCAAATTAGATAACATTTGAGGCTGGTCTGCCTCCCTGTTGCCAGGGACTTGCAGCAGCAGCAGCTTTTGCTTTCAGAAAGCCTCAGCAGGAACCATAGGACACATAGCCTTACTGTAACGTCTCACCAGATACATGCCCTGTTTGTGCTTACACAAGCTAGGTTATGAAGTTGTGCTCTCAGCATCAACTGAACATCCAACGTTGCAATTCAGTTAATCCTGCAACACGGATGATACCGCCACATGACTGCCTTCAAGCCACAAATGTGTTTCTGAAACCACGTGAAGATTTGCATAATTAACCAATAACAACATATCACTCTTAGTTTGTAGATGGGTCCTGCCTTGCGACAAGCAACAACGCAGGTTACCCCATCGTACAGTTGCTGCCAGACGATACATTTACCACAGTCCAAACAATCTATCTTGCCCAACCATGCTCAGCACAGCTTGCAGAAATAAAAGCTTTTTAACTGTAGCAAGCAAATTGGCAGAAGGCAAGCAGTTAAATGTATACACAGACCGACATTATGCATACACAGTGTGTAATATACACAGAAATATCTGGAAACAGAGAGGTTTTCTCAGAGCGGATGGCATATCAGTAACGCATGGAGCAGCCATCTTAACACGATTTGAAGCATTCATCTATCAGGTGTATCAGCTATTATCAAATGTGCTTCACACCAAAAGAGCAGTTCCCTGATAGCCAAAGGCAAAAGCCTGGCCGATGAGGCCGCTGAGCAAGCTGAAACCAGTATATGTGTTTGACCGTTGATTGCAGCCCAAAACTGTGAACCACTCACCACTTTACCGTCCTTGATAGCAGCCCAGAATGAGGCTGGCATGTACGTATATAATGTAACAGTTAGTGTGGTTAATACGAGGTGCTATTAAAACCACTCAAGAAGACTCTCAGAAAAGTTTATGACGTAAAAGTCATTTGTGATGTGCAAATATAGTAAATAAAACTTTAGCAGAATATGATGTTTGTGCAAACCATAATGTGAGGAAAGCATTTCGTGCTGCAAAATTATGCAAAGAAGTGTTCGTGTGATTTGGTTTGCCGGAGTGCATGAATTCTGATAACGAGTCATCTTTTGATAGAGATAAAGATTAAAGTAGGAGTTTGGGACCATGGACTTCCGAAAATAAAGACAATTCAGGCAATTCAGGTATTTGTAAGACAGGGAAATGCAGATTAAAATGCAGCCTTAAGTCCATGGATGGCAAACATTGGATAAATAAGGTCTAAATTAAAGGAGATGTAAGAATAACGCACGCAAGGACCAAAACTGCAGAAAAGAACAATCTGAACTGAAATAAACAACAATAAAAGTTAGTTAACAAAAATCGAAGATCAGCAAAAAAAGTTTCAGTAAAATCAATAATAAATGTTCGAGCATTCTTATGGGGTTTAATAAAGTTCAAAAGTAATATATGCAGTTGTTGACTGTGTGTTGTCAACTACCTGTGTCCTGACTGTGTGTTGAAAAATCTGCTGGAAAGATTTGTGTTTCCTAAAATAAATTGGGCTATTTCGCAATGTTGTGTGATTTTATGCTGATGTAACTGTCAAGGTGTTAGAGACATTTTGCTGTTCTAAAGAGCTTTGTGTTGCTGTTAAGTGGTCAAACGGTGTGAAGGTTATTAGACAAACTTGATAGTTCTGGTCTAAAACGTGTGTGCTAAAGATATATTAGTATTGGGTGTGATTTATGAGATTGTTGTTTATGTATGTGTTGTTTTTGGCTTATGAATACTATTTGCGCAGGCTAATAGTTTCTAAATGCTAAATGGATGAGGACTTGTATTACTTTAAGAGCGGGTTCCTATCTCGCTGGTGGCTTAGGAAGTTGTGTGCTGAAAAGTTGTGTTTCAAACTGCAGCTCCATTGCTCCTCCCCTGGTGTGTGTGAGCTCTACTGCACGTCCGGTGTGACGTAATCGCCCTCCCTTTCTCTTCTCACTGTCGGCTGTGTCCGAGCTCAGAGAACTTTTCCTTTTTTTTTGTACAGCAAGGTTTTGTTGTGGTTTTTCAAGCTCCTTCCAGCATGCTGTCTCATTAGCGGTTGTTGTCTGAAGTGAATGCCTATATGCCAGTGATAAATACATTTATTTGATGATTACATATAAGCTGCTATTTCAAATATTATAACCAATTGTGTTGCAAATACAGTTTAAGCCAAGTTAATATTCAAGTAAATGCTATGATCTGTTTTTTGTTTTTTTTTCTCTAAGTACAGGGTGTGAGCTGAAGAAGGCTGTTGTGAATCAAGTAGTATTTGACCAACCTACTCTGTTGCCCAAATGGTGTGTTCATAGATAAGAAATTTAAAGCTGATATTAGAACTGAAACAGGTAAAGTACTAATTGAAAATACTGCGATCCTTTAAAAAAGCGTATATATAAAGTGTCTGTGTTGATTGCATTATGATTTTCACATCAAGGTTCACATACCTGTTACAGAAGAAGTAAAATCATCATTTGAACAACAGAAGCATCAAGCATCTAATAAAAACATACATATAAAGTGTCCACAGTCACAAGGTTTAGTAGAATGTGCCAATGGTGCATTAAAAACTAAAATAGCCCAAATCATGGCTGATTTAATGGTAAACTCACCTGGGAAGATGCTTTTGCCATTAGCACTAATTTCTATGCGCTTGCAAACTAACAGACTAACAAATCTAACCCCGCATGAAATGCTCACTGGACACCCAATGCCACTGCCACAGTGCAGGGGCCCTATAGAGGGATCACCGCTTCAGCAGCTGAAGCAGATTTGGGGGACTATTTATGGGGTTTAACTCAAATCCACAGACTTGTCTTCCAACAGGTGAAAGACTGATAGTAGTGTCGGAGAGGCTGCAGAGGATGGTGCCCTCAGCACAACCACAGGCAGTGACAGCCTGGAAAGTGCACGTGCAGGACTGTCCGGCCTGCAAGACATACACCACCCGCCCACGCCTGAATTCAGGCCAGAGTCGGAGTGTTCTCTGACTCAGATTAATTTGTTTGTTTTCTTTCTCTTTGTGCTAACCCTTTCAGGTTTCGCAAGGGGGGAGGGAGAAGGAGAAGTCCTAATGACATGCGCCACTATTATTACACCACATGTTAATTGTGTACTTGCCATAGTCACCTTAAAAAAAAAAATGGGAGAACTACTACATCTTCTGTATGTAAAAAACTGATACATATGATTATGCACTTGCCACCGACAGCACAATAGCTAACGTTCCAGGTAAACATTGGGTGGGACTACCCCGCACCACTGACTGCCAAGAGAAGGAATGGTGACATTACAGGTAATATGCACAGACACGTCATGTCAGGACACAGAAACAAATCAGGAAATGACAACAATAGATGCCAGTAGATGGATTTGACTAATGAGTAAGCGAAAGAAAAAAAAGAGATTTGGCCAAACTAAGAACTGCACAGTGGGACTCAGACATGTTTCAGCAGTGGATAACCTACTCAGTTGAACCAGTGCACAAAGCACAGAAAAGACAGACAGTATTGCATGTTACAACGCCAAAAGAATACCACTGCTCATGCCACTGCCAGGAAGTCACAGAGGTGACTGTCCAGATATGTCAACATGTTTTGCTATTTGTGCCATGCACATGGCACAGAAATTGGATGAATGGAGTTCCAACTCTCAAATATGCCCATATAGAATTTAAAGAATGACAGCTATGCCACCTGTGGTATGTAAACTTGATAAATTAATCTTCCTTTTCTGTGTAGCACGAGGAGTGGAGTTGGAGTATGTAACCCAAGGAAATACAACCACCATGATGGATGTGGTGCGGCTGGTGAAGTGCAGCAACGACACCTGGTATCCAGCCACCAATGGGGGCAGTGCTACCACCATGAAAAATTTGTGAATCCAGCCCAGCAAGCCCGGACGCTGAGGGAGAGAGAGGACAGTGTCGCAAAGAGGCTCACACCACAAGGCAGGAGGGCTCAATGATTAGCCCAACCAAGACTACAGGATGCTCGCCGTAGATGATGTGGGAAGGCTGAAATTTCAATCAGAGCTGCAATCCTTTCACCATATATCCTGGCCTAAAGCTTATGTCCTATGCCCTGGTTTTCCACAGCAGCCAGGAAGTCATCAACATCATGGATGGAGGACAAAATGTAACTTGGTCAACGTGCCGACAAGGCTGCAAGCCTGGCTAAAGTTGCTGTCCACTCCTGGACTTCCAGCTATTGTACAGTGATCTTTTGTATTCAACACAGTTGTGTGAGATTAAATGTTGTAAATGTGTTGTGATGATGAAATGAGTGTTTGATAAAGGTAAGCGGGCACTCATTTGTGAAGGTCATGTCAGAAAGCTGAGTGCCGTAAAAAGCACGAGAAAGGTATTAAACCAGTGTGGTTTACCAGAAACCAGTAGGTTCATAGGGGCTCTGGTGGAATGTTGGCCTCAGGGCCGCCACACTAACCAAGGGAACACCACAGGTAACATGTAACTAAGGCTGTCAAATCACCCAAGTGTGTCGTATAAGTCCAGCTGCTAAGATTGAATAGAGCTCTTACCTTTCTTTATCTAATTGGATCAATGGGTGGAAAATAGATAAATAAATAAATTAATAATAAAAAATACCAGAAGAAAAAATGTTTCACAAAAACAAAAGGTGGTGTAGGTGTTTCATGTCAATGATCTGATAATTACTGATCAAGTGTTTGTTGAACCGACCTAAGAAGGATTACCTTCACAAGGTGTGTCTAAATAATATTCTAATCCATAGAGGTTGAAGAATTTGTCTATGTAATCTTATGCTTTTCTTTAAATTTTCTTAACATTCTAATGAGCACAAGTTACCTTATTATGCATGCTTAAAACACAAATCTAGATATGTTGAGTGATGTCATTCACCAAGAGTTAGATTCACATGTGTTACAGTAACAAGAGTGCCTTCAAAAGGTTAATTACAATGTGTGGTTTATTGCTGTACTCATAATCTGTTTGTACCCATAGAACAGGTCAGATGGTGGGTCACATGGTGGAGCAATTTACCTCTCAAACAGCTAGCTGAGGGGGGAGGCTTTCACTGTCATGTGCCTGGTCAGAATAGAAATCTGTTAATGAATTTCACTGGGCCATCTGTTTGAAGGCTGGTCCAGAAGAGGGCTCAGGGAGAGCTCTCAACTATTCTCTTGATAGTTGAGGCACTTCCCCATGGGATGATACTCATTATCAGTCTTGTAGGTGGGGGTTGCATTTTATCGTTTGAAACCACATATGCTGTGTTTTTGTTATAATATACTCACAATGTTGTATGTATTATGATAACAGAATGATTGCACTCCCTAATGTTAAAGTTTGAAGTATTGGTCCTTTTTTGAAGGACCAAAGGGGGGACTGTAGTGGCAAATATATACTGGGTCATGATCATGCATATACATTTTATTTGAGAAATACACCTTCTAACAGTGAATATGAGCCTGATGTAAGACCAAGGTCAGATAATCCCTTTATAATAACAGAGCTGGAGTGAGTTAGCAACAGGTGACGCCGCAGCCCACCCAAGGCCAAGATAGAGGCCTGGGTGAGACACTTTACAGCCATTAGGGAAGATATTAAAAAATATTAAGATGATAGTCTCGCGTGATCATGACAAGGGGGTGGTCCAAGAAGGGGGTTGGTGACACTGACCCCAGGTATAAAAGGGGGTGATCCGGGGAGATTTCTCAGTTGTTCGGGGATACCTAATGGATTTATAACTTCTCTTGGAATAAACACCTTTTTGACTGAAGACCTGCTGCCTCGCCTCTGATTTGGACTTAGTCTCTGGAGTAAATTTTTGGACTTAGTCTCTGGAGTGATTTTTGGACTTAGGTTCTGAGCAGTTTCACCTCTGCTCTGAACTTAGGTTCTGAGTGGATTTCTCCTCTGAGTTGGATCTAAAATCTGGGCTGTTTTTCCTTTAATTTGGATTTTAACCTTCAAGTGGATTTACTGGGCCTGATTGTGGAATAATTTGATGGATAAGGATGGTAGTCTCCCACTACACTACCAAGTCTGATATCGGATTAGGCTTGATTGACATAAAGGGGATTGATGGATCTTGGCTGAGTGCTACTCTAAAATCTTTTATTTTTTGTTCACAGTTCCTCTCAGAGTTTTCAATGTGTTCAACCGAGTGCTACATCATGAACACCTGAGGAGAGACTGCCTAAAATTGTGTGCCATTATCCCGATTTGTATGATTCATTGCATCTCACTGCTCTTTACAAAGGCAGGTGTTTCGCTCTGCATTTGACTTTCACCATCCATATTTTTTTAATCAAACCACTTGATTTAAAGCCTCAACCTCATTTCACCCGAAGCTTTAAAAAATGTTTGTCGTATATATTTTATCTTTTCACAGACAAAACAAATAGTCTTAAATTTCAGTCCACTGATAAGTATTAGTGTCTAATTACCAACCCTTGAAAGTTGAGAATCTTTAAAACAATAAACAGCTAAAATGCTTTATATCTTATTGAGGAGCATACAACACAGAGCAGCAGGAAGTGGAAATAGGACACAAGGCTTGATCAAATTGAATCTGCTGTCATTACTCAGCCTGTATCCTGTCAGTGGTGCATGAGGCCCTTGATTTGATGACTACCTCCTGCCCCTCCCGAACTAACCAACTAAGACATACGAGATGCTCCCTGCTGCAGCTCTTTGACCCTGAGCCAAGAAGAATTGATTTCCCTCTAAATGATATAAAGGAAGATGAGAGGAAGACATAGATATGGAGGAGGACGGGCTGGAGAAAGTGAGGGGAAGGCCATAAATTCTGTCAGAGGAGGCGTGAGAGAGTTAGAAGAAGTCCATCAGCAGTTTGAGGTGAGTGATGCCGTGACAGCTTGAATGTAGGGTAGAGATGTGAGGGCCCCGTGGCATGGCTCAGGTTGATGTGTGAGGAGGGAGAAGGAAAGGAGGGAGGGGTGCAGAAGATGGAGGGAAGGCGCTAGGTGAAAGGTGAGAAAGGCATCCCTCTCTGTGAACGACAAAGTGGCATGTGGAGAGTACGGATAGAAAAAATAACAACACTGCAGCAATAACTTCACAGTAATGAGAAGCTCTCTGCAAGGTGGATGATGATGTCCCACTTTTTCAGGATCTACCAGCCCCCACATTTAGAGTTCGAGTTGGATTTGCATACTAAAATATCTCAAAATCTTACTTACATTATGCCACCCGAGTTAAGTGTATGTCACTTAACTTGAAGCTAGTTATTTAAACTCAAAGTATGAGCTTTTCCTTAACCTAACCAAATCTGTGACCGTTTGATAACATTAATAAAAGACCAAAAGTCATAATATGTCATAATATCTGAACTGTTTTGTCAGCTAGCTTTATTTTGAAAGTATAGCTGAACGTAGAGTCGGCTTGAGAAGGATTTCTAACGATTCAACCGAATTACTGAAAACACAATCATCACAGCGTCGTATATGTCAGACTGACATAGTTTGTTTGTTTTCTGTTTTCAGCCCCCCTTCCTCCTGACACACACCTCTCCCTGTCTGTACATCCTGACATCCAACATCCCTCCCTAGCTTGTGTTCATCCTCTCAGTCCATTTCCTCCCTCTGTCGTATTCCCTCCATCTCTTTAAACTCCCCTCTCTCCATCCTCGGTGCTCATTTTGTCTTGTGTAACCTTAACCCTGTGCTCTTTCCTAAGAACGAGATTTATGTTTCAATCTGATAATAGGGCGCAGTGGTGAGTGCCGGGAATAATAAAGGAGAGGAAAACTGACATAGAATAACGATAACATGCGGAAAATGTCATGAGGGAAACACTAAAAAACCCACTGTGTTGTGTCCTGGGGAAAGAGCCTTAGAATACCAGCCACTCTGTGCTGCTTCACTGCGTTTTCTCCTGGGCGGTGTTACTCTGCTCGGCCACATCACCTCAAAAGGGGAAAGAAAACAGACCCTGCTCTTCAACCCTCTCACGGGGGGGAGAACTGATCCAAGTTCAGCTCTGAGCCAGGTGTCAACAGGCCAGCTGATGGATAGCTCAGCTGAAATAACCTCCGGCAACCACCCTCATTATATAGCTCACCACTCTGGCTACATACAAAAATTCATAGAAAGAGCTATATATTATAGTGCTAATAATAGAGCAACTAGACAGTTATGATTAGTACACTTTCTACTGAGTGATTCTAATCGATAAGCTTAAACTAGAAGCTTTTTAATCAGCTGCAATCAAAAGCAGGCAGGCACACATTTAAACATAAATACAGTTTCTAACAGTGCTGTAAAAACAAAGACCATCTTGTTAAATGTATTACTCAGGTAAAAGTGAAAGCCACCCATATGAAAAGTAATTGAGTACTAAGTCGTATAAGGCTCTAATATCAAGTGTATAGACCATACATATATTAACACCTACAGCGTGTATACTGTATAATATGGGTTGATTGATTATTGGCCTGGGTGTTAATTAGAATCAGAATCAATGATTTTAAATCCTTTTAAACCTGTTGCTGGTAAAAAAAAATCTAATTTCAAAATGCACTGCTGAAATCTGCAAAGAAAGAAGAAGCTGAATTAAAGTTATCAAAAGAATAAAGTGGAATAAAAGTACAATATGTGCCTCCATAATGTAGAGGAGTGGTAGTATTAAGTAGCAGAAAACTGGAAAGACTAAAGTAAAGTACCTTGAAAATATACTGGACTACAGTACCTGAGTAAATGTATTTCTCTAAGAGTTAATAAATATAGAATTAATATTCATTTGGGTTTAAATTGTGTTTTAATTGTAATTTTACTATACTTTGTATCAAATTTCCCATTTATTTTCTGGAAACATTGTAGGTATTAAACAGGAAATTATAAGGAAATAATTAATGTGTAAAATTAACCATTGCTGTCTAATGATTAATGTAGTCTATTTTTCAATGCTGAGTTCATAAACTGTGTTTTAAAAGAGCATTTAATATGCTTCATTTGCTTTGCCTAAATGCATGATGTCTAATGTAGCCTGTATGTCCAAGATGAATTTCTCACACGACAAATGACGTAATATTCACACAAATAATATTAACTTTTGGTGTTTTACAGGTGATCTAAGTGAAGATTCAAATGTGGGAAAAGCTGCAAAACACACACACAGCATTGATGTACTCGACTTTCACATTTATGATGCAACAGCTGGTCATTCACACACACCACACATGAAGGGAAAGGTACAAGTAAAAGCTCTCATGTGCTCACAGAATCATACACAGACTGAAACAGTGTCAGAGTTTCCCTTCATGATATTTAAAAAAACTGGGTCCATGTCCCTGTTTCCAAGAGGTCAACAAGGCGTTTCCTTTTTTAAACACACACAGAGGCAGACACATGGTGCAGGCATGGTGGTGAACTCAGGGAGGATCATGGGAAGGGTATTTTTAGAACGCTGCGATTGGTGTCTCCAGGGAGACAGGACTGATGGAGGGATGGGAGCATCAGCTGCTCAATTAACGCTTTCTGTCTGAGGCTTGCGCATGTGTGCTGCTTCCTACACGAGGGAGACACCATGTGACTTTCCAGAGGCCTGTGGCAGGAGGCCATTGGCGTGTGTCTGCTTGTGTTTGCTTTCCTGCCTTTTGGGGTTTATCCTGACATCGCTTTTTCCTACTGTAAATGAGTAAATATGGAAATACTGGACCTTCAAATCATGGATGCCTCAGACATTATAAACTGTATTTCCATCGTCTTTCTAAGTGAGAATATGTTCCCTAATAGGTCTGGCTCATCACTAATTCACCAGTAGTTTGACACTTAATAAACCACACAGATCTGCTAGTGAATTAGTTATGAACATGAACTCACTTTAATATGTGGAGCATGTTCTTCACGTAATGCTTTATAATGACTAATAAATGGCCAATATGCCGCTAATATGAACGCTAATGTGCAACAAGTTGATGGTGAATTTCCGTGTGAATGAATTAAAGTGATGTCCTACCGTTTTCTGTGGCCGTCTCCTCGTACTCATTGGGGGAGGGCAGTGCAGGTACCAGCGGCTCCATGTTCATGATGAGGTTTTTATGGCTCAGAGAGTTATAACTTCGACTCTGACCGAACTGGGCTCTGGAAAAACACAGACAAGAACCACACTGACTTTGTGAGTCACGTTCAGGTGCATCGTGAAAGCACGTCTGCACAACACGAAGCACTTTTTCTTTTTTTTTTTTTCTCTGTTTGACCTTTCATGTATAATTTCTCAGTAGTGTGATATTACTGTAAAGAAGCAATCCGTCCATTTTAATGACTGTTTTCCTACTGTTTTCTTACTGTGTGAGAGAGTGCAGGTGATTTGTCACTTACCTGCACACCTCTGGCGGCTCTCTCTGAATCTTAGAACTGGCTTCTATCACCTCCTTGGCTACTTTTCCGCTAACAAGGAGAAACACATGGTTATTCAGCGCCTTTACATGTGCATTATTTTCATGTTTTGAGCCTTACCCTGTTTTTCATTATAATTAGGATGTGGTGTTTACATCGAACATCAAAAACCTGGTTATTCATACCCCTGTATACGTATGATAAGTATCTGAAGGTCTCTGAAACTGGGATAAACTGTTTAAATTTGCAATTAAAAATTACAAATATATATCATCTAAAATCAATTTAAACAACAGCAAAATCATTTTTAAAGCTCTGACTATGTCAAAGTGGCTAACAAGTAACACTGACAGATTATGACTGTGTAAAAAGTAGGTCTGTAAGAGAGTAAGTGTGAAATTGTCACTCATACAGACCTACTTGACCTCCTCAGACTCATATTTTGTGTGTGAGGACGATGTCAAAAGAGAAACATTTGTAATTGTAGTCTGTTTCTGGGTGGCAGCTTCCTGCCAGCCGGGTCAGCAGCTCCATTAGTCTGATTGTCGACTGGAGTTTCTGGACTGTGTTTCAAGCCATCAGGCTCCACCATCCCATTAAGCTATTGTTGCTGAGATTGATGGTTAGGTCGTAAATTAGAGGGCTGAATTGAGACATCTGGAGTGGTAGACATGCACTTGATAGTGCAACGGACATCAGTACTGTGTGCTGCAATATACGACCGGTCCAACACGAGTTCTCCAGAGACCTGATCTGCTCTGCTTCAAGAATATCGCCTTTCGTTTGTGGACCTGTTTGCATAAATGACCAATTCCCATATTTCTGAACATACTCCACAATATGCTGTTAGTCATCGTTGAGCCCTTAAGCCAAACTGCTTTAGCTAGCTGATGAAATGGAACGGCCCGAAGGGTAAGCCCGCTAAAGAGCTTTGTCTGAGAGGAGAATCAGGGCTAACACGGCTCCAATAACAGACTTATACAGAGGCTTTGCTGTGATATTAGGGTCGGTAAATCACACGAACAAACACCAAGCTGGATGTAGGTGCTCATGTGCGAAGAGGAGACGCTGATCTACAGCAAGGCGATGGGTTTGATGTAGTCTAGTGTAGACCTGCTGATGAAATGTGGTTGAATTTTCCTTTTTAAATCTGATTCTGTATCTTTGCATCTACTCCTGCTGCCACTGGTTATATTATTATAGTCCTACATCACTTTCTCTCCTGTGATTCTACTTTTTCCAACTCTTGCCACACACACACACAGATCCAGCCAACTTCCCTTTAGGACATCTGTAACAGTCAAAATGCTGCCTGTCATCATTGTATTGTCTGTAGAAAGACAAACAGTAGGAATACTGTCTCACCTGTATCTGAACCTGCTGCCTTTGAAGAAGATGTTACTGCTACAAACTGTCTTTATCTGACTTGACTTTGCACACCTGTCAGAGAGAGGGAGGAAGAAACAGAAAGAGGTTCAAACAAAGAAACTTCGTCATTACAAAGCATCCGACAGTGAAGTGGCTTGGCAGTGAGTTCCTGAGCACAGACTTCATCCTAGGTAAGCAGAAATGGGAAGGCGTTTCAAGGTAAAAGCTATTGCTGCAGGTCGAACCTTCATGTTTGGTTTGGGGATCATTTATCATGAGAAACTCCAGAGCAGCAGATCTGCGCGGAGCACATGCACACATCTCTGCTCGCTCTGCTCAGTGTGAGATACAGATAGAGATAGATAGAGACGGAGACAGCAGCTCCGCTTGGCTGCCATTTACAAACTCAATTCGCTCTAATTTGATTAAGCGGCTCTGATGCTCGTCTGACATCCGATATGACATCCACTCCCCGTCTGTCCGCCTCTCACAGACACATGAGCTGCTGTCATTAAGATGTCTAGCGAGGGCTATCATCAGAAAGCTTTTATAACTTTTCTTCTTTTGTAAGCTTTTTTTATGTGCCATTAAAGGAGATGACATACACAGCAAAAACTCGCTCAATGTATGAGGGAAATAAACAAGTATTCAGCAAATAGAACAGAAATTAAGTGATTGAAAATAAAGGGGAAGTAAGGGCTGCGGTTAAAGCAAGGGGATGGACTGACACTGTGGAGGAGGAGGAAGGGCACTGTGAAGATATAACTCACGAAACAGCCTCCAATTCCTCTCCCAAACCTTCTCGCCTCCTTCAACCTGAGATCTTTACGTCACATCTGAGCAGATGTTAATACCCGGCGGTTCTTCTCATCCTGCTCCACTGCCTCCTTATCTCAGTCTTCCTCTGGACTCCGTACGTAAGACGTTAAGAGCGCTCCCGAGGATGCAGTCTTAAAGTCTTGGGAGCCTCGAAAAATAAAATCTAAAATCATGTTCAACCCCAACCCTCACCTCAAAAAGAATCGCTTCAGCTCTGCTTGCTGACTTAAAGATTAAAAGTTCATTCTTGACCTTGGGCCAGCAGTTTATGGAACAGCATATCAGACATCAGTCACGTGGCTTCTGATCTTTTCTCGGTGCTCAGAGGAGGAGGTGAAAGAAGGACAAACGGTTCAGGTCCATGTGAAACTGTTACATACATAAGGAACGTGATCACGGGTCTGACAGCTTCCTCTGCTGTTGTGCAGGAAAGTGCTCTAATGATTTTCCCTCTTCACTCAGACTTCATTCATGTTGCTTCCTCTCGACCTTGGCGCAGCCATGACCTCAGACAAAAGCTAGTCTCCGTTCTCTCACTTTCGCCATCGTCCCCGAGCTTGTTTCCATTCCTGACACGCCGGCAGTGTCAATAGTCAGTCAATATTCAGAGCGACGGCCTCGGAGCGATCAGCTGCTCCCCACTGCAGGACAGCAGCAGAGTGACGCAGAGCCACAGACAGACACGAGACGAGTGAAAGCTAATTGAAGGCACTTGTTTTAAATATTTTCAAAAACTGCTCAAACAGAAATTATTGAATAAGTGCCATGTTTTGTTTTATGTTATTATTATTTGATAATTCTATGTTCTTAATTAAGTCTAATGTATCTTAGTAGGTTATTTACGTATAACATTAACTATTCATTGTGTGCTCAAATAATGCAGCTCAGTCTCAAGTGTCTCTGAGGCTGTTCAGACCTGGTATCAACATCCATCGTGAGTAAACCGATCATGACTGGGCAGCTCAAAGAGCAGGTGTGAACTCCCCCCAAGACACATTGAGGACGCCTTTGAGATCTGATCACCCTGAACACATCTGGAGGTGGTTTGGGCTGCATGGGCACAAATTCTTTAATTCTTTTTTTTCCAGATTTTCAACAGATTTAACCATTTTCAATAAATGAATACAAGACAACAAAATTCAAATTCTACAAATACAGAAAACAGCAACCAATACACAAACATTTCTCGCCCACAGAGATAAAACCTCCAGACTCCCTTCAAAAGTTGCTCAATTTAATGAGTTGTTGAGTGAAGAGAAACTTAAGAAACATCATGAAAAACTGTCCACAACACTTTCTTAAATATCTGGGAATCCTTGTAAATTCGGCAAACTTTGCACATTAATATATTTCTTTCTTTGTGTAAAAAAATTGTATAAGTTTGTTCCATTGATGTACATTTTGTTATTTGGATATAGAGTGGGGAAGTGAGATCCGATCACAAGTTACTTGAGACGTCGAAGTGGACTTATGGTGGATCATGTGAATTGTGAATGACCTCTCTGAGTTCAGGAGCAGCTTCATAAATGTCATAGATATTTGCGTGAGTGTGTTTGCATGTGTGTGTGTGTGTGTGTGTGTGTAGGTGTGTGTGTGTGTGTGTGTAGACGCACTTGTAAAAGGCCTGGTTCTCCACCCCGCACTTCCATAAGTGCTTACACGCAGCAGGGGTCGAGGTGTGAAATGTCAACACCAGTTTCTTCTGCACGGAAAAAAGGACAAAGACACAGAGAGAAAGAGAGACGAGTGAGGATGATACATGAGATTACGTGTGAATAAGGACAAGAGAAGTGCTGAACACAACGAGAGGGAGCTGCGCAAAACGCTGACCCACAGACCCAAAGCAGTAAGCTTAGCAACATGTGGGACAGATATAGTGGTTTGGCTGAAGCGGTCAGCAGTAAAAGAGCTTGTAGCTTGCAGAACGTGGGTCTTTATGGAGGAGGAGGAGGGATATATTCCTGTAAGTGTCTCGTTTTCAGGCCTGTGTGTCTGGTAATATGAGATATCGGATCGATGCCGCTCGACAACGAGGGTAAAGGGTGAGCGAGAGAGGAGATCAATAAAATGGGGGTGAGTTACTGTAAGACAGGAACAACCATGACACACCAAACCAAAAAATCTTTTTTTGTTTGTTGGGTTTTTTTTGGGAAGAAGATTGGAATCATGAGCCGGTCCAGAGAACATCAGCTGTGCACTGATCCTGTTCGTTCCTCTTCCTAAAGTCAGCTGTATTGCTCAACCCCCTCAGTGTCACACATCAGTGGTAATAGGTACAGTATGTAGGTGTGATTTACACACATGTGCTCTGTAGCCATGTGTGTGTGTGTGTGTGTGTGTGTGTGTGTGTGAAAGTACCAGAACTGCATATTTACATATTATTTAAAAATCGTCATGAGTCCCACTTTGGCTGACATGCAGAAGTGCTTTTTTAGACGCATGCTGAATTAACTCTGAAGACATAAATCTAAATGTACAAGGCTAAAGTATTGACAGCATTTACAGAAACAAGTACACTAAGATTAAAGCAATGCTATCCGCTGGTGTAATGTTAAACACATTTAAATGAACCATTAAAATCTATTTCGACCCCGGAACACCAAAAGGCAGTTAATTAGTAGTCAAGATCCCCGAAAACAAGACCAAGTCACGACCAAGACAAAAGTGGAGCGAGATAAAATCAAGACCAGCGCAATCCGACACAGACATTACAACTATGTTCACTCCTGTCTTAATAAAATAATCCAAAAGCATTGCAGAAGTGAATTTTATGTGTGGGGGATTTTACTTTTACTATACTTCTACTATTTTACTATTTTACAAATACAAACATGAAGGAGCTGAAATCCACTTAACCATCTTTTTTCAACACCCCTTTGACAGGTTGTACCAAATGTTTGTGCAGGCAAGAGATTTTTCGGGGTGACTCTTTTCTTCAAAAAGAAAGAAACAATGATTCTAGTATTTGAATACAGTGATATTCCTGCTTCTGTGGTCTTGACATGGTCTTGAAGGAAATTACAGAGAAAAGGCCGAGTAAAAGTGTGGTTGATATGGAGACGAGGCCGATCTTTAATACGACAACACTCCCTGACGGTAACCAAGGAATATGATAACAATAAAAATAGAATAAACTGCTGTTTAAGAAACATTTCAATCAAATGTATTAAATCTGTGAAGAGTTGCCATCAGCTCAAAGTGGGACAGTTACGTTAAAGTGCTCCAGGCTGAACAACAGAGGTGAGGGTGAAACAGTGAATCCATGCAGTGACCTGTCGCACAAACAGACTTCACATCATATCTCTATAAAATACAGTGAAACATCTTCACAGATATTATGTAAACACACACACACACACTTTCTTTCTCACACACACACACACACACCAATGTAAGGACACAGTCAAAAATGAAGAGATCTGCACTTTTCTAATGTTGACTACATGACATGGACACAGCTATAGATTATGCGTCATAATCTATAGTTTATGCATAACGGAGCTATGAAGCTTATTTCGAGGATGAGAATGAGCGGGAGTCGAACAGGTGGAGGAGTAAAACTGAAATTTTAACAATCGAACTGAATATTTTTGGTTGACGGAGACTCAAAATGAATGTTTGCACACATGAGCTAAAAACACTAAAAAGTTAAATGAATGACTTAAAACTACGTAAAACAACATGACACAAACGACACTGAACAACCAAAATGATGAAAAGATGAAACAAAGGTTTCCTCCAATCATAAAGTGAGGTGAGGGCTGGAGGACTGTGGGGAGAGGCATCAAAATTAAGGACTTTAAGGATGTTTGGTGCTGCTGTTATCACTTGCATTTACTCACCAGCGATGACTATGTTTACACACAGAGAGAAGAGACAGAAACACAAAGATAAAACTGCATCTTCAGCCATTCATGAGTTGCCAAACAGACAGACAAGTGGACAAGACAGACAGGTTAAGCAAAGACGATGAGAGAGCTGGTTTGAGCTTCTGATCGAGGGGAATAGTTGATTGGCTGATTGATTGGCCTATTGGTAGATTAAAGAGCAACCTGGCTTTGACTAGTGTGTTTTTTTTAAGGCGACTCTGACTGAATCAATATGAGCTCATGCGTTAATCCATCTTCATGTATGAGGAGTAAAATCGCTGCTCAGAATCTACCACAGCTCCGGATGACAAACATCGAGCGCACAGATGAAAACGTGTGTCCCAAATGCAAGACACCTGCTCTTTGTTTGTATTTCAGCACAGCGTTTTAAGTGTCTGTGTCAGTGTCAGGTGTTTATCTAACTTGCTATTTGTCCTGGATGCAGCGAAAGGAGTCTCATATTTGGGCCACAGTCGACACATAACGTGAGTGAGGAGGTTAGTCGTAACACACCCACCATCCTGTTACAGTGAATCCTGCCTGTTAAGGAGATCTGAAACAGCGACACACATATACAGTGTGTGTGATGGTGGACAGGATAACAATTTCATAGCACATTTATCTGATGTAACCATTACACAGATGGAGAAAAAGGGAGAAAGGAGAGGAGGAGAGAGCATAAAGGATGTACACTACATTAACACACAACAGACGGTATCTCTGCATCTACACAAACGTTAGAGGTTGGGATCTAACAGGTCAGCACGATGAGGACGATTTCAGTAAGAGACTACGGAATTCATCATTGTGATGGAGGAAAATACACAGCACATTTTAGTCTTTGTTTTTTTTACCCTGCAGAAGAGAAAGTGCATGCAGGAGGATGCTCACCTCTTTCTGAATCCCGATGACGTAAAACGTTTTCCCTTCAAACTTCAGCTTGCTGACATCGTTCCTGCAGAAACACACAGATTAAAACACCTGAACCTGATCACTGTTAAAGACAAACGACAATAACAGGTGTGACTGAACAGCTGAGTTTAGTGATACTGAAATAAATCTATCATATAGCTAATAATAACTTATTACAGCCTCGACCAACTGCAACATTAAAGGCTGACAAGTAATTATCTAATAACATATTATAAACAACAGTACAGTATATGTACATATGTAAAATACACTTTTTTTCATAATTCTTGTGTACTTTTACTCAAGTACAACTCTTAATGAAGAGGTATTGCTACTTTTTTTACATAAAGGGTGTAAAATACTCTTCCAGATGCTACAGATTGTCTTTATTTAGCGGTCTGGACTCTAATCTTGAAGCACTGAGGGAGTTTTGGTGCTCAGGATGGACCTGGCTAGCTGGTTAGCATGCTAACAGTAGATTATAAAAATATAATTTCTTCACATGCTGTTGATCATTTTAGATTATTTGTGTATGTTTTCAACTAAAATTCTTACATACTGCACCTTTAAGTCAAAGACCATAACTTTAAATTGATCCTAGTTATTATTACAGCTCCCTTTGAGAGGAAACACAGAGGCAGAACATGTTGAAGTTAGATTTGATAGTTTACGATTGATAAACAACAATAAGGGACACATTTGTACCATTTGAGGAGGTGGATCCTCTTGTTTCCCTGGAAGACCACAAACCCTGTGGCAGTGAACCCGAGAAAGGCCGTGGAGCCTGTGAAATCCTGCAAACGCACAAAAGCAACACGCACAAACATGCAGGGTGAGACGCAGGACATCGTGGGATACAGGTTGATCAACAGCGGGGAGGCGAGTGGGCCATTAATAATCTCCATGGTAATGGCACCTACACAAAATCACTTGTTTGGTTCAAACGTCAAACCCCACAATTTGCAGCGACTGGCATCGAGGTAGAGGAAACACAGAGCAGGTAGACTCAGTTTGACATGCTGAGACGAAATGAGGCGTATATCACCTCTGAGCACAATATGTTCCTGTCACTCACACACCATATCGCTGCTTATCGTCTGCGGACCTCCTTTCCCCTGCTGCTCTTCCACTCTCTGTGTTTCCCCACGTCTGCACAAACATGACGCTGCAGCAGCAGCCACTTCCAGCACACTAAATTAAAAACAGCTGCAGATACAGAGAACCCTCTCGAAAAAGACCGAATTTAAATATCTTGTTAATCAGCGTGGCGTGCTGCGATACGGCTGGCTGAGGGGGGGCGTCTCTGTTTCGAGGATGAACAGATAGCGTATTGTAAAATATTACTTTTCGCTATCAGATTCAGACTGGTACATTCATCACAGTGGTGCAAAAGAAACACCAAGGATAAAGTACAAGCAGTGTTTGAACCACAGTACCAACAGCAGCGCTGTAAAGATTTACGGTATTAACTGTATAAAGATGGAGGTCAGGGACATTAACTTGCTGAAGCCCTTCCTGAAATCCTCTCTCTGACGGATCAATGAGAATATCGATTCCAGAAAGCTTCTTTTGTTCGCCAGTGAAATGTTGTAAAGTAGCAGCTGACTTGGATTTGATGATAGTTAGTGAGCTGCCCACTCTCACCCAGTCATCACTCTTCTCTTGGTGGAAGGCTGCTGTCAGTAAAGTTTATCATCTGTTTATTCATCTGTTTAATATGCAGATTAGGGGCAAACAAGCAAAGGGTACAGAGGACAGGTGAGGATGTGATCGTCACTATTCTGCATGAATGATTTGAGTGAATATTTAAACCTGAAAATGAACAGCTGCAACTGAAAGGAGCTTTAAATCAGTAAAGACCCCCGAGTTGTGTTTTGTTTATTATTTAAAGGAGCCCTGTGGAAGCTGGTTGCTAGTTTATGTGAGCGGACTAAACGTGAGGTACTGTTGCTCGCTGTTAGCGGAGCACAGAGACACAATGAGACGTGCGTAAGGTCACATCCTTTGGGCTGTTGCAGATAAATCCACGATCCATGAAACAACTTTAACAAATCTTCCACAGGCAACAGAACTCTTTGAGTTACGGAGAGAGTTCGGTCGGGGAAGGCGTCACTTCACGTTCACAATTTGCTCACCAATGGCCAATAAAAAAGTGATTAACAAGTGTAAATTGCTACACATTGTTACACAGAGCCCCTTTAAGAATAATAAACATACAGTGGTGTTGTAGTTATAGTGTAACTTCATACTTGTGTCATAACTGAGAATTGTACTGACTTATACCAATAATAAACGGGTTGTTAAGTTATTAAGTAACTAACTGAGACGTGGAGGATAACTTGTTTGATCAGAGGTACAGTGTGAATAACAACAGCACAGAGTGTCACTGCCGGACTGGATGAAACTCTCCTCTAACGTTACCTTGCACGGGTGAGGGTCAACTCCATACGTTTCAAGGCTGTGGGCCCTTTGGAGCATGTTCAACTCTGCATAAGCAGCACACTGGCCCCTAAAAGAGAGAAGAAGAAGAGGAGGAGAAGGAGGAGAAGGTGTGAACATCAACATGTTGGTGCTGTGTGCAAAGTGTCTCTGTGTGCTTGGTTATGAGAGCAGTAACGGTACGGTGATACCTTTGTGTTGATTCAATTGATCTTCATTATATTGGCTCCCCATGAGCGAAAAAATGGCAGTTATAATGACAGTTGATTTATGTTTTTATTCATTATTGTGCTTGCATACAATAGCAACATCGGAATCTCATGTTTGCCTGATTCTAGTTGAGCATGTTTCATTAATTACAGTCGTTACATTTGGCTCAGTTTTCGATCATCTTTGCAGGAAACAGAGTGGCTGCATGTTCGTTGTGGGGTGTCGAGGTGTTTACTCTCTCATTTACGAGTGCCGTAAAGTAAACTGATTTACGTACGTGGCTGCTCATCCTGATTCCAGACCATACATTCTGTCTACGTACACGTGGAGGGAAGCGTTAAACCCCATGTAAGAAAGGCGTGACTATGAAAATACATCTCACAGACGCACAGAAACCACCTGAAGTCTCCTTCGACAGCCCGGCTGTGATATACATGCTGTTAATCCCGTTCGTCAGACCCGTCGGGGCAGACGGAGGGCATTTTGCATCATCTGCCTCTGTGCTGAGGGAAATGAAGGATTTGTCTTTGATGTTCTGTAATCGCTGTGAGTGTGACGGTCACGAAACCCTAATAACATAATTCAGGAGCTGCAGCGATGATACAAATACACACAAACAACCAGAGCGAGGGGGTTTGTGTATACATTTCTGTCAACCATGTGATCTTATGATGAAGGGAATGTATTCTGTCTGTGCAGAGTAAGAGTGGGGCAACAGTTTAGCATATTTTTCCTCTTTTTTTTGCATTCATCATCTGTATTTTTTATGCAGAAATCTCCGGGTGCATTAATGTTGCTTTTAATCTAGTTTCTCTCCTTGTATTGCGATTTAGTTCCACAGCCAATTTATCACCTCGTGCAAGGAGAGAACATCTAATTTATCAGGTGTGGATGTACTAACATCCATCCTGGCTGCAAGGTTTGATCTTCATCTGGAATTTAAATTCAGAAAATCCTGCGCTAACAAGCAAGGTGTCCAAAACAAGCTCGACAATAAATAATTCATGCTCATTCCTCTGCAAATTAATTTCAGTTTTGATTTGCTCTCAACTGGATCTAAACTGGAATACCTTCCGCAGTGCACTGAGGCACAAATCTCTGGGTATCATCCAATTGTGTCTCCAGCCAGGACGACAGAAAAGAGCTTTATTGTCTGCAGAGGAGAAAATTGTCTACACAGCGTGTTTTGAAAACAGAGATCACAGGAGTGAGCATCCGCGCCTGTCACCGAAATCAAACAGCGAACCGATGACGGAGACGCAGCTCCAGACAGCGAACAAACCCCACCAGACACACGGAAACACACACATGGCGTTTACCTGAGCTCGTTCTTGTGTATTTCTATAATCTTCCTCTCCAGTTTGAGGGATTGTTTAGGGAACAGCTTGAAGTCTCTGATGTAGTCTGACGGGTGCTCCTCTGGGTCGTAGTCCCCGAGCTCAGCTGAAGACAGAGAGTGAAATCAGTGCGACAATGATCTAAAAAGGTCAATTAAACATGTTGTTATAATGCTTTATCAATGCAGTCCATTTACTGTACCATGACGTTTTGGGAAACTCAAAAACTTGGGATGTAGAGTTTGGTGTTTATCATGTTTCAAATGGCTTTTTATGTTCTTTGTTGTTTTTATGACTTGATTTGGTGGCAAATACAAGACAGTCACCAGAAATGTGTCAGTGTCACTGGCTACGTGTCATATCACGTTCACAGTACATGTTAATTACCTGATTTCATATCAGGGGGTGGAGGGGAAGGTGGTGGACTTACAGGCAACAAGGCTGCCAAGCCAGTGACCCCAAAGAGCTTAAACGTTTTTTAGCATGGACCAACTCGATATCTTTAAGGAGGCCTTTGAACAACTTCCCCCTGTGTTTCTTTTGTTTTTAACAGGACCTCAGGACATCTCCAGCAGTGTTTGGTGACCAAAACAGGTATCTAAAGCCAAAACACATCGTCTTCCTGAGGACATAAGCACAGTGTCGTGACAAGAGACACATATAAATTTGAACCTAAAGAATTGTAAAGTTATAACTTATCTGTTGATTTGGATAAATGTTCATCATCTATTCCAGTGATTGGGTTGGGCAAATATGTTTCCCTTTTAATTCCTGTTTAATAAAGCTGTCTAGTATAGCCTTATGTCTCTACGGTAAATATAAAGCTTAAAGCTTGAGCCAGCAGCTGGTTAGCTTATACAAAAAAAAATATATTTTATATATATGTTATATGCTGCACTATTTCTTGGTCGGGAGCAGAGACTCTGCTGGCTGTCCGGCAAATTTGTTTTTTGTATAATTAGCTGGCAGTTCCCCCTGTTTCAAGTCTTTATGCTAAGCTAACGAGGTGTTTGGTGTGGCTTTATATTTAATAACCAGATGTGATAGTTGTTTTAAAGATAGCATATTTCTCCTTCAGCTTTGTGTCATCAGCACATTTTCTGGTTGCTCAAGCCTGAACAAAGACTTTAAGAGAGATCTTTTTCATTTTATTCTTATTCCCACAAGAGAACTAACCCATTAGCGAGATGGATTTACATTTTCCTTATTGAATCCAGTCCAAAATCCTAACAGACATAATTTCTATTTTAAATCCGTTTCTTCATTAACAATCATTAAAAAAAAAAGGTTAAATCAAATACTAGCCTGGAGTTTAATTAAACAATAATCCTCAACCTATTCTCCAATGTAATCAACACTCTGACTAAGTGGGACCTGCCCTCGTTAATCAGAGCAGCCAATGATACGCTGCAGACGCGCTCTGGGTCGAGATAACGCAGCCAGTCAGACGCTTCTCTCTGGGGATACGAGCCAATCAGAGAGTGTTTGCACAGTTCAGCGATTTGTGTATCAGCTGGAAGGGTTCAATTCTATGATACAGCTCAGCTAATTCCACACTTAATCCATATTAAAGCAAGAAGCTCCGCACTGCGATTTGACGTTTAACTGTTACTGCTAATTAACTAAAGGAAAATGTCTTTATTATTCCTTTTCCCAGCGGTCCATATAGATGGTGCCGTGTTTTAAAATGTAGGATTACAATACAAGTGGGTTGACGGGAAATGTAGCTGGTTAATGAGGCAGAGACCAGAAAAATTGAGTGACTGGTTTGACTGCCAGAGTTAGCTTGACGCAATTTAGCCAGCTCCTTGTTCAGACTTAGGCTAACTATGACATGATCTAAGTGTTAACTAAGTGGAGATTTAATGTTACACATAATTAAATCAAAACTGCTCAACACCAGCAAGTTCTTGCAGAGAAATTAGTTGTCACTAAATATTTACACCCAGCTAGCTAAACCAAAAAACGTTAACTTGATAATATAAAATATGTTTATATAGAAGAGTAATTACAAGAGATAACATGAAACAGACAATATCAGACCTAACTTAAATGTAAACTAAAAACATCTGACTAAAATAATTAACTAAATAACATCAGACCAGAAAAACGGAGAGACTGGTTTGACTGCCAGAGTTAGCTTGATGCTCTTTAACTAGCTGCACCAGCTCTAGTCCATGACATAAGTGTTATCTAAGTGAAAATGTAATGTTGAACATCGCTGAATCAAAACAGATGTTAAAAACCTAAAACTAAAATAACTAGCTAATATAGCATCAGTTAGATCATCATAATTTTAGGCTACATTAGCACGTATTCCCTGCCTAATTGCACACCAGCTAACTCAAGCTAACTCTGAAACAACAGGCTATTCCTGAAGTCTGGAAATAAAACAAATTCTCACCTACATTAACAAAGAATTAGCATTACTTTTGACCGCTTAAAATGCTACAGTGACTTCCTGTTTACAGAAGCTGATTTCTTCTGATTGGATGAGACTTCAGTTGTTTCCTGGCCAAATTGAGCCATTTCTCAAGGTCCAGCACTGTATATAGGTTGACATAAGTCTTCTTTAGCAATAAGATCCTAGTCTGTAAATTAGTTCTTTATATCATAAAAGCCACCCTGAGATTGTTGCTACTCCCACCATAGCTAGAGGACAGCAGCAGAGTAAGCAGTAATAACAGTAATAATTAATTTCCATTCGGAATCTAAGACTTGGGCTCATGCACAGTGCAAATCTTCTTCTGTCTTCCATCTGAAACTAAAATAAAGTATTAAAATCCTGGATACAAGCAGTAGCCTGTGTGTCTGCCAGGGATCTTCACAACTGTCAGGTAGGCTATAAATCAACCACTGTAGACTGCATAATTAATGTGGAAAAACAACAAAGATAGCCAAAAGAAACAGGAAACCCCTTTAGAGCTGTGTCTCTTATCCATGTGTAAATCTTACAAATCAAATACAATAACTGTCAGGTGGGATTAAACTGTAAAACGTTGCTGGATCACCAGCGTCTCTGGGCCTCACCCTGTACGATGCAGGCTCCCAGATATGCAGCTTCAGCAAAAGGGCAGAGGAGTCGACCGTGGTAGATATCTCTCTTCAGCTGCAGGTACAGCAGATACCTGGAGACACACAGATGCACACACAAACATAAACCGACAATGCCGCTAAATGCCACTTGAATAAAACATTTATTCGATCTCCATTGAGGCTGCAGTATAGCACAAAATATCTAGTATTTATCTTGTAAAATGACTCTTCGTTATGTAAAGTTCGATACAATAACTCACGGGTTACACTGCTGTCGTCTTCATATTAAATGTTTCCTGATGTTTAATGATCTGAATGGTCAAGCTGTGTTACTATGGCATTTAGAGAGAGTATCGCTATGGGAACAACCACCATACAGCAGCGACTGGTACTGTAGTTACTATGGAAACAGCTTCAATGGAGGCAAGTTTCGGCATGCATGGAGTGAAAAGCTCGCCGCTGTATCTAAATAGTTTTAGACAGTGAGTGTGTCGCTGTGCGGTGGTTCTTCACATGAGAAAACCACAGCTGTCTATATTTACGTGAGCTTCTCAGTCGTGTTTGATTTTGTTCCCATCCGTTCTTTTCTTTGAGGCACGAAAACATTCTTCCTTTCTCTGTTTTCCCATCATCTGTTTCCTTGCCTGAACTCTTGTCTTGATTGTATACGGTATCTTTTAGTTGTTTTTATGTTACAGGAAGTCCTCCATCTGTAACTCTTCTGTCATATAAGATTTCATTTGTCTGGTTTTTGTCAATAAATACAGTTTACATATAGGATCAGCCTTAATACTGGCAACAACATTTAATCAGCTTTATTCCATCTTCCCAGCTTGACGGTTTCTCAGTCTTGTCTTTTTTCTTTCTCTCTACCTTCTGTCTCTTCCTCTCCCACTCTGAGGTTTGTTATTCCCATTCTCATTTACTGTTTAGGTTCAGTTTGTGTCGGTCAGCAGTGTTTTGACTGTTCACTACGGGATCGTCAATCAATCATCATCCATGCAGAACACTTTTACAGCTGAGCTGAACTCAACCAAAGAGAAACTACTTGCACTTTGAAAGTTGTTTTGTGCGGACATGTGTCGAGCATCTTATCTCCTCAGTCTTCCCGTGATGACCAGTTAAATTCTAAATGTTTTCTTGAGATCACAAGTTATTTAAGTCATTACCACAGAATAACGAATGTAGTTTTCCCAAGATAATGGGAGATTTCTTTTCAAGATCTCCATAAACCAAACTTTGTTATCCATTATCACGAGAAGGTCGTTCCCTCTCATTACTTACAGCCTGATGTGTATTAGTGGTGCTTTACCAGCATGCATTAATGAAGTGTAGCAATTGATTTAAGGTGAAAATGTCAGGTGAAGGAGAACCTATTATTGATCAACGCATCAGACTTGAATTCAATGCTTATTTCTAAACACGCTTCATTAACTTAAACAATTCAACCACCCACTAGTGTGGGCAATTTCTTTTCCACAGGCCAACAAGAGGTTGTAGCAGCTAATCATCACATCAAGAAACAAGAACCACAGAATAATACTACTGTTACATTTATCCATAGAGGAGCCGTAAAATACCTCATATTCAAATGGCAAAAAGTTCACTAAAGGTTTATATGGTGAGTATGCGATGGTCAACTCTCATGAATGAAGTCATTCTCTCATAATAACTTATTTCATTATCTCAGGAAAACCACATCTGTTTGGCCACAGGGATGACATAGAGAACTTTTTGAACTTGATGTCGCAGTATAACAGAGGATACAATACGTTTGACCGATGTGTTAAAACCTTGGATGACGTTCAGTGCCAATGTTTTTAATGTGTGCACATGGAAACTACAGTCTGGCTATTATATACTATAGATATACTCGAGCGTTGGCTTCGGGATTAAATTGTGGGAACCCAGAATCACCTAAAATGGATGTGAAGTCAAGTTTAGGAAAAAAAATAGCAGACTTCAAATAAAACTGGAGCACATGCAGCGGACGCAGATAAGCATTAACGGTTTTTGGATTTCTGATGATGAGAAAAAAATCCCTCCCATAAAAAGACTCGATATCGAGCACTGGATTGGATTTCATCAGTGACTGAGGTTTCTTCTGAACTTTCCAGAGTCAGCTCAACAAACTCATCAGTGGCAATGTGGTGTCATGGTGCTGCCCGAGGAATCTGAAATGAGCTTGTTTTATATTTAAGACAATCTAAAATTGGACATAAAAATGCAGTCCGTTCAAACTGTTCAAATGCAAGGAGAGGTGAATAAACTATAAATAACAAAGTATAATGGAGAACTTAAAAAAGTGGGAAATGGAAGAAAGTTTTTATGACATTGAAGATGCACAAAAACACCTCTAAGTCATAAAGTTTGCAGAGGAGAGGAAGATTGGACTGAAGAAATGTGGGGAGACACCTGAGGGAGGAGAGCGAGCTGAGGACGGAGGACGGAGAGAGAGAGAGACAGAAGGGAGGGAGGAGACACCTGAGGGTTGAAATCATGGAGAGACGGAGTGAAGAGATCTGAAGAGGATGGAGGAGAGACCCGAGGAAAAGGAACAAGAGAAATGTTGATTGTTAGAGAGAAGCAGGGATAGTGAGGAGACATTACAGCTCAGATGGGACGGAGAACACGTAAACAGAGTCCCCGCTGAGTGAGCGTCACTAATTATCACCAGTGTGTGTGTGTGTGTTTGGGAGTGTGTGTGTGTTTGGGAGTGTGTGTGTGTGTGTTTGGAAGGAGGGGGAGAGTGGTAATGATAAAGCTAGTACAATAAACAAGATATTCCACAAATTGGAGGATAGCAAAGGGAATGCATCATCTTTTTTATTATTATTACATTTACAAACAAGCCAATCACCTCAATAAATGGTGCCACTGTTTTATAAACCAATGATGTGTTGCTGTTTTATGTTTCTTTAGGTGTAATTCTAATCTTAGCCTCTGACATCATTATGCTTATCCAAACACACCCCGAGTTGTCCCAACTTCCTGTCAACAAATTCCGTTTCTTGTTGTTGTTGCCCCAACCACAGCTGGAAATGTTCCTGTGGTCTCTTAAGAAATATCTAATGACATTATTGAAACATTATTGGATTATAAAAACGCTACGGTCCATCTTAAAACAAAAAATCCAGAGATTTCAAATGTAGCAATGACAAAACACAGTCTTGAACTGTGGTCACTGGCTTGGCAGCCTTCTCGCCTGTCTTGATATGAAACTCTGGTGATAAACATGTAATGTGAACATGATGATACTAGAAGCCTATGACAGGTACAAGTGTGTGTGTATCAGTGGTGTGCAGGAAGGTCAGCTGCAAATATTTCTTCCTAGCACTGGCTGGTAACATTTATTAAACACTGTAAAAAAAAAAATATTTGGATAGATTTAAAAAATTAAAGACATCTTTCTGTAGCATATTCACATGAAATCCGGTAAGCAGGTGTTGCCAAAGTCATGACCACCTGAGTCGCAAACACATAACATTAAGCATCTGCTGGGTGCATCACGTGATGTGTATGACATTTTTCCGTTTTTCACAGACTACTTTAAGTTAAAGTCTAATGGAAGAGAAGCAAAACGATGCCTTGAAATTGTTAAAAATTGTACAATCGTATAATTAGATATAATTGTGATGGAATGCTGATGATATTGCATTTTCTTTAGACAACAAAAATAAAGTAAATACAGAATCGAGCAACTGAATAGAGGCCAAAATGCAAGTTTATGTAAGGAAGCTGCCTTTATTCCCATCAGTCACAATCCATTGTTTACCTGGTGAGCTCCTCCTTGATCTTCATCGGCTCGCTGGGATAAAATTTGACCCGGAAGCACATTGTGTACGGCTGCTGAGCTGCTGAGGACAAGAAAGACAAGAACATGAAAGGAAAGTTTAGAAGAGAAAAGAAATCAGAAGTTATAATGCAGAAACAAGTGAGAGGTGGGCAGAGACACCAATCACCATATTTCAAGACACTGTAGCATCAAAATGTGTTTGAAGCTGTTATTTAAAGGTAAAAGAAGGTTACATAACTGTGCTTCAAGTGAGGAGAGTGAAAGAAGAGAGAAAAGTCTTTTTAGAATAAAGATGTGAAACATGAGAAAAAGAAGAGGACAAGCAGAGAGGAGAGAAGAGGAGAGGAGGAGAGTAATGAGGATTATGTAAAACTTGAGAGATAAAGAAGCTGGAGACCAAAAAAGAAATCACGGTGTGCCTCTAATACTGATTAGTCATTCGATAATTACTGTAATTACTCATCACACACGCGTGCATGCACACACACACACACACGAATGCAAAGAGCCTCACTTGAACTGAAGTCTTTCCTTTTGATCTGAGTCCTGAAGCATTTAATTTCTGACTGTGAGTGGAGTTGCAGCGGAGCACACACACACACACACACACACACACGCACACACACACACACACCACACACACACACACACACACACACAAATACTCATACTTTTTGAAAACAAACATCTGTTATGAATCTTTTCAGTCATTTTTGTGATTGTGTATTCAAAACATCTCTAATCCTTTATTTGGTACTGAATCAAAAATTGAGTGCGATTTTTAAAATGTAGCTTTAAAGCTGAAAAACACACATTTTGGGTTATTTTGACTGTAGTTTTTTTCCAAGAAGGATTATTTTAATTTCCATGAAACTTTTGTATGTGAACGTGTTGATTCTTTATTATTATTCATTTATATTTTTGCATTACTCTCGTTTTGTTCTGTGATTTTGCCTGTTTTATCGCTTTAATTCCTTTTACTTGGACTTCATCATATTGACTTTCTGTCTTTCTTCTTGTTTTAACACACTTAAGACTCGGCTTTGTTGTGTTCAGCTCAACTGTTGACTGATTATTCTGTCATACTGACTTTGTGCGTTTCCAGCTTTTTCTTAATTGTCAAACCACTTTGTAAACTCTCTTTTAAAGGTGCTATATAAATGAAGTTTATTATCATCAAATGAATGACATTATTACAGTGAACCATTGAACATGAACAACCGACCATGCTGACATTATGCAAAACATGAAATACCACTTGAGGGGCAAAATTTGTTCTCACCTCAATAAAGACAACGTTCTACATTTTACATACATTACGGTAAAACTACTATTTACTACAAAATAAAGATATTTGAGAAGGAATTTTAGTTTCTAATTTCATTATCCAAATTAAACTATTGTTTTTTAAAATTGTGGGAGAACCGGAGCATCCGATGGAAACCCACAGGGGCATGAGGAGGGCGTGTTAACTCCACAATGAAGCCTCGAGTTATATCCGAAAGACACAATATGGGGAGCATTTCTGATTAACTCTCCGTTCTATGTCTGCAAGATATGTGTGCTGCTGTGGGAGGTTTTGGTTGAACACTGCCCCCCACATGCCCGACCACAGATGACATGTGGTATCTACTGGCTGTCAGCAGTAGAGATGTCCTTGTTGTTGATGTTTGATGGCGAATGTGACAGCTTGAGTTGTTGGAGCCGTCTTATTTCTTCCACTTCTGTGGTTTCCTCAGTCCCAGAAAGTGACGCGCTCTTTTCCAGGAACTCTTTTTTGGTTTTCCTGGGTGAGTCACCTCCAGAAGGTCAGGGGCCGGTCCAGTAGGGATGGATTCCAGTTGATTGCACGACTTCTCCTTGTGGATTTCAGTGTCTTTCAAAGCCTTAAGCTCTGTGGAGAGCTCAAGGTTGAGAGAGATCTGAATGGCAAGCTGAGTTTTCAGTTGTTTTGCTGCAGTTTATTGATTTCCGCAGTCCTCCTGT
The DNA here is from genome assembly GCF_900880675.1 of Sparus aurata. Lineage (NCBI taxonomy): Eukaryota > Metazoa > Chordata > Actinopteri > Spariformes > Sparidae > Sparus > Sparus aurata. The sequence continues at coordinate 29,674,389 of NC_044191.1, forward strand.
GACGGAGGTTGTCCTGCTCAGCCTTCTAGTTGGTAATCATCTGCAAGTCTTTCAAAACTGTGTCTGAGTGAGACTTTACTTCCGTCTCAAGCTCCTGCTGCGGGGTTTCAGCCTGCTGTCTCACAGTGTTGACTTCAGTTTCATACTCGTGGCTGATCCTGTCCAGTTTGTCTTGGAGAAGGTTGTTCCTCTGCTTCTCCTCCTGGAGCTCAGCAGTGAATGTCTCATGGCTGGATGTTTGGGTCTTTTTCAGCTCCTCGTGTTCTTGTTGAAGGAGCTTTCTTTGCTGGACTTCCTTCTGAAGCTGATGTTGAAGAGTCTCAGCTTGCTGTCTGACTTTCATGACATCAGTTTCATAACTGAGTATCATCTCATTGTAGGAAACACTGATCTGATCCAGTTCTTCTTGAAGAAGCTTGTTCTTGTGCTTCTCCGCCTGGAGGTCAGCTTGATATTTCTCCTCATTTATTATATGGGCAACTTTGAGCTCTTCATAATCTTCATGAAGGTCCTTTTTCTTCTTCTGCCTGGTGTTGTCTCTCACCTGAGTAGCTATCTTTGCGTTGCTGAGAGGTACATCATCGCTGTACTTTCTCAGACGCTCCAGCTCTCTGGTTGTTTGTATAACCTGTTGATATACATTTCTTTCAGGGCTTTCTGCTTTTTCAGCTGTTCTTTTGTGTCCTCCAGCTCCTGAATAAGTCTCTGACGAGACATATCTGTGAGGTGCTCACTAGAGTACTCCATTTCTTCAGCTGGTATAAGCTGTCTCACAGAAATTATGTTGTAGAAAAATTCTTCAAATAACAGACGTCGTTTGTATCAGAAGTCTCTCTCTTGAACCTTTTCTTTGCTTTTCTCCCGTGGTCACCGCAGTGTCAATGGTTGAAGCGCTACACAAAGTTTTGGACTGAAGAAATGTTTCTCTAAAGCTTACATAGACTTTCGCTATGACAGAATGGAATGTTTCCTCGGCGAAACAATAACTTGTAGTTGATCAGTTGGAATCAGAAATGGCTTATATGAAAGGCAAAGGCCTCTAGATTATGTTTATTATACCAAAAATAAAGGTGTGTATCATTCATTGAGTTTTATCATCTAATTAGATGAACTCTGGGAGCCCTGCAAGACTGCTTTCTTTGCTATTCCAGATGACTTCATCAATAAGTTATTTGAGTCATTGCCGAGACACATCGATGCAGTCCTCCAAGCTCATGGGAGTCATACACGATATTAATTCTCTTTCCCAAGGCACCATGACTTTATGTTCTGATGTTATTATAGCATGTTTGTGTATTCAAAATAATAGTATAATTTCTACAGTGCATTATCAATGTATGCGACAAGACTTTTGTCTAAGCAAAATCTGACCTTTCCTAATCTCTCCTAATTAAATGATGAAACTCAATGAATGATACAGAACTTTATTTTGGTATTATAAGCATAATCTAGAGGCCTTTGCCTTTCATATTACCATTTCTGATTCCAATTGATCAAGTACAAGTTATTATTTGTTGTTCCTTCAACTTAGATAAGCGACAAGACTTTTGTCAGGGACTGTAGTGTATCACATAATCTAAGATCTGTAACAGCCACTGGGACAACAAAACAATGAAGATGTGTTAATGTGTTCATAAAACTACAATGATAACAGTTGAGGTGGAATAAAATGCCTTCTTTTAATTATTATTATTATCATCATTATTTTACCATTTAAATTGACACCCAAAGTTGGATTAGGCTCCTATTTAAAGCCTCCCTACAGACAGTTTTGCCTCATGTCTAACGGTCAACGTTCTTCCTCAAACAGAGAACAGGGGACGTGGTTAGTAGTCAAGCATACTCATTACCACCAACACAAACTCTGAGACCAATTGCAGCCAGTTTGACAACAGGTAATCCAGTAGGGAGGTCGGGGGAGTTTATCTGCTGTAATCCCGGCCCTTGGGGAATCTGCCCTGCTTGTTTTAGATGTCTCTCTGCTCCAACACACCTGATTCAGGTTGTCAGGAACCAAACCTGATAAGAAAACCACCTTGGTAGTTTATTTCCTGTCATCAAATTGGTAGCCTTTGGTCTCTCTTGCTCACTCTCATTCAGTGCTCAATCTTTTGGCTAACATAAAGGCCAATCAATATCATCAACAAGTCTCTCTATACCTGACTGTTTTTACATAATATGTAAATATGCGAAAGCAAATAAAATTCTGCCTTCTATTTCATGGGACTTTAAATGAAAAAAGTAAGAGAATAATTCCTGGATCCGTCAATATATCTGGATTTAAGACCCATCCTCCACCCAAGTTTCGGTAAAATCTGTCGGATAGTTTTATGTAATCTGGTAATGTAAATAAATAACACAAAGTCCTCCATAACCTAATCATGACAAATTTGTACCTAAGTGCAGCACTCACTGGGTTACTTTGAGTGTAAATATGATACAGATTATTTTCAAAAAGCACCCTGAGAGAATCACCATCAAGCACAAATTTACCCGAAGAAATATAGAAGAAAAGGGAGTTTTCAGAAGAGGAGGACGACCGTGAGCATCATCTAACATGGGACCAGAAATCTTTCCAGCGAGTGCCCTCTCTCCACTCTGTCTTTAATGGCGGGATACTCTGTGGTATTACCCAGCAATGAAAAACAGCACACATCTACATAATACATGCTGAGCAATATGAAAGACGCAATCCTCCCACTCGCTCCCGAAAAGAATTTGAGCTGCTTCTTTGCTCAAGCTTAGGGGACCGAGATGCATTTATTTATTTTTAAAGGTTTTAGAGAAAGTGAATTGGCACAATGCACGCTGGTTCAAATGTGACGCATGTGCACGTAAGCTGACGCACAAAGGGAAAAATAAGACACAAAGCACACATCTTCAGTTTGAGAGTAAACCCAGCCGAGGGGAGAAGTGATGTGTCAGTACGACTCAGATCTATTCAACACTCGTCCTCCATCCCTCTCTCTCATCTCTCTTTCTCTTCTTTCACTCTCTGTCAGGCTTTCTCATCTCAAACTGTCTCACCAATCTCCTCTTTTCTCCCTGAACTGACTTCTTTCTTTAGATTTACATTATCTATCACCGTCTCCTCCCCCTCTGAATCAGCACCCCCGACACATTTCCTCTTAATCACTCTTTTCCCCTCCTTCTCTCTTCCTCCATCTTTCATAATTTCCCCTCATCTCCTCGTCCTCCCTCCTCCTGTCCTCTCACACATGTTCTGATGAAGCAGAAAGCACCGCTAATAGCTCCTTTTATTAATTTATAGGAGTGCAGAAAGAACAGGGCAGTCATTAAAAGGGTGGGCGAAGCGCAGATACTGACATATTCTTTTGCTGTTGACACAGAAGTTCGGCCAAATGTAGACAAACATTGCACTTAGAGATTCTGCAGCAAAGCATCAAGTTTCATCAGAAGTTTGATGGAAGAATATTTTTTTCATCTTTTTAAAGTAAACACCAGAAGTAAACATCAGTCCACTAAAATGATTCCTAGACCTGAAGAGAGGGACACGTACAATGTTTGCTTCTTGAATTGTAATTTGTTTGAATTCTTTATGAAGCAAAGCAAAGATTGTCTTCCTCTTGTTCCTTCGTTTACTTCTTTCCAGGAAGAGAAGGAAACATTTGCTTCCAGAAACAAAGTGTCTCCCGCTGTTCAGTGCCCTTAGCATCTACCTGAAATTAACCACCGCAGAAGAGCAAGGCTTGTTAGAGCTCATGCTCCCCTGCCGCATCTGTGTATTTCACTTTGTGTGTTAGAATATTTCCTGTTTGAGCCACATGTCCCTCTGGCATTCTGCTGTGGGTCTGACAAACCCTGCTCTTGCCACTTTGTCTGTTTTGTGTCTCTATTTGTCTCCCTGTGGAGAAGAAGTCATCGTACGACATTTGTCTGGCTGTGCCACTGCACGGCAAATGGTTATGTGAGCAATGTGAACTGAGGATACATCTGGTGAAAAAGGCCCTGAAACTTTCAAATAAAAACATATATATTTTTCTTAATATCCGAGGGATTCAACACCACTTTGTGTGTGTGTGTGTGTGTGTGCTGTCAAGAGCTTGTACTGTTTGTGCGTATGTGTCCCTGTGGTGTACTGTAGTTTGTTTCCTAAAGAGTTTGACCTCCTCAAACTGAAGCTGCTCCGAGGAGACAAACACAGGCCTGACCGCAAGGCATTAACAAACACATACACAAATAAACACACAGACACACACGTTTTAGACACACTGATGCAAAATAACACAGAGAGACACAAAGGGAGCAGAAGTGACACTTACACTTCATCTGCCTCACCACGGCCTTATTGGGCTCCAGCCAGTGCTGAGAGAGAAGAGAAGAGAATGAGACAAACAGACAAACAGAGGGAGAAAAGACAAATGTTATCCTAAAATAAAGACAGTGACTTCCGCTGGAGCATGCTGTAATTTCAACGAGCTCCGACAAGCTTTTCCAAATCAAAAATCCCTTCATGTGTTTGATGAATAATTGAACGACACTTTGCTTAAACTCAGCAATATGAGGCAACTTCAGTGCATTAAAAACAAATGAACAACCACAACAGAAGTCGACATTTATTTCAGTGCATCATTGGATATATTACTGTTTATCGTAGATACTGTTTAAAGAGCTGACTAATCTGATACCATGTTCTCATGAGGAGCAACAGGTGAAAAAGGGATCAAGGACATTTTCTCGCAATGCCTTCCTAAGCTGTATTCCTCTGTTTATCATATATTTTGAATTAATTGCTGGTAGTCAAGGCAAAATGTTAGGGGCTTTCAAATCAGGAAAGAACATGAAAGATAGGACCCCATTCTGAAGCGAATGTGGGTGTCTGCGTCTTTTGAGTATGAACATGTGATGGAAAGATACTCACTTGGCACATTGTCTTGCCCTATATTCAAAGTCTTTATTATTGTGTACATGTTTCTTTACTGCCCTCGATTGTACTTATGTGCTGTAACACCTCTCACTGGTGTTTTCTCGGTAATCTTTCCTCTCGTTTTGCAGCTCGAGGCTTGTCTGAGCTTCTGTTCAGACTAAGCATCTGGTCTCTTCTGTGTGTGGGCTGTTTGAAATATGGAGACTGATCCTGTTATTATTTGTCACTTGAACTTGTAATATAAAGCACCGACTGCCTGCTGATTAATATCCAGCAGTCCCGTTCAGGCCACGCTGACTCAGAGGAGCTGTTTCCTGTTAGTAGGTGTAATCATCGGTTTCTTTATTTTTGTTCTTCTGCTGTGATTATGTGCTGCCATATAACCTTATATATTTATTTAATGGGGTGAAGACTTGTGTGAGCTATTAATACAATCAGTAAGTAGACTTCAGAGGCAGAACTGCATACAGCAATAATAAAATAAATATATAGAGGGGCCAGCCTTTCATATTATGTTCATATTACATGGAGATGAACCGACTTTTACATCGAGTGGCAGCGTGACAGCTGGGTGGGACAGCTGCCAAGCCAGAGACCACTGTTCAAGACGATGTTTCAACATTTTTCACGACATGTTGGGAGCTTTTCCAGCTGTGTTAGTCGCAATAAAACCATATATTTTTTAGGCTGTTTCAACATTTCCATTGCTTGCAGAACACACATTGCCAACATTTGTGTGTTTTTGTATGTTACTGAAAAAGTAAAGGCTTATTTAATGCTCAACACTAAGTGTGGGCTGTGGACAGTCACAGTTTTATCATTTGAAAAGGAATTATCTATTTTTGTACGTAAAGGAAGCATAAATGAGCTTTAGGTCAATTGACCAGATTGTCAATAAACAGATAATTAATCTTCAACTTCTTACATGACAGATAATTAACATAGTTGCAGCACTACTGCATGTGTCTGTGTTATGTGTGATAGTTACCCTCTGTTTCTCAGGGTCCACATATCGAATACCAAAGTAGTCTCTCTCAAGTAGGTTGTAGTGGTTACACACATGGTCCAACAGGAACTGGCCTTTGGTGTCTCTCTGTAAAGACAAAAAAAAACAATTTAAACTTTAAATACAGGAAAGTTATTTTGTCATAAGTCAGCATCCAGTACTTTCATCTGAACAATCTTTCCATGGATGCAGATCGATCCCATAAACCTCCCGGCTGCATCTGATACCAGCGGCATTATCACAGCAACAGTCCCCTCTTGGGTAATATTTCTGTGATGCACACAGTTTCATCACAGTAAAATCTGTTCATGGGCAGAAATACATGTAAGTCAGCGACTTTGCGGTCTCATGCTGATGATATACATGCCAGTAAATGTAGTCCATTAGCAGTTCATAAACACAGCAGACACAGGGGGATCAATAATCACTCTGCATTTATTACCTGCTCCTCAGTCAATATCTACTCATCACATATGGACACACAAACTGATTATCATGCTGAGGCGTGTGGAGCTGAGAAACAACACCTTCAGGCGTTGGTACGGTGTGACTGTGCATGCATGCGCACTAATAAAACAAGATATGTATTGTATCAATCAAATGTCTTCCTAACTTATTGACTAAAGCTATCAATATTCCTTAGATTGCCATTTTTGTCATATTACATGCATCACATTCTGGTGATTGTGTGTGTGTGTGTGTGTGTGTGTCCTATAACTGCTCTATAACCTGCTGACGGAGGAGCTTTCTGTGCCCAGTTAAGCAGGACTGATTGATTCAGTAGGAAATCGCCTGTTTGCCCTTGTTGTGATTTACTCACCTCTGGAGAGACACGAAGGCGCCCACATCAACAAACACACGCACACACACACAAACACACAGGTTTGTGCAGCTATCCTTGTTAGCACTTTAAAATGACTTCCCTTCATATGAGCAGCCTCAACCAGTTTATGCCTAACCCTAACCTCAACCTGATCTCAATTCACGCTTTACCCTAAAACTTAAGGAAGACCTTAGAAACCATGCTTTGCTGGTCGATGGTGCCCATTAGGACTACTGGTCCTGACATGGGCAGCATGCAAGGAAAGGTCCCCAGTAGGTCACAACAACATGTACACACATGTACACACACACAGGACCAAAGTTGTATCTTTGGCCACATCTCATCACAAAAACATGTAAAACTGCAGATCATAACAAAAAAATCATCTAAGCGGGCTCCATGGCAACTGATTGCTTCTTTTATGCATTCAATTGCATTAACAAAGTCTTAACATGGCTGGTCTCTCCTTGACGCATGTCATACTGCAGTAGCAGCTGGTTGTTTTTATTGACTATAAAGCATTTTACACACTTCGTTTGCACTGAAGGTGCAGCGTCTGTTTTACTTCCCTCTAGTGTACTTTGAGTTGAAAATGATTGAGACTGTTGTCAAGAAGCCTTCGACATCCCTGTTGTTTTCACCACCAAATGGCTTTTTCACATCAGCAGTGATTGGTATGGTTTTGTCTTGCTCAGCGACCAAGCTAAGGGCATTAGCTTAGGTCAGTAGCTTTGTTTGCTAATTCTGTGTGCAGGCATTTGCAGCTGATACGCACCACAGGGTAAAGCGATTGACAGGAGCTGACTGTGCAGCGGAGTGGTCATAGCAGAAGGACACTCCCGCCTGGGTAGGCAGTTTGTCAGGCTAAAGGGCGTGAACCCCAGATGTCCAGTCTGTTCAGGGGCTCAGTCATCTTCAAGAGCATTCAGAATTCATAGTAAAACAGAATGTTTAACAGTATAACTGATACCCAGTTTAATAAATGAACATCTTTATCTGTACCTTCTGCTTCTCCAAGCTGTCGTGTCCCTTTCATTCACAAATTCCTTCCACGACATATCTGGCTCTCTTTCCGTAATGCTGCTCATTTTATTCTGTCATCATAATATTTTCGACCCACTATTTTGCAACCTGCAGTTTCCCCATTACAACCCTGATCGTCAGTGTGTTTGGGGAGATTTAACAGAATTTTTTATGTTTTCCACATGCTGACCTTTTTTCAACCAGCAACAGTGTCTACACTTCCTGTCCTCTCTCTTATCTTAGTGGGTCTTCGTTTAGAAATAATGCTTCGAGTCAATGGAGCCTAATTGTCAACTGCACCACTCAAGACTCTCTCAAGAATATTTTGTAATTAAATATAAAATAACTTCTTATTGAGGCACAGCAGTCATGCAAATAATTTCAAGTCATACAACATCTGAATCTCTTTTTTAAGCCATCATGATTCAGTCACCTCTTGTCTCAAGTCATCTTACTGTCTTTTAAACATGAATTCCCGAGCATATGTTCCGTCTGCCCTGCAATCTCTCACCGAGGCAACCTTTTAAATATATTTCTTGGTGAGTCATGCTCCGTTTCCCAGTACACAATCTGTTCTATGGGTAATGGAAGTACACTAGGTGTTGACAGAAGAGCCACAAAGCAAGATAATTCCTGTAAATGTCACAGCACCAAGCCAAAAACAATAAAAACAAAAACAGCACACTGAAGAGAAAAGAGCTTAGCGGCTGTGTGCTTGACTCTCCACAGTACACACCGATCAGACATCACATCAGCAAACAGGCTACATGAAAGACAGAGTGTTGTAAAGAAGCCAACGATTTGAGGTCAGTGCAACGAACAATGAAGAGGAATTAAAAATGTACACAATACACAGAAGGAGTTCATATATAGGCTAACCACGCAAACATGCTATGCAGCACACATTATCATATCAATATTTAATTAACCATCATTCCCATTTGTTCAGATTCTTGTACTGAAGTCAGTCAGACACAAAGAGCATAGCACAGCTGACATTCCAGCAAGATGAATGAACAGCATGTATTTTTTTTCCAGTGTTGTAAAGCTCTGTATCTTCTGCAATTTGTGTGTTTTACCAGAACTGTAAATATCAGTTTGGTGTGGGTTCAGCCTACAGCTATGGCTTAATGAGTCGATTAGCTTGGCGCAGCAGCTGGAGGCATGAGGAAGTGGTTAGCCTCTCCCAGAAAATGGATGAATGCGACTACCAGAAAGACACACCAAACAGGTTGTACCATCATGTTAATTATTTATCTTTAAATATTACAGTTACAGCTAAAAATTAAGACAGAAAAAAAGTCTAACGATTTTAACATTTCCCAGCAAGTGACAGTTATTGTTTGCGCAAAGTCACAGTGATCCCATCCATGCTAGCTAACATTAGCCTCAATTGCTAGCATGTTTACTGTTCCCTGGTGACCAGTTAACCAACATAAGCTTGTAGACTCGTCTCTTTCAGTGGCTACTGTGGTGCTGCTCAGACAGTACTGACATAATCATCTAGATTTTACTTAAAAAGCAAATAGATTTTAAATTATCAGGGCAGCCCCAGTAAGTCTGCGGGCATTTTGGGAGTTTTCATACCGGATCAGTAAACTTCTCACATTACCAGATAATCTTGGCTGAGCATCAATACCAACCAGGGTCCCGGACCATATTTCTCCCCTGATTATCAGGATGGGTGACAAATCAGCCCAAACCTCTGTGGTCTAAACCAGGCTTTAGGTGGATGTCCCCTGTGACCTTTGTTACATCAGCAAGGCATCAATCAGCTGTCTCTGATCTCTCAGACGGCATGTCCCTATTGGCTGGTGCAGGTTTACGGTTATATCACTGTGGCACAAGAGTAAGCTGTAAATCAAGTGTGTGTCCCTGTGGGTGTAACTGTGATCGTCTCCATGCAGGCCCCGCCTGTGTTGTGGGTGCGTGTGAGAGGGTGAGCTAGGTAAAGTCAGCATTTATGTGTGTGTGTTTGTGTGTTTGTCTGTCTACATCTCTTCAGGATTTTCGGCTGATCCGTGACAACAGTGTTACTAAGCTGTTAAATCTGAGGAGCAAACAGACAGAGACATCCACCGGGGGAGGAGAAAAATAGTAGGAACAGAATGAAAACAGCCACGCTGCGAGCCATTTCGAGCAGGATCATCAAACAACACCTTTAGTCTGTCTGGTTCTCTGGGCAGACACTCATGGGGAGAGGAGAGGCGGACCGACGCCAAGGAAAGAAGAGAGAGCTGCAGACCAGACAGAGTGAAGCAGGGCCAAACCACGCCAAGAGGCTGAAAGAGAGCGTAGGCAAAGACAGAGCTAAAAAAAAAAAAGAGTGGATATGAGAGACATTGACTAAGACGAGTGAGGCAGAGAAGAAGAGAGATAAAAAAGACTCTGTGTCATGTCCAACAAGGGCTGAATACATATTTCATATATCCAAAGGCTGGGCATTAATAATTAACCTGGTCATCCTGTCTCTACATGATCTCACCTAATGACGGCAAAGTGCTCCTCTCTCTGCCTCGCTTCAACACACACACACACACACACACTTTAAATAGAGCCGTAGCGTGGAGCGCATTCAGTTTAGCAGAAGCAAAGTGCACTTTGATGTGTACGTTCAAGTGCGTCTTTATATCCTCGACATTTTTTTTTTCTTGACAAAGTGACCTCCTTAGAGCTCCGCCGAGTCCGAACGAAGACCGGGAAAACAAAAAAACTTGGGAGGAAAAAAAAGAAAACCATCAGCAGAGTAAAGAATATCAATTATTTAATCCTCCATCTTTTGTACATTCACAAAGAAACATCTGTTAAACTCAATCGAGTAAAGTTTTGACCTGTACAGTGCAGAGGCCAGAATAACGGTCTTACTAATATTTACCCTCTTTTAGCTCTGTTTTTGGTCTCAACCGGCTCCTGAGGGAAATATTTTTCCCATCTTGTTGGTGTTTCTCGTTCTCTCGTGGGAGAGTGGGATTTTTAAAGCTCTTTTGCGGAAAACAGCTGCGTGCTGATGAAATAAAACCGTGAAAGCAGCAAGAGTGAATCTAAACAGTAGTTGAGGCCACACAGCGACACAAACTTGATATAAAGCTCCGTACAGCTGAGGAAGGCCCACCTGATTGCTCTGATCTGTTCACCACAGGAAAACCGCCACTTACTTACAATGTTTTCTTATTGTCAAACAATGTTGTGATGATAAGTATTGATTACAGCAGCGTTAAGACTCTGATAAAAGGGAGAACAAGGCAAATCTTCAACTTGCATTGGTCGCACAGATTTGACTGCTGTGTGTGCATTCAGCCTGAACAGCTGATATGTTAACTGTCTGTTAGCTTTAAGATAACTAGAAACTGATGCACTGTGCTTGTTTAGGTCAACCTCTGACTCAACTCAGGACTCAGACCAGAAACTCAGATTCATCCTGTTGTTTCCTTCCAGTCTTTCTTCTTATCCCCCTCACGTCTGTACGGTTATGAAGCAGATCTACAAAGTCGCAAGATAATGGCACATTTTTTTTAGTTCAACTCAAACCTTTTTGGTTTATGGTGGGCAGCTGTGGCTCAGGGGTAGAGCCAGCATCTTGTTATCGGAAGGACACTGGTTTAATTCCCCTGGTCTTCATATCAAAGTTTCGTTGGGCAAGGTACAGTGTAAGAATTACTGTAAGCCGCTTCAAAACCACACACTAAAGAAACAGAGTAATGGAAAAACAGAGAAAAATAAAGAATTTGGATAAAGAAAGAAAGTTATATCATCATGTAGCTGTCTAAATATTTTTTTTTATTAACCAGGGATTCATCTTTGAGAAAAAACAGACACTTTGCACTGTAACTTGAATTTAATGAGAATATCAGCTGTCCACTGATATTTAAAACAGTAGAGGTTACCCAATAAAAATGAGAGCGCTGGTCTAGATGCTTAAATTAATAGATGAAACAACTCACTGATACTCTACCACCACAATAACACGGTCATTAGTTGCAGTCTGAGGGGTTCGTTCTGATCATGACTCTGTGACTACTACGAGTCAGGCACTAGGACCCTGGGTGCACTGGCCCAGTTAAACGCCGCTTGTTGTTTAATTAATATGCATGCCAGCTCAATTATGACTGGTCCTTATCGAATTTAGCGCAATTCATTTCGTGACACGGCATACCTAATTGGCCGAGTTGAAACGCTGTGAGGAGTAAAAGTGTTAAATTCCTGCGAACGCCGTGTGGAGAAAACCAACACGCACCGTGTAGCTGCACACACGGGGCGGGTGTGAAGGAGACGGAGAGTAGTGGGACTGTAAGGATAATGATACGCTCCTCTTTACCTCCACACAACCCAATTTAAAAAGCCCAGTGACTGCCTTTAAGACAAATGCAACACTTATTCATGGCTTTTCCTCTGCATCACTGCAGCTACTCCTCAGGGAAATGGAGATTTAAGGCACTAGTGGACCAATTTGCTGATTTGGTTGCCAAGTAGAATGAGTGTGTAAGCAGGGCCTTTGTGCTTATGCGACAACATTGTGTTCCTATTATTAAGAGTGCCAATATTTTCTAAAGCCGGTTTGTGTTCGCCACCCCAAACTCAACCCTCGAGCCAAAGAATGGATCGATCCAGAGGCTTGACCAGGACACATCAGAGACAAATCAATGAGCTGGGACGTGGAGTGTGGGAAGAGCAATGCAGAGGATCAAAGTAGAGGATAAGAACCATTTTCTCTGCTCGCTTTATTTCTCAGGACACCGAGACACTGTTTTCTGCACATTCTCCACACGTATCATCGTTCTATTTCCTTATGTCAAACCTATGAATCTGTGACACCATTACAGCAAATGATTTTAAACACATTTGCCCCAAATTCAACCTGAAATATTTGGTATCCTTGAAAAATCTGGGAACTTCTGAGGGTTTGAAGAATGTTTGGCTGCACAGCCTGAGTATGTACTGACTCATAAGTGGGTCAGTTGGTTTTTAAAGTGTTGTTTTTGACCATTTTAATGATTAGGCTAGACTGGAAGAAGAGCAGGGAAAACTTGGATAGTAGTATCTTCAAACAGATTTTAAAAAAGCTACAGAGGCAGGACGCAAATACAAATGATCCTCCGACGACACGCTGATTACAAGATTGGAAGCGCGAGGCAGAGGATCAAACACTTTGCAGTCGGGGAGCTGAATTATGGAAAACATCCAGCTTATGAAGAGATGCTTGACCTCACCATCAACGACCCTCTCTGTAATGGCTTCCCACCATCAAAACCATTTATCACTAAATGTTTGATTATTAAATCCAGACGGCCTTTTGTTTTGCACCTGAAGGGGAAAATTGAAAGAAGCCGAGTGAAGAACAGATGAGGCACGACACCATATATCAGAATGAAGCTCACACAGCTCCATTGTTGTATTGATCTCGTGAGCTGCAAAAACTGAGTGTGTAGGTTTTAACCTCTTCAACCACTGACCCACAACAGTAATGGATTGTTGCCTGGAGCTACAGACTTGGCATCGTCACAAAAGCCCCCCAAAAAGTACATTGATAGTTCTCCAGACTGGAATGTAACAAGAATTACAGGACGGATTGACATGAAATATTGTACAGACTGAATTCATCTGACTTTAAAGATCACTTCACTTTTCCTTCAGTGCCACCATAAGGTTCATATTTGTATTTGTAACATTGGAAGGATTGCCATGACAACCAGTATCAACATACCTTTCCTCCACAGGATGAACTGTTATATATTTGTTGATGTTCGGGCTTTTGCACTAGCGACAATATTAGGTCAAATATTTAATTCGTCCAACACTTTGGTTTAGGATCAAGTACCTGCAAAACATTCTCATCAGCCTCAGCTAAACTTTGCATTTAGTGAAAACTATTAAATGCTAACGGTAAACTAAGATGACCACCATAGTAAACATGATTCCCTGCTAAGCATTTTCATTGTGAAGATGTTACCATGCCAACATCTAACCTCACAGAGCCGCTACAGTCTCGTTTCTAAAAATTGATGATTTAGCCTTTTTTAATTTGTTCCTGTTACTATCCTGCCTATTTGATATTGTGTGCAAACTAGACGGAAAACTCCTTCTATTTGCTAGCTATCCTTGGCTGTCGCAAGCTTCCGTTAGCTAATTAGCTCACGGCTTAATTAGTGGCCCTATTAGATAACTGGAGTTTGCCTGGACCACGACCTCGGATCACAGGGGGGTACCAGCAGGTGACAGGTCTCAGATCAGCTACAGTGAACACGCTGGACACACGGGGGACGCTTTACAGAGGTGTATCTTAAATTAACGAGGCAATTAGCTCGTCTTAGTTCGATAAAAGAGTGAGACTCAAACTCAGAAGGTGTGTGGTTGTGTATTTCTGTCTGCAAAAGAAAATAGATGTAAGACTATTTAAGTTATTGACATTTTGTGAGTTTATTTTGTTCATTTTTTCCATTAAAAGCTAAGATAGCATCTAAAACATAGCAAACTCAACTGGTTAGCATGTTAACCTCAGTAGATATCGACAATACATATATAGCATCAAAGCTGCTGTTTCTTCAGACTCTGTTGATAATGTTAGTTCATTTTCTGAATGTTTTAAACTAAAAGTCTGGCCATATATTACAAATTAACCCTTTAAATTATGAAGCGTTTTGTCACTTTTGTCTTAAAAGGCACTACTTAACACAATCTTTCCTCTGTGACTGTACAAGGGATGAAAGAACTAATCTATCGTGTCATTTTTAATCCTTTTGTATATAAATACACTCCACATGTAATCATGCCATTTACATTATTTATATATCAAAGCTAAAGCCCAAGGCAGCTCTCACTCTCAACTGTGACTGTGACCTTGTCCCGGTGTGCGAAGAGACGAACCCATTACCTTATCGTCACCTGCAGTGGTGCAGAGAAGCTCACATGCACACATGTATGAGCGCAGAGACATGCACGGATTAACACACATGCCATAAAACATGCCGTGTGCACCCGCATTCATGGCTGGTCACACAGCCTAATAAGAGTCAAGCTATAGAGCCATAAATTATCGATGCAGGGAGCAGAAGCTGTTTTCATTATAATGGAGCGTCGTCACTCAGCTGGACTGTAAGTCACAGGACGGCAGGAGAGAGAAAGCGTGGCGATGATGAGGATGATGAAGGCGCGTGTAGCTGCGACACTGATGTTATGAGTGTGTGTGCTTATGGTGGGTGCAGTGAAGCAGCTGTCTTATCTCTGCACTGCAGGATGTTCCAAATTTTGTGGCAGAAAAACAAACAGAGTTTGGACCTGTGAGTTCATGTGGACGGTCTGCTTTTTATTTGAATGTTTCTTGTGCAAATTAGTGTTTGTGTGTGCTCGCCACTCTCGTTTTTCTGATGTCTGTATCAATATGTGTACACAGGAAGAGGGGTTGGTGCGCCACACACGGTACGCATACTCACACTGAGACAAAGAACATTGTGTACTCGTTATGTATAACATTCAGTGTCACAGATTTTTCTCCTTAATGTTATGATTAGTTAAAGATATAAATGCAGATGTGGTTGAACTGATGTTGTGTTTCTGTTATCAACTGTGTCAAAGTCTCTGCTGGTGGAATAGTTTTGAGTATTTCAAGTATTTCCCTTTATCCTGATGAAATTAAGTAATCTGGGTTAAATGTAAATATGTTCAATCTGTGACTTGCAGGACAATTTGAACAGATTACATGCCCTTACCCTTCCAATTACAAACGACACTCATCAACTTGACATTACTGCCATCTGGGTGGAGATACAAGACCTTCAAGTGGAGGAGCGCTCGCTTCAGCAGCATTGAACAAACTGCCTCGCTGCCTCTGCTGGGATGTATGAATGTATTTATGGAGATTCTATGTTTTGTCTTTATCTGTATGCAGCTCTGTTTATATCTGTGTTGAACTGGCTGTGAAAACAAATCCCGTTACGTTAAACCCAGATCCTCAACACGAGGACATTGTCTCCAACCACATGTTCCAGATTTTATGCTTCACCTTATTCCACCAACACCCTAAAACTATTTGTTGAGTAAAAAAAGGGCAAGAAATAAAAAACAGGCTTAAGACTGAATGAAAAAAATCACAGATTTCTGAATCCAAATACTAAATGAAGAACAAACAATGAAGCTCCAGGAATAAAGTCAACATAGTAAAATACACGAGGGCAGAAAACACAAGGAGCGAACACCAGGAACAAAACAGGATCGGAGAAACAGACAAACTCACCAAGTCTAAGGGAAAAACAGTCTTAACTACACAGGGACTAATTCACAAAAAAAAGGGTGGTAAAGAGACAAACACAGGAAGTGGAAAGACACAACAAGACACATGAGGATGTATTCTACAAAATAAAACAGGAAACATCTAAACTGAAGAACAAAACCATAAAGATCTCTCATTTTGGCGACAAAAGGAAGAACTTGAAAACCTTTTTTATTTCCTTTGTTTCGTTTACTTAAAGCATGGTTACAGTGAGTCTGTCCCTCAAAGCGATAACCTGAAGCTGGCGTGTCCTTGAACAAAGCAATGAATACCAATCAGCTCGCCGTCTGACCTCTGACCTCCGTCTGCCTCTTACTTTCTCTTCTCTGTTGTTCATTCTTTTATTTTGAGCTTCACACCTCTTCAGACATTCTGTCCTATCAACAATTGGCCATTTTCAACACTTCTTTCTTTCCTGGTTTACCCTTTCCCTCTTTCTCTCTACCTTCACTTCCTTTTTTGAAAATCTGCCCGTGTCTGCCAGTCTCATTTCAAATCTGTTTCATGTTTTAATCTGCTTAATCTGTTTTTCCCACTGCCGCTCCACCTCGTCTCCTCTCCTTCCTCCTTCCTCCTTCCTCCACCCTGTTGAGTTTGTGCTCATGTCATGTGACCGACCATGTCATCTTTTTATTTTGTCTTATCATCCATCTCTCTCTTTCCTTTGATGTCTCCATCCCTCCATCCCTCCCTCCCCTTCAGTCCCGCCGTCTCATCTCTCGCTGCTCCCTCTCAGTTTGGAGCACAAGTCAGAAAAGGGATTATTTCTCTTTAGTCATCTTCGGCAGAGCATCAAAGAGGCGCGCGGATAAGAATAGAAAACTGCTGCTATTTATATACTTGTTCCAAAGAATGCCTACCAGCCGAAACAATCGCTCTGCCTCAGCACCGCCGCCACGCGAAAAAACCCTAGTAAATAACTGCCGGCACCACCTCAGCTCCACACATACACCTCTCCTTGACCGGGTAAAAGGCAGACGCAGTGAAAAACAATACCAGCATCTGTACGCAGCTTTAAATAGATTGTCCAAGGCGTGTATTGATAAGGTGACTCCCGCAAGAATAGAAACAGAGCCATCATCAGCGGGATATATTTCAAGCTTCCAGAAGTTAAAGCTATTTCTGTGTCCATGAAGTCATTTTCTTGCTAAGTATGCTGAATTAATGTCCTTAATTGCAGAACTTTGGCTCAGTGGCGACTTTTAAATCTTTCATGCAAGTGAGCCGCGGCTACCCCACCCCCCCAAACACACACACACACAGATATGCACACACACACTCGTGGTGTGGCGCATCACTGACAGCTGACTGATGTCGGCCACATGAAGAACAGTGATCTCCCTTAATTATACATGACGTGTTACCGAGAAGGAGGAGGGTAGAGGATATAGATGAGGGATGTAAAAATAGAAAGTGATAAAAGGTGGTCAGAGGAGCTGAAAGTGGATCACAGAATAAGTGGGGAGAAGGAGCAAAGCAGCGAGGGAAAGAGGAGAGGGATGGATGGGAGGATGAGGAGAAGAAGAGGAGGAGGAGGAGGAGGAGGAGGAGTGGAGGGTGAAGGGGAGAGGAGGTCAATGTGTTTTGATCTTGACGTGTCTCTCTTGCAGCAGGTCTGACTTAACATTACCGCCGAACATGAGAGCAGCAGGCTGCACACGTTCAACCCCCCGGGCTGTAGACACACACAAAACACACATACACACATACACACACACACACACACACACCAACGCTACCTGCCTCATATTCTGATGTCGAGTTATTCTCGGAGTCACAGTAAACAACTTAAAAATGATGATGCTCAGCTGGTCTCGTGACCCAGAACCTGAAAAAACATCAGCAATCACATCTCTGATACACAAACAAACTATGTGCACACACTCATCTGTTTCCCACCAACATGTTATAATACTCATCATACTGAGTTTATAGTTATTTCGCTGTTAATAGACAATGATATCCATTTATTAAGCAGTTGTTACAGTAAAGTTGCAGATGATGTTTATAATACTTTGTAAATGGTTAATAAATACTGAGTAGCTCACCTATAAACATTATTAGGACAGGGTTTGTAAAGCTTTGAGCCTTTACACCTGATAACAAATGATTCATACATGATTTCATTGTTTGTTGACATTACTGTAATGACTGTGTGTTTAACCATGAGCAGATCACATGTTCATTGTTTGCTGAAATGATCGATGATTGTAATAATGTACCAGTGGCTCAATGAGCGGTGACCTTTTACTGTGGTCATGCTGAAGTGTCAATACCATGCGCGCCCGTAAGGGGGGTATTTATTTATTAATAAAAAATATAATATGGTTTTTAACTACTATATCAACTCGATAGTAAAAGGTCACCAAGGATGTGCGAAGATGCACGCTCATGCTTGCTCATAGCAGTGTGAAGGTTGTTTAAATCACCATAACCTGTCGAGGTCCAGACTGTGTGTTCCGTGGAAAAAAGGAGACACGGCCAACAGAACAGTTTGCTAACCTGTGGACAGCCAGCTAGCCATTTATGTTTCTCATACGTGCTGGCTTGAAAGTGATGGACGAAATTCTTTGCAGTTTTTGTTATATTTACTTCAAGAGTAGGCCGTCCACTTGAAATTATAGTTTTCTTTTCCTCAAAAGTTCTCCGCGAAAACGGCACTGAACGCAAAGACTGAATAGAATTAATATTTTCACTCATTTTGACCCAGGCTACACGATGAAATGAACCACTGACAGTTTCCCGCTGAACAATTCAAACAAGTCTGTTTTACACATGCGCGTTGGCAGATAAGCTGCTTCATTGACAGCTTTTTTGCCATTCAAAATGCTCATCTACAGTAAACACAGCCTCGAGCAGTGACTGTACTACTCGGTGTCACAGTGCGCATGCATGAAACAAGCTGTCAGCTTTCCAGCTTTTCGCAAGCAAAACGGGACAGATTAGGCACAGATTTAAGACCAAAACAGTAGAACTAAGGTATTGTATAATTGAACACACTGCCGGATTAATATTTTCAATTATTTTAATTGAAGGGCTTGGGCATGCACTGCATTTATAGCTTATTATGACCGCTCGCCCATGTAATGTACGTATTGTTTTTATGGTAATTTGTGTTTCCCAATTTTATTCTATTTTCTATTTGAAGAAAATGGCACCCAGTAGAGCGCATACCTCCGCCAAGGCCACCAGATTCGTAACTTAATCTGGAACTGCATCAAAAGTTAATGGGCTCTATTCTGGGCTGAGATCATTCCTCCATCCAAGTTTCAAGGAAATCCATTTAGTAGTTTTTGTGTAATCCTGCTCACAAACCAACCAAAAAACAAACCAACACGGGAGAAAACATAACTTCCTCGGTGGCTTCTTTGAAACTTTCCACATCCAGTAACTACTAGAACTAGAACAACTATGAAATCACTTTACCATTGTTGATGAAGAAAGATCCCAGATTTTCACCTCATCATGTCAAAATGTGACCATGAAAAAGTGCTTATTCAGTTAGCTTGTTTTTATTTTATTACCTCCACCAAGGAGGTTATGTTTTTTAACCCATGTCTGTTGGTTGGTTTGTTGGTTTGTCAACAGAATTGCACAAAACCCACAGAACCAATTTCAATGCAACTTTAATAAAGGATGAGTCTCGGTCCAGAATAGACCCGAGGAAGTTTTGGTGCGGATCCAGATAAACGAACGAGTCCAGGAAATGTTTTCTACTTTTCTTTAACATCGCACTTTTCCACATTTCTGTCAAAACTGTTGGGCCTTAGCAGAGGTACGCACTCTTATGAAATCCTTTAAAAATGTTTATCAGTTTATTGACAGGGACAACACATGTAAATTGATTTTATTTAACTCTTAATAAATCCTATTTATGTGTCTTTTTGCATCGTCATACTTGCACTCATGACACTTTGTTACATAATAAATGTTCCAGTCATAAATATTCATCCATTTTTAGGATAAAGGGCTTAAATAAGATGTTGAAAGTCTTCATTCAATCAGGATAATCCACATGGTGCCAAATATTGTGCCTCACAGGGACCTGGCTAATGTCACCCATGTTTTATGCAAAGTCAAGAGCTGATGCCTCGGAGGAAAATTAAATGAAGTATGGGCATCGCAAGACTCAGGTTAAAACCATTCAGTCGTGATGAGTTTGCTCACAAGCACACTCTGAGGACAAGTTATGACATCATTCTCGTGATGACGTTTAATTCAGTGCATTCTTTGGCATCTGATCTTGATTTAGAGAAATTAAGAGAGACAGATATTGACAATGCAGAGAGTAAGAATGAGTAAGTAAAGTAAAAGGTGGAAGTCTCGGAACAGTGAAAGAGGAGAAGTGCAGTTGTTAGCATGAGGAGTACAGGATGTCATGAAATATGTAGGAAGGAGCTGCTCAGCACCGGAACACAAAGCCATTAAAGAAAGCCCTGGAAAACGCAGTCAGCTAGAAATATAAATGTCCATTTCCTTATCGCGTACAGATAGACAGACACACAGCTAAAAGCACAGGCACACTTTGGACATCTTGAACCCGAGAAGCCACACTTGTATCTGTACCTGTACACAAAGTTTAACACACGTCTGTGCTCACAGAGACACAAGCTCGCAGGTATACATGCATGTGCAACACAAAGAACCAGACACAACCTCCCGCTGCCTCTCTGCCTCATCCTCTCTCCGTGCACTTTATTCTGTTTTGTAAATCATTGATTGGGTACATGCAGGACAGCAGCAGGACAGTTAGTTTGACATGCAGCGAATGTTTTCAGTCTTTCAGGGTCAGACAGCGGGGCAGAGGCAGCTGACAACATCTTGTGAAGGCGGCTCAGGAGGAGACGAGGCTCCGCTCGGAGCAGCGTTCACTCACGGCTCCTCTCGACTCTCTTCAACTGTTCTGGGTTGTCAACAAGCTGCTGCTGCTGCTGCTTTGAAGGATTTGGTGCAATGCTGTATAGAATTTAAATACAATAATGTTTATATACTGAAGCATTGCACATGTCTTTAAGCGCTGTCCTCTTTTAAACTTGTGTGCCCCGTAATAATGAGTCATAAATTGGCGGATTAGCAGGATTTTACTTTTACTTCTCTGGCAGCAGCTGCAGCTCAGAGCTGGAGGCCAGGAGCCACACAGGATCTGATTTGTTTGTGTAAACAGGAAAAAAGTTCGGTTTTCCTTTGTTCAGGCAGCTAAAAAAAGGGTTTCAATATTCAAATGAGAATATCTAACACCTGCCATCCATTTCCTGGATCCAGTGTTCTTGTTTTTCTCCTTTTATGTCGGTTTTCAAGTTGGCTGCACGTCAGTTTTAAGATGGTGGTTTGTGTTTTAGTTCCTTGTCGGTTTACGTTGATCAAACCAGTCGTCAAGAATAAATGTTGGCAATGAATGTTTCTGCAGATCACGGATGTGTTGAAACTTTACATTTGTTGTACTTAATGTCTGTTTAGATTTAGGCACAGGAACCAGTTGGTTAGGGTTTGGAAAAGATCATATTTTGGCTTTAAAATAACCTGCACGCCTATGTTTTCCATCAAAAACATCCAGTGGTGTAACACTTTCAAATGTTGAAACACAACATGGCAGTCAGGTCATAAAGATGTAATGTGAAGGTGATATAACATGTAAATATGTAATTATGGTACGTAGCTTACAAGTGTCAGCGTGTAAGTGGTTTGCAGAAACCTAAACTGACTAGGTTTTATTTTATTGCCTCCTAAAAAATGGAGTCAGTAACGTAATCCAGTTAGCACAATGCAAAAGTAACTTAACTTGATTATTTTACTTTATAGATCCTAATCCGTACCAATCAATACTTATCTTAATAACAAGTGTGAATACATACTTGTGTTTTTTACGTGACACCTGTGAAGTGTCTTCATGGTTACACCGGTAAATGATTCTGTATTCTAAAATTATAATCCTGTTGGTAATCCCCCTTTTAAAGAAGGTATCATTAATCTGATTGCATCTTTTTTTTCTGTAACTAAACCAGATTACAGGTACTTTTCTTTGTATCTTGATTATGTAATCCCATTACTTGTATTCCGTCAGCTGACGACTGGGCTGAACTCATTGAGCTGACAAAGATTGACAGCCGTTCTCACCTCCGGGCAATTTAGAGTCATTAGTTAACCTGCATGTATTTGGCCTGTGGGAGGAAGCTGGAGCACCTGAGGAAAATCCATCAACTCCCTACAGAAAGGACCCAACCGATCAGCATGTTTGAACTCACAACCTCCCTGCTTTGCTTCATATCAGGTCAGACACACTGACCAACAGTTAATGTTCAAACGTACAAACCAGGCTTTGTAATCAGAAAACCACGGCGGTTGCCAGCTACCATTCTGAGAAGGTATGCACACAAAAATCACTCCACACTGATAGAAGATTAAGCAAAACGCAACGTTACAGCTCACAGATCAACTCTTTTTTTTAGCCTGCTGACTTTGAATTTTTAGTAGAGAACATCCTCTTGCAGAGCCCCATCGTCGTAGATTATATCACCGCTTTTTTCCCTGAAAACTATGAGTACGGCATCATGAAGGCGTGGGTGCAAACATCTCAGACACTCCTGCTTGTGTAATTCGCAGGGCGGCACATTGATCCACATTCTGACATGAGAGGAACGAACAGAAATGTAATTTTATGGGAGCAAAATAAAAGAAACAAAGGTTGTACTCTTCCTTATATTGTCTCATCTTGATTTAACCCTGATCATTCCAGTTACCGGCTGAGATTTCAGACCCTGATTGCTTTCTGAGAAGTTCAGTCACACAGCAGCCAGCTTCCTGTGGTTGACTGAAATCAATAACCCAAACTGCTGTCCTCTCTGTCCTCTCATCATCATCAATCTTCATCACTATCACCACCACACCCATGATGCTCCAGCATTTCTTCTCTGCTATAGGAACCAAACTTCATCCTAACTTCTCTCCATGTGGGTCACATCTTGTTTGGCAGCTCGTGTCGCTCTATGCTTTATTTCTTCCTTCTTCTTCTTCTTCTTTTTCTTCTTCCTCTTCTTTAAAAAGAAAAATCTCATCACTACATCTTTCGTGTATGTGGAGCAAAGCGTGCAACCTCTCCAGTAAATCACAGCAGCGTGGAAACTACAGGAACAATGCGTAGTGGGGGGAAAAAAAAAGGAAGAAAAAAAAACAGGTCTTTGTTGCACAAGAAATGACGATATGACCAGAATACAAAATAAACCCGTGTGGATAATTAAAGGAAATGCAAAAATCTGCTGCATCCACGTGATATTTGCAATTAAACACAGAGCATAATGCGCGAGCTGAAGCATGATGAGGCTCTCCTTCTACCTGGATGCTGCAGGAGATCTCGGAGTCGTCCAGTAACCGGATCGTGCAGAGGACCTCCTGGTCCAAGGAGCGGATGCTGGGGCTGCGAAACCGGAGCATTTTCATCCTCCTGTTCGGTTCTGTTTCAGCTCCTCATGTCAAGCAGCGGAATCCACGGCCAGAGCACACAGACGGAGGAGGACTCGCGCAGACGCACGCATACATACATGTATGCGCCTTTTTTATTTTTTTTTATTTTGTTGGTCCGGGTCCTGTCACCCCGCGTGCGCGACGCCCTTGGGAATGAATGGGAGGATGGAGAGGTGGATGGATGGGAGGGAGGGTGGATGGATAAGAGATATGGATGGATGCGACAGAGCGGGAGGGAGGAGAGCTCGCATCCGTCTCCAGCCTGCCCACTGGTGATCTACAGGAGGGAGGACGGCTTTTTCCCCTCTCTCTCTCTCTCTCTTTCTCTCTCTCTCTCTCTCTCTCTCTCTCTCTCTCTCCACTTCTTTTCCCCTCTCTTTCCAAATTTCAGCATGAGCCCCTCAAATTGCACTTATTGGTCCGTGCGTGTGTGGATGTATAAATCAACCGCCCCGTGGAGTTTGAAATATGGCTTATATCCTCATATTTTCATAATTCAGGAATAAATGACTCACTCATTTCATCTGCTTTGTTTATCCACAATTTAATAACTCTCTGAAAATTAATAGTCGCTAAAACACACATAAAGGCCAATATCAGTCATATAAGTGAGAAAGTCTTCACTTTGTGCACCAACATGTGGATTTATGTCTGTTTTACACCTAATTATGACAAACAAACAGATCTCATCACTTCATCTGCATAAAACTAATCTGAACTGTGAGATTTCTTTGTTTTATTTCCAGCTACAATGACGTCAAAGACAATTTAGCTGCTACGTAATCTGAGCCAGAACGGAGCGCTGGCCCCTTTAAGTGTTACGTTAGCGCTGACGCGCTTCGTGCGTCATCACGCACCTCAGGAAAAACAACCCGCGGCCATGGCACTAGCATGGGCACCGCTCAGTGAAGTGGGTTAGAGGCTTCATGGGGGTTTTATCGCCTCTTTTACACACCAGAGACACAACGAGTATTTGTTAGAGATCAGATTTCCAACAGCAGCGTCTCATTTATTCTCGTCCGCGGCTGAAGAAGTTATAAAATGTTTACACGTCAGAGCTGATAAAACATGTTTACTGCTGGGATACACCTGTCAGAGGTTAAAGTCAGATACATGAACACTATCAGCTCATTATAACGGTGGGTGTCAAGATATTAATCCTAAAATGTTTCTGTTTTAGTCGTGAAGTTTAATGTAAAATCATTTTTCTCCCTCTTGAAGCCATTTTCAGGACAGCAGCTGCCTCCAGGTGTCCACAGACAGGATGATCTACATCATAATGGGAGTGTCAGGCTGTGGAAAGTATGTTTACTGTCTGTTTGTGTTGATTAAGAACAGCTGGTAGGCTTTATAAGAACACAGACACATCGATACTGGCCCATCACAGACACATTGATGTGTGTTGTCTGATATTAAACCTTTATTTTTTTAGGTATTATGATAAAGAAAGATGGAAAATGTCTAAAGTGGTTTGTTATTATTACATTTTCAGTGAAGTTTACTATTTCAGAGCGCTGATGTCTTTTGGGACGAGAACAGTGATTGTTAAACTGTAAAAATCCATTACAGAGCACAGCTTTTTGTCAAGTCAAGTGTTTAATAACCACATTTAAGTGATCGCTGCAAAAATATGTGTTTATCAGAAGATAAACTGACATCAGAATCTTTTACACTGTTATTTACATATCGGCGTGTAGGTAGTAAAGCAAGTAGGCTCTAAATAAGAGGCACATTAAAGAGTATAAACAAAAAATGTAGGTTTGTTGATGCACACAAGGAAAAAGATGCTTTGTGAAGGAGAAACAAATAAAGATATTTGTGTGCCTCAGTGATAAGAAGGTGAATGTCCCATTAATCGTCTATTACATAATTGGCTGTCGTACAACAGCTAATAATTAGTTTCATTATCTGATCATCAGTGGATTTCTTTCTTAATAAATTAATTTTTTTGTCTATAAAACATCAGAATATAGCAAAAATGAGTCTTCACACAAGCTCACAATACCTTTATCATTTATTTAGTTACTCATTTAATGTTTTTTTGTATGTTGACATGTATGAAGCATAAACCGTTGTCACACCGCAGCATTTATAGCCAGTGTTTCCTCACATTAAGCACTTTTCCAACTCAGCTGGATAACAGGGGAACTATAATAGGAAACCTTATCATCTATGACCAAAAACAAAAACTTAAAATAATCCGGCGTAAGCAGCCATTTAATCATGACTTACACAAGACAAAGGTCAAAAGAGACGTATGTAGGCAATATACTAAAGATTACCTGTTGCCATCTCGGCTTCAAAACAACAACAGAGGAGATTCTGAGAGCCTAAAAGCCTCGATTGGCCTTAAAAATACACAAAACTAAACAATAAATATATAATAAGTCAGAAAGAGAAAGATATAACTAACACAGAAGAAAAACAAAGGCAAAAAATCCACCCAGCTGAGAAGTTTGAGTGAAGTAATGTGTTAGTGTTTCACGTGAAACATTTTTTAAAAGTGTTCCTTTATTATCTGTTATAATTCTCTGTTATTTCATCCACTGTATAGAAGCACATTGGGGGCCTTCCTGTCAGAAAAGGTAATTGGATCTACCCCCCTCTTTCTCTCTACACACACACACACACACACACACACACACCTCCATCACATGTTTTTTTACACAGGGTAAGTTAACATTTAATTGTATTTACTCACCAGTTGGGCTGGCCGCTGCATGAAGGGGACAACTTCCACCCACCAGAGAACATAGAGAAGATGGCCCGGGGTGAACCATTGACAGACCAGGTGTGTGTGTGTGTGTGTGTGTGTGTGTGTGTGTGTGTGTGTGTGTGGAGGTGTCTTGTCAGCTCTCGTTGAGTGTCAGTCATTTACGGACTGATCTAATTTCTCTCCTGTCGGTGAAAATCATTGTCTCTGACTCGCGGCCACGGAGACCTCAACAAGTTCCGGGAGGAGGCGTCAGTGTAGCCGGCAGACAGTGAAGGCAGGAGGGGAGAGAGACTGAGCTCTTTCATCACAGCCCACGGTCCTAAAGTGCAGCTGAGGGATTTATTTTCTGTTTGTTCAACATTTATCTACCCCCTGTCCATGCTGACTTTCAAAATAAAGGGAGACCTCCAAAACAATTGACTGGCTACCTGCCAAAGCTGAGTTTACACGCTCGCAGGCGGAGCAGCCCCCGCCAGCGTTTGGCAGCGGCGCGCTGGTAGCGCTGCTTGGTGGCTGATGATAACCGCCCACTCAGAAAAAAAACCACTTTGAGCAGCAGGGACCCGCTCTGTCCAACGCATTGGCATGTTTTTTTAAACTACTAAGCGGTTGGCAGTTTGTGAATGAATGATGAGGTGAAGCATAAATGTAAATTTGGGATTACTGTCAGGCTTTGGCACGACTGTGTGTTTGATGCCTTTAGAGTTGGCAGGTTTAGGCTGGCATTACCAAACAGGACATGAGAGAATGTGAGTCCTCTCGTTTGAGTTCAGCTCTTCATTTTAAAAGCACTGCAGTGAGAAAAAAACTAGACTCGGTTCAGTTACAGCCGAATGAGGACTGATTGATGAACTATTGGCAGCGCGTGTCCCAGCTTTGATTGATCAGATCCACTATAGAATCGTCTCCTCGGCTTCTGTTGCCTCGTTAGTTTTTTACATGTTGGATCCGACCGTCGTACTTTTAGAGAGGAGGAGAATATTTTTGGTGAATTTATGAGACAGACTTCACTTTGATGACACAGTCTGGCTTCATCCACCGCAGCCTCAGCACACACTACATCTGTCCTCTGATGCACTGCGACGAACATCCTGTACCGTCTGAGTTATTTATCTATTTAAAATAAATAGCACTGTGCATTATAGCATAGATAATCTCATGTGCACTTGAGATTGTGTTACATCGAGAAATGTTATTATATTTTCTTCCAACCTTCATTCTGATATGATGAATGGTTGGATGGATGATGTGCTGAAACTAAGTCTGTACATGATTGAATTCATCAAAGTGAATAGTCAGAGTCTCTGTTAATAAAAGTGACCCCGAAAGTAATTCAGAGTCTTCTCTTCCCTTCATGCGCTGCCAAACTGCTCAAAGCTGTAAACCTCTGAAACAGAGTGAATTGTAATATTTATTTTCCTTTTATAAAGTGATATATTTCTATATCAAGGATCAAGTTACCTTAACTTACCTTTTGGAAGGAGACTACAGGTATGGAGGACTTAAAATGCCAAAATCAAAATAGAAAAGTGAATAAATAAATAAACCATTATGTAAATAAATAAATAAATGATTATGTAAATAAATAAATGAATAAATGTCTCAATAAATGAGTAAAGATGCCATCAAATGCACCAACAGTAATTCTAAAAATATATGGGTGCATTACGTCATCTATAAAATGTGACATCAATTGATTTATCTGTTTTATTTTTTGTTCCTGTATGTATATACCTTATTATTAATTACCCTATTTACAATTTAATGAATTTATTATATATAATGTATTCAAACATATAGATTAATTAATGTTCCAATTAATGTATACATTAACATATATATTCACATGTTTATTTATGTACAATTTTGCAAATAGAAAAGAATACAGAAATAAATATGTAAATTAATTTAGAAATAAATTAATGAGGTGAAATCTTAAATGGGAAAGTAAATAAATAGGTGAATTAATACAAAGGTAAGTAAACAGAGGAGAATCTGGACAGAAATATCTAATTATGTCACATTTTGAGCATTAGTTCATGCATATATTTATTTGTAATATTATTTTTTGGTGCATTTAATGGCGTTACATTTTTAAATGATATTTAAATGTATTTATTTTTTTCGCTATTTATTTATTCATTTCTTTATTTTCTGACTTTTGCAGCTTTAGTCCTCCATATAAGAACAAATAGAATAAATAAACAAGACATAAATCAGTTACAAAGATTATAAACATTTCTTAATTTCTGAAAAAAAACAATAACTTGATTCTACATCATGTTGTTTGTAACAAAAAATATAACCATTTGTCATGTTTGTCTCTTCAGGACCGATTGCCTTGGCTTCTCAAAGTGCATGAAGTTATTGAGAGGTAAGAATAAACTAACCTTATATACACACAGATTTTAACGCACACACGCACTGAAAACACAACGCACTAGGGCTGCACGATTCTGGAAAAAATGAGAATCACGATTTTTTTGCTTAGAATTGAGATCACGATTCTCTGGCACAATTTTTTTCACAAGATGTTTATTGCACTAATGAACTTGAACAAAACAAAAAAAACATTTTATTATGGCAGATACTACTATGCCTCTGCCAAAGCAATGTTTTTTTTGTTTTGTTGAAGTTCTATCATTGGATGAGAAATGATTTTTACAAAATTAAAAAAAAAAAAATAGTCTCCAAGATGAGAGGGCATCCTTTGATCCCTCATGTTGTACAGTGTTTATTGGGGCCGTATCCTTGGCTAGGTGATATGTGATAGCTGCTGTGGTCGGCTTTCTAAAACGGAGGCGTAATATTCCTCCTTTTCCAAAAGCCGCCTCAGAGGTAGGCATAAACATGTGACATGACGTGAAGCCCGAAGTTGGCCTGTGAACAATTGACAACGAATTTGTCTTCAAAATAAGAGCTTTACATTGCACCCCATTGGAGTTTAGAACTGGGTTCTTAGCGGGGGGCTTTTAATTTGAAAGTAGCGACCGTTCCTAGCTTGCGCTACAACAACAAGCTAGAGATCCAGGAGACGTATTCATGTGTGGAAAGGAGATCACGTGTATGTGTGAATCGAGATCGCGATTTTTTAAAGATTTTTCGTGCAGCCCTACAACGCACTTTTGTAAAATGTAAATGTGGGAGAAGATGGGTTGAGAGCAAAAGAGAGAGAGGGAGAGGGAGCCGAGCAGAGCGGCGAGGTAAAGACACACAGCCGTGAAATTGTCGAAGAAGATCAAAAATATCAAAGATGGTTTTGAAAATTGAGATGAAAACCAGAGAGCGAGGAGAGGGGGGGGAGTCTGGGAGAGTAAAGTGGGATTAAGTGAGTGAGAGTGTAGAGAAGAGGTGAGGGAGAGCTGGAAAAGTATGCCATCTCTTTCTTAAAACGTCTGCGGCGGCATCAAAGGCTTCTTCTCCTTAACTCTTTCACACTCTCGTTTCTTTCTTTTCTTCACCTCCTCCTTCGTTTTCAGCTCTTTGAGTTCACTTTAAGTTTGCTGAGATTGTTTCCACAAAGTTTTACCTTTTTTTTTTTTTTTTTTTTTGTCACAGCCGAGCAGTTCTTACTCATTTCCTCTGAACTCTGTGTCCTGTGATCCCAGAGAAAGATGTTCAGGCACCGATGCTCTCGTTGTGTGCTCCGCCCTGAAGCGCCTCTACAGACAGATCCTCCTCCACGGTTCCCGAGCCCTCGCATCCTCTTCCAGTCGAGCCCAAGACATCCTGCCTCCCACCTTTCCTGATGTCTTTTTCATCTTCCTACACGGTGACTACGATCTCCTTCACCAGAGGATGGTGGCTCGCAGAGGACATTACATGAAAGCGGATCTGCTGCGTTCCCAGTTCGATGCCTTGGAGCCTCCGACGGATGACGAGAACGTTTTGCCGATGGACATCAGGAGGAGCATCCCTGACATAGCCATGGAGGTCGAGAGGCACGCCATGAGCCTCAAGACGTCTCCTATGACTTGACTCCTGCAGCACATCAGAAGAGAGTGGTAGGATGTTCGGTCCAGACTGAAATATCTAATCAGAATATTCAGTGAAATGTCTCAGGATCACTCACGGCTTCCAGATAATGAATCCTCTTTTGATAATTTTCTGACTTTTCCGCCAACATGAGGTAGACGTTTGTTGATTTATAGCTATGACATGTGGTTCACACGTTCAGGGTCCCTACAGAATATATTTAGTACCTTCAGTAATCCTCTCACCTTCTTCTGGCACCATCATCATGTCGGCAGTTTGATCTGTCCACAACTTCATTTAGGACCAAACACCTGCAAAAACTGCTATTTGAACATCATCTTTGGCTTTAGATTGTATTTAGTGCTAATTATCGAACATTAGCATGTAAAAAAACTAAACTAAAACCTTGAAGACATCAGGTCAACATGAGCGCTGTAGCTGCACCATTGTTAGCATGTTAGCATTCAACCGTTACCATGTTACACAAGCAAACACTGTGCCTTCAGTAATGAGAGCTTCACAGAAGTGCCGACTGAAGACTTTAAATCACTTCACGATCCGTCTTGTTCATATCTCAGTGAACATGTGACGTCGCAGAACCACAGAGAAGTTTGAGCTGCAGTGGAAGATTTAGTTTGATCTACTAATTAGTGCAGAATCTTTCTGATCCGGTTGAAAACTGCAGCTAGTTATCTGAAAATATTTCAAAGCACAGTCTGAGTGCCTTTCCAGTATTTTCTGCAGAGAATTTGATATTGAAAGATTTGAATTGGGACCAAAAGTTTTTTTTTCCTTCTTTTTTGGGTGATTGAGAACAAAGAAAAAGTCTGATTACTCACCCAAACAGTTAAAGATAGTGTGGATGTTTGCTCTTTCTGAACTTGTGAAGATGATTGTGATGGTTGCTTTGTAAAAGTCATTATGAAGATTCAATGTTTCACTGTATTTTTGTTGAGGAAAGAAATGATGAACAGATGCCTTGAGTTAATTTTCCTTACAGAAGCAAAAAAGGCAGAGGTTTTTAAAAAGTCTTAAACAGAACATGAACTTGATCAAGCAATGACTTTTATTGATTTTATAGATCAGTTTTTATTGTGACATGTTTATACCAGATGTGCAACATTTCCAGGGGAAGTTTTTCCCTTTTTTAGGTTTGTTGGGAGGATTCCCAGTTGCATGGGCACCAGAATATGAAATAAAAATGAACTGATGAAGGTTTTGCTTTAATATTTTATACCTCAAGTTGAATATTTTATTCTCCTTTGACATTATATTTAAATGTCTGCTGACATTTCCCCAAAACCAGCAAAATTAAGGTCACAACTGAATTAAAACAGATTAATTTTACAACAGTTAATTTGAGTAGTTTAAGAAATAGATTTTCAAAATAAAGGCCTATTAATTTTCTGTAGATCAGAGCTGAGACACAGGTAACAAGTTCCTGCACCAGAATATTTATCGTCTTTCGGAAATGTGCTTCATTCACAACACTTCTTTGTTTCAGATGACTCCACTCCTGTTTTTCCCTTCAGCATCGCAGGCTCATTTAATGAATAGATCTTTAAAAAAAAAATCTAAACTGCCTTGCTGGAGTTCCTGTGAATTTAGCATCAGTAACTGGATTAGTTTAGTTGCGAGCTCCTGCAAATCATGTTTTTTGTATCATCTCATCTGTCAAACCACCTTTCATGCACTGATATCGCTGCCAAACGCACCAAACAATCTTAAAGTGTAATCTTCACACTGGAGGGGTTCAGATTTAACACCTTTAGTGCTGCACACCGCCGCGAGGCAGGTTTAGCTCCTCAGACAATAAAGGTCAGGTCAGGTCATGGCTTTTTAAGTGTCTTCAGAAGACACAGGTGACCATGAGCACGACGCCCCCGGGCTCTCAGCACAACACACACCTCCAGTCAGCGCCGTCGAGCTGTTTTTGTGGTGTGACTCATCTACAAACCTCAGCCCGAATATTTTAGGAGCTTCTAATTCAGAAAAACCCCTTGGCTACTCTCGTATCTCACACATCCAGACGAATGGGTGCACACACACACACACACACACAGACACACACACACACACACTGCGGCACACACACCGCACCGCACTAGAGATTTAAGCCCCTTCAGTCTGGCAGCAACAGAAAAACAACCACAGGTTGTCAAGTGGATCACATACACACATATCTGATGTTGGAGTACGTGTCCTGTGTGTCAGTTAATCCACGAGGTCTGAGAGCGAGGACGGACCAGCGGGGATGGAAAATAGAGTGCAGCTCTCTCTCTCTTTCACACACACACACACACACACACACTCACCCTGTTATATTTAATTGACGGCAGAAAATCACCTTTCAGTTAGACTTTGGGCTTGTTTGGTGTTTGTACGTCATGTCTCTGCTGAGCTGAACGTTTCAGAAGGACGCTTAAGGTAAATAATGTGAAAATGACAAAGAATCAAATTATAGCTTCCGCTGTAGAAACAGACCCAAATGAGAGCTGTTGTCTCGGACTGAAAAATAAGATGGTGCGTGTGTGTGCGTGTGTGTGTGTGTGTGTGTGTGTGTGTGTGTGAATAATTCCAACTCTAGAAGCCAAAACAGCTGATATCTGTGAGGAGGTTCGGTGTAGCTGCCCTCTAGTGTTCATAGATGAGTAAATGTGAGCAGAACAGAGAACAGAGTGGGAAAATATCTACTTAAAGACTTTTTATTTCACTGATACTTCTGGTTGATGATCGGAGGATTTCAGAGAAGGGGGTGATGGATTATTCATAATAGTTACACTTGTGATTGTGTAATAAATATATGTGTATTTATCAAAGATGAAGGACAAGTTTGTGGTTTCATTATGTTTATTGAGACTGTCAGGTGACCAACTCTGAGGATGTACAACATGTGAGGATTTTTTTTTCTTTCTCTATTTAATTTAATTCTAAATCAAACACCTTTTGGACTCACAGATTAACGAGACAAGCATCTTGAAAGACGTCACCTCGGCCTCCTGGAAGTATTCCTGTATTTTCTGACATGTTATAGACTAAATGATTAAAACATTAATCATGAAAGAAAAACAAAAGATTAACTGACACTGGAAACAAAAATAGACGACACTCACAAATGAGAATTTGACAGTAACTTAAAGTATTTTAATTAAATGCACATTTTAAATCTAATTTTTATAACTAAAGTTCAGTAGAAAATGTCCTTTCTATCATGCTGAGTCAGTGTGAATGAGTTAAATAACTAAGTCTGATTAAAATTAATTATTGTAGACTTACACATAAAAACCTTATTCAGTTGTTACATATAAAGTTAAGGGGAACATCTACATCACATTATGTGTTTTTACATAAAAGTGATGCATTTCAAATTGGTAATTCTGACTCGTGTAGTAAATCAAACACCTAGTTATTTAATTTATACACATTTCCTCAACATGATGGAAGAACTTCATCAAATCTGACCCTCTGCATCCAACTTATGTAATATAACTAGACGCGAAATATACATCTGATTTAAATACTTAACATCACTACTGCAAGTTAACTGTGAACATTACAGTGACCACTGAGGCGTTGAGGGAACATGACATGCTTTGTACAGCTGGACATCATCATGAATTCACGTGAAATGACAAAATGTGGACAAAAACTTAAAAAGAAAATCAGTTTTACTGTGACGGTGTTGCTCTGTCAGTTGTTCTCTGGAGACACAAATATGCTCCCAGTCTTTCTCAGACAAACACACTGCAGCATGGTGAATTTACTGGAGCTTGCTTGAATATAAGCTTACGGAAAAGAACGACAAATTCCAGTTTTTTTTTTTTTACTCATCAGTGCAAGTGAAAGATAGTTAGGCACAAAGGGTTACTAACAACAGCCTCACATGTAAAGAAAGTTTTAAAATGGCTAGAATCCTTTTTTCTCTCTCTCTCTCTGTTTTGGACTCCAATCCATTTCTTCACGCCTGATATGATGTTTCTCCTGGGAGAGTGTGTCGAAAAGATTAACTGTGTAAATCAGTTTTTTGTGCCTGTGTGGTCTCCAGATAAATGTTGACATTCGGACACACTTTGTTTTGGTTTTTTTTTGCAGCAAGTCAACCTCTGTCCATTTTTGAAATACATCTTTTGGAGGCAGACCTTCTTTTATAATTATCTGGTGTGTCTGATCGGTGCAGCCTGTGATGGACGCGAAGCACAAGGGCAGTAAAGGGACGGAGTCGCTGTGGACGGAGGGTGTAAATCCTCTGTGTGCTTCCAGGACATTTCACTGTCTCTGTTCTAAGCTTTCATTATTTTCCAGGTGGGAGAGATGAAAAGAGGCCTGAGCTGCTTACCATCGCTAAGAGATTAATAATACATGACCTGCCTCTGAATATGATTACAACTGCTACATATCTACACGTGTGGGGTGGATTTCAGTACCTGTACATCCTGTGAAAGTGATTTTATTCTTTTGTTTCTAACCTAAAGAATCACTCTCGAAGGACATCAGGGGAGGAAACATCCTCCTACTGTATATTCGACGGGTAACTACGGCAGGCAGATGGCTAAGGAATGAATTTAAGTGTGTCTTTGAAAGTGCAGCGATATAAATAAGGCTTACCTGTCTCTTTTGTTTCTTAAAGCACTTTGTAATAATTTATAATTGCTCGATTAAGTGTATGTGCACACATCAGCGTCTGTGTGTGTGGTTGTGTCATGGACGGAGCAGATGTTGTACAGCAGTGGTGACGTCTCCTCCGGTGCTGATGAGGGCCTGAAGGTTCGCCTGTCTGTCTCTGAAGCCCATCGAGCTCAGCTGCTCCAGCTCCTCCTGGAACTCCTCGCCGTGGACCTGAGAGGACACCAGAGCTCATTAAAATCCTACTTATTACAAGAACACGATCAAGAATTAGTCAACAGGTCTTTTGCATTGGGGGAGTGAAAACATGGCATACAATTTGACAAAAGTGTTTCGCATGTTTCTCTCCTAATCTTTTCTTCCTGTGGGCCAACGGGCAACGGTTGAGATGGTGTTTTAATAAATGGCCGTAACTTGCTGAGGAAAGGTCAGCTGACACAAATTGATATGTAAGTCTAAAACATCAGAGTGCATCATTTTAATAATGACAAACTTCCAGGAAACACATTCTCTTATGAACAAAATGTTTTTTCTCTTGTGAAATTTTTTTTTTTCTGTCATGAAATTTTTTTTCTCATGAAAAAGTTTTTCCTCTCGTGCAAAAAACCTTTTGTGTGAAAATTATATTTTTCTTTGTTACACACATGGAAAAAATAAACTTTAGTCTCCACAATGTTCTTGTGCAGTCTCCTGTGGTCAGAATTAGTATTAAAGAAAGAAACACTTACTTAATTTTAAGAAAAACTAAAACATTTTCATGAGAGAAACCTTTTTTGTGAGACAACTTTTAAAATTCTTTTTTCTTATTCACAATAAAGAAAAAATTCTGTGTGAAACATTTAAAAATGACGTGTTTCTTTATGTAATACTCATTTTGACCACAGAAAGCTGCACAAGAATCTATATGTATGGAGTCGAAAGAAAAAAGAAATGGAAAAATGACTCAAGACTAGAAGGATGAAAACACAGTGACACACAAACCTGTGAACAGTGAACTTCTGACCACAACAAACATCACAGCTGGATGAAACCAAATAGGATGTAGGGTGGTATGTGGTAGTGTCACATGAACATCACTGCGGCACGGGTTGTGGAAAAAGCATTCTGTCACCATTAGTTCTCAGTGCAGAGCAGGATTATTAGACTGACTGCAGTTACATGTGATACAGCGAGTATGTTCTTTCCTTTTGTATTAATAATCATAATAATAATAAGACAAAGAAACAGCCAGGGTTGTAAAGACAGGTTTCCAGTCTGCTTTTGGCCTACAGATGTAATTTACTGGTGATTTTTCTAAAAGGAGAAGTTCAGATCAGTTAGAGTCAGACAACATGGTTATTAAAAAACACTGAGATACCCCATAATTGCTGTTAGCCAGCGCCTGTAGCATCTGCTGTACAAACTGCTGCTGCTGCTCTTCTGTCACCGTGGCAACCCCGGGACCACTTCCTGATTGGCTGTTGAGAACAGAGTCAGATCCTCGCTCAGGGGTGGCATCGACACCGACTCCAATGTCACCCAGTCCAGCCCTGCAAAAACAGACGTGGCGGTAACGTGTGGAAATGTTTACAATTTCTTTAATGTTATATCTGTAGACGTACCACTTAATCTCCAGGGTGAGGAGGACTGTGTGTGTGTTTACTGTCTGTGTTTATACTCACATCGGTATCAGTGCAGGAGCCTCTGCAGCCAGAGTCTGCAGGGCCTGTTGGATCTGTAGCAGAGCCTCCATGGCTCTGGGGTTCAGCATGGCTGACAGCAGCTCCGGGCTTTGCATCTACATATAAAGAATCAATGTTTTAATCATGAACACAAACGCACTGAAATGACAATTAAAAAAAAAAAATTCTGTTCTCTATAGCAAGAGTGAGAGAGAACAAACTAACCTGTTGCAGGAAGAGAGGGATCTGCTGTCTCATCTGCTGCTGGAGCTGAGGATTTCCTGAGAACAAAGGGTGGCTCAGCAGCATCTGAAACAGTATCAAATCAGAGCTGGTTGGGCTTTAAGAGATGTGTAGGATTTTGTGGGAGAGATTATGGGGATATGTTAACAAGAAGCGGGGGTTCGGTTGGATTATAGCCTCGTGTGATTTTCTTTTTGATTTTTTTTTCAGATGATCATAGACAACGTTCCCTAAAAAGCGAGCGATCTGATTGCCGTTCCTGTGTTCACTGTCATGCATGTTTACGTGTTTGCATCAACCAATAAACTGTGCAGATTGTAATAAAGTATATCTACTCTAGCATCAGTATGTCAGTATCAGCATTCCCATTTCATGACACTTTTTACTTCTGCTCTGCTCCATTTCAGATGCAATTATTGTACTTTTTAAAGCTATAGTTACTAGATTCTTCAGAAAATAAGACATCAAAGTCAAAACGTATGAGGAACTTTTTAAATATTATGTAAAAATACCAAACAGTACACATTGAGCTTAAAGGGTGCCGTATGTAATGATTTCAGTTTAAAATGTTCAAAATTAACAAGATAATCAACAGAAATTGAAAAAAATAGTGTTTTTCAACATGGTGTTAGTACTTTTATTTGGTAAAGGATCTCCACCACTGTGTATATGTCACCTGTGCAGCCAGGTCGGGGTTCTGGCTGAGGCACTGCAAGAGACTGCTGACATACGGCCCAGACAGCAGGCTCTCCATCAGTCCTGGACTGGCTGTGATCTCCTCCAGCAGTGACTGCATTCCTGAGGAAAGAGGGAGGAGGCCACACATCAAAACCAAATGTCCTATGTTCTTGATTTCTTGTCATTAAACAGTGTGTATTTATAATTGCCTGCAGTCACGGTGCTCTGAGGGTTGGGATCAGCTCTCGGTGTGGAGGTCAGTCCTCTGAGTGGATCTGTGGAGTCACTGGAGAGGGATGGAGTCTGATGGCTTTCTCCTTCAGCTGGCTGCTCATTCCCAGGTGATGTAGTCGCCATCGGAGGTACTCCAGTCTGGATCATAAACATAATATAGATGAGCTACACCACATGTAGCATTTTAAAACACAAGATTAGTTAGACTTTTGCTGGACAGGTCCTTCAGGAAAACATTTCCAAACTTGTACCTGTGATAATTTGAGATGCTTGGTCTCAGGCTTCTGGCTGCCATCAGAATCGGCAGTGACGGTTTCAGGTTTATCCGGCTCTGCCTGCATATTGTTTAAAGCTCTGTCTTCATTGTGCATCACTTCCTCTATCAGGTCAGGGTTCCTGATAAGCTCCATCACCTGGAGAAGGAAGCAGGATCATAACAAACCAAAGCGAGAGGACAAAGTCGCCGCCCAGCTGATGAGAGTGGCACGGGTCTGGAGTCACATCAGATTCTGCTCTAAATCAGAGATGTTTACCGACGGGAGGAGAGCTCAGAGATTACTTTTACACTTTTTGATGAAAAAGTGGATTTATCCTCACTCCTATTTATTAACCTGACTGCTGCAGGGATAAACAGAGGTGACCATAATGATACAGATAGGAGAAAGGGAACAGAAGAGAGAGAACTGGATTCTCTGGTGAGTGCTGAGTACAGTGATTGACCTGAATCACACACACACACATACACACACATACACCCTCATTCGTTCCATTTTTTTTTAGTTCACTTCTGATGTACAGTAAAGTATTCTGGCTGTTTGGGGCAAACGCAAATAATCACAAATGAATCAAACCAAATCCCCATTGCTGATGACTTGGCTCAGGCAGAAGTGTTAATGGATGAAGTGATGTTTTTGTTTTAGTCATGTTATATTTAGCCGCATTTGCAGATCTTCCTAAAGTTATATAAGAAAGGTCTAGTTGTTTTGGGGCGTTTTTAAGGCAGAATTCTTACATATAATAACTTTAATTAACTCATATCAAAGGCATATCTTGATCCTTAGACATATTCTAAAAGAGAAATCTTTGATAACTATGTACCATGTGATATAACTTGTGATTTGGGCTTTCTTCTGTACATGTACACACTGCTTTGGCACGCACTGCTAACACATTTGCACCTCAAACACAAACTCACACAACCCTTTTCATCCCCCACCTGTGAGATGACGTCTGCATTGTTAAGCACGTCTCCGACCTCTGGGTTTGTCGGCAGCAGCTGCTGAATTTGGGGGTTAGACAGAATGAGCTGTCTGGTCAGTTGGGGGCTGGAGGAGGAGAGGGCGCTCTGCACAAAGCTGCTGCCCAGGATACAACGCATCATCTCCGGGTCAGCCATCAGCTGGCTCTCCATCTGGCACTGGATTGCAGTGAAGAAGCCAGGACCGCTGTTTGTTAGGCCAAGATTGTCCAGACCTTCCACTATGCAAACAAGAGCAGATCAAAAGGACATGTAAATGAGCTGGAGAGCCGAGTAGTGTCTGACAACTCCAAAGTAGCAGTAAATACCTAGATAGAAGGAATAATTAGAGGTGAGGTGAGTTTCTGTGTGTTGCAGTTCTCACCCAGGCAGAGTGGCGAGGTGGGAGATGGTGTGAAGTTATCCGGGTCAGGACTGGGAAGGACTCTGAGCTCTGACCGGAGCGTTTCTGGAGCCGGATCACTGGTGGGTGCCGCAGATGAATGCTGAGGCCTGAGAAGAGGAACTGAATCTGAATCTAGTTCCAGTGCTGCAGTCATAACTGTGTACACATGTGAAGGTGGTTTTGGACTCAAGTAAAGGGAATCTGATGTGGATGTAGATTACTGGGCGTCTGTTCTATAATTGTATTTGTCCATTACTTAAATTATTGCTCAATTTAAATGCATTAGAGGAAAAACATTCATCAAGAAAATTGAAGGAGGAAGAATACAATTTTTTTTAATTTCCATTTGTAGTTTACACACATTTGCCATCTGAATAAGGCGCTGACTTTGTTAACCTGAAACTTTGTTGCGGACTTTGTGATATCGACAAATGTCGTATCGAAGTCCAAAGAATCGATATGATATCATACCGTGATGAAGCTTGCTATCTACACCTGGGAACTGAATAGTTCAATCATCTCAAACATCTTTTTTTGTATTACAATCCCTCAGTTTTCATATTGGCGCATATCGGACATCACACACGCCGATTCTGATCCATCTGTGATGATAATGATATCGCCAGAGAAAAATATCGATCAGGCTCTTCTACAAAATACGAACACTGTGGTGGGCTGTAGTTTCTTAGATGTTTCTTAACTGTTCCAAAGTGAAATCACTGAGCTCATCACACTGTAATAAGGCACAAAAATCTCTAATTATCATAAGATGCATTTCCTACACTAGAGGGAGCAGACACATGGGCGGTGCAGGGAGACTGCAGGTTGTTCATCTCAGGACAGAAACGCAGCAGAGACTTACTCAGCATTTAAATGTGTGTCTTCCATTATCACCATTAATAGACACACAAACACTAAACTCGTGATGATGATGAGTTTATACTCAGTGAAATGGTGTCTACATGCCCTTTAAGTATTTATCTGGAGCCTGCAGAAGATGCTCTGAGGAGTTATTGGACATACAAATACATGAAGTTGAGCTCAGGAACCATTTTTTTTTTATTTTTTTTTTTTAGTATATTCAGGCTCTTGCTCCTCGTTTTAAAGTTCTCCTCTCTCTCATACTCTTTCTCCTCACAGCACACGACCATCTCCGTGTACCTTTGGATCATGCGGAGGCGGACTGAGCCATCTTGTGCTTTGAGGTGACTCAGGAGTTCTGACTCTCTGAGGACCCGGCCGGAGTGGATCAGCACCAGCAGCTCTGCCGGGACTCCCAGGCGCTCTGCGAGACCCCATTTCAGCTACACACACACACACACACACACACACACCACTGTCACTGTTTCGCACATCCAGCAGTTTTACGCACATGTGGCTGCCGGTGTGTGTTCTTCTCACCTGTCTGACGCTGCTGCCTCCTCTGACGATGAAGTCTTTGCTGTCTGTCAGACTTTTCACGACAACGTGGATCGTTTCGGACCTCTGACGGGCCCTCGGTTCCGCTTCCACCGAGCCCGACATGCCGGTCGTGTCCGGGCTGATGGTGATGGAGAGGAGCGGGCCTGAGAGGAGCGCACAGTCCCGGGCCGGAGCTGCGCGCGTCCGTCCGGATGGTGACTCGGCAGAAAGTTGTGTGGATGCGCGCCAGCTGTTGTCCCACTGCGCAGGGTGGCGCACAAACCCAACCTGCACCTCCCTGTTGTCTTGTGTACCTTCTACGATCTGCAGCTCCTCACATGGGTGCCACTGTGAGGAGTCTGATGAAATGATCTCAGTTATGTAACCTGAGTCAACTTAAAGATATAGTACACCACAAAAACAGTTAGAAGACTCTGAGCTCTGATTTATTTCACAAGAAGAAAAACATCTTTCACAGCCGGTAAAAAAAAGCATTGTAACCAGAAAAAAAATAACATACCTTTCTGCAAAACCATAAAATACTTAAACTTATTGTTGCTTTATGTTCGTTTTAAAAACGTTATGTGAAGACAACATTGTGCTTGTACTCTGTTAGGTTAAGGCACACAGACCACTTGGTTAGGGTTCGGAAAACAATTTTTAAGGCTTAAAATACCTGTTTTTGTTGCCGGATATCGTCGCCACGTCTAATAATAATACATTTTTATTTATAGGCTCCTTTCAAAGCATTCGTG
Source organism: Sparus aurata (assembly GCF_900880675.1). Classification (NCBI taxonomy): domain Eukaryota; kingdom Metazoa; phylum Chordata; class Actinopteri; order Spariformes; family Sparidae; genus Sparus; species Sparus aurata. The sequence goes on from NC_044191.1 coordinate 29,715,779, forward strand.
GACACCTTATGTTTAAATTCAAAACAAACGTATATCAAACATCGTTAAAATCAAACAAGACAATGGAAAACAATAAAAGTTCAAATACAATAAGTCATTATAAACTCAAATCGGCTGCAAACATTTACATGTTTAAACACAGACCTGAACTGTTGTTACTGGCTTGGCAGCTGTCTCACCTAAACCTATGACATGAACATATTCAAACGTGTGTGTTTTATAGAAAGATAAGTTGCCAACATTTTATTTTTACCACAGGACTGGTCAAAAAGTCAAATACTGTATTCTCTATTATCTCTGTTTTTCTGCTTAAAGCTTACAGCACCGACAGTGAGAGGTGTGGACGATGCACTAAACCTAAAGAGGAAAACAGCTTGAGATCGTATTGTTAGTTTGTATTTCAGATTCAGAGCACACAACCTCTAAAATCTTCACATTCAAGACAAACATCCCCCAAAGAAACGAGATTTCTTTCACTGAAAAAGTATTTTTTTTTATTGATTTCTTTACTTTCTTAACAGTGAAAAAGAAAAAAAAACAAAACAACCATACATCTCACAATCTGTCATTTTGGCATGAAAACGCACAGACGGATCAGACACGCAGCCTCCAACAGAACTAGAGATGCAGTGGCGAGCGTGTGCCTGCAGAGAGCAGCACTGTGTACCAAGACAACAATTCAACACAAACTCTCAACTTAAAAGCTTCTTGTTCAGCTGTGAAATACATCCTGCCATGTCTCGAGTGTTTGTCTGTGTGCGTGTAATTACAAGGGGCATGCAGTATATGCTAACACAGAGTCAGAGCTAAAAAAAAAACCCAAATTATGATAAAACAAGGAAAGAACCCTGATTGTGATCAGTATTTCTGATTTCTTCATTTGTTCGTCAATCAATTACTTAATTTTAACGTTTTATTTCCTTCGGAGATCTTCATAGATCCGTTTCAGAGCCTTTCTTCCCTTTCTTGTTTCCCTGTTGACCAGAAAAGTCAAAAATTATTTACAATGAAGGTAAACAGATATACAATATGAAAAACAAACAACAACAACAAATGGAAATAGACAACCATTTCTTCTCTACTGTTGATATCCTGAACTGAACTTCTGCTCTGACCTCAGCTGTGTATAGTAATAAACTAAATGACGCTCTTTTATTACTGTTCCTCTGAACTGTTACTCTGCAACCTTTCTAACATCACCTGACCTACTGACTGCTTCTGCTCTGCTTTACAGACAGGGAAAGAAAGAACATGCATGCAGATGCAAACACCCACGTGAACTCAAACACATCAACCTCAGCTCACACACAAGCAATCACACACACACACACACACACACACACACACACACACACACACAGGATACGACATCATCTCGTCTCTCCTCGTCTCTAACTCTGAATAACACAAACACTTGACTCTGAGTCCAGAGCTTCCTCGTTATAGTGACTCGATTATTTGAACTCTCACCTGATGTTTTGGTTGTTCTGTCTGCAGACCTTTGACTTTAGACCTTTCTTGTTCAAGGGCACCATGTAGTGATGTTACCTGTATGAAAAAAAAACAACATTTAAATGTAACACAGATGAACAAACATACCACACAGCCATGTTCCTCTGTCACAATCTTCATTTCACTTTAACTCACCTGTGATGACAGCTCTTCTTTTATATGTAGAAGCTCTTCAACCTGAAGAAGGATTTCTGCTTTATCTTTCACTGAAGGAGAGAGACGACGTAAAACATCAGAAAGATCAGATTAAATCTTCATTATGGGGACAAAAGGAAGGAGAGCAATCTAATGTCGGAGATGTTCAACTCACTCTCTCCCTGTTGGAGCATCTTTAGCAGCTGGGAATTTCTTGCTTTCACCTCTTTGTACTTCATCTGCAGAGTCGAGAAACGTGAACAAAAAAGTTTTTGTTTTAAAGGAATCCTAACAATTTCCACAACAGACAGACAGACAGACAGACAGACAGATGAGGGAACATGGATTGTGCTGCAGTTGTGGTTTAACACTTTTCTTTAAAGATGAAATTTGAAAAGAAGATTTGCACTTCAACAACAGGATTCTCTGTGGAGACCTAAAAATCAAGTGAACATGTTCCAAAAAACATGAAAGAGCAGCACATCCCAAATTGCCAAGTCAACGAGGACGAAATATTCACATTCCAGTTTATTTGGCTACCATCACAATAGATGAATGCTTGGGTGTTTCAGCACAGAGTCTTGTTTATAGCATTTGAAATATACAGGTTGAGAGTTGGGACCAATTATTTAGGAACTATTTAGGAAGTATTTCGACATGTTGATGTGTTTTTGCGCTGTTGATACCGGCCACTGTCGGAGGCTACTATACCCGACAGGAATCCAAGCTGCGTACATGATTTTAGAGAGATGAAACAAAAACACATTTTAAGCCACATCTCCACAGAGAAACTGTGTTTGTATCAACACATTTAAGAGGAAATGTTTATTAAAAGTTGTCTATAGTCTGACCTATAAAAATCTTGGTGACTTTTTTCCCCATCATCTATTCAATGCCTTCCATCCACACTCCCATATTCTCATACTCTCGGGCTGAAGCCTACGGTAGCAATAAAACTGCCCTGATCCTCTGACAACAGATACTTTTTACTTAAAAATATGTTCATAATAGCAGTGAGCCCAGCACAGTCTGTACTATAATGTTTCTCGTTAAAATAATCTACAATTATAATATAAGATGAAAAAGACATTTCAGGCCGATCACGGAGGCGTTATAATTTTCCAGTGAAATTACAGACTGATATGAAAACTGCCTATGCCTGCTGACCTCCCACTGTGAAATCGTCTTCTTTAGCTTATCGATTTCCTGGTCTTTCTTCTCCAGCTCGTACTTCAGCTGCTCTGCTCGAGGGTCCTAACAGGGAGGAGGAGGAGAAAAGAGCACGTCAGGACAAAAATATACTTTCCATCTAAATTTGCTGATTAAGGAAACACTAACTTCACTTGGAAGATGAAGCGACACGGATGAAAGTGGGCCAATAATTTCAAGAAAATACAGCAAAGAGGCCATCATTTGCGCAGGGTTTGTTCATGTACTGCACATTCGTACGTGTGTTTCTATCGGTCTACTCACTGGTTCGTGTTCAGTGGAGGTGTTGACTTCTTGTCCCTGGCTGTTAGAATACTGCTCACGTCGCTTCTCCTGTTGGATAATCCGACTGACATCGTCCTCAAGCTTGTTAAAAAAACGCTCTTCCGGCCCGACTCCCAACGCTAGGTTAGCCGATCTGGCATCCTGGAGAGGAATGAGGTCAGTTTTACAACACAATACATGACATTTTACCCCAAATGAAACCCTGTGAATATTACAGGTATGTACAGGTATATTTGTTACTACAATTACACAAGAGGTAAGAAATGTTCTGCCTAATGTGTCCCACTAATTTGACATCAGCACAGATGTACGTGTGGTGTTAAGATAGGAAAAAGATGCTCAGGGACTTTGCTCACCTCTTTCTCTGGTTTCTTACTTAAATGTTCTGCAAAGACACAAAGCACATCGACATAAATATTATTTTGGGGGCCTGTTGACCTGCAGACTGTCGCACAAAAGAGCTTAATTCAATCACTAAACGGATCAATACGTTTCTCTCACCTGCACTGCCTTCAGCCTGGAAGTCCTGCAGTGAAACTGTCTTTTTGTCTTTTGCCTGCTGATTCTTCTTTTTGTCCTTTTTCCCTCCGACCTCTTTTCCTCCTCGAGACTTTGGCGAGGACGTGTTTGTGTTGGTGGTCTGGGTGAAAGCATTATTAAGCATCTTAATTATAATTATATTTACAAAAATAAGAAATTGACTTTAAATGAAGATGAATTTGTTTCTATTGTCATGCTAGAAAAAGGATACGGCGCAGTTTGAAATTATTACAACGGTGATGTTTTTTCCATGTTTTGGCTCCTCGGTCACTGGATTTGTAACCGAACAGTAACTTTCAGTGTAAAGTGCTGACTCTCAGCTTCAAGGGGAGTTTGTTCACTGCTTGCTGTGCAAAGACAGATATGAAGGGTTTTATTTTGGCCTCTCCTCCTCTCAGTCCATACGTGTCCCATATTAGCCATTGCCGGATAGGAGTGTTCAGATTCTAGCTGATTCCAAAAACGGTAGACTTTGTTTCTACCCCGAAGTGATAATATCTGTCTTTGCCTTCGTATCATCAGGCAATTATTTGTTTACTTCCTGAATCCTGTAACATGCAGGGACATTGCAAGAACGGGTGATGGTCTGTGGAGAACCAGGCCAAACACAGAGTAGGCTACAATGCACCCTGGGGGGGAAAAAACTCTTTTGAGACCAAAAATCACTTGATACTATATTTAAAATTACTGGGTTAAATCTTTTGGGTTGATGCCGTTTCTGTTGGGTCCACACATTATCAAAATTAAAGACCTCTATAATCAAAGTTCTAACTTTTATGTTTTTATGGCCCTGAGTCATTAAAATCAAATTAAATACATTTAAAGATTTTTTATAGGATCCGCAAATAACTCCTCGCAAATTATGCCTCTCAAAAAGAGTTGCAGATAAGCGTACCTGTTTGTTTTGTTCGTACTCCAGTTTACTTAGAATCAAGGCTTTTTCCAAGTCGGCTTCATACAGCTCACTGGTTATCTACAGAGGGAGGAGTAAAATAGATGAAGAAGAACCCCTAAATGATGTCTGTAAGTCTGTATGTCTGCCATAGTTGAAAATACAGTTATATCAGGGACAGACACTATATTACTGCTACACTGTGAACATTACTACTAAACCGTCTGGAAGTTATGTGGCTTCCTGCAGCCCATGACAACAATGATTCAAGAGATCATCATCTACAGAATAGGTCACCAGATCACACATTTGTTAATGTGATTGTTCTCTCTCCCACCTGCTCATCCCTCTGCTTCCACTGCTGCCAGCCCTCTGCAGGTATACCGGGGTCCCCTGCTGCGGGATTGAGAAGTTCATTGGCTATTCCTGACAGGGTCACACAGGGAGGCGGGGCACTAGACTTCTGAGGAATCTTCTTGAAGGCCAGATTACGTAACTGGCAGAAAGAGAGACACAGGTTAATGCAGACACTTGATATGACCATAATTGCTACTATTAGGAGTGATTACAGACTGTTAATGGCCTTTTGCTGCAGTGCTTCCAGGTCATCAGGTAGTGTATCGCTGTCTGTACCCAGAATAACAACTGCATCTTTTCAGAGGAGGCTTTCTGTTACTTGGGACCTGTTCTCTGCGACGAACTACCTGATGACCGGAGATCTGTAATAACTGTGTCAACAACAAGACCAATGGAAAACCTGAACGCTTATGGTTAGTGCGTCTGTGACTTCTGCCTGCAGGGTGGATGTGGGTTTGACAGGGTTACTGTCTTGTATTTGGTGGGTCCTTGCACGTGCATTTTAACGAGGCTGCAACTTACAGTTGACTTCATTGTTGACTCACCTGTCAAGTATTATCTTAATTAATAGATGAATTTGATGATTAGTCTTTAAAATGTCACTAAAAACGACAACATTTGGCAAATATTCAGAATAGAGATTTCTGCTTGAAAATGATTTAAAACATTTACAGTTGCAACCATCTCCTCTATCAACAGACTGGTAAACATATGCGCTATCAGCTCTGTGTTTTAATGTGAAGCACACTGACTTTACTTGTTAGGAAATGAGTAAAGTCGATGCTTGCCTTGCTGAGGGCCCATTTGAATTTGTGGCTGACAAAACTGACTGTAAACTATGATCTTGTTGTTGATGTCTGTCCGTCCCGGGGGAGAGATCACGCCTCTGTGGTTCCTTCCTGAGGTTCCTTCCATCTTTTTTTCCTCTTGTTACATGATTTTTTCCCCCTATATTCCTCACTCGAATTGAGGGTCCACTGTGCAGATTAAAAAGCCCAGTTAGGCAATGTGATAGTGAATTTATAAAAAGTACACACTGAGGGTGTTCCTGTAGCTAGTAAAGCAATTTTAAGACAACTTCTTGTGTGTGATGTGTCTCAGCATTTCAAGCGATGGAAATCCCCAAACAGTAAACAAACCATAACAAGGGAGTGCACCTGACAACACCAGCTGCAGTTTCAATTCAGGTGAAGTGAAACATCAGAGGAGCTCAGCCACCAGACGGAAGTCACGTCTGCAGCACAATAACACAGATATGAAGCAGAGGGTCCGGAGATGCTGCTGTGTCTCACCTCGTTTGCTTCAGTCAGCTGCTGCTCCTTCCTCTTCTTCTTCTTGTCTTTCTTCTTGTCGTTGCCCTGACCCGCTTTCCCTCCTGCCTTTCCCTGTCGGGGCTTCCCGGAGGACTCCCGTCCGCCTTTGGTGGGGTTCTTCCCCGCATCAGAGGCTTCAGAGTCCGAATCCGAGTCTATCTGCAGCAGGGCGAAGCGGGACGCGGTGGTGGGGACGGTGATCATTGCAGACGATGCCATTCTGAAAGGATAACTTGAAACCGGTCATGAAACAAAACAGCGAGTTAGCATCCTGTCACAACCCATTTTCACGTAAAACACGACATGATGTCAGCCACCAGCTGGATTTTACAGCAACAAATCGTGCAGTTCGTGTGATTTATCAAATCACACATTCATAAATATGAGCGTAGTGTCATTTAGACTGCACTGTTGCTAACAGCTAGCATTATGCAGCAGCAAGTTGTTAGCTAACTGTTACGTTTAGCCGGGTTCGTTAGCTTCTAAACAAGTGCAAAAGTAGCAATGCGTGACAGTCAAAAACACGGTAATGGACTCACGTCGACGTTGTCTTCTCAATACTCCCGCTGACTCGTTTTGAAGAGGCAGTACTCACGCGAAAAGTTGCTAAAGAATACTTTCACCTGTTCGTGAAGATACTGTGGCTTGACTGTGCGTTTGCTACCAGCGAGTGCCTGAGTACAGCAGCCCGGTGGGGCCAAAAAGGATAAACGCTCTGATCCGGCTCGGACTTTTTTTTAGCGAGTTTTATCTGAAGATGTTTTAGAAGTCAAATCCAAATTTCACGACTGTCTACTTATATTTTTAAACTGGGACAACAGCACATATGTTTGTGTTTTTATGTATTTATTAACACAACCAACTACTGTTATTTCTATCAATAAAACATATTATATTTGTGAGAGACTTTTCATTTCGAATATTATGAACTTTTGGAAGAAAGTGTGCTCATTCATTTATAGGCTAAATATAATCGCTATTTTATCATATTTGTCTTAAATCCAGCTCCATTATAGCAGATAAAAGCACATCCTGACACCTTGGAATATGACTGTCAGATACTGTTCCCCCTCTGTTCATTATGTAAGGAGGCTCACACATCTTTCAAATTCATACTCCAGACTTCTTTCCCAAAAATAGATAATTACTGTGATTTTCAGGCTCATATCATTCAATTTGACCATTTAAACAGGGGGAACGCATCCTGACAGCTAGTAATATGACTGTCAGATACTGTTCCCCCTCTGTTCAATATGAAAGGAGGCTCACAGATCTTTCAAATTCATACTCCAGACTTCTTTCCCCACAACAGGTAAGTCCTGTGATTTTCAGGCTGATATCATTCAATTTGACCATTTAAAACAGGGGGAACGCATCCTGACAGCTTGGAATATTACTGTCGGATACTGTTCCCCCTCTGTTCAGCATGAAAGGAGGCTCACACATCTTTCAAATTCATACTCCAGACTTCTTTCCCCACAACAGATAAGTCCTGTGATTTTCAGGCGGATATCATCACAATCACAGGACTTGTCTGTTGTGGGGAAAGAAGTCTGGAGTATGAATTTGAAAGATGTGTGAGCCTCCTTTCATTTTGAACAGAGGGGGAACAGTATCTGACAGTAATATTCCAAGCTGTCAGGATGTGCTTTACCTGCTATAATGGAGCTGGATTTAAGACAAATATGATAAAATAGCGATTTATATTTAGCCTATAAATGAATGAGCACACTTTCTTCCAAAAGTCCATAATATTCCAAATGAAAAGTCTCTCACAAATATAACATGTTTTATTGATAGAAATAACAGTAGTTGAACTGTTAGTGTTAGTGAACAGAAGTTATGTGCCAGTTTGAACTTAAAGTGATGCCCCTGAGTAGTGTGCTGGGGTAGATTGGCATATGTGAACACCTATATAATCTATTGGCTATATTACCTATATTTATGTTATTTATTTGTTGTATACAAACCAAAATTTTGAAATCACACCCCCTCAGTTGGCTTTACAATCTCTACAGTGAACAAAAAAACTCTATGCTTAGACCCAGTGATTCAAGACGGAAAGAACTTGTCGGAGATAAAAAAAAAAAAAAACTACAAAAAAAACCCCCAAAAACCTTTTAATAGGAAGAAAAACCGACCCATCATTTCAAAAGTGTCCTAACCCTGCTTATGTTTTCTGTGCCTACTTTAGGTTGTCGGTGACATTATCTGAGCCCTTATACCTTCATCACTATAGGTGCCATTCTAAGGGTTTTTAATGCTTTTTGCTACATATCAGACACATTTGAAAGATGTTTGCCTTAATACATATGTAGAGTGGATCTTAAATAAAAGATGCTAATTTCCCAGGAAGGGAAATAAACTTTAATACACATGCTGGTTCTGAATGTACAAACGACTTTTTCAAGAGGAAGACTGTGTGATGCATTTGAACAGAAAGGAATATGTAGTTGGTGGCACTTTAGTCTTGTTATTTATATAGTCATCATTGGCTATTATCAAAGTATCCCAGCAGCAGAACCCACAAAACATACTTCCACAGGTTTTTTTCTGCCCTGGGGATGGAGAGAGCTATACTATAAAGACAAAACAGTAAACAGATATGCATTTATTGCTATTTGTTTAATACATATAAAAGATAATTTACACAGCAATCAACATTTAATGGTATATAGTGCACACAGTTATAAAATTACATATACAAATCAAATATATTATAAACATTACCAAAGCTTTAAATTACTTTTGAAGTGCAGAAAAAACTTCACCTACTGGCCACTTTCAGTGCTGAAGCTTAAAGGTGGAAGACTATTTGATGACATTTGACAACAGATGGATGAATATATTATCCCAAACTAATTGTATCTTTCTAAACTCATAGTGTTTGTAATGGAAGATAATTAACTAAGTGTTGTAATCACTGCAAGGTTGACCTACTTATGACTACAGTAGATAATATCAGACAAGTGCTTTTTTGCATTAAATAGCCTCCGTTCTCTTCTCAAGAGCTGGAAAATTACAGTCTGCAAATAACTTAATAAAAGAAAACATGGAATGTGCAGTGTTGAGGCAATATCTGAGACACTAATCTAAAAAGGGGAGATTCACTCAATTTTCTAGTGAAAAAAACATTCAATAGCTGAGTTATTGGAAATTGTTCCATCCCCCGTCTGTGTCATTTATTAGTTGTCATGACAACGGTGGCCTTTCTTCTCCTTATTGAATGGTTTAAACTTTGCAGAAGAGATAGAAATCTTTGACCACGAAGGACACTGGATGAATAGAAAAACAGTGCGATGACAAGGTGCTGAACTGATTCACTGCACAGACATTTCAACATTAACCACATTCCAGTATCTCTCAAACAAACTTCCTTCTTCTCAGATCATAAACTCTAGCGTTCTCACTTGCTCCTCGATGTCTTGTATGTACTATAATCAACTTAAAACGACCAGATAGATTACGAATAATGAAGCATCATCTGTCAGTGGTCCTGGTAACTTCTATAGAGTCCTCTATTATTGATTCTGTGCTGGTATCCACAACTGTCTGGCGCCTCCTTGTGGCAGAACCACTGACCTGCAGGTCAGCTGGACAGATCTGTCTCAGCTCTCTGCGGCACAAACGGACTGGTGTGACCTCTAAACTCTCCCAAGAGTGGCCATCTCCTCTTTCACTTCCCTCCTGGGACTGTGTGTGTGCCTGGTTAAATTCAGGCATGTCTTTCTTCTTGTGTGTTTGGAGGTTAGGTTGAGAATAGCTGTGTGTCTTTTTGTCTGTTTGCTCAGCGTGTATCTTTGTGTATGTTGTTACAATATGTGTGCTCTTCTCTACCTCTTCAGTGTGCTTCTCAGGTTCATGTGAACTTGCTTGTATCTGCATATTTTGTGGGTGTTTGTGCTTCTGTGCGTGTGAGGGCTGATCGACACGGTGGAGGGCTTCACTGAGACACTGCCTGAGTTTCTTTTTAAGCTCTCGGCTGGAGCTTTTGTAGAAAAACAGCTCTTTCTCTAGATGCTGCACTCTGTCTTGGATAGCCTGCTGTGAATCTTCGGAACCACCCTCTAAACACATGCACACACACAAGCAAACAGGGAGACAAAAGTAAATGAAACAGCCACATTCATGAACATTTCTGTACAGATATTACCAATGTTTTAATGGTTTTGTCTAATTTCCTCACCTTTAAGTTTCTGCAGCAGGAGCTGGATGTTGTTCTGGTGATCTTGGTGCTGCTGGGTGAGCCTGCGATCAGCATCCAGGGCCAGGCGCTGCATGGCAGCCTCCAGCTCCCTTAGCACCACCTCTTGCTCTCCAGCATGAAGCTCCAGCTCTTCACAACGCAAACGCAAGTGGTGTTCCGTCTCACGGAGACAAACAACCTGCCGAAGAACGGTGCAGAGAAAGACATATTATTATTATCACTATAATTACAGAGATATTGGCTGAAGCTTTGTTTACGCTCACCCCTGCAGAGACAAATCAAGGACAGAGCAAAACAGGTGGAAGGGAGTTACTCATGGTGTAATAGCATAACAAAAACTCCCGGAGTGCATTTGATATAGTTTATAATGGTATTAAGACATATCAGCTGGAAAGATAGAGGGCACAGCAGGATGCATTAGCGGAGCAAAGAGACTGAGGAGATACAATTTAATTTGCATTACAGAAATGTTGCAGCTGCACTTGTGACTCACAGATGCAACCAAAGAGAGAAGCAAGGGAAGGTAAACAATGGAGGATGAGAACAGGACAAACATGAGTCTCCTGCTAGAATGGAAAGATTCATTCAGACATGGAATGTGCTTATTAAGAAGAAATAATGGGAAAGGAAGTAAAAACAAAAATACAACATTCAACGAGCATGTAGGCTTTGTATGTGGAGCAAAATGTTGCATGAATCTTCATCTTCTTCTTCATCTTCAGCATCTTACCTTGTTGAAATATCTGATGAGCAGCTCAGAAGCCTCAGGTGTCGAGAGCTCCTTCAGCTTCCTGTTGACATCACATAGCTGGGCGGGTTCAGTGCTTTGTGACCGGCTTAAAGATGAGTCTGTGATTAACAGCTTCTTCTGTTTGACCTGGATTGAGCGGTTTTTAAACTCCAGAGCAGCATCCAGAGCTTCGATAGCTTCCTCCAGCTGGAGCAGGGAACGCTCCTCCTGGATCAAGACACACGCATAAAACAGTAAAAAAAAAGAAAGGGAAAAACTAAACAAAAACAAAGTTGCAAAATTATGAAAGTAAAATGCATCAAGAAATTTTTCTGACCTCAACAGTTAGCACTCTGTTGTCCCTCAGCTGGGCATCCAGAGTGTCTCTCCTCTTCTTAAGCTTGTTTCTTTCTTCCTCTAGCTCCTCTACAGTGACTCGTCCAGTCCGACTCACTCTGCTGCTGTTCTCAAGCTGCTCCTCCAGAGACTCTAACCGCACCGACACACGCAGCAGGTCCTGACTCAGAGCCTGAAAGTCATTGTTAAAAAACTTTTAGCTTCCTGCTTCAATGATCCAAATTCTGAACAAAATCTTCACACATGGGCATCTATACGTGCTAACCTGACTGGAACGTAGCATCTTGTTCTCCAGTTTGTTTTTCTGTTGCATACAGGCCTCCCTGCGCAGGAGCACCTCCTCTCGCCTCCTCAGCTCGCTCTCCAGCTCCTGCAGCTCTGCTCTCCTCTGGAGCACCCACTCCTCCTCCTCCTCCAACAAACAACTGTCACGCAAACTACTGTTTTCTTTTGACCCTTTCTGGTGGTTGTCTGCTGGCCTTTGCACCTATAAAAAAAAAAATACAAATCATGCTAACTCAGAGCAGTTAATGATTTACCTGGGCAGGGTTAACTATCCACATAGTTTTGCATTTCCCAGTAATTCTTACTCAGTTGGACTGAGATGTTGTGTATGAGGGTTAGTTTGGACCGAAATCAGTGTTAGTATTAGTTTAGTCAAACTGCTCTTAAAATGATAAAACCAGATTTAAAATGAATCCCCAGTTAAACCAAAGTTAAATGTCAATCTGCACCAAACAGGAAGATCACAGAAACACAGAAACTTTCTATTATACTATATATTGCTTCTCCACTTTTTTGCTGATTATATTCCTATTGAAATGTCTTACAACCAACAACCAACCTCATTTTGGTCGAGTCCTTTGTTGTTGTCACTGGTCTCTCTCTGCTGCTTGAGGCTGGCCTGAAGCTGTGCTCTCTGCAGTCTCATGTGCTGCAGGCTGCGGTACAACTCTGCTTTGACCTGCTGGCTCTGCATGGAGAGTCTGGCCAACACGCCGGGTTCTCTGCTATCAACACTGTGCCTGCCATGTCTGTCCACTGCTTGGGTCTTCTTGTCTGTCAGACAAACACACACATTTAAAGAAAATATCACTCAAAATGAAAGATAGCACATAAATATTACAGGACAATGTGTAATTCTATCAACGCACCAGTTTTGTCAAGCTCTCTGATGAGCTCCTCCTTCATGTGCATGTTGACGGACAGATCTCGGATCCGTCTCTGAGTGACACTGGCTCTCAGTCTCTCCTTCCTCATGTGGCTTTGATTGTTTTCCTTGATCCCTGAGGAGAAAGAACAGCTGACAGCATGAAGAGGAAATAACTTCTAGAGATACATTAACTCCTTGGAACTAGGTAAACAAGCCTCTATCAAAAGTATACCTGTGGTTTTCAGAGTCTGCTGTGCTGACGGATTTTCGCTAGATGTTTGGTTTGATCCGGAGGTTTTCTCTTTCAAAGCTGAATTCTTTTGCCTGCTGGTCCATGTTCGGTTTAAAACTCGCCTGGAGAAATAACACAGGATAAGAAACGCAGATAATGTTATTTTAATTCACTGCTGTAAGACTTTATGATAGAAAAATTATTGATGTGTCTGAAACTTAACTTTTCTATTTCTGTGACACAGAGCACTTTCCAACATACAGGGCTGTAATATGATTTCTTTTCAACACATGTGCAACTTTACTTTGAACATGGAATCATTAACAGTCAGTTGTACACAATGTGCCCCCAAAAACGCTCAACACTTTGTACTCCAGGATGATATTTTTGACCAGTTTGAGCTGCACACGTTCACAGATATCTCAGTGGTTATTTTGAAACAGTACTCTGCAACAGTGTGGTTCTGGTTGCACAAAATGAAAGTAATTAACCACTCTGTACAGTATATGCCATGTGTAATGCATTGCAATTAAATACGAGACAAAAATAAGGGACGGCAGATGGAACCATTATGATCATTATCAAAATTACTGCAATTAAAACAATATTTCTGCTTTCAACTAGTTAAAACATGTTTGAAAAAAAAGGTGGAAGTGAAAAGCAATGTTTTCAGGGTTTGTGTGATGTTTGAGAGGTCAATCTGATGTCATCCCAGTGACAAACAAGCCACCTGGGCCTTTCTTCCCATGCATCAGTGTTTTGGTTAGAATCATAAATTAAATACAGATATGGCTTAATAAATATATTAGTAAGCCGTTAAATGGACCAAAGTTAATATTGAAAATAAATGTAGGTATTAATTGATAAAATGGGGCATAAATTGATATTTTTGCTTTAATTTGCCTCTCTGTAGAACAAATGTACCCCCTCAATATCATAATGAAGCACAAATGCAATTAAAAAATTTATTTATATGATTTATGGCATATATATATATATATATTGAGCCATTTATTAATTTATAATTTTTTGTAGTGTCTATCCTCCAAACAGGACAAGGAAATAACAATTGGGAATACATAAGGGATGAAAAAATAGATTACATTGTACATATGTGAGTACTGGGTACCTTTAGGTTATAAAGTCTTATCAATGCTTCTTTACTGGCACAAAGGCAATTCTTGTACTCTTGATCCAAGTTTTCAATTAATTCAGCATTAATTAATAATCACACATGACTTGAGTCACTAAGTCACAGGCGATTCGCTCAACTTGTATTTGAAAGAAAGAACCAGCAGTCTTGTTTTATATATAAACTCTCACCTAAATCCCATTCTGCCCGTATCCTCCTCTTCTTCCTCCTCCCTCTCTTGATCCTTGTCTTCTCTCTCTGCCTGTTGCTTTATGAATGGACAGTACACCTCATCCTTCTCTTCAATCTCAGCCAGCAGGAGATGACCGCGCATCTTAAAGGCTGCTATCACCCTCTCTAGTGAATAAGCTGGGGGACTGGAGTGGATCTACAAACACACATGCATTCACACAGAAATATGCACGGTCATGAATGAGTGCGTGCAAAGTCAAAGGCAAGCAAAAAGTCAAGACGAGCAAAAGTCAGTGATTAATGTGCAACTGGTGCAACAGATAAACACACAATCAATTATACACTCTCACACACACACACACACAGAACAAAACAGTGGAGCTACCAACCCTCCTGGGAGGCCCGTGTGCAGAGCTGTCTCTGATCAGAGGGACACTGCGGGGTCTCTTGCTTGAGTACCCAGAAGCCCCTGTTTCCACTGGTGCCTGCGAGGTGTTACCCCTGAAGGTCATGAGGTCGCTGCGCAGACGACTGATGAGGATCTGCTGATCCACAAGTTGTTCTGTCTGAAAACATTCACACACAAATGAAAACAGTGTCATTAAATACAAAGACACTTTTAAAGGTTATTTGCTGACAACCTACAATGCTGAATGTGTCAAATGTTGCTCAGTACTGAGTTAGACCGCTGCACTCAGGACTCTACTGCTCATCACCTGTATTCGATTACGTTCCTTTTCTTCCTCTAAGGCCTGTAGGTGTGTTTTGCTCTCTTGAAGAAGTGCCTCTACTTCTTTTTGGACCCTTCTCAGCTCTGCATCCTTCTCCTCCAGAAGCTGTTCCTCTGCGGTAAGCGCTTCCTGAGAGAGAGAAAGCTTGACTTGTGAACATCTTACAACATAAGATCAGGAGCGCTTCTTTTTATTTTTCATCAACTATTCATTTTAATGTCCATGAAACTAACTGCAGTGTGTCTAAAGCTTTTCAAGCATAATCTACTCTTTGGTGATCAAGGACATCCCCATGGACATTTTGACTAGTAATAAAAGAGAAAAACACTGGCGTAATTGATCAAATTCCGAGTGGCTTGTTAACACGGGCTGGCTTTAATATAATTTTAACCTTTGTTAATGTTTATAGTTACGTCCTGTTCTGTTTTTTTCCAGTTATGACACCTTCTGGACAACAATCTGTCATTTTTCTACTTGGAGAAGATGGTCTAGACTGTCCTCTCTGGATGAAAATAGTTTTTGTCCTGCACCACTGTAACTTAAAGGCTTCAAAAAACATGTTTGAAAAAAAAAGGTGGAAGTGAAAAGCAATGTTTTCAGGGTTTGTGTGATGTTTGAGAGGTCAATCTGATGTCATCCCAGTGACAAACAAGCCACCTGGGCCTTTCTTTCTATGCATCAATGTGCACTGAGTGTCGTGGTTAGAATCATAAATAAATACAGATATGGCTCAATAAATATATTAGTAAGCCATTAAATGGACCAAAGTTAATATTGGAAATAAATGTAGGTATTAATTGATAAAATGGGGCATAAATTGATATTTTTGCTTTAATTTGCCTCTCTGTAGAGTAAATGTACCCCCTCAATATCATAATGAAGCACAAATGCAATTCAAAAATGTATTCATATGATTTATGGCATATTAATTCATATATTGAGCCATTTATTAATTTATATTTTTTTGTAGTTTCTATCCTCCAAACAGGACAAGGGAGTAACAATTGGGAATACATAAGGGATGAAAAAATAGATTACATTGTACATATGTGAGTACTGTGTACCTCTAAGTTATAAAGTCTTATCAATGCTTCTTTACTGGCACAAAGGCAATTCTTGTACTCTTGATCCAAGTTTTCAATTAATTAATGCTTCAAAGGCTTCAAAGACAATAATTAAACCAGTTCATCCCTGCTGTTTTAATCAATTCATATGAAAATTACTCTGAATTTTAAAAAAAGTGCACTTTAGGCTTTAACCACATCATATAAGATATTTCACTCTGAACAAAAGTAAACCTACGGTAGCTACAAGGACCTATAATGGCGATCTGATGTTTATTTTTCATGTGTCGTCATTACCTTGCATTTGCTGAGTTCTTCTCTGAGCTTTAATACGGTAACGTGGCGTGTTTGGTCTCCACCCCCCTCCGAACAGCCCTTATCATCAGCTTGATGCAAGTGATTGACAGCTGTCAGTCTCTCCTGCCAGTCCTGCAGTCGCTGCCTGAAGGAGTGACTTGGAGTGGGGCCGGTGATATCTGCAAGCAGGGCTGCGGCTTCCTGTGCTAGAAGGCGGTACTGTGGTGGTTCCTCTTGGTTGACCTTATCATCTGGATCAGATATCACTGTCTGACTGTGCTGCTTAAAGCTGTCCCCCTCTCCACCCGTCCTCTCCTTTTCCATCACCATCTCTCTCTCCTTCTCCTTCAGGAGCTCTCTCAGAGTCTGTACTTCAAACTCAAGCTCGCCCAGTCGAGCATCACCAGGGTCCCAGGATGTAGGACATGATTTAACCTCTGTTTGAGCGGATGATGCAGGGCGGTTACGAATGTGACGAGCTTTGGATGCAAACTGCAGGACACTCAGAGTCTCAGCTACACTGTGGTGAGAGGGGCTCACACATGCCACCATCAGCGTGTGGGCGGTGCCTCCTAGTGAGTCACGGAGGAGACGGGTTATTTTGGCATCACGGTACGGTATGTGTGCACTGTTGCAGCTGTTACCACGCCGATTGCGAGCTGGGTCAGAGAGGGCACGGATGACGTTGCCCAGCGCGAGCAGGCCTGTGTTGATCTGAACAGACTCCTTGAGCCGCGTCCCAGTGTTTCCAGTTTTTCCAGCCCGCTCCGAGCCTGCTAGGTCAACCAGACAGAGTTTGGAGGAGCGGACAGATTTTAAGGAGTTGTTGTGGCAACACTGGGTGAGCTGAAGGGTGAGGATGGCGTGAGAGCGACTGGAGTGCTCATTCATCCCTGTGGTGCCGGTGTGGCGTAGAGCATTCCCCGTCTCAAGAACACTCAGAAGCTCCTCTGCTGAGGTAACAACCATCTCTTTGGCTCCCACCACCACTGAAACAAAACCAAACAGTGATATCTTTTTATGGAAAACTTTCAGTTGTGTCTAACCTCATCTATTACTATGAATTCCACATCCTCTCTTATACAATGTATAAAAAGCTGCTACTGAGCTGCACGATGGGAACTGAAGGAGCCAGATGCATCTTAAGATTGAGCAACTAAAAGTCAGAATACAGTAGGCATGAGACAACATGAAAACATATTTCTGTCACGTTGTATGACCTGTGTTTCCCCTCTCATCCTCTCTGATATGGAGCTCTTTGTGAACGGTGTGCAGCTCCAGCAGGTCTCGCAGTTCCTCCCTGTAGAGCTCTATGTACGAGACTCGCACTGTGGCGTCCACACCATCGCTGTTGTTCCTCTTCTCCTCCAGCAACAGGAACACATCCTGGGCCACACGGTCAATTATCCCTCCTTCTTCATCTGAGACAGGTTATGGGACAAAGACTTATTTACAAATACTGAATTTTCATCATATAAAAAAGAAGAAGCAGTAAAATGTAATAAAAACAGGTGTGTCTTATTTGTCCCATTTATTAATACAATTTGGCATTGGTTTTGAGTCACTGGGTCACATGACATGGAAGCTGTTGAAAAATAACTGCTGAATTTTGATTATATTGATATAAAATAAAAGCTTTAAAATCCATTAAAGAGAAGTGTGTCCTATGTGGCCTGTGTAACAATACAATTCGGCATTGGTTTGGAGTCACTGGGTCACATGACATGGAAGCTGTTAAAAAATAACTGCTGAATTTTGATAAATATATCGATATAAAATAAAAGAAGCAGTAAAATCCATTAAAAAGAAGTGTGTCCTATGTGGCCTGTGTAACAATTACAATTCGGCATTGGTTTGGAGTCACTGGGTCACATGACATGGAAGTTATTGGGGAAAAAAAGCCATTGTCTTTAATATTTTTGCACCAAAAATACACAACACATTAGCAATCACAATAAGTGTAATTCATTAAATCAGTTTAGTATTATTTTTTAAATCATAATTTTCACTAATATCATCAAGTCAGCATGAAGAAACATTGTTTTTGTGTAAATCAAACAAACAGTAAGGTTATTTATTGATGGTCCCTAACTCAGTGGACTCAGTGGACAATACTGTAGCTACCTGTTCTCATTAATAACTCTTTAAAATGTTATTTCTGGGATAAAAACTGCCACCGGTGCTCTGAACAGCTCACCCAGGTTCCCTCCTCCGAGTGTGTAGGTCTTCCCTGACCCTGTCTGTCCGTAACAAAACACGGTGGCGTTGTAGCCGTCGAGCAGGGACTCCACCAGGGGCTGGACGCAGGACTCGTAGACCTCGTCCTGGCTGGCAGTCGGTCCGAACGCGTGGTCGAAGGAGAAGAGTCGGTCTGAGCCGAGCATCACCTGTGCGGAGCCCGGCACCACCCGAAGACACACCTGGTGGTTGTGGAGGACTTCTTTAGGGAGCAGGGGACGGACACGGACCGCCACCCGGACACACACCTCGCTCATGATGTAGAAACCAAGAATTACGAGCGTAAACTTAAAAGGACTTTCACTTCCAGTCCTGCATCTTACAGCTGAGTTCTGGTGAACTCTTTTAATTCAGTCATTTATTTACATTTTACCGAAACAAACCCTGTAACATCGGCCCTGTGCAGCTACACTCCTCAGGTGTTTTGTTGTGAACTTGCTCCCGTTTGTTGTCGCTTCTTGGTTGCCCGGGAAACCGCCGCCGCAGCAGTCGAGGAGAGCACGAGGCGTTCAAGAGTCTTCACGGCGGTCGGACCGAGTGGTCCCTGAACGCAACAGCGCCATCTTGTGATGTGCTTCTTCTTCTACTGTTTTATTTCATTATTTATATACATAAGTACAACAAAAGTGATCATACCAGGGATGTATCTGGAGAGTGTTTTAAAACAATAGAAAAAAAATAAACAAACAAAATATAACAATACCCTTTAAACGTTTTCTGTTGTCTAAACCCTTTAAACTTTTGCACATTTCCTGGTGAATTCATTGCACATTCCTGCACAAAAAGTCTATTTTTAAGTCATATTGTAAATGTTGTCTTTACTAATAGGCATAGTAACGAATACTATAAATAACAATACAACCACTGATTCTTTTTTCACATTTTATTATGAATTTTAGATTTTACAGTGTTGTGTTCTCTGAATTTTCCTACTTGTTATGCTAAATGTTATGTGCCAAGGCAAACTCCTGCAATTTAATAACTACTTTTATACATTTGACTGATTTAAATTCATGATTATTTCATGAGATTTACACAAATATATTTGCTATTAAAAAAACGGTAATTACACTTTTAACAGTTTGAGAAAAAAACAATATTTTTCAGTTATTTAAGATCAAGGAGCAACAGACATTTGTTTTAGTTTGCACAAATGTTTCCTGTTAATCATTTATCACGTCCATTGGTGACCACTCAAAATACCTGTGTTCACTTTATTCAAATGAGGGTTAGACCCAATTAATTGCTGTTATTATGAATATTTTCAAAAATGTAGACTTCTTCAGGACGCGCAGACATCCTGCCTGAAAGCCCCACTCCTGTAATTCATTCATTCATTTCCAGGTAATGTTAAAATGACACACTATTCACCAAATTACTTTTGACAGATAACTCAATTTCATGCTCAAACTTCAAAGATTTAAACTGTTGCTCAAACGGAACAATGGCATGTGATTATAGGTGAAGTGGAGCATTAAGGGAACAAGTGGATGATGTGAAGTATAATCCAGAGAACTGCTTCTACTGCAACATTCCTTAAAAAAAACAAAACAATAACGTGTTGAAAATGTTTATTTCACAATCAGATCGGTCACTTTACATGTAAAACTGGCTGCAGATGTGTTCATCACATACAAAATATGACCACTTGTTCTCCATTGCCATAAAAAACACTGCTAGAAAATGTTCCAGATAAACTGTAAACATTTTAATAGACTGGGAATGGCCAACAGTCCTGCTACCCACATACACCCAACAAGCGAGAGCAAAGCCTGACACCTGTTTCCATTACAGCGAGTTGGAAGCCAATTTGTACATATATCTGGCATGGAGACATGATTGGCTTAATCCCAGGGAGAGGCGCCGGTCCAAGGCTGCACACTGAGAAGTGCAGCCTACTGTATGAAATGCTGCCAGCCGGTACGTCAGTAGTAAACACAGCGTGTGTGGTGTATGGGTATGTGAGCCATCTCTTTGTGGTGCTGCTTGGCGTAAGGCCACAGGTAGAAGTCGATGATTGCCGAGGTGACGCTGCAGGTTTCCCCGTCTCTCTCCTGCACCAGCTTGCAAAGACGCTCTTTGATGAGCTCGACGGACCAAATCGAACAACCTCGAATCTCGACCTCTCTCCTGTCCCCTGAACTCAGCAGCTCGCCTGGGAGAAATTGGAGACAAATGCATAAAACACAGAGGTTGCAGCTCATTATTTTAAAATGTTAGTTTCTTAACGACCAGAGAAACACATGCACACGTGCTCCTGTCTCACCGTTCTTTAGCGCCTGCATCAGTGCATCAGAGTACCGCAGCGCTCCGAGGTAGACGAGAGCTTGAGGGACCCTGTAGTCTGCAAACATGGTGAGCCAGTCCATGCTGACGATGTCTCCCTCTCCTCTGGCCTCCATGACGCCCCAGAAATCTGCCACCAGGATCTGAGCTCGCTTGTAGAACGAGATTTTCTTCCCCTGAAACGAACAAGGGAGGGCGGCTCTTAACTGTTCATGAGCACCACTCTTAAGAAAATGCTGTTTATTTCTAGACAGACGTTCTTGAACAAAGATAAGAAAATGGCAGCACGTCATGTGTGGTGGGTAATTTGCTCCTTCACTAACTGCATAATATGAAGGAAGCATTAGGAATCTTGCCACACTGTCTCTGGCCAGAAGATGGAACTCTTACATCACAGTTTATCTTTAGTTATTCAAATACGCACATTTATCTCAGATCTCATACATTTCCTATATGCTTACAAAATGTTTTTACACATGACTATGAATTCAAAGTGTCTACACATCTACAGTATGCTTATTGTACATTCTATGAATTCTGGAGGAAAACTGAAGCAAGCGAGGCGACTCAAAACCTTTTTTTTCCAAATGTTGGAGAAAATGTATAAGTCTGCAAATAAACATCTATCCAGGATTATTTTAGCATCCGAGATGTAGTAAAAATTTGAGTAATTCTGCCTTTGTCTGAGACAAAATAACACCCAAGCAACACCTGGAACTCGGTGGGATTAAGAACCTAAAATTCTCCGGCTAACATGAACTTCTATCCACGAATGTCCAAAAAACATGAAATATTCCACAGTCTTCTCTCCGACCTCATACGTAGCTTCGTCCCTGTAGGAGGGGATCTTCTCCACGACGAGCTCCACCATCTTCCTGGCGTCGCTCCCAGCCGGGCCAATAAAACTCCGGAAGCTTCCGCCGTGTTCCAGCAGCACGCGGCCGCCTTCAGTCAGCACCTTGTTAGAGCGATTCAGATTGTGGCGTGTTTATATTTAACTTTACTGATGGGTAGGCGGATAAGAGCTGCAACATTTCAATTTCCACTTAACATAAAGGAAATACGGTTCAGGTGGTGATGTAACACTGACAGATGTAGCCTACTGTATGAGCTTTAAATCAGTTCTTCATGGTGGGAAAAAAAAAGCTTTGGGTTTCACACATTACTTAGACAGACAAAAACATACATGTTCACAGCTGTCATATGAAAACATGACAGGATATATACTCAGGCACTGTATGTACTATGTGTGAATGTAATAGTATGCTGTTTTTGTACCTTTTTATGTCTATATATCAGAGCGATGAGACGTCTCACCACATCTGCTTATCTTCAAATTGAAAAGCACTGCTTTTGTTTTGTGTTTGCTGCGAAGGCCGCGCAGACGGATTCACACAGAAGTCAGCTTTTCATTCAGAAGTGCCAAATAGTATGCTTTAGTAAAGTTTCGAAGATAAAGACGCAAGGTGAATCAATCGTGGCACACATCTAAAATTACTGAAAGAACTTCAGGGTTTTGCCACTGGATACAAGCACTTGTAGCATATATACGGGTTTTTAACGTGGGAACGTCAGGACCTGGTGGCGCTCCTGAAGCATGGGCATCGGCGTCTCGTTGTCTGATCGGAGGACGTGCGCCAGCTGCTCCACACTCATCTGAGAAAAGTACTTGGGATCGGTGATGGGTATACCTGTGGACAGAGGTGGAGAAGCCTCGGCATCCTTAAATAAGTAAAAACAGATCCAACCTTAGATCTGACAAATTGTTACAGACCTGGGATTTGAATTTAAGAAAGTGATGTTGTATTGAGAAACTTTGGGGGGGGCGACAAATCACACAAAATGAACATTTCTACATATTGTGGCTTTAAAATCAAAATGTCATTAAAGTATCTTGTATTGGTTCATTTTGCTGATATTACTTCTGTACTTTTAAATGTGCTCTTAAATTACTACATGCTTTGGATCCGACTTGGGAGATTACAGGGTTGTTAAATGTGCCCAAGAACAGAAAAATTAAAGATTGCGGGTTGATTATTACTTTGGTAAAAGTGAAAGTCACCCATAGGAACAGAACTCAAGGAGAAGTCTTAAAGTATAACATTTCCTATATTCAGCATTTGCCTGATTATCGGAATTTATGTTTTCCTAATCTGACTGTCAATAAATCACTTTAGAAACTTAACCTCCACTCTCGTCTGTGGAGTGAGGAGAAGGGTAGCTTGAAGGCTTTATCTTTAGACGTGAACCTTAACAGAGGAAGAGGAAACTCAAGGCTGCTAAATGAAGTTATAGAGCGCTGTCATAACGGTAAAAAAGAAACCCTCCACAGTAGCGATTTCTCTTAGGCTCAAAAGACCTAATTCTGCTCTGATCTCACGCTGTCAGCCCTTCAGATTCTGGAGAAAAAAAGCTACCTGTGCCGTTCTGAGAGAAATTCTTGCAATTATAAAGGCCACAGTGACCACATATTGAGAGCACTATTCCATATGAGACATAATTGATTCATATCCGGAGTCATTCACGCAAATTATGAGTGATTCACAGGCGCATGCAGAGCTACAAGCAATTTCCCAGCAGGCCAGGTTCAAGTAAAGGGCACATACACAATAATTGGTAATAGCAGTGCAAGACAAAATCATGCAGAACAGACGAACAAGAAAAGAGGAAAAAAGGGTCCAAATATACGACTTTGTCTCCAGAGATGAAGTAACACCGTTTGAGCATGGTCTTCTTTTTTTTTTTAATATATACAAATCTGACATTCCTATCAAGCGGAGTGCATTTTCTTTTAAAAATCTGTTTTTTTATTTTTTATCTTTATGTGGTGCGACACGTGTGCGCTCACCTTCCTTCATGGCCCTGGTGATGGCAGCACACAGGGTCATGTAGCCCGTGTACGTGGTCCCTTTGTAGGTCACCTCACACTGTTGGGTTTCTTTCTCTGGCCAAAAGGAGAAGTTCATGGTGTCGACCACAAACACCCAGTTCAAGGCCTGCAGTGTTGAAAAACTAAAATTATCAAAAGAGCAGGAAAAAAGAAAAGCCTGCATCCTGAGAGTCCTGCCAAAACACTTCAAATGTGAAGTGATGACCAGGTCAAAAGAAAAGCGTCTTTACTTTTATATCAAAAGTAAATAAATTCATTGTGCAAAATGGCTCCTTTCAGTGTTTCATTAGGATATTATTTTCTAATATTCCGTTTTTTACAATTAAATAATATATTTAGAGCATTTTAATGATGTACTTCATCAATGTGGAGCCAATTTAAGATACTTTATATACAACTGGGTTGATGACAGCACTGCATCGTATCATAAAAGTGTATCACATGATTATTTTTTTTTTAAATATAAAAGCTTGACCAGCAGAGTGAAAAGGTTATAAAGAAATAAAATGGAAATACTCAAGAACGTCAAATTTGTATTTAATAGCTGTAAAAAGTATATTTTCCTCTGCAATCTTGTGGAGAAGTTAAAGTACCTCAAATTTGCAGTTGACCATTTGATAGATTTAAGTTTTAATGTAATGGTCGACCCTGTGATAATCTCCAAATTATCTGAAGCATCCACTGTTGTTAATATTATTCGCAGGGCTGAAGATGAATTCTGAGCCCGCCTGGAAATCGTTCACACGGAACATCTTAACGGAATTTATGAGGTGTTTCTCGATGATCTGATCCAGAGAATCCTCACCACCTGTCATCTCATTAACGCAGTATTGCTGTTGCCACTGAACAAATTGTCTATGTACCACGTGCTCATTTATATTTATTCAAATATAATCTAAATCTATAAATTTCTTTATGTGGCCCCGGCTGTTGACGGACTCCCCTGGTCAGAGGTGGGCGCCGGAGCCAGAGGATTTGCCGTCTTCCAGCAGCTGGCGGTCAGGACATCATCGTGTCGGAGGCTGTAGAGCATCTCCGCCACCTTCGTCACTCCCTCCTCCTCCACAAACACATCCCGGCTCCGCTCTGCTATGAACTGCCCGGACTCACGGGGCAACAGAGGCGAGTCCATGATGTAAAGCAACACACCTGTCGGAACACAGGTAGGTAGGGAAACATAAATACATCCCCCCCAGCAGGCTCTAGATGAATCTAAGAAGATTCACGTTTGCTTAGAAATAGAGCTCGACCGATATTCAATCCTTGGAGCCGATATTAGCGAGTAAAAAATTCTGATAGACATATTGGCTGCACTAATCCCTCAAAGTGGTCACACTTATGACAAAGACTTGTAACACAGGCGGGATATTTAACAGTTTCGCTCCAAACTTTATTGTGTAAAATGACATCAGTGCACAGTGCGCACAGTAGAGTTGTTAATCTTCTCTGGCCAAAGAGTATTTCTATATTTAAGCACATGGCTACTTTTTCATGAAGACACACAAGTAGTCAGATAAATGTGAACTCTCTTTTTATTTAGAAAGTCTTTTAAAAATCAGTCTGTGCTCACTGTATTACTCAAGTCTGCAGGTTAGCGTGAAAAAAGCTGGTTCGTTATCGTTGTGAGGCAGATTTTACACAAAGCATGTGGGAAAAAAATCTGATTTTTTCCAGTTTGTGCTTCCCAGTATCTCAGAACTGTTGCCAGAAGTCTGCTTTCAAAACACTGAGCATTTCTTTAATCGGTCGCTGCTGATCTCCACCTCCCACCAACACATCTCGCTAAATATGTAAAAATAAAGTTAGTCTAATGTTCTGGCACAAATCAATGCAACAGAGTGACGCTGCATTGTAACATTGCAACTATTGCTGGGACAACAAAAGATATTGTCGTGAGTCAGGAAAAAAACTGGTGAATTTCCATTATCGGGATAATCGAGAATAGCTTTACACGGGTGGCTTGAAAAGGCTGAGAAAGGCCAGAGAACCAACAATCAACTCTAGTCAGCTTTAATTTTGCGATGGCTGCAAACTCTTGATTATGCTCAGTCTCCTTATCGATGCAGAATCTTCCAAGTCCACAAGGTGATGCCTCTATATAATTTAGTCTGATATGTATATATATCTAGATATATATAAATAGATATCTGTGATAAGCAGCCAACTGCTATTTTGTTCGAGGCTCTACTTCGAAACACATTCATGTTGGCAGGTTGTAAATAAGCCTTGAGAAGTTCTTTATTAGACATATCACAGACCCCAGGGGCAACTTCTAATATCACACCCTGGTGGGAGTCGGGGGAGCAGTCAAAATGTCAGCGGCCTTTCCTCTCTAACACACAGATATCCTACATACATCTCTGGGGAAGTGACATTTTAAGGATTACATCCCTGCTTTATTAGATAAATCACAATAAAAAGACATAATCCTTCATCAACTAACTTCACTTTCATCAGTGTACAAAAAGAATGTCACTGACCTATCCCAGTATTAAAAACAAACTAAATCATATCCTGTCTAAAATCTGCCTCATGTTAATGCTGTGTTAATGATGTGTTCACTGTCAGACTGAAACCAGGATATTCTGCTGCACGAACATCTTACAGAAGGAGATTCATTTCCACTGGTTTGTGTGGTGAGTCACGTGATTCACTGTCCCCCTCCGAAATAAAAACAGTAAAGTTTTTTTTTTTTTTGTCCTTAAAAGAGCAGAACTGTAAAGTGAGACGCTTCACTGACAAATCAGACGAGCAAAGTGCAGGCGGTGAGTTGACTGTGGAGTCACGTTAGCCGGACTTTGTCACCACTAACACGGACACTTGTTTTACACCCACACACACATAACACATGGTTAGTATTCAGCGACATTTAACTGCTTTATTCTTCAGTATTTATATGATTTTAGCAGCTTCTTGACTCACCGGAGAGGGCAGGGAATGCTGCAAGAAAGCGCGTGTTGCGTTCAGGTTGCGTTGTTTCCACTACCTGGTTTATAGATCTCGACCAATCAGAGACCCCGTAGTGGCCTCGTCACAGGCTCATAAACCAATCACAAGAGGCCAAGAGCGGGAAACCGGAAAACAATATAAATTCGGTTGTAAATACGAAAACGAATAATCAACCCTGTACAGAAGTGACGGTAAATGTTGTGGGTCATCGACTACATCCAGTTAACGCATATTAATCATGAAGTAAATTTAAGTTTAACACCTTTCAGGTAAGTTAGCACGATGAAACATTTAGAATGTATAAACCAATCAGCAACAATGTTAATTAACCAACTCACGCCAATTATGAGCCAATTCCATCTTCCTTAATGTGAATATTAGCTGATAAATATATATTTACATTTTGGGGATTTTAGACAAAACAATTTGCAGTTCAACTTAAGGCTCTGGGATCTTGAGATGGACAATTTCGCCCCATTATGGCAATCAAATGTTATATTTAATTAATTAAATTAATTAATATAATTAGGATATTTTAGTGTTTCACTTGTTTTTTCTGTGAAATATCTGAATTTTTATTTTAAGTTTTGTCAATTTATTTGGTCCCCCCAAAAATGCGACATATTTCATTGATTTTTTTGCACACATGCATATATGCACCTATATACCTATATAGAACTTATTTTTGCCCAATGCATTTCTGACCTTTTTTCCAAAAATATAAATCACTTGGTCCAGAAAATGATCTCTCACTGATGATACATTCTCAATAGGCGATAGCTTGAAATACAACATGTATCAAATGGAAGCTGGAACAACCAAAAATAAATAAAAATGCAAAATGGTTCAGTAAAAAGTGGCACCATCTTTATTCATTTTACAATTTGACAATGTGAAGTCTACAGCATGGAGAGCAAACAAGTGTAGAGCACAGGAAATTGTAGGGACAAAATAGACAAGTTCAATATCATTTGTCAAATCTCCAGTAAAATGTCAAAGAAAGTCTCTAGCTACATTTTTCCGTTTGTGAGGAGTTACTCAAATTATTCAGATTTATATCATCACACAACTACCGTGATATTCTTACAAATTAGTCACACTGTCCTGTATTATCCTGTGTAGAGTCCCAACGTAAACATCCCAAAATCCATTCTGAAGAGTAAAATTTCCCACATCTCTAAAAACAAAACATGAATGGTTCATTATGAAAAGAAACATAGCTTACATTCTGCATGTTGCTAATGTTAACATGGTAGAACTGTGTGAAGGGACCGATATAGACAAGAGAAAGCACACCAACCCGCTGATACGCTCACACACGCTCACACACACACACACACACACACGCACACACGCTTACACACAGGACAGATTTAAACCAGAGACACAAACACACGCATACACGTCATAAAAAAACAAAACCATCATAAAATAAAGGTTATGTTTATTTCTGTCTGTCAGGAGACTGAAGTATATTTTGATAGATGTGAGTGTTAGAAAAAAAAAGAGCAAAGTGTATCTGATAAACTAATGGACTACACTCTTAAAAATGCAGAACATCTACATTTTCTTTTATGCACAGGAATGTTGGACATTTATTTCATTAAAAAATACAAAAATAAAATTCAAAAAAAGACACCCACAATCCAGAATAATAGTCTGAAGGGGATATGTTGGAGAGGGGCAGAAAGGTTGAGGGGGTGGGGTGAGTGGGAGGGGGTGGGGTTGAGTGGGAGGGGGTTATCTGAGTCTGCTTCAATCTGAGTCTCCTGGGTCTACAGCAAATGACCAGAGTACTGCTTCACACTGAAATAAAAAGAGTGGAAAAATAAATAAAATACACAAGAAGAAAAATGCAATTCACAAGTCCATCACAGTGTAAAAATACAACTATGTAACTGTGGAAGGATGAGGTCTTGGGAGGAAGAGGATGGGGAAAAGAGACCGACAACGAGTAAGAAAGACAGGCAAAGAGGAAGAGGGGGGAAAAGAGTTGGAGGAGGAGGAGGAGGAGGGAAAAAAGAGGGGTGTGGTTAGTCCTTGTGTCCAAGCAGGTGCAGCACACTGAAGGAGGAGGAGAGGAAGGAAGAGGGAGGCAGGGTTAGTTACCAGGCAACACTACACTACTCATGAGACAGCGGCGGCAGCTCTACAGCTGTATTAGCATTCAGGCTAAGCTCAGATAGCATCAACAAGGAAGTAGTGTGTATTATACGTGCCTACTGGTTGCCAAGGGAGAGAGAAGAGGAGGAGCCCGTGCTATTTGGCAGACTGTGATTTGTTGTCGGTTGATCTAACTAAAAACAACAAAATCACTAGTCTTCCACACAGCAGCAGCCAGGGAAGAATCAATCCACTCCCTGCTTCACAGTGAAACGGCTTAGATGGCAGATAGACATTGTTTTTTTCTTTTTTTTTATATATACAAAATCATAACCCACAGATAAATGTGACAGTCAGATAAACATGTCAATCACGTTGACCCTGAGCTGCACAAATACCAGGTTTGTCTACTCCTTCACAGCCATTTCATGCAAGAGGAAGGTTTGAACTAGTTGCAGGTTGGGGAAGAAAGGAAGGGGGGTTAGTGAAGAAGAGACAGCAGGCAACAGGAATGCATAACCCAACAGAGAGTGGGTTAACAAGTATTAGAATGCAGTAGCAGAAAAAACACATTTGTACAACTACAGACTAGGTGTGCGTCATTCAGAGGGTTGAAATAGAGGTGAAGAAAGTAAGCATCTTTTTAGTATTTCTAGTTCTTTTTAGCTTGCATGAGTTTATAAAACTGCACCTTGGATGGGTTGCATCAGCAAACTTTTTCGAACATAATTCAACAGATGAGCTAGTAGTGTAGGGTTGATGAGTACAACTAAATGCCTCAACTACAACTCAGGTGCTGATTAAAGAATTTCTATTATATGCAGGACGTCAGTGCAATGAGGTTTTCAGAACTTGCCTGTTCTGTAGAAGGAACTGTGCGTTCTGGATCTGATCCTGGGTGCCGGTAATGGTGATGATTCGGTCCTCAGAACCTTCCAGGGGCTCATCGATTTTGATGGAGGCTCCAGACTCGTGGCGGATCTGTTTGATCCGCTGGCCTCCCTTACCAATGATAGAGCCAGCCAGCTGTCAGTGGAGTAGCGAGAAGGGAAGGAGAAAAGTGGGGACGAAAGGAAAAAACAAGCATACAGAGAAGCATTTTAGTCACTGTGTGCAGAGCTTAAAATATGTTATTCAAAGAGGAATGGAGACAAGAAATCATGAGTGACAGATGTGTTCAAATATTTTAGTGTCAAGTGAAAAGATGACTAGGAAGAGTACTGTGACCTTGTCCAGTGTGGGTGTATATGAAAAAGTCAATGTGTAGGAGACAGCATGACTTGTTGGACCCTTCAACTGGAATAGTGTACTGTCATTTAGTCACTTCAGCAATAATGTAATATATAAAGCATATATGACTAAATGTCATCTGCATAAAAGATAATGAGAGAGAGTAAATGACATGATCACACATGGTGATGTTGTCTTTAACTTTGAATATTATGACGTGACTGCACAGTGAGGGATACAGACTGATCTTCCTTCGGTGTGACTTCTCATTCACTCACATCTTTAGGGATCGTCACTTGTGTGGTGATGACAGGGCCGCCCATGTCATTGTAGGAGCCACGTCCACCTGAGGGCAGGAGGGAGGCGAGGACCGAAGGAGACGAGCAGGGGAAAAGAGGAGTGCAGATAGAGAAAAGTAAGTAGAGCACTAAAAATCAATACTTGGCTGCCAACATTATTACACATAGCTCAGCAAATTTCTCTAATCGCACTGATTTTTGAAATAGCGTAGAGACTCACCTGACGGGTAGCTATCCCAGGAGGAACTGTTGTCTGAGCAGGAGATAAGGCAAGAAAGAACATTAGTACAAGTGACAATTGTAAAAAAAAAAAAAAAAGAAAGAAAATGTAAAAATTAAATTGACCTATATATGCTTAACTCAAACATATGGATGTGACGGGTCACAGACATTCAACAGACATGCTTAGGAAAAACACTGAATGAAAAATAATTATGTCTGCGTGTCATCTTAACAATTTACTGTAGCAAGAGACAATGTAAATATGATTTCACAAGGGAGGACAAAGACACAATATTGTGAGCTGCAGTGTCCTTCCAGCCACGTTGTCACCGAACAGACTGTCATTTTGTCTAAGAAACATTACATTCAGACAAAATCCTTGACACCACGATAGCTGAGAAGAACAGCGAGACCAACACATTAAGACACATTAGCAGTCTTCAAACCACATCCATATAATGACACAGAAAAAACATGAAGCTCTGTACTTACCATATCCTCCTCCGCTCTGTAAAAAGCAAACAGAAACACAAACGGGTTACATACTGTATAGCTGATCCCTTCCATCTTTCTGCAGATTCCAGATGAATGGAAGGAGAATTGTAAGCACAAATGTATGGGTGATGCAGCAGCCTCATCCATGGAGTAGTCTCAACTAAAAGCCACCCAGTTTTCATCCACAAGCCAGACTCCTCCTCCTTCCCTCCCTCCATCCCCCCTTCCTGTCTCTCCTTGCATCTCCATCAGCCCCCATTTTCACCTGCTGCTGTCACCAGGGCAACAGGCAATTCAAAAAGCTGTTGCTTGGCAACGGCAGGCAGTATCCTGCCAGCTCTCGGGAAGAGATAGAGGGAGAGCGAGAGAGACGAAGAGAGAGGGAAGGATAGAACGAGGGAGAGAGAGCTTCCAGTCTGTCAACAAAGCATTATTATTGCCTAGCAACCAACCATGGCCACCCCCACCCCCAACATCCTCCCTCTTTGCAGGAAAAACAGGATGGCCGTGAAAAGTACACAGTAAGAGGGCAATTACAGCTGATTATTATGGGGTGTCTCCGGCTGTGGTGATTATGGTCATTTGGTGGGAAGGTTTACACCATTCCAAAACTAGCTTGGATGCACGTGCAGGGCACAGACGAGCGTTTGAACGCACATGAGTGACCAGCTATGGTTGTATTGTCAATAAACGTATTTTATCATTACAACACAATAGGCAATCAAAACATATTGTCTGGCGCAGAGAGCAACCAGTACGCTCGCCTGAGGAGGCTGGCGCCCAGTGAGATGCTAGAGCGAGAGCTGCATGCATTTAGCAAAGGGTCACTAACCATGTTATCGCTATAGCGATCCGGTCTTCCTCTTCTGTCACTGGTGATGAAAAGTGTCATACAGGGTGGGAGATTGGTGGAGATGGGGGGAGAGGGAGAACGAGAGCGAGAGAGAGAGCAAGAGAGAGATGTGGGTGGGGGTGGAAAGAAAAAGAAAATGCTTACAAAAAAAAAAAAGCTTGACAACATTCCAAAGGAAATTTCTGGTCTAGGTCAAACTGCACACACACGCTGAGCAAGATTACAGTATAAACACATTTCCTCTCAGCCATCTTCCCACACAGTAACAGGAACAGCTCTGACAGTGTTATAGTGAGAGAAGTGACAGGTGGTGGTGGTGATGATCAGAGCCAAGGGCTGCTGCTGCTTTTCCCTAAAAACCGGAGCTTAAATTAAGGAATTAGAAGAAATGTGTTTGGATTTATTTGGTTTTTGTCAAACATACATGCCCGGTTGTTACAGTCAAGTCAAACTATGGCATTGACATAACTTCATATCACCTGTTGCTTTTGTTTGACAGTGTCTCTGTGTAACCATGGTGCATTACATTTAGGTTACATGACACAAATTGAGAAAAATATCCAAAATCAACTAATTATTGATTAGAAGTGTCTGACACTGTTTTTCTACAAACATTATATCCATCATGTTTATACATACTTCAGTTTAGAGAATCTGGGTGTGGACAGCCAATATTAACCAAGGCCAGGTCATGATTGCATTATTCTGGGTTTGTTGTTGTGGAGCTTCCCATTTTATGGGAATTTATTCTAACAGCCTCCCAGATATATTTCATGCATCTGCCATTTCCTCTGCCAGAATGCTGCATTCATATGTAAGTGTACACGTTAGGAAAATGACCTCTCTGATTACAAACCAGTTTGTGAAAGCATGCCGTTTTGCAGGGGACTCATCAGCACATGACCCTCTTACACAACACCACAAATACATTCTCTCACTTTGGATAATACTGGGAGTGAATAGCATATTGGATGGGTTATTAACAGGAAAGAGGAGGTTATACAACATCACTGCACTTCTATACAAAGCACTCGAAATAAGTGGAGTGCTATGGGTGAGTAGAGATCAAGGTAAGGGAATTGTGCAGGGTCGGGCAATACTGCCAATAGACTGTGGAGCAATGGCGGTAGTTACAATGGAAAGTTAAGGATATGACAGAAGGGCACAAATGTTTTATTGGTTCACCAGCTATGTCATATTTAAAAAAACTGCAACAATAAAGAATTAAAGCAGGGAAATAAGGGACGTGTAGGAATACCTCAACACTTACAAGTTAGTTTTGAACCATCATGGCCAATCAGTGTCAAGGGAAATATGCTGAAGTCATGTCAGCGTAGGAAATGACTGATTCGTCACAAAGACCAAATAGTAAAATACTACAAAGTGGCATTAGTAAGGAATCTTCTATTCAGTGTTTTACCATTACATTCATTAATTACACATTAATGCAGCAAGTGCAAGTAAAATTACAATTACAGAATGTCGAAGTATCCCTGTTAAGATCAGTTAGAGGGTATAGGCAAAGGTTTGGGGACAGAAACTTACTTTGACCTCTCATCTGAGCCGCGGTACGAGTCATAGTAACGATCATCTCTGTGGGCAAGATGGAGATGGGAAAAAGACACACAAACACACCCAGACATACATTGATGAGCACATAAAATCAATGAAATGATAACCATGAATACAAATGTTTCCAGAGGAGTGCACAGTGCAACACTGGATTACATGTAGATAACTGGACTCAGTTCATCCTATGAGTTAGACAATGTAAAGAAAGAATGGTGAATCTGTGAACAGAATAACTTAAATGGAAAATAAGCACCTAAGGGACAATTAAGTTTGTACATACAGAAAAACGAACAGAAAAAGCTCTAGAACTAGAAAGCCTAGTAGGTCTAAAATACCAAACACTTAAAACTCAAGAGGTTAACAGGATTAAAAAGGACTCATCTTCAAACTGATGAGTGTGATCATGAAATCATTTAGCTGTTTTTATCCGTTTTAGGCAAAGACAGAACGCCGATTGTAAAGATAAACTGATGTTTAAGGAATAAAGTTAAAACAAACATCAACAATCTCAACTACGTGGCCACAACTTGTGACAGGACTGACTCTTGTGCATGAGTAAAAGAAAAAGAAAAGCAGCAGAGCGACAGAAAATAGAAAGAAACAAAATCAAGAAACGAATCATTTTTGTTCATATCTTACCCTCCTCTGTGTGGATGTCCTATGGGCATGTTTCGTCCACGGCCACTCCCCCTGGAAACCCGACTTGGGTGGGGTGGAGGAGGACCTCGGCGGGGACTCATCTCATCGTAATCCCTGCGGGAGGGAGGCATGGGTCCCCGTCCCCCTCTGCTAGAGGGCATTCGGTCAAACCCGCGGTCTCCACCGCTGGACCTGCCCCCACGGATGGGGAACCCTCCAATGAGCCTGCGGCCGCCTCCCCTCTCTTCAAACATCACTGTGAAACCACCGTATTCATATGTTTCATCGTAGAAGTTAGGGTCATATGGCTGCGCACGGCCCTTAATGGGAGCCTAAAAGGGAGACAGATGGAGATGAAGAATACTCTACTACTATCTACTACCAACATTTATAATGCAAAACGAATTCTGTGTGCATCTCCAACAAAATGCAGAATGACATGACTAAGATACATTTTAATTTTGCAAACACCAAGTTTTCTTGGAATTTAATTATTGTTTCAGCAAGTTGCAATTCAAATCACAATATAGGCCTGCTGTTAAAAAGATGCTTACTTCAGCGATGAGCTCCAGCATAGTCTTGATGCACTCCACCACCCTCTCTGTTTTACCACCAACCAGCACTACTCGGTCTGTTGACTGAGGACAACACTCCTGGAAAAGCTTGATGCTGGTCTTTGTGTTCTGGAGACACACACACAGGCAGACATAATGGACACAGGAAAACAGAAAGCAGCTACATAATAAGGCAGCTGATGCTACTGTAGAGAATTCCAAAGATTTCACACTTCAAATCACACCTATGTCACTTTATGGGTATTTCCTATGAGGTACATTAGTTATTCCAGAACACAGGTGATGGAGACAGAAGAATGTAACAGTTAAGAAATAAATTCAACAAACACAAATAATACAAAACAAAACGACTAACAAGAGAAGTATTGTATCCTGTCTGGGTACATCCAGCTGGGTTTAATCCAGTCATTTCATGGAGTGTATTCTTGTTACAACTGACAAACTGGCAGCGACAGAAGGCTGCGAGAGGGTGCGTGTTGTACATTACACACATTTCAGTGTGTAAACTGCTTTGCAACTGATTTAACTACAAAAAGCTGATCCCCAGCCCTTGTATCAACATACCTCGCGGAGCTCCTTAATCTTGGCTCCTTTCACTCCGATGATCGAGCCAGCCAGGCTCTGGTGGATCAGCAGGCGCAGCTCACAGTCAAAATCCATGCCATTGTACTGCTGGTACTAGGGAAGACATTTAGCGTGATAATCCCATGACACAATCTGTTTAGCTTTCTGACAGACTCAAACCTGGCCGAGACTTGCAGTATGTTGCTTCTAATTCTGGCAAACTCATCCACCAAGAAGGCCCAGTTAACGTAGAGGGTATTTAGACGGCTTTAGATAATGAGTGGCAGACACTATGTTCTTATGGTAATATCTTTTCACAAAATAACTGCGGATACAGGCACATAGCAACAGTATTTCAGACAGCCTCATAATAAAGTGCAGACAGGTTCAGAACCAGTCCAGTTTAAGCAACCTAAACCACTTATCTGAAAGTGAGAACAGATGGGAAAAATATGCTTACTGCAAAAAGCAGGCACAGAAAACTATGACAGTACATTTAATTTGAACTAGAAAGCATCTCTGCAAATAAATGTACATATATAAGCTAGTGTTTGTGTTCACCATTGTTTTCACTTCCAAATAAATAATTTAGGCCACTGGGTTCAACTCGTCCTAACAGGGAGAAATAAACAAGTTCTTAGAGTCCCCACCTCTTCCAGTGTTGGGATAATCTTCAGCAGGATCTCTCCAATTGTCTCGATGTCGGCACTGATGCTCAGGATGCTTCATATTTCACCCATCAATGACAAGACCGAGCACAGCCACGCAGGGAGGGGTAGGGTTGGGAAAGCCAACAAGGCATCCCAGGGGGGAAGGAACAACAAGTCAGATAAAAAAATTCATGACATCCCCCTTTTTTGCCATAGATAAACTGAGACTAACACATCTAAAAGGAACTGCTGAGGTCCACTGTTCTCTAAACTTGTCATGTCATTGATTATTCAAAGTGTTGTTGTTAAAATAGCTGGTATCCAAACAATGCAATGAAAAGGAAACAATCGTTTATCCAGAGAAAGTAAGAAAAGAGACAAAATAAAAAGAGACCCAAAGAAAAGTGACTGCATTTGGTGACCACTGAAGGGGCAAGACGGGGAGGGTGAAGCCTGAGGAGGATCTGGCAGGAATAAGCACCAATGGTGCGAGAGAGAACTCTCTAAAGTCCGAAAGCATATTTTGGTGGATGCACACTACAAAGACTTTAACTAAGAAATCCCCCAAACATAGATGAGGGAAGACCGAGAGCACAGATGAATGCTCTCGCCAAGTGTCCTATCTTAGAAATGCGGCTTGGACTGCCATTTTGATGCTTCATTTATACAACAAATTGTATGGAAATTTTTGTTGTCTGCACCCACCTAGTGACATAAAAATAAACAATGAATTTACGGATCAAAAAAGAACTTAAGCACACATGGAAGTAGAATGGTAAGAGAGCTGAGGAAGAGTAACAGAGCTGATAATACCATGGTAAATGAAGTTTGCCACCACTGGAGTGGATGCTGTTTAAGGGGATGGGATAAGCAGTAAACATAAAACCAAAGAATGCAGAGATGAGTGGGCCAGAGAGAGATTATCTGTACTTTCCATAGCTCCAGGAGCCATTAATCAATTTCAGGTGAAGCAGAAGACAGGAAAAGGAAAAACACATACAAGACACTTGAGTCCTAGCTTGCCTTTTGCGTAGAATGGGTGAAAATTTGGAGTCTATCAGTATAATGGGGGAATCAAAAGGTAAAGAATGGGATGGTGCAAGAAGCAGGTGAGCTTATGAAACTAACGGAAAAACAAGAACACCAGTATATCCACTCTGAGGGGGAGGGGGTGAAAACGCGAAAGATAAAGAGGATAGATAATCATCAATGAAAATTAAAGAAATACAAAAAACACGGACATATTGCACAGATTATAGCAAAGGTTTAAAAAGACAGTGGCAGATTGTGGAAAAATTCTGACAACACCAGCCTAAGTTTAAATGTTGACGTGATTTTAAAAATGGCATATAAAGGATGTTGATATGGCTTTTACAGGCTCAACAGGCAGATCTGGACATGAACGCATTTAGGCATTTTGAATCAGGCTAAAATACTGTGAGAACAGGTAGGTTAATATACAGTGACTTGACAGAGGCAGGATGACTATTATTCATCTCTTCTTGTTTGTTTGACCTGTAGTCAGGCAGTGAGAGGGAGGAGCTTAGGGACATACCGCTCAGGCCCACTGCTGTCTGGGACTGACACACTGGCATTGTACTGGGCGTGGCATGGGCAGGGGCCAGGGCCATTCGAGCACAGATGTCAATCAAGTAAGGCGCCCATTTAGGGACAGGGCACGATTATGGACAGGGCCAACCAGGGTGTCAGGTGGGCGGGCGCAGGAGGGGCCATCCAGAACATGGGCAACAGAGGAGGAAGTGGGCAAAAAAGTCAACAGTAAAATAATAAACAAGGGAGAGGGAAGAGGGAAGAGGAATACATTTTTAATATACAGGCTCTACTTCAAACGTGACTTTAATTTGATTCTCTCAGAGATTGGTTTGTCAAAGAGAGAAAAGGAGAAAATGTAACATTGGAAAATGGGTAATGGCATATTAAGAACATGAAGAGTTCAATGTTGGGGAATAGACCAGAGACAGTGAGTAGGAGGGGTAGAACAAATTGTGGAGGGCTAGAGAAAGAGGCAATGATATTGAATGAATTAGGAACTGGTCAGATTGTCTTAACACTTATAAAGAAAATGTAAGCTGGCGCTGCAGGTGACCTCACGAACACCGCACTGTGCCTATAAATTTAAATTAACAAGAGCATCAATGTTGCCACAGCAGCACTGTTACAATAAATTATCAATAAGGAGAAACAAATTGACATGAAATTGGACTTTTGTGCCAAGGGCCAGTTTAGCTGAGGCAATCACATGATGTTCATGTGAGAAGAAAAAAGATAACACCAACCCCAAAGGGGTTGTCGGCACATCACATGAACAGAAGGCTACTATCACAGGCATCAGCTACCCACACCCCTTGTTTACACAGAAGAAAACATGGCCAAATGCCAAAATAGGTTTCTTAATCACTTATCCAGGGTAAATTTTAAGAGAACTGCTGCCCTATTGTGGAGGCCGGGTAGTTTTGAGAGGCTGAACACCAGTGAAGGGAGAAATAAAGAATACTAAATAAAAGTTCTAAATAAAATAAAAATTCCAACCAAAATAAAAATTCAGTGTGTATAAAATAGATGTACTCACGTCTGTACGAAGGGCTTTGATGTTTTTGCCACCCTTCCCAATTACAGCCCCTGCATTCTGAAAATACAGAGGATAATTACAGAAACTGAAAATATAAATAAAATTGACAAATTGCCAACTACTGCATTGCAATGAATAGACAAGGTGCAAAAGACTATTACAGTTAATGTACGGAAAAACATAACACCTGTATGCATATCACGAATAAACTGTGGAAATTAATTATTCAAACGGACACAGATGTTATCACCATAAAAAAATTCAATCGAAAATAATAAATCGACTGTCTTACTCAGGGTGAGCACGGAAATATCCACAAACAAGCGCTTATGCGTTTGACATGAAATGAGAAATGAAAGGAGAGCTGATTTACTTTGCTCTGCAGGAGGATGCGGAGCTCAACCATCTCGTCCGAGTTCCTGGAGCGCTTGAATGATTTCTGCTCATCTGCATCCTCAGCAGGGCGCTTACCTGGCATTAGGAGATAAAATAAACATACTGACAACCCTGCATACACAACCATCCACAAGAGAAAATTAATAATCACAAAGAGCACAGAAAGCAGTGAAACCCAAAATGGCATGGCTTATAATTTCAAACTCTCACTTTTCATATAATAAAATAAATCCGCACGGATTACTACGTGCAAAACTAGGAAATACACATATATGCATTTGTAATGCTTTCACACAGAATATATATGGCTTAGTTCAACTGGACACCTGCATCAACCTCTAATAGGATCTAAAAAGGGAAATATTTGAATCATTAAATGTCCAAAATCAGAGCTGTAAGTAATCTGCTACATCACTACCACTGCTATTCTTTTCTTACATAGCAAACTTTTATGACAAAGATAGATTAAGCTTTTTGACATCATGACAATACAAATAAGTACTGTTTTATACCGTTAGTCTCTGTGTTGCTGAATGAAGCGTCGTCTTGCTGTTCAATTTCTGTCTCCATGGTCTTCTGACTGCGGAGGAGATGAGGTGGGCACCTCGGTCCGGGGAACAGGCGGCGGCGGCGGCGGCGGGGAGAGAGAAGCACAAAACTGCCCCCTGTGAGCTGTGGTAGTTTGACCGCATTGTAACCGGGGGAGAAAAGACATAAGACAATTCAAGCTGCGTGCCAGGGATCCGCTTATTCAAGAAGCAAGGGGTGACATGCAGAGACTAACGAGAGAAAAACTGGCAGAAAGACCGCCACTCACCGATTTTTATTACAGGGACAAAGGGCGTGTTGAAAGGCGGAACTTAATAAGCAAGGACCAAACAGCTGCTGCGACCTGTCGGGGAGGGAGAGGCTAGTTAAAATACAGTTCTTGCATGTAACATGAAAATAACAGCAAAGTTTGAAACGCACTGATAATGATCACATTGATTTTATTTCGTTCCTGTGCTTGAACTCAGTCGATTAATACCGACACAAGCCACCGTGTGTTTTAACATTCATCCAGCTAGCATTCAAGACGATTTTAAATTCAAAAGGACACTAACAATTGTCATCACATCGTAGCATTGACATTCTTGTTTGGGTGGAGAGAGATGCAGGCATTTTACAGCAGTATGTCCGAGTAAAACAAGTGGCCGATCGCCACGATCCTACAATCGAGAGATGATTTCACCAGCCAGAGATGAACGACTGATATCGGCGTTAACGTTTAGTTAGCTCGATAACATTTATCGTATTTATTGACGTTTTGACTGGAAAACAACTCGGCTACTCATCAATTTCAAGTAATGTTTATTTAAAATGCAGCCCGCTGAACATTAGTGATTAAATGCTGACATTGACTAAAGCGAAACTTGGCTCCGCTGAAGCTAACGTATCGACCAGCAGCTAAGCTAGCTCGCTAACTGTGGTTGATGTGAGCCACCGGACGAGCTACCTAGCCTGGAGGGAAATGCGCTAGCTACGAGCTTCGTCGAGTAGGTTTCGATTTTCCGTTTCACTAAATGTCGATCGCATTATTTTCTTCACTAATTGCATACGCGGTGTGACATTGCGAACTACTGCTGCTGTAACGCAAGTTGGTTGATAAAACATTGCCAATAATTCAATACAAAGACCAGCCCGAGTCATCCAGGCTAGCAGTTAGCTAATTTCGCCATGTTGCCATAATTTCAGTTGAGCACAAGGGGAGCTTGTCAGGCCAGCTAATTTCACAGCGCTGCAATAAACACGACTAAGGCGACAGAGTGAGTGCTACGGACACATTTGTCTACAGTATTTGTGTACTTTAATTGCACTGGGCTCAGCGTGGCAAAGAAAAATAGGAAAATATCGTCAAAACACAAACCTGCGGTGCAACTCCTCGCTCGTCCCCTTTCCTTCTCTACCTAACGTGAAAATGTACGCGCTGAGCCCAAGTGTGCTGATTGGTTAAACGGAAAGGAACTCAAGCAGGCGAGTGTCGCGATTGGCCCTGGCAGACGTCGATCATAAGAGCTGGGGCGTTTCCAAGGCGATTCGATAAGCCTCCTTTCCGGATGCAGTTATATCCCGGTTTACTGTTGCTCTTCGAGTTATTCCTGTTTCTATGCAGTGATCCGTGAGGCTAATGTTAATTTGCCTCTTTGTATAAACGTGTGTACGCCTAGTTGTTGGTGTAAGAGCGGCTGTTTTGTATAAGAGCTTCGGTGAGCGTGTTGTGTGGACTTAGAAGTGAGGTAAAGTAGCATCAACACTGCTAAATATGTAGTCAACTTTTTTTTGGCGCCTTGGCTGCTTTCCAGTACTTCTCGTCGAAGAGGCTGCTGCCATCTTTCTCAGGTAGCTTCTCATCATAAAAACACAAACATTTCATTCGTCGCATTCTCTCTCTGCCTGCATTTACACACTCAACCTCCTCCCATTCATTGAAGTCAGACGTGACCATCTGCAGAGACACGGGGCTTATCCATTCTGATGTGATCACAGAAAGATAACAGAAACCAATTCTCCTGGCGTCTTCTATCATTATAATCTAATCTCTCCTGTTGATAAAATT
Organism: Sparus aurata; assembly: GCF_900880675.1. Lineage (NCBI taxonomy): Eukaryota > Metazoa > Chordata > Actinopteri > Spariformes > Sparidae > Sparus > Sparus aurata. Next base: position 29,757,264 of record NC_044191.1, read on the forward strand.
ACCACGAGATTTGGTGTCAAGTGGTGCAAGGCGATACAGAGAGAAGATGGACCCCTTGAAACTCCCCTTCATCCCTCAGGGACCGCAGGGAGTGATGTGCCATGAATTCAAAACTTGCCTTTTCAAAAAAAAAAACTGTTTTAAAGCCAGGTTAACTGACATTTTTAGTGCATTATAGTTAGATTAAACGCATGCCTTTATGTTGTAGCAGGTAACAGTGAGAGACGATAGCAAGAAAGCGTCCACACAAAGAAAGAGGATGGCCCCAGAGATCCAGTCGGTGGTTCGTGCCACCCAGGCCTGGCTTCAGTCCTCCTGGCACGTCCGGGTGCCCTTCGCCTGGCTGGAGGCCTGCGTGGAGTGGCTGCAGGAAGAGGCGGGAGGAGCAGGTCGTCTGTCACAGCAGCAGATCAACCAACAGGTAGGCAGGACTGGCTGGTCCGTCATACATGGAGGGGGGTAAGGTTGTTACTCAGGTCTCAGTTCCAGGAAGATCAGATGATATGATGTCCTGGAAGTGAATGTACATGATGTCCTATCAGAGTCACATCAGGTCTTACAGTAGGAAATGCCTCTTTGCGTGGTGTGAATTTGCAGGCGATGGACCAGTGGCTGCAAACGGACCTGAGGGACCTGGATCACGCTGTTCTCCCTGAGCGGCTCGGTCAGACCCAGAAGACTGAACTCACCGGGACCTTCTGTGTCCAGGTACGAGCTGGTTGATCATATATGTCATCTTAATATATTAGATATGTTGTTTATCATTAGATTTTATGGTAGGGATAATGCCCATTGGTAAATTCTAAATATTAAATTATCCAAAGTCGTCCCTGAAGGCTGATGTTGGCCGGATATTAAAAGGCACAAATTATGTGGACAATTACCTAAAAAGGATACAATCACTTGTAACAAAAACATACATGAGCAAGAAAACTACTGGAGCCACAGCATGAGTGTTCAGTTCACAACTAACACCAGCAGTTCAAGAAAATGTCAAGTACAGCTCTGTATGTCCATCACACTGTAATATGACTGTAGCATCAAACATTATAGCGCGCTACACTAGATCTTGAACAAATTGATATTCAGAAAAAGGCAACATATCCAAAGGTCTCACTCTGTTTTAGGTTGACTCACTGCTGGACATCAGTCAGCCTGCGTATGGTCAGCTGCAGAAGCTGAAGGGCACTGACTGTGCAAACGACGAAGTGTCTGCAGTCACGCAGGCCACCCAGAGGTCCTGGGAAGCCAGACCAACCCGTATGTTGCTACTGGAGGTCAGAGTCTTTTGTGAATTATAAGAAGACATCAAAAAAGTCTCCTTTGGTATTCAGTGTTGTGCTTCTGGAATGACTTAACTATGAGTAATTACCTTTATATTCATGTGTCTGTGTTTATATTGTGGCTTTTGCATCAACACTCATACCCGCTTAAGTGTCTCAAGTGTGTCTCAGCACCTGCCGAAATGTTTTCTGCCGTTCATTCTCTCACAACAAACGACGGTTAAATAGTTTGACGCACTTAACACCCTGATGCTGGATGAAAGGTTACTGCAAGGTTTTCTTCAAAGATATTGTAAAAAAAAAAAAAAAAAAAAAAAACACTGAATGTAAAGGACGGAGCTGTGTTATTATTTTCTTATTGAAAAGAAGTTTGTGAAAATTATGTTGCAACACTTTTTTGGCATCATTCATAAATCTGAATTCAGTGTCACACTATTTACCAGGGTGTACGTTAGACTCCATCAGCTGTCCAACCCTAATCTACGACCAAGTTTTATCTTCCTGTGTTGAGTTGCGCACAAGAACAAAGCTTCTCGTCCTAACCTAATCAAACTGGACAGGTGCAATAACTGACAGCATATGAAAGGGTAAATTGCTGGAATATAAGGCGCAGACTGTAATTTTCACCTTAACCATTACACTTGTCACTGCTCTATGGTTTCTCAAGAATAGCGCCGGTGTTGCTTAGAAACGATGCAACGTTTTTTTTCTTTTTCTTTTTCACTGTTTCTCCGTTTAAGTAAGTCACGTGATGCAAAGACCCACATGCACTGGAATCACTGCCAAGAGGCAGAAGATATGGTCAGATTAGTCCAGGCCAGCCAGCATATACACTGAAAAAATAGAAGAGAAACATTATTTCCAGTTTTACTTAGTGTCGCTTTAAAGCGGCGGTAAAGTTTTGTGAAGTGTGACTTACAAATCCAGCGTTACAGGAGGTGCATGTCACAGGTTAATTTGCAGCTATCGTGCCAGTTTTAATTAGTTTTCCTACTTTCAGCATTCGTCTAACATTTTGCAGACAAACGATTACGGCAGCAATTATGTTCTTTTGTGATATTTTGAGCATGTAAATGTATCATCATTTCACCTTCATTTCGCTGTTCAGTTTGTTTTTTGATTGACTGATAGCATTTTTGTCTCCAAGCAGTAAAATAAGAGCTTTCAAAAAAAACAATTGGACAATGTGACGATATGAAAAAGGAGCCGTTAACTTACACAACAATTCAAATAAAAAGTCTTTAAAAAAACATGTCCGTAAGGGAGTAGCAAGAAGAATGCACTTATTTAATCCTACGCCCTCTCCACTCATTAATTGATCAAGTAATAATCACCTCATTGAACTCATAATCTTTTATACATACACAATATATATCCCACACATACATAAACCTAAACAAATTATACATGCACCAAGTACACATGATCTGTCTTTATAGATGTGTATATATATATATTTAACTCATTGCTCATTAACATAATCTTATATATTATGTATATTAATTTATTGATTAATGATCTTATATTCTGGGCGTTCATATTAACTCATTAATTTTCCTTTTCCCTATATACACATATGATATCATTAAATAATTGTCTTTATGTTATGTAAATATACATCACATGCCAAATAACAAAAAATCTTCATACTATGTTCATACACAGTATATCAAAACCACTTTACTTTAACTCATATACCGTACGTACATATCAACTTGTGAATTCATTGATTAAACATATATACAAGCATAGGCCTACATACACACATACCTCAGTCTAATACTCTGTCTGTGTTGTGCAGGTGACAGATGGAGTCCAGAGCCTGGAGGCCATGGAGTATCAGTCTATCCCCGAACTCAGCACAGCTCTCAGGTTAAGGATTATTCTGTGAAACACTGAACTGCACTGTGAAGTCTTACAGCTGCTACCCATGTAAAAATAAGTGAAATGACTTCCTACAATTAAATCATTTCACCTCCACTTTTCCAGCAACCCGCGTCTGCAAATGTACTTTTGTAACTTTTTTTTTTTTGGGGTGGAGACGTCAAAAAGTAAAAACATTAAATACAATTTTACAAACGCATTTCTGCCTTGTCACAACCATTCTGTAGTGAATAAAAAAACACGAGTGTGTGAAACCGTTGTACCTTGTTTGTAAAAATGAAATTATACCCGCAGGCCCGGTGCGAAGCTGCAGTTGCGCGGGCAGATGGTTTGCAGACTTGGAGTGCTTCTGTTGGGGCCGTCCAACATCAAGGTCCTGGGTGGCGAGGTGGAGGACCTGGCAGACAGAAATAACCAGGTTAGCTGTCGCTTTCTGTTTTCTATCATGAGCAGTTTTGAACCAATTCTTGTTAAGGTCGCATGACATGCAAGAGTTTATACAGATCCAATTGTATATTTCTATACTGCTCTGACAGGGCAGGGTGCTGTGTCGCACGCTTGGGCTTCCTGAGGAGGAGCAGCAGCAGCAGCAGGAGGTGGAGGAGGCCCCACCAGCACCACAACAAGGTATAGTTATGTGTCTTTAATAGAAGATCATGTGCAAAATTCACAGTTTTGGTTAAGTTTTATGTAATATTTGATAAGGCCCGTTAAGAATTATGTGCTTTATTCTTTGTTATGTTACTGACGAGTCACTGGAGTGTCTTTCTTAGCTTAAAGGGATAGTTCGGGTTTTTTGAAGTGGGGTCATATAAAGTACATATCTATAGCCGATCTGTTTCCTACCGTAATCACCGATCAGCGCAGCCTCAGTTTGGAGAAGTAGAGAGCCGCTCCAGCCCAGACGCTCAGCTTTGTACTGCAGTGAACGGGGTCCAGCAAAAAAGCGAAATTAACCACCTAAAACAAGGCTCACGTAAATTTTTTTACACCAGTTCAAGTGTACGATGTATAGGTAAAATTCAGACCGCGCTTTCCTTTGGCACTACATTTTCTCAACCACAGAACCTTCGTATCCCTACACATTAGCGTAACTGGGCAACAGCTGATCTGCGAGCGGCGGCTGCACGAGAGGATTACTTTCGATAAAAACGAAACTTAACTCTCCGTATCCTTCTGCATTAGCGCTCATGCGTAGGGATACGAGGGTTCTGCGGTTGAGAAAATGTAGTGCCAAAAGAAAGCGCGGTCTGACGGCGATGTAAAGCGGTGTGAATTTTACATATACAACGTACACTTGACCTGATATAGATTTTTTTAGGTGAGCCTTGTTTTAGGTGGTTAATTTCGCTTTTTTGCTGAACCCCGTTCACTGCAGTACAAAGCTGAGTGTCTGGGCTGGAGCGGCTCTCTACTTCTCCAAACTGAGGCTGCGCTGATCGGTGATTACGGTAGGAAACAGATCGACTATAGATATGTACTTTATATGACCCCACTTCAAAAAACCCGAACTATCCCTTTAAACTACCCATTTTAGGACAAAACATACTCATGATATGTTGCCTGCATTTGTTCTCTTTTTAGGTGTCCAGGAAGAAGAGGACCTGGAGCTGGATGATGCAGAGTTGTTGGCCAGTCTGGAGGCCCAGGAGGAGGTTGAACGGGTTCAGGTTCGACCCGTTCAAGACAGCGGTTACAGGACGCTCAGCGAGATCTCTACTCAGTCCTCCACTGTCTCCACTGTCAGGAGTTTTGTCTCCGCAGCCTCATCCAGGTGGGTGGTGAATAATATGATGCCTTGACATTTTGATGCTGGAACTCAAATATACCTTGACATTTTGAATCTCAACATAATGTTTGTCTTCATAAGAGAACTCTCAGCTGTTATCTTTCAGCTACTGTAGGACAAATTTGGCAGATTTATTCTACAGTGTGTTTTTCTAATGTCTCTGTGATATGTTACTGTCTTTATCCTGCTTTGAGAGGGTTCATTTGCAACAAGTGACAACGATCGGATTTAATGAGGGATGTTAATGCGAAAAAAAGTATGTAGATAAGAGATGTACTGTTTTACTTTGAGGCTAATGTGACTAAAACAAAGGAAATGGAAATAGATTTGAGATGCAGTAAAGAAATCCCTCTCCCAAAAGTCAACAATTAATCCATCGAAATAGTTAATTCATACAAATGCTTGGGAATAGAGATCGATGACCAGCTGTAGTTCAATGAACGTGCTACTGCGGGGTCAAAAAAGTGCAACAGTGAACGGTCTTCATACAAATACTGTGCTGTTGTGTGTCTTGGACTACATCCTGTCTGTGGGTGCATGATCAACATGGCGAGCTGGTTCATTGGATGCTACCAGATGTCAGCTGCTCAGTTGTGACCTCGATTTGAGTAAGGCCGAGTGCATCCTCGGTGATCCTGGTCACCCTTTACGCAACACAGTCCCACTGAGCCGTCAATGAAAGGAAGGATTCTTCACAGAAAAGTAGGAACAGCCAGGTTTAGCAGGTCTTTTGCTCCGTGTTAAATGAGAGGGTCGGTACAAATACAGCAGATTTAATGGTTTGTTTGTTTTTTGTCCAAATACCTCAATATTGATATTGTTACAATATTGTAGGGTTGACTAATGGTACTTTCACAAAATAATGATACAGTGAGATTTCTGATAAATAATCATCAGTAAAATGTGGATTTAATGAATAAGTGTCAAGTAATAGAACAAGTAGAGCATCGAGAGAGAACAAGTGGGACACCACTTTACTACACTGCAGCCTTTAAAACCAGGAAAAGACGACACTCATGCCATATCCTCATATAACGAGTTCCAGAAGACAATATAGACCCAAAGCTCTAAACAATGTAAGATTGATATATTGCCCATTTGTTTTTGATTTTTTTTTTTTGCCATTTCCTGCACTTGCACCTTAACCTCGTGAGTTTCCCCTCATCTGGTTATTATACAGTTCACAGACTGTCGTAACTGTTGTAACTGCCTGGACTCCAATATCAATGCCAAGTTGTTTTCAGTTGAAGTGATGGCCAATAATTTCCTGCACTGTCTGAATCAAGTGGCAAATAAATGACTGTGTAACTGCATTGGTTGTTACGATTTCACATCCGAAGCAATCTGTCTGGTCAACAGTTCTGAGTGATATCTGACTTAAAACAGTCATCGTCCCTTTTTTCCTCTGTCACAATGACCCCTATTAATTCTCTTACAGAAGTGGTTTAACCCAAGGCAACAGAGGTGGTTCTGTCCAAGGTCACGGCCACAGTAACGAACTACAGGACTCAGATCACAACATGGCCGACGAAGACTTTCCTGACGAAGACTTTGATGATCTTCCCATGGACGAGCTGGACGCTGTGATTTTTCAAGAAAGTGCAAATGTTACGGACAGCAGTCGCGGACCACAGAACAATAACAGGATAACAGGGAGTTCTTATCGAGCAACAGAACCCCAAACTGCCCAGAAATCCTCTGGGTCACAGCTTGGTTCTAGCAGCTCTAGATCCACTGCCCATGGATCCTGTGCTAGAGGACCCACAGCAGCCTCACCCTTCTCTCCAGCCTCAGAGCCGTCACGTGAAATAGAATTTGTTGCAAATGATGATTTTATGGACGAAGACATGGACTGCTTCATCGATGAGGTGCAAACTGGGAGAGCTGGCGCGCCAAATCAGTTCCCTGTTCAACGAGAACCAACCCGAGCCAGAGAGAGCGCTGCCAAGAAACCAGACACTTCAGACTCCAGTTGTAGACCTCCAAACGACTCATTAAAAAGCGTTACACCTCAGGGGCAGAGTTGCACTTCAAGCACTGCAGGATTTGATAGACTATCTGCTAAAAAAGATCCACAGAGTCACAGCACGGTCCCTGCTCTCACTCTGACCTCTCCACCTTTTACATATTTGTGCCTGCTGGATGAGACGATGTCCAGACCACACCCCCACACCACAGAGATCCGTGTCAAAGCTTTCATTGTGACTCTCTTGGGGAAGCTGAGCAGCAGGAACGGTCTTTGGCACGTCTCCGCCACCATTTCCGATGGAACTGGTTACCTGGACGTGGAGCTGTCCGATGAGGTTCTGACGGGCCTGCTGGGCTTCTCCGTGGCGGAGAAGGGGGCTCTGAAGCGCGACCCAGCTCGGAGAGGTGAGCTGGACGCCGGGATGAGGAGATGTCAGGAAGGGCTGGTGGACATGTGCTGCGTCATGACCATCGCGGTCAAACCGGACGGCGGAAAAGCCGTGGTGACCAAGGCAGAACCCATCAATGAGAAGGTGCTCCAGGAGCTGGAGCGGAGGGCGAGCGACGGGAGGAAATAAACTCAAAGGAGAGGCTGAGGGGAAGTGGACAATAATGAGAAAATGACAGGCAGCGGAGATGACTAAAGCAGAGATGGAAAATTGCCAAGAAAAGAGAGGCATAAATAACATTGCACATCAGCATTGCCTTAGACTTTCTGCTCGTAATGAAACAAAGGTATTTTTAAGGATCGGTGATCAACCTTTGCTTGGGATCTGAAGAGCGTAATGTGTGAGCTGGATGTCTGATGATCTGCAAGCAGCGCGTTGCAACGCACCCCATCTGCTGCATGTGAACACGGCATGCTGTCATCACAGGACTTCATCCATCTATTCCGCATCAGCTCCAATCAACGTAAACTGATTAAAGAAGGACAACTCGTGCTCTGTCCGTAATTGTACGTAACATTTAAAACTATCTGAAGAGAAGAAGTGAAGCGTGAGAGAAAGAAACGGGGGCTGAAAAAAAAAAAAAAGAAAGCGTTCATATCCTGATTGTTGTAATGAATTGCCAGCCTTTGCATTCATTCAGTACATCCATTACTTCTGACCGAAAAATGATTGAATATCCGAGGGCTGCATGGGTCTTTAATAAACTCTTGCAGAGGAGAATGAGTGGAAAGGAAGATGAAGGAGAGGCCATGAGCTTCGATTATTTCTCTTCATTACGGAGCCTCATCTCTGTTTTTTATCTCTGATGAATAGATATACCAAACATTTGATGCTTTGTCTGCATTTACTGTATATTGAAATAAAATTGTTCTGAGGGTTTTTATAATGTTCTCTAGCCCTTTTTGATTAATAGAGCAGTAAGAGCCTGCTGCTAATTTTACCTTTCCAATTTCTTCTCATCATATGAGTGTCTGATTTCCTCAAGATTAGATGAATAACAGGACAAAATAGGAGGCTGCACTGGCGCACTGTGTTTCATTTGCTCTGTAATAGTTTTATAAAATTGAATATGTGCTGTTTAAGCACATGTGATGGTAATTAAAAGTTGCCTCGCAGCGTTATCTGGCCTTGTGGCTTGTAGCAGAGGTGTTGGTTAAATTGAAACATCTCAACAATTTGCACGACACAAATTAATTTGTTTCTTGTCTGCTGTCATACGGCGTAATGAGGTGGCCGCCCCTCATACTTCAATATCGCCATTGTGAAAATGAGCAAAACACACAGCGAGTGTATGTTGAGTACGTATGTGTGCTCACATTTATGCGTTAAAGCAGGAGGTGCACGTGCATATATGTTATTGTCTGCTGCCGCAGTATGTGTGCACTTCCATTCAGGTAGCTTGTCTCAGATCATTAAGGGCTAATCAGGTTGAACGTCTAAATCAGGACCCTGCTATGCATGTCGATAGCCTGTTATGTGCTAATGAGGCTGGATACGATGGAGGGGTGGGGGAGGATGGGGAGAGAAGCAACCCATAGGGAGGCAGAAGTGGAATAAATATTGGGTGATAGAGCAAATGGAACGAGGGGAGCGCTGTCTCAGTGGGTACGGGAGAGATGCTGCAGTCAAACCTCATTATATACAGTACACACTGTATATATTTCACTGGTAATTAGGCAGCAGGCGGTGGCTGTATGGTGAGAAGCTGTGTATAATATTAGACGACAAAATACCCTGTCTAGATGTGAGTTAATCCGTCGTCTCAAGTTCAACAGGTTTATACAGGAAGTAGTCGGGTTGAGATGTAGGAAGGGGACAGAAAATACTTCACAGAGCCCATCGAGACGCTGTGATTGTGATTTTGAGCCATATGAAAAAAAACTGATTTGATTAGGAATAGGAAAAGCCAAGTCCAGATTCAAGTATACCTACATTATATGAAAGTGCTATTATATTTAAAGTGGCTCGTTTCAGCCAAAACTGTATTGAATGATAAAAACAGGTGAATTTGATAGTTTTGCAGGAAGTTAACAGCTAAAACGTCAGTTAATGTAACGTTAAACTGAATATAAAAACCAACAAATGTGGATTAATATCATGTGGTGTGATTAGAAGTGAGACCAGAGATGAATCCATATTCTCTGCTGCTGTTTCCGTGGTCAAGAATGAACTGAACTCTCTTCCGCAAAGTCTTTAAAGTGCCAAGAAATAACAGAGAAAACTGTGGTGGTCCCAGACGGCTTAAAGATCGACACAAAACAAACTACAGTGGCCTTCTTTACACGGTTACTCGAGACCGATTCTCTTCAATCGGAGAAAAACTGCAGCACCATCTCATAAAGGCTGGCTCGACGATGTAACGGCGCAGCTCAAACTCTTCGTTCAACCGGTGGAGGTTTTTATAAGATCTGCAGCGATGGAAAGCAGCCAACTTAATATATTGAAGTATTTGACTCATACTCATTTCTGTTTTTGCCCGCTTCTACTCCAGTGCATGTACTTCACAGGTTCAGTTAAGTGTTTCATTGCAGATTGAGATTATTACCAGAAAATATAATCGAACATTTTCATTAATCAAGTAACGAGGCAGTATTTGAATTTTCATTAGCAGGTCAGACATGAAAATGCTGCTCAACAATCAATGCATCATAATTATATTCCAATAACAGAATACTTATTACTATTCTGAACTTGTCCTTTGCCCACCAACAGCTGTCTCTAGCAGTGGGATGTGGTCACGGATGTGAGGCCAGCTGTATGACGTCAACGCTCAGTTCTTCAAACTCTGTCGATCGTTTTGGTTGATTTTTAAAAGCTTTTTAAAATTCTTACGTGAAGCAACTCGGGAGTCGAAGATCTGAGAACTGAGAATCCGCCGCTGAAGCTCCGTCTAAGGTTTTCCGCTCTATACGTCCAGGTACCCGGAAACATTCGATAGTTGAGATAAAACCACCAAAATGTTATGAACACAAAAATAGCTCTTCATTCCTTTTTGAACGTCTCTGCCATCCACCCGTCCATTTGTCCATCCATCCATCCAGCCAGATGAGCCAAAACAAAGTAGGAAGGTACTTTGTTTCCCAAGTCCAAGTTCCTCATTATTTTCTATTTCTTTAATGATTCACATCCTCAAGCACACACGGACACACACACACACACACACACGCATATAAAGAGGTATGTTTTTGCCATGAAGAGAAACCATTTGCTCATTTTGATGGAGGCCTAAAAGAGAGGTTGAGCTGTCTAAGTGGATTTTTCATTACTAAATGTAATAGGGCAAAGAAAATTACAGCTGCTGCAGCAGGAGGGGTATTAGGACTGCTCACGTACTTTTTACATTGATATTTGTAATGACCAAAGAGGTACAGTGCAGCTGTATATGAGCATTAGAGAAATTAGCACAGTGCTCTCTCTCCTGTGTGTGTGCTCTGGCCCTCCTGTCTCAGTCTCCTCCACTCGCCTGCTATCTGCAATTTGGAAAGGTACATCCAAACTCACGGGGGAATGAAAAAGCATATTTTTTTTCCCCTCCTGCTGCCGCTCCAGACTGAGACAGAAGTGGAAGGCTAGTACAGAGGAAATAATATTGCAAATGGAAAGCTATTAGGGTGGTCGAGCACTTTCTCATGCTGCCACCGAAATATGTAATTTATCATGTGCTGCCGCATGACAAACTTTTAAAGACTCAAAGAATTGTCATTTCCTTTCAAGACTGTTCAGTCCAGTATTTCAGGCCTGCAGTGCACACATATGACATTTCTGAGGAAATGATGAAGGTCAAGAGCTTCATTAAAAATGTTTGTTTTGTGTTTCCGCTGCACTGTATCCACCATCCCATCAATTAGTAGTCTGGAACTAAAAGCCTAAAATGAAATGGCTCTGTCACAGTAAAAGTCCTGTGTTGAACGTCGTACTTAAGGGTTAAGTTTACCAAAGGTTTAGTACAAGAGTGTCACCTAAAATACCTAAAATATCAACCATAGAATCTGAAATGACCCTACATCAATAGATTTATATAATCATTAATTATATTCATTCAAGCAGCATTGGAATGTCATTGATATTCAGGATGGGGTCACTTTTATCTAATTTATATATTGTTGGTGGTTATCTATCGAAAAATACATCATATTATATGTTTATGTTAAAGTTAGCGCATTAGTTAATAAAGATGTCATGTGAATGCAGAAGTAAAATACAGTTTCCCTCTAAAAACATCGTGGAGTGGAGGTAAAAATTATTGTAAGTATTCTCAAAATTGTACTTTTAGTATCTGGTCTTAAGCTTACAGCTGCGTCACATCATCTTCAACAGCTGTTAAACATTTAACAGGACATCAGAAATCAATCCTCCAGCTGCAAAACAACAGCTGTATAGGCGCCTGGTTTAAGTCTTAAAACAATGAACATGCTCCATCCTCTACAGCAGGAAGACTGCAGAGGCAGAGGGGGTTGTTTAGTTGAAGATGTTAGTCTTCGTCTCTCTGACTCATCGATCCTTTATCTGACTGAGGCTTGTGCAATCTACAATTTGACGCCCTGACTGTGATCTCAAATGTGCTGCGAGTTGATAAATCCATGACACTGTCCGTGGAGCCGGAGGAGCAGGAGGAGCCCACCCGTCTATTAGTTTCATCTCCGATCTATAATATTCTCCAAACCACTTGCTAGAAATTCTCAGGTCAATACTTTATTGTAGCCTATATACTCAAGTGTCACCTTCACAGCCAAAATGACAAGTGGCAACTTGTAGCTCCCCAAGATTGAGAGGATCATAGAGACTAACCCTGTAGCATGCCTCTGATCTTCCTTTAATATCTCTGTGATCGTTCAGTAGAGTCTGTGCTGCGGAAAATAAACCCCAGACCGAGCCGCTTCTGTTACAAACTCTTCATACATTTCTTATTTAGCAGATACTGATATCATGTTTATAATGCACATGTGTTAACATTGTGTGGACAATCCCGTGCAGATGTCAGGCGCTGTGAGTCTCTTTGAGTGTTACTGATTTGAATGGAAGCCATCCCCCCTCTCTCTCTCTCTCTCTCACTCATTTTTTACTTTAAGAGCCTTGAAAAAACTGTCAAACTTTGCTTTGAACAGTCATCATAACCTCCTAAAAATATAGATGAAACAGCAAAGTTTTGCCACTCTGTCGCTGGTCAGACGGAGCCAGTGAAACAGACCCTGCACACTCTCACAGTGGGTGACTTGTACGACAACACCATTATCCTACCTTTGATTTAAAATTAAGAAATAAAGCCCCTATAGCCAAAACATATGTACAGTCAAATATGAAAAAGGCCGTGATGATTTTGAGGATATAAATTAGGGCGAAACTATTATATTATTCGACCTCCTACTGATGGCTCGGGTCAACGAACGTTAACTAGGCTTAATGGGAAAGCCTATTAAAAACTCGGTGAGGCAACTCTGAAAGAGTACAGACGAGCGATTGACAGGCCCACAATACGGCCGGCCTTTCTCTACGTCCTGCTCTCACACTGCCAAGTCATTACTACCATTTGAATACGAGCGAGATGCACTTGAGAAGCAGGCCTTAGAAGAAAGGAAAGCAAAAGGTACCTTATAAAGAGACGAGTGAGTGATTTTGCTGTGACAAGGAAGAGAATGGATCGCTCCCCCCCACTTGTCCTTTCTTTCTCCACGGAGACGAGAAAGCCTGACAAGCCGGCCATTAGGGAGGTAATTTGAAAAGCTGCGCAGAGTGCTTTCGCTGCGCCCTTACACCTCTTGAACATCATGAAGCCTTGTTCTGTACCCCTAGTTAATATTAGGCTGGCTTGAAAAGACTACAGACTAACAGGTCAGCGTGGCTCTTTGAACTTTGCGTCAGTCAATCAGTTGTCAGCCAGATGTTTAGGGGTCGCACCCCGCCATCCAATCCCTGCTATGTTTTATTCATTAAGGAGATCGGTGGCGGTTGATCTTTTGGCGGTCGGACCACACTTTTCGGTGAAAATGTGACCACAGTCGTATACGTCGCCGAGGCGGTAATTCATGAGTGCGTGCAGCTGTTTGTGTGTGTGAGTTAATGTCTTTAATTCACAAGGCAGGATATGAGACGGAAAGGTCACCATCGGGGAAACCATTGGGAGAAGAAGAAGGAATTAAGGGGGAAATGAGCTCCGGCAGAGGAGATTAGGAGGTATGTGGGTTAAATGGAGACAGAAAGACAAAACACGCCGAATAAAGAGAAGGATGTCGTGGTTTAGCCCTCGTCGGAGAGGAAATGTTTTTAACGCACATTTGCACAGACAGGACGGGCAGAGAAGTAAAGGTTGAAGTGACAGACCTGTCATCACACACACACACACACACACACACACACACACACACACTGAGAGATTGCAATCTGTTGGGTAACTGCCTGTGTTGTTGCAGCAGTGAATGCCATACAGGAGAAAAACCTCCCGTTGTCTTGAAAAGAAAAAGGACAGCATTCAGTGCTTGAAGGCCGCGGGCATACACAACCTACCATCCAGCTTCTGCTCCTCGGATTTTGTCTCGTTACTTCTGCTTTTATCTCGTCTGCATCTTTCTCTCACTTGTCCTTCTTTCTTTTTTTTATTTTTATTGACTCTTGCTCTCTCCTCTTAAGTCTCGCTATTAGTCCATTAAACTGGACGTTCTTTGCATTTTCTGCGATTTTCATAGACAGGACACATCATAATGACGGCAAACTTCCTCTTTTTCCTCCACATTGCTTTAAAAATGAGGAGAAAGATCACATTGTTTACATAACTGCATTTCTTTTTGACTCTAAGAATGAATTTGCTCGTATTATATCCATAAACCAACTATTGTACTGTGTGTCGTTGTGTTTGAAAATACTGAAATTGTTTGCTGAACTTGACCAGCAGCAGTTATCTGTGTAGGGAGCGAATGATTCATAACAGCTGTGTTAGCAACAGGAATCAAATCATCTAAAAATACAAACATAAGGCATTTGTCAGAATGACATTGTGTGAATGACACTTTAAAAATGCATGCCGGTTTCTTATCGGTGTGTCTTCTTTAACCATATGTCTCATCGGGTTATTTAAAGACAGCATCAGGTGAGAGCTCTGCTGATTTCATGCACATAACACAGGATATTAAACATGCAGGGGGAGGAGTGCAGAATACGAGAAGGAAAGAGGAAGAGAGGTTTGCAGGGTAGTCATAGAAAAGGTGCCGTCCTGCTGATGACACCCTGCTAGATATCTTCAATGAACCTTTCTGCAAACCACAGATATGTTCAAATGTGTACATGTCATATAGTCTATGTACTGTATTATCATGTGTACAATACATGTCACATCACGCTCACATTACATGGTTTAGTAGCTGACTTTTATGTCTGTAGTTAGAGGTGACAATGGTGGGATAACAGGCGTTTCAACATTTCTAAGAGTGACACCACCGGATACTTTTAAGGAGACAGCAGGACAGATTCCAGCCGTGTTTGTTTGTGTCGTGACCAAAACAGGTATTTTCAAGCCTGAACATGATGTTTTCTGAACCAGTACAAAGTGGTTTTAGTACCTTTACCTAACCAGAGAGCAAGCACACCATTGTGACGTGACAAAAAAATTATAATTCAACTCAATGAAAGGTAAAGTTGCAACACAAAGAAATGTTAAGCTGTAACTTACCTTTGATATTGCATAAATGCGACTGAGCTTCAGCAGCCTATACTGAACACATAGCAGGTGTGTAGTGATATGGTACCTGACCCCATTTATACACATACACACAGACAGACTCTCTCAGGGCCTGGCTTTGCTGTTAAGAGCCGTTGTTGCCATGCAGAGATGTTTCTATTTTACGGTGACTGACAAGAAAATGTGTGAGAAGCCCCGCGGACCAGCTCCAAATAGTGTTTTCCACTCCGGTCTCTTCGGATCTTTTCTTAGATTGTGGGCTTATTATTTGGCGCTGGTCGGGTGCTAACGCTGCCTCTTTTTTTTTCCTGCGTCTTAGCTTTTTTTTTTTTTTTTTACCTACGTTTATGAAATGAGGGTTATGGGTTCAACATGTTTGCTTTTACTGTAAGTTGTTTTCTCTCTCTGTCTTTGTCTCACAAACACACACACACAGCTAAATAAGAACCGGGGGGAAAGCAGGGTTATGTTGTCTGCGGAGGGACAATTACACAAACAATCAAAATTAGTCATTCATTTATGCACACTCACACACATGAGACACAAGTCTTGGATGTCTGTTGGGACATTATCAAGTCTTATTAATGGACTTGATCAGAAATGGTCCAGCTGCCTGCTAACTGTTGCTTGTCCATTAGAATGCATTATCACACTCTTGCAAATGTCTTGCCTTGTAACCATCTCTGTTTTTCGACTGACGCGATGCCGCCTAATTGTACTTTACCGAGCTCGCCGCGATGTTAAAAATGCTTCAATCTAGCGTCTAGTGGATAATTTATTCAATTTTAACATTAAGAGTAGTGGTTAGGTAATTTTCTTTTTCTTCAACAGCGAACAAAGAGGATGCAAGTAAATAATTGTCGTTCATTATTTCTGCTTCCTGGGCTTGGCTGCAGTTTTACGTCAGGCTTTTCAAGACAAGCCTTCAGTCTCAGTTTTTGAACAAACCTGGACGAAGATGAAACGACTGCATTGTCTGCTCCAAATGAACACTCTCTGTCTCACGGTCCTGTAATTAGTTACAGTAAACAGATGTAACGTCGGCGTCTCCACGCTCATTCGTAGTCCCCTTTTTATCTTCTCGCTGCCCCTCACAATCACCTCCTCATCCTCACGCTGAAGCCTGCTGCTCTCAAGCTACTCAATTCAATCATCTGCTCCTGAGGAAAACTGAGATGCCTCCCACTCTGGAATCCAATTTGATGAGACTAAATACAACAGTGGAAGAGGGGGGTGGGAGGGAGAGGATGAGGAGGGGGATGGAGGAAATTATAAGGCGATATAACAAGGATGGACAGAGGATGGAGAGTGTGTGGACGAAGCTGAGAGGAGGCTGGTGGAGGGTCTTAAACGCACCATGAATATACCAGTGTCATCGTCTATATCTCTTATTCATATGCTTTATTCTTCGACGCACTTCTTGTACGAAATGTGCTACTTCACATACATATAAGTGAAGACTTGATTTGTTGGTTGCTTCAAGAAAATAAAGTATTGAAAATCTAAAACACAGTTTGCTAACTTGCAGTTTCAATCCCAGATTTACTGGAATGACCAACGATTCGATCCCAGGAGCAGGTTTCACCAAGAGAGATTGAAATCTGAATTAATCCATCGTACAAATCTAAAGTTCTGCCAATTTGTCATGATTTCTGGTCACACTGACATTTTTCAAATTAAAAAAAACACAGCTGTCAAAGCAACTGCTCCAAAAAACATGGAAAAACATGTGACTGTTAAAGGAAATGTTACCAGGACAGTCAGGCAAAGTACAAAACCATCCAGCAGCATGAAATCTCAGCAGAGTGCAGACCTGAGACGCTGCGTTGTTTCTGTCAGCACTTACTGACTGATAACTCATATTTTGACAGATATTCGATTGTGATATGAGTCACAATTTAAAAGGAATCATAATTGTTGCATCAGAATGTTCATTTTCTCTTAAAACACTATCAAAATCGTATGCCAGAACATCTCTGCAGCACCACCATTACTTCTTTATAATGTCACACATTTACCTTCATCACATTTTCCACAATTTAAATATCGCATTGGCCGCCGTGTGATTTTAATTATATTTTGATTGATCGCGCAGCTCTAGTTTCAGTGGACAAATAAAAACAACTGATGTCTTCACTGCTGCATATTCCCAGTCCCCTCTCCATTACTCGCTCTAAACATTTTGAACCAGAAGAGATGTTTTTCTTTTCTTCGTTCTTCTCTTTGTGAAACAATATTAAGTCTCAGGAAAGTGCTAACTACTTCTAATTTAACATAATATGGTTCTTATTCAGTGAGGCCTCTTGTTGATAGATGTTTCCGGTCACGATCATACCAAACATGTTTGTTTGTGTCAATCAAAAGCAAACTATGATGCATGTGAGCGGAGAATGTATACTGAGGATCGTCTTTAAGATGTTTTCATCACGTAAAATATGTCAGTGTTTCCTCCTTTCTGATGATTTTGGATATTTTAGCGATATCTGATGTATTTTTCGTCTCTGTGTTCTGACTGATTGACTTCTTATCACACACATGCACAAAAAAGACCAAAAATTAATAAAAACGTGTATTGAAATGCCATTCATATATGTTACATTATACTTTACACAAGTAACAATCACAAAACAAACAGCGAAAAATGAGCTTGATTGAAAAATTAAACATAATCTATGACGCAGGTGTGAATCAACAGGTGTTACTCTTTTCAGTGACACCGATTTATTCTCGTACTCCTTAGTTTCATCCAATTATAGATTACAGATATATTAATATTGTTATTAAAGGGCAACAACACCTGTATATTATAATGTTATCAGTGAATACATACATACATAGTGTTTACTAAATAACGTAAGCTCGACAGCAGTTAACCCCACACACAGTTTCATCATTTCTCAGTCACATCCTGTATTCTAACTCCTACTTTATATCCCAACGTCACTGTGTCTGATTAACAAAAAGTATTTCAGTGTCTATAAATATCACATGACACATGTTTATTTTCCCTCCTGACACACATAATGATGTGATGTGTATTCACTGCTTTCTGTCTTTACGCACACACACACCCTCCCACACAACCTACCCTCATTTACTAATATCATTATCTGCATCAAGGCTGTTTTAACCAGTTTTTCTCTTTTTTTTCTCTCTCTCTCTCTCTCATTGAGAGCTTTCATTAGGTTTCTGTTGCCATGCAGACTCACCCTTTCTCGTTTATTTATTTTTTTTGTTTTGTTATCGTGCTATGTTGTCTGTTACAGACTGCTCCAGGTTTTTTCTCCGGCCTCTCCTGAACAGTTAGCCGTCTCTCCTTACTTATTTCTACATGACGCACAAAGAAACACGTCGAGGTAAGATACAGTGGACACGTGACATTTTGTTTTAAAAGCTTTTTTTTTTTAAGTATCAGCCGTCTATTGTCATATCAGAAGGAATATATGTTAATCTGGTGCTGCTGATGATCAGGACTGCACCGTCCGCTGCTCTGGAACACACTTCTCAGAAGAAGCCTGATTTAAAGCAGCATTTACTGCTATTGAAAAGCAATGTTCATGTAATCTATTCTTTCTAACCTCCATGATTGTACTTTTCTCATTTGTCGCTCTTTCAGCTGCAAATTCTTGTTCTTTTGTTCCCTGTCTGAAGCAGCTTCTCATTATCTGCTATGGGCTTATAGTGCTCGATTTAAAGCTATTCTATTTCTATGCATCAATTTTTCATCCATTTAAGCAAAGGAATAAGAAAATACATAAACAATAACATTGTTTATTCCACAGAAAATAAAAACCCACCTATGTTTTTTAAAGTAGCTCTCTTCTTCTCTTGATCCCATGTTACACTTTCTATATGCATATTCATCGCCTGGTCATTCAGATTGCTCTCAGTCCTGCTCGTGTTCAGATGGTGTTTCCAGGCTGATCCGATGAACTGCACCAGCCCTTGACACGGGCCTGATGCACAGTTTAGCTTACAGCTAAGATGCATCCCCTCATCGCGAGGACGTCCTAATGCATCCTCAAGGGCCCTCCACCTGCTCTCTACCGCCTTGGTCGTCATGGAGATCTATCTAATTCAGCGAACGATAGGGTTAAATAAGTACACGTTCAGAGGAGCAAGAACAGCAGCAAAACATGTAAACACTTGTTGGATGCCTGGAACAACGGACGGCATGAAGTAGAGGGACTAGACGTGGTGCTTTGATATGCTTTTAAAACTCACATCCTTCCCCTCCTCCACTCCAAAAAAAAAAAAAAAAGCTATCTTTTCGTTTGTGGAGGGACACTAAATGGGATCTGAATTGATGGAAAGATGGGCAGAAGAGCTGGTGGAGGGATGGTGCGAATGTAAAGCCTGAATAGAATTAAAAAATTAAACAGCACTTGATATTCTTCAGGCCCCAGGGGCCATTAGGGGAGCGGCATGCTTGCTAAATTAGAGTAATGAGGAGTTTGGTACCCAGCTAGCTGCATGAAAAAAGGGGCAGAAGAAAAGGAAGGAGTGTTGGGTTTGGACAGAAAAACACATGCTTCTTTGAATCAGAGGGAAAAATCACCAGATTTCAATCACACATATCTAATTGCCTCTATAGGTTCAGGAACAGTCCTCTGATGAGTTTGTGTGCAGAATACATGTGAAACACTCAGCTTTTCAAAGGCACAGGGGGGTAAACAGAGCAGGGAGAGGTGGGAGAGGGGTGTCGGCGATAAGACGAAGAAGGAAGTGAGAGATTGAGAGAAAGAAAGAAGGGAAGAAAGAGAGGGAGAAATGTGAATCACACACTGCTGCTCTGATCGCAGCATGTGTTCATCTCTGTCCCAGCCAGACCCCCCGCCTGGCCTCCGGAGAATTCATCTGTGCGCGCGTGAGTGTGTGTGTGTGTGTGTGTGTGTGTGTGTGTTTGACTGACACAGAAAGAGCGTGCATCGGTCAGAAAGCGTATGCGCGTCGGTGTGTTTTCATACGTGCATGCGTGCGTGTCTGTGTGAGCTCTCGCAGCAGGGGTGAAAGCAGATGGGATGAAGGGCACATGTGGCTAAACACACATTTAGTCATAAAACAGTTGCTCGGCGGAGGTTTTTCTCAGAACCCGCCACGAGCGTGTGTTGTCGAAGGCATTATTCGTCAGAACAAACAGCTTCTCCTCAATGCAACCTGATCCAAACCAGTATCACTTCGGCTCCGACTGGAAAAGATTTAAAGTGTGGCTTACCAAAAAAACAATGTGCAGTGCCTTGAGCCACGTGAGGCTGGTGTTGAACAGATTCTCCTTTTTTTTAATCACAAAATCTTGTTCACAAAACACCGACATCTAATTCACATGGGCACGCTGACAGGCGGCAAAAAGTTTGATCATGCGAATACAGAAACACAGACAGTCCTCCTTCTGCGGTACATACAAATATTCATTGTACAACATGTTTCGGACCATTTGTAACCCTATCATACTGATGCACGGGTCTTAGACGATACGCTTCCTTCACCAGAGTCAGAAGAGAATATTGTACCACTCTCAACTCTGTACAGAAGGTAGCTGGCTAGCTTAGTTTAGCTGTAACAACTAGAAACAGAGGGAAACATCTAGCTCTAACAGAATCCACTAGCCAGCACCTCTAAAGTTTACTTAAAAACGATTGAAACTGAAGTGTGAAACGGACGACTTGCTGGTTTTGCAGGGAACCAGTCACAAGGCGAGGTTTACACTTGAGAAGTGGTCCCTTTAAACAGATGAAGCAAACATGATCTGATGTTATTTGGATGAAACGTTCACCCAAAAATGAAAATTCTGTTATTCTCTACCTACTAAAAATATATTCTGCTGTTTTTATGAAATGTTATGAAACTTGAGCAAACTCTCCGTCAACATCGGGGCGAATAGATAATGACTGAATTTGTATTTTTGGACGACAGAGCCAGTCCGGCGGTTTACCTTCATTTTAGTCTTCATGCTAAGCTAAGCTAACCGTCTGCTGAACCTCCTGGGGATGTACATTGAGATGGTGACATCTTACAAGTACCTGGGAGTTCGCCTGAACAATAAACTGGACTGGACTGATTACACTGCAGCTACATATGGAAAGGTCAGAACAGACTGTACCTGCTGAGGAAGCTCAGGTCCTTTGGAGTGCAGGGGGCACTGACTCTGTGGTGGCAGCAGACAGAAGGAGACTTGATAAACTTATCAAGAAGGCCAGCTCCACCCTGGGATGCCCTCTTGAATCAGTGCAGGTGGTGGTAGAGAGCAGGATGATGGACAAGCTGTCATTGCTGCTGATGCAGGAGTCCCGCCCCCTGCAGGTCACTCTCACAGCACTGGGCAGCTCCTTCAGCAACAGACTGATACACCCCAAGTGTGTGAAGGAGACGTATCGCAGGTCCTTCCTTCCTGCTGCTGTCAGACTGTACAACCAGCACTGCTCCATGTAGACCTCACCCTGCACTCTGCACTGTGCAATAACTCTGTACAAACTCATTTCATCACCCATATTTATTATACATATTTAAAATCTGTATATAAAAATTACTGTCCATTCTTGCATTCTCTATATCATGTAAATTTGTATATACGTCGATTCGATTGTATTTTCTTTCCTTTATAATTATATTGTGTATTATATATTGTCTATTTTGCTATTGCTCTTGTTCTTGTAAAATTCTGCTGCTGCGACAAACAAATTTCCCCGTCTGCGGGACTTAAAAGGATTTCTGATTCTGATTTTGATTCTGGCAGTAGCTTCATCGGTGTGGATCCCGTCATCTAGCTCTGAGTGGGAAAAAAAAAAAACAGGAAGTGAATTTCCCCAAATTAAAACCAAATGATCCTGTTATTCTTCATCAAACAGTTGAAGTGATGCTACCAGCGGTCAGCTGGAAGCCATGAGGATGTATGAGAGACAAAAGCAACGAACGCCCGACCTCTAACCGCTCCAACCGACTGAAGACGAGCAGGTTAATTATAACTCTAAATTGCTGTAGGTGTGAAGAGACAGTGTGAATGTGTAAGACTTGTGATAGGCAGGCGGTCTATAGAGCGTGTTCGCCTTGAGCTTAATGTGTGCAGGGAGAGAGCCCATGATGGACAGAGGGTGTAGGTACCGAAGATAATGAATGTATAAGTAGTGGAATATAACGAAGTACATCTACTTAAGTGCTGTACCTTTGCAGTATAATTTTGCGCCACAGTTCAGAGGTGAATAATTCACTTCAGCTCACTGGTTGACAGCTTTAACTAATGTTACCTTAGAAATACTGATTTTTTTATATACAGGATATATGAACTGTTTATGTTTGTCTCTCTATATATTTTCTGTGACAGCAAAATTCTTCTATTAAAGAGAAAAAAGATTGAATCAGACTCTGAATCAGATCTGAATGCTTCCCCCTCCGCTTAACATAATAGTGTCTGATTTATTCGATCAGTTTTGAACAAACCCAAAAGCAAACAGCTATAGATATCAAACATTATCAGGTTTTTTTCTTTTATGGATTTGAATTCTGTCTGCTGTGTTTTCAGAATATCAATAGAAGCGGAGAAGAAAGAGAAAACAGTGCCATGAGAGGATGAAGTGCAGTATGAGTTTCTGGAGCTGAAAAGGTTTCGTACAGTGTGTTGGATTTAAAACGAAACACACTGTTTATCTAGTTATAGTCCAGCTTTATTGAATAGGATGACAACTTTTTAAATACACTGCCCATCGGGTGTCAGCGGCCGATGGTTTGATTTCAACCTGTGGCCGTCTGCTGCATGTGATCCCCTGTCACTCTTCACCTCTCCTATCAAAAACAGCCATGACGAAGGCTATATACAAATACAGTATATATGTTAGAGTGTCAACAATGAAAGCAGGTTATTACGACACAAAGTTCGGTTTCTTGTTAGGCCTCTAGTGGCTATAGTAATTATTACAGTTGCAAAGGAGGAAGCGAGGAGCAGGTTAATGCCTGAAATTAGGTCTTTGGTAAATAAAAGCTTAAGACATCGTCCCATTCTTGTATGTTGACATTAAATGCATCAGTATATACCAGAGGTACGGACTCAAGTCAGACTCGAGTCATGAGTTTGATGACTTTAGACTCAACTTGACGAAATGTAAAAAGACTTGCAACTCCACTTGGACTTGAACATCAATGACTGACTTGTGACTTGACTTGGACTCGAGCCTTTTGAATTGACAAAGACTTGCTACTTTCCCCAAAACCCAAAGATCCAAATTATGTTTTTAAGGAACGCTCTGTATCTTCTTTGTGTATATGTGTGCGTCTGTGCCTGTATGTGCTGTCGGCACAACATCCAATCAAATTAGATCTACGTTGTTTTGATCAGACAGCATCCATTCAATCAAATTGCAGGACAACCAATGAAGAAGAACTTTCAAACGTGCCAGTTATATAAAATGATACCAAAGATGTTGTTGACCACCTTGTATTTTTTATACCCGAATGAAACTAATTGCAGTATGCAAAACATGCGGGTGGAAGATTTCAGACCGAGACGCAACAACTTCCAACTTCGTTCGACATTTGAAGTTGCACAAAGAACGGTAAGTTTTGAATGAAAGCTAATGTTTAATGACTGAGTTAAATCAATCAGGCTGTAAACTCACCGTTAACGTTTGCAAACACGGTAATCTGTGGTTCTACTGCAAGTTCATTCCATTATTCATACTTTTGTTATGTCATTTTTTTTAAGCAGGGTTGTATGAGGTACATATACATAACGTTAGTCAATGTATCACACACTAAACGGCAGTAAGCAGCAACGTGCATTTTATTCACCTACAAAAAGACAAACCTAATAAAATCAAGGTCAGTTTAAATGTACACTATACTAAGAATATGTGTACCGTTTTAGCTTGCTGCCAGGTGGACTTCTCCGACAGGAAAACAAAGTTATACTGCTCGTTGTTCTC
The DNA here is from genome assembly GCF_900880675.1 of Sparus aurata. Classification (NCBI taxonomy): domain Eukaryota; kingdom Metazoa; phylum Chordata; class Actinopteri; order Spariformes; family Sparidae; genus Sparus; species Sparus aurata. The sequence goes on from NC_044191.1 coordinate 29,781,218, forward strand.
ACTCTCCATTGACAAAACCAGCAAGTTTAACTCGCAATACACCAGAGTTGCTGGTCTACTTGCTGCAAGGTAAAAGTGCTGGTGGGCTGGAGACATAGTGGATTAACAAGCGATATAACTGCAGTTTCTTGACAGAATGGGCTGTCCTGACAGCAAAGTAAGGCAATGTAAATATTCTCTATATGGCTTACTCTTAAACTGACACTGATTTTATTAAGTTTGCCTCTTTTAGCCGGCTTAAATATGTTTAGCTGCTGACCGCGTCCACAGCAATGTAAAGCCTACTTGACAAATCCCCGAACTATCCCTTCAACACGAAATAAGTTTTAGATTTTAAGATTGATATTAATATTATGAGTGGAGCAGTAGTTTCAATAAAATTCATTTGTGGCTATAAGGGATTTGCTGACATCTGTTTAACAGATTTGAAGAATACCAGATGAACAAAAGCATCACAAGTGAACCACAACAGCCGTCAATCTCACAATTCCTGGACAATCACGTCGGGCATTACAGCGTGAGTCATCCACAGCAGAAAGCTATCGCCAATGCAATACTGTCAGACTTGATTATTGATTGCAACTTGCCCCCGTCTATTGTGGAAAACAAGAGTTTTCGGCACTTTCTGACAGTACTTGACAGCAAGTACAGCCCAGTGTGTTGCAGAACACTGACTTTAAAAACAGAGAACCTCGCTGGAGAGAGCCGTTTGAAATTAAAAACTCAATTGAGCCAAACTGACTGTGTTTCAGTCACTGTGGACATTTGGTCTGACCGAAAGACGAGGGGATTCCTCTGTGTCACTGTGCACTGGACAGAGAAAGAGGCAGAGAGGATACAGCTAAAGTCCAATCTATTGGCCTGTGAGTGCCTCAAAGGCTCACGCACAGCTGAAAGAATCTGTGATCAGTTGGAGGCAATATGTGATGAATACAACATTAAAGATAAACTGGACCACATTATTAGTGACAATGCTGCTAGCATGCAAAAAGCAAGAGGATGACGATGACGGAGATCGTCTTGATGACCCTGAGCTCTGGTGGGACTTTACCCTGGAAGATCAGCAAACAGTAGATGTTGCTATGGCGAAGAAACAGCGCTTGCGGTGTTGAAAGAATAAGACGTGGTATCTCCTTCTCTTTCAAAGTTATCAAAACTCAGCTCAAACTCAATTTGGGGAAAAGAAAGGCTTCTCTGCTGCAGTCAACACAAGATGGAACTCAACACGGAGGCAAGTGAAGGCACTTCTCCAGTGCAATCATCTAAAGCTCTGTGCTACGCTACCTCGACATAGCCGAAGGACAGAACGCCCTTTTGTTCTTGGCATTTAACATGAAAACTCTTCCTTCACTGTTCCGAGTGGCCATTAGAGTCTTGGCATTGCCCGCCTCCAGTTCTCCAGTGGAGCGAGTTTTCAGCCATGGTGGCATCATACTACGTCTACATCGTTCACAAATGGCTGACAGACTTTTGGCCAATTTGGTCTTTTGCAAATGCAATGCAGCATAGGGCCCTGACATATAAAAAGCACAACCCTGTTCATTGTTATGTTCATGTATGTGTTATGTTTCTCACATGTACACACACATGCACACATACACACACAGACAATATGAGATGAGATAAGTACAGGACAGGACAGAAACTGCTGTTGAACTAGTTAAAATGCAATATGCCGTGGAAATACAATGTTAGCACTTTTGTACAAAGAATTACAGTTGCGCTTGTTTTTTCAAGTGTGTTTATTCTGTAAAGGAGTGGTTTGAAATGAAGAATATTCTTGTAAAATAGGAGTTAAATGTTAAAAATTATTGGTTGCAATTAGGAAGTGCAATGTCAGCAATTGCACTTGTTTTAATAAATAAATACAGATTTTAAAAGCATGCAGGATCTGTGTAAATATATTATTAATCTGTGGTTAGAAGGACTCGAAACTCAAACCGCAGGACTTGGGACTTGCCTGTCTTGACTCGGGACTTGAGGGCAAAGACTCGAGACTTACTTATGACTTGCAAAACAACGACATGGTCCCACCTCAGGTGTATACCCCACATTTGAATTCTGAAATGTTTACTTGACTGTACAAAGGCAATCACGCTAAGGTATTCTTGTTACTGACGTAGTGATACGTACGTATAAGGTACATAGTGACTTTTAACCAAATTTCAAGTAGTTTTCCAGCCTCACACAAACCAAGCTGTGACGGCACAATGGGAGCGTGCCTATGTTCCCACATTTCTAAGATTTTTTTCCCAAAATTAAGCCCTTTGTTCCCATATTTCCTTAGGGTTAGGGGTTAGGGTTCCCTTAACCCCTAACCCTAACCATTAAATTGAAGGGAAATGTAGGAACACAAGACCTTATTTTTAGGGGGCCTAATTTTCAGTGAAAAAAAAAAAATTTCTTAGAAATGTGGGACTATTGGGCTGTGGGAACATTGGGCTGACCTCGGCACAACAACACCTTTCTGTTGAGCTGAATCAGTCATCTTGTTCTGGGAACAGTGATATAAGTCATTAACGGAGTCGCTGGTAATCAACCTGTTCAGTCATGTTTGTGTGAGGATGTGTTGCAAAAACTGCATTCACCAAAGATAGACTCCCTGATCCCCATAGTATGACACATATCATGTTGTTATATTTCTGTTTCTACGCTGTCACTGTGTCATGTTTTTATGCTTATTTTCATACATTAGCCAATGAGAACATCTAATTCAGAAGGATAAACACACTCTAAAAAATTATCCCACACCAGAAGCTGAGTACAATGTAGTGCATTTGAAGCAAGACTCGTTCAAAGCGGCGTAACCTCTGTGTATGTTTCTGTATAAATTATGCTAATTTGACGAGCGTGATCGCTACTTTCTCGGGTAATTTTGCTGATGAGAAACATGCCTCTCCGCCGTCCGCCACAATTAATGTAGCAGAGCGCGTCTATTCGTCTGCACACATTTGTCAGGGATTCTCCTGTTTAATTTCTCGCACTGCACCGAGACACGTCCATGTAATTATGTGTCAACGAGCAATTAAAGCGTCAATTAATGTTCGTTAAGCAGGGAGCATGTCATGGAGAACAGCGATTAGGCACAATGGTCACATAAATGTTGAAGTTGCTTGATGATCTATCTATCTATCTATCTATCTATCTATCTAATCTTCACTTCCACTTGTTTTCTTCTCCTTCTCCAGCTCTCCAATCCTTCATCCGTGCTCTTACCAGCGTCATCTTTTCTAATCATTTTTTCCGAGTGCCTCTGTGAATCCTTCCAAACTCCACTTTCAATCAATATGTTTCTACCTTTTTTTTTTTTTTTCTCTCAATCCACCTCCATATGCATCCTTTATCCCAGCGGCCTCCCTCCCAACCTCTGTCCCTCTTCCTTTGTGTGGTCTTTTGGAGTGCTGCTGGATGACAACCCCGTCCCCATCATTCAGCTTCTCTCTCCTCCTCTTCATCCCCCTCTTCTTTGGTTGAAGTGGTGCTACATGACAATCCAATATCCACCAGCCTCAGCCTCCTGCTACTCACCCTTCTTCCTCCTCTCTGTTTTTTTTTCTTTGTGTTTCCCACTTTTACTCCACCTATCCACCTTTTCTCTGTCTGACCTTCTCGTCTTCATTCGTATCTCTGTGCTGCTGCAGAGAAGGAAACATAAAAGCATAAATAAAAACACGAGGATGTGATTTCTCATAATCAGTGTGGGCACTATAACTTTAATGCACAAGTGCAATATTAATAGATAATGAAATTCTATGCAATGTGCAAGATTTCAGAATGTATTTTTAATAATATTGTTATCTATATGATTTGTAGTGTGTTCTTTTTTATAGCCTTTATTATTTTTTTTTTATTTATTTTATTTTTTCCTTCACTTATTGCCTTTCTTTGTGTATTTCATTATAAACTGAGAGATACAAACAAGAATGTCAATGTACCTGTGCAGATAGCAATAAACATCTAATCTGATCTAATCTAATCTAAGTCTTTTTTTCCCTTATTCATGTATATGCACAGTGTATATATATATATATATATATATATATATATATATATATATTTTAAATTATTTATATTTTCTTTATTGAAGTTTTTTTTTTTTTTTTTTTTTTTGTAATGTGGTATTTGTTGAATTTTCCCAAATTACATTTTACTAAATTTCATTTTTTGGAATGAAAAATAAATAAGAGGATGCAAAGAAACCTTAAACAGACTCTTCCTCAGATCATATCTTAGAAAAAATGTTTTCATTAATTAAGGTTTTTACGGATAATTACATGGAAAGTAAAAAAAAATATATATATATATAAATGTTATATGTATACAGGTTTAGGGAGTAACAGCATACATGTAACGGGATTACATAATTAGAATACAAACAAAACTGTGTATCCGTTAAAGTTACTGAAAGAAGATTTACGTAGATCACAGATTCATTCAGGCAAAGAATCAAATTATTCAAGTGAAATCGAAAAAGTGTGTAGAAAGACTAAATAAAAGTGACTGTCCTGTTAACGAAACTAAACGGAAAGTAATCAAGGTACTTACTTTATTATTGTGATACCTGGATGAGGTCACTACATGTATTTAGTAACTGACTCAGAATAAATTTTTAAAGTAACTCTCCCAAACTTGAGTGTACGAGTGTATATCGGGTGATACGTGTGTTTCCAAAGATCTAAGTTATAGTGGGAACGTTTGCTTTTTTCCCTCCCATGTCTCGTCTACAGATATTTGGCAGTGCCTGTGAAAATGTTACATTTTATATAGAAAGGACATTCAGTGCTTAGTTAATTACTGTAATGTTCAGAAAACATTATTTCAATATTACTTTACGTACGTTATCTAGACTTGTACAATTTCTTTGTAACCCACACACATTCTTTTTAAAGAAAAGGAACCTAAATGTGTCAGTGTTTTGACCTTTGAGGTAATAAAAACAGACAATTTGTCACCACTGTTTCTAGTTTAAACTTTAACAGCCTGATAAGTTAAGATGTGCAAGAATAACCAACAAATCATTGCAGTGAAAGTATAAAATCTTACAGTCTCACACACAAATATGTATATTATTTTTATAATGTTACTGTCCTGCCTTTATTTCAGTCACTAAGATTATTTCCATACATTAGCCAATGAGAATGTGTAGAATTCAAAAGGTCCCTTGTTTGTAGCAGCAAAAGAATAAATATATTAATCAAGCAACATCTTTGAGCTGATGACACTTAAATCCTCCTTTTTATATAGCAGCTCAATCTTCTAAGGTCACATTTTATTGACGTTAGAATTAAAATAAGCACACGTCGTTTTCTTCATTTCTTTTTTTTATTTTCAAAGGGGACACATGGTAACATGGAGCCTAAAAATGTCCAATGTGACAGCATCTGATGGCTGAGTCTAATGTTCCCTCTCTGTGGGTGTGTGAAATTCACACATATGAACACACCTCCTGCCCACCGAGAAGGGAGCCATCTGACCTTTAGCTCCCGGTGGATTTAATGAAGACGCTGTCATTTGCCGTCTCCGTGACTGCGTGCTCGTCTCACACATGCAGATGTTGGGAGTGGACACTCTTGATTCCTTCCTCATTGTCTGGTGGGTGTTGAGGATATAATTTCTGTCACTGTCATGAGACATTTAATTTTTACTTTACTCGATCGGCCTGCCAGCAAGGCCAGTGTGACTGACTGGTCTGTGGTGGCCTGATGAATCTGACATGCACTTTTGCATGTGTTGCTGAGGTGGAAAAGGAAGACACCAGTGACATCCAGTGGTGAGTAATTCAGATTTTTACTCATTACTAAATTACTCGGTCCTTTCAGGCAAGGCAGAGAAAAATGGTGTGTGGTAAAGGTCGATACAGTGTGTTGCTGGTTTTCACTCTCTTTTTTTCATAGAACACATATTCTATACTTGCATATCACACAATATAAAGGAGTTGCATTAATTGTGGACATTGTCTATAACATGGAGGAAAATTACAGTTGTACCCAAATGGGAAACAACAATTAATACATACAATAATCAAATGAGACAACAGCTGCCAAAAGGCAAAAACAATAAAATAAAATGAATCTCAGTGAAAACAGATATCTACAAAGTAATGTAAATTAATTCAAAACATGTAATGATATATATAACATTAAATAAGTGACTGTATAATTATTCACCCCCTTCAAGTCAGTATTTAGCAGGTGCACCTTTGACTGTATCACAGCACTGAGTCTGTGAGGATAGGTTTCAATCAGCCTTGCACATCTGGACGCTGCAATTTTACTCCATTCTTCTTAGTAAAACTGCTCAAGCTCTGTCAGCTCTGCCCTTTTCAAGCCCAAAAACAAATTTTGAGACTTTGACTCGGCCACTGCAGAACATTCACCTTGTTGTCTTTAACTCATTTCTGTGTAGCTTTCGCTGTATGCTATACCTTCTCCCAAGTTGTAGTTCTCTTGCAGACTGAATCAGGTTATATCAGTAACTTTACCCTCTACCTTGTCCAGTCCTCCAGGACCTGCAGCTGAGAAGAGTCCCCACAGCATAATGCTGCCACCACCATGCCTGACGGTGGGGATGGTGTGTTTGTGGTGGTGTGCAGTGTTTGGTGTTCGCCACACATAGCGTTTAGTCTGATGGCCACAAAGCTCCATTTTTGTTTCACCAGACCAAAGAACCATCTTCCAGTTGACCTTCAGAGTCTCCCACTTGCCTTTGGATGAACTGTAGTTGAGATATACTGAGTTTCCTTGAACAGTAGCTTTCTCTTTGCCAATCTCCCATAAAGCTTTGACTGGTGAAGAACCTGGGCAACAGTTGTTGTGTGCAGAGTCTCTCCGGTCTCAGCTGCTGAAAGCTTTTAACTCCTACAGAGTAGTCATAAGTGTCTTGGTGGTCTTCCTCACTAGTCTTCATTTTGCGTGGTCACGTGCCGTATAATATCTTTACTTTTACACAAGCAGGACTTTTGGATTTACAACACTGCTGTAAGAGCTCATTAGATCATTTTTAAACACTTACATACTCACGGGTAGTTTGTGAAATGACCTCCAGGGAACACAAAGCTTTACCCATTCTATAATAATTAATCATAATCTATTTGTTGATTATATTTTTCATGATTATTCTGGCTGCAGTTAACGAGTTACTAAAGGTATCTAAAAGATGTAGTGGAGTAAAAAGTACCATATTTTCTATTTTTTGGATTTAAATGCAGTAGAAAAGTTATGCTTAAGGTACAACAGTACTTTAGTGCAAGTATCACAAAAACTAAATGAGTAAACATACTTAATTACTTCGGCCAGTGTAAACAGACAAACAATGCAACAAAAAGGAACAACTTCATTGGAAATGTCGTATATACATTACAGATAAAAAACATGTTTTTGTTCACAGTGATTCAAAGCACGGCGCTGCAGTTGAAGTGTGTGGGGGGTGTGAGTGAGCAGCAGGATTGCAAACTGCTCTGACTGAATCCTCCTCCGATCGTCACGTTCAGAGGCTCATACACCGTCACACTGCAAATAAAAACAAACACACACACACACACACACACACTGAATCACAGCATCACTCTTGTTTATCAGCTGTTCTGTGACGCTGATGTATTTATAACAGAGACAAAAATATCACCGCGGCGAGGTGAGAGATGCTCAGTACAGAAGCCCTGAACAGTCGTGGGTCAAACATGTTATTTCACCTGTTATATAGTTGTGTGCAGCAGGTGAGCAGTTGTGGGCTGCTGGTCGAACCGGTGTTGTTGATGTGTGTGCTCAGGAAGTGGGGACACTGAAGATCAGGGATGTACAACATACCTAGGAACCCAGAGAGCAGAAAATCTCACAAGTGACAGGATAAATATATTGTGTATATCTGATAAAAGGACATTGTAGGACACGTTGCAAACATCGCTATCAAGATAATAATAAACTGGCAATAGATACATTTCAGGATGCACAGTGTAATGGCATAAAGGAAACCTGTCTGCATGTAAGACATTGTTTTCCCCGGTTGCTATCCCCAGGTAACAGAAATAACTGTTTGTACTCTCCACTGCAAAAGATAAAGAACCCTGTTGATGACGGAGGCAAAGAAGGTGTGGAGGAAGAGTGAACAGCTGGGCATCACTCAATGGAGAGCACCACATGTTTCCCTTTACCAGTGGGACCCGAGACGTTTATTTCCACAGTAAGAAACAAAACTTGCCCACTCATCAATACAACTGCTTTTTCATTGCACCAAAATCATGGTTTCTTCTTCTTCTTTGTTTTTTTGCTTTGGACGGTAGCCGGGCTGGTAATGGTAGCCATGTTGCTGGCGCCAACAATAATCCAACAGGGAAACGCGACAGTAGGAGGGAAGAATTTGAAAAGTTGTCTGTTTCTGCTTTAAAAGCGTTTTTTTTTTTTTTTTAACTAACAGCAGTACCAGATTTAGTTCCAGTTAACCATCAAAATGTCACCAAAAGAGAAGCAGAATGTCTCCTAGGAGACCTAAAACAGATGCTGTAGGAAGGTGGGGGAACTTTTACCATGTGTGAGCCCATTATCTCACAATGTGACCATAGTTTAAGACTTATATTAGATATTAAGTATGGTAATTTAACATTTTACGAGGATGAATAAAATGATGGAGGCAAAGAAGGGTAGACGGTTCACCTGCAATACAAGCTGTCATGAAACAGGAGACGCTGCCTGCAATCAGCGCTCTGAGGCCACAGCTGGAGATGTCAGCCCGTCTCTCTGGAGCCATGGCCGCTGCGAAGCAAAGAGAGAACAACTATAAGCCATAAAACAGCCACAGGCACCTGACAACAATGCTGAGACTACAAGAGACAAAGCAGTTCATTCATTCATTATGAAATAAGCGCATAAAATATAATCCGGTTTTATGTGTACTAATTAAAAAACAACAACAAATTGAAAGTCATGATTCTCTTACCTGTGTTTGAAAAAAGGTAGAATTTTACGATAAAGAAATCAAAGGTAAAATCATTCTGTTCGCTTTTTGTATCCACATTTCATTTGGCTTGCAACTATGTAATTAACACTTTCTACTTACTTTCAGTCCTTTTTTTGTTTTTTTAAAGACAAGTTTGTGGAGTTTGAAGGAAATTTCAGTTCAAAGCGCATTCATCAAGGACTCAACCCATTTATATTACATGTCAAGGGTTTTAGAAATTATGAAAGTCAAACCATTTCATCTTGTTTCAAGTAGCCACAATTGCTACGCTGGAGTCTTTTCATATTCAACACTTTCTTTCTTTTATAGCTAATTTGACAACTACTACTTTCAGATCCTGACCTTGCATTTCTCATATCTTTGGTCTTTGAGAAGAAAAAACGTATTTCTACATCATCCAGGGAGGCTTTTGTTGACTATACAAGGTCTTTTTTAGTGCCACACTTCTTTTGGCATCTGTTACTTGACACGTTGACAGTTGCGATGAGCGCATTCATTCAAGTTCTGGAAATTTGCTGATGTTATTTGTGTTTTAGAATTGGGGCTGGATATCTGAGTTCCCTTTTGTTTTCCAGGCTATAAGGCAGCCACAGGCTAAATAAAACAGGCTTAACTTCTCATTCAGCCCACACAGCAACTTGTCTAAATGTAACAGATGGATTCCTCATCACTTACTCCCACTCTCGCCAGTCAAAAGAAAAAAAAAAAAACTCTTGAGTTTTCATCCTGTTTATTTCTACAGTACACGTGTGGCAGAGATGAGATCTCCTGTGACTGTGCTTTGTTTAAAACCTTGTTTGGTTTTTATATTTTGGTTGATTATGTGCTGAATTGTAATGATGATATCTTTACTTAATCAGTTTTCACTACCAAACTTTTGCAGCATATGGTGCCAGCCAGCAACTTTCTGCACTTTAATTTTCCTCTTCGTCTCTCAGATGTTACTGCTAACAGCTCGAGAGGTGGCACTCACACAGCGATCCCACCAGCATCCCCAGGGAGGAGAAGTTGGAGAATCCACACAAAGCATAGGTTGCAATGGTTTCAGAGTGGACCTAAAAAAGGAAACAGTGGAAAACTCTTTAAAACCAACTTTGACGTCTGTATTCAGTGATACTTGTCACTGTTTCCTAAGTCATATGTAGCTGTTGAAGGCAAAAACACTGTGAGATGGTTAATTTCCAACATTATATACCAATTTCAGTATTTGATCGTTTTAAGTAATGTAACTTGTGTCATGCAAGGACTTGGCACATAAGCAATGCTCTTAGTCTTCTCAGATGGTGCACACCACTATCTTTATTTTAAGGTTTGAAGTTCAAGGTTACTTCATTTCTAACCCACATATACATTTGTTGTATCAATGGGAGTTTCAGCATTCAGAGCAATACAAGTTCAGAGGACACCAAAACAAAAAAACAACGGCCTGAGCGAAGGAGCTGAACTTCACTATTTAAAGGATGGGAACAGTCCTAAAATTAGAGCTCGCCTTACTCTTCCGCTGCGAAGAAAAATAGATCTGATAGGTTGAGTTGAGACTCACCTTTTTCTTGCTCGCCCACTTGATATTGATTAATAGAGTTTCCTAAGACACCTTCCTCAGGATGATTTAAAGCAACATTATGTAACGCTTGACAAATTGTGACAAACCTTGGATTTGTATTTACAACAGTGGCGTCGCACTCTGAAACTGTGGGTGGTGCTCAATCACATAAAGTGCCAACTTCTACACAATGTTGCTTTAAATACCATTTACATACCTCCATTATTTGGGGGTGATGGATACCTCAAAGCTTCTGGGAGTAAAACGTTTAAATAATGGCGTAGTTACGTATCATCGGGAGAGAAAGAAAATAAAGAATTACATAAAGAGAATATGTCTTTTTGGTGATCTGACTGTGACATTTTCATCCTACTGCCATTTGCCGTTCAGTCTTTTGTTGTCGTTTTTCAATTATGCATGAAGATATATTATGTTGTCTGCTAATACTAACTGCTCATACTTGACCACATTTTACTATAAAGCCACTCTCACCGCTGTATTTAGCCTTGAGGTCTGACTAACGTGCATTTCTTCCCTTATAAAACATTTCCAGAGCAGATATTTTAAAAGGTTTAAAACCTGCATTGTTTCCATTCATGTTTTCTTACTAACAGTCTTTTCCTTCCATTCCTTTTGCTGCAGGATTTCCGTGTTTACTTGTGAGAGTACACGATTGCATTCCTGTTGGATGTGCAACAAATTGCTCCTCGAGGAAAATAAAGATTACCTTGAACCTTGAACCACGTTCATCCTAATGTTCATGCATGAGAGCAGACAAATTGGTACCCGAACATACCAATATAGCTCCAAAGAACTGCTCCACAAAGAAATAATATAGTTTTTTTAATTCGTGCTCCTAGGGCCCAGTTTTGCATGTTTTAGATGTCTCCCTTCTGTCTGCTTCAACACATCGAATTCAAGTGATCAGCTCATCAAGTTCAGCTGAAGCCTGATAACGGCCCATTTATTTGGATCAGGTATGTTTCCTCAGCTACTCATTTATATCTAACCCGTTAAAAATCAAGTGTGAGAACACACTATATGATGAGTGGGACTCACAGAAATAAACTGCTTTAAGTTGTTCACATATTCTGGCCCTCCCGCTTTCCGCCTCTTGATTAACTCCGACAATCTCTGATAGGCCACAAATTCATTGAGAAATGTCTTTTTGCCGATCAGCTCAGCAACCAGGAAACTGTCCTCCCAGGAAACACCCATCATGAAGGAGAGAGGCATGAACACATAAGAGCAGATAAGCTGTAGACGAGACAGAGACATGAATGAGTCAGTGTTAGTGTTTGTTTTAGAGGAGCATTGGTGTATAAATGCTGCAGTGACAGGTGGTAGCATTACTGAGAAGCTGAGCTGTGGGCAGTCCAACATCCCGCCCAGCCAGGACAGAGTGGCATCAAAGAAGGCCAGCAGAGCCAGGAAGGCAATGAGGTTGACAACAACGTTGGCCACTAAACTCACAGCACAAGATGCACCATGGGATACTGCCTCTAACACGTTTGTACACGCTCTGAGGAAAAAAACCGAAGTTTGAAGGGTTATAAAACGTTCAATCTTAAGAACAGAATCTTATAAAAATAGACCGTATCATCTGCATACTGGTGTTGATGAGTTAATGTGATTTGAAATATTGACAGTTAAGCTTAAGCCAACGCAAATAAACCAAACATTTATTAAATAGACAACATTTGATTCATGGTCAGGTCTTTGCCACAGTTTGTATTGTGTATGCATGTGTTTACTATGTTTGTTTATTCTGTCATCTCCTACCCTGCATCCATTTTGAGATCCTGCCTGGCTGTAACTCTTGAGGTCTCCATTTCAGGCCAGAAAGTCTTGGCTATGGCGAGGGAGGCTGGGGCGGACATCACCGATGCCGCCAACAAGTGTGTTGCCTCAACCTCAAAACAGAGGAAGACATACATTTAGTGGTCAATCATTCAATTCCTGAAAGAGCTGTTAAAGTCCTGTGTACTCACTCAGGTGAGAGTCAAGGTCAGTGAAGAGTCTGTTAAAGGGAAACTCCACCAATTTTACACATTAAAACTTTGTTAACAGGTCGTGGGGAGTGTGTGAAAAAGTACAAAAAGCCTTTAGTTGCTTGTGAGGAAGATACATCTAATAAATGTGCTCAACTGATGTCATTTGGTGGCCAAGTTGCTTTGTAGAATAAAGAGTGAATACAAAGGCAATATCTATGATTCTGCTCCATCGTTTTTGATAATTTGATCATATAATAATGTTATAGGAGTGCAATGCTAGATCAGTGGACTGTTTATTAAAAAATCTGCCGTCTACGTTGCATAATCTTCAGGCTTTATTTTGAACAATGTTCTTGTTTTCTTGTATCATTTCATGCTTATTCTTATTCCTATGGTTTAGAGATTTAATCTCCAAATCAAATGTCTTTGCTTGACATTGCGCTCGTTGTTATAACAATTGCAAAAAAAACAACAAAGTTCATTGTGTGTTTGGTTAACCACACATGCTCTACAGTCACACCACTGATATTCCCAACCTAGTGTTGAAATGGTCACCAAAGAGCAATTTTTTGATGAAATAAAGCCGCAAACTGGACCTTCATCTTTCATATTTATCATTTCCTTAAATGAATTCTTAAATACAGGCTTAACTGTGATAACCTCAGGTATAAACCGTCCTCCTCTGCATCCGCCTCCTCACCCCGAAGGAGATGTAGGCTCCTAAAATGGTACCAGAGATGCCAGCCAAACCTCCTGTCATCACAGCATGGATCTCAGAGCGAGTTAGCTCAGCGATGTATGGGGCAATCAAGAGAGGAGCCTCTGTCTGGAAGAGAGAGATCAGGTTGATATGGGAATAGTGGATTTGGAGAATAATAATACTAATGATAATTGTATCCACCACTGAGTTGTTTGTTTGTTGTTTACTCTCTAAACTGTTATTTACCTGTCCCAAGAATATATTTCCAGCTGCAGTCATTGATTCGGTTGGAGACGTTCCCATTGTAACCTGCATTATGAATCCAATCTGAGGAATAAATGAAACCAATTAATAACCAAAGTGTGCACCCCCGTTGTGTCTTGAGAAGTCACAATTTGTCTGATAAATGGTTTGAATAGTTGATTTGGCTTCAAATACTCCTGTGTGTATTTTATCCTTCAACTACCTCACCTTGCAAATGAGCCAGGGCATGAAGCCAGTGTAGTAGAGGATGGAGATGACGGCGCTTAAGAAAACCAATATAGGCATCACCTAGAGAGAGTACGTGGTAATCATCATCATCATCATCATCATCATCACCCCTATACCTTTGATTGTGACAGAATCCAGATTACTAGCAGCAGCAATAAACTTCAATTGTTGTGGCACTTTTCCTCAGTTTTTCAGACTTTCCCTTTTTTATTTTGGCGAGTACAGTCGATCGTTGTTACATTTTCTCTTATCATATTTTTCATTTTACGTGGGTCACCTGCCAACATAATCTAGATTATCACCCTCATTTTTGTCCTTTATTTTTGCCACTGCTACCATTTCCCTGTTGCCTCAGTCTCGTCTGTATGCATCATGCTGCTGTGCGTCATACCTTGAAGACGAAGAAGTGGTCCGTGTAACTGGCTCCAAACACAAACTCTGACCCGGAGTTTGTGTATGACATGAAAATCTGCATGGAGGAGATTTTGATTTGTCAGAACCAGAAAAAAAAAAGACTGGAACCGATTGTTTTTTTTAAATACAAAACTTAAAAAATGAAGTAAAGAATCAGAAGTTATGTTTGTAAATGTTTCAGAACTACCAAAGCCCTAAACAGTCATGGGTCAAAAAGAATATCTCCTCTGTTTTCCCATGACAACCAGTTGAATTATCATGAAGGAATAAAAAATGTTGTTTTTCCCAAGATAATGACATGATTATGATTCATAAGACTGGACCATTACATACAAACTGCTCTGTGGGCTGGGTGCGAGGAGTTTCAAAGTAAAACCATATGAACCTTTATTAATTTTAGAGATCAAAATTATTTTTATGTACCCATTAATACTGGCAAAAATATAATTATATTCTAGCAGAAATTGATTGTATGCTTGCTTGGCATTCTGATTTAGTAAACATTAAGCAGTAAGTAATGAGAGGGAACAACCTTTTCTTTTCTTGTGATAACAGAGTCAATTAGCCCGTTATATCTGCATAACAAAGATCTCAAGAAAATGATCTCGTTATCTCGGGAAAACAACATTTATTTTTTAGAGGAAATGATGTGTTTGGCTGCTAGCTGTTCAGGACTTCTGTATTCACTAACGGAATTTAACCAAAAACAACAGATTACAAGAACAACAAAGGAAAGGAGGGAGAAAAAGGAAGTAAACAAGGAAGAAAACAGAAGAGAGAAATGGAAAAAAACAAGGAAGAAGAAATCAAGGAAACAATTAAGAAGAAAACTTTCTTAACTCCAGCCAGGTCATAACATTCATTCTGTTGCACTTCTACACCCCCTGCTGTTCCCCCACCACTCGCTCACCTGCTTCCCATTTTCCCTAATCAGCCTGGAACCATACAGTACTCTGGTTCATTTCACTAGGTTTCCATCTGATTGTCTATTTTGTATCCCCTCTAGCTTTCCAGTCTCATTTATTCCTTCCTGAGCCCTTGTCTGTTTCAAAGTCTGATGGCTCTTTGCTGACTCCGTCCCTGCTTTCATTGTGCCTCCGCTGATTGACTTCCTAGTTTTGACCTCTCCTTTTTTACTGGATTAAAGATGTTTTTTGTCTGTTCTGTGCAATGCTCATTACAAAAAACAAGAAATCAAGGACACAAAACAAGCACAAGCCTCTGAACAAAATATATATTTGTCTGTACGTAACCTCTGCTTGTTTTCCGAGCCACTGCAGTCCCCCTAGGCCAAATGTGGTCCTGAGGATCAGCAGACCAAAGATAAACTGTAGCCCAATCCCCCAAAGTAGAGTTCGCCAAGACCACTGCAAAACACATGTAAAAACACGTGTATATACATGATCAAAGATTTATTTGTCAGTGTGTGTGTGTGTGTGTGTGTTTGTGTGTATCCCTTACCCTGAATGGGTGTTTTGAGAACAGCATCATTAAGAAGATTAAAAGCAGCAAACCAAAGAAGGACACAAGCTGTCTGGTTCCTTGCCGGGCCGTGTCCAGTGCTAACCAACACACCACGGCCGCCAGCAGCAGCGCGTACATGATCCTGCAGAGGACGAAACACAGATGAGGCGAGGGGAGGAAGGACGGGACGGAAGTGGAGAAAGGCAGAGAGCGTCTGGACATCTGTCACATATCGGCAATAAGACAGCATGTGGTGGAGAAGTTGCAGGGTGACAAACTTTCCTCATGTACTCAGCTGCTGCGAGGATTAGACTGTGCTGACAGCCGCTCAGTCGACGAGATCTCAAAGATGGTGCCAGTTAGCAGTCGGCTTGGAGGAGCTTTATCAGCCTCATATATATTTGAGCAGCTATATACAATTAGAGCTGCTTTAAAATGCTTTGTCTGGCTTATGCAACTTCAACTTTTTTTTTTTATCACCCTGAAGGAAGTTTAGTTTGCAGACAGAAATAAAACATACTGAAGGTCACGCTAAAGAGGAAGCATGTAAGAATTGGCCACCTGTTGAATTCATACCCAAAATAACAAGGGGAGAGCGTCACCAGACTAACCGCTAACTGCTGCCTAAAGATGGCTCATTTGCGAACAAATCAGTTTGAAGGGACGACTCTTTAACGCTAACAAACTGACCTGATTCCACGTTTCACTTCTCCCTCATTCGTTCTTTCGCTCTCACAGACGAGTCGCTGTGTTGTTCACTGTTTAGTTATCAGAGTGGTGAAGAGGACTGAGAGCCAGCCAATCGTATGCTGAGTCTAAGACACTGTCGTCGAATTTTAGCCATTGAGAAACAGGAAAGCATAGCAACCGTTTCCATGAAAAAAAAAACAACCATTTCATTTCTTTCGTAGCTCATCGTTCTCGTTCAGTCAGTCAGTCACTCTTGGCTTAGTGAGCGAGCGTGAATATACACATTATCCATTGTTGTGTTGTCTAGAAGTACATATAATCATGAAGTTGCAGCTATGTATTGGCCTTGAACTACAGTGTTATGTTGAAACAATATGAAAGATTCTCCTGCCGAACTGAATCTCGACATCGAACGATGAAATCCACCTCTACTGCTGCCAGCTGTGGTTGCCGTTAGTTGAGCAGAGTGAGCCAGACAGAAAAACAGGTCACTTTAGGTCACTTTTCAAAATAACACGTTGCATATATTAATGATAAATCCTTCCATCCTAAAAGTTTTCCACATTTTACAACGGTTTAAAGATTTCTTCGGATTTTCTTACCCACTGTTGTTTTTTTCAAAATCTTCATTAGTATATTTCTCTTTTAAGCTTGCATTCTAAATTAAAGATGCAATATGTACTTCACTAACATCAACAGAATGTGAAGGAATGATAGTTTTGACATTATGATCTCTATATATTGTTTTACAAAGCGAAATAAGCATGCTGACCAGCTCGCCCCGGCTAGTTACGTACCCTACTCACCTCACACAGAAGTCAAGGAGAAATGGCAAAATCAACACAGCCTGAGCAAATCAACAACATCCGGCAGGCATGGCTCTCTGCTTTTGAAACGCTGCCAGTGGGCTATGAAGTCGCACTGGGGGACGGAACAAAATAGCGGCGCACACGGCAGGTAACAAAGAATGATTATATAGAGCTGAAATTAACTGCATAATAGAGAGACGGAGTTGGCCTTTAATGGCTGCAGGAATAAAAGAAGACTTCGTTTCAAGCATCTTGCGGACGGAGGCCTGAAGGAATGAGAGGTGGGTGAGAATCTTTAACCCCACGGTCACATCTTTATTAACCTAATTTGTTTAATGCTTGTTATATTGCTATAATATGCGTTATGTCTACATTGTGTCTTTGCCTCACCTTTTGTTTTTTTCTCGGGGGTTACTGCCTCTTAAGTGCCCTTGAGCTACTGCAATTACCTTACTTAATGTGCGCTGTGGCACACTCGGCACTTCCTCTCACACTTTGCCATCAACTGCTCTTGTTTCCTTTTATGCTGCCCTGTTTGAATTCAGTACTCATGCTGGTTTGAACAATGAATTTCGTCAGTCTGAGGACTTGTCGTTGCCAGGAGACCGGAAAAAAACACTCAAACTTCCTGAACTTAAATTATATACATTAGTTCAAGCTACCAAGGAGGATTTGGTCAAAGGCTCTCTCCTAACTTGGATTAAGACGGTATGGGTCCTGTGAGGTTATATGAATACTTTTAATCTTGCTGTATCTGTGTTTTGTTTCATCTCTCTTCTGATTTCCTGTCTTCTATTACACATAATAAAAGTACTGAACACTTTGGATAGTATAAACTGTTCATAGTGTCCATTATTCTTTACAGATCCTTTGTATTTATGGACTCTTTAGATGTTATATAGCTATTAAAAAACCTCAAACTGTAAATTCACCTTATTCTTATACTGTTACTGCAATAATACTAATTTAGACAGATAATTGATGAATATGGGATGTATAACTATAGCGACCTCTACTTCTCAATTAGTTGTATCGTGCTGGCCTAAAAATGAAATAAATGAATAAGTGAATACATGATTAAATACATAAATATATAAATCAGACAGGCTCTTGTGCATACTGAAAACCAGTTATGATGCTATTACACTGCATCCTTCCTAATTTTCCACCCTGTTAATATTAATCGAACTGAACAACAAGTAGATTTCATGAATGTCAAATGTGCGGTTTCTGAAATGTATAAAGTCTTTGAACATTATATGTTATGAAAAGTGTAAACGTAGGGGTAAGACTTGAGAATTTGTGCGTTGAAAATGTTGTGCACGTTCTTCTCTCAAGCGAAAACAGGAAACGAGGAGAGAGAGGGAAAAAAAAGAGTCATCGATCACACTTACTCACTTGTGCACAAACAACATTTGAGCAGCATCTCATTCTCACCATCTCATCCGAAACCAGCATCTGCTGAGAAGATCTCTGATTGGATAGAGCTCCTCCCACATCCGGTCTCCATAGCGTTCCATCAACCAATCCCAGACCAGGAAGAATACTGTGAGCAGGAAGATGACCAGCAGCCCGACGGCCCGGTGGAAGTTCAGGACACACGCTGCTATCACTATGGCAGTGGAGCCTGGAGCACATTTAGAATTCAAATTAATTATATTCCACTGTGCTGGCTTCAGTTGACATCGGTGAATTATTCTAGTAAATGTCTTATTTGCTGCTTCATAGTCTCAGGTTAGAAATACAGGATAATGTTCATATTGAGCTTGAATATGAAACCTAAACACAACCTCAAAATACAAACCTGACTTATATAAACCAGTGTCTCTACACAGTTCTCTCACTCTTTTGTACTGAAGACAAACACTACCAATAAATCAAATACAACAAGGATTCATCTTACCCATGAGGAGGTCTTGTGTGTTAAAAGGTTAATTTCACATTTAAAACTTGTTTTTATATTTAGCTTCCTCGTCTTAAGTCTTCCAACGATACAGCGTGCATTGATCTGTGAGTGTGAATGTCCTCTGACTTATGAAAACTGAATTAGAACAAGAATGCACAATTTTAATTGCAGTCTGTTTATATGAACAGCAGCATAAGCTGTCCTGAGAATGATGCAGTTCAATATTTAGCACTGATTTGATTAACAAATAATGAGTTAGTGGTTGAGGAACACAAAAAACATTGTCCTCATGATATATCTCAAAGTTGGTATGAGGGTGTATTTGTTTCTTTGGCTGAGCCAACGGTCTGAAAAATTGAAGTTTTCGTCTTCAGAGGTGCTGAAAATGTACAAAACCTCTCACAGCGGTGGGACCTGTAAAGATGGTGCAATTTTCTGAAAAGCAGACGTATCTCTAAAATATTTATAAAAAAGGACAAAGGGGTCTCTATCGGACTGACAATGCAACATAATGTGTTTCGTGAGGCATATCCAGCTGTATGTTGTGTTATTACCTTCGGATCAATACAGTATTGATCACTCCATACCACTAATTGCTGCATCAGCAAATGCATCAGTGTGTGTGTGTGCAGTCTGATAAGTATTGTGATAAGCACACACACATTTTCAACATGTGTTCTGTGTTAACAATTGCTAATTAGAAAATGTTCTGTCTCTTTTTCTCTGTCTTTTACACACACACACACACACACACACACACACACACACACACACACACACACACACACACACACACACACACACACAATGTCAATACGCTCCGAGGCACAGAGCAGCTCCGCTATAACCAGCGCAGCTAGTTTGCAAAGACAAACTTAACAGCCCTTCACAAGGCGCCCTCACGCAGACGGAAAGTCCTCAAGCAAGAATAGTAAAATTGATTTTTCACTATAGGTAGATGTGGAAATTTTAATCCTGTGTGGCTGCAAAAATCAAAAGTACCGAACAAAGAAAAATCAATTGTACAAGAACAGAGGACACACACTTTACTCCAGTAAACTGAGAACATGATGAGAGGCTCCTTCATGCTGCACATTTAAGGAGGGAGCTATATGCTGATGCTCAGGTTCATAGTAACACACTGTTCAGCATGTGGAGGCCAGACAGAGAGCTGTAGCCATTTAGAGGTTACACTTTAACAGATGCTAACAGAGATACTCTACCTGCTGCTAAAATCAGGTGTATAATCAGGCGGATTTGTTCTCTGTGCTCTGCCAAACAGCTCTGGAATGCCTCCATTTTCTTCTCCAGCAAGCTGGGCACACATTAAAAGAGGTGGGGGGTGGGAGAGATAAGAGGGTTAGATAAGGAGAGGGGACATAAATGTTACATCAAAGGGGGACGAGAGGACGGCTGCTGATGAAGAGGAAACAAAGAGAAAAGACCTGACTGAGAACGAGAACAAGACAACCTTGTGTTCTGTCGCTCTGTGTTTCTGTGCGCGTCGTCTGCGTCATCAGAAGGACTGTCCACATCAATGTGTATCTGATGCTGCTCCTGTCACACACACACACACACACACACACACACACGATGATATGACGATTAATAACATTACAACAGGTTGCTTGCACAGTTTCACGTAAATCTAAATAGGAGACCTTTTTATTCCTGTGTTCATGTGTCTCAGTTTGTAGAGGTGTCTCTGTGTGTACATGTCTCTTTGCATACATGTCTGTGTGTGTTCAGGTGTGTCTGAAGGTCTGAAACAAACTTGCGTGTCCCACTGAGACTAAAAACACATACCGACAAACTGCACCATGTTTCTTTGCAATAATTCAGAAAATGTGTTATAACTCGATTTCCCAAAACTATTTCATGAAACTATTTGAATCGTCTTAAATGAGTGACCTTCTGGACTGCAGGGATTCTGAAATGTTTCCGGTTTTCCTTTTTTTTTTTTTTTTTACAAATACTGTCATTCAAGAATACCTTGAGAAACGAAGTCTCCATTCAGCTCACATGTTTTGCTTACCTCTGACTCAAAGGCCACATTGTCTTTCCCAGTTTTTTGACTCTTCTTCTCTCTCTCCTTCAGCTCCATTCTTTTTGCTGCTCGTGGAAATTCAAACTCTGTCCGGGCTGCTGCGAGTGTTTTTTTTTAAAGACACCTGTCCTGTTCTTTTCCCCTCCCATCCGCCCTCCTTCTGTTCATCTATGTCCCTCCCTTTTTTCCTTCCTGCTCTTCTCTGTTAGTTTTCAGGATAAGGTGGATAATCCTGTCGTCAAATGTGTGACAATTTCCAATATTTTCTTTCTTTCTTTCTGTCTTTCTCTTCTTCTTTCTTTCTTTCTTTCTTTCATTAAAACACACACATTGATTATAATCTCTGTTTGGCTAATGTCTAACTGTCATCAGGTTAAAGGTCATTAAGGGATTAGCTCAACACACACTCACACACACACACACACACACACACACACACACACACACACACAAATGTGAATTAAAGTATGTAGTCGAGTCATGCAGGGGGGGGGATTCAGTTGCAAACAGGAATTTGTTTGGCACAAAGTATCCAAAACTGGACCACACACCAGTCAGAATGACGCGGATCATTCACTTGTTCTATCATTCTGTAATTTCCTTTCACCCCTCCACAGCCCTGAAGATCAGTGTGTGCCTACACAATGTCCCAATGTTTGCAAGAGTAGAGACTGTCTCTCCCTGTCGCTCTTAAATAAATTATCGTCACAGAAACACTCACCTCCTCTCTGGAAATGAGTCCTTCCTCTGACACGGCATCTGCATCTTTGACAAATGATGTATCCCAGCAGCCACTAGAGAGCACTAGTGTATAATTTCTCAGAACGACATGGCTGGTATGCAGAGGTTAAAGCAGGTTCATGTGAGTCCACTTTATAATATTAATATACACTGAGCGACACACCAGGGGCTCTATTTTAATGCTAGTATGCGCTTTGTAGTGGAAACCTGAATTATCAAAACAAAACAATCATGTATGGGAAATTAGACAATACATGACCTCCAGTCACAGTAGAACCTGACCTGCTAACGAGGAACACTCAACAGAGATTACTGTCATTTCACTTGCTGAAAATCCTGAGCAAGCAAGAGATTATTTAAGACATCGTCCCCTTTCTAATGCAGAAGGACAGTCATCTGTTTTACATTTGTTCTGAGGGATTTCCAGAACCTTTCCCTCATGGGAGTGCGGTATCAGCTTAGTTCAGACAGGATACTGTCATTCAGTCATTCATTTGAAATAGAAGGAGAAAAAAAATCAAACACCTCCCTATTTCACTAAGGACTCGTGGGGCCCACTGAAGACTTATATCCACTATCACTTTGATGTAGCCGTTCCAGATGTTAAAACAATTACTCAAACTGGAGCCAAGAAGCTTGAACAAAAGCGAGGACAGAGCTCGGAAGATTTTGTCAGACGGTCCCTGCATCACGAGCCAAAACCCTCACGGTTTGACAAAGGAAATAAAACACTGCACACTGGTTTGGCTCGTGTGTTGTTTTCTGTATGCGCTCAATGCGTCCAGTGTTTTAATCGTGACTCCATCTCTTTGTCGCTCATAGCTCTGGGGTAAAAGCAAGATACAAAACCCCACTGTGTATTTTAGGACTCCACATGAATAAATCATAAATTTCAATATTCCTTTTGACCCTTTTTTTGAACCTGAAGCAGTTTCCATACATAAACACATGATCTGCATATTTCAAAGGCGATTATGATGCGACGACAGGTGGTTGTGATCACCTGAATGTCATGAGTTTCAACTAGTCAAGAAATCAATTCATCAATACGCAAAGAATAACTACAAATGCAAGAATTTCACTTTTTTTAACATCAGTATAACGTTAAAACTTTCATCTTGGGCTTCCGTAATTCGCGGTGGGCATAACATAATATAAAACTGGAGTGATTAAAGCTGAATCCATAGTGTGATGATGACAACAGCTGATTGTGATCAGACATAAAGGAACAGCGATCGAACAATCAGGGCCAAACATCTTACAATAAGATGTTGCGTTGCCAGGGGAACTGAGTGACGTCACGCGGAAAAATATAGACTGGCCACATCACCGAAGGGAATCAATACATCTTCCAACACAGAAGAGAGAATCCACCTATGAATTACATCGAACTTACTATAAATGTTGTAGTTGTACATTTCAGATTTCTTTTTTTTTAAATTTGTGATCTAATTTTATTTTGAATCTCAAACCCTGGAGCTGTTCCTAGTAGACATAAGACGTGTAGAGGACACAGATTCTCAGTGAGCCTAGGCTCATAAAAACAACAAAAAAAGCAACACATCTTAAAAAACTAACTTTGTTTTAAATGAAGTCAGTGGGTCGACTCGAGGAAAAGCATCCGAGGCTTTGAGTTTTGAAGAGCCGCTGTGTTTACGTTTGCAGATGATGACTTCCTGTACAAACTCATCCAGACAGCACACAAAACCTTCTCCATGTCACTTAAAAATAAACCCGTGGCGTCAGTACGTACAGGATGCAGACACTTGTAAAGCTGTGATTTGCATTTTGCATTTATCACATCAAACATTCTGCATGATTTGCACAAGAAGCTAAATATGCATGTCATAGTATAATATGCTCACAGTGCCGGATAAAACACATTGTGACTGTTGCTTTGTCTGCCTGTGACAGATGGTTAAAGGGGGTGATTACATGTTTAAAATGTCAAAGACCTTTAACGTAGGTTACCACCTCTGTCAGATTGCCAAAGGAACAGAGTAATTTGAATATTATGTTTGGGGAGACAATGTTTTTAATTGATACGCCCACTGTGTTCTGTGCGTTCACTCCGCTTTTCCGAGGCAGCCGTCCTCCAGATTGGTTGAGACACAGACAGGGCTCCATAATTACACTCCTCTATTCAGCAGCACTGCCTGTGCGTCAGCACAAACGTCATATTGGAGCTGCACATGGGGACAGGACATCGGAGAGAGGGAGCAGGAGGAGAGAGGAGAGGACTCCTCACAGCTGTGCTGGGTTGTTGCTGCTCACAGGCAGATGTCCTGTCATGCTCTGTCTCTCACATACAAGGTGAAGGATTGAGGAGGAGTAGCTCTGCTCTTCAGCGGCTGTGAGAACACAGTCACTCAAAGGGTGTGTTAGAAATGCAGGAGATGTATAGCGGCGGAGTGACGGGCATGCAGCCGTGCAGCTTCCAGTCTGAGATGACAGATTATTGATTCAGGTCGGGCTTGGCTGGGAGCCCCATATGATTATGAAATATGGCCTAATGATTTAATAAGGTGACGCTTCGTCTAGTACACGCCAGCTAAAGACTTGATGATTGGTGATTGATCCCTCTTTCTTTCTTGTTCCCTCGCTCTTTACAGTGGAAGCCCACTCAGCATCAGAATAACTATTGGATGGTTAGATGTGCTACAGCACATTGTTTAAAGGGACATACAGGGTTTTTTAGACGATTCACTCTCTCCTGTTCCAGAGCACAAGACTGGAAATGTGGCACTTCTTGACTACCTAAATTCAAGATAAGGAGCTCCTCCAGACAGCTTTGTTTTTCATCCAGGTCTACTGATGAAACGCCCAGCATAACAACCAGACGATAATGATGATTATAATGACGACGACGGTGATGATGATGAGAATGATTATGGCAATTAGAGCCTGTAAATTGATAGCCCCTTATATCTCATTTGCTGGCATAATCTGAATCCTGCTAGTGGATAAATTAGATAACCCTCCCCGGCGCAGGAGCCTTCTGCACGTATCCCACCTCCCCCACCCCCCTCCACCTGACAAGGACGTTCAGGACTGGAGGCGAGGCCGGAGAAGAGGAACTTTTAACAGAGGAGAGGTGAGGTCACACACCGCTCCTGTCAAGGAAGCCTTGCTGGGGTGCCCTTGAGCAAGACACACCTGTGCTCCAGCACCTGACCCCTTCACCCACACCTTCCTGGCAGCAGAGGGGGGAAAAAAGGAGCATTTCCCTGAGGAGGGGATCAATGAGGCATCACGTTATACATGATGTGCTCTGCTGCTGCTGCTGGTGATGTTGATGGTGGTGGTACCCTTCCTCTCTCCTCCTCCTCTCTCCTCCTCATGGCTGCTGCCTCCATCCATGCGAGCTGCGCGCGCGGGACGGACGCACGGCACGGCACGGCAAAAGCTCTCCCATCCTGCCTGTCATTCATCCTGTATCCACCCAAATAGGCTAACCACCACCACCTCCTCCACCACCACCACCTCCTCCTCCTCCCTCCTCTCTCGTCCACACACAGAGAACATTGTGTCGAGGAGGCTCCGGTCAGCGCGCGCGTCAGCTGACAGAGAGAGAGAGAGAGAGGGAGAGAGAGAGAGAGAGAGAGAGAGAGAGAGAGACTCCTTGGCACACACCCGTCAGTGTGGCAGTGTGATTTTGACTGACTGGCTGACTGACGGGGGATTTGGAGGAGGCTCACAGGGAGAGAAAGGGACGACACACATTCTCCTGATTGTCTTTTTTCTTCCTCCTCGCTGTCTGTCACCGCTGTCACGGCCGATGGTTTTTTAGACCTGCGCCGCCTGCATCCACCTCGGCAATCGGGATTTTACTTTTTTATTTCTTCCCCCCGCCTCCTTGATTGGCCGAACCGGGGCTGATCCCAGCCAACCTGGGCCGGGCCGCGGGGGCTGTTCAGCGAGCCTTATAGCTGAAGTTGGCACCCGAGATGAGCGCCTGGAGACCCGGGAGCGAGGCTCTCACCTCGCCGGGGAGAGGGTCTTGGTCGTGGCGGTGCTGCTGGTGGTGGTGGGTTATGGTGGTCGGGGTGGCGGTGGGCTCGGGAGATCCGTGGCTGTCCGCGGAGGCTTGCCCGTCCTCTTGCGTTTGCAGCAGCAACCGGATCTCCTGCGTGGATCCGGAGCGGGGTATCAACGCATTCCCCGTCCTGCAGACCGAGGCGGAGATGGAGAACATCACCGACATGTGAGTGCACCTCCAAATCTTCATATTTCATCAGCGTGGTCGCATTTTTCACAACACTTTACCCAATAAAGCAATGCCACCCTCTGCCCCTCAGCTGCGCCTTGGAGCCCGAACCTGCCTTGATTTTTCTCTATTTTCTGCACCGAATTTGAATCTCACGCGTCTATTTGCGGTGTATTCACACGTTTCTGTGCTCAGATATAAATACGAGTGCCGCTCATCTATTCGGCATGGGTTCGGCTCCGACACGATGTGTAACCTACATTGCATAACAGACTTTTATTGCCGTCATGGGGGCACATCAGCAGCACGTTTGTAGAAGGGTAAGCAGTCGAGGTGGATGGAGTTTATCCCGACAATCAGACAAAGCCCTGTGTGTGTGCGGGCGTGTGCGTGCGTGCGTGCAGCTACGCGTGCGTGTGTGTGTGGAGGGAGACACGCACACCAGACACCACTGTCCAAATATTAGCACAGACACTTCCCCAAGATGGCTCATATGAGTGGGTTTAAATGAACCACAGGCGCGGAGAGAAAATCGATGATGAGGTGGAGAAATAAAAAAAATTTTGAAAAAAATGCAGACGCGTCTTTGAGCGTTTCTATCAGGGAGCAATCAGAAACAGGAGATTAGAAAAAAATTAATTGCTGCAATATCTTTCTTGGCACAGATTGAACGGCCTTGTTGATAATGACTTGTCGGGGATGAACTTGGAGAAGCCTTGGACGCCGACGAAATGAGCACACAAGCAATCTGGTGAAAAGCATCCACAGAGTGCTGGGCTAATGCAAACAGACACATCACTCCAAACGACCTTGCCAAATAAAAAAGAAAAAAAGAAAAAAGAAAGATAGAGGGAGGTTATCGTGTCCCCTGCTAGTGTTAATTGGTTAAACGTCCTGATTTTTTAAAACCATTTCATGACATCTCCTCTGAAGAACACACAGACTGAGAGAGATTACACTCAACCACAGTTCTGTGTGTGATGGATGTGTTTGATATTAAAGTCCAACTGATCATATTTAGTGTTAGAGGTGCTGAGAATTTGTCTGACTGGGTGTTGGCTCTCTAAGAAAACAGATTAACAACACAGAAAGTTGATTTAGCCTCTAATAATGGTAATAATAATAATAAAATATGCTTCACAGTGCTGATATATCTGCCCAGAGGAGATCTCAGGAGATTTAGGCTAACAGTGGGTGTAGTAACTCCAAAACTGAACTCCTCCCTGCAGTGAGAGGTTCATCCAACCTGACCCAGAGCTGGATGTGTTCATGCACCCGAAGGCGTCATTATTCATCTCGATCTGGAAACGCCGTCCGCTTTTTCTGACTTTATGGCTGATTTACAGATAGTTACCCTGCTGACAGTGAAGGTGTAAATGTTGATTTGTGGAGTATGACAGAGATTGTCGATCAAAATGGAACTGATTCTTTTGTGAGACTGCGTTGAAGATGCTGCTCTGAGAGAGAGAAAGGGGTTTAGCTTCAGATGAGAAATGCTGACATTCTGGGTCAGCTGCTTTAATTATTAAAGCCGCATTTTAAACTGTACTGTACTCCTATTTTTCTTGCAGTGTTTTTTGTGTGTGTGTGTGTTTTATTTGATGTTGACGGCAGAGAGCTGAGGGGAGGTGACTCGCAACAGAAGTCCCCTCGTCAAGCTCGAGCCGGGGGTCGTTGATGCAACACAGTGTTTTCTAGCTCCTCCAGGGGCCCAAAGTCTTTATTTTTTTTTTTTTGTAAAGGAGGGCCAAAAAAAAACAAGCACCTATTGTCTGAAGATTTATGGAAGCCCTGTGAGCCAAATGAGAGAGAAAAAAAATTCTGGCGATTCCATTTCCTAATTGTTTCCCCCTCTTGTGTGTTTATGACTTAAGAAATATATTAAACTAAAGATGCTCTGCCAGGATAATCCTTCAAAGTTCCTACATCTCTCTTGCATTTGTGCCTCGGGGCTTCCGTAGCCGTCGGATCGCAAGTTCCCTGAACTGACAGATTCCTGCGCTGAAACTGTAAGACGCGATTAATAATTAGGGATCCTGCATTTTTAAAGAGTGTTTTAACCTCGCAAAACATTCAACAGCATATAGAAAGGCTCTCATTTTTATTATGTTTAAGTCTTTTTTTCACTATAAAAAAACGTGTGTGGGCCAAATCAAACATTATGGTGGGACAACTTGTTCTAGTCTGGACCCCAGAGGCCACCGGGACGAGCCTATAACATATTTTGTGACTTACATTGACTCAAATTTTAATAGTTTAGTGTAAATTTAGAGTTGAGAGACAGCGTATCATCGTGTATATGTCGTGATTGGCAAGAAAGAATAATCCCAGACTGACGGCTGCTCACTACGAAGGTCATGCAGGGAGTCAATAAACCTTTTTCCCCCCTCAGTTACGTGAGAAAGATCATTTAATGACCTTGTGAGACAAACAGTGAGACTGAGGACGCGGCGGCTCTTACAGTCTGTTCCCTCTTTAGATTCAGCTCATTCTGGGTTTCTTTACACCCAAATGTTCAAAAACATCTGCTGCGATATTTGAATGGTGCAGATATCACTGTGTTTGATTAGCCCACAGTCGTCTCCCGCTGACCCTGTGACAGATCTAATGCCTTGCTCAAGTGCAGGAGAGAGATACCGGCACCAGACCCCCCCCCCCCCCCCTGTGTCCCATTTATCAGCTGTGGCCCCCTAATTATATGGGCTTGTTATGTTCCTTTGTCTCGCCCAAACGCCTCTTCTTGTTTGTGCCTCCCTCCGTTTACAAATGAGCCCTCTGACAGACGCTTGTATCTCCCGACAGCTACATCGCCAACCAGAGCACCTTCTCCTCCATCAACGACAAAGACCTGCACTACTACAAGAATCTCAGGAACCTGTAAGTGTTTCACGCCTCATTTACACTGTGGACCACCGCACGCTCAAGGCTTTTTGTGTTATTCTGCTGAACATCTCAGGGCCCCAAGAAGCACGCAGCAAGCAAGAAAAACGAACAGCGTCATTACATTTTATTTGCTTTATTACAGTCGAGTTCACGAGGAGTATTGAATGTCTTTATTGATGTTTGTCCTTCTTTGCCCGGGGGCGATGTGTTGTCCACGTCCTGCTGTGTTAATGGCACCGTCCCCGGCTGTGCTGCGCTATGCATCTGCGTCTCATTTTATCTGCTAATCTAAAACAGGAATTGTCTACCAAAGCAGCCGCTGTCTTGCAGCGTAATAATGTGTTGAGTGGAGAGACTACTTAATTTTCCAGCCAATATCCTGTTCGGTAGACGGATTAGCAACAAAGCAAGCTACAGCACCGCAAGTGTTTATGCTTTTAATTGTAGTGGGGAGGGGGAACAGACGAAACTGGAAAATGCGGGCAGGATGTTTGTTTGAACCCGGAACGACACCTGCCCCATGTGTCCGCACACACTCACAGTCTGCACAGTGTTAACTATTTGAAAGAATAAAAACTGTCTTCCGATCGGTGAAAGGAAAATCTCAGTTGTGTCAGATGAGCTCAGTCCGTCAGAGAACATCTGTTGGGCCAAACTTTTCAGATCAGATAATGACGTCGTCTCACGTCAGCCGCCGAAGGACACGCGCTCTCTGCACCTGGCTCTCACAGTGCTGAGTAATATAAAAAGCACCTGACTCTTTAAACTGTTTTTCTGCACGTGACAAGGCTTTTTTATGATTATTATATCGAGACATCTGTTACAGTTATATATAAAAAGATAAATGCGAAGGCGTCGCTCTGTGGCAGAGTTGTGAGTGTGCCTGAGCAGCAGACGGAGTTTTTAATTGGGTCATTTTGCATAAACTCCCCTGGATTACTGAGGGAAATCTTTAGTTTTTTTTATGACTGATTTATTTTGCCAGGAAGGACGAACCTACATTTATCAGGTTGTCAAATAAAAAACAACTATGGTGTAGAGCCTCATGTGCAGATTACTAAAACATTTAAAGACCCCTGCTTGCTGAATTATGTTCAAGGTGCCATCAGCTGTAGAAAGGAGCAGCTTTACTGCTCTCACCAGAGAGAAAAGACTTTTGTTATCTGACTTACTTCCATGTCTCACTGCTGCAAATGTATTATTTTGTATCTTAAAAGTGCTGAACACTTGCATGACTCGATATAGATACATTCAAATAATACAAATCTCATCTATACACAAGCAAAACAAAGCTGATAATAACATAATAATCATTTGCAGTTACAAAAATGAAGAAAGAATGAAGATATAAATGGATTTTATATAAAGATTCAAACAAGAAGGTTGTATAGTATCTTCAGATTGATACCACCAGCATTTTTTCTAGGCAGCGTCATTCATTTAATTCGATTTAATGACAAACCAGATGAAGTAAACAACTCATTTGTCTTTACGGTCATAATAAAACCGTACAGCAGCTGTTAGAACACAACGTTTTTAATGTATATCACCATTTTACACTAAATTTTCTAAAGAAGGAAACTTTAATTGATGGTGAACTTGTCAAATTTTTGGAAAATATAATAAACAGCAACCATATACTCGAATTCTTTGTCGCCAGTGGAGAAAGTCCCAGACAGAAATCACTCCGTTTTGTGAGTTGTTGAGTTGGAGAGACGTAATTAACTTTGTGAAACGTTGCCTATGACAAATTCCTAATTGTTTGGGTCTTCTGGTAAATTCGGCAAATGTTATACATTAAGTTCTTTCTTTATTTGTGTAGAAAACACCATGTCCTCTATACTCACACAAGCCAGAATTAAGATATTATAGTAGCAATGTAAGTTAAATTAAACAATATATTAATGTGTTACAGATTAGTCATTTTGGGTTGCCATGAGTGTTTTCACCGGTGTGTACACTTTTCACTTATTAGAAACCAAACCACATATGTTTTCTCAGACGTTGTTGAGAGATGATCAGGACCCTGAATTCATGTGTTTGCTGTTGTTGGTGTGACAGCTGTCATTGATAATTGTGCTGTTCGTGATGAGCGTGACTAACGATTGCTGCCGCGTCTGTTTCTGTGTCAGAACGGTGACCAACAGCAGGCTAACGTACGTGTCGAAGCTCGCCTTTCAAACCAACCTCAAACTACAGTACCTGTGAGTAAAAAACACATCCTGTCCACTTGTTGTACATCCTGTGACATTTATAGATATGTTTTATTGTGTTCTTGTTTTAGTGAAATCATAATGTAAAGAAGATTTATTTGTCGCATTATTAAGAGAAAAGTAGTCATGGCTGAGAAATAGATGGACATGACCTCTGGCTCAGGTTCGGACTGAGCAGGGTTTATAATTGATCTTGAGATCTTGTCAACATAATTAATATTTGATACTGATTGTACTGATCGAATGTACCACTTAAGATTAATTGTCACCATCTCTAGAAGGGAAAAACTGTTAATGAGAAATAATAACGCAGGATTACTTGTTCCGTCTGCTGCGGCATCATCCGGACAGTTTTTCTCGTGGCGCACATGTCTACGATAATCTGGTTCCCTGATGTTTGGCTTCATTTCCAGGAATCTGAAAGATAACAACCTGTCATCACTGTCCTGGAGGATATTCAGACACCTCAACATCTCTTATCTGTGAGTTCAGAGCAGCCGCCTCTATCAGTCTGTCCATCTCCATGTCTGTCTGTCTGTTCTGTCTCTGGTTTACCTCCCGGTTATCATCGCAGTGTATAAACATATTCATATAGCATCTTCAGTGTCACCTATAGATTTCTGCTGTGAGGTTTTTGAGGTTTGGGGTTTACTGCAGCCGGCAGCTTATTTATGTATCTCTCTATCTCTCTATTTATTTATTTGGAAAAAGGATGGAGACCACCAGGGCTCGGTGTGATTGGTT
This sequence comes from Sparus aurata, assembly GCF_900880675.1. Lineage (NCBI taxonomy): Eukaryota > Metazoa > Chordata > Actinopteri > Spariformes > Sparidae > Sparus > Sparus aurata. The sequence continues at coordinate 29,813,017 of NC_044191.1, forward strand.
TTGACACCTGTCAATAATCGCAAACATGCCCCCCAAACACATCCTTTAAGTCTCTCCGTACTGTAGTAAATGCTAAGTTTTGCTTTGCTGTCAGGGATGACGATACACCAAACATTAACTGAAGAACAGCAGAAACCGCTTGGATCGTCTGGATTTGTAAAGATCAACACCTCATTGGTTTTTACTGGTTCTTTCCGAAGACAGCTTGACTTTATCCTGGTGGCTTTTTGCACGCCAGCGTTACACAAGTTCAAACAATATTCACCAGAAATAAAGATTGCGGCGTTAAACAATTAAATTCCGCCCTGGAGGGAGTCGATAATGAACAACAACATCAGGATTTTTTTCAAATTTAAGTTTCTCATGTCTGTCCCTAGTAAACCCTCCCCCCAAACCAATCAATAAAAGATCTCTGATAAAGAACATCAGTCCATTCGTGCACACAGGATGCGTGTCTGGAAGTGCAGCTGCAGGCTTTTGGACTGCCGGCCCCGTGCTGTAGAGGGCTGTTGCGATGTTGCCTTTGAATTCAGTGATCGAAATCGAAAGCTAATTTTCAGGAGAAAATTGCATGTTTTTTTAATGTGGCTCGATACCGTTCGTCAACTCCAAGCGGACTTTGAGAGAACTGAATAGTTTCACATTTGGGGGAAATACACGTATTTACTTTCTTGTGTAGATTTAGAGGAGGAGATCGATAACACTGCCCAATCTGATTGTTAAATAAAGAGCTGAAGACAAGAGCCGGTTAGCTTAGTTTAGCATAAAGACTAAACGGGGGAAAACAGCTCGCCTGTTTACAAAGCTGCCCACCAGCACCACGTAGTTTAATCTGCACAAAAAACTCACGTGTCCAAAAAATTACACATTAATGTTTTACCAGGGGTTTTGTGCCGGACTATTTTTTGGCTAAATGTACTGACTTCCTGTAGTTCATTCTCCCAGCCAAGTAAAACATCACAACAACTTGTTCTTTGGTTTTGAAAGTGAAACATAACGTGTCACGAATCAACCTTTAGAGTCGCTGGTGGCTGGATTTTGTTGCCTTTGGACAGAGCCAGCTAGCTGTTTCCCCCTTGTCTTCTGTCTTTATGCTAAGCTAGGCTAATTGGATGCCGGTGGTAGCTTTGTATTGGAAGAAACAGACAGGAGAACTGGAATAATCTACATCCCATAACTCCCATAGAAGAAAACAAAAGGAGCGACTTTCCCAAAAAGTTGTCGCGTAATTCGGCTATCGCTTCGTTTTTTTCAAAATCTAAGCTACTCACTCTTCTTGACTGTGTGTGTGTGTGTGTGTGTGTGTGTGTGTGTGTGTGTGTGTGTGTGTGTGTGTGTGTGCAGGATCCTGTCAGGAAACCCTCTGCACTGCTCCTGTGAGAACATGTGGATCAAGCTGTGGTTAGGAGAGGAAGCAGACACCCAGGAGCTGCGCTGCATTGAGGATGGAGGTGTACGCAAGCTGCTGTCCAGACTGACACTGCCCAACTGTGGTGAGGACACACACACACACACACACACACACACACACACACACACAGTTGGGAGCTGGAAAAGACATTCACAAGCAGAGTGAAGTGTTAAGCACCTGGAGGGAAACAGAAATCCTAATGGTTTCCAAATCTTTGTTTGGATTGCGTGCATTCTCATGTGTTTCGCATGTTTTTCCAACACATGTCTTTTTACGTAAATGCACGGCTGTGATGTCTGTGTGTGTGTGTGTGTGTGTGTCTGTGTGTGTGAATGAGTGTTTGCATAAATGTCCACATGCTTAAAGAGCAGAGCCTTAACAAACGTGCTAAGTGTTTGGTCTCTTCTCGGGGGATGTGTGGGGGATGAACAGCTGGAGAAAGTGCAGTTTGTTGTTAAAACCTACGAGAGTAACTGTACAAAGAACACCATTCATGCATTAACCACAGCCACTGCAGTAATCAGTAATATAGACCCGCTGGTATGTGAACTACAGCGGAAAGATGCTGCACACACACTGAATCTCACTTGCGCTGGGCTCTGCTAACCTTGTATATCGTAATCGCCTTGGACACTACTGTGCACCGCAAAGAAGTAGCTACGACATCTCACACGCGAGCAGGCAAACAAACGACCAGAGTCCCGCTTCTTCTACAGAGGGGCTTAAATATGTAGTTTGTTTTCTGCTCGGTGCCGATGTTATCTCCGTGCTGCCGGGTTCTTTTTTTCCTCATATGATGAAGAAGATTAGCTGCCAGATGGAGGAGAGGGCGAAACGTGTGACACCACAGAGTTGTGCGCTGTGTGAGAAGGTTATGTCATCTCGTCGGGCTGGTTACGGTCATCCGGGCCCGTTCGCCTGTAGGTCAGCGCTCTGGACGCGATAGAAGCGGGAGGACATGAGAGGGGTTTCGACACACGGATGACATCAGCCTCAAAGATGCTGAGTGGAGAGAATTCACCGCATGCATCTCGGTAAAAACGAAGTGTTGTGTTGTGACGGCCATCTGCACCGCGTCCTGTAGCACCGGTGACCTGCTGTCACGCAGCAGATTTCTTCTTCCTCTTCCTCTGAATCATCATGTTTTTGTCTTCAAGGAAGTGCCTCCAGAATGCTAAACGACAACAATAAGACATTTGCCACGTTTTATTTTGAAAAAATTACTGAGAAAATATGGTCATTTTTCTCGCAATCCCGGCGTCTACGCTTGCGGACCTTTTGTTTTATTTACAGCTAGAGTTTAATGTCAAGCTAACCAGCGAGCTCTCGTCGCTCCTCGACAGACAGCCACAGACCACAAACCTTTTATGTACTCGCCTATGAGAGTGTTTATAAAGCCTGAATGTATAAATGTCAGCAGTTAATTGAAGCGTTATCCTTCCCTTCTTCTTCGCCGTCGTCTTGGTTTTTCATCAGTCTGTCTGTTTTGGACTCTCATCTTTTCATAAACAGGTTCACATTACAGCCCGACCCGTCTCTGAAAGTCTGAGTCTGACCCGCTCTGATTCTCTTGAGGGAAAAAAAATCGCTCGGAACTCAGCCGAGGTAAACAAATGGAACGCTGATGTTTTCCGGGCCTTTGGGGCAATGAGTCCAGTCAGATCCAGTTTGTTACTGTAAAGTGAGAACATAAAGGAATCTGCATGTCTGATTCAAATCTATAAAACACACCATAACAGCCATCAGAAAAAGCCTAATGCGTCTCAGTTGGGACGTAATCAAATTTTTCCCGGGACTCCCATTTCTGAAATTTCCGAAAATTGCTTGTTGACAGAGCAAACGACCTGGTCAAAAATAGCTCGGGGCAGTCGGGACGCGCAGGACACGAACAATAAGTTAGCCTGCAGCAAGCTAACAATGTCATTGATAACTCCTATTGATCCGTCCCCTCTGCCTCGCTTCCATTAGCAGAGGTTATTTTTGGCATTAGCACAGTTACAGCCGAGCCCCTGGAGATGTGGGCAGGGGACCCCCTGGCAGTGACACATGAGGAGGACAACATGGTGGAGCGGGGGGTGCCAAATAATGCCCCGGGGCTAACAGCGACACACCAGAAGACCTCTCAGTCCCTTTTTTGCTCCCTCTGTCGTTCTCCCCTCGCCGTCTTTCACCTCTTTCCTCTCTCGGGCCGTCACTCCTCCCCTTTATTAGTTGTTTTCCATCTGTCTGTCTGCTCGCACGCGTGACTGTCTGCCCCTCTGTCTGTCCGAACATTTCTGAGTGACATATGAGGACGGCACAAAGCAGAGGAAGTGCCCAACAATGCCCTCGGGCTGACACTGATCTCACAGGCCACCCGCATATGTCTCTCGCTCCCCGCTCCTCTCTGTGGACTGTTTACTGCCGGAGCTCCACTCGAGGGAAGGGGCCGGCGCACTGCTCCCACTGCTGACCCACACAAAACTTTAACGGAAACACGAACGCAGTTTTCGTGCCCGTGCAAAATGAAAACAAGTCCGTGTCAGTCAGCGAAAAATCCAGGGGTTGAACCAGCAGTGAAAACGCTCGCGTGCAGTTTTATTAAACCACCGATAACTCTATAAAACCCTCCACTCTTGTTTAATTCTCTTTTATAACTCTTCCTTAGGTTGTTTGATTACTTAAAGGCCACGCTTGTTAATGGAAAGATCCAAAAACCTAAGCGTTTCCGACAATTGCACTCATCACACTTCGAGTTTCTGTGGCTGCAGTTGGCCAAGCGCACAAGCTGATCCAAGGACCGGTTATTTATGTGGAAACGACAGCAGATGGATAATCAGACCTCTGCTGGTCACATCACAGCGCTGGAGCACTCCGTCTTCATCTGCCTCCCTCCCTCCGTCTTCCTGTCTGGAATATCAGGTTTTATTTACCCTTGTCGTCCCCCTTTTTTTTCTGTCGTCCTGCTCTGATTATCGTTCAACTGTGTCTTCCTCTGTTCTCATCCCTCTCCTCCGACATCTGTCTCTGAATGTGCACGTCTGTCGGTGTGCTCCCACTGTCGGGTACGTGAAACACAGACGCAGCACGTAGGCACCGACCCGAGCGGTAAATGGCAGCACCGAACAACCGAAAAGGCCAGATGGCTCCCTGTGTCTGTGGGCAGTAGATGCTATTTACAAGTGTGAATTTTCTATAGTCGGACGGGGTAACCGCTCACTTTACTTGCTGGATAACAGAGAATTCAAAACACGAGCACATAAAAGCTGTAATGCTAAAACTTTAAAGCAACACAGGAGTGAGAAAGCGCAAAGAAAATCAGCAGAGTGCAGATGCGGAGCAACAGATTAGGATCGCGCCCCGCAGCCCTGAAGTTTTTTTTTTACGAGGTTGTAAAGTCTTTAAAAGTAATGGACACGACATTTTGTGGTTTTCTTGGGCCCGTCTGGATTCCTTTTTAGGACATGCTGTTGTCATATTAACAGCAAGGATGCAGCAGAGCATAGATTTACATACGGTTCACCAAAAAAGCCAAATGGGGAGGAAACGTTAAACAATTCAGTGTAGTTTAGATTTATCACGGGTCCTTCATGTGACGAGAGTGATGCATAGCTGAGGCAGCTCAGTATCACCGGGAATTACGGCCATGTTAGACGATCCTGCAGCTCAGGATTTACGTCCGATGCAAATGCAGGAGGTAGAGAGTATTTTATGTAGAGAGGTGGAGGACGGGAGTGCGGAGGAAGGGCTGATGGATGTGCGCGTCCTTCCTGCAGCGAACCTCTAACCCTGAACCCTAATTTATTTTAGCTGCCTCGCGCTGATATTGCTAGTGAGGATTTTAAACGTTGCACATAAGAAATGTTTACATGCCTCTTGATGTTTTCGGGAGCCTCCCTGTTTTTAGCCTGATTGATTATTTCTCCCGTTAACCTCCTGATTTCATAGCGGCACAAATCAAAGTGTCTCAGCTTTTTTGCAGGATGTGCGTCTCTGCACCTGGCAACCCGGCCCAACACAGAAGCAGAGGCGAGGTCAAACCCCATCGACTTCGCTCGGTTTGCCGTCGAACATCGATAAAACAGTTCTCAGGGACAAGACACTTTTGCAGCTTTTAAGACAAATGAAAAGTTATTCATTGTCACACACATATTCTTGTCTGGCAAGCTTATCAGACACAAATTTAGCTAATGAAATACAGGAAAAAAACTTCAACTAAGAGGAACTAAATGAAGGTAAAATGGCATCACGTTCCACAATAGCTGAAATGTAGCATTGAAATTGTCTATAGAACTAAACCTTGGTTATATATGTAGTTGAATTGTGTATTTTAAATTATTTCAAATGCTTCCAGAGATGTTCAAACCCAGTGACCTAGAGTCCTCATTTTGTTCAAGGTAACTGCTCCTTTCATTCGGTCGCCATGGAGTCACTATTAACTGAAACTGGAACATCAGAGGATGCGTCAGAGAGCGAGGGAGGAAGTCGGCAGTTAGGACTTGAAGTAATGTGACTATAACTCTACTGCACGAACATTTCTACCACGGTGGGTTTTTTTTTTTTTAAATGACGACAACAACTCCCATGATCCCACGCTGCTTCACAACGTTATCAAATCACCACTTTGGGAGGGAAATACTGTTTTACAAAGCAGATATAGACAAATAATCTGATGGTACAGTCGGAGCGGACAAGCTGACATCTTGACTGACAGTAATTTCATGCAGGAAATCAATAATCTATAAACCGTTGCCGGGTCTCAGAACAGCTCATCCAGTCCTGCTTCCTCCCGCTTTCTGCTCCCCTTTGTCTGCAGTCTTTGAGCAAAAATCGCGTCTTGAATCTGTCTCATGATTCGCTGACAGTCTTTGCTGTGCTTGAGCAACAAGAAAGTGATAAAAAAAGCCAAACTCTGGGACATGTTTTGTGTGTTTTTGTCACTTTCCGGCACATTTCCCTCTCTCCCTGTCGTGTATTTTGTCAACGATTTCCTTTTCCTGTCTCGCCTGCTTCTACCTCTGCTCTGAAATCACCCCATCGCTACAAAAAAAAAAAAAACGCAAAGGCCTTACGAAAAAAAAAAATTTTGAACAGCTCCTCTAAACACCGATGTGGACGTGCCTATTGTGGCCTCTAACAAGAGCTGACAACAATGACACCTCCAACAATGAAGCTTAAGTACGCTGTGGCGTGTTCTGCAGAGGTTTCAATCCAGAGAGCAGTGGATGTTTTTCTTTTTTCCTTTTAAATATGAGCTGTGAGCAGCTATTCAGCTCCACATCACCGCGGCTGATGCTGCGCTCGCAAATCACAGCACACTGGCAACCCGGATTCAAGGAGTCAAAGGATGTCAAGGACTGCTACGATCCTTTAAAGTCAGGTTTTTTATTTAAAAAACATTTTTTTTACTGAGAAGAAGTCAGGTCATGTAACAGAAGGGATGCCGGGGACACTTTTTGGATTGGCTGAATTTGACCCCACAAACTTTTTAAAAGCAATAGTTGTTAAAAATGTGTAAAAGAAAATATGAAAATCTTGCAGCATGCAATGTTACTGACAAATGAGATTAAATTCTGATGTTCCTTTATGCAATTTTCCCCCCGCTGTAATTATCTACTCTGACCTCATACAACCATTACATTGCCCTAAAATCACACGTGCTGCAGACCGTTTAAAAAAAAAGTTTTTTTTTTCTTCATGACCCTCAAAATAACACTCAAATAATGAACTTATTACTTTAAATACTGCACCGTATCCTCTCGCACCTTACGTTCCTCTTGCCCTTTCTCTTCTACCTCAGTATTTTATTTTTTTAAAGCCAAAACCAACGCTTACTTTCTCAATGTTGATGGAAGGATTTCTTTCCTCTGTAATACTTTCAACAATAAAGCCAAAATCCACATCTGCATGCACCTCCATTACCATAGTTCAGGTTTTACCTCTGCCCACAACACAGTCGCCAGAATAAATGTTGGCGACTGTAAGTGTGTTTCTGCAAAAACCACAGATAAGTTACTTAACAGGTCCCAGACAAACCACCCCAAGGCGTCAGTATTTGATGAACTGGGGATGAGAATAAAATGTTCTTACAAAAAGGACCTTGAATGTTTCTTTTTGTTACCACTTTTTTTTTGGTTATATTCAGTTTTCTTTTTCCTGTTCCTATAGTCTGCTTAGGTTCAGACACAAAAACCCATCAGTTGGGTTCAGGAAAACATCATGACTTGACTTAAATCAGCCTGCAGGGTTTGTCGCCACAACAACAGCGGGAGATTGTCCACCTCCCCAAAATAACCAGCTTGGGTCGCCATGAAAACGTCTGGAAATCTCCCTACAGAGTCAAACTGCGGTTGCTCTCTCGGCATTAATAACTGGGCTGCTCACACAAATACAGAGACAGATAATGGTGCACTCGCTCCTCCCTGGTTGTACAATAGGACGCCACTGTGTTGTTGGATTATTTTCCATATGTTTACAACTGGCTGCAGGCGGGCGACAGCACGGGCCAAAGAACATAATACTGAAATCTCTCCACATCATCATGATTCATCTGCTGTCGCAGACACTGACCGCTCTACCATGCTAATTACGGTAAATTCCTCCTCAATCCTACTTGTTGATTCCGAACTCATCCGCGCAGCTGATGGATTACAATCAAACAGAATGTCATGGATGGTTTGACTACCTAAGCGGCGCTCGTACATAATTGAACATGGAAATAATTTCCAATGTACTGATGGGTCATGACAACTGCACTCACAATCAGAAGCACGGAGGTTTCCGGGAGTTTCATTCTGATCAGAGGGTCGTAGCTGTGTGTGTGCATGTGTGTGTGTGTGTGTGTGTGTGTGTGTGTGTGTGTGTGTGTGTGTGTGTGTGTGGGTAATGTAACCTGCTGATGGCTGTAGTGGCAGAAGAAAGCTGATTTACCGAGAGCCTGTTAAGATGTGTGGTTCAGATATGGCAGCTGGCCTGCCACCAGTGAAATGACCGGGTTTTTGTGCGTCTCGCTGTGATTGAGTGGGTTTGCTGTACTGATAAGTGGGTTGCCCTGGTGATAAGGATTCTGCCGACGGACAGGAGAGGAGAGAAGAGGAGGAAGAAGAGGAAGACGAGAGGACACAAGAGGAGAGGAGAGGGTTCGATAAGAAATCTGTCCACTTTTATCTGCAGCAGCTGTCGACACCCATTTCTTCTGCTCTCTTCTTTTGGTTCTTGTTTTCTCCCTTTTCATTTTATTCTCTACTCTTTTTGCCACCTCCTGTGTTGGTCTTGTCTCCTTATTCCTTTTTCCTATCTTCTTCTCCTAGTATGCTCTCTTCTTCTTCTTCTTTGTTTGTTTGTTCAAATCTCCTGTGTCCCTCTCTTCTCTTTATTCTCATCTTCTTTTCTTTGCATTGTTTTCGTCTTCCCTCACTTGTCCTCTCTTTTTTAAATTCTCCTCTCCCTGTTCTTGTTTTCTTCCCTCCTTTATTGCATATTCTGTTTTGTCCTTGTTTCCATTTTCTCTTTATTTTGTTCTCGTGATCTCATATCTTCTTTTCTCTGTTCCAGTCCCTTCTCTTGTCGTCTTCTTGTCTTCTTCTCTTCTTCTCTTCATTCTTCTATTTTCTTTTTCTTCTTCCTCTCTCCTTCTGGTCTTATTGTTATTGTCCTCTTCTCTTACTTGTCCTCTCTTTCATCCCTCGTTTTTGTTCTCGTCTTCTCTTCTTTTGGTCCTGACTCCTCACCTCTTTCTCCTCTCGGCTCATCTTCTCTCTTGGTTCTCATCTTCTTCTCTTCTCTTCTCTTTGTCCTCTTTTCTTTTTTCTTCTCATTGTTATTGTCTCCTTACCTTATTTGTCCTCTCTTCTTGTTTCTTCTTCTCTTTCCTTTGTTCTTCTCTTCTTCGTCTCTTATTTATCTTTCTTAGCCATGGATGCTATTGGACGGGGGGGGGACAAGGGTGGCAAGACTCTGATTGAGTCTGATTGGTCATACTCAGGTCACCTCCTGGTCAGCACTGTACACACACACACACACACACACACACACACACACAGAGTCACCAGTGTCTTTGCTTTGACAGAGGCTTCAGACTGTGTCCAATCAATTTAGTACTTGGGCTGCTGAAGACATGCACTAGTAATCAGTGTAACCATCACTGTGTTTGAACTCTGTCTCTTTGTCTGACTGTTTGATTGGGGTGAGTGTGCTTAAATGGGAGAGAGAGAGAGAGAGAGAGAGAGAGAGAGAGAGAGAGAGAGAGAGAGAGAGAGAGAGATTGAATTCGAGGTCTTCCTTTGTGTGTCTGTCTTTTCACTCGGTGGTAGTGGGTGTGTGTTTGCCTGCTCTTCCACTCTTATTGTCGAGCCGGTTACGTGCCTTGTGTTTCAACTGAAAAGAGTTGGCCATGAAGTTTGCTTCCTTCCCTTTCTCTCTCCCTCCCCCCCCTCCTCCTCCTCCCCTCTCTCTCTCTCTCTCTCTCCACCTCTACACCCTCCTCCTCCTTTTTTCTCCACTCCCTGGTTGTATGTAGAGGTTCCCATGGCAACGTTGAACCCATCCAGAGTGACGTTAAAGGAGGGGGGGAAAGTGGACTTGTCTTGTACGACCTCTGGGGTGCCGTCACCTGAGCTGATATGGAACATGGCGTTGGTGTCCAACTACCATGTAAGGTTACACCGCACACACACACACACACACACACACATACACACACACACACACACGCACACACGAGTAATACTGAGTAGTTGCGATATTCTTAACCTTGACACGTTTTAATTGGATTCCAACATTTGAATGCTGAACAGCGTTTTTTTTATTCTTCATGTTAATTCATTGTTTAAACCTGCGATTTCCACACAGTTGTAAAGATTTTGAGTGGTGGCTGTTGAGGATTGCGGATTGACTTATTATTGAAAACAAGCGTAGATGTAATCGTTATAAAAAATTCACTAGATGTGTTTTATTCTAAGTGCTGAATCGTAAGCAACTGGACTTTTCACCTCTCATCCCAGAGGCTTCTTCAGTTCTGAAGTGAAGTTCAGTTCTGAAGTGAAGTACAGAACTGAAGAAGCCTCTGGGATGAGAGGTGAAAAGTCCAGTTCGCATACGATACAGCACTTAGAATAACCATGAGCTGGATGACTGAGAACCTTCATCAACAAGATGCTTTTTTCCAACAAAATATTATGTTTCAATCAATATCTGTTGGCAGTGAAACTTTCAAAAACAAGATTTTCACTACAGTCAAAAAAACTGCTTTCTCTCTCCGCTTGCCGCACATGTTTTAAGTTCCGACTCGTCAAATAGAGCAGCGTGGTCAGTGGCTTCTCGTAGGACTCCATGGTCAAGTTAGCAATAATACTTAATATGCATCATCCGGTGACATCTCTACATAAAGCTTGCTGACGAACATAATGAGACCTATTATGACTTTTGGACTGTTAATGTTGTCAAACTGTTGCAGTGTGGTTAGGTTTAGGCACACAACTGCTTGGTTGGGTTTAGGAAAAGATCATTTGTGTTAAAATAACTGCATTCAATCTTGTATCTTACGTATCATAAGTGACCTAAATGACACAACTTACATCATGTAATAATAATAATAATGGATTTTATTTAAAGGCGCCTTACATAGCACTCAAAGACGCTGCACATAACAACAACAACAGTACACCAAAAAAAAAAAAATCAGGAAAGATTTTAGTGCAGTTTGTGAAAGATAAATAAATAAATAGGAAGATGCAAATTACAAGTGCGATTGTATGATTAGTCTGATATCGAGTAAGCCAATCGGAATAAGTGTGTTTTCAGGAGGGATTTAAAGGTGGAGACAGTGTCAGAGGTGCGAATGTCTGGTGGGAGAGAGTTCCAAAGGCTGGGGGCAGATCGGCTGAAAGCTCTTGACCCCCATGGTGGTTAGGCTGGCAGATGGGGTGAAGAGCTGGATGGTAGAAGAGGATCGGAGAGTGCGGGAGGGTGTGTGGATATGGATAAGTTCAGCGAGGAATGATGGTGCCAGGTTGTGGAGGATCTTGAAAGTGAGGAGTAGAATCTTAAAATCAATGCGGGATCAATGCGGGTAATGTAACTGACGTGTGCCTACAAAGAACAGGCTGAATAAGTAGATAAAAAAAAAACAATTGTATCTGACTTCCTCAATTCACTGTTTAAACCCAGTATTTTGCCACAGTTGCAGTTAAAGATTAGGCTACACTGATATTAATTAGTTGTATTTAGACTGAAGAAGTGGCTCGTGTGAACCAAATTTGTCCATTTTGCCAAGTCCAAAAGTAAGAATTATGGAAAAAACTAATACAGATGAAGAATAGAAGAATCTTAATTCACAATGTACAACACACACGCAGGTTAAGGGCGCTAGATGAGGACCTGGAGGAAACACACGGGGAGAACACAACATGCAAACTCACAGAAATGCCCCATAGCAGGATTTGAACCCTTCTTGCTGTGACAGTAACAACAGCACTAACGACTGCACCACCACCACAGATAGATGCAATCTTTTCCAAAAACTCTGAAGATGATTTTCTCCCACAAAATAGTATGTTTGGCCCAGTATTTGTTGGCGTTTACCTTTTCAAAAACATAGATTGTAATTGCGGTCAAAATACCGTTTTCTCTGCTGCACAAAGGGAGGGCTGCACCTGTGTTAAGGGGGCGGTCTAACAGAGAGGCGTCTAACAGCTCAAATTTATACTTTTACATTTATGTAACCACAGCAACAAAACACCTAGTTAAACTGAATGACTATTATAGTAAATAGCTTTAGTTGTTGCTAAAAAAAAAGGGATCCTATAATGCATCTACATAGTCTTGGCCCTCGGAGCATCAAGGAGTCATCCAGCTTCCTAAATGTGAATATTCACCATTACAGACTTTATGGTCAAATGCAGTAATCCAACGTTCACGTGTCGCGTGATCGTGAGCTGATATATGTGGATGTTTCTTTTACTAACTCAGATCGAGACATCCGGACAGATTTCGGTGCTGCGGCTGTCCAACTTGTCGTCGCTGGACCACAACAGCAAGATCAGCTGCACAGCTGAGAACATTGTCGGAGAGAAGGAGTCCTCGCTGCTTCTGGACATACTATGTACGTCTGACCTCTGGCAGGCCGCCAGAATTCAGCGTAGATTATTGTGTATATTTGTCAGGGAGGTACAGAAGCAGCGGCTGGAGTACCTCATGTTTAAATCAGTGTTTTTGCATGCTTCACTTCTTCTGAAATGCTCTTTGGCCTTGTCTTGCTTTCTATCCTGCACTTTTGCTAATAAACTCTGTTTTCTCTACGATACTCAGTTCCTCCCAAAATCACTAAACTGAGCGACGCAATCCCAGACCATCACTGGTGCATCCCCTTCAGTATGTCAGGTAAGACAGACATCCACACGCCGTTAATCTTATGCGGTTTGACGAGATCACAGGACTGAATGCCTTCCCTGAATCTCAAATCTTGTCCCGCGTATGATAATCCCAGCAATGAGATTTACGTGTTTATTCCTGTTTTTGTAATCTTCCCAGGAAACCCAGAGCCACAACTACAATGGTATCTGGATGGCAAAGCAGTGTTGGAGGGGGAGTACATCATGACCATGATCCATGACATCACAGAGAGAGAGTACCACGGCTGCCTGCAGCTGGACACCCCGACACACCTCAACAACGGGCGCTACACACTCGTGGCTACAAACAAATTTGGGACGGACCAAAAGGAGGTCGAGGCTCACTTCATGCACAACCCTTCGGACGGTGAGTAGCACCACTGCAAAGTGTCTCGTTTTCTGCTTCCTGATGTGCATAAGAAAAAGATAGTTGTTCTTAAATATTAAGCTTTTAGATTCCATAAGAGAGTACAGAGCTGAAACAATCGGTCAAAAGGGAAATATCCCTACTTTTAGCCCCTCAAATGTGGCGATCTGCTGCATCTTCTTTCTTCAATATATTTAATTTCTTCTATTCAAGACCGCTGATGTGACCTGAAACATTTAATTGGAGTACATTTGTTTTCTTTCTTCTTCCTTTTCTTTTTTTTACCTGCAGCCCTTACAAACCCTTGAAATAATGGTGTTGGTGTATCAGTAGGATTACACAAAAACTACTGAACACACTTCCATTTTAACTTGGATGTATAATGGATCTTGGCCCAGCAGAGCACTATTAATCTTTGGTACAGATCCAGTCAAGGTCGTCACCTTGCTTTCAAAAGAGGGAGTGACATAACGAGATGAAAAGAAAATTTTCTAAACAATCTTCAAAAACAATTTTTAAGCAACCTAATGAAAGGGTTGTCTGAGGTCAGAGTAGATAATTACAGCGGGTAAAAAATTCTCAATGGAGCATCAAAATGAATGTTGTCACATTTGCTTGATAACATTTTAGCACATTTAAAGGTAATTATGCTCAAAGTGATGGGGAGAACACTGATCACTTCTAAAATGGGGGTAGGGATAATCCACAGTGCAAATGACATCCCACTGATCTGGATAAAGGGACAGATCCAGGGATCCCTTTCTCACTTTCTTTAACGTTGTGAAATGCTTTTTTAATATTTTTCGTTAATCTCTCATGGAGTGATTAACGCATCTGTTGGGCCTTTGTGGAGCTATGCACAATACTGCGTGCCATACTAATTGTTTTAGAGTTGCTGTCACACATTTCAGTCGTGCTTTTCACCATTTCTGGCTGGATGTCGGCATGTTACTGTCAAGGCAGTCTTGTACCTGAAATTCAGTAGTAACGAGATTTGAAGAAGAAGCTGTTAATATTTTGATCATGCTGAACACATACTGTGATTTTGTGCATATTAAAGTGGGGTTTCTTTTAGAATAGATTGCAATACTTTAAGATCCAGCCTGATAATTTAGATATAGGGGATAATATCTATGAAACATTTGATCAAAGAGAACTTTTAATCCAATCCTTTATTGTGCAGGAAATGAGAAGGAGCCTTACTATTATGGTGAGTGAAATGAATTTTAACATCCATAACACATCCATTTTAGATTCATGGTGTATCTGTGTTTACATATCAGTGTTTTTTCTGTTTAACATCATTTTCATCCTCATCAATTGACACAAATTACATTTTAGAAATCTTTGTCTTTGTCTTTGTCTTTTTTCTCTCAAGTTGCTGAGGGTGCGTTACATACCTACACTAGGGCTGTTGTCATGTCTGATGTCTTATTTGTTTCCATTCCCATGTTGTGCATGTCAAATGTATGTTTTGTTTGTTGGTGTGTGTATTGTGTTTGTGTAATAGTTTATGGTTTTTGAAAACAAGCTCAGAGAGCAGGCATGACTGACAACATTTTTTTGTGAAATGCATGTCAAATAATTTACAGCTTCATTGTTTCGATATGTTCTGAACCTAATTTGTCTCTGTTGTCTCTTTCTCCGACACCTCATCCCTTCTGCAGATGTAACCACAGGTACTGCTACGCTCTTATTTGCACACTCGGAGTTAAATTAATTAGCCAATCGCTATGCCCCACCAACTTTAGTTAACCGTCTGAGCTCAAGAATCCATTTGGTTCGTGAGCTGTAGTTTCCCCTGTAAACACACCGACCTCTTCAACCTGCCACCTGGTTTTGCTCCTCTTGAGGCAAGAAGAACAAAGACTCAATCCATTATCACAAGATAACCTCTGAACATACAGTTAGTAAACATCATGCTAGCTAGCTAATTCTGTAGTGTGACTAAACATTATCAGTATTCCGTTTTTCAGTCGAACTCTGTCACTTTTCTGGCGTCTCTCATGTTGAATAACTTGAAAAACAGGGCACCAGCACCACAAAGCTTTCGAGGCTTTTGTCATCTGAAAACGACTGACGCAAGTCAATCAGAGGCGGAGTAGGATCTTTAAAGAAACACAGTAGGATCCATTATAATGCTTATAATGCTGGAAATAGGCCGTTGTGTTTGGTAGTGGGGTTGTAACATTTACCTCCTTGAACTACCGCTGAACAAGCATGTGTTTTAAAGTATTGATGTATTAACAGTGAAGTGTTTGTTATCAGATTCTGTCCTTCATATGGCTGCAAAGCACCACTTGCTGTCCGTCTCTATTCATTTTTCTCTCTCTGCTTCATCCACAGAGAGCCCACCTGTAGACCCACCTGAAGACAGAGTCGCTGTGAGTGTACCGTTGTGCTCCGGATTGCTTCTGACTGTTGTTGACTGTACAAAGTTTAGTTTTCATATTTCTTCATTATAGGTAAGTAATTACTCTTTTTCTTCTCTTTGTGCAGGTGTACGTGGTGGTGGGCATCGCTGCCGTCGCTTTCACTGGCTTCCTTCTAATGCTGGTTATTCTCAAGTTTGGAGGGAACTCTAAATTTGGCATCAAAGGTAAGACTCCTGACTTTTATCTGCGTTTGTGGTCTCCACCCTGAGGGGGGGGGAGGATAAACAATAAGGAATTCATCTAAAAGAAATGCGATTTGTTGTTTGTGGATGTCTAGATCAAAGCTATGGGCTAATATAGTGGAACATGGATGGCTTCATGGATACATGCTTTGTAATGAATTCATCTGAATTATTCGTTCACACTAATATTTGCCGTGAAAAGCACTTTAAGATAGTTCAGTGAGTAAATAAATGAGTTGACGGACGCTGTAAACTTTCAAAGGAGGAAATATTTCAGGCTTGATTTACGACGATGGTGCATCAATTGAACAGAACAGGGCCATTGCCTGTGGCGTAACCTTGGAGCCCACACACAGCGCTGCTGTAGCTCCTTAATGCAGAAATATAAACCCAGCTTTAGTCTCACTTGCTTAGTGAGACTTGGTTTAACTTGCATGGAACACATTACAGCTGCCGTCTCCTTGCTGTGGCTATCTATGCTCAAAATTGAAGATCTGTAGCTGAAGTTTCAGTCGAAGATGATGAAGTCACATGATCTCAATGCAGATTATCACCATGTATCTATGAATCCATCCTGTTCAGGGTGTACCTGCTGTTTGATGGAGGGTCACCAGATCTCAGTGCTGTTGGTGAATAACATGCATGTCGACTTAACTGAACTGCTGTGGTCGCCATTGTTGAATCAACCCCTGATGCACACACACATACACACTGTGCGACTTCTGCAGTGCGACTAATCTATTTCCTGTTGTAGAGTTTGTTACACTGACCTGCTAGAACTGATCTGTGTGTGTTTCGCTCATGTTGATGCTTGGCTGATGTTCTTTCATTCTTTGTGAACTAACGATAACAACACCTAACATCGGTCTTCCCGTTTCTACACATATAACAATGTTTATGCTGTTTTTTTTTTTTTCAAATATAGTCACATTCAGTGTGCTGCTACAGAACTGTAAACAGACGCTCATATTTTATTTCCTTTGGCTCATTTGCTTTGTTGAGAAAGTGACTCGAGCCGAGCAGATATACAGTAGCTGTGTGAAAATCCCAAAATATGTAAATGTGGTGGTGGTACTGTTTTGTGTACCTTCCATTCAGTTGACTCAGTTTAGTTTGGTTGAATGAATACAATGCCTTCATGATAAGCAAGCAAAAGGAAAATATAGCGTTTTCATAGAGTCATTTTGTGCTATATTCTTTTCTTTTTTTTTTAAAGATGCAGTTGTTTTTAGGAATGAATAACTTTTGGCACGGCTTTAATCTTTCGCCTTTTATGCGGCTGTGGAGGTCCACATTTGATATTCAAATTTACAGAAAAAAAACCCACAAAAGCGAATGCAAATGTAGAGACATAATAAATGTTTTCCACCAAGTGCATGTGAGTGTGAATGTGTATGTATGTGTGCGTATGTGTGTGCGTGTGCGTGTGTGTGTGTGTGTGTGTGTGTATGTGAGACTCTCGGTTGCACTGTTGAAGAGTATTTTGGCAGTGATTGATTTATGGCCCCCCAGAGAGGAGGAGAGCGAGACAGATGGGGCAGCTAGTGTGTGTGTGTGTGTGTGTGTGTGTGTGTGTGTGTGTGTGTGTGTGCGCGTTCATGGTCTCGTGTGCAGTTTCTTCCTTCTCCAGGAGAGGTGAATGAAGCTGTTTCGAGGGAAATGATCTCTCTAGCGTGCCCCTATATATCTGGATTTGTGTGTATTTGTGTTCGAGCATTTTTGCACGTGTATGCACTTCAGGTCACGTTACAGTTTTGCCCTTCCAATTGCTCCTCTTGAGCCTTCATCCTTCTCTCCTTCCAGTGTCGACTTCCTTCCCCCCCTCCTCCATGCACATACATCCAGATGTATGTGCCCTGCAGCGTGTTGATGTTGGGTTAGCGAGCGGAGAGAGAGATTGAGAGATAGTTTACCGTCAGTCAGAAAGAGAATTGGAGAGTTGTGAGTAATCCACAGCAACAGTTGTGCCCACATAACTGCTGTGTGTTAGAATCCTTCACATATTTCATATATCGGACCGACGACCAAAGTTAATTTCAAACGGCAGAAATGCAACCGCAGATGGCGGCAGGCTACCAGCGCCGATGAAAAACAAACAGCACTTTGTCAATGTGTTTTTATCCAAATCATAAACACGAACACACACACACACACACACACACACACACACACCTACACCCACATGAAGACAGTAAGTGCTGACGATGGAGGATGAACTCGTGATCAGAGAGTGTGAAGAGAGCGTGTCAGGCCTCGGTCCGTATTGAGCAGGTGTGCATCAGAAAAGCTCAACTCGCCTCAGTGACTCTGGATTAAACCGCTGTCCGTCTCTCTCCGAGCCACCGCTATTGTACATTATTTATAGCGGCTGCACTATTCTGCTCCTCTCTCATCAATAAACATGGGCAACATTTGGTGCAGGTTACCTCTCACGATCTCCTCGCCGCTGACACGCACAGACAGCATGGCTATTTTAAATACTGTATACATACAGTATGTAGGATATGTTCTCGCTCTGGCAGGTGGGAGTAAGCACATATGGTTGAATATAAGATGAACCATATGGTAGTGATAAGGTTGAGGGGAGTTGATGCTGATTTAGCATTTGCGGATATTCTGGACCATCTTGTTCGTCTTAGCCCTCGATATGTAAAAAGCTGTTTCATCAGATTGTTTGGTCACTTCGGGCGAGAGCAACAAGCTGTAAACACAACTCTAACATATTACCATGTGAAGTTACAGATATCATGCTGGCGAACAAACGCTTGTTTATAAAACCAGCAGACACGTATGTGGTGAAACCAATACGCATCTGCCTTTTAACAATGCTTTGGTCGGCAGCCATCTTGGCAATGCCCTGGCCAGTTATTTCTGGCGAACAAGACAAGGCTGGAACATTTTGTACAGAATCGCCAGTCAGATCTGATAACCCACTTCCCACTTAGGACTTTGTCTAAAAATACAGCCCAAAACACCTTTTTCTCCACAGGTTAAGCATGTGCATGATTTCCCGACACTTACTTCTTTTTCCAAAAAGAGTGCTTGAACACATGTGAGTTTAATGTCTCACCTTTCTTGGTGATCTTGTGACTTAGCTTGATATCCTCCTCCGCCGTGCTTATTAAGAGTCCGTCTGCAGCTGCACCAAACAGGTCAAAACTGGCGTGAATCTCAACTGTTCGCTCCGTCGATTAGATATTGCAATTGGTTGATATCTTTCCGGCTTTAGCTGCAAAGCAAACATATGAGATATGGGATATGTCTCACAACCGGCATGTCTGACCTTACAGACTTTTCAATTATATTCAAAATGCCCTTCGTGGGCCGTCTCTCTTATGATGTCTCTGCTTTAACTGCTAAATGCTCCATCACGTTCACCAGCCAGTTGCTAATTTTGTCTCTTTGACGGAAAACAGCAGCTGTGGCTAAAAATGACGCTGATGAGAGCGGAGAGAGTGAACAAAACATTCAAGTTTGCTTGCTGTAATCGAAGTCAAACAACACGTTCTCATACCTAAACAACTGAATAGGTCAAATGTCATTGTTAGCAAAACAACATGGCCTTTGCAGCGCAACAGCGCGCTGACCTCCTGCCTATACTGCCTCCTTTGCAGCTGTAATAATCACTGGAGCCACTAGAGGTCACTGCTTAACAAACATTACATATGGGTCGTAATAAGCTGCTTAATTTTTGACGGATGTGATTGTCTTTCTGATGAGGACAGTTTTGAGTTCAAAGATATTAAATGGCAAAAAATTGGTTAAATAAAAGCACTGAGTACTTAGTACCTTGTTTCTGGATAGAAATGTTGCTTGAATCCACTACACAATGGATCAGCAACTTAAAAGTAAAAAGGTGTTGCAGTACATGGATTCAATCCAGAGAGACTCAAAACAGAAATTTCTCTCCTGTCTTAGTTGTCTGGACGTCATCATCATTTAGGATCTAACCTGCTCACAAACGAGGCTAAACCTGTCTGATCAATATGGCCTTCCATTGTCGGAGAGAAGGCAAATCAGGTTTGGTGAGACTATTTGCGTGGTCTGAAACAGGAGGAAGCAGCTACACCGTCTGAGTCTGGGTCCAAAATACCACGGCGAGGCTACATTTCACCTAACAAAATTTGGAGTTGTGTCCTCGATGAGTCCTCTTGGCCACAAATTGGCTCGCAAGGAAGGTAATCTTGTAAAGTTGAAGAGCCGGCAGCTGTTGTTATTGAAACTGGAGTATAGAAAAGAAATTAATACATGTGGAATGGATGTTTGATAGATCAGATTTATTCAGGAAGTCTTTTTGAAATTAAGAAGTATTTTGGCAGAGAGATGCATGAAAACTTAGATCTGGACCCTGAGGAGCCCAAAAAGTGCCAGCGTGATGGCTTAAAATCGGTCCGCAGGAACAGTTTCCACAAAAATCACACATAACGACCGTCCCAGACTGTCAGCAGACTGCACAAAGAGAAAACAGATCACGAGGGCAGGCAGAGAGGGAAGGACGCGGCAGCTTCATGCCCTCGAAGCACCTGTAGGGAGGCAAGCGTCAACGCCAACCTGAGTTCTGATGCAGGAGGGAGACGGAAATGTCAAGATGGGGGAAAAAAAAACAGGAGTGATTGAAAGTGAAACAGAAAATGTGAAGTGGGGGGAAAAAGTGAGAGATGGAGAGGGAGAGAGAGCGAATGCTAAAATTGACATTTGACAAGAGGCGAGATTTGGAGAAAGAGAGGGAAAAAAAAAACAGGAAGGAAGTGGCAGACGGGAAGAGATTAGAAGAAAGCAAAGAGAGAGAAGAGGAGACGCTCGAAAGCAGATGTTAAAAACTGAAATAGAGCGAGGCAAAGAGGAAGAGAAAAACAGAGAGAGATGGAAGGAGAAAGTCCTCTCTTGTCCACTTATCAATGATTCATCATTAGTGCAGGTTTCAGTTTTCTCCTTGTTTGGTGGAGTTACACTCCTCCATCTCTCTCTCTCTCTCCCTCTCACACACACACAGCTCCTCACTGTTTATCGATCAATATGACACCCTCAAGGTCAGCAGAGCTCTATTCCCGGCCTGAGGCACTATAGAGCATGCTCAGCGTACCCACCACCACCACCACCTCCTCCTCCTCGTCCTCCTCCTCCTCCTCTGCTGCTGCTCCTTCCTCTCCCTGCAGAAAAAGCAGCTTTTGCCTCCAGCTCTGACGTTTTTTTTTTTTTTTTTTTTTTGACAAACACCACTCACCCACAAAACTTTTGCGAAGGAAGCAAAAACTGAATGAGCCGAAACCACAAAGTAAAGAGGCTGAAAAGAAAAAAAAAGAAAAGCGCTCTGATTCTGTTTTTAGGTCCGGGCTGAGTATCGAACCTCAATACTTTCAGTGGACTGACTGAAATGTGTCTCTGTAGTATCAAAATGTGGAATTAAAAAAAGCCTGGCTGTATTCTTAGACTCGGTATTCTTTGATCAATCATTTCTTGATTGAAACCGTATGAATTTGTAAGTTTCGGCTCGATTTTCTTCAGGCAAAGTTTGCGTATGCCTGCTTTGAGGGATGAGAGTGAACACATTTGGCCAAGTTTGGCTTTTTTTTTGTTGAACACAGAACGGCAGAACGCTTCTTGTGGAAAAAGTAAAATCGATTGATGCATGCTTACATTACAAGGATCGCATGTTGTTGTTGTTTTTATGTTTAACTATTCCTAAAATCCTTGTGACGTTGCCAGAATAGAGGCTGAGGTGGGGCGTCTTTACCGAAACGTCTGTGTGGCCGGAATAATCAGTTTGATGAGAGTTCTGTCCTTTTATTTTTTATATTGTTTATTCACTTCGAGAGGGATCCAGCACCCCGTACTGAAGCAGTATACGTGAGTTGAGCGCGTTGTCTCTTATTTGTCTCCTCACCACGGTAACAACTTGTTCGAAGGTCAGTGGGTTTTTTTAAAAGCTGCAAGTGCTCACATTGAAAAGTAGACACTTGAGCTGCTGTGCAATTTAATGCACAATAGTTATGCAAAAGAAAATGTGAAACAACAATGTATAGATTGGACCAAAGTAAGAAGCCATTGACATTATACTGTTAATCCTTTGAATGAGCACACCTGTTTTATAGCAGGTTCTAACTCATGTATTAAAATCTTTGCTTCAAATATAAGATGGGAAGATCAAGTCTATTGTGCTTGGACTGAATAGTGATATAAAATAGAGAAAAAAACCAATACCAGTCCATTCGACTTGTGAAACCACGGTTATTTTGTCGCCTTGTTGGGCCTCTTCTCAGTCAAGTCAATGTGTTTGTTGTAGTTCAGCAAAACATTTGCCGACTAAAACGTTCTCATAACCTACAGAACTGATGGCTGACGCTACAGAAATAAAACGCAGGGTGTAATAAACTTTAGTTCTGATCACCGTCACCCAGACGTCATCCTGTCCGGATGCGTAACTGATAAATCGAGAACTACAGTATAACACTTTGACAGAACATTTCTGTTTTAATCGGCACAGCTTTTCTCGCCTTTGCGGCAGACGCCACTCAAATCTGTGCGTCGTGGTAAATGTTCGAGGCAGATATACATGCAGACGAGAGGCGAGATGAGATCTGGATGAAGCAGACAGCAAAACAAAGCTTTTAATCAAGAATGGACTTTTAAATGTTCCCTTCCCTTCAGTTTAAAGTCAGTATGATGCATTTATAAGACCGAGGCGATTATGACAAATGGCAATGTGACGCCGACATACCCACTCACATCTAAGCCGAGGGCACAGTAAATAAAGTTTTTCTCCGAATCCCGGCGTTCAACACAAATTGATGGATGGAAAACACGGCCCTGGATGTGCTGGTGTTTATTCATTCACTGAATGGTGTTTTTCATGGAACAGTTGTGTTTGTTTGCAGATTTTAGCGCTGAGAGCTGGAGGAAGAAAAGACTAAACGCCTATGGCGGTTCCTGAGGGCAGTGATTGTTTGAAGAGCTGTGAAAACGGAAAACCTGCTCTTTTCCAAAGTGAAACGTTGCCTGAAGACCTTGTCTGTGCACTTTCCCGACTTTTTGTACACATCACACTTGATAAGCGATTGATTTTTTAGGGGTGCAGTTTCATCTAGATGTCTGTTGTGCAGTCATCTCGAGATGGACGTACTTGGAGTTCAGGTTTTGATGTCAGAAGAACACTAAATATCAGCGCCTAGTTGCATTTGTTGTTACTCAGGAGGTGTTCTGGTGTCTTTACTGATAACATAATTGCCGTCTTTTTGTTGTTTTTTTTTTATTTTTCTTCGGATACACCGCTCATCGTGCGTCTGGTCAGCTCTGCTGCTGTTTAGCTTTGAGTTGGCTGCACCTTTATAGTGAATAACATGACAAAAAACAAAAAAATCATCACCTTCTAATGAGGGAATATGCACAGTATTAACCTCGGCCTCACTGCCCAGCAGGCCACTAACATTACAAGCTTTACAGCTTTACACAAAGATGCCAATGCAGTATTTCTGCAGTTTGGATTTATTTTTCACACGAAGCTATTATCGGTATCTTCTAGTCTTTCCAGGAAATCTACACACAGCAAACACACACACACACACACACACACACCAGTGAGGATCCTGCAGCGAATCAGACAAGAGGCGACTTATTAAAACAGCTACCTGCATCCGATTTACTACTCTTTGTTTAGTTGGCTTCAAATGAGGCTTAATGCTCACACAGTTTCTCTTGACTCATTAGCCAAACAACATGCTGGTGCCTAAATCAACAGGCTGACCTGCAAAAATAACAATCGTTGAGCTTGTGCAGTTACTGGCCCTCGCTGATTCAGTCTGTAGTAAGTCCTGACAGTCCAAGACTGAAATACACACTCACATTCCAGGAGATTTCCAGTTCATATGCCGACATTCCCTGAATTTCCATCCAAAATAAAGTTAGTCCGCTGGGTCTTGACATTCTCAGATGGGAGAGAGATGAAGACCTTTGTGCTGATCGTTGCCTTAGCTTTGTTGTGTCCAGGTTTCATGCTTACAGATGTTGAAATGCAGCGTTCCTCATTAAAACTATCCAGGGAACGCCGTCTTATTTCAGCATCTTCATGCAACAACGACAGACAGCAAGGTGGGCGGGACTCCAGCTCGATGTGGTCAGTGTTACACGATGACGTAGACACGTTACGTAAACCGTGGACTGCCGACGAAGCATCTCAGGCAGTAAAAACCAGGCGCTCTGCTTTCTACAGGAATGAATAACTGTCTTTGACTTTTTACATGCACAAAAAAAGTAGTTTTATAACATACGTTATGACAGGAAGGAGACAAATCCAAAAAGCACATGTCCTCTTTGATGTATTTTCCATGTTTTGCTCTTTAAAGTGTTTCCATCGTGCAAAACCTGCAGAATATATTTAATAGGTATCGTAGAAATGTGACAAACACAGCGCCCGCGCCGCCACACATCTCTGCTTCAGGTTATCAAACCGGAGACACGCGGCAGCAGCTCGTTAGGAAAGTGGTTTCCTGAATAAACTGATTACAGGAAATGGAAGCGAGTTGAAATCATTAGCTTTAATTGTGATCAGAATGCTGCCTGTGATTTTCCTTTTCCATTACTTTTTTAAAAGATATGAAAAGCGCCCATGTGTGAAATCGGACACAGAGAACAATCAAAAGCCTTAATGGTCTATTTTGAAAAGGGGAAGCGTTGGTGGTCAGAGAACATGAAGATAGTGACCATCAGCGTCTCTCTCTCCCCCCTCATTCATCTTTGTCATTTCCTGCCTTGTATTGGTCCGTCTGACCTTTGCGAAACAGGCAGAGCAGTGGAAAAATTAGATAGTTGAAATTGGAAGTGAAGCGAGGGAACAGGACATTATGTGTGTGTACGATCTGTGCAGATGAAATCATCGCAGAGCAGCTGAGGAGTTAGAAATTGTTCCCTTTTTGAAATACGAGGGCTTTTTAAAAAAAAAAATCTGATTATTTTCCACTTCAGAAAGGAGGCACTTTAAAAAATGGTTAGTGTGACCTCATTTAATTTTGCCATATATGTTCCCCCCCCCAAATACATATCAGAGAAAATAAATGGGCTTAAAACGGTCATGCAAGGAAATCAGCAACGCTTAGTCAGCACATGCACCATCTACATATTTTAGACGTTAAAGACGCTAAAGTCTGGGAGGTGAGGCTTTCTGGCGGCAGCTGTATTTTATTAATGGAAATCATTTTCCTTTAATGGTATTTTCAGATGGCTGGAAGCAAATGGCTCCACCGAACCTGTAATCGCTACATAAACATCACGATTTGCCACAAAATGACGGTTTATGGTTGATTGTCGGAAAGTATTTTAACATGGCCTATACTCAAGTGTATCCTGATAGTCCCTTGGCAGCGCAGTGGAGATCGGCGGTGCCTCCGTTTGCCTCTGAACGCCGCTGAACTCGGAGGAAAAGAAAAATCTTTGTAATTCAATTTTCTCCCCAACGCAAACAGGTTCTGCCTGTCTTTACATGGAGGCCGGCGGTTTTATCATAACAAACATTCCATCGAACAAAAGCAAGCAGGCGGCTTTCATCCAGTACAGATACGAGGCAGGCAGGGCCTTGTGTTGTGTGTGCACGCGAGACCTTCAGCCACTTTTGATTTTCAGCGCATAGTTCAGCTTTAATGGTTCTGGATAGACAAAAACACACTCTGCAGATCCCTTTATGATGCAGTGCTGGCTGCAGAAAATAAAAGTGTACTAGGGTGAGAATTACACCGCGTATGAAAGCGTGTGAGTTGTAGTCGTCACATAGCGTGATCTCACTCCGAGTGTGACATTTGATTTAGTACATTTTAGAATTTCTATGTGTCACTTTTAAATACATTTATAGCATTCGAATGCACATTGTTCGGGTCTGCCTCGGAGTTTGACAGCATTTAAATCAAATGTGAATCAAGATCTGAATGAGTTTATCTTTAGCTTTCAACATGTGTGAGTGTCAACAAGTGCAGCTTGATTTTTTGGACAACCTCGGATAAAAACTAATATTTAGATGAGTTTAAGATGAATTATCTGATTTGTTTACTGCACATCTTCAGGATCATGAAACTTCAACAGCTCTATAGCAGTGACTGACACACTGATGTTAATTAACAGAAGCTGATACAACATGCAGCTGGGGAAGTTCTTCATTTATATATGTTTAGATGTCTAAATGGAACTGATGGAATAAGTAAGATCACTTTTACAAGTTAAAGTCACGTAAATGTTGCACAAGTAGAAGTAGAAAGTGGTAATGCAGATCTGTACTGTCCTCCAGTCTCTCTGGGCTGTGTTTACTTTTATTTAATCTTCTTTTAATAAAACTTGAATAGTAGTTAAAGAGGCTCTCTGTGTAACACTTTGTAGTGATTAACATGTATTAATCACTTTTTAATTCACCGTAAGTGAGCGGATTGGGAGGTGACATGAATAATGAGACCTTCCCCATCTCTCTCTCTCTCTCTCTCTCTCTCTCTCGCTCTCTGCCTGTTGATGATTTGTTTAATCATCGTTTTTTTTCCGCGACAGTTAAAAGAAAATGCACATTGTCAGGTGCCGGAGAGCAACAGTCGGTGACGTTTAGACGACCGGCCCTCAACACAACACAAACGTTGCACAAAGTCCTTTTAAAAAGGTGCTGTAAATGATAATCTGAATGTCTTAAGTTATCAATAAATACAACCCTAACATAAATATTCAGGTAGTGCACCTCTGAATTGAAGTACAGCCTTCCAAATGTGATATTGTGCTCGTGTGTGCGGCCAAACCGAAGCTACATCTCCATCCTGGCAGCTGTCAGTTTGATTCATATCACGTCTGCTGTCAGGAAGATTAAAAGTTCATTTCTTTTTTGTTATACACATTTGTTAAAGTCAAAATTAAGCCCAGTCTTTGTTGAGTTTGTCATCAGATTCGAGTCATCGGACCGAAGACCATTCGCACTGCGTTCACGTATGCATCATGTCACTGTGAGTTTTTCCTTCCTCAGGCAGTTTGAAAGCGTGTTGTTGTTCAAGGTCCTGCTGATCGCTCAGTAAATGTCACTGCTGCCAGACGGCGTGTATACGCTGCATCAATGTGCCTTTTTCTTGGCAGTACAGTGAATGTCTGTATGAACGGATCTATGTTAATAAGGCTTTAGCTATCGATCATCACCTAGTCCAGATGCACTCCAGCGGCCGAGAGACGGGCGAGCGCACGCCCACGCACAAAAGTCCCCAGTTCTCCTGAATATGGATGAGCGCTGGCAAACATGCGTGCCAATATCATTTACTGCGTCTCGCTGCCGTTGTGTATATTTACGCTGCGTTTTTCTGCACAGCAGGGAGGGAGAGAAGAACGCATGATGGAGGAGCAGAGAGAGAGAGAAAGGGAGCGAGAGAGAGAGCAGCACTACAGAGTGATTGGGAACAGCACTATAACAGATAGAGGTTTTATTGATTGATCAATTGATCGTTTGCCTGTCCAGACTGAGCCAGGATGATGCCTCTGTCGTCTTGGCCCATCCTTCCCATCACTGCCTAATGCTAAGTTCAGCAGGTCTGCTCTTCACTGTGTGTGTGTGTGTGTGTGTGTGTCTGAGAATAAAAAACAAAATGAATGAAGGAGAAGAGTCCTCCGTTCTGTACGTAAACGTGCCTGGTAGGCAAAAACTCAGCTCCGTTTCTTGTTTTTCCTCATACTTCAGTACAAGTTTGTACCTGTATCATGTCTTCCAAAGTCTCTTCAGAACAAACAAATCTCCTTTATACGACAATAAAAGTGCTCGAAGCTCCAGAGAAGAATAGAAGCAGTTAGATGTGTGACTGTGTCAATACGCACAACCAAACCACGAGCAGAACAAAGCCGACCGAAAAAAACAACCAACGCCTTTTCCTGAGAACACACCGATTAAACAGATGTTCTTCAAAAACACAAATTAAAGGGAGGACAAAAAGTACGTTCTTACATTGAATAATAACGTTTCAGTGGGCGTCGCATCAAAGAAATCGAGTTTTTGGGACATTTACATGATTACATGCAAGATTGAGGATCAATAATGTTAATAATCTTGCAAAGTTTGGGGGAACGCCAAGAATGTTACGGTTTTTGGGTGGTTTGTAAGTGTGATCCAGTAGTGGACACCATGACGGGGAAAAGTTAGAAAGGAATTTATTAGGTTGCTAAAGGTAGTGGGCAGCGGAGGAAGGTTAGCAGGCGGAGGTGCGATGGTGCAGGCTGAGGCTCAGGTGGAGGCACAGGTGAGGGAGACTCGGAGAATCCACAGCAGGATTAAGGCAGGTGGCGGGGGGGCAAGAGGCTCGGCGGCAGGGCGGCTGTGGAGCTGGAGCACGGAGTTTGCACAGGAACACACTTAGAAAACAAAATTAGTCTCATAGGAGCTCAAGAGTATACAAGAGTGACACAAATTCGCAGTGAAGCGACGTACCACGAGGATGAGCAAAAAACAGTCTGGCAGCGAGCGGAGATAAAACCCGAGTGTTTAAGCTGGCATTGATGAATAGCTGCAGGTGTGAGAGCGGCAGGAGCTCCAGCCATCCAGGAAGGACACGCCCAGCCTCTGCAGAGCACCTCTGAGGACAGCGAACACACAGAACGAGGCACGAAGCACAGAAGACTCCACACGAAGTCCAGATCACGACAAAGACCGCCTGGAACCAGAACATCGGTGCCATATAAGGCTTGTTTAGTGGGAAAGCTGATTAATTTGTTTTGTTTTGATGAGAATCACGTGCCACAATTAAGTTAAAAAAAAGGATTATGAAAGGATTAATATTCAGGGCACTATTAGAAGATAATGACTGTGTGTTAGTGAGAGGGTAAATCTTGTGTTCGTGTGTGAAGGATGCAGAAAAAGAACAAACATTTGTGACCGGCAGAGAAAGAAGACGGTGAAATAGAAAGAAATCCTCTGATTTGTATGTGATTATGTCTGGCGGAGAGAAGAGGACAGTGTCAGTCTGAAGTCCTGATTGTTTTTCCTGATGCACGAGCTCGTGTTGAGTCATGACGTGCGTTAATGTTCAGAAACAACCAAACGATACGGAGACTACAGCGTAAACTGCACGTTCGCAGCCTCAGAGAGCAGCCACTTGGATTTATTACTGTGTTTCTTAAAGTCCACTCCGCGGTCCGGTGCCAAGACCTACCGTTTTGCTGAGCTGTCCAAGGGGTTTCTTAGCTGACACCAGACGACGGATGAAAAATACGAGCAGGCGAGCGAGAAGCAGTCGGGAAGCCACGGGGAAGAAAAACAACAAACGTATGTCCTGAGAAAATGCTGATTAAACAGGCAGATGGCGCGCATAAGACAAAGAAAACACAGAGGAAGAATATGTGTTTGTATGGGTAATCTTCGTTGCTTGGTATGAGTTAAAAAGCACGTTTCGGTCGGTGCATAGCACACAAATGGATTATGGAAATCATTCGGGTTGAGTACAGATAGGTGCGTGTCGCGGCTGCGAGTCATTATTTTAATTATCAATCCATCCATTATTTTTCTTGATTAAACTACTAATTGTTTGTTTGTATTACCCACCTGGAAATAGTCCAGAGCCCCAAGGTATTATAATTAAATTGCTTGTTTAGTGGCAAATATTCAGAGCTGAGTTGCTGACAGCTGAGGATTTGGGGTATTTTACGCCAAAGAATCGTTTCAGCTCTAATGCAAGTTAATTTGACAAATGAACTGAATGATGGTGTGACGCAACAAGGCCACAACTGATGACCTGTGCTATTTTGTCACCGCTGTAATGTCTCCTGTAGTGGCTGTGGCTCAGGAGGTAGGGCGGTCGTCAATAATCCGAGGGCTGGTGGTTCAGTGCGGTCACCATGTTGAGAATGGGTGAATGCTGACTTGTGTTGGAAGGCCTCGACACACCGATCTGACAAAAAAAAAATAGCTGCATCAAATGTTGTCAACTCACATCTCCTGTGGCTCGGCACAAAAAGCCGCACTTGAACACACCACAAAGACTACCTGCAACGCCCAACAAGCTTTTACGGCCTGCGCCTGTGTGAAAGGAAAACACTTCTTTGCTGATATACAAACCGTTGTTATGATTAGGCAGTATTTTTTTGACACCACTCTCCCTAAAAGAGCCGCTTCTGAGCGAGAACATGTTGGATAAGAAGTTGCAAATGGCAACGACGAAGAGGCAGAGGAGGAAAATGAGAAGAAACCGCGCTAAATGAGTTAAAGCATGAATACTACAGGGACAGGCTCTCTCTTCTGCACTGATCCGCTTACCTGAACAGCCAATCACAGTGATTTCTCTAATCGATGAGGCCACCATCGATTCTACATGCTGAATTGGCCAAAAAGCCTCCGAAAAACAGCCGTCCGCTGCCACCGGAGCCGCTGATGCTCACCGACACCATCGGCCTCGTTTGTCAGGGCCTGTAAAGCACTTTGAGTTGTCAATAAGACTACAAAAGCGTATAAATGCAGTCCGTTTACCATTTGTGTACCGTTCCTTTAAGTCAGTCGGACTACAACGAGAAGCGTGACGCTTCTCAACACCTGGTCATAATCTGATCGCTGTTTTCCAAATACGTGTGTGTGAGACGGGCGAACGAAGAGAAAAGAGCTCTGAGAGAATGTTAGATCATCGTTAAGTGCAGAGTGTTCATTCCTCGACTGATGAAAGGATGTTCAGTGTTGCATGTTGACACTTCTCTCTCTCTCTCTCAGGACAGCTTGATGAATAGACTGAATGGAGCCTTGTGATGTGTGTGTGTGTGTGTTTGTGTGTGCATGTACAGATGTGTGTCTGAAGCGTGACACGCTCGACTTCCGTTGCCCGTTGCATGCTGTTTCCATGGGAACCTGCGTCATTGCCAACCTGTGCTGCTCCAAAACTAAATCATTATCACTAGCTGAGTCTGGGAGGCGAGTGAATCACTACCTTCATACGCACGCCACACCTGGGACCGACTAAAAGTCAGCAGTCGACAGTGGAATGTGAGCAGACACAAGACGTCAAATCGTAAAGCCCGGGTTCATTACTGCATCACGCCGCCTCTTTTACCGGCTCTTGTTTATGATGTGAGTCACAAATGGAAACGTTTCCCTCTCTCCTCCAGGAGGGACTGACGGATGATTGGCAGCCCGACATGACTTGATGAGGATTTTTTTTTTCCCCCCCCAGTTGAAATTGTAACTTAAAATCTGGGCGGTGTGCTGCTTTGAGGTGCCAAGCATCAAAAAGCTGAAACATCAAGTGCCAGGACGTGTTTCCTTTGAAATATTTAACAGCCAGTCGAACAACAGGCAGCTGCTGGTATAAACAAAATAACAGGTGCTGTTCTATAAATAGAAGCATGAAGGGGGGAAAAAATAACAGTGTGCACACTGTGACCAACACTTGATTTTATTTATTATCTCGCAGCACCGGAGTTACACAACTGATCAACAACACACACACAAATTTGCTGATTTTTTGTTTATATCGTCATCATCAGGCCGACTGTGAACCTTGGCTCAGTTTGAGGTATAAATCCCCAGAGAGTAGAAGTCAAATCCTTTGTGATCAGATGACACCAGTGGAGGAGTTTCATCTTCTCTGGTGATGGTTTTGTTGTTCCAGTAGGACATCCAGCCAGCTTCATCTTTTCCCAGGGACAGTTTGGTCCAAACAAAGTTGGATTGAGGTCGTCACCTCCGCCGAGGAGGTCAGGTCTTCAACCGTGTCTGTTTGTTGGTTGGTTTGTCAGCAACGTTACACAAAAACTACTTAACAGATCTCCACAGAACTTGGATGGAGGATGGGTCCCGGCTCAGAATGGACCCCATTAACCTTCGGTGCAGATCAAAATAAAAGAGATGGCTCCAGGAATTTCTCACTTTTTTTTTTTAACATTGCGGAGCGTTTTTTCGACATTTTCGTTAATTTCACAGTGAACTCGGATGGTAGAGCGCATACCTCCGCCAAGGCCAGCCACCACCACAGATCCATACATTATTCCCTGATGGTACGTGTCCGCAGGCATCATTGCCAACGTGGCAGCTTGTTCAAAAACTCTCTTACATTACAAACGTAGCAGAGCAAAACGTGTTACTCACAACATTTGAGGTGAGAAAGAAGACACAGAATCTGTTTCCATTTTAACTTGACAATATTTTGTTTATTTAGTTTTTTCCTTTTTGAATAAAGTAGCGAGATTTCAACTGTATGCAAATGTGGAGCAGGCAACGCAACACTTCCCGGAACGTGAGGCTCCAATTCCAGAATGCATTGCACGGCTTCCTACTTAGACAATTGCTGTGTCTCAATTCAGGGTCTGCATCCTTCGAAAGACCCAGCCTTTGCTTCGAAGGCAAGTCCTTTGAAGGCCACGTCAACCGTTGTTAAATGGGACGGTCACCAGTTGTTCCTGCCCTTATGTCACTATATCTGCCGCCCAGGCCCGCGAAATCTATGCCACGCGATGTTCCTTCCTTCCCTCCTTTTCGTGCACGCAAAAAATCTTGGGATATGGGAGGCTGTGGAGGGTAGTAGCGGTGCATCCTCCAAAAAGAGGTAAGAGAAGGCCATATTTGTGGGCTGCATTTGGAGGAGCTTTCGAATTAGGACAGCCTTCGCACGGCATTGTGGCGTAATTGGCCCCTCAAATGCAGCCTCCAAAGGATGTAGACCTTGAATCACAAAAAGCCTCACTCTCTCGTATTGTTAAAGAAAGTGAGTCCTTCATCTGGATCTGCAGCAAAACCCATCCCCCATCCAAGCTTTGTGGAAATCTGTTCTGTAGTTTGTGCACAATCTTTCTGACAGACCAACCAACAATCACGGGTGAAAACACAACCTCCTTGATGGAGGGAATAATGCATGACAAAAAAAAAGAAGAGGAATATTTAAGCAGCTGGTCACTCTGAGTGGGGACAATCTGATGCGGACCCTAAATCATCGTTAAGCAGTTACGGTTGGTTTATGATTTAGAGTTATACAGAGCTGTCGAGTTTGATTTTTGATTTGGCTTGATTGAATCAAAAGATTGTTCGGCCTTGGCGGAGGTATGCGCTCTACCATTCTGTTGACGTTTATCCTTCATTGTTAGTTTGTTCATTGACACAAAGTAAATACATTTCTATGACTAAGCTCTTGTCTGACGCTGCAGCATTCCTGGATTGATACAAGTATTTTTGCAGTCAGGCAGTTGGACCCTGACCCAGTTCTGTCTTCACTAAATGCATAAACCATCACATGGAAACAGCCTGCGAGACCAGTGAACCCCTGTGATGTTACATTCCTCTGCTGCGTCCTGGGAATGTTAATCCACCGACCATCCAGTACACCTACACAATTATCCGTCACCATCACTGGTTTTATAGAATACAAATTACAGCCACAAATCTCAGGAAACTTTCCTCGAGGTGGATTCGATGTGGGTGTTTTGTCTTGTGGCAGTAAATTGAGTGTTTGTGACAAGTTTGCTGTTTTTTTTCTTGGTAACTCTTAAGTCCACCGCAAATCTCAACATTTGTCTCTCATATTTCCATAAAAAAAAAATGGAAATGACAAACCCAGCTGAAGCAGGAGAGCAGGTTGTTGTTCTTGGCTCGCCTCAGCCCGTCCTTTATCATAAAGTGTCAGCTGCCTGGAATGGTTTTCTCCTTTACATCCCTGTGCTGACAGACGTCTCAGCCATTACTCGCCCGCTCTTACTTTATTTCCACTGTACAGGCCACCTAATTGCACATCCTCCTTCCTCAAACCTGCAGCGCGCGGCAGCGGAGATATTGCTCTCGTGACAGGGCGTAGCAAGCGTGGATGCAGTTACGGTGTGATTGAACACAATCTGAACGTAGCCCCCCTCAGTACTGTGTGTTTATTCATTAGAGCCGTGTTCAGTAACCAGACAGATGCTAATAGAGGATGAGTATCACCACAATCCCAGACTCGCTTAACCTCTGGCCCTCATTAGTTTTTGGAGAGAAGCTAAAGGAATTAAACAGAACCTCCTACACTAATTATTGGAGTCCAGTTTAAGGACTTTATCCCCGACCGATGTAGAATTACGTCCATATTAAATCCACACCTCGCTTTTCTCTTGTAATCTAAAAAGGTTGAGTTGGTTAAAATGAATTCAACGCTGTAGTCAAGAGACAGCGCCGCAGTTGACTCCAATTTTTATTAACTGTGATTATAATTGCTCATGTCACCGCTGAAACTGTCCAAAAACACATTTGTAAGAAATGCTTTTGCCTCACAGTATTTTCTCTATAAATCAGTTTACTGTTGATCTATACCATTTTGTTGTTTGTATCGACACACACCTGGATGTGAAACACAGTGGATGTAACCGAACCTTTGACTTAGTGAGCAAGTGGTGGAACGCTTATGCAAATTCTCACATTTGAGAAGGAAGAATGAACCATGTGATTATTGAAATTTATGTTCAGTTAAATCCCACCATTCATTTTCCAAAACAGGCCATAGGTAGTATATGATACAAATGATCTGCTGCTTTTCATCACTCGTGTTGGTGTTATAGTGTCTACAAACCAGCCCCAACCTGCATTATATATACAAAATATGTAAAACTACAGGAAATGCCAAATGTCAGCTAGTTGGACAATAAACAAAATGCGTTCAGGGGATAATCAAACTGAAATGTGCTTTTACAAACTCAATGAAATAACATAAAACTGGAGGACAGGGTTTCTGCGGATTCTTAAAAAGTCTCAATTTTAGGCCTTCAAAAGTCTTGAATACATCCATATTTTGCATATAGGTCTTAAATATGTTAATTTACCGCTTCCGTCGTCACCTTTTTCTTGTTTTGGGGAAATGTGTTGGTGAGACTCACAGTCAGCTCCATGTGTTGTGCTTCTTTCTAAAGTATCCAGGAACGCAAGTTGCATTTTGCCAACAGCCTGGTCAGAATTTATCACCGCACACTTCGCCAGTTCCAGAAAGACTTCGACAGCGGAATCTGCTACAACTATGGGAAAGTGTAAATTTAAGTGTTGGCTTGAACAGCCAGAATTCAGTTGGTTAAAAGCCGAACCTCATCATGAATTTGAAGCGCAGTGTACGCTCTGCATGAAGACAAAAGTATGGATACTACTCAACTTGGGCACACTTGGTGTGAAAGCGCTGTTGTCACACACAAAATCGGAAAGACACCAGTTAGCTTCTAAAAGTCTCCAGCAATGTCACACTCTCACACACATTTGTACGCCTTTGTCACCAGTTCCCAGTCCAAGCTCATCCAGTTCTGCTCGACCTGAACTCCTTGCTGCCATCTTCGGCTGAATTCCGACGTTAAAAGCCGAGGTGCTGTGGATTTTGAACACTGTTGTTAAACATTTTGGCAACAGATTTGGATGTAAAACGTTTTTTTTTTTTTTTTAAAGCAATTCTCACTTTTCCTTACTTTTTCGTACTTCGTGTAGGTCTTAAATTTAGTTCAAAATGGTCTTAAAAAGGACTTAAAAAGTCTTAAATTTGACTTTTTCAAACCTGCAGAAACCTTAAACGATAAACCAAAGATAAACAAACAGAACAAAAGTTGCCTAGCTGACGATCTCAACAGGCGGTTTCTCAACAGTTTCTGGGTGGCAGTTTATAGGGCTGAGGTCTGCAGCGTGTCAGGGACAGATTCAGAATGAGAGTCCAACCTGGATGCCACTCCCCTTCACACCCTGATTGGCTGCGAGGTGAATGCTCCAAAGCATCCAATTATTAATCAGGAGTCGGTCTCCCCAACCTGCACACAGGTGATCTGAATCCACTGCAATCAGTCCAGAGGAATTTATAGTCTTACACAACGGGACTTCTGCACAACATGCCTCGAAATCACATCAAACACTAAACTAACCTGCAGGAGCCGAACAAGTTGTAAATATAAACTAACAAACTTTTCTTTTTCTAAAAGAAACATCAACAAAAGATCCTCCATGAACCTTTTTAATAAGGTTCCCCTGAAAGTTCCTCTTGTACATTCACTTCTAAATATAGCCGTCCCAGGTTCTCCCAAGAGAACAGGGTTCCTCGAAAATCCCCAGAGCTCCTTGAGGATCTCCTGTGAGTCTAGAGACTGAAAAAGCAATTTCAGAGAGTGCATCGAGTTTCTGGTCCTCTTAAACATCTTCTTGTTCTCTCTTTCTTTGTGCGTCACGGTGCGTGTGCGAGAAAATCACCTCTCCCGGTAAACAAAGAGTTCAGACTTCAGTATCTCAAACACAGCGGGAGACACGAGGCGAACATTAAGCGCTGTCCAAATGATTAGAGGCTGTATTTCTGTTGTGCTAGCTTGGCGTTTGTAGCACCGCAGCGGTAAATCAATAGAAACACAACCCCAAAGACATAAAGTTACATGAGCTTGAATTAAAAACCACTGCTGTGACACACCTGGAATCTGACGCTTATATACCTTAAATCACTCCCCGCGTCTGTTTGATGTTTTGCGAGACATGACTCACGTCTTTCTCACACATAAACTCTGGCCGGAGGTTTTTTTTTTTTTTTTTTTGGGTGACATTTCTCATTTTCTCTCAGATATTTGGAATGCATTTAAACATCAATACCACATCCAGCGGGGAGATTTTATTTCTCTTGGCTGGCTCGGCCTCTGTCGTAAAACTGCCAGGTCGGTAATGTACACATAATCCTCCAACACAGATAAGGCTGTCGTGTTTGGCTGGCACAGAACCCTCCCGGTGACATGCCAGGTGTTGGTATCAGCCTGTAA
The DNA here is from genome assembly GCF_900880675.1 of Sparus aurata. Classification (NCBI taxonomy): domain Eukaryota; kingdom Metazoa; phylum Chordata; class Actinopteri; order Spariformes; family Sparidae; genus Sparus; species Sparus aurata. The sequence goes on from NC_044191.1 coordinate 29,849,466, forward strand.
TTTTACAAAGACACATGCGGCTGATTATCTGCATCTGATTTATATCCTCGTTTCTTTACCCGGAGGATGAAACAGTCAGGTAAAAAAACAGCCCGTTGTGCTTGTCTGGTATGAAGGAGCATTGTAAGTCGGTACGAGTGAGTCCATTGATTGTGGCGCAGTGGGAAGGCTGAGGACTATAAAGTAAAGTTCAGATGTGTGTACGATCGATGAGTGAATTTAGTTCATGCTTTGGAAAAAGGTCAAGTCACCCCAACTGTGAGTAAATTATTATTTTCTTTTTAAACAAATAAGCACTTTACCGGGAAAGTTCTCCGCCGTGGATCTGCGTAAAATATCAGAGTGACCTTTGCTGCATGATTTACAAGTGAACACACAGACAGAGATAGTGGAGTGTGTGTGTGCCAGTCACACTAACAGATTTACTCGTGTACGAGGAGGAACCTCGGAGATGATGCTAGTCTAGGATAACAGTTAGTCACACTGTTTTAATTTTACCTTAACTTGATCAGCATGTCCAACACTTTAGTCCATCTTGAAATATGTTAACGTGGGGTCGACCTATGTGGCTTTTTCGGGGCCGAGACTGACACAGATTATTAGAAATCAAGGAGACTGAAAACGGCTATTTGGACTGGTATTCACTGAAATGAGAAAATGAAACTCATGTGAAAGAATAAACCTGTGTTCAATTAAGTACACTTTTTTTAGGCGTGTACTTTGATTATCTTCTACTTCATACTTCATCCCCTTCATACATTTATTTGATACTTTTAGTCACTGGTTAGATTCAGATAATCCAGTTTTTCTAGGCTTTTAATTGTGACGTGTTACCTGTCAGATAGTGTTTTGGGATTTTGGCATCAGAACCAAAGAAGAACATTTTTTAATGAGTTTATTTTAACAGCAATCTGAGAAGAAAATAATAAAAAAAGAAAATTGTGCCAGATCTGCCCAATAATCAACCAGGACCAATAATCGGTCTACACCTAATCTCAACAACTATCGGATGGATGTAATTTGATGAAGGAAATGATAGTCCCGTCATAGTTTCTTCGTTTGTTTCCTTGTCCTTCTTGGCTACATGAGTGTAGTTTTGTGTATTCGGTTTTTGGATCACTCAGATGTGCATCGACCAACTCATCCTGACTTCGTGCTCATCATATTTCTGATCCAACATGCATCGACTATGTCACAAAACAGCCTTGCATTTAGAAAAAAAAAAAGGCCCTGAACATGGTTAGAATTACAACTGAGACTCCGCCTTTGCATTTAACCAAGGTTTGTTGTGCCTGTATGTCTATATACTACAGATATTATATTCTTTCACCAAGCAGGCTGACTCGAAGACCTTTGTTTGCTTCTCTCTTGTTAATAACAAAAGGCTAATTTACTAAACCTCTCTCTTCTCTAATCCTAGATCTTTTTTTTAACCCCCGAAAACTCTTTACTCACAGTACGTAAAGCTCCATGAAGGGTGGACAAACGATACAAGGATATTAACATGTGGTTCACTTTGAAAGATTGGTAGAAAACCTGGGAATAAAAAATGTTTTCAACTAAACGATATTTCAAGCACACTGCAAAAAAAAAAAACCTTGTGTTCTTTCTCCACCCATCCTCCATCCTGCATTACAAAAACATTATTATTATTATTATTTACACTTATTATTTATGTTATTATCATTTTGCCGTTGTGTTGTTTTTCTTTTGTTACAGTTGTTTTGTTTTTGTTATTGTTTGTGTTTTTTTTTTGTGTTTCCCTTCAGGCTGTGCATTGTTTCAGAACATCCCAGTGGAGGTGGTCTCACGCTAACGGAGATGGACACACACAAGAGACTAAAAGACAGAGAGAAAGAGTGTGTGTGTGTGTGTCTGTGTGTGTGTGTGTGTGTAGGTGTCTGTGTGTGTGTGTGTGTGTGTGTGTGTGTGTCTGTTGGGAGACAAAATAGGAGCGAGAACATAGAGAATGAATTATAGAAGGAGAGGGGAACGTCCGACCGACAAAACAAAACAAATGAAGGGAACAGCCGCACACACACACACACACACGCACACGCACACACACACAGATAGCGATGGTCAGGTGTATGGTGTCCATTATCAATCTCTAAAGGTAGGAGAAGCAGGTAGACGCTTTGGGACGCTGCAGCCGGTTCAACCAATCACAGAGTGCCTTCAGAGATACATAAAAGCCTCCGATTGGATGAATTATTCAGATCGGAGGGACAGAGACAGCCATTAACCTACATCGGCCCCAAATGCACACAGGCCGCCGCCTCCCTACGGACCCAACCTTCTGGACACACACACACATGCACACGCACACACGCGCACACACACACACACACACACACACACAGATTTAGGCACCTTATTGATGTTGAACTCACTGAGCCTGTTGTTGCCTTCACACACACACACACGCACAATCCTTACTTTGTAAACAGCGCTGCGTTCAGGGTCTTGTTTAAATTCAGACCCTCCTCCCAGTTCAGACCCCGTATAATAATACCAAATCCAAACCGATCAGAAATTCACTGACTGCACAGGGTCTCTGTGATCCTCCTGAGCTGAGCGACCAGCGGCTCATTAAATTGAGTAGCCAAGTCTACACTGCGACACAAAAAAGCGTCTTTGAAAAAGAAAAAACAGTGATCATGTTTGAAAGTGGCGGCAGCTCTTTATGTTAGCGTTAGCCCGCACCGCTGCAAGTCACAGTCCCGGCGAGTAATGAAGGTGTTTAGACTGCGTGTGAGAGAAATAATGGCTAACTTCCAACCGCCTGGCTCTTGTGTGCAGAAAACGCCTAAACGTTTAGGAGCTGGGCGGGTTTTCTGGAAGTCTTTTATCACGGACCGTTAACGCCAGGAGTGGCAGAGCACGCGACTACTGTTTGGGAGGCACAGCGCTTCCCAAACTGACACATAACCGCCAAATTAGTTTTGCAGGTATTCAGCACACCTGTCAAAACATCCAGCACATCCGCCACAAAACAGATTCCTCTTCCCTCCCACTCGCCCTGCCAACGGCTCGGTTATGGTGGGAAATTTGTGGCTCTATGAATCAGAGGACGCTCGGCGTGTAACGTCCTCGCAGTGAAAGATGTTTGAGATGTTTCGTGCTCGCCGAACTCTTTTGGGAACATACACCTTGTCAGTGTCCTTCAGAGGAGAATAAGGGCCTCTGTGAGACAACAATGCACTATGCTGAGTTCAGACTCTAAACTCAAGAAACAAGTCCGTATTCTGAGATTAAAGTCGGAATTGTGAAGAAAAAAAAAGTAAGAACCCCTCCCAAAATGTCTCTCTGGCCTTGAATCCCCTCCGCAGTGTCTAACACTGACACACTGTCATAAATTGAACTCTCTCTGTTAAATTAATCATCGGTTGCCTTCCGCCCACCTTCCCTCTCTGAAAGACAGCTCCAGTCATGCACGCACATCCGTCTGTAGCACACATGTGACCGCTGTCGCACTCTTAAAAAAGAGGACCCTTCACGCTGCATGCGGCTAATAAGCTGAACCGCGTTTGACTTTTAGAAAACATCTCCAGCGCGTCCGAACGCCGACACACAGAGCTGTACATCTCGGTGGCATTACAGAGAAGGATACGTGCCCGTATCCGCAAATGCACACATAAATTAATAATTGCACGCACATGTCGAGTGCTTGAGTGCATCACATATGCACGCCGCATCCACATGTCCTGTAGGTAGTGTTTTTACTGCACACGTCAAGTCAGGATGTGTGATGACTCGCTCTCTCTCTCACACACACACACAGAAAGAGGTAGAGCTGGTTGAGATTGAGGTCATGGCAGATGTATGGGGAATATTTGATTAAGAGGGCTACAGGGTTAACTAAAAAACACTTTTGCCGGTGAGGGAGAATCACAATGTAAGAGAGTACAACCTTATTTTTTTTTTTCTTATTATTATTCCGAACCCTAGACAGTCAAACTGGTCTGCAGATTTAATCTGAAAATGAATGAATAAATAAGAAAATAAAACACCATCTTGTGTTTTTCAGCCAGCTGATGTTTTTAAATCACATTATCTAAAGAGCGCGCACTCGAGTAGCCTCTGCATCCATTAATGAGACAGAAAAGGGGGCTCTGCACTTTTCACTGATGCACAAAAGAACTCACACTCTGAAGTGGCGTTCATGGGCCATCCTGCGGTACGTTAGCCGTTCAAACTGCACTTAGTGTTTATACTTTACATTTACTTCAGTTTAAGGGTTCATTTCGTCGCCCGTTTGAAGTGATTTTGAGAGTGTCTCTGAACTACTTCTGTTACGCTGGTGTTTTTTTTTTCATCCCAATGATGAATTAGTGTAACAATTTGCTGTTACACTCGCAGATACGCCCTCTCTGAGCCTTCTGAAGCCTTTGCAGTGTGAGATTGAGTATTAGAATTTAGTAAAACCGACAGCAATAAAAGGGAACATTTTATTGGTTGAACTTTCACAGCTGGTTTATTTGGTCGGTTTAGTTCTCATGCGTATCATAAAGATTAAAAACGGCTCATTATTAGAAAAAAAAGCCACATTACAGTCCCTTTGGGGCTTAGAGAAAGAGAAAAATAATCAATCTGCCAAAGTGCTAATTAGGCATCAGAAACCAAAATGACATCAAAAAGCCGCCAGCGTGAAGAATGTTTAGAAATGCAACAAAATGGAAAAATTCAAACAAAAGGTGAATAAAATCAATTAAAACAGCCCCGAAGCAATTAATGATAAGAGTGAATGGAAGGGGGAGATTGGGGAGTGTGGGTGTTTTTGTGTGTTTGTGTGTGTGTGTGCGCGCACAACTGTGTGTGTGTGTGTGTGTGTGTGTTTGTGCATTTATAAGAAATAAGGAAAGAAAGACTGTTTTTTATATTGGAGGGATGACGTCAACGAGACAGATTATACATCTGTGTCTGGAATTTTCAAAAAATTCAAACCCTGTCTCTTAGAAATTATGTTTATGTACAACTAGTTAGCAACAGCAGGTGGTCACTGCCTCGATTATGTTCAGAGACAATGTTTCTCTGGCTGATTGTGGCACATTTGTGTCCAGAATCCTGTCTCTGCTCAGGTTTCGGCAACAAAGCAACTGTTTTTCGGTTAAATGATGGTAAAAAAAATACGTCTCAAGCGCTGCCAGTGCCCTAAACATAAAAACGCAGAATAATGCTGCAGTCATTTTCGAGTGGATGCAAAAAGTGATGTTGTGGTTGTTCCTGGAACATTTTAATTAATGTTGCTGCAGGACCATGAAACTGAACAATCGTGTGTTTTGTAGGGGACTTGCAAAAATATGCACATGGGAGAAGTTAACCTTTTCAAACACAGGTGTAGCACTGTGAAAGGGTCTGTTTTAACCCAAACCATGTTTATTCTAAGGTATTCTAGTTCCTAAAATTTCCTAAAAATCAAAAAAAAACAAAAACTGAGAAAACTGTATATTTCGTTACTAGAAATAAACGTCCTGGAGCGACATTAATTAAAGCAACATACCTTAAAATAACAGCTTCAAAATCATGTTGATGGTACAGAGTCTTAAAAATAAGGTGAATGCGGTCTCTGTCTCAGCCACTCGACCCCCGTATCAATTGTTTCTGCACTACGTAACTTCAGTGAGATCACAGCGTTACACACATGTTTACTTCAACGTACGTAACGTAAGTTTGCAACACATACCGTTGTTATCATGTACTGAGTTTTGTTTGTAGTTAGCACCGACATTACGTCTCACAAATCGCCAAAGACCTGGGATTTGTATTTATGACAATGGTGTTAAACTAAGAAACTGTGTGTGTGGGGGGGGCGCCAAATCACAGCCAATTTCTACATACTGTTGCTTTAAGATGCTCTTTAAGCTGTTTTTTTGAGACTTGTCAAGCAGTTCATCAACAAGGTTTCCTCATAATGTCCACAGGAAACACGATTCAGTCCTTGGAAAACTATTTGCCGTTGGAAACTGTCTATATGTGTAATTTCTAAGAGACAGGGCTGCAGATATTTTCGAGCTTCATCGGCAACATGAATGTAACTTTTTCACAGTCGATATACAGTTTGTGTCTGTTGCTCTAAGTGTGAACTTTAAACTGAAGCTATGTTTTTGTTTTTTACATAAAAAATAGTCTATACATTACAAGCAGATACTTAACAGTGAGGATTATTTGTTTGTTTGTTTTTGTTTTTTTAAGGCATGCATTCATTTCAGAGTTTTATCAACCATTGGACAGTTATATATCGGGGGAACCGTCACGTGGATGAAAGCAGCTACCAAATGTGACATGATAAGTAATTAAACTTGAGTTGAACACCATGATAAACGTGTTAAAATTTACTTCATGGAGGTAGGTTATCAGAGTCAGGCTAGCTGTTTCCTGATGCTTTCAGTCTCTGCGCTAAGTTAAGCTAAGCTAACTGCCTGTAGCGTCACATTTAACAGACGGACGCGAGAGTCACACAGATTCTCTCGTCTCACTCTCAGCCATAAGGGAAATAAGCATGTTTCCCAAAATGCCACACCATTCCTTTATTGTGATTGATGTTCATGCTCTACTGTGACATAAGAAGTTTATTTTTAAGCTGACGTTGCTCCATTATTTCCTGTTTACTCTAACCAGCTGATTATTTCAGGCACTTTTATTCTTCAGCTCTGGTTTAGCTAACAACTGTTCCTCCGTACAATTAAACAAAATTAGTCCAATGCCGCTCAGAAGCTATAAGTTATTGTCCCGTAAAACTTTTTACTGTTACTCTTATAAACAGGAAGCTAGGATTGTTTCAAAATTCCTTAGATTGTTTTTGCACACATTTGTACATATTTTATGTTTGAGCATTGTAAATGACATAATTTAGATTTTTCTTGAGATGTTTTGAAGATGTTGCGATGCTAAAATGCTAACACTGGGGCAATATGACAGAACGTTATAACACATTTTTGACCTGGATGGGAATGTTTTTTTTTATGTTTTATCTTTATTGTATTTGTCCTTTTTATTTCCTTTGTACATTCTGATACACAGTATTATTGTTTTATTACTGAACTGGTGTCAAGTGCCTGTTTTACCTTCATGTGTTTGTGACAGACATACCTCATTTTTTCGCGTGTCTCCACCAGGAATGGTATGTCCATCCAGCACCGGCATGAAAAGGAACACATTTAAGTAAATGCACAGTGAGGATGACGTTAGGATACAACAAAAAACATGTTATAAGTTATGTCATATTCAGTATAAAGGCAAGCTGAACAGAAATAAAGCTTAACTTGGAGTGACAAGGACTTTCCGGGCCATGATCCTCCTTCATAAATGTATTGTGGCATTAAAGCTGCGTTCAAGAGGCTGTTCTGTATAATTGCTTAAAAGGCTCATTTGAAAAAGATATTTTCTTCTTCAGAAGTAAGACAGGGGTTGTTGTTTTTTTCTTTTTTTCAATAAAAAGAAATCATTTATTGGTGTCCCTCGTGTGTAAATGTGTCTTTTTCATCTGAACGCGCTTTTAGGTGTGCATCTGCATATTTTGTACCGAGTGTTTCTTTAGTTATCAGCACAAAAGGCTCAGTCAAACACAATAAATGAAAAACCGAATATATCTGTGGCTATTCTGGCTTTTGAAATCGACACCAAATCCAAATCCAAATCCCTTTTTTATTGTACTTCCTCTTTTCCATAAATCATCTTTTTCCTTGCCGTGCCTATTTGACTCTGTCCATCTCTCAACGGAAGGCAGCAAAATGTTTCAAGCTTTTTTCCCTTTTTCACTGCATGACTGTGAGGATATTTAACACTTGGGGAGTGTCGCCGTCAGTGGCGAGCCAACAACGACCCAGTCTAATTACAGCACATATCTGCTCTTCTTTTATCCTCATGGATTTTAGGAGGGTTTTTTATATAATGGGATGGGTTAGCCTTGGCACTAAGTATTGATTGATGGATTTGTGGCAGCGTCGGAGGACTTATACAGATCCTTTACTTCATGAAAGTAACAATACCACACTGCAAAAAGTGTTCATAGCTGTCATAGCTGCTCGAAGGTGTGACGGAGTGAAAAGCTGGCCATCATAAAAAAAAAAAGGGGGTGAGGCTAATAATTGTTCAAATATGGAGATAGAGGTTCACATTTTTCCAATCTCTCTTGGAAGGCATTCATCATGGAAACTGACAGAAAATCACACGGGAAATAACAGAAATAGTCGTGTACAGAAGGAAGAAGAGCGAGCGAGGAGCTGAAACCTCCCCTTCTTTCTTACAGCTGACAAAGTGCTGCGCGATGTGCCAGCAAATGTCAGATTGTCCAACGTACAAATTGTATTAAATTTCCATTTAATGTCACTATATTCCTCTGCTCTGCTACGTGGTAATTTTTTTTTTACTCTTTTATTTGACAGCTATATTAACTTTGTCATGTTTGAGTTTGAGCGGCTTCAGAGACATTTCTATTTAAACTTCTTACGTGTTTTAATTTGAATAAATGCTTCGGGCCCAGAGAGTTCAAATTATTTCATATTTCACAGAAAAGTAAACATTAGGGAAAGTAATTACAGTTAAGTGTAGCAGAACCTTCCAGTCACGTGACCGTTTAGCAGACATACGACCCCCAAGTGGTTCAAAACCTCATAAAAGTAGCTTCACATTGAAAATCTACAACAATAAAATGTTCCTTACACACTGAAGCACGAGCACTCTCATAAATCACTCTCAGGACTTTGTAATGGAGCATTTTACCTACTTACTATCAGTTTGGTGGTGGCTGTGTTTCAGGTTTAGAGCCAGCAGCTTGTTGTCAGAAGGTTGCTGGTTTGATTCCCCTGGTCTGCATGTTGAAGTGTCCTTGGTCCAACTACTGAACCCCAAAACTGCTCCTGATGTGCTGTTCGGCATCTTGCATGGCAGCCACCGCCGTCAGTATATAGATGTATGAATTTCTCTAAGTCACTGCTAAATCCCCCAAATTAGGTTAATCATAACGGATGTGCCCTCAAACACCTGGGCAATGATGTTGTTCTCATTTAAATTGGAGTGTTTTAGCGTTTCAGTGGCAGCATACATGTAAGAAAACACTTACAGTTGTAGCACTGATTCGTCAAGTAAACCCTCGTAGTTTCTTCCCTTGTGTCAACGAACAACGGTTGAAACCAACCTCTTTCTGTCGTCCACGTTCAATGGAGAATATAGTTCTCTAGGAAAGTTACTTGTTCCTCAGTGTCCTCTTTTCTGATTCAATAACCGTGGGTTATATTATAATAACTGGCTGTAACTTGCTTAGGAAAGGTCAGATGTAGACAGAACTTCATGTGTAAGTCTAAAACACCCGAGTACATCTTTTAAAATGACAAACCAAACTTCCTCTGGTTGACTTTCCTACACAGCAGTTCAAAACATTATACAGATATAAGAGTTAATTATTATGTATCACCCCTGAAGACACAGTGTTCAGATGAGATGTGACTCGGTTTTATAAATATCTTCTCCATGTAATTAATTATTTGAAGCATTTTTTTCTCCATATTGATCCGAAGCTTGGTGGTAATTTTCCAGCCGCGATGGTCTGACTATAAAACAACAAGCCTTTTTTTTTCTCACTATAATTTTCTGTCTTTGTCATTTTCCTCCCTGCTCCTTCATTCTCTGACTGCCTCGGAGAGCTTATACTTAGATTATGGACTCGGTCTTCCAGTGTGTCATTTGAGAAGGTGAATGTGGGTTGAATATTAAAAATAGAAGAGATCAGACTGAGGGGGAGCAAGAGAGGAGGATGTGGGAAAAAAACAAAAAAGAAGAGGATAACGAAAGAAAGTGGGGTGGTAGACGCATCGTGGAGATGAGAGAGGAGATACACGACGCGAGACAGACGCAGGGAGACGAGGAAATGTCTATTTTTACCGGTGGATGGTGGAGAGAAGGGGAACGTGATAGGCCTCCGCATTAGGCTGAAGAGGAGGAGGATCTTTGGCTTGAACAGGCAGAGTCATACGGACATCAAGCTTACTGCAGCGTCAAGGAAATTCTACCCATCTACTGTATCGGTCGCTCCATTCATTCCTCTTTTCTTCTTTGTTAGTCCTGCTCCTTTATCCACACATCACTTGTCTCCTTTCTTTCTTTCTTTCTTTCTTCCTTCCTTCTTTCCTCCCCTCTGTCTGTCTTTCTTTCCTTCTGTCCTTCCTTTTTTCTTCCTTCCCCCTCTTTCTTTCATTCCTCCCTTCCCTCTCTTTCTTTCCTTTCTGTCTTTCTTTCCTTTCTTCCTTCCATCCTTCCCTTTTTCGTTCTCTTTCTTTCTTTCTTTTTTCTTTCTTTCTCTTTCTGTCTTTCATTCCTACCTTCCCTCTTTCTTCCATTCATTCATTCTTTCTTTTCCTCCTTCTTTTCTTTCCCTCTCTCTTTCATTCCTCCCTTCCCTCTATTTAATTCTCGTTATTTCTATCTTTCTTCGTTTCTTTCTTCCCTTCCTTCCTTCCTTCCCTCCTTCCTTCCTTTTTTTCTGTCTCTTTCCTTTCTTCCTTCCATCCTTGTTTCTTTCTTTCTTACTTTCTTTCCTTCCTTCCTTTCCTCCTTCCTTGCTTCTTTCTGTCTTTCATTCTTTCTTTCTTTCTGTCTTTCTTTCCTTCCTTCTTTCCTTCCTTCCATCCTTTTTTCTTTCTTTCAAAACTTTTGCTTACATCAGTTGGAACATGTCCACACATTGATATTAGGGAAAAATCCAATGTTGTGTATCTCACATGGGAAATCACCAGAACTATAACCCTCCCGCTCTGAAAGAAAGAAGCTGATTAGCAATTTCCCCAAAAAATGTGTATTTTCTTGTTTCCCTGCGACTTTTGCCACTAAACTTCCCCCCATCTTTCAACCAGCGTCTCAGCGAATCTGTTCTCTTCTGTTCTGCTCTCTCCTCTGTCTGTCTTTCTTCCCTACATCCCTCCATCCTTCTTCCTCCTGGATCGATAGATTACTTCCTGTGTTCAGTGGGTTGACAGCACAGTTTAGAGACCACGGGGTTCATGTTACCAGTCATCTGTTAGTGTGACTGTGCAAGCGTGCGTGTGTGTGTGTGTTTATACGTAACGTGAAGGGCTTGAGGGGTCACCGAGACCTTTGGGGTCAACGGTGGCAGCAGTCCTGTCTTTGCCCTGAAGCCTGAGTGACTGCTGACTGCCTGGATCAGTCACTCAAAGGAGGCAGAAATATAGCATTCACATGAAGATACATTCTTAGCTTTTTACTCGTGAAGTTATCATATAGCAGCAGCTAAGGTTTCTGCATCTGGGCAGGAATATCTTTAAAATAGATCCATTTCAGCTCTTGATATTCAGTTGGCAGCAAGAGAAGGCTGAAATAAAGAGACCAAACAAGAGCTGGACTGTAAGTTCAATCTGCTGTTTTGCCAACGTGTGCCTGGTATCCAGGTTGTCCATCACCACCAATCTCACACTCTGACATCAGACTGACTACATGGCCAATAAAGTAATCTCCAATCATGAAATCCACCATTATCTGCTAACAACTGGTCCTGCCGCTCCTCTCTGGGCACAAGAGAGACCAAGCTGTTTTAACAGACTGACTGACAGGCCCCGATGTCCTTAAATCCCATAAAAGCCTCTCTACATCCATCGCCCAGGGCAAGGTGCTGCAGTAAATGGCTTCAGTTTGTCTGAGGTGTGCCCAGAGAGCCTAAAAGAGATCAATACAGTCACTCACAGTCATTGTTTTAACTCAGCTCCAGTCAAGGCTCCTGCCATAAAACTCCTGCACCACTCCACATCGCGAACCCTCTGGCTCCCACGGCAACACCGGTGTCAAAGCTGCAACTTAAAGAGCTGAAGATTGGACTGTCAATGCAGACGTAGTCATACCTGTTTCACACACATACTGACACCAAACAAATAATTGAAATGAAGCCCAATCTGAATAAAAATGCCCAGTATGTGACCGTCTCCAATTGGAAGAGACCAGTCTGGTTGAATTATTAGGTTTTCATGAATTAGAGGCAGTGCGTCCGCTTCGAGTCAACGTATAGACGGGTATTGCTCACAAGCATATCAGTGTATTCACCCGCTGTTTCACACTGCCACTCAACCGGCTGAGACACCTGTCTCCCATTACCACCAACATACATCTCCATGCCAGGTCTACCAGGTCTACACCACATGTCCGTAACATAGCTGTGTTCAGCCTGAAAAGCTTGAAAGAAAGTTACTTACCCTGTAAGCTAAGCTAAGAAAGCGCAAATAACAACAGCAGCAGCATATACAAAAAAACTCCACTGCCACTAATGTATCCCAATGGTTTTACGAGAAAAGAAAAAACAGGACATGGAGACGAAACAGTAGTGCGACTTCTTTTCACCTACTAAAACCGATTTTAGTTTTTGGCTCTCTGGTCGTCAGCCGTGAATCACAATGTTACCGTGTTACAGGGTCGAATAGTTGATGACTATCGGCCATCAGCAGTGGACGATGGCATCTTCTGTCGGCTCAACTCTCGTAAAAGCTTAATCTGATAATGTATGCACACATGTAGAGCACTATTAGATGTGTGTATTTCACATAGCTAATGTACAGTTAGAGTCATAATAATTTTGTCAGGTGTTGTCCCTGTTTCGGTGTGCCCATTTTCTTTAAATTGACTGTGATACATCTGTACTCAGTCTACATACATTTCTGCAGGGTTGCATTTTGATTTGATTTAATTCAAGCACCTAAATCCTCCGACAATACGTCCTCTTGCTAAAACTGGAAATATGTACCAACATTAGAAACATTGGAGTAACAAGACAAGTGTCCAAATATTTCATCACCTTTTAATTTTAACCACACCTCTTCAGTTTCCATTATGATTTTCCGACTTTCTTGTCAAGGTTGTATAACTACTGTATGTCGACGAAATACATCTGCTCAGTTTGTCCAGGCGTTTAACTCCCAGCGCTCAACATAAAGCTCTAATGAGGCAGGCTGTGTGCACTAGAAAGGTCATTAATTTAACAGTGTCATTATTCATGAACTGTACTGTGATTGGGTGGCAGTACTGTCCAGCCTCCCTTGACAGAAACAGCTGTTCCGACAGACACGGGGCCATTTGTAGCGGGACACAAATCTGATTGCGGGATCACACCTTCAGTCGCGGCAGTTCTCGGGGTTGAATGACTTACTCGTTAACTCGGTGCACTGATTTCATGCTTTAATGCTTTAGCTGACATTCCAGTTTCAGGCAACTTTTATTAAAAAAGTCATTTCATAGTTCTGGTCATGATTTCTTTTGATGATGGTAACAATGTAGCCACCAAGAACACATCTTGGAACATGGATTTAAGGTGTGTTTTGACTGGATGAAAAGTTCAGTTTAGACGTAGAAATATGTGACTTTTAGATGTAAAACTGATTTACGGATTAGTTTTAATCAGAAGTATGACTAAAGTAGGAAAACACGTCTAAGTAGTTATTTATTAAATCTGTCTCTGACATAGAAATTATCCTATTACCAAGCAAAGACTAGACTTGACTTAAGTTAATTTCCTGCTGGTTATCTCGGGGTATTGCAGTAACCCAAACCCAAACTAATAATCTGACCATTATCATGTATCCATTTTATTTTAGTAAAACGTATAAGGTCAGCTCTAAGTGACGCCATGTTAACAGGATGCTTTTAAAAAGAAAAAAACAGTTTTACTTCATGTACTTGGAAATAAATAAAACTAATTGACTGAATCATGTAAACTCATTTTTTCCATTATCGCATTACTAAAGTGCATGTCAACACGTCAAATCAGATTATTATCATAACCTCATTATTCCCAGTTATCAGATTACTGCGGTCATGTAAACGTGCTCGGTGTGCAGCGGCGACACGCTGGATGCATCTTCATCCTTTCAAATCTTAGACAGACAGACAAAGAAACAACAACATAACAACATTTTTGGTTGGTTTTATTTTGTTTTTGTCGAGTTTGAATAAATTGCGTTTTGCACATTGTGTGGACAGTTATTTATAATCTCAGTTTATGAAAATGGTTGTAAATACATGCTTTTCATGTTTATTTTGTTTTCTTTTTGTTCTAAGAAGCAAACTTTTCGCTTGCGTCTCTACAATGCAGTACACAGATGTCTTTTGATAATGTAAGGTCATATTTTGAATGTTTCAAACTAAAATCCTGGTGTTATCTTACATTCAGCACAATTATTTTGGTGAGTCATAATCAGGTGCCATAACCGGTTTATATGTTGGTCTAACTTATCACATGATGGTTGATTTGTGAGTTTACTGTGCTCTGACCAGCTGGTTTGTTATCATTAAATCATGTATCCACACAGAGAAGAGAATACCTTTTAGTGAGTTCACTTCATCATCCGTCTGGCAGAAGACAAAACGTTTTTCGGCTATCCGGCCTTCAGCTGACACATTGATGAAGGCTCCCGGATAGCCAAAAAACTGTTTTGTGTACTGCCAGACGGATGTTAAAGTGAACTCATTAAAAGGCATTTTTCCTGAGTGCGTCCCTCTCTTTTCTCTACGAACTTAGCAAAGCAGACACAAAGTGGAATTGACAAAGTTCAGTTAAATACTCTTTTGTTCTTTCTCGCCCACAAAATCCACAATTCATAATAACCCACTTTAAATTCTACACATTCATTCATCTCACACAGCTATCACAGCACAGTGCCTTTACCTCTTGTTAAAAAGACAAACAGACCTGGAAACAGTGTCATAACCAGCGGGGTTTTTTTGAGTGCTCATCCTCCTGCGACCCACGGCTCAGTCATGACCTGGACTTTGTGAGCGAGGGGTGGGGGTGCACAGTATTTTATTGACTGTTAAACCAGCGTCTCTCCAGCAGACTGCAAACAGCTCCGGTCTCCCCCCAGTTTAAACATCGGTTCCATGTCTATTAACAGTGTTGGGTCGCGACCTGACCCCACTTATACGCCACCTCTCCAGTCAGTCTCTCTCTCCCCACCTCCACCTCTCCATCTTTTCATCCCCCTTTTACCAAGTCACTCCCTGCGGACCCTCCATCACCTCTCTCACACACACACGTATAAACACACACATAAGCACACACACACGTATGCAGGCTCTTGTTGCCCCTTGGCTTAACGGTATTTATAACGATCTGACCCTGGGACCTCTCTGTGTTAATGATCTTCAGCTCCTCCCAACACAAACACAAACACACACACACACACAAACACACACACATACTGACAGACAATAACCTGCCCTCTCCCGTGCGTCATGTTTGTTTCTTCCCTTTGTTACGTTGAGATCAGCTCACAGTGGTAAACACTGCATGTAATTAAACAAGCTGGATGGCCCAAAGCTTCATTTTTATTTATTTATTTTTTTAAATGTAGAATTTCACCAGTGGGAGAAATTTGGAATCCATTTTCTCTTTTGAAAGGCTCGTTGTGTCGGACTGCCAGCAGAATCACTGCAAAATGGCTGCCTCCCCGTTTAATAATGCCGATACAGATCTCAGTTTGAGGGCAAAAAGCAGCGTTCCTCCGAGAAAATAACATGTGGGCCCACCTCTTGGACGGTGTTTTTACAGTCAGTAGCAGCTGAGTACACGGAATTAAGAGATCAGAAGAAATATTTCAACTTTCTGCCTTTGATTATCAAATGCAGCCAATGCTAAATACCAATTTATGTGATTTCATTTGTTTCAGTTAAGTCTTCTGTTTGAGGATTTAACAGATGGTCTCTAAAACTTCTGTTCAAAGCTACACTTTTGATTTGAGCTTAACAAAAACAGCCCAGCCAGGCTCTCTTTGTCTTTGATACGACTCTGTGTGTTTTCAATATGGATTTTGTTGTTGTCTTCAGCACAACTAAATCATCTCTACGTGTGTGTGTGATTTGAGCGTTTTGAGAATAACAGAAAGATTAAAGGGCCAAAAAAAGGATTAGCCTAAAACATTTAAATTATTTTAATTAGGCTGCATAAGTTCAATCTCAAGCGCCACATTTAATTCGATCATGTGAGTCAGTAAATTAAATAACTAGATGTGTGATTAATTACAGCAGACGGAACAAACAATTTTAAATGGATTAATTGTACGTACAGTGAAATATTCCAATAATAACTACTTGAAAAACACATTATGTTGATGTAGAAGTTCCTCTTAACTTTATGTGCACAGTAATAATTGAATTAACAATTAACAAACAGTATTTACATCTGCCATAGTTTAATGTAAACAGGTTATTTAATTTGTTCGCATTGACTCATCATTATGGAACTTTGCCTTAAAGTCCTCTGTTGATGTCAACGAAATACTTTTACGTATAATAATATTGCAGCTTGTAGGATTTGGTTGGGTTTATTTGCAGAAATGGAACAAAAATATTCATTCATTATGATGTTTTCATTAGTCTATAATTACCTGAAAATAGGTTTATTTTTTATTTAGTTTAATGGTTTTAGAGAGCGGGTCCCCCTCTACGTGTGTTGCTCTTTCTTCAGGAGCAGTCAAAACAAACACCGGTTCTAGTGTTTTTTGGATCTTCTGGAGTTTCGTGGCCACTATAGTTTCCCAAGGGGTATTCAGTTGGTTTCAGTTTGCAACCTCACCCTATAGATGTTGCTAATTCCTACACACTGGACCCTTTAAATTGAACCTTTATCAGTTGACAGTATCATAATTTTCATCTTCATTTGAGGTTTTAAGCCTTTAGTTTTTTTTTACCCTTGTGCCAAATATAACCCAACAAAGTCCTCATTCTTCTTCCTACTACATACTACAACTAAAGGTTTAACAGGTCAAAGGTTTATTTATTTGTCATTTAATAACACCAGAACTTAACTGAGTGTAAGTACCTTTACGCTACATAAGAGAAAAACACAAAACCAGCTGTTTTATATAAAAATGTGGAGGATGAGTTAAAGAGTCTCACAGTGTGAGGAGTGAATCTGCTCTGTAGTCTGGTGGTATGGCAACGGGTACTGATATGTTATAGAGGGGTCTTCATTAGGCAGAAGTTGGTTATGATGTGTAAAAAACGAGGCGCTGTTCTGACTTTTATAAGAAAATTGTGAATAGCATTTGGCCCAAAGCTAACAGCGTATAGAATATTTTTCAATCCACTCCTAACCTTGTTTTGTATTCATCTATCGCTCCCCCTCCATCACCTCTGAGGGTCCGTTTATTGAAAGTGATATATTAGCATAAAAGTCTGATCCTGGACGCGGAGAGACGCTGCTGGAAGACGTTTCAGCTCCAACACGTCAAGACACACACACACACACGCACACATTTACACCACATATAAGCCTGCGCACACAAAAAAACAAACCATTGTGCTTCCGCTGTCATTCCTTTTCTCTTTCAAGGCCTTTTCAATCCTCACATGAGTCAACGACACACACACACACACACACACACACACACACACACACACACAAACAAACTCTCTCAGTTTCGCGCTCTCACTCAAACCCTGTCGGCGGCACTAGAGCCTGATACGAGGCCAGGGACAGAGGAAATGAACGATGTCAGCCTGTGTTATAATTCAGCAGGACCGACCACATGAGAGGGGATACATCTACTGTACTTTGCGCTCATGGGAAATCAATCTCAGCTCATAAAGCAATGTTTGCAGGCTTGTGCTCGTGTCTTGAAGAGGTCTAGAGACGGACCGTGCGTCAAGTTCACTCCCTGTGTGTGTGCGCGTGTGTGTGTGCGTGTGTCTAATTCTCAAAAATGCTTTCTTCTTTATGTCGGGACCCATGCTCCAACTTGTCTCTGGTGTCATTTATCCTCATCTGACACGTGGTAAAGCGCCAATGAAAGGTCCAAGACTGAATGGATGCATCCAGTTCTGCTCTTAAGAGATCCTTATACACACACAGACTGTACATGCACACACAGATTTCATTGTTCAAGTTTAGTAGTTCACACCCCTAAATCAGAGAAAAAATATGTGGAGATGATTTTAATCCACCCAAAAGCTTGTAGATCAACGCACTGAACAGCAGTGATTATTTAACCCCTTCATGTACCTGGGAGATAAAGATCGTTTACAAGTATTCCTTTCATTAGCATTGGAGTATAATTCTGGGGAATAAAAAGGAGCTGTAACCTTGGGTCCATTTAAATTCTGGCCTACTGCTACCGTGAAAATGTCACCGCTCCGGCAAGTTTTTCTCATCTCTGTAACCTTGTGAGGTTGTTTGCTATCAGGGCAGAAGCAAATGCATACACTCGTACTCCTGCATGCACAAGCACAGAGTTTCTCTTTTTTCCACAGTTGATTTTAAAACAAGACCTCTCCAAATTAATCGGATATGCACTGTGATTTGATCATGCTATGGTTAAGGTTTAGTTAAGATTCGGTTAGGATTTAGGGAATGACCTTGGTTTGGGTTGAGATAACTACTTTTTATTGGTCAGAGGAGCTTCTTCATCATGGACACAATAATAAACATGGAGTTCAGGTTATGGAGCAATCATTGGCTCCGCTTAAAAGAGCAACACGGCTCTTTTGAAGCAGTTCAAGTCTCTGGAAGGCCAAGATCACAACAACATTTGTGTGCATCACGTCTGAAGAACTTTTTCATACTATAAACCTTCTGAATATTCCTGAATAATCCGTTTTCCCCTTGATAAATAGAGACAATTCCACCGTAAATGGACACAGAAAAGCTATAAAGTATTGCATAAAACATCTCCAGGATAGAGGACATGAAGTGTTTAATGCTCAGAATACCCAGAGGGAGGTCTGCCACTTAAAGTGCCCACGCCAGTGTTGAGGCAAAAACCTGCCCTTGCCTGGAGCCAATGAGGGGCTATTAGATAAATCAAATCAGCAACTTGACTATTTTTGTTCCACAGACAGTGGGATACTTTACAACTTTATAATATATATCTGAACAGAATGAGGACTGTGGATTTGTTCTCCATCACTTGAAATGTGGTAAAAAGTCCAATTACAGAAGAAGAAACAACCACATTGACCAGTAATGCTCACAAACGAGCATGTGGATAATTTGTTTTAAGAGATACTTGCATATGTAAAAAAAAACTATCCTTTAAGTTTGGATTATGTTACAGTTTGGAATTAAGACCTACACAGCTTTGTTCTAAAGTGTTCAATATCTTTATTTCTATGCATGTTTATCCATATGTGAGAGATGGAGCGTGGATGTGTGCCTGCATGCACTTGCGAACGTAGCTGCTATTTAGCGATACAGTCTGTGTGGGAGGGAAGCTGATATTGTTTGCTTTGGCACTCAA
Source organism: Sparus aurata (assembly GCF_900880675.1). Classification (NCBI taxonomy): domain Eukaryota; kingdom Metazoa; phylum Chordata; class Actinopteri; order Spariformes; family Sparidae; genus Sparus; species Sparus aurata. Next base: position 29,868,692 of record NC_044191.1, read on the forward strand.
CCTAAAGACACAGACAATTAGCGGCAGTGTCATGAAGGTGTGTCGTACATGACAAACTTGTGAACGTCGGAATCGGCTACACGGACTGTATTTCGCCGCCTTAATTAGAAACCAATAACACCTCCGTTCTGTTGCCAAAACAAACCATCTTTCTATAAATGGGTTGGGCTCGGTGTCTGACTCATGCCATCCCACCTCTCTTCTGTTTGCTCCATGATGTTACCGCATTTCAGGAAGGTCTATTGTGTGAAACATGAATTCTAATACGCAGTGTTAGTGACAGAACTTAGAGTCTTGATATAGAAAAAAAACCTATTCTCCGGAGAGTTTTCCACCAGATAATAGCGGTACAGCAACTGAGAGCAGTGAATATAGATTTCCAACTTCTTGGCTTTTACTCCAGCAGGTTCCTAGATTACTGGCATTTGTCTTTCTGAAGGAATACATTTATTCCCTTAGTTACCCTCCAGCTTTGTAGAAATACACTTTCATCTCTCGCTTTCCTTGACTTCATCAAGAAATGCTGCATAGCCTGACCCAAAAAATAACCCAGCAGTCAAACATGAAAACAACCACAGTTGACAAAGCACCTATTGCTACAGGCTTCCCCCTCTAATGGGGCTCTAACGGGCTCATTTTCCACATGCGGAAATTTGCAAATTTGTTCTCATCTGAACACAATGACCCGTGTAAACACTATGGAAGCTGCTGCCTACATGCTCATCATTCACATATCCTACAAACAATACTCCAACCTTGACAGATGCTATTGTCAGTCCTCTTCTGATTTCCTACAGATCTATCTATCTATCTATCTATCTATCTATCTATCTATCTATCTATCTATCTATCTATCTATCTATCTATCTATCCCTGCAGCTATCATTAACTGAGAAAATGAATCAGACCAAAACTGGGTGCAAGCATGTTTATCTTTGCTATAAAGTTCTCCTTAATAACATGAGGCTTTATGTGGATTCAGTTTATTTTGGAGCAAGCCTCCAGTGGTCTGCAGTATTTGGCACCTCCAAGTTGGCTTCATTTTTTAACCCTGGAGGTTGCTGTCATGAAAAAATAAGTTTTTTTTGGTTTTTGCTTTGACCCTATCTGACAGCTTAGATGCAATAATTGATCAGATGTTGATAATAGCGAACAATTTTTAGATAATCTTTTCTACATCCTGGTCATTCATGTCTCTGCACTTACTTGTATATTTGAAAATAATTTCAAGAAAGAGGACTTAACAGAACATTCAATCATGCATATTTTCTAACCTCCACACACCAAATGCTGCATAAATTGGGCGGGAGAGTTTTTCAGACACTGTCCAAACCTCCGACAAGCACTTTGGTCTAACTAAACTGATCTCTTAACACTTTTTTAGCCCTGAAGCGTGTGTGAAATACAAATACTTTCACAACCCACAACTCTGATTTTGTGTTCTCATTTAGAGCTTTGTAATGTTGTTTTCAATTTCACAAGTCACTGAAAGCTTAGAGCATGAGGATGGGTGTTCAAGTGTAAAACCCTTGAATACAAATCACGTCCGTTTGGTGGTTTAATTATGCTCTGCCGCTTAAAACAAACTTAGAATTCGCTTGCAAAGAAAGCAGGAGAACTTTTATGATGGTTACGTAGCAACAAATTTGGCTTCATTGAGATTTCTCATTTCTAACTCGTGAGAGCGCTCTGGCAGCGATCAAAGAACCAAGGTTGTGAAAGGCAACTGAAGTTTCTCTTTTCAATGTCACCTGTGATCATTGATAACAGATTAACCTCCCCAACGTTATGATTCTTCCTGCAATCTCTGCTTGTAACATATTCACACCTCTAATCAACCTCTTCAGTCCTTTTATTATTAACAAGGCCAGGTGTGCTGACATGTTTTATCCATCCCACATGTAAGACCTTAACAGTCAAGATAAAGATAAGATAAACCTAACTGTCTGTCTCTCTCTGCTCTCTCAGGACCATCTTCCGTGATCAGCAACGATGATGACTCGGCCTCTCCTCTCCACCACGTCTCCAACGGTAGCAACACTCCTTCCTCCTCAGAAATGGGCCCTGATGCGGTGATTATCGGCATGACTAAGATCCCTGTGATAGAAAACCCTCAGTACTTCAGGAGCACGAACAGCCTCCTGAAAACTGACACGTGTGAGTACAAATCTTAGTCATCTCTAATGTGTACCCAAATGTACTCTCCTTAAAATGCAGCTCAATCTATTATGAGCTACATTTTAGGAGTATTCAAGTGAACTGTGCTTGTGTGACACACTGCAGCAACCTCCTTCCTGCTGTCATAGCAATGACCTTGGAGCTGCTGAGAGTAAGCTGTCATTTCTTAAGAGGAGAAATAGGAAGTGAAAGGCCATTTTTTATGTGTAAGAGTGTAAGTCCCAGCCAGACTGATCTCACTGCCAACACATCAAATACAGCAGCCTAGTCAGTGGGCATACGCTAACAAGTTGGACACTGTAGGTACCCCACTAGCAACACTTCTTGAAGTGTTGCTCCAGTGCAGTAGTGTAAAGAGCAAGGGAAGTGGCTGGGATGGGTTGTTCACAGGACATTCATTCAACAAGCCAGGGTCAGAGTCCTGTTTGAGTCAAGAGGATTTTGTTTTTATTTAATGTACTGTTAGTAAGTTAACATATCCAAATTATGTTAGTTGTATTTATACGCCATATGACTTAAGTTACGAGTTGAGGCTGAATGTAGTAATTTGAGATCAAAGTATGATTGAGTGATAACTCTAACCATTTATCTAAACATAACCAAGTAGTTTTTGAGCCTAACCCTAACAAACTAGATTTGGTACCTAAAACTTCCTAAGTAGTATTTATTCCCAGCTCTAACTAAGGAGCTTTGGTGCCTAAACCTAACCAGGTACATTTTTAGCCTTACCCTAATCACCTAGTTTTGGCTCCTAAACCTAACCAAGTATTTTTTAATTTTTTTGCCTCACCCTAACAACATAGTTTTGGAGCTTAACCCTGATCAAGGGTTTAGTTTTTGTCCCTTTAGTTACCCAAGTAGGCTTTGTGCCTTAACCTAACAAAGTCATTTTTACTTAAAATAAGAATGAGCAGTAAAAATTCAAGGAAAGCAAAAAGACAGAAGGGCAAACGGGTCAAAGAAAGTGGAAAGGAGAAAGAGACCAACAAAAATAGAAGCAGTACATTAGGATAACAGGAGCAGGTGGAGAGAGAGAGCAACAGTCAAATAGACAGACAGGGAGCATGCAAGGTTATTGACCTGGTCCATCAACATGGCATTATGATTATTGGCAAGTAATAAAAGCTTCTCCAGGCTCTGGCCTTGGGTCGCAATAAATAATGGAACTGCATGTGTGTGTGTGTGTGTGTGTGTGTGTGTGTGTGTGTGTGTGTGTGTGTGTGTGCGTGCGTGCGTGCACCATCAGACTCTTTCCATTTGATTGCAAGGTTGAGGATGTAAAATGACGGCGGATTGGGGCTTGACCTCTTCAGTCCAGCGATATAACAAAAAGATAGAGTGGGATTTACAGCCTAAAGACAAGAATGAAAGCTCTGAGGATCGATTAAAAAGTCAATAACGTTCTGCTGTGCATGTGTCTATGCCCGCGTGTGTGTTTTTAATATATTACAGCCATTACAACTATTACTCGGTGTGCCTCTTTGCCTCACAGACAGGCAGCATAAATTCTGAAAGTATCTGACCGATTATTTGGCACGCGGCCTTTTCAGACTCGTACAATAGCCTTTGATGGAGACTGTTTGGCAAAGTGGTTCTACGTTTGCATGCCAAGAACTGAACACTTTTTAAACAGCGGTCTTAACCAGCTTGTGGCCTGTAATATTGACATCAGTGGCGGGCACACGTTTCTGCCTAAAAGATGGCACAGAACTCTTCTTGGCAGCAATTACTCTGCAGAGATAATTGACCCCTGTGTGGAAAAAAACGGGAACTGTTAGCTGTGTTGCAAAGCTTCAGTTGTGCAGCGTACCTCTGAAGTGACACCTCATTAACAATAATAACATCAGAGGAGTTATAGTTGTTGGGAAGTGCGTCACATGGACTATTAAAGAGTTACAGTAAACCAACCCTGGACCTGCTCCGTTGGTAATTATTGTGTTTACAGTTCCATAATCAATCAGAAGTAGACACAGTATGACACAGGCTGTTAGCGTGCATGTCAAGCAACTGAAGCAGGACTTTAATGAGGATTTCAGATATATTGAGGTCATCAGTCTAGTTGCCATCAACAAACCCATCCAGAAAGCAAAAAAAAGTCTGTAATTTATGTTTCAAACTGGCTACAAACAAGGTCTTTTTGCTGTGATGTATCATGAAGGTATATGTTGATTGCACACTGCAGTGACTACAGAATAATGACACCAGTGGTATTTTGCCATTTTGATTAGTTCCTTTAAAACCTTGCTTTCATTATGTTATTTTGTCTGCTACTGGGTACGGAATCACTGGGGATTCAGTCAGGCTGGCAGCCTGGCACCACTTGTATTAGCTTTCACGTATCCATTAAAGACCAAATGAATGATGAACTTACGTTTTGTCCTGTGTTGTTGGTAATTGCCACTCTGAGGAAAATGAGGCTGTCTTTGCAACAGCAGTGCCAACAATAAGACTACTTGGAAATCTCGGGGGAAATGCTTTATTTATTGAACTAGGTGCTCCAGTTTTATTTGAATGAAAAGGTTCTTTTGAGGAAAATGGATCCGAATATCATCAACTTTTTTTGAACTGAAGTTAGCCCCGATTAACTATCTCTAGTGCTTTTTTTTAAAGGTCCTCTTTGCAAGGAAGTTCATTTTTTAGTCTGATTTCAAATTTACAAATAGAACCTTTAATTCAGTTTCAAAATGTGTCCTTTAAGTGGCAGATTCCTGACACTTATGGTCAGAATTCTTTCTTTAATATTCAAAAAAGGAAACAGTTCGCTTAGTCTACGTCCATGATATTATGTTCCAATTGCAATTGTTATGAAACAGAAACAATCTTCATCTTCACAAGTATTTCAGCACCAGAGATAATCTTCAGCATGGTATTATCAATCAACTATTCACATACTGGCCATGCACATACCAGTTGGCTAAGCATAAAGTCTGGAAACAGGAGGAAAATTCTCCCCTGGCTTTGTCCAAACATTGCACAATCTATAGAACAAGGTATGGCACCTAAAATCTAATTAACACTATACTACTACAACCAACATTTAAAACTATATGTTCTGGTTGAACAGGAGTTACATGCCAGAGTATTTCTTAGCCAGGTACAATAACTCTGATACAGTAACTAGCGGGAGGCTAGCTGTTTCCTCCGTCTCCAGTGTTTGTGCTAAGCTAAGCTAACTGGCAGATGGGTCCAGCTACATATTCACCATAGAGAGAGAGTGTTATCAGTCTGGAAGTAGCATGGAAGTGAATGCTAATATTTTTCAAAATGTCAAACTATTCCTTGAAGGACCCAAATTTTAAACATACCGCATCTCAAAATAGTAGACTTAAGCCTATAAAATATCAAGCATAAGTAAGCTTTTCATTGTAAAATGTCAAACCACTCTGGTTTTAAAAATGTCTTCAAACCCTCAGAGAAAAGTACAGCCAGTGAGCCTGACCTCAGTGTTCACAGTAGTAGCTGCAGCCCTGAACTGAAGGAAATATTTTTCTTCCTTCATCTTTGTTATGTTACACCTTCCTCCTGGCTTGTTGTAGAGTATCTCTCTATTTTTCCATCCCAGCAGATCTTATGGGGTTTGTATTTCATTGTATCTAGGGAGTGAGGATTAACATTGTTCTGGAAAATGTTATTCACAAGTCGACACGTGTGTAGAGTATTTGAAAAACACCCATTTACACACACACACACACACACACCCATACACACTAAGCTTATGAAAATTTAGGTCACAATTAGCTACACCTCCTGATAGGAAGGCATATTGTCGGTAGCTGACTAGAAGGAGATGAAGTGGAATAGAAATGGCAAAATTAGAGTCATGACATTAATTAAATGAGGATTTGAAGGAGAAAATGTTTTCAAAGCATCTGTCAAACACAAGTGTGACTTTGACCTATCACATTGTGTGGTTCAGACTACCAAATGCGCAATTTCCAAGCTGTTCAAGCTGTTTTATGTCAGTGTCCAGGGTCATGGAAAGATTTTGGGCAGATGAGAGAAGGAGGAATGGAAGTCGGGGCAGATGGCAAACTGGGAATAATTATGTCCCGAGACATTAATTTCTTTGGTTGTTTATAAGATGCTGATTAAGGAGAACCGTGCACGTGAGAGGTGGCTCTATAGGGAGAACGTGGAGAAATTGGATGACGGAGGGAAAGGACAGATGGAAGAAGATGGGAGAGGAGGTGGTTGATAGGAAACGTTATTCCTCTTGATGTAAATGTTGTCAGCACTGTCATAAACAAGTGATGGAAAAAGAATGACGGCGCAGCAGAATTGGAAAGAACATGTGCCGCGATGTTAATGTTTAGACGATGTTGATTAAAAAGTGATAGGTTTAGCAGCTGAGGGGGGGCGGCAACAGGGAGGAATAAATGATGGAACAGAGAGATGCTAAATAAGGAAAGTGAGGGTAAGATAATGAGACTGGATGGAGCGATGCTAAATGAGGGAAAATGAGCGAATACGATAAGCATGGAGAACGGGTACTAATTAAGAAAAACATCAGAGAATAAGAGCGCAAAGTTTGGTAAATGGGGAATAATATTTCTGTAGATCTTAATTAAGGATACTTATTGAGGAGAAAAGGGCTGATGTGCAGCACTGCGAATACAGATACAGTTCAATAATGAAAGAAGGGTGGAAGAAGTGATGTAAAACTGGAAAAGGCAGACAGCTGGAGAGCAGAATTCATGAGTGCTATAAGGCCATAAAAAATAACATAACTTCTTTCTTGGTTGCTATGCACAGCAATTATGGAAAATAAGTATACGAGTGCAAAATTAGTTGCAGCAAAACATCACAAATCCAACCATAAAGATACATTAAAAAACTGCAGGAAAGGCTGTGAGACAACACCACATCTAAAGATAAAAGTAAAGGGAGATGGATTGGTCTGCAATTTATTTGCTATTTTCAAGGGTGCTAATTAAGGAGAAGTTGTGTAAGGCGTTTTCATGCTTATTGTAACCGCAGGGGGAAATGGTGCACTGAAGATATTAGCTGGTTAAACGGTGGGTAGTTGTCTTGCGGTGATGTGGGTTTATTGTGTGCTGCTGCACAGGGAGTTGTGGGTGCACTGAGATCTGTGACCCGCTGCTGCTGTGTTTGAGCTGAAGACACTCATACAATGAATAAATTAGCTTGAGCAACAATGATATTCAACCCTGTCTTCTTAAAACTTTCAAAACCTCTGCCAAGGAGTTTATGTCTTCAGTTGGGTCCATTTTTGTGTTGTTACTTTTTTTTGATTACACAAAAACCAATAAACTAATAACTGCAAAACTTGAATGTATGATGTGTCTCGAATCCGAATAAACCCCATTACAAATAATTTATCACTTTCTTTATGTGGTGTTTTTATGACATTTTGCGTGGATCTTGATGAAAAACATCAGGGTGGCTGGTATCTGTGAGTGAGTACAATTTGAAGATCTAGCTGATTTATGTATGTTTACACAGAAGGTACTCTTTTATTTCAGCTGTAACACAGTCACAAGTAGGAATATAAACCTGCAACTATCACCGCATACCTGCCAGCACTCCTGATTTTCGTGGGAGTCTCGCTATTTTTAACGCTTTCTCCCGCTGTGCTCCTGATTGTAATTTCTCCCATTACTCTCCCAGGTTCATAGTGATACAAATCATAGGGGGAGGCTCAGTTTCTCATAGTATGTGTGTCGTGGTACCTTGCCATGTGCAAATGTCCTTGTCCGACTCGTGTCACTGCGAAAAGCCCTCTGCTCAGTTTGCCTGTCAAAATGGACAAAACAGGTCCCTACAACCCTTTCAAATTCAACTCCACTTGCTGTGAGACCTTCCCCTTTATTGAAATTTGTCCCCTGTCTCGCTCGTTTTCCTCTTGCCTCCACTCTGTCCTGCATAACTTTATCCTGATGGCTCCTAACACTCTCACAATGTTGTTGTTTTTTGTGATGTACATTTTTTACTTTTGATGCCTTTTTTGTACGTTTCCTTTTCTTTTTTGATAAATACACACACATACACATATACATGCTAACGATGGACTATACATTTACACTGAACAAGAGGGGACCTCTGTTTCTGGTCATTAGAACAGAAAATTACTTTTATGGTCTGTTCCTATAATACCACTTCAAATGTGATGGCTTCTGACACACTCCTTCACAATGTGTTTTTTATGTAAGTATTTTACTTATCATCACTTTTTTGTACTTTTTAAATTTTTCTTCACATTTGTCAAAGCAGATATACACACACACACACACACACACACTCGCACATATACAGACACATATTGCATTGTGGGTGTGTTCTCCTCCAACACAATCTTACACTGAGAATTGGATGCTTTTGAATATCTGATGCAGACCAGCAGCTTCTTCTCCCCCCTCTCTCTCTCTCTTTCTATCTCTCTCTCTCTGTCCCTTTCTCTGTCTGTCTCTCTCTCTCTCCCTCTCCAAGTCTGTACAGTATTGGGTTATGGAGGACCTCAGCAGCTTACTGTAGATCGATGCAGCTTCTGAGAGTCTTGCTGGGCTTTAATGTGATATTCTGAGTGGACAGCTTTTCTTCAAATGCGCCTCTTAATCACATCACAGATAAATCTCCGCTGTTGGTGTCCCCTCTCTCTCTCTGGTTTGTGTGTGTGTGTGTGTGTGTGTGTGTGTGTGTGTGTGTGTGTGTTCAAGAAGCACCCATGTGCATGTATTATAGGATAAGTCACGTTTCCTTGCATGCAGACAGTTGCACATATGGCCTGCAGTCACAAAGACAGAGCTTTGCTAGGTTATAGTAAGGGCACCATGCTGTTAATCACTCTGTAGAATAAAACCTTGTCTCATCGCCATGGTGAGATGCCAGATTTTTCTCAAAATCAGCTGGCATGGAGTCACAAGTTACTTAGCAACAGGAAGCAGGTTTGCCGACTCTGATCTAACTGTGGCTGAGCAGAAGGCAGGGAGAGATTTACACGACAGTAAAAACTGGATCAAATTAGTATGACAAAACAGAGCATTTGCCTATTTACTGTAGCATTCATAAAAATGATAACATAACACATTTATGCAACAGAATGCACTCAAACATACATTTTGACTCCTGTAATGATTCATCCTCTGCCAATTTACTTCGGCGATAAAGAGGAAAAAATATGCTCCCAAAGGAACGAGCTGTACTTTAGCACAACAGTACAAAAAATTACAAAATCCAATCGTTCACACTTCAGAGAACAGCAAGTAATTCCTCGACAGAGTTCGCATAGCCTGCAGCTATGGTTTTATATACAAGAAGAAGATCAATCTCCAGAATAACTGTTTTATTTTGGTTAAATCACACAGACAGCAAGTAAACCAGCCATGAATTGAACTGACTGCTGATTAATTTCTTAAACTTGACATAATGTTACAACACCAGGCGTCTTGTTTCTGTCACATCATGTGAACAAACATACATTCATACTGTTGTGTTTTTTTTTTTACCTAAATGAACATGATTAAAGTGGATTTCTCTGTTTTTCTTCTATTCACCAGTCGTCCAGCACATTAAGAGACACAACATTGTGCTGAAGAGAGAGCTGGGAGAGGGAGCCTTCGGAAAAGTCTTCCTTGCCGAGTGTTACAACCTCTCCCCTGACCAGGAGAAGATACTGGTGGCTGTCAAGGTAATGTGAGGGCCGAATGGTCTTATATTTTAAATTTTAAAAGAGTTTTACTGAAAAATCCTGAGAAATACATTTGAAAAGCAGAGAAATTCTGTTATCGAGCATATTTCATGGGACATTATTGAAAAGTTATTAAAAGGATTCTTAAGAAGATTTTTCAATACTTTTTTCCTGCAGTATCAAAAGAAAAAAAAGTTCCAGACTTCCCGTTTTGTTTTATTAGTTCTATGGCTCCTTAAAAGAAAAGAGTACACAGGTGAAGTGTCTGCGGTTATTGAAGACAAAACTGCTTCTGTGCCAATTCCTTATTTCAACAAAACAGAAACTTTATTCTTCCTAGTTCTCATAAATCAAACTAGATATAGAAAAACAGATTCTGGTTTCAAAATGAGCTATTTTTAAGAATCCCTCCTCCTACAGATTGATTGATGGCATCAAAATAAAGCCCTAATGTCATTATTGAAGGAGAAGTTATTGCTTTCTCTACTATACTTTGCAATGAGATCTGATACATGAGCTACATGTGAAACATGAAACAGTCGACAGCCAATAATCCTATGTTGCAGAAATGGATATCTGGCATTTTGAAATGAAATCCTTCATACGGCGTCTGTATTTAGACATCTCCTCACCTCCATTTCCTCTGCTATTGTTAGAAAGTCGCCGCTTTCAAGAGTTTTTCTCTTGAAGGTGTAATTACACTCAAACCACTGACTTCCGGCGTCAAATTGAACGGTTTCCTTCCATCGCATCTATCCGTCCATCCATCTCTCCATCAAGGATGCCTTCCCTCCTGGTCTGCGGTGAAACAGGATCTGATTGGTGAAGAACTTCTCATTAACAATACATGACCTGTGAGAGACACCCCTCTCCTCCCATCCTGCTTCATTTCCTCTCTCTTCCACACCTCACCTCTAACTTTCACCTGCAGTACACTTTTTCTCTTTCCTCTGCAGCCATCATCTTTCTCTGCCTTCTTTTCCATTCCTACAGCGCCCGTTTGTTCGAGCTTAGCTCTAAACCGCTTGCTTGGCCGCTGATGTTCCCTGCCAGCTTAGCTTCAGCTCAGTCTGAGCACTTTGTAGGAATATGCACCTGAAAATCCCAGGAAGCTGAGGTGTTGGTTGTAGAACAAGATGCTGCGTGTTGCCGACTGAATGTCAAATCTAGTCGAACATTATATAATCTGCGCTCAACTTAAACTGCAAATGAATTGTACTTCTCAAACCGTCACAGGTGCGGTTGCACATAGACGTAATGTACACTTGATGAATCATTTAAGCATTCGAGTCAGTTCATTGATTTCACGTTCTCTATTCATCAGATTTTTTCTTCAATTAGCTAATGCGCCACCTGCTTATAGTGCATTCTTCCCGCTCTTCTCCTCTTCTCGTCAACCGGCGTGACTCACTGTTTCTCCCCGGTTGTCTTTTTCTCCGCCTTGTTGCTCCATCAACAACGAGAAATGCTGGAGGTAAACAGGTTTTTCAAAGAAATTGATGACATTGCCTTCTTTTTTTTGGAAATGTAACGTCTACAATGAGGATAATCCAAAATAAATGAGACACCTTCTGGAAGGAGATGATGAAGGTTGTTTTTTTTCCACCTCTGCCAAGGAGGTTATGTTTTCGCCAATGTCCATTTGTTGGTTGGTTGGTTTGGTTGTCAGCAGAAATACAAAAAAAAAACTATATAGCAGATTTCCACAAAACTTGGATGGAGAATGGTTCTTGGCACAGAATAGACCCCATTAACTTTTGGTGCTGATCCGGGTAAACAAACAGATCCAAGTCCTTTTTCTCACTTTCGACATTTTCATTCATTGCTCAGAGAATCTTGATGAAAGCAATCAGGTGCAACAATCAGTGAGAACAATTTGGTGTTGATCCAAAGAAAAAAAAAGTATAATAATCTGGATCCAGCAGATTTAAATAAGTTTTATTTGCTATTAGATTGACATTGTTTAATTAACGTTGGACTGTCGGGCCTTGGCGGAGTTGTGCACTCTACAGAGAGCCATTTTTAGTTTTTAATCATTCTCTTAAAATGCTTGGAGCACCACAAACAAAATGTTTGTCAGCATTGTAATGGGATAGAAGCAGGAATCTCCGAGACAGATTTGGACAGAAATGAGTCACGACATCACCTCCAGGTAGTAGTGCTGGGGTCGCAGATTACGATAAGATACGACGCGACAAGACTCGATACAACTTGACAGGCTACGACAAAAACATCGCAACACAACACGATAAGACGTGACAGTGCAGTTCGGTATGTTACGATTAGATACCCTCCCTAAAGAGGCTCCCGCTGCTCTAAAGATAACAAAAAAACAGTCACTGTAAGGAAGAAAACACAACGATTCTCATTTTCAGTTGATTACACACTTATTGAAACATAATAATGAATATTATTTCCCATATCTGCCTATACATTTAAAAAAAAATCGGTTCCCTGTGGTTTTCATTTATTGTCTAAAACCAAAAACTGTGATTTGGTTGTGTTAACTCTTCAAGTTCTGACAAACTTGTGTGAACTGAGGACACAAATTAATGAATCAAAGCAATATAAATGCCATATTATTGTAGACGGTAAACTGAAATGCCACAGTATATTACCAGTTTTATAAAACCAATACTGACATTTGGATTATGGGATCTTTTTGCACACTGATTTGCATCTTCTTTTTTATTTCAGCATATATTTATTGGCTTTATTGTAACACAAGACTGCCACACAACAACGCAGAAAGAAATGAATGAAAGAAAAAACATTGAGGAACATGTCATCATTCTGCTTTTCTTCCACCATTAATATAACATTAAATACATACAAGCGTATTGTAAGGTGTATTTTTCCTTTAACGCCCCGCCCTTCTCATCATCGTTCCTCATATGTAATTATGTTGCACTCTGTCATGCGTGCTACATTACAGAAACATGTACAGCACAACCCTTCGCTCACTAATAGAGCTTAATGGTCTTGGTGTTAGTGTTGGCAATCAATCAGCCAGTCAGCCATAATACTAATACCGGTTTTGTACACTGTTACTGTATACAACTATATCCACTGCGGTGCCATCAATCACCAGTTCACTTTAACACTCACAGACACACAGAGTAATAAACATGGGCCTATACACACACACTTACAGTACACTTCTGCATGCCATCAATCACGAACACGTAGCTCTTTCCATAACATTTATTTCACACGTAAAAACGTGAGTCACTACATTTTCGAGCTGGAGGTTGTTGATTGCTTGTTATTTGTCCTGGGACCTGAATGTGTGCGCAGACGAGATGACTAACAGAGCAATATTATGGCTTTCAGCCTGGGATTTAATGCAGCATTGAGACGCAGAGCGTCATACATTGATGTTTTTGGCTCCCAGGAAAGTCTCTGCTCTCTTAAATTCCCTGAATTCAACGTTGTGATGGTTTTCTCAGCACTAGTGAGGAGGATTTGTTACGGTGGTCATTTGATACATCGCCGGGTCGTTGAGCTGATTGACCATTAACAAATCCATTCATTTCATAACCCTCTTTGTTATGTTTGAATCATCATTATTACACACATCCTCTGGAGCAGGGGGCTTCTCTTACTTTTCAACAACCCAAACAACTGATGTCGCCACACTAATGGAAACTGAAAATGTCTCACACGAAGCTCAGCATGTGAGAACCCATCAGAGGAAAGTCAACCCAGATTTCCCGCACATTTCTGCTATCACATTTCAAACTGAGATCGGCGCACACAGCATCCATACTGTAATAATCCACCATATAATCATCATGTAGTATCACATTACGGCCTGTAATGTTCATGACCGGGCCTTTATGTTTTATGATGCATGATTGGTTGGACGTAGATGGGTGGAGTTACAGCTTGTCTCATTTTCTGGCATCTCAGCGTTCGAGCTGAAAGGTCGCGGGTCACTTCCTTCTTCCTGAGCTTTTCTTGTGACTTCTCCTCGTCCTTTAAACCTATATTTGTAATCAGAGCTTCTATCTGTTAGTACACGGACAGACAGACAAACACACACACACACGAAGGAAAGCGAATGTATATCTATGTCATATACTGTAGGAAGACAATCAATTATTCATAGAGGACAAGAGGAATTTCTATATTTTTCTCCATTTGATGTGAAATGAATAGAAACCCTGTATCACTTTCATTTCCTGCAACTCTCTCTCCCTCTCTCTCACACACACACACACACACACACACACACTTTTCCATCGCTGTCACAGATTCTTGTGTTACACAACCTCCATGACACATATCCTGATCCATGGGAAGGAGGCAAAGATTAGTTTCAAAGGGAACCAGGGGGAACATAATGAATGTAAACATCGTAATGGTTTACATTAATATAAAATGTCTCCATTGCCATTGTATCAGTCACTGCTCGGTGCCAGTAATTTCACACTGTGTGTGTGTGTCGAGTCGCTGTAACTCACTTTTACAAGGCAAGACACTTGCAAATTATTTTTTATTTTTTTTCAGTGGACTTCAGCCAAATGAATTGGAGCAGACTGGGTGCACTGTGAAAATGACTAATTGGCAATAGTGTACGTGGCATAATGTGTGAGTTTTTCATTTGTCAGTTTATTAAAATGTCACTTCTGTGTGTGTGTGTGCAGACACTGAAAGAGGCCAGTGAAAATGCCAGGAAGGATTTCCACCGCGAGGCCGAGCTGCTGACCAACCTTCAACATGAACACATAGTGACTTTCTACGGAGTCTGCGTGGAGAGCGACCCTCTCATCATGGTGTTTGAGTACATGAAACACGGAGACCTCAACAAGTTCCTCAGGCATGGATATATTATTTGTTACATCAAAATGTCAGCTTGTTATCGAAGAAGTTGGAATCGATAGACAAATCGGATTGTAGAGTAGGAGTTTCCTCGGCTGTTTGGAAAAAGAATCAAGCTAAATCTTCTAAATGTTCCCTCTTAAAGGATTTGATACCAGGCAACACTGCGCAAGAAATAACACACGACTCCAACAAATGAATAACCAGGCACGCATGACAATTGTCCACCTGTTCCCTCACAGGGCCCACGGTCCAGATGCAGTTCTGATGGCAGAGGGCCAGACCACCAGACCTGTGGAGCTGACCCAGTCTCAGATGTTGCACATCGCCCAGCAGATAGCATCTGGCATGGTCTACCTGGCATCACAGCACTTTGTGCACCGCGACCTGGCCACCAGGTTTGTCCCTTGACACTAAACTACAGGGACATTTATTCAAACCCTTCTACAGCTCATAGAATATAGAAAAGTGAAAAAAAAACACTTTTTTAAAAGCGTTTTTCGAACGGAATAAAATTAAAACACTTCATGAATAAAGTTTTGTTTGGTCATCCTTGAAATTTCAGTATGAGGTTATACTGCTCTTGACCAATGTAATCATTTTAAAATCATTTATAAATGCACAGACATGCAGTCTGGTATATGAAAAATGGCAGCTGAGCTAAACAAGCCAGTGGCCATTAGAGCATTGGTTCTCCACCCAGACATCAAGACCCCTAATGGGGATAATTTCCAGGGGATGCTAGGTGGTTGCAGAGAAAAATAAAATATTATATTTTAGATTGAGGAATAGTTTTTACATTACATTGTCTGTGCCAATGACATGATATGCCTTAAAATTGTTCATGAATTAATTAATTAACACTTTCAGGATGTTGTGAGTTAAACAAACATAAAAAAAATATAGATATACCAAACTTATTCCCAAAAACATTTAGCATTTTAATCAAAACTGCGACTGTATTAAATAGTTACTCCAAGCTTGTATTTCATATCTCTACATGTTTATAGATAGAACAATATGTTACACTCATTATATAATCATGGATGTGAGAGGCATGTTGCTACCTTCGAGTGATAAAAGGGATATTTCAACACTATTTTAACAAGTCTGTGAATGTCTGACTTGATGTGAATGTCTGTTGAACTTTCTAGGCTTCCATCTGAGCGTCTCTTGGGTATTAATAACACACTGTATGTGACAGAAGTTTACTTAGTGTGTTTTGTCCAACAGGAACTGCCTGGTGGGCGAGAACCTGCTGGTAAAGATCGGAGACTTTGGCATGTCCAGAGACGTCTACAGCACTGACTACTACAGGGTAGGTGTATGTGTCGATATCTTTTCTGGCCCTTCTTTTAGCCTCCCTCCTCCCTGCTGCATGGGTCCCTCTCTGCTGTTCCCCTGCATGGGCATGACTGACGGACTCCGGCAGAGTTACAGTCAGACGCTTTGCTGTGGTAGGTCATCTAAACTGAGTGCAGGGAAGTCAAAGTGTAGTGAGATACATATATAATTACGTGGACTGAAGGGGAGGGATGATAAGTAGCATGCCTGGTTGTGTCGTATACTGTGTGTGAAATAAGGGCTGTTCGTTTAGATAATAATGGCAATATGTTCAGCCACTGACGTCCAATATACACTACTATTGTTAAGACTAGTAATTTACTCATTCTTCCTTTCTTCAGCAGGAGTTTGTTTTTAAAATGTAGTATTCAGCTGTTGAGCAGAGATAACCATGAAGCTGCACGACAAACTACTTACTAAAAGTGAAAGAATAATATCAGAAACTTACCAGAAGAAGTAATATTGATAATTTATTAGGATCTTTGGAAGACAGGGTATTATAATTCAAGGTTTTCAAACATAATGTACTGAATATGTATTATAAGATTAGCTTGGATCACATTGTGCCACAATTTACACAAAACGAGCCAAACTCAAGACAGACAGAGGCTGGCGGGTTGAAAAGAAAAGACAGACTTTAGTGAGCTGAAGCTCATGAATCCAAAAGTGGGAAGAATAAAATGGAAGGTAATGTAAAATACAAACTTGATACAAAAACTGAGGGCAAACCAGAAAACCACGGGGGAAAAATCAGGATCACAGGGAGCACAGGAGGACTGGGGAACAGGCACAGGAGACACAGGGGATACAGGACTTAAGCGAGGACGAAAATAGACAAACCAGCAAAGAGCGAGTGAACAACACAAGCTTAAATACAAACTAAACTAACGAGGGGATGAGGTGCAGGTGGAGAGACACTGGGAAGAGGTCAGCGCTAACGAGGCTGATGTGAGACAGGTGAGGGGAGGAGCACAGGAACACTGGAGGGAAACAGAACAGGTGAGCAGGAAGTAGAAAGAGACAACGACGCACCAGAGGATATAACTAAACTAAGTCTTACATTTATACTATATTACCATATCGGAATAAAGTGTTACCACAAACTCCTATAACACAAGACAGGTAAACTCCTGTAATATATGTATCCTATTTTCTTGAGAGTTTGCTGCTGAAATATTAAATATAAGAAGCTGGAGGAAGGTTCAATACACATCTGTTATCTGACAGTTTAATAAGCATCCAAATCTATTGTATCTTTTCTGATCAGTGTTTAAAAAAACACATTATCTGGTCAATCAAACTCCAAAACACAGCATATTTTGATTGTATTTTTTTTCATTCAAATACAATACTAATCTGTAGGTTATAGTAATGTAGGTTAGGAGACACGACACCTGTATGCAGGACTGAGCACCACAGATTTATTAGGACTGCAAAAAGTACTCTGAAACTGGAGATGAGTTGATAAAATAAAGATGTGGGTTTACATTGTGTACGTTTTGTTTCGCAGGGACATTTAGCAGCTCTACTATGAGTGTTGAGACAACTCAGAGGTACACGAGGCAGCAGGAGACTGTGTGGGTTTTATTCATTCCATACAACAATCTGTCAGCTTTCCAGAAGTCCGAAACCCAATAAATCACACAGATTGATTGATAGTGACTGTCCATGTTTTCCTGCCCTTTCCCACGTCCACCATGACAAACTGACATGAGTGACAGTGACAGAGAACTCAGGGGAGGGAGGAATGGGTAAAGAAGGAAGCAGCAGCCGACATGAAAAATCTCTACTTTTTGGGACAAATTCTTAACAATAACGTCCAGAGTGATATCGATGATGTATAAGCCGTTGGATTGATGTAAACCTCAGTGATAGCATTGACTGATGCTTTTATCTTTTATGTAAGCTCACTTCTTTTGGTGACAAAAGTTTATTCATTCATTTGGACGGTGGGTCAATACACTTTCCACGTTCGTGTTTATTGAGCTAATGTTGCGCCGTTAGTGTTAGCTGTCAAGATTGAACTTACCAGTTATGCTGCTGGCGTCTTGAGTAGAAACAGGGGCCTCAGACGAGTTCTCTTCAAACCCCACATTCAGACCGTAGCAAGTCATAGTCGCTAATCATTGCTCATCCATTAGATCATCGATAAGTCTCTCTGCCATTTTTCAACCATTTTTTGTCATTTTGAGCTTTGCAATTGTAGTAGGTTAGCTTAACTGTTCCAGTGGTTCTTGATTGGGTCGATGGTTTGATGGATTCCTCCTTCATTCATCTTTTCAAACAGTTGTATAAACAACTTGTTTCAACCACTGAGGCGTTCAACAACCTTTAACTCCTTTAAGACCTCCAACGAATAAGTTGCATCGGCCACAGACCAGTTTTGCTTTGCTCCCACCATGTTTTTGTGCCTCCAGGAGCCAACGTCACCTATGATGTTGCGCCCACGTCAGGCGAGCGTGCGTTTACAGGGTTAATATTTTCCTATTGATTGGATGATCAGAGGTTTACACCACCCAAAGGTTTACAACACCCAAAGGATCGGATCAGTCTCTTCAGTCTGAGACCTTTACATGAGGGATTTTCACTCTGATTGGGGGTTTATTCTGATAATTAGTGATTGGGTCGATGTAGACACAGCTGTTGTTGAAGATAAGCAAAAGGCATATTTTAAAAACATCCAGTAGTTTAATGGAATTGGCGTGCCAGTATAAGAAAATTCCAGGTATATTTTTTTCTCTTTTTAATGATCAGTCTCAGTCTCCCCTCACGGAGAAAACCTTTCATGACCCCGGAGCTCAGCCACAATGTTAAGAAGGTAATACAAGATGCCACAGTGCCACAATCAATCAGTATTCCAAGCGCACGGAAAATTGACTTTTCATCAGGCTTTCTCTGAACACCGTAGAGATTAAATTTGGAATAACTAGTTCTGTATGGCATCAAATTAAAGATGTTGAAAAGATTAAGGTCTCTCCTCTGTGGCTCTCTTTTGTACTATCTGGGTGACGACACACAGCAACCTCCCCTCCTCCTCCTCCTCCACCTCCTTCCTTTCACCCCACCTCAATAAAGCTAAGCGCCGAGGCTGTAGTCATGGCAACGGGCGAAGGCAGCAGCTACGAGCCTCGGAGTTGTATCCAACGTTTCTCAGGAAGAAAAGTAATCAGAGAACTTGTGTTTAGTATGCTGAGGCGGTGCGAGAGGAAGAGAGAGTTTGGGGGGTGGGAGGAGGAGGAGAGGGATGGAAGTGTGGGAGACGGAGGCAGGGAGATGAAAGGAGAGAAAGAGCTGGTAAATAGAGAGATGGAGGGAGAGAGGGGTGGGAGGCCAGGGAGGGTGAAAAACAAGACACAAATAAATATACAAAAGGAGGAAAAAGCAGTAATGGGGCGATAAAGGGATACACACATGCTGAGGTGGGAGCAGAGAGGTCTGCAGACGAGGCAGCCCCGGCTGTACAGTGTACAGGAGAGACAATAACAAACACAAAACTGCAGCTTCAGACGAACCGCGGATGTCAGGGACGGAGACGGAGGAACAGCAATGAATGACAGACGAGGACGGAGAAAGGTAGACGAGCAGGAGAGAGATACAGTATGGTGGGAGGTAAAAACACAGCGATCCAGCCAGTGTTTTAGCATGTGTGTCTGTGTGTGTGTGTGTGTGGGGACTCAGTCATGCTCTTGCGTCAGACAGGAGCAAAGATGAGTCATAGAGGAATCAGAGCTCCCCCACTGCTTGTGTGCATGTGTGTGTGTGTGTGTGTGTGTGTGTGTGTGTGTGTGTGTGTGTGTGTGGAAGCAGAGGCGTAGGACTGAAGAGGCTGTGGTGACGTCATTGGACCCACTGTTACACAATGAGGCTGACAGGATGCCTCGATTCAAACCTTGAGCCTTTTATATGCTGTGTGTGTGTGTGTGTGTGTGTGTGTGTGTGTGTGTGTGTGTGTGTGTGTGTGGCTGGACTTCACCTAGAGCCGAGTAGAGAGCGAATACGCACACATGCAGGCACGTTTTTTTCTCCCTAAACTGATTTCATGCCCAAATGTGTGGGGGTTGAGGAAGAATTAAATGTCTGCTCGGGTTTTGAGGTCGACTGTTCTGCACCGCTGACACACAGACCGAAGAAAAAACCACCGGCAGCAAAGCAGAGCTAAACAATCTCTGCAGAGTAATTTGGCTCTTTTTTTTTCTTTTTTTTTTTTACAACCCATCTCTAGGTCCTCGCCAACACTGACAAACAGCATCTTAATGGAGCACCTGGAGAGGCCAGAATGGAGCAATTATCCGTG
Organism: Sparus aurata; assembly: GCF_900880675.1. NCBI lineage: Eukaryota > Metazoa > Chordata > Actinopteri > Spariformes > Sparidae > Sparus > Sparus aurata. Next base: position 29,888,977 of record NC_044191.1, read on the forward strand.
GAGGGGAGAGTGTGTGTGCATGTGGACGGACAAAAACACGCCGCTGTCACACATCAACACAGAGACTGAAAGACAAATACTGACAACACATATTCAAATATGGAGAATCGTTTCTCACTGCAAAAACAAGAAATTGTCAAAACAAAAATCTGTCGAGTGATTTCCATAAAAATGTTTATCACCTTCTGTAAAAAACGGATTTGATCGTTTCTGGTATCATCATTATTCGTTATATTATGTCACTGCCAAACCAAAAACCACACACTAAAATGACATGAAAACAAACATAAACCCAAACCACACATATAAAACGATATTCAAGTGGACAGAAAACAAGCAAACAAACCAAATAAAAGCACATAAATTCATCCTAGTTTTGTCAGTTTCACACGAGAAACAAGCTGTCAGACGACACATTCTCATTTTTCTCCCCTCATTATGCAAACAGAAAGTCTTTAGTCTTTGTTGCTTTTATTGGATTTACTAATATCTTATCTAATATTCTTACTTTAATCCTAACCAGTCACACTTCTCATATCTAAACCTGACTGATCTAACAGAGGCAACCAACAGAGGCATAGCAGAACAGGTCTTAGCAATACAAATAGCAGGATCCATATCAACACCGTCATTCCCAAATTGAAGAATAATCACAACTCTGCAGTAATAACATACTGTACATGCCATTGTTGTGCAAATGTCTGTTCCCCCGATCAAATAACATGTTTCCTCCAATGCCACCTGCTGACCTTTAATTTCTACTTTGGTTGCAGGTTGTGATCAGTAGATTGCACACGATTAGTCAGCACGGTATTCACGGATGGTTGTGCGTGACGCTTTTGAATAGCAGCAAGGTCGAAGGAGTTGAGCTGGCTGTGTAAGCTTCCCTCATCAGTGTTGAATACTCTTGAGACTGCGGTTTCTTCAGCCTTGTCCCTTTCATACCTAGTGCCATCATAGTGAACTTCACCGTTCCCTTTATTTTTTAATGATCTGATTTATATATGGTACAAAAGCTAATTCATCAGCATTCGTTATCGTTCTCTCTCCGTGTTTTTCTTGGCCCAACCTGTTTCCTCTTCCGCTGTGGAAAGTAGTCCAGGGCCTGTGATGCTTTTTGCGTCCGTAAACTTGTGACATCCCACTTTCTATTTCCTTTCTTGACGGTGGAGGCTATGTCCTTCTGGATGTTATTCCTATTCAGCTCTGGTTTTGATTGCCCAACGTGCATCCATTCATTGACAATAGTATCTTCCTTCTGAGTGCTTTGGCCATCAGACACATAATAGGACAGTCTTTGCATTGTTGTTTGAAATATGTTGCTTAGTGCGGTGCTCCTCCATCCCTGCTTATGTTCTGTCTAAAAAGGGTTAAATGCTCCCTGAGTATATTGGGATCTAGGAGTTTTATTCAACATTATCTTAAAAATATAAACTGCAACACATTGTCAAGGATACAATGACAAAGTCCAGGTCTTATTTCCATCAGTCCATCCTCTTCGCAACAAGATGGAGGCAGCCGTTCAACGTCCAAGGCAGGAAACATGCAACCCAAAATGTGCCATTTCCCAACACTGTGATCTATTTACAGATACATACGCCAATAAAAAAGAAAAACTACATTAATCCCTAAATACACAAGATTAGGATTAGGGCAAATAAACGTCCTAAAACGGGGACTTTAATTAGACACTCAGGGCAGCATTGCTTAAATAAACAACAGCATGTTGTGTTAAAAACCAATATGTCAACCATTTTCCTCTGTCTGAACCCGCCAGGAGAACGAGCTCCAAGGAAAAGACACACACAAACACACACAAACACACACACGCGATAGACACACAGGCAGACACCGGCATTCTTGGAAAGAGTTTCTGTTTCCATAGCAACACCGAGGGCAATTAAGGTAGGGTTCCTGTGTAACAAAGAGTGGGCGGAGTTAGTCACATAAGTCCCTCCCACACTCCCAGAATGCTTTCTTTTTCAACCCGGTGCAGCTGCCATGGAGACCGCAGCCTCCAGGAGGTCACTACAGAGATCCCACAGCCCTCTTCTGCTTTACTTTGCCTCTTTTTTCTTTTCTTTTTTTTTTTAAGGCTTTCCTGGAACACTCAGGCAGTGGTCGAGTTGAAATGATGCATATTTATAAGACGGGGAGGGAGGGAGGGAGGGAGACAGGCGGTGAGGGAAGGTGAGAACGAGTGAGACAGACTGAGCAGAGAGGGAGAGAGAGAGAGAGAGAGAGAAGGGAACAGCAGAGGACACAAAGACCGACGACAAAGCCGCTGACAGCAAAGAGAAAACAGAGAAAGAGCCGAAGACAGCGAGAGATGCGTCGTCTCCACTTCAGTGAGAATCTCTGGAAAATGTTTGGTCTTCCACTGTAAACGTGACTCTCTTAATATTTGATACCCTCTCCTGCCTAACGACAAGACGATTACATCTGAGGTTTCCCCTCCCTGCTTCTTCATTCGTTTTCTCTCCTCTGTTTCCTTTTTCCAATTCAGGCTTGTAAGAGCCGTTTGGAAAAGACTGCCTCTCTCTCTCTCTCTCTCTCTCTCTCTCTCTCTCTCTCTCTCTCTCTCTCTCTCTCTCTCTCTCCTCTCTCTTCTCTCTCATCTCATCTCTCTCTCTCTCTCTCTCTCGCTCATCTCTCTCTCTCTCTCTCTCTCTCTCTCTCTCAAGGCACAGCACTCACACAGGCAGTTAACAAACATTAAAACAAAAAATGTCTCCCAGCAGTTGAAGGGCCCGATATTAATATTTCAGGCCATCGGGGGAAATGATCAGCCGTGATGAATAAAACAAAAGACTAATGTAATGAGCAGGGTCAGACACATCAGTGCACAAGTACAGCCGGTAAACCATTAATAGAATAGACTGAACAATGTCTGTTTCATGTTCACCTGATATTTATTAAAAATAACGCCAAATTATGAAAACCCCAATATCTGAGTTTAGGTGATTGTGTCTCAAAAGCTTTCCATAAATCCGCAATAAGTTGGTCTCCCTCGTTCTTAGGAATGTGATTTGCCAAAATAATTGGTTGCATCATTATACATTACGATATTTTCAAGCTAGTAAAGACCGTTTCTGCTACAGACACATGTTTGTTTGTTTTTTATCAGTGCTACATAACCAAAGAAAACAGGGGAAAGGGGATGTGGTATTCCCTTTTGATCAAAAAAGGTTGAAAACCCACAACACCCAGAATGCACTGGGCCAATAAAGACCCTGCTGATAGGTGATGTGCTGTGAGCTGGGCAGTTGTTGGTTTTGGTTGGGAGTCTGTTTGGAAACAGGAAACAGTACAAGGCGACTGGTGATGAATGGTAAATGGACAGCCTACTGACCGCTCAAAGCACTTTAAAATGAACAATATCATATTACACTAAATTATGTTTCTGAAATGGTTTCATGCTAGAAAGAGACGACGAACATTATTGTGGTAAATATTATGGTATATGATCCTACAGTCGCCAGATGACATGTTTCAGGCTTTTGATGGCACAAATGTGGGGAGCTGATGAGGAGAAGTTATAAATTGTGCAGATGCAATATCAAACAAATTGTATTGATTCAAAGCTTGTTGAAAATGTGGTAAATTAGCTTTTAACTATAACAAACAGGAAGTTGCTGTAGCTGTAACATAATTCCACAGCAATAAATATTAGATTAAGTAAAGTTTGAGTTTCTAAATGTAATTGATATTAAGCTTAATTATCAATAATTTGATAATGTAGCTATGATTTGTCAGCAGAACGGTAACTTAACTGATGCGACTGCTTCATTTTGTCGACTGTTGTTGGGATCAGACACGTAACTACTTGTGGGATGTTTTGCTTCGCTGTGCTTCGCTTTGCTGCGTTTTGTGTGTCCGTACCTTTTTCACTCTTCATCTGAATTAGCTGTCGTTAGCTTTGTCTGTTCATTTAGCTCTGCTACAAAAACAGCTACACCCGACCGCTTTTTTGGTATTGTAACGGAAACTATGTGGCGCAGCTCATTCACCACTTAGCATTCCAGCTAGGTGAGGTGAACTGTAAGGACTCCTGAGCACAATGGAGCAAACTATGGGAGTAGAGAACATGGGAGTGATCTCAGACACAGAAATTGTGTTTTGACAGACACTATCACTATAACTGCAAGTTTGACAAAACATATCTAAAGAAAAGGTGTGTGTTGTAGTATTAACAGTGTTGTGGTGTGCATAATGTAATGCGGACGAACCATTTGTCGTGTTTTTTTTCCCACTCTTACATTGTAACCTGTGTGCCACACTGTTATGGTAATACTGCGCTCCATTATGGCCCTGCCAGGAGAGCATATTTGAATTTGCGAGAGGGAGAAAATGCAAATAACAAACAGACAAAGCAGCAGCGAGACAAAGTACCACAGGGAGAAAAGCGAGCGGCTGGTTATGAAGAGTTAGAGCTGCAAGAGATGGAGGCGGATACGTTTCCCCAGGCGCACCAGTGAACCTGATGGCTATCTATGTGGCCGTGTACATTTTATTACTCCATTAAATAACCCACTGACTAACAAAGAAACAGACCAAGTGTGGGTACCGAGCCATTAATAACACGCATAAACCTCAGAAAATGGATTGTGCTATCTGTGTGGAGCGATGGAGCGCAGATCGGTCGCTAGATTCATGCTCGGAGGAGGAGTGAAGGGAGGAGGGGAGGCCCGATGTAGGGAGAGCAGCGTCTGTACACAGTGTTGGGCTTCATTCAGGTTCACTTTGAGCAGGTTAAAAAGTCAAGCACTGGCATGTCTGCTGCGATAGGTTTATCTTCAAGGGGAATTCCAGTATTTTAGTCCAGTAGATCACCTCAGCTGAAAGCCATGACACGGCTGCAACGCGATCTTTTGATCAACTACGACCGACAACAAAGTGACGCCCATTAAAAGTGCCTGTTTTTGCTACTGACAGGCTGAATTTGTGGATCCAAGTGTCTGACAAAATGATGCAAACGACACCTCTGAGACAGACCTTTTTGTTAAACAATGATGAAAACAAGGACAAGTCTTGTTCTGAAATCTCTGAAGGTGAGCTGACACAGTTGTCGTCACATCTACATTGTCAAAATCAGCTTAATATTCAGCCACGACTTTGGAAATAAATACTTCCCGGCAGTTCCTCTCATTAACTCATGTTTTCTCAGAGACTCACCTTGATTGGAGAGCATTACTTATCCTTGAGCGAGACTTCTGGTTACTAAAAGGATCGTATTATTTAACAAAAAAAAGGTTTCTGTTTTTGTCAGACACTTAGAATAACACCTTCGGCCTTCCAGTGGCAAAAACAAGCACTTTAAACAAGCGAAACTTTGCCCGTCGCAGTCACGTTGCAGTCGCTGAGACCATGTCGTGGCTGCCAGCTGATTCGATCTACTGGACCACTTCCAAAACTTCCGGTGGATATGAATCATTAACACAACAAAACATGTAAATGTAGCGGCCAGGTTTGACCCAGCTGTGTGCTTGATGACGAGGGGCTTACTCACCTTTTGTCCCTTTGATGAAAGATTTTTCTGAAGGTCCCAGCCCATGAGACAGACAGACATGAATCATCAGTGTTTATGAACAACAGCAGAAACGAGCAAACGAGCGCACCAATCAAACGGGCCCTGAAGGCTCGGTTCAGATTAGAGCTAATGAAATGACCAAATGTCTCTCAGAGTAGCTGTGAGGTTAGCCGTCTGATTCCTGCTTACTGCGACGTTTAATTTAAGTTTAATTAAATTGTATTTTGATTAATTGAATTTCAGTCACGTGGGACGGGAACTTTACACATCATCCATACTGTAATAGTTTATACTCTATCAGATATTTATGAATAATGCACGACTGCTAACTTTCTGCTGACGCTCACAAACTGGCTCATGCATTTTTAAAAGCACACATTTGACTGTTTACCTGATCTAGGAGCTTTTATTTTGCTTCTGGATCAGTTACGTCTTCACGTTTATTCTGTAATTGTGATCAGCAAATGATTAATTACCACTTGCCGTGTGAGCTCAACGGCACATACGTAAACTCTCTTTTCTTCGAGGGAATAAAAGCAATTCATACATTTCTTAAGTTAAATCGAATTCTACACCGTCACGGAGATGATGCAATCTAATGTGCCAAACCTCCGTCACTTAAACGCCTCAGGCAGCAGTTTTGAAGGAGTGAGACATTTGCAGCGGCGCTTTAAAATGTATTGAAATTGGGTGAGAGAAGCCTTGTGAGGAGTTTGAGAAGCTGCATGACCGTGCATTTTAAATGCATGATGCTGAAGAATAGAATTTAATAGAGAGGAAAAAGAATAGAAAGCAAAAAGATGTCCGTCCTGAGATTCGATGAAACTGAAGATACTTAACAACTCCCTGCAACTTTATTTCTCCCGTTTGCTGTGAACTCTACTGACTTTTCATTCTCTCTCTGTGTGCTCACAGGTCGGAGGTCACACCATGCTGCCAATCCGTTGGATGCCCCCTGAAAGCATCATGTACAGAAAGTTCACCACAGAGAGCGACGTTTGGAGTCTAGGGGTCGTTCTCTGGGAGATCTTCACCTACGGGAAGCAGCCTTGGTACCAGCTCTCCAACAACGAGGTACAGAATAAATCACACATTCTGAAATTGCACTGTTTTTTTTTTTTTTATTCCACTTCTGAACGCAAGCGGCAGACACAAAATCAAAGATGCTTTGAACAGGCATCCAACTAGCGGAGGTAATTGATTCAACACAATGTAGAAATCTCCACCAAAAGAATCGAAGTCAAAAAGTGAAAAACAACACAACTTGATTTTGTAAACGGCACCGCTGAAGCACCGTCAGCTTAATAAGTGATGGCAAACAAGATGTTGCAGCCCGGAGATATCAGCGAACAGCAGTTAAAAATGAAACTAAATATTTGATCCGTTCAGCGTACACGTTTCTCGAAGGTACCGTTTACATAGTGTGAATGCTTTGGCCTGAGTTATCTCATTATATGAAGTCAAGGCAAATAACTTAGAAACTCGATAAGTTGTGAAGCATTTCATTGTATCTTGGATTCATCCTGACAAACATTGTAACAGTCCAAGAGTATTAACGTGTCATACAATGCAAACATTGTGGCAGCACGCTTTTATTTTGAAAGTCTAACCAGACATAGGTGCGGGGAGAGCGTTTTGTTTCCACCGGTGTCCATTTGTTGGCTGTTTTGCTGGTTTCTCAGCAGGATTTAACAAATATTACGGAACAGATTTCCAACAAACGTAAAAGTTGTACGGGCCTCAGTCTGGAATAGACTCCAATAACGTTTGTGCAGATCCATGTTGTTTTTTTTTTTACACTCTTTAGAATGATAAATAATGAATCTTGATGAAAAAACTGCAGTATTTAGATGGCTGCCATCTATGAGTGAGTACAGAAGAGGACTGTTGGTCATTGTCGCAGGTATGCGCTCTACTGAGTGCCAATCTTGCTTTGTTTTATTATTTAGAATGGCTCAAAAAAAAGGTCCTCGTTCTTTGTCCTGAGTGTTTACGTGTATTTTAAGGTCTTGATTTAAATCCTGTTATATAAGTACTTTAAATCCAGCGTGCAGCGACACAGCCACTAACAAGAGGAAATGTTTTTTAGAGATTTTTATACTTTATATTTCATATTTGCTCATGCTGCCACAGCTGCACAGCAGTTTCTCTTGAGATTAAGTTCTATTTCATTTTTAATAATAATCAGCAGGGCTGCAACCAACAATTTAAGTTTATTAACTATTTATTAACAATACTCTAAAGATTCTTTTGATTGTTTGTTTTGTAACATAATTAGAATTAACGTTCTCTAAAAGCCTGAGACCGCTTATTTCACCAAACAAACGGCAATGAAAATTAAAGATATTCAATCAAGATGGAAATGAAGCAGATAGAAGCAGGAAATTGTCACTGGAGAATTTTTGTCTTGATAAATGACAAACAATTATGACATGGTTATAATAGGTAATAACATTAAAACATCCACAGGTAGTAGCACACCTGTGGATTAGCCAAACATGTTTTGAGTTAAATTTCTAATTTCAGCGGAGAGCTAAAAGTTTCCATACATATATCAGACTGAACCTTTGGGGGAGATCTGTCAAAATGATGCACAGTATACTCAGAATATGTCTACTGAGAGGGTCATAGGGTCACATGGGCTCTTGGTTTTTTAAAGACACGTCATAAAGCTGCAAAGAGGAGCTTGAACAAGCACTACTTTTACTATTCAAAGCAACAAAAAGCATAAAATATTAAGTGTCTGACTTATTACTCATACACTCAATCACACACAGCCAGTCCAAAATGTCTTCAGAGTGTTTCAGTGTAGATAAAGAGGAGCTGCTCCGTATCAGCCAGAGAAACAAACACAAAGCAACAACTGCGTAAATGTATTAATAACTACGTAAACAATCGACAGTCTCTTCTGAATAATCCATAAATCTTACAAACCTTCCCCTTTACTACTCTCCGGGTCTTGACCCAGTTTCCGGAACAGAACACCCGTCTCAACAGCCCTTCAACCCTTCACCTTCACCTTCACCCTCGACAACCTCATGATGAACTCAACTCTGGTTACAGCTTTTCTAACTGTGGCAGCAGCCCACTTTTTTCTCCTGAATCACTCTGGTTACATCCAGAATAAACCTTTACCCTCCTCCACGGCCTTCTTTTCCCGTTTACATCTTTTAAAGATCTCTGCTGTTTCACAGTTCGCTCACCTTCTGACCCAAATCTGATGCCTCAGATATCTTTTTACACAGGATGTGGAGTCTTCTTGGAGATTTATCCATTATTTATCCCCTCTCACGCACTGATAGCAGTAAAATAGGTAGCTGCTTTATTAGCAGAATGTTGACACTCGTACAAACTGGATCCTTAATCATGTAGAGATATTGAACGATAATCTTCAACTAATCTTTTGGATTGGATTTCGTGGCAGTTTTTGAAAAACACAGCAGCTTTTTGGGAGTTTAACAGAAGCCATTTGTTGGTATTCACACACACAAACACACACAACCTGCTTAATTATTCACAAGCTATTAATGATATAGATGTTTTCCAAACTGCTGCCAGAGAATAATACATTGATGTGCATGCTAAACAGTTGCTTATTTTGTCTCACCTTAAACAAGTAGTTTTTTTTACCAAAGCAAACCATTGTGTTTATTTTGCCGAACCAAGTAGATTTTTGTGTTTTTTTTTGACAAACCATAAAAATGTTGTTTTTTGACAACCATCATAACGGTCCAGAAGTCTGAATGTTTCATACAATTTATTCTGAAAGTCTAACCAGACATAGGTGCAGGAAGAACGCCGTAGTTTAAAGCTTGAGGCCTCTGAACAAGCTGCCGAGTTTGACGAGCTGTTGAAAACTGTATGAAAACCTCATCATGCAGCAGCTCCGTCATCTTCACTCGAGTTTTGAACATTTCAGCTTGAATCCCTGCAGTTTGTTTTTTTTGTTTGACTACCGCTGATATCAAACCTGCTGTCTATCTTTCTTCCTCTGCAGGTGATAGAGTGTATTACCCAGGGCAGGGTGCTGCAGCGCCCCAGGACCTGCCCCAAAGAAGTGTACGATCTGATGCTGGGCTGCTGGCAGCGAGAGCCGCACATGAGACTCAACATCAAAGAAATCCACGGCCTGCTCCTCAACCTGGCCAAGGCCTCACCTGTATACCTGGATATACTGGGCTGAAAGCAGGAGGAGGAGGACGGAGCAGAGTTTCTGGATGTGTGTGTTACTGTATCCAAGTGCGTCTGAGGTTGCTTGCATGTGTGTGTGTGTGTGTGTGTGTGTGTGTGTGTGTGTGTGTGTGTGTGTCAGGGTGGACACGGTGACACCTGCGAATGACGTGTGCGATGCTCGTGCGAGTGTGCGTGCGCGCAAGGTGCCGCTGTACAGGATGTGAAGCTATTATCGAACTCTTAAAGGCAATCAAAAAACCCCTCGACCTGTCCCCCAATCGCCTCGCTCCTTCCTTCCTGCCAATTTCCTCTCCTTTGTGCATCTCTTCTACCTTCTCCTCCTTCCTCCTTCCCGAAGAGACATTTACTGAGAGCGATTTAACTTTGGAGAGAGTGGGGGTGAGGAAAAAAGAAAAAGCTTCTCACTTCTTTTCCGATGCTTTAAAAACTGACTGGGGCTGAATTGATGAAACCTGATTAACAGGACTTTAAATTTAGAGACTCATCCCTCGCTGGACTCGTTTTCAACATCCGGTGTGGGGGGGGAAGAGGATCACCCGAAGCTTCGATTCTTTTTGCCTGTAAATATGAGACTGTACGACGGTGAGACGTTTTCAGAGGAAGTGGCTCCGTGCGACGCGGAGCCGTGAAGACACTGTGTTTCCCCCCCCCCCCTCGCCCTGTCTGTCTCTCTGTCTGTCTTGTCTTGCTTGTCTGTCTCTCCGAACTTGTACATGAGTATTAATGTCCGCATTCATCCAACATTGGCCTGTGGGGGGACAAAAAAAACAAAAAACCCCAACACAGGTGCACACAAACAGTGCATTTGACTGTAACGAGAATGACGACGAGGAAAATGATGGGGGAAGTAAAAAGAACAAACACACGATCTGGTTGAAAAAGACACAAAAATCACAAACAATTCAGTGCCTGCTCGAGATGAACTGGACTGCTGGTGGTGAACATGATACCCCAGGAGGACGGCTGAGGTATTCTAACTACACACTACATCGGGAATGCCAAATACTAGAAATGTAAAGAAAAAAAACAAAAGGTTGATCCATCTGGCAGTGATCTACATTATCTCCTCATGCAACAGACATGATAATAAGGGATATATGCACTCGTGTCTGCATTTCACCACTGCTTCTCTGTTCTGTATATTTACTTTACTCAGGCCTACAAACACACATACACACACACACACACACACACGGTAACATGATGACTACTTTACCCTCCCTCAGAAAAGTGACAGATGCTTCACTTGTGATGTCAAGCGCTCGTGTCGGAGGGTCAATTGATTCACTTGTCCGCAGCTGTCCAACGATCGTGAAGGCTGAGTGGGGGGGGCTGAAGAGGGGAAGGGCGAGGAGGTTCGCAGAGGACGGAGGCTGGGTCTGTTTTTGTTTTTTTTTGAGTGGTCGGGATCTTGGAGTGTGGGCGGTGGCGCTGTGGAAGGTGTGGTTCGTTTGGTCAACCCCATATTAAATCATCAAGGCTCTCAGCACTCAGACATCCTTGAAAACCACATCTGCGCGAGAGGGGGGGGGATGCATGCAACACACACACACACACACACACACACGCTGTATACCTTATCCAGTCATCCCACACACACACACACACTGGAAGACACTCAAAACGAGCCGAGAAGGAAATTGAATTGTGCATGTTTTATTATTTGAGCGGTGCAGTGCTTTAGCCAGGCCCCCGTCCACTGTAATGGTGTAATGTATATTTCATTACAGCCTAATGGGCTCCATTAGCACAGTCTCCTCACAGACATTCAAGACTTATTGTTTTATGGCTGAGAAGGAAGGAAGGATGGAGGGATGGAGAGGGAGAGGTGAAGGAGAAGAAAAACCATAGAGAGACGCTGGGTTGGAAGTGGAGGGGAGAGGTAATAACGCATATTTTGAAGAAATGGGGAGGAAAGGGAGAGAGTTCAGAACGGAACGGGGGAAGCAATGGGGTAGAAAAGGAGGAGGTACGAACGGGTCACGGAGGGGAAAGATTGAAGGAGGGAGAAGGCGAGGAGGAAAGAGAGGAGGTGTGAATGTCCTCAGGGAGAGAGTGAAAGTGAGCATCCATCATTAGTGCGGCCCGCAAATGTTCTCCACAACTTCACGCTCCCGTCGCATTCCTACAGCTGGCCTCAAACACACACACACACACACACACACACACACTCATTTTTACTGGCAGTCCACCAAACAGCTTACACTGAAAATAAACTCAATAATGCACCACACATCCCCATTATTGAGAAACCACTTCACTCACTTACAGGACAGCTCACATCTCTGGTCAGGAGTCTCACGGACACTCTGTATATATACACACACACACATACACACACACACACACACACACACACACACACCACACGACATGACAGCATGCAAGGAAAAGACACATTCAATGTTCGTTTTTCTGCATTTAACTGGAGCATATTTTACTCTTTACGGACGCTCATGATCACGTGCGGTTTCACTGACAGCCATTCTTAATTCGATGTAAAACATCAATCTGGAAATATAAGTCTTATTTGTTTATTGACAACAGCACTTGATGGTATTGATGTTTGTGAACTTGAAGATGTTGATTTTATTGATTTTATTATTTATAACTTAAGAAGCATTTTGTACATTTCTTTCTATATCTGAGGTTGCCTTTTGCAACAACAAACTGATATTGATCACTGGTTTAATTGATTATGTTACGATAATAACCTTGAGTGTTTATGTATTTTTATGTCGGGCTCCCTCCTAGCAGCGACCTAGCCTGCACTCGTGCGCTCTACAGCAGGGATGGATGTCTCACCGCCGTCTGCCACATTTGTGGATTTAGTGTGACATGTCGTGAAATTAGCGTCACCTGTCGGGGTGTAGAATGCGAGGGGGGGGGGTTAATGGCTGCTGCTTTGACGAGGCAGGCTAACAAGGTCCTCGAAATCCATCCCCGCTGTACAGCCGAGTGGAGTTTGCACCGAGTGAGTCGCACTCAAAACTTTGTGAGCCACACAACGACTCTTGTGCAATAACAGAGGGCAGGGGTGTGCGAGGGCCTGTGTGCGAGCAGCGCTTCTTTTTCTTCGAACGCCTCCGATGTCAAAAGGAGTGAGAGCAGGTCGAAGTGACATCCCAGCTGGCTGCACTGTGTGCGTACATACCTGCTGCGTTTTTCTTCTTCTTCTTTTTTTTTTTTTTTTTTTTTTACAAAAGAAAACTAAAAAAATTATAGCGAAACGCGTCGAGCTGGACGGCGGTGATGTTTTGACAGAGGGAGAAGCTGTGAGAGGGGTGTTTGTTTTGATGAAGACTTGTCAGTGAAAAAACGCTGGAGCACTCTGTGAGACTTCGGCTGTCTTCGCATCGATGCCTCAGATCAAAACGCGTTGGCCAGACAAAGACAAACGGGAAAGGAGGAACAACAACAACCGCTGTATGAGTGGACACCTCGGAAAACAGGAGGGACTGACAATCACAGACTTCTACTCTTTCTCTCTCTTCTTCAAGTGACCTACTGTAAAATAGACTACTCAACCAACTTTCCTCTTCTATGCTGCCTATACTGTACGTGATAGTCTTAAACTTTGGTCTCTAAAAAGTGCTACTTTTTTCCTTTTTTTGTTCTCCTTTTTTTTGTAAAAATGAAATAACAGCGAGAGGAATGAACAAAAATACATGTACAAATGTGAATAAGCTGCTGAGAGAGATAAGCGTCACACAAACTTGCTGTGTCCGAGACTGTGTCGGTATCTAGATTGTACTATTTTCTCCTTTAGACTTTAGAAGTGGAGGGCAGAGGAATGGCGTGGCTTCACGGGACTCACAGATACACAAAAACGACATGCAGCTGACCCCCGGGGAGGATGCAGAGCGGCGTTTACACTATCTCCCGGCGGTGTGTGTGTGTGTGTGTGTGTGTGTGTGTGTGGAGAAGGCTGATTGGGCGTCAGGAGGGATTCAGACTGTAGCCAAATCTTAGCTCAGATGCACTGAGACTCAACAGAGGCATCAGGAATTGATCTGTCGTCGCCGTTTCACCAATCCATGATAAATGACTTTACCCGGTCACGTCGGACTATGGCAGCTAAGATTTATGGAATCACTCGATTGCTTTATTACCGTCTCCGAAATCAGCCTTCTGCGCGACATAACCTAGTAAAGCCTGCAGAAGTATATCAGCAATATTAACGGATATTCTCTTTTCCTTTTTTTTTTTTTTTTTTAAACCTGTCGCCTCACCGCAACACAAATGCTGGGCTGAGTTTGGGGCTAAAAAAAAAAACAAAAACGTGTGAGTCTGCTAAACCGAAGCATATTCCACACACACAGATAACACATCGCGACTTTGATCCATATCACATTTAATCCCCCCCCCCCCGTCGCTCTCTCACAACCCCCTCACATCACAGTCTAAGCTAATAGAGCCGAAATATCACAGAGGTCATCTCTTGAGATTAACTTTGTGCTCGGATGCTTCTGGAGCCCCAACGCCCTGAAGAATGTGATACCACGAAAACTGCTTCTCTGCAAAAAAAAAAAACAAACTCAAAACTGAAAAAAAAAGCCACAAGGAAAAAATGAAAACTGTGATTTGCTATATGCAGTATTTTCAGTGACAGTATTTTTGGGTTTCGTGCTGTTTGTCTCTGTGTTTTCGAGGGGTTTCGTCGCTGCCGCCGTTGGCAGACAGTAACGGAAAAAGGATTTTGGATGTTTTGTGGATTGTAGAAGGTTTTAAAAATAGGACAAGGGGGTGAAAAAAAAAACAACAAAAAAAAGGCTGTACGGTTTCTGTATGACACTATTTCTATGCCTACAAGTGTAAGAAAAAGCATCAGTATTGCAAAAGCACACAAGGTGAAATTAAACAAGCTTGGAAACGCTCCGACTGATTGCAGCCAACGTCTGTCTTTGCAATGTTTCGGGTTTTGTCGACGCACACACAGAAACACACACCAAGAGGGGAACTTGTACAGTCATACAGTGAGTCATGATGGTGGTGATGATGATGATGATGATGATGATGATGATGATGATGATGAAGATGAAGATGATGATGATGATGATGTGATTTCTCTCTGAACGTGGACCAGTCTGTCGTGATACAATGTAATTAATAAAAAGTGTCATGTCACATCAACGCTCCTGCCAAGTGAATATACTGAAAAGTTATGTGTGTGTGAGTGTGTGTTTGTAACCGTGGGGGGGGGGGTTTGTAAGAAAGAACAGAAAGAAGTACTCGGGCACGCTCCCGGGTGGAGTGAGAGAAACAGAAACAAAAAAGAATAACGCTAAATTGAATTCAGTGAGAGAGCTGGAGTGTCGCTGCATCTCTCTCGTTTTATTAATCCCAATATAAATCCAGCGTCTTCAAGGAAAAGAAAGAAAAACACTTGCTTGGTTTTGCAGATTAGGAGCAAGCGGAGGGGGCTTCTTTTTTCTTTTTTTTTTTCCCTCTCCGCAGCGGAATCGTACGAGCAAATTGGACAGGAGAGCGCGTCTAAATCCCTGATGCAATTAAGCAACAGCTGAATTAATATGTTCTTTTCACAGAGAGCACTGTCTACAATTTATCCTTTAATAAAAACGTCACTGGGAGAGGGGGAAATGAGAAATGCACGAGGCGGCACAAAATTCACCTTGTTGTGAGAGTGTGTGTGTTTTGCAAGGGAGGGAAAGGGAAAGACTCAGTGTGTGTGTGTGTGTGTGTGTGTGTGTGTGTGTGTGTGTGTTGTATGAGTGTTAAGAAAGCCAGCAGCAGCAGCAGCAGCAGTAGTAGTAATGCTCTCCTCTCTGGAACTCCTGCACTCAGCACTTCAACCTCATAAATAACACTCTTAATCAACGGACACGCTCACTCACTCACGCCGGTCGTACGGATCAGAGGAGGATGTACGAGTCGTGCTTCCCGGGGAAGACAAACAAGGAAGAACTGCTGACACTTTTTTTCCGAGGACTCAAAGGACAAGCAAAACAAGATTTCCCTGAGTTTTAAATCCAGCTAAAACATCTTTGTCGCCGCGGCCTCCCCCTCCGTTCGTTCTCCCTCAGGACAGCATTACTACACACTCGATCTCAATTAATACACGCTTAACCTCAATAATTGAGATCTAAAACTGTTCATCTTGGAGGGGGGTGAAGAAAAAAAAAAGCAACTGTAGGCGAGACCGAGGCACTCAAGAGCATATAAGTAATTTCCTTTAGTAAATTTAATTAATTAAAACTGATTCGCTTTAAGTAAGTTTTAAGCAATGCTAATTAGGTTTTTGGCAGTGTGTAAAGGCTGAAGTTCGGGCCTGAGCTTCAGTGTAAATAAGGTTTGACCCGCGGATCATTAAGGAAATGTTTTCAGATGCATGAAATGGATCCGTCTGCATTAGGGATGTCGTGATGGCACCAATATGGATGATAAGCAACAAATATTGATGTTGCGTTTATGTTGCATCCAGTGCAGATGTCCGGCTTCGATGATCGTTTGTTTATCAGTTTATCTGGTTGGCCTTTCAGTGTTAAATCAGTGTAACTGTTGTTTTTGGACGCTTCAGTGTAGTTATTGTTGCAGACGCTCTCTCCACCTCCCAACGCTCGTATTTTGAATGTAGATGAAAAAAAAAGAGACAAAAACAAAGTTTACAAGAGCATTTTTTTCAGATTATCGTGAATTTTGGGGGGGCCACAATAATACTATAGTTAAAATCTGTATTATGGATTAAGGAAATGTGTCTGATATGACCTTTCACATCTGTGGTTACACAAAAAAAAAAAAAACAAACAGCGTCACAACGCCGCGCGAAGTCTGTCCCTATCCAAAGGCTCCTCCAAATACAGCTCACAAATGGGGCCTCGTTTTCCCTCTTTTTGGAGGATTGACCGCGATTATCTTTCGTGGCCTCACATATCCCAAGATTCTTAGCGCACCTGAAAATGAAGAAAGAAAGAGTGAAAATGGCGACATCGCGTGGCGTAGATCGTCACTTTCGCGGACCTGGGAGGCAAAAATTGTGAGGTAAGGGTAAAACATCTGGTGATGCAACCAGGAAATGCTCCAAAGGCTAGACCGTCCCATTAAACAACGGCTGACGCGGTTAACAAGGTCTCTCCGAAGGACTCGCCTTTGAAGACCGCAAAGGCCGGGTCCTTCGAGGGATTCAAAACCTGAATTGAGACACAGCATTTGTCTCTCCACACTTGGAACGCCACCATCATGGTTCTGCCGGTCTCTTCATCCCTCCAAGCCTCTCCTCATCTTCGACTTTTTGGCCAGGTGGTTGGTCCCAACCCTCGAACAACGCCATTGGTCCCTTGTGCCATTCTCAGACCTCCAATTGGTGGCTGCCAGTGCCTGTAACAAAATGAAGCGGGTCTCCAGGTGCAGGCTATCAACCAATCAAGTGAGGTAACGGGGAGTTGCAGACAAACCAGTTAGTAATAAAACCCTGCAATGAAAAACAAACTTGTGCAAATAAAAACACAGCACGCGACAATATTAAATACAGAAAACAGTCACTTCTGCCCTTTGACTTGTGCATCAGAGGTTTCAAATTTCCACATCACAAAATCACCAACGAAAAATAAAGCAAAGCGCGATCAATCATCTCCTCCACTGCATAAAACACGTACGCGGGTTCTTGTTGCCAGCAAACCCGTTGATCCTGGCGAACACTCCTCTCCTGCACCGGCTTCGTGTTTCTCTGGCAGTTTTTAGAATTTAAAATATTCCCAGATTTTCAGCACAGAGTCACTTCACTTTTTTTTCCATTAGTTACATCTGATTGCCCGCTTGCACACGCAGTCCCGCTCCACAAGTGCGTTTTGAAGAGATTCTGAAGCGGCCACTTTGCGGTTAGATTACATTTCTAGATTTGCCGCTCCGAACCATAATTTGGAGACTTCTGGCGAAAGGCTATCATCACTTCAAGCGTGTCTTGCGGCAGGTAATAGCTGCTCACAGACCGGATCGCCTCTGCTGTGAATATTGAAGCAAAGACACCAGAGTAACTTATTACTCCTCCTCTGTTGTAGCGAACACTATAAACAGCCGTTCAGTAGCCAAGCAATTATGCAGCAGTGTGATGGTGGGAGCACAATGCCGCCCCGTCTTTAACGTTGCAGTGGCATTAAAACCCTGTGTTTCACCGGAGACCCCAAAAATCACCATTATATACAAACTGACATTTACATCAGCCTCCTGAAAACACACATCACATTTTTTGAAGGCATTTTTCTTTTCTTTTCTGTCAATAAAGCTCTATTATCGCCTCGTTTCCCTCCCTTGCCTCCCTGCCATCTTCATAATTGCATCTATTTGTAAGTCAAGTAAAGATTTAAAGCACTTCATATTTAAAGTGTCAAAAGGCTGCACCGTGTAATTTATGAGCGTGAAGTGACAACCGCAGCTCATGAGAGAAGTTGATGTGCTCCAGCTCGTTATAGAAAAAGAGAGAGACCTTTGCGAGGGCGCTTCACCGACGGGGATCCCATCTTCAGGATGGTCAGGCAAAAAAAAAAAAAAAAGGAAGAGTAAACATTGATAAGGGAATGGAACATAAACAAAACTGAAAGGATAAACACAATAACAATGTGTCAACAGCGTCAACGCTGTCGGTATCGACAACAAGGTCATGACAGGAACAAACAGCTGGTGCAGAGACGTTTATGACCGAGAGGGAGGAAAAGTCAAAGACCACAGAGGATCCTGACGCTGCTCAATCTGTGGCATCATGATAGAGTTGTAGAAAATCCTAGAGGGGAAAATAATAAGCATTACGTTGACCACAAATAACATTTACTCATGATCGGCAACAATCAAAGGAAACAAAACTAAAAGTATCGTGTGGTAGATGTGGGGATCCGTGAAGGTAAAGCTTGGTTGAGGCTAGTCTAGTTAGTTAAACAAACCCACCTTGCTCAAAACTACCAAGCGAGCTAATGCTAACTTATCAGTGTTTAACAGATCAGTGAATCAAATGTTTTAATCCCTACAGTTTATACTCTGTGCTCTCCTCGACTCCCAGTGTTTTTTCCTCCAGAGCCAGTTGATGCTAATAGAGTCATCTGTTAATCAAGACCACTGATATCTGTCCCTCCACTCCAGAGTGGTAGTACAACTAATCACACAGCAAACCGTGTTATTTGTCCATCATTCAAATCTAAAGTTCTCCAATAAGCACAAATGCTACAAACACAGATGACTGGTCATGATCTGTGACTCGAATAGCTGAGACGCCGAGCAGGCAGCTCACAGATGTGACTCAAAGCCGCCACACCCTTAATTATGCATAACTTTGAGTCTTAATGTAATTCAAACGAGTGAGTTAAATTAGCCATGGAGACCGCCTTGTTTTGTTTGTAACGGGCTGTCAGTACATTTAATCTGCTGGATATTTTAGACACACAGATTTGGACTCGCTTTTGGAGGCAACTTCAAGTTGTCATTGGAGGAACTGCAGTTTTTGGTACATCCATGACGGCTTTCTTTTTGCTTGACACTCAGTCATAGTGTATATTCCTTCTTCTTGTTTCTTGTCTTCTTATTCGTTGTGTTTTTGGTGTTTAATGGTGGCTGAAAATCCGTTTTGTAGGTGAATAACCGGCGCTTGGACTGGAGTGAGGATCACAACAGTTTTACTCCCGCCACTGACGTATGCTCTCTGTATAGTGCGTCATCGTCTTTAAAGTGACAGTCTGGGTCGAACGCATGTACTGTTGCATCCCTTGTGTTATTTTAAGGTACGCTGATGACACCTGGTCGCCACAATATGCAATGTAGAGACAATGACAAATGATGGGGACAAAAACACACCACATCAAGAGCTTATTATGATCAAATTGGGCTGAAAACATAAAAGATGGAATTCGAAGCTCAGATGAGTGGTGAGACATCTAATAAGGTGATAACTCTGACTGCACCAAAGACAATATCCCAGCTCCTCTCAGCACAGAGAATAATGGCCGCCCAAGACAGGGCTTAGTGTCTTTATCAAGCTTGCTGCACATCAAAGCCTCAGTAATGCCGTTACTAACTATAGCCTGCCTCTGCCTTAATACTATACTATTAGCTGTGGCCTCATCCCCAGAAGATCTGAAAGCACCGGAGAGAACAACTGTTGCTCAGAGGAAATGTGTCATTATTACAGAAACACGGGCTTGGAGAGAAAACACACAACATTGTTTCAGTGGAGACAAAGACGAGGCGAGCCGAGGCCGCCACGTAATGACGTGGACAAATTAGACATTTTTAAAAGAATGACAGGCTATCATTAGTGGTTAATCCCCTCGCCGCTGCACCTGTGTGATGACATCATCGGCACCGCAGGGAGACGTGGCGGGGGGGTGGATGAGTTCCCCGGAGAACAATACGATAATGATTATTGTTCCCCGCTGCAAACAGGAATATACAGTAGAGCACAATGAATGTTCTGTCTGCAAAATATTATTTAGTTCGAACATATTCAACCGAAAATGACTTGACTGTCTTTACTTGTGTCCTCACACAAAGAGGAGGTGAAAGAAACTCAACTTTTTTCCTTTTGGTTATCACTGAAGGTCAACGTAACGTTAGCTCGCAAATGTTACACTAGCAAGCTGACGTTACGCGAGCTACTAAATCTAAACTTTAGCTCACCAATCAATAAGTAAAATGGCCACCTTGGCGTAACGTTTTCATCCCTTGAAGGTCCATCGGTCGACTCCGACGTGCAAAAGCTGAGCCAGTGTTCACCCGCGTCTTGCTGTCATACAGGGCGCTGCAGGGATGATGGATTTCTCTAGGCTTACCCAGAACTCCTCAGAACCGCCCTGGTTCCCCTCGACAAAAATCCTGTGGGATTAAGATAATGATACTTAGATTATGATCAGAAACATCCCTCACAGATCTTAAACCATTAATAAAAACCAGCATTGCAAAAATTCTAACTGATTTGTGTTCCTTTGGCACTTTATTGGCTGCCTTCCATCCTACTCCGCCTCTGGATTGGCTCAACCTGATATTCTTACCGTGACTGAAAGCAGTCTGACTCCTCACGCCTAAATCTGACTGACCCAGCCAATGGAGGCGACCAATCAGAGGCAGAGTAGGACGGGTTTTTGCAAGAAAAGCAGATGGATCCATAATAACGGAGCCTCAGCGGATGGAAATGATTAAATTGCTATTTCCTTCTGCAGATTTTTTTTAAAAAGTGAGTTGAAATTTGCATTAGTTAAGATGAAAATGAACTCTCAAGTATGTGACTTTGGCAAAACTCCTTTTTTCTTCTTGCCTGAATCAAACCAGGAGCAGGACTCAGATGTAAACCCGGCTGTCTGGTGATAGTGTACAGCCATCCTCCACATGGACCCGCTCCCAGTGACTTGATTCTGTTACAAAGCTAAACGCTAAAGTTGCTGCCACTGAACATAATCCTGGCAGAATCCACATTTCCCACTCAGCAAATATGCTGTATGTTAATGCAATTTTGAGGCGACAGCTTTGGTTTCTGTTCTCCTGCCAGTCTGCCGGGGTCATAATGAGGAAATTGTCCTTTTTTCGCAGGTTTTCTGTTGGAATGTTTTAATTATTTGAGGTGAACGCGTGAGGTGGTTGCTAAATGACTGGCAGTGACGGCGCACAGACCCAAAAAAGGATTAGATACAGATGCAAATATTTGAACGGCTGAACAAACACAGTGATGATGAAAATCAACACCTCTGCAGCTCCCTCGAGTGAATTCCAAAAAAACGGCGCTCTAAATACAAAAGAGCGCTCCCCTCCCAGGGGACGCCATCAAAATGGAAAACGCAGGAAAACAGGACAACCTTATGAACGAGAGCCATTCCTCATCTTATGTCTCTCCCTCCTCCTGCAAGAGTTTCCTGTTCCACCGAAACGGAACAGCCAGTGGCTTTATCAAGATTTATGAGCTACATCATCATTGGAAATATAAGACACTTGTTGGGGCACACGGGGAGATGGGAGAGGAGGGGGGGAGCAGGCGGAGAGAGGGAAAGAGACGGTGCCGGCTGGAGAAGAGGAGAAACAGGAGGAGGAGGAGGAGGAGGAGGGAGAGAAAATCAACAGAGAACAAGATGAAGAGGGAAAGACAAACGGAGGGAGATAGCAGGATTCTGGTAAGAACAGATGTCTAGACTTGATCCTAAAAACCATCTTCGCTACTATCTTTTATGCTCCCGCTGTTTTTCTCTCTAAACGTGCTGACATCCCATTTGAAAGCTGTTATCAAGTGAAACACTCGAGAAAAAAAAAAACAAGCACAAGTGCAGCGGAGATAAAGGGGCTGAATAGACTGGAGACAAATGGAAAATGAGGTGAATCTCAAAGTCCATCAGCAGCAGCTGTTACATTACACGACCCCTCCCGATGGTGCACTTATTTCTCTCACTTCACTTTTCTTTTTCTTTTTTTGTCCTCAGAAAAACAATAGCAGGCAAAACAGACAGAAAGCTGGCACAGAAACAACGCCGACAAAAAATAACTCACAAGGGGCGCTGGTAGGCGTAGCTGCCACGTATAGCGAGAGGAGCTGAGCCGAAAGGTTTACGAGCAGAAGAGTGAGACACAGCAGACGATCGTTAAAGTCATGAAGTTCTTCAATACATTGCTTTCTTTTTTTGTTTTTGCAGGTTGAAATGAGAAAGCGACAACAATCTCGTGTCTGCATTCAGGGGAAAAGGTGCTGAAGCCAGGAGACATTTAGCAAGATTTATAGTCTATTATCTCTAAAGGAGCAATTTGTTTTTAGTGGAAGACGTAAAAAAAATTAACCAACATCATCGACGTTAAAAACCAGATGTGTGCCACAGTACAGTAAGCATGCTAACCTGCTAGCTCTGGGCCTCCCTGTCTCGTTATACCAATTTGCACTGGCAAGAGGTGACAGTCTGATAGCCCCTGTGGTTTCAGGTGTTACTGAAATACTGGAGTAGCAACAGGTTGTGTCGGCCCAACGACGGAGGCATCTCTCGAACCGTTCATTTTATCCATTTCACATTTGGCAGGTTTGTTCCTGAGGGCCCAAGAAAGCACATTGTCGAATTTGGTGCAATTTGGACACATGCAATATCAATAAATATTGAATAAATAGTGAATACCACTCTGTACAGCAGCTGGTTTAATGGCTCCGCAGACGCTGGGCTCACAAATGATCCCTCTCTCGTGATCTCATGGGGAAGCAGATGTAAACAAAATGGAGATTTGTGGAGAAACAACTTGCTGCCAGAACGCCTCGCAGTGAGAGAAAAAACAGGCAAAAGGATAAATGAGTCTGAATGAGTGTGGAGACGTGGTCAACACTGGTTTTCTATTCTTCAGCGAGAACTGGAGATGAGATTTCTGAAGTTTCTGCAAACAGAAGTTTGCCAGTTAACGTTAGCCTCAAGGGCTCGAACGTTTACCGTTGATTGGCAGCACGGTCAGCTGCTCCAGGACGCCTCATTTATTGGCTTTTGTGGTTCCGACTCAGAAAAGTGCAGATGCAATCATCCCGGTTTCAAATGGGCTCATGACTGGATCTGTAAACCCATCACATCACCGTTTAACTTGTGCCCAACAGCATGTTTTGAACTGGCGCCCCTAATTTTGGTTAAAAGCTGTATGAGCTGATAAAGCAGGTGTCGAAGAACAAAGGAAAGACGTGCTCCAGGATGAATTTACTCTCAAATTAGTTACTATAGTGCATGGTTCATTTTGCTGAGACAGCTGACTGGAGAGAAAAGACATGTGAGGACGCAATTGTGTATGAGAGTTGGAAAAAACAGGAAACTCCTGTAACAAGAGTGTGTGACAACTGACACTGATTTCAGTAATGACAACTGATTAGAGGGCCATCTTTGATTCTGGGATGTGAACATGTGATGTGACTGAATGTCTGAAAACACTCTTGGTTGGATGAGATCTGACACCCAAAATAAAAGGAAAACATAAAGGTGCAGAGGGGAGATTCAGTCAGTGTATTTACATGCACATCTTAGTCGGATTACAGCCATAGTTCGACTATGCTACTCAACCAGACAACTGCAATTATCCGAGTATACATGCCGGTGAGAAAATCGGATTATTGGGCCGAAGCATGTCATACCCCGGTACACTAGGTGGCGCTGTGCCCATTTCAACTAATGGTAACAGAGTTACCTCCGGCTGACCTCTTTACGTCACCAGCTGCCTCGGCATTCAAGAAAGATGGCGTACGAAGAGCGAGACGAAGCTACATCTTTGTACACTTCGTATATGGTTTACATGATAATTACACAAACTAGGTGCACAATGGCGCTCTTTCTTGCAGTGATTTTGGAGGAAAGACGCTGCCACCGCCGTCCGTCTACTTCCAGCTCACGGCCCCGGGGAAAAAATCTCGCGCCTGCGCAGAACGCAAAATCCGATCAGATCTGATGTAATGTATACATGCAGGAGTAATGCGACTATCAATCGAATAATCTGGGTGCTTTAATTCGACCATGAGAAATCCGATCCAGTCCAATTTTAGTCAGACTAAGGTGTAAATATGCATCCTAAAGATCCGATCATAATCGGACTAACACAGTAATTCGGTTTTCTTGAGTGTCATGTAAACGCACTGATGCACCTGCAATGTTTTGAGGTCATATCTAAGACTGTATACGGGATGTGCAGTTTAGTTGCTTTTCAAACTAAATCAACAGTCTCTCCAGGAAGTTGCGATATTTCAAACACCAGTTCCTGTGAATTCTGCACGATGGCGATTCATTTTTCAACCGTCTCTCTCCAGGAAGTTGCATTATTTCCGATCACTCCACCTTTTCATTAACATTTGACCAGTCATCATAATGGACTAAAAGCACAAAATTCACTGGGACTGGCGATTGCAACACCGCAACGTACTGGATGGACTGACTCAGAGTTTCTTGTACTCTGATGTGTGCAATATACTCTTTAAGTGGACTGACGTTCCTGTTACCTCTGAGTGCTTGTTGAGTGTCTCTTCATATCGGAGTGTTATCTAGTTATTCTAATAGTACAGTTGATGAAAAGGGAAAATGGATCCACAATGCCAAGGAGTTCTGGTACCTGTGAATGTGAAATGTTATATGGAGCCATTGTTTTTCTATAATTGATATGTTTTGTTATTATAAGATTTTTGTTTTTATTCCACCATGGCCAAATGCCCTATCCTGCAATATGTTAGAAAAAGTTTTTTTATCCGCCCCATGTTTGGGTTCCACTCCAGAATTTAATTGGTCTCCACTGCCTGAAAACAAAGCCTCCTTCAACATTTACAAACTTAGTTACCTTATAAATAGTGCTGAAATTCTCCTTTTCTATACTTTTTTTTATTTGGAGGACGGTTACATGATGGCGGCTTTTTCCTTCATCTTCTTCTGTGAACTTTTTCTTCATTGGTTGCAAGTGAAATTGAATGTCATTTTGTTTTTCCTATTTGATCGGTAGTGCAGCAAAACAAACCTTTCAATCTAAGGTCACTGAAAGGCTGGTTTAATCAGTCCCTTACTAGTGAAGCGAGTGAGGCAGTGTCATAGTTTTTGGTTTTTGGTCAGTTACTTCCTGTTTTGTTCTGAAGTTTTAACCTCACGCGTGTTGTCGCTCTTATTTCCTGCTCACCTGTGTTCCCGGGGTTGTTTCCCTCCTGTGTTCCTTCCCTGTTTCACATCAGCTTCGTTAGCACTGCCCCGTTCCCAGTGTCTCTCCACCTGCACCTCATCCCCTCGTTAGTTTAGTTTGCATTTAAGCCTGTGTGGTTCCCTCGTTCTTTTGCTGGTTTGTCTGTTCTCGTCCTAGCGTCAGTCCTGTTGCTGTTCCGTTTTTGTCCACGCGTTTCCTGCGCTCCTGTGCCTGTTCCCCAGTCCTCCTGTGTTCCCTGTGATCCTGACTTGTGCCTCACGGTTCGCTGGCCTGACTTTGGTACATTCCTTTGCCAGTTTTTGTTTTTTGTATTTTTGAATTGAGATTTTTAAACCGGCCTGTGCGTGTCTGCGTTTGGGTCCTCACCATTTTGCAACTGTGAAATGCAGTATAAATATATCTCACAATGTTTCGCTACTGCTTTAGAAAATAATGCAAATATTTACATAATAACATAATAATTAAAATAAAAAGCCATCTTTTTTGAGATACAAGATGCTTCACAACATATAACACTATACAGTATACTGTAGATGCAAATCTAGTGAGTCACAGAGAAATGAAACCAAAGTAAATGCAATAAAATAGAGGAATTCAAGAGCAGTAAACAAGAAACGAAAACAAAGACAGATGAAGACAATTTAATGTAAAAGGGCAACATTACAACAGTGATTACAACCAGTAAGCTCACAAAACTCATTTAGTCTAATTCCTGTTTTCTGATGCCTCCATTCTAACCTTTTATTCTAACACACCTGTTCTGCAGCGATTGGCTGAATATTTTATCCCACAAAAAACAAAAAAAAGAGATCCTTCATCAGAATTCAAATGGCAGAGTGCTTGATAAATGCCAGCCCTCATTATTTTGCAGCTTGTGCCACCTTCAACGAGCTTAGCGTCCGTCCGCTGAACAATACGACACAACGAAACGACTGGCGAGCCGTCTGCTGCTGCAAATCGAATCAAGTGTGTCTGCAACTGCCTGATTTTCATATGATTGACTAATGAATTGATGTAAGTGACGCAAACTGAGCTTAATCAGCTTCATTTGCCCTTTTAGAGATGTTAATGATAACTGTGTGTTTCCTGTTGTACACGGAGGGATGTTGGATTCTAGCAATAGTAGGGGAAAAAAAATATAAAGTGGAGAGTGACGGAGAGAGGACTGGGAGGAAAAAGTAGAAATGGATTTCTGGCTAATAGGTCGAACGCAACTGATGACAGAGAGAGGGAGAAAGGAGGGAGCGACAGAGAGGGCTGAAGTAGAGAACAATCGAACAAAGGACAAATAACAAGAGAGAAGTAATAAGCAGAGCAAGAAAATAAGAGCAAATTCAAACCAGGTGCAGACAGTGCAATCATGCATCGGGAGCCAACAACAGAAAACACTGGGGAGCCTGATGCAGGGAGAGCGATTGAGCGAGCAGCAGACGAGAGCCAGTGAACGAGGGATGGGCTTTTGATGGAGTCTCATCTGGAGTGTTTATGACGAGGCAGCGCCAGCAACGTAATGAGTTGACTGATCAATCTTTCCTCCTTGCCCCGCTGGATCAATAGCACTGTTTTGACATCCTACATTAAGCTCTAACTAATTGCCAGATTGCTAAATGCTTTTAAGAAGCAAGAAGAAGAAAAAAAAAAAAAAAACATATCCAGGCCAATCAATAATGCAATCACACCAGTGACTCTCCTGTACTGCCAGGGGAGGACGGATGTGCTGCTGTTTGTTTGTTTGTTTCGCTGTAGTGAGTGCGGTGAGGGATAAGAGCTAAACTGCTACCTGGTTGCTGAGTGTTTGCAGGACTTGCGGATCTCATTTGTGTGTGCGTGGTGTCGGGGCAGCAGGGAGTTGTGGTCAGGATAAGAGACCGGTGGTGTATTTGGGGTTTGAACCTTGGTGGCCTCAGCGGGACAGTTAGCTGATTTCTTTCACAGCTCCGCGGCTAAACCACCAAGACGTTAAAACGGCGCTCGCTGACGGGAGAAATGAGCCGCGACAGCTTGCATTTAATAATGGCTTTGAGGGTTTTGGATACAGCCAAACTGTCTCTCGTGTTTGTTGTTCTGGTCGTCTTTTTTTATTGGTCATGACGGCAAAACACCGAAGAAGATCCAGAGATTCAGCATCAGAGACAGCTGATCAGTACGGGTGCAAACAAGCCGACAGCCTCATCGGGATGTAAAACTGAAAGTAATCTCACATATTAATCCCTCATTTCATTATAATCAACCAACAGCTCCATACTTTTAATGGCTGATACCGAACAACCGATTCCACAGCTTTGATAGGATGTTTCCCTCCTCTCTGAACCCTTGTTGAGCATTTATTGCAAAAGGCAATCATGTTGTCTTCCTCTAAAAATGTAGAAAGGAAAAGAAAAATGACATCTATAGCGGTGATGACATGTTTATTTGGCAGATCACAAAGCTAAATTTAAGGGTGCATAGATGCAAGTCAATGAAAGAGATTTGGTTTAGCGTCACTGATATCACTAAATGGTCCTTATTTTTAAAATATCTGTTTGAAAACAGTGAAAACAAGGTGACAATGGTTGATCAGCCCCTCGGCTTTTCCTACGGAGCTTAATGGGGAGTTTTAGCTCATTATTTAGCTGTACGACCCGCAACTTTTTACTTTTTGATTCACGCTAACAGCTCTAATGGCATCGTTGGTTGCAACAGGCAGCTGTCTTCTTCTAAAAAAAAAGGTTTTAACAACCCCAGTATACATGAAATGCTCAGCACCGAACAGGACAGGGGCAAACAGTCAGGAAGTAGCTGATGAACAAAGTGAAGCTTTTAGCAACCAGAGAGTCTGCGATTCCACTCAGGAGATGGTAGGGACCAAAAACAGAGCAACAAGAGAGAGAATATTGGACACAAACACAACTCCAAATTAATTATAACGTTGCTTCATAAATGCTAGATGTGTAAACGGCCACAGAAAGGTCGATCTTTGGGTCCATGTATGTTGTTTGTAATTGCACCACAGAATGAAACATCCGGGTTTCTGATTGTACAAAGCTACAGTTACAGCTTTTTCTTGATGTTAAGGCATAAATGTCTGGGGTGTCCATCACATGGGTCAACATCAGTAAAGAACCTACCTGTTCTGGATTTAGTTAGCGTGGTTCGTATGGCTCGTTAGCTGACCTGAATACAATTTGATTATTACCAAATAGGTCCAAGCTGTAACAAAGCAGAATTAGCCTACAAGTCTCTTTTGACTTTATCACTTTGTTTTGAAGGTCCAACATGTGTTTGTCCAGGACTAACGGGGTCAGAGAAGCACCGGTTGAGAACATCAGACAACGATCTCTTCTTCTTCTGCACCTTTACGCAACCGTGGGGGTGAAAAACCCTTTATCATGAATTTTTCAGGCGAGCGGTGCTTCTCGTGCTGCAGAGGCTCTCCTGTACAGTCGCTTCATGCATTTTTAATGAGGAGAAACACACCGGACAAAATGCCATGGATTTAAAGTGCAGGTACAAGGGTGGCTGACCTTGTGTCTTACTATTTTCACAATTCACACAATCCTTTTCACACACAGCGACTCAGGAGCCAGTGATGAATCATGAGAGGAATCCAAATGGAGGCCCGGAAGACGAGCACGGAGGGCGAGAGAGAGGAAGGGAGGACGCACACGCACAGCATTCAAACTCAACATGAAAAGATATAAAAAATAAAGTGTGTATTGTTTTGTTACATGACATGAACTTAAGTCATGTTGACATTAATTTCAGGGATGCTGATTGTAGGAGAAGCTAATTGCATGCAGATGATGTCGTGATGGCAGTGATTAGGCTTTAATTGCGAAACAACTTAGTTTGATTTTTTTTTTTTTTTTTTTTTTTTCATTTTTAATATCACTAATGAAGCAAATTCAAATTTCAATGCCAAAGAGGGTGCAATAGCACAGATACCCACGGTTGTGTTTGAAGCTGAAATCATAATTAGGTTGATGATTAACTATCTTGATCATCGATTTAATGTTTTTAAAAAAACATTCACTGCTTCCAGTTCCTCAAATATGATTTGCCGGTTTTCTCTTTCTTATATAATCGTAAACTCAGTATTTGAAAACGTCATCTTTGACTTTAGTCTTTCTTGAACAAAGCAGTGTCATGGTTTCGGTTACTGGTTTGTTGTATCCTCTTGCGTCTCGCTGTCTCGCTCCGCTTCCTGCTCACCTGTTCTGTTTCCCTCCAGTGTTCCTGTGCTGCTCACCTGTCTCGCATCAGCCTCGTTAGTGCTGTCATGTTCCCAGTGTCTCTCCACCTGCACCTCATCCCCTCGTTAGTTTAGTTTGTATTTAAGCCTGTGTCGTTCCCTCGCTCTCTGTCGGTTTGTCTCTTCTCGTCCTCACTTTTTCATTTACGTGTCTCCTGTTCTCTGGTCGTTCTCTGTGTTCCTGATTTGTTCCTTTGTTTTCTAGTGTTATGTCATTTAGCTTTTGTATTTCTCTTTGTTTTTTGTTATTTTTAACTTCCCATCGCCTGCCTTTGTGCTGCTTGGTCTTTGTTTTTTGGACTGTGGATTGCAGCTTACATCATTAAAGCTTTTCTTATTGTCCAGAGAATTCCACTTTCAGTCCAGACAAATTAAGTTTCGGCGTTATATTTTGTGGTTCTGGCGGTGGATTCCACTTTTGTCCACAGGAGCCTTCGAAATCAACCGAATATCACGGTTCCTCGTTGTACCATTGAATTTCCCTCTACGTCCATCAGTATAATTGGACATTTTGTCATGATTTTGAGTCTTCGGCTGGTTTTTCTGTGCTTGGTGTGTTCCAGATTTGCTGGAGTTTTCTGTCTCACACAGAAGCTGCAGAGAATCTCATCAACTCCAGCCTGAAATGCTCCGGGCTACTCTGGATTCGTTGCCAGATTGTTGTTGTCTCACCTACGCTGTAAGCTCAGACCTCGGAGCTTCTAAAGAATTTGTATGCCACCCTGTCTCTCCTCGTTTCTTCCTCGAGCTCCAGCCTCACAAACCAGCAGCATCCAGCCTGCTCACCTCTGCCACTCGTCTCAGTCGTCCTTGCTCACTCTCCGAGCCGTCCTACCTGAGCTCCACTCTGCACTGCAGGGCAGAAGGCTGCAGCTCTGCCACCGAGTCAGCAACCCACCTGTACAGCCCTCACCCGAGCTCGACCTCAAGTAACCCCTCTGCCCTCGAAGCTTCCCTTCACTCAGCTCCTGCCAGCGATTCACTTGAACTATTACCTGACCCCTTTTTGTCAATAAATTCCTTCAAACCTTCCCCAGTGTGTTGTCCGCTCTGGGGTCCTGCAATACACCCACCAACCGTCACAACATTTTTCTGCCATGAAACTTTCACAACAAGACCTGCACACTCACCACACAGCGAACAAGAAGACTATGCTGGAAACTTTGTCAGAGACAATCCAACTTTTCTGGACTCTCGTTACATCAGAAAATAATTGTCAGAAGTTGGTCGTAGCCCAAGATGTATTATTTACCCCCCTCCCTTTTCTTTGACTCCTCTAAACTATTATTCTCTGCTGCTGCACTCGAGCTAATTATATTATTCCGACTGAGAACAAATCACACATTTCCCTCCACTGGGGGAAGGAGAGGATACATTCAAGCACTGTGGCAGCGCTACTGACAAGGGAAAAGTGACTTGCACATGGGAACGTCGCCAGGAGGAAAGATGTGATTTTTCTCCATCATCATAGAAATCTTGGGAATTCTCTCCGCTGTCCACAGGCTCATTACCATTCAGCTCTTCTTTGCTTTTCACCGCTCCCCTGTTTTTCCTCCTCGTCCTTCTCCATGACGTCTTCTCCATTTGTCCCCTTTCTCCTCCTCTGACTCCACCCCTGTCCCATCTGACTGTTCATCCTCTCCCCTCGTTCCATATCTCTGCTATTAAAACACCTAAATTATTAATCCTAAAGCGATAATCAATCAATAACACTCTTTCTTAGAGGGATAGACCGCTTAATAATTGACTAATCCTGAGGGGACCTCTGCCCCCGAGTGATTATATGAGCGTGTGTGTGTGTGTGTGTGTGTGTGTGTGTGTGTGTGTGTGTGTGTGTGTGTGTGTGTTTTGTGGGTGTGTGTTCGTGTGTAATCCCCCTCAGAAGGGTTCATCCATTTGCATTTGTGTGCACCTGCATGTGCTTATTGTTCCCTTTGATTGAGGTGAGTGTTATTGAGGTAGACTGGCTCTGATGAGGGTCATGAAGGACTAATTAAACCCTTAACTCTCATTTCTCCAGAAGCAGGAAAAGAGTCGTTAGAGGATGTAATTAGAATGACAAAGCCACAGGTGCAAAAAGGGGTAAACAAACACAAAGCACGCCACGTCACACGCCTTCAGTGGGATTTATTTTGTCAGACAGGTCGGTCATTCATACACTTTTTTTTTTTCATAAATCTTTTAAACCTTCACGCCACAAAAGCAGAGTATGAAGAAATCTCTGCAGGGCTGCATGTCTGTATGGATATCCCTGCTTTCGGCCTCCATCTCTGCATTCATACGTTTTTTGTTTTTTTTCCCCGTCAAGCTTTCACACCAAGATTGTCCTCGTTTAACCTGAGAACAGAGCACTTACAAAACTATGTACTTTGCTTCGTGTGTCCAGTGAAGCCAAACCCTCCAGATGCTGCGCTGTGAAGGATGGAGGTCCTTTTTTGAATCCCGGAAAAAAGATTGTAAGTAAAATTAATACTGTGCATGTTTTAATTAAATGTTTTCACTTTACAGTCACTGATTATCTCATTTATCACCATTTGGTTTAATGTGCCATTTAATTCAGCTTGTGACGTGCACGTGGTTTTATAGCTCGGTTTTTACTTGACTGCAGAGATGGAGGACATTTGTCATTTAATAGTGAGCTCCACACAACGGCCATTACTGCCGTACTTTAAAGGCGCTCTAATCAATACCTTTATATTAATAATAAAAAAAAAAGAATTTATGTGATGTGCTGCTCGTAAAGAATTGTCACATGAGTCTGCAGTCCCCTCAGCTCTGCAGTGTTTGAGCATCTTTCATTGTTTTGGTTTTTAAAGATTCAAAATTGTAATGTTTTGGTTTAGCGTCACCACCAGAATAAAATGTCAGTACGTTCACATTTGTGTCATAGTTTGAGTTGTGGTTTGTTATTTCCTGTTTTATTTTGAAGTTCTGCCCTCATTTCCTCCCTTTGTGTGATTCCCCGCCTGTTTTCTGTGTTCACCTGCGTCCAATAAGTTAGTCAGCCCTTTTGTATATAGTCTGAGTCTCCAGTGTTCCTCGTGTTCCCGCCTGTGTTCCGAGTACTTCTTTCCTTTGAACTTTATTTCATTTTTGTATTTCTTTTACTTCTTTAATTCTCACATTTGCCCATGCCTGCTCCTCCTGTTTTTTGTTGCCATTGGTATTTGTTTTCTTGTTTCCTAATTTTTGCTATTAACAATTGCTGAGTGTCTTGTTTGGGTCCTCACCATTTTTTGCTACATGTAACATTTTGTACATTTTATACCTACCACACTGAAACGTCTATGTTACTTGTGAAACCACTGGATATTTTTAGCGAGGGACCACGGCTTTGAACACTTGTTAGCGTGACAAAACTGTCTTTACCTACTGACCCCCATGGCGTTGGAAAGTGCCACAGTCCACAATACATTTCTGGAGCTGAACAGCAACACGGCATTGCAGCATTCTCTTGATCAAGTGAGATAACATATAATGGCTCAATCCAGTTTTTGTCAGGCCCAGAGATCCTAAATTGGTTTGATAAGACGTTGTTTACACCCATTTTAAAGCTGAAATCTTCGGTGCAGCTTCTAAGATAATAGCTTTGGCACAACCCTTTCTGAAGTGGGTGCACAAGCTTGACCAGTAATCAGGATTGTAAATATCGTTGAGCCATTTAATGGTTTTGTTTTTTCTAACATTTTTATGTAAAACCACAACTTGTCCTGTACTAGACTTTTGTGTTTCTCTACAGATTAAACTCACAAGATACAACATGTTGATAACTGTTTCCCTGTGCTTCCAATCTTAATGCTAAGCTAACTGCCTCCTTGCTCCAGCTCGATACCAACTATTCCTTTAAAAACAGCTTAAGAACTTGTGTTAATTTTGTATGGTGCCTTTCCAAATTTGAAGAATTAACAACATAACAAAGAAGCCCTCTTTCACATGCAACCAAAATTCACGTGTTCAAGCCGGCGTGTAAATAACGCTGATAAACTGTGACCCAGCTCTGCACGTTACTGTCAGCTCCATGTATAGTATTTCACGTTCAGTGGAGCTTGTTGTATTGTACACACACACACTGATGTTTTGTGGCTCCTGTGAGTCGTTGCTCTTAACATACCAAAGTGCTCCGAAGCTCTTTCAGTCAGGAATTCTCCCCTCATCCAATCTGTGCCTTCTGCGTCGATAACAACTCTTCTGTCAATGGCGGCAGCCGAGTAACCGCCTGCCTGCCTGCCTCAATCCTTAAATTACCTCCTAAATCTTGGCAGAGGGTCACACAACTGCTTCTTTTTAGCTGATGGGATTGGAAGCTACCTATTACCTTGACAGTCGCTCAGTCAACCTGCGGGGTCAAGCGGGAGGTCACATATCTCAGCCTGTGGTGGATTAGGGATGTTTTTGATCGACAGCTGGGAGGAGAAGACAGCATTAGCAGAAATGATGTCATGTATCCCCATTGTTTTGAGGAAACCGCTGGAGGAGACCACAGTTCACCTTCCTACCTTCACTCATGTTAAAAATGCGGAGACTGAAAAGGTGATTGTGATTGATTGTTCAGGTCTTAAACAAGCCTGTCTGTCACCTGTCACTTGAATTCCCGACAGTCTCCATGTTATCTTCATCACCCATCGCTCCGTTGACAATCCCCGCTGTCGATTAAAGACTGAGGGTAAAAGCTCATGAACAGACAGAGAAAGGAGGCTGTAAAAACTGAGTTAAAATACTGTTTATTTATCTGCACCTTCACATTAACAGTTTTAATGTAAGAATGGATGGAGCTCCTCAAAGCAACATGCTGCAATTTAAGTATCCAACCTGCTTGTCAAGCTCGCCAAATGTTGTTTTGCGAGCCTGGATTGAGCTTATTGTTGCGTCTCGTGGCCACATGGGGGGGAGATAAACCCAGTCACAGCTGCTGGTTAATCATCCAACCTCAGGGGGCAGTAATGCGGCTCAGAGTCTGCACAAGAAAACTTACTTGGATGATGATGCTTCGGCTTTGTTTTGTTTTTTCAAGAGAAAAGACGTAATTTGGGTAAATGCACAGCGCGTAACCTGCACATTCTCTGATGAAGACCAATGTGCAGCTCCTTCTCTAAGTTGTGTTTTTATGGGATCTTACAAGATAGCTCCGAATGCGGGAAAGGCTAACAAGGTCATATTTCGCCTCCTTGCTTCCAATTTTGCCCAGTGGTCGTTAGCGGTACTGCAGTGACAAATTTCCCCATTGTCCATCTTTATTAAGGAGGCATAAAACTGTTGACAGATCTTGAACTGCGAGCAAATTAAATGATGACTTCTTCTGTTATGAATTTTTTGATCCATGGAGGTTTTAGAGTTGTAAAACTTCAGTTTGATTATCAAAACATAAAGTGGAGAGAGCAGGTAGGAGGTGGATTGCAGTGCTGCAGCATTCTCCTAAACAACTTAAGTAACGTAGATTGTTTACAAATGCAAAGAAACAGCCAAAGTGAAGCAAGTGAATCTCCAGAAATGTTTCATGGACTATGAAACTTCTCCCGACTCTCCGACAGCATGAGGATGGTGAATATCGAGCGTACCGGGGAGGGAAACCACACAGCCATGGAGAGGACACGACCGGGTTAAACCCTGGACCTGCTTGCTGTGAGGAGCCTTACATCCCATTCTCAGTGATACATCCATGCCAGCTTCATCAGCCACATCTATGGCAACAACATAGGAAACGCTGCTTTGTGGCTTGGTTCTGTTTTGTATCTGCTCTTGTTGTCTGAATTCTCAACGTTGTGTTTTTTATGTTTACAATGCATCTTGGGATACTTCGTACTGTACGCGTTCGTCAGATTGGTTAATATGTTCTCCTGATCTCGGATGTGTTTCGTTTAGTTGGCGGGGGCCTCAGTGGGAAACGTGTGCACAGAGAGCAGAGTGATAACTAGGCTCATATCTATAGGAGGCGTACTTTAACTTACATATTAATCACACTCCTGGGACAGTGTGTGTGCCAGCCTGTCTGTGTCCGCGTCTCTCTGGATCTATCATCACTGCTCACTCTCTACTACCGACATGCATTAGTAGCACATGTACCGTTCCTGTCTCTACCCCGGCGTCCCATGAACTTACCGTGCTTTATGCTTTTTGTTAAGTGTGTCTGTGTGTTGCTCATGTGTGTAGTAAGTAACTGTGTTAACCTGAAGGTTATGGCTGTTGACCTTGCTGGCGTCCGTCCATTGATGTTCCCAAAGTCGCCTTTGGTCTGGGGTCTGACTGGACGCTGACACAGGACTATTAGAGCCGGCTGTCTCTTCGTCTTTCTGTTCTTTCGCAGTCTCTCTCTCTCTCTGACAGAAAGCTGACACGAGAGCTGTCCCTTCCTTTTCTTCTGTCTTTCTCAGCATCTTTTTCTTCCTGTTGTCTGAATCTCACCCTTTTTTTTTTTCATTCTCTGACATCCTCTTTCCTTTTTTTTTTTTTTACATTTCCCCCAGTCTTCACACCATGATTCCTCCCTAATGCTAATCCCCATCCTATTCGTATTTTTTTCTTCCACTCCCTCCAACAAATTTTGCCTTTTTGTGCAAATGAGAAGCAGGTCTCTCCAGTTTGATGTCGGAGCAGAACCGATGTCAGGTGAAATAAATTCATCTGAACTCCCATAAATTGCCAATCTGCAATGTGTATCAGGCAGAAATATATCTTCCTCTCGCTGTCTCTCAGTCTGACTAATGCTAAACAAGCTGATCCTGCATGATTTTAAAATATATTTCCAAGCTGTGCAGCGACACTTCTTTTTCACATCTGTGTACCTGAATCTGATATGCTG
Source organism: Sparus aurata (assembly GCF_900880675.1). Taxonomy (NCBI): domain Eukaryota; kingdom Metazoa; phylum Chordata; class Actinopteri; order Spariformes; family Sparidae; genus Sparus; species Sparus aurata. The sequence goes on from NC_044191.1 coordinate 29,925,331, forward strand.
CTCTGGTGGAGCTTAGTCATACTTTCCCCTTTATTTGCGGAAAGAAAACATTAATGCTCAGAATGAAATAAAGAAAAAAAAAACAACCCAGCAGGGCTGTAGGATGTGGAGGTGTGTGTGTGTGTGTTTATCCAGCTAGTATCTCCAGAGTTCTGTCTATGGGGCAATACATCCTTCCTGTTTCCTGCTTTGTTGGCCAATGATAACCTGATACACCCTGGAGAGAACCGTGGGGGCGTCGAGGGGGAGAGGAGGTGGAGGGAAAGAGGCAAAGGACGAGATAGAAGAGGTGTAGAAAAGAGATGGGTGGTGGTGAAGAGGGAGCCACCATATACAGATGAAGCGATCAAATCAGCTTCACTTCCTTCCCGAACTGTCGGGCGATGTAACTGCAGAGCCACTATCTCTGTGTCCGACCCTGCCGGGGATACAATGCCGTTCGCTTTATTCAATCCTTTTTTTTTTCTAATTGCTTTCAAGTCTGCCTCATTTGCATATGCATGCTAAGAGGGCATCTTATTGGAGGAGAAGTGGGAATGGAAAAAAAAAAATGGAATGGGTTGAAAAGCACCCGGAGAGGGAGAAAAAAAAAAGCAGGAGAGAGGGAGGCAGAGAGAGTGTTGTATAAAAGAAAAGGCTAAAAGGAGGAATGAATGAACAAACAAGTGAATAACAGACGGGATGTGAGTAAGTGCTTCTAGAAAAATCAGTCTCTCCGGTTACCACGGCAACGAGAGGTGCAAGTTGGCTCTGCTCCCTACGTAACCAATTATGTGTGTGTGTGTGTGTGTGTGTGTGTGTGTGTGCATCCACTATCTAGGGCTATTGATATGCAAAAGAGAAAGTGGGTCCATGTGAAAAAAAAAAAGAAGAAAATGTTTGCAGGGCATTTGATTTTAACGTGGTGTGTTTGCATCTGTTATCTGTGTCAAGCTGTCTTCTGTCAGTTTTATCAGCAGCTGCATTTTTCTGTCCTCACACACAAACACACAGGCAGCGAACAAAAACCCTACAGTGTTCGCACTGTGGTGTTCGTAGACTATTTAGAAAAAAAAATAAATGCCTCACATTGAAGGAACAATCGGATGTAGCTCCCTCTAGCGAGAGATGCTACTCATGGCACCCCGGCCCCTTTTATTTTAGATAGCAACTTTGGCAACTTTGAGTTTTTTCAAATGTGCTGCCCCTCCCTCCAAAAATAAAAAGCAGAAGGAATCATCTTAAGTGAAAGTGAAAATATGGCGAAATCCGTCAGCGCAAACATTATTATTTTTCATCTTTTTGATTAGCTTTATAGCTTTGGAGAGTTAACGCCCACACACACACCAAGCTGACATTAAAGAATTAATGGCGATGCAGGCGGACAGTCGTATCACTTCACATTAGCTTTTTGTAAAACATCACAAAGACTACAGCGGGAGGCTAACCGCTTGAGAGGAAGTGTCTCCCCATACCACCGGGTAGCTGTAGGCTGTTTTCTCCCATTCACACTGCCCTGTCAGTGCCGATACTCCACTTCAGCGTCTATGCGAAGGTGTGGAGATGCAGGGGACCGTTTCGCTGAGGCTCTGATCCGCCTCCGGAGGAAGTATCAGGGCTGCAGCAGAGGTGAGCCGGCGTCTTTGTGAATGGAAAAGCCAGAGGTGTGTGGTTCTGATGGTGTTCACAGTCTGACAGCTAAACAGATCCTTCACTCATCAAATAAACAAGAAAAGTCCCACACTTCTAACCAACCCACAAAGCAACGTTACAGGACCAGGCAGTGTCTTGGAAACTTATGTGAAAATATTGCATCCATACATGGAAAAACCTCTGTCATTCTGTCTGTCATCCTGTCTGCCATCCTGTCTGTCCAACTGACTCTTTGTCACATGTCTGCCCGAAAAACAGCGTCTGTCCCTGGCAACAGAGCCCGGCAGTTGTATGGAGGTGATTATGTGACATGACTCAGAGCAAAAAACTTAAACTCACCATGTTTTTGTGGCCTTCCACTATTGTGTTGTTGTAATTACTCTCTCTCTCTTCTGTCTCTTTTGGTTGGCTGCTCAGTTCAGTGTTAACAGACAAAGGTGGTGATAATGCACAGTCTCTCTGTGAAAAGGGCTATATTGTTTTAAAAAAAATGTGAAACTGAAAATAAGGAAACGTAAAATTGAACTTATCTGACAGGCTGCTGACGTACAACCCATTGTAATGATAAAGACGCACTTTTTTGACATCACTCTCGCTAATTTAGCCACTTCTGAACAAGAACACGATCAAATTATCTGAGAGAAAGTTACAAATGTTGCTGCAGATGGAGGCAAAATTAAATTAAAGCTAATAAATGGGTGAAATCTTCGATGTCACAGCGACAGGCTCAAGAGGCTTTTCCCGTTTCTCTTCTCGTGCACTGATTCTGAACAGCCAATCAGAGCGGTGTCTCTCACCGGTGAGCTATGCCGCAGATTCTAAATGGTCAATCAGCCAAATGTCAGCAGATTAGAAGATAAGAGCCTGCAAGTGCCAACAATTGGCCTGTCAGCTGTTAACATTGTTTGTATTCATTTATCTTGTGATCTCTGCGAAGCTTTGACCTGGTAGAATATGAGAAACATGTCTGTTTAATAAGGTACTAAACAAATAAAGGTTGTTATCATCCATAAAAGGGGAAAAAGACACATTTTGTCAGATCTGATAGGTGGAAGACAAATAAAAAATACAGTTGCTGATGTCGGACTGAACCTGAGTGATTTTCGCACCTTTAATGGCACCATTTTGAAACCATTCAACCGCCTTCAAAAGCACTTCTCCCCATCATACTGTGTAACAGCTTACACTGCTTGACTCTTTATTGAGGACCTTTGATGCTGAATTACAGTGTGATCACACACACACACACACACACACACACACACACACACACACACACACACACACACAGTTTTCCGGTCATGTGCGCCGCTGTGACATGCAGCCTATACACACACGTCTTTGTCAGGCCGTTCTTTGTGGACTTGTACCTTTTCAGGGGAGCCATTCTGTCCCTCAGTGGGACCACCAGTGAGTTAGAGGTGCAGCCAAGTCGGACACTGGCACTAATTGGCCACGCTGTTAGAGGCGCACAGAGCCACACTTAGACTACAGAAATAAGCTCGTCAGTGCGAGGATGGAGGCCGGGCACGGTGCCCGCATGGATGCGTAAGACGGAGGGAGAGAGATTTCTAATTGGGGTCTCTGGCGATCATGAGAAACATACGGAGAGCAGTTGAACGCCACCTCCCCGCAACACACACACATACACTTTCTGTCCTCTGACCAGAGCAGTTAATTGGGTGGTAGGTTGGTGTTTGTGGTGGTGGTTGGAGGGTGTAGAGGAGGGGAGGGGAGGGCAGGGGGTCTTTTGTCTGATGCACTTCAGCTGCTCTGATTGACAGCAGGGACAGGAAGTGAGGGCGTGGGGCTTAGAGAGGAAAAGAGCTTTTCTCTCTACGCTGCCTTCCTCAGATTAACATTCTCCTCCACCTCTCCAAATTCCTCTCGTCCTCCTCTCGGCTTTTTTTTTTAATTTTCTTCCGCTCCTGCTTTCGCTCTCTTGCTTCCCTCTCACTTTCCTCCTCCTCTGCATCCCTTCGTCCATTTATATCCATTTACATGTGGAATCATACGATAATAATTCTTCTTGAGGACATTTGTGGCTGCCTGTTTTTTTTTTCGTTGCCCCCTTTCTCGCCTTGTTCACTTCCTCAGAAGCAAAAAGATTAGGTTACCCGGGGGCACTTAAGCAGCGGAGGTACATTGCTAAACAAATGCTTATACAACTCTGCCACTGACATGATGTGATTGAGTGTCTACTTATGCTCTATTAGCCCAGAAATAAATCAGCTCGGACCAAAAACCCCCGGACAGCGCCTTGTGGACTTCACCAGCTCAGTGCTGCTGATAACTGGGACGCTGCGTGTTTCGTGGGTTAATCGTCAGGTTGTTGTTCCCGATAGAAAGAAGGCAGTTTCGAACACTAAAGGAGGGCTTGTGTGAACATTTTTCTAGCCCTCAGCGCTGAATGGAGAGCAAACTGCGCACCAAGAGGTTGATTGAGGACGAAGCATTACATCATCCGATTTTTTCAAAGCCTCTTCTTTCCTGATTTAACTGCTGCGTTCGCCTGGAAACAGAACAATTATCTTTTCATCACCATCAAAAATGCATCTGATACATCTGCCTACACAGAGGGCTTCTTGCCACTTGTGTGTTCATAGATACATAGATAGATAGATAGATAGATAGATAGATAGATAGATAGATAGATAGATCTCGCTGCAGATTGGTGGTTGTGAAAGTGTCTCCCTGTGTCACAGAGAGATGAAGAAGTCTACTGATGACGTCAAACTCAAACAGCAGGTTCACATTTTTCAGTATTCGTTCCTTCTGTCCACACATACATACACACAAAGATAAACATTCCCTTTATAAAGTGAACGTGGAGCTTCAGCTGTTTGAGTTTGTTAAATCCAGCGAATGTCTCCCAAGTTACTTTGTTTGCAGTTTCAAGTTTCTCCTTTTGTTTTTCTCTCAGTTTCCGGGCCTGACTGGTTTGAGTGGGGAGCCGGTACCAAAACAACTGTAACTTTGGAGGAGAGCCAGTTAATTTGTTTAAACTCTGCTGAAGTTTCGTATTAGCTTTAGTTGAACTGTGAAATTAATTTTTTGCACAAAATGAGGACTGTGGATTCTTGTCCCCAATTATTTACACTGAATGGGCAGTCCTTCAAAGGAACATTAGCATGAGAGTAATGTGAACCCTGTTCTTTTAAAGGGCACAATGCAGTTTTTGGAGAAAATGTCGTATTTGCTACGTTAATGAGGTAATAACACAAAATATGAGTTGCTGAACTGAATAAACAAGCTGTTCTCAGAGGAAAATAAGGTGCCAGAACACTGTTTGAAGCTATATATTATCATGAAATTTTGTCGTCCTTTAAGGTCAGTTGTGTTTATTCCGTTTAATCAGTCATGAAAACAGAGAGTTTGTTTACGTTTCTTTAGGCTTAAAAAAATCAGTCAATGAAGATCTTTGAAACTTCCTGCACTTTTTTAAGGATTTCACTTGAAATAAAGGCTTGGATTCGTCCACTACAACACTAACACTAACTTAAAGGAGGAGTCACTGTTGTGTACAGTGTTAGCAACATGATGGCACAGTTTATTTTATGGAGTCATGCACGACTTCAGGATTAGTACGAAAATGAAATTTTAAGTCATAATCTACCAACAGATGAAAAATATGGGTTTTGTAGTGCACAAAATATTCCTGGAGCTTCACAGTATTCTGCTGAACAGCTGAAGAAGACGGAGACTTGTTTTGACACATAAAAATATAACTGAATCGACCGTCGAAACCTTCACAGTAGCTGCTCAGCTAAAACCGTGAGGAAGCACACACTGTCACTTTTTTCAGAACAGTTTGGTATCTGCAGGCTTCTGGAGACTTGTTGCACGTCAGACGACCCACATAGAACCCTTTTGTGTTTTTATTTAGTCCCCATCTACTTCTGTTTTTTAAGAGAAGGCCACGATGTTTTGCTGTGAAGATCCAGAAGAAATGTTTTGTAGACTATGACACTTCACCTGATTCTCCATCAGCATGAGGGTGACTAGATAATGACTAATTTTTTTCTTTTTGAACTGATCCTTTTATCATGCATGACCCCTCAGATAAACTTTGCAATCATGTTGCTTACACCGTACACAACCACGATCCCTCTCTCTTAAGTATTCGGAAAATATTATTTTCTTGGTTCTGCTCACGTTTTCCTAACCAGGCTACTGTGGAGAATCAACATTGTCACACAGCCACACGAAGGAGTGTGTGCAGCATTGGAAACATGAGGAGCATGAAGATTGCTTAAGCAAATCCAGTTTAACTTAATTATCTCAACTCTACGTCAACTATGAAAATAAGACCCCGTTGTGAAGAAAAACATTTTTCCCTCATTACGTGTTTGGTTTTGTTCTGTCACTTACAGCACTCCAGCCCTTAATTAAGTTTGGATCCGTCACAGATACTTTACAAAGTTTGAGAGAAAGGTCTCCATGAGGACAGACGTCGAGTAAATGTAACGGTTGTTAGGACTGAAAAGAAAAATAATCCAACCTTGCTGTGGCAAAGCACACACTGTTTAGTACCAGGAACAATGAATACAATGCAGCGTACGGTTTACCACATTCACATTTTATTTCCCATGTTCACTCTTAGCTTCAGTTTTCTGTGTTGCAATCAAATTAAAATGAGTTTCCATCTCAGCTCACGTACCTCCAAACAAACATAAAAACAGAAGTAGCCCAGCATAACCTGCTACGGACAAATAAAATACATAAAACAGCACACACGCAAGGTATCACATATGTTACACACACACACACACACATGCTCCCAGAACAAGGACCTCCCTGGGTTTTTTTTAAGATGACCATGAGAACCATTTGAGAGAAAGTAGAAAACAAGGGAATGAAAGAGGAGAGAGGGAGGAGAAAATGACTGGAGGGGAGGTGAAGGAGAGTGAGGCAGGTAATCAAATTTAAAGGAAGAAACACACTGTAAGGGTATTAGCTGAGCTAAATAATGGAATAACTTAAACTCCTGCACACACACACACTTACACTCATACACTCAAAATGCCTCTTTTGAAACCTCAGAAACAATGATAATAAATTACAAAAAAAACAAAACATAGCCATGCGCTAGCTGTACAAATGCAACAGAAACATCTCTCATCTCCATAAACACGTCAAGAATTATGCAACACGCTACATCTTTATACTCTCAGGACGAAGCACCATCTGTTATGCACGGGTTCTCTCCTAAGCAAATCCACAAAGTGTACACACAGGTTGAAGGACAGGATAGAAAGGAAACTAAATTCCAGTACGATTCTTTAAAACATCACAGCAACGTTACGATCAGCTTTGGGGCTGAGCTCTGAGAACTTCAAACTAATGAGGTGACTGAAAGTTGAGGTTTGCAAACTGTGACGTGAAGTTGATGTTTCTCTCCCAGACAGTTTGTTTCTCTTTGTTTTGCGTGTATAGTGTTTATCCAAAGTGCAAAAGGGATTTTCTGCTCTCTGCAGCTCATGCGTCTTGTTCGTCACAGCTCTGTCTTAACATTTTAATACTGTCTGTTCTTTAAAACAATGAAAAACACCAACAGCGCTCGCGGTTTATTTTACATTCCATCTTCATGTTTCTACTCTGAGCGAGACACTCACACTGAACTTGTGTTAGTTAGTCTGTGCCGCGTGGTTATATCTGCATTTCATGAGCTGTACAAGGTGTGTCTTGATAAAGACGTGAACATTCTACATCTGAGTGATATAAATAGTTTCAGTTTTGGAAAAAGCAAGGCAAACAGCACATGGACGATCGGACCACGTGCACTGCGGCCGAAGAGGGGAGAGGAAGTGAGGTCACGACTCAAGTGTAGGAACATCTGAGGGGGTTTTTCTACATGAGACACTCGGGATGATTAACGCGCAGCTAAGCTATGAGCCGTTTGATCATCCCTGTATCACATTTAGACACCTTGGCTTGTCGGGGGAAAAAAGGACGGGCAAGCAAGGAAAGACGCGCGGACGGCCTAAACAACCGAAGGAGTTGAAAGTTAAAGTGCAGGGTGAGACTACAGAAAGGAAAGAAAAGGGAAATAAGAAGGCAGTTTGGTTGGATCTCTAAGCTGGTCAGTGGAGGAGATCCAGTTTCCCTCGATCACCAGGAGTGTTTTGATCAAAACACGGGGTCACAGGTGAGAGAGGTTTCAAAAACAGTACCGAGAGAAGGCTCTATTACACTACTGCAGCCGTGTCAGGTAGCGCCAGTGTGAGATCGGCTGTGAAAAATGAGCGTGTGGTCAAGGGTTCAAGTTAAGGATCGGCGGTGCCTGCTGTTTGCTGCTCTGGCTAGCTATATGTGAATCTCAGAGGCTACATGGTGTCTGAGGTCAGGGGTTACAGTTCATGTAGGTTATAGTATGAGGGTGAAAGGTGAGAACATTCATTGAAATCCATCCCGTCGGAAGTGAGAGGCAGGTGGAATTTGCACCCGCAGGAGCAACACAGCTGGGAAAAACAGCACCCGATCGGTGTCAGCACAGCCTACGTATGATAATCGTCTATATATGAGGGTCAAGTGTAAGTTTACTGTGGGTGGGTTCTGACTATTCACCAGTGAAATCTTTCATTTTAGCTAACAATCCAAACACTGGCTGCCTTAATGCTCAGATTGCCAGGTATAGAGGAGATAAACACCTCAGCGTTATTCCCTGTGATTTGTCTCGGAGTCCGACAGCTGATCGGGAATCTCCTGGATTTCGCCGACTTGTTCGATTTCGGCCTCGGCGTCCTCGTCGTTGCTTTCTGCGCTGTAGTCTATCGCCTCCAGAAAGTCCGGCTCATCCTCCTCCAGCACGTAGGTGGTGGTGCTACTGCTGGATAACAAAACAGACATTTTTATGGAAGTTAATAAAGTGAATAAAACTTTGCGCGCCAAGCACATCATGTACATACGTTATCACATCGTAAGCTACAAGTTCCATTTGGAGGCAGCAAACATCATGTCAGCTTTCCAGGAACATTGATGCTGATGGATATTTTAGAATTACAAAATGTATTTCTGCATGAATTATTACAAGAAACAATTCAATAAATGATAAACATCTGTACAGCTCTTCTTAAAAACAAACACATATCCTCACTCCGATATATTGTGAGTAATGTGATGTTGCTCTCCTTCACTCTGAGCTGAACTCAGTCACTAAGAGCTCTCTGATTTCACAGAGTAAAACACCCAAGAAAATGCATTTGAAATGGGTTTCATGGTCCTTGAAAATGCACTCTTGAGAAGCCCGTTTCTTCAAAGCACAGAAAACAGAAAAAACAAACAGCATGAGGCATTTGTACAAAATGTAGGATTGATAATACGCCTGGTTGTTTGGATAAATATTTGCTTTATGAGATGTTAATTCATAACATAAAGCCTGTGATCTTACAATATTCACAAATGTCTGATGAAATAATTTGAGTTTGGACGCGGTAATGGGAGGGTGGCAACAGATGATTATTTTCATTATTGATGGATGTATCAATTATTTAAGATTCATTAGTAAGTTGTTTGCTTAATAAAAGGCAACAAATGTCAGAAATTCCCACGAGCCCGAGGTGGTGTCTGAAAATGTCTTGACTTGTCGAACAGTCGGCAGAAAAAAAAGAGAAGAGAAGGTGAAACAAGATAATCTCTTGATGAATTAAAACAAATCATAGATTATAAAAATCATTGCATTAAAATACATTTTACAACAGAACAGAAGCTGGACGCTGTGCTCGTGTGCTCTGACGGGTGAAGCTAGTTTTTTTTTCCCTCTGGGTCTTAATGGTTAAATGGTTGCTGGTTCTTTGAGGTTTTAGTGGCTTTAGTGGGTTTTTAATGGTGTTAATGGTCTGAAATGTGATCCCAAGGAGACAGTCGATCAGGGGGGCTCAGACAATGATCTCCCACCAAGCTCAGCAGTGTGTGAGTGCAGGAGGGAGAGACAGAGGCAGAAACTGTGCGTCAGTATTTGCACAGTAAATGTGTACAGCGCGCGCGCGCGTGTGTGTGTGTGTGTGTGTGTGTAATGATGTGGATGGACAGAATATTGTCCAAACAGATAATGAGAGTTGTGAGTCAGCCATTACAGGCCATTACAGAAGACCAATCCCAACCCTCTTTTCTTTGGGTTTTCTGTATCCACCGTCTCTATATACACACAGTCCATCTTAATATACAGATCCGTGTGTGTGTGTGTGTACATTAAAAGGTTAAGTCTCCATATCTACACAACCATAAGTCTCTTTCTGTCTTCTTTACACTCACACAGAAACACACCCATGCCAGTATCCACCCATTTACTCACTCAGAGACACCCATTTATTTGCAGACGCCTCCCAACGGCCAGAATATCATTGTTGTGATGACCTATTAAATGGTAAGTGGTACCACACCGGGCCCCTATGCATAAAACCATAAACCCGGAATGGAGAGCGACCAATCCCAAAGGAGACTCACGCAAACACACAAGCAGCAGAACACTTTTGGAGTCCCTTAATGATCAGACACATAAATGATGAATGAATATATCAATATGAGAGTAGAGTAGCTTGGTAGGAGAGAGAGAAAGAGACCGGGAGACAGAAAGGGAGAGCGAGAGAGAGAGAGAGAGATGTGAGCACTGAGTGGTTTTAAAGCCACGATTTCAAATCAACTGCTTTAACAAATCTGTGGCGCAGACAACGCTGCAGATTAAAAAAATAAATTAAGATAACCTTGGTGGTCACATCTCGGGTTTGGCCAAGTTTAATAATTCATCTGCGGCGTTGAACTGAAGTAAAATCTAATCTGTGTGGACTTCATATTTCCGAACAGGGAATTTAAATTGAGTTGATTATATATACAGCACAGCTAGGTGGTCATTTGGAGACATTTTTGATTGGGGCTTATACATAATTGTCCTCGGTTATCTTTTACCGTCTGTTTTGGGTCATCTTTAAAAGTTAGACTTTTTACCATAACAGTCAAATTATTATGATGGTGCAGTGTCTTGTAATAGTGTGAGTTGTATCTCTGTCTCAGCCACTCTGCCGCCCATCATTTGTTTCTGAACGATGTAACTTCAGTGAAAGGGTCGGATCACAGCGTTACATACACGTTTACCTCAACATACAAGTTCTCAACACATAAGACTATGATGATGTCATGAGTCCTGTCTGTGGTCAGCAATGTTACATCTGACAAAATGTTACGGACCTGGGATTTGTATTCACGATAGTAGTGTTGCACTCAGAAACTGTAGAGGGCGCCAAATCACACAAATCTACATCTGCAAAATGTGTGGCAAAGGGGGGAGTTCTGACATTTACATTATAGGTTTTAATAAAGTAAAGTAAGTTTATTAATTAATTAAATAAAAGTGTTTTAAGTGTGGGCTGATGAATGATTCATTTCAGTATTATTTTATCAATTAATGGCTAAATTGTTGAGTCTATAAAATGTAAAAAGTAATATCCTAATCTTATCCAAAACACAGTTTAAAGCCAAAATATAATCCATTACAGTTACAGTTATATAAAACAGAAAACACAGCAAATCCTTACATTTGAGAAGCTGCAACCACAGCATATCTGGTATTTTTCCAATTTAATTTATCTTCTGATGAATGATTAACAAACTAATCTTTTAAGCACCAATTGAAAAAAAAAAGGGAAAAGAATGTTCGATTTTGTAATTATTTCACACACGCGCGTGCACGTGCACGTGTACACACACACACACACACACACACACACACAGGAAATAAAACAAATGTAACTTTTGGTTTGTCTCGTCTGGACTCATCTATTCTGTGTGGGGAGAGAAAGACAGACCCCAGGGAAATAAGTTGTGAACTCCAAGATAATAATCACGATGAATTACTGCTGGCATTCTTTTACGAAGCAGGCATGGAGAATGAAGATGTTTAAACAAGGTGAAGATACATTGTTCTGGTTAATTATTAAGATTATATATTCCATCCCTTGAATACACTGGACCTTTAAGTAGATGAGGACGTGTTCTGACACCGATCACTTTAATGTGCTTCTTTTACAAATACAAATATATTACAGCTACAGGCGACTAGTTTGCATGTTCCATGTGTATTTGGTCCACATGGTACCAACCTGTACCATCGAGTGCTCACTGTGGACCTTAAAAACCTCACGGCGTAGGTGTAAAAGGTTTCTATCAAGAAAAAAATCATGTCTTCTTTTTTTTATGCTCTCTTAGAGAAATAATGACACTGCTGACAATTATTCATACCCATTCCTCTCTCACTCCAGAGTTTTCATTATATTCATCACACATTGATAGAATTTCAATGATGCTCACAGCAGCCCTGTATAAATGCAGGCCTTCATTTGTTTCTTGAGTAGTGCTTCAGAGGAGATCCGGAGTGACAGTCACACCGTTGAGTATCAGTGCCAGGGGAGTACGTGCCTGGCAGAGTGGAGGGTGATTTTGTGCAATAAAAACCATTTTAATGTTTTCCAGGTAGAATTTGTGGCGATAGAAAACACTTTTAACACCTTAGATATCTTGGTGAGGTTGCATAAGGATAACAAACAGTAGTGTTAGTCTGCCTTTTTGTTTCTATGAGAGCACAGACTTAAATCCTCACTTGTGTATGGTTTGTTTGTGCAGGGTTATGTCTAAACTGGAAAAAACAAGTCTGAAGGATATGAAGGAAAATGCCAGACTTACTTGCAAACTAAATTAATCAATTTACATTTAACATGACTACACAGAATTGTTTATACACAAGAAGTAAATCTATAACTTAGAGCAGTTGCTTTTAGGTGACGCCATGTTAGCCCACCCAGCACTTTTAGGACACACTTGTTGCATGTGCCCTCATAGATTCTGAGTGGGTGCAAGGCCTACGTTGGTGGTTTTTGGCTTCATGTTGGTTTGTTTGTTTTGTAGTTTTGTTACAGCCTGATTAATACACATTTTCCCTAAAACAAGCCAAATTGCACAAAATGTAAACTTTTAAGCCTAAAACTCAGATCAATGGACTTCACACATTTTAAGGGCCAAAGGGAAACCCTGTTGTGAGATCTGAAACACTGCACTCCAACTCCAACTCGACTCACAGCATGTGGGTGCCTTCATGCATTAACTGTGTGTGCAGGTGACTTTGCAGGATTCTCCACTTTACTAACCTCACTACTTTTGTGTGTGTCATGATATCGTTTTCCAAATCCAGCAGGTGTTGGTGGTTGCGGAGCCCCGTCAGCCTCTTCAGCCTCAGCAGGGACACGCAGAACTGAGCTCCCATCTCCTCCAGCTCTCTAGTGCCGATCTGAAGACCCTGAAGAGAACATGTACATGCACATCAGAGAGAATATCAAGAAACATGTCCAGCTATCACACTAACCTGCAGGTACAGTATGTGCACACTACTAACATGCAGCTGAATTCTAAAAAATAATTTCAAAAGGTCAAACAGAAATCGACTTTCAAATTGCCTCTGAGGTTTTTTATAGCTCCTCTGGAGCCTGGGGATGGAGCCGTTGTCCATCTTCAAACGCCCCAATTCTCAATGCTGGAAAGCACTCGCTGAGGAAACGTTTCATGCAGACACATGATAATATATTTCATTTGCAGGAGGGACACATTCAAAAAGCATAGCACTAACACCTGCAACCCTAACAGAGTCTTCACAGTGATGTACACTCATACAAGTAAATTAATACTCACACAGGGACAGACACACACACACACACTACCACACACATACAGCTTACCCTCGACTCAACCCCAAAACTTTCATGTTCTTTTTTTCCCCAGAGCAGAGTTAGGAACATCTAAACTTGGCCAGGCCACAGAGATATGCAGCACAAATACAGGACACATTAGTTCCTGCACATCTGGACAAACACTTCCACACAAACCAGTGGGGGTCCTAATCAGTGCCAAATGGCATCCCTAGACCGCTTCTGGATATGCAAGATGTTGACATAGGCAGATTTCAGTAGGAAGGAAATCAGCTGGGGTGGGAAGCAGGAGAAACAGAATAAGGGGAGGTAAAGGGGTCAAAAGAAAGGCGTTGAGAAAACAGAGGTGAAATGAAGAGGAGGAGAAAAAAAAAGGACTGCAGCTCCACCTGGTGGATATTTGGAGACTTATAGGGGCACCTCCCTCTCTAGGACACATTAAAAACACCTGTATAATGTGATAAGCCGGACACATTAACCAAGAATTTTTTTTTTTTTGTGAAGACTTCAGCAGAGGAAAATAGTTCTGGATAATTTCATTATTTTTCCATACAGTGGCTCTTTAATTAACATATATGCAAATCACAAAAACATCCTGGAACACTTGGAAGCTGATAACGAACCTCAACATCTCCATTCTTAAATTAATGTAATTTCACATCTCTCTCTTGTGATTTCTCTACTGTCATGATGGTAAAAGGCACAAAATGTGGAAGGTTTTCGTCTTTGTCCATAAAAAAACAAAACTCTTACTTTATATTTTCCCTGGTCACAACCACAAAGCGTGCTCTCCATGGTGTAGCTGCGTTGAACTCCTATCTCTCTCCATACAACAACGCGGGCAGTCGATTCTTTGGAGCGCTCCACAACAAAACTGCAGCTCCCCATGCTGAAGGCCGGGGCAATCTGAGACAGGATCTTAGGGAGAGTCTGAAAAACACAGGAAAATATTTGAGGTACTGGAGTGGCTGTGTAGGTGTGTGTGTGTGTGTGTTGGTGCATCTGGAGGCAGACGATAAAATACATTTTATAGTAGCGACAAATAACTGTGTCCAACAAAACTGGGCTTATGTACAGAGCAGATACTTGTATTGACTGCTGTAAATTTGAAATGTTTTCTGTGGACTTGAAGCCTGAAGCTACATGTCCACCAGGAAACTCTGCATCGAACTGGGGTCTCTATTAGCATTCTGCTCAGTGAGAAATATTTTCTGCATTCCCACATGTAGAGAGAAACAGCAACCTGATCTTGACCTGAACAGCTTGGCTGGTGTGTGGAAAGAAAAATTCCTCCCCTGCTGCAGAGTTAAATTCAAGGTGAATTCTCAACATTTGAGAATGTCTGTTGAATAAAAGCTTGTGCACAAACACGTTAATGCCAATAGACTCGGGACCAGTACACATAAAGATTCAGGAATTAAACTACACAGAAAAAAGAAGTCGACAGCAGAGACAGACAAATACAAACAGGAAGCAAGAAGCAAAATAGGATATGTTAAAGAGACCTATTAGGGTTGTCAAAAGTATCGAAACTCAAAAAAGTATCGATTCTAAAACGATACTCATTTTCAAAAGTATCGATACCAAGGAAGCCAAGGAAGGAACACTTAAGTTCATTTAGTTTTTATCAGGCTTGCCTAATATTTAGATGTGCACAGCATACAACCTCAAAATATTGTTCTAATTGTTATTGTTTATCTTATTTATTTATTTTTTGCACTACCTCAGACCTGAAACTTGTTGTCATAGTTGCAGTTTCTTTTCGCACAACTGTCTTTTATTATAAATATTTAACGTGTGGTCCACAGAGATGTTGTAACAGAGGTTATTTTAGCATTTTTCTTGTTAATAAAAATATTTCTTTTAAATTGTGGGGTCTTTTTTTTTATCCTTGTGGTAACGAAAATGGTATCGAGCATCGAATATCTTCCTGAGCATCGGTATCAAGTTGAAAATTTTAGTATCGTGACAACCCCAAGACCTATTATGCATTTTCATTTTTTTCTTTCCTTCTGTGTTTTGTAAAAGTTCCTGTCTTGGTAAAAGATCTTGAAAGTTAAAAATGTCAACGTCTGCACCAACAGAAGCTCCTATCTCCCACAGACAACACTGCCCCTGAAACGTCTCGTCAGTAGTGCCACCTTTAATTCTGTGACCTTGTGACATCACACAACACCACTGCGTCACACATTGCATGAATTATGCCTAGTGGCTTATTTGGCACGTAACAACTGATTTGGCACAACTGCTCTGTTGTTGTTATCAATGCTTGGTATTTGTGAGCTGATCAATCAGAGGAGACTGGGTATTCTGGAGGCGGGCCTTAAAGAGCATGAGCCAAAATATAATGTTTCAGACAGAGGGGGAACACAGTGCTGCAGCATTGGGCAGTATGAGAAAACTGGGGCATTTTTATGATCATTAAAGGTTGTAAACCTATACTAGGAGTAACCCATAGTGAAATCACAAACCTGAAAATGAGTATTATATGTCCCCTTTAAGATACTTCGGAATAGGGAGAATGTAATCAGTTACTGGCAATTTTAAAGTGCAAAAATTCAGCAAGGTGATGTAAAATGGTGCTACAATCTCTTCTTAAGTGTGGGACACAGGAAAGGGATTTATATGCATACACTACAGAAGATACAGATGAAAATATAAGCTGCATCTCCTTTCTGGGGCAATATGAATAAAACTTATAAAAAGGTGAGTAAAGTTCAATACAATTAATATTTCATGATGTGATAACAGTAGTCTGAAAGAAACAGCAACGCTAAGAGAGGAGTGTTTGCTAATTTATTTTGTTTTTGAGTGTGTTACAGGTATAGCACCTTTGTGCGCATGTGTGTTTGTACTCACCCTGTATCCAAGGTCCTCCTGTAGGTCACTGGATGAAGCAGTGATATTGGACTGCCAGACTGTCTCTTTCACGCTGCAGCCGTACATGAACACATTTTTCTTTCTGGAATGACCGTGGTAGTCACAAAACACCTGAGTAGATGCACATGCACGCACGCACACGGGAAATAGAGGGAGGAAAGTATTAAGAATGTGATGCTCATTCCATTGCATTTTTCATTTAGCCAGTGAACCAACATTGGCTTCATTTCTTCCAAAAAACTTGTTAACCTATGTGTCTGTGTAAAGATAACAAACACAAAAATACAACATTTTCTAAACTCAGTTTTCAGAGGAAGGACAGCAGCCTCACCGTACTTTGTGTCGTAAAGCCATCACTCTTTGTACAGTAAAAAAAATAAAATCTCCCATAAAGCAATATCCCTTTATACCTAACTTGCTGACACACAGTGTAGGTGTAGCACAGAGGCCAGTAAAGGCTGTTGTTTATGGAGACTGCATTTATGTGTAGAAACTTATGTGATGATTTATTGATGTGGAATTTAGTGGACATGCAGCCAAACAGATTGTGCAGCTGAGCAAAGATAAATGACACCACCATAAATAAGTTGTTAGGGGAGCCCCCAAGTAAATTAAGTGCAGTTAGTTAGAGGTCATACCAGTGGTGTTCTTTGCATGTGTACAAGGTACTGCAGCAGGCTCTTAGTGTGGTAGATGGTGGGGTGGAGCTCAGGATTGGGGTTCAGCCACTGGCGATTCAAATCCTCTCCACTCAGAGAACAACGATGACTACAGCAGAAAGGAGAAGGCAGACGAGAGGAGAGGAAGGAGAAAGAGTGGAGGAGAACAGAGCAACAGCTGAAGAATCCTTGAAGACAAGATTTTGTGTGTGGTATTAAAATAAAGCTGTGACCAACGTGCAGGCCCAGGTTTAGCAGAGGTACGCATCTTCATACTTGAAAGCGTGACTTTGCGTTAATTGCTTTCTCGGGACTCTTTAAACTCACTTTCCATTTATAACTCCATCAGGGTTGAGCATGGGGACTATCTTGAAGATGAAGCCCTCTCTCAGGCTGACTGCAAGCGGGCTGGTGCCCATCAGGAACTCCAGTGTGCCCTTCATTACCCAGCTGGCATTGGTCTCTCCAGGGTGCACTCTGGCCGACAGGAAGATCAATGGACGATTCCCTGAAGGGGCCGAGAGGGAGGGAGAGCGCAGCACAAACACAAACAGAAGAAGATGGAATGTGGATAAAAAAGAAAAGATTCTTCAATTTAAAGTTTTTCACAGCTGAGAAACAGCATCAGTAAACTACACCGGACAGAAAAGCTATTTGAGAAATACTGACATGGCCCGATACCCCGGGGCTGTTCTTGTGTAGTATTATTCACTCTAATGTTCTTGTGAGTGAGAAGGGAACATTTCTGTCAGTTATTAGAGAATTTCTGAGTGGACATTTTGCAGAACTATTAAAAGCATGAGGGAGCACAGATCCTTTGACAAAGGCCTGGAGAAGTTTTACCAAAAAATAAAGACATTACAAAATAATCTATTATCAAAAGGTCCATGAACTAACTCACTAATGTGAAAGAGCTCCATTTGCTGAAGAGGTCAATGAGATGAGGTTTGAAACTTCAGACAGGCTCATCCAGGGGTTGCTAACACGATGCATGTCTCAAAAAAGTTGGTGACCCCTGGGTGAGTCACTAGGACTATTTTGTTACACGGACTGTTCTCAAAGGTCAAGATTGGACTTCCACCAGCCAGTACATTGTTAGATATTGTGGCCAATTATCAGTGGCTTTAGGCTGCCAGCTTTTCAACTTCTAACATAATTACATTGACATTTTCAGGAAAACTGAAAGGTTTCTGGGGCAGTTTTTGGCAATTCGTTATCATCACATAACAATTTAACTTTATTTCACCAGAATAATGCACTCAGGCTCATATGGAACACTGGGTTAAAACAATAAATATATACACTATGCAATAGTAACAACCTGTGCAATCGAGTGTTTAAATATATAGATCTAAGTTTACATTTAAAAGCCAGTTGACTCATCCCAGATAGCCTCCATGAAGGGTGAAGCTACAAAAGGTTTTCAAGTTTTCCAGGAGGTAAGAACATCCTTAAAATCATGAGTAAATTAAAAGACACGTGCACACAAACCTACAATGATTAACTTACTGAACTGGCAGATATGATCATTAGAGTTGGACTCAGGCATGGCAGTGATGGTAAGGAGTGGGCAGCCATTTCCTCCCAGGGTTTCACACAAGTTGTCTTGTCTCAGGTAGATCTGAGGTGTCCTCAAAGCCTCCAGTTTGGCCAGGTGCATCTGAGGACACAATGACACATTACGGTTTTTACATTTCACTAACTAACTTCCAATAAAGCCTCCACGCCTCTCGTGTTCTCAACAGTTTATTGTTGTATTGTTGCGCTGACAGTTTCTTGACTTGTGGGCTTCTCTTTTGTTTTTGTTATGAGAAATTCTGCATAGTCACTCATGATAAAGGCAGACAAAATCTAATTATAACAACATAATTATTGATATAACAGCACAGTAGTTATCTGAGGTCATAAATGAAGGACAAAACAGTGGCAGGTGCCCTGGGGGAGATTAAGTACCACGATAACAGAATAAAAAAATACAATGTGTGCACAGCAAACACACTACCAAATCCTTCTCCTTCACATTACAGTACACTTTGGTATTGCGATATTACCTTAAGAGTGGAGTATGTGTAAGGGTAGTGATAGGCAAAGTAGCAGACATCATCCTTATGGCTGAAGGTAGTGCTGAAGGTCATTGAATAATACGATTTTCCTTTCTGACCACCAGCTGCGATGGAACTCCTCGCAAAATGATTCCTACGGAAAAGAAGGTACGTTTCATTAGTAAATGTTGCACAATATAACAATGAACACTTTATTAGGTGAACCTGTATAATCTATCACCATTATCTATACAACAGCTCTGAAATAAATTGTAACTTATTTATACATTTCAGTTTGACATAACCGTGTAAGACACATGTTCACTTCATTTAATGGTTATTACTGAGGTCACTGAATAAAATTGATAGGTTGTTTCTAATATTATGTATGTAAATACGCATAATAAAAGTAGACTTTATGTAAGAACACTTGTATTCAACTGCATTAGACTGTAATTGTGTCCTATAAAATGGCCAATTAATATAAGCAACATCCTATGTAGTACATAATTCTTTCTAAATTTGTAGTACAATTTGTGGAGACAGTGTGCTGTGTAGCATGTGCAGTATGGCAGCACTGGTACTCTGTGTGAAAACTATGATCTATAACTGTGAAACTATAGTTTATGGTCATATATCTTCAGGTCCTTTGCATTCTGAGTGTACCTACTTGTAGTAACAGATGTCTGCTCCTGTTCTGACCCAGCGAGGTCTGCCACTGATCGCCTCCTGCACAGAGTACATCAGTACCTGCATGCCTACACATAGAGAAGCACATGGACGCGCACACACAAGGAGAAAGGCAGAAAAGCGAAGAAGATTAACAGTAGTTTGTATGTCAGATGAGGCTTTTTGACTGAAACTTGATCTCATACAGAGGTGATCCAGATGTTGTTGTCCCTCTCACCGTAGTTGAACTGGCTGTTTGACTTCTCACAGTTGATGATGTTGAAGCGGTAGACAGTTCCAACACGCATACCGCTCACCTCAAAATAGAACCACTGGTGGTAGTGATTACTGTTAACATCCGAGTTCAGCACAAGGTCATACTCATATCTGGAGAAACATGGGCCGAATTATCATCAACCATAAACAATTCTGATGCAACACATTTATTTTATTTTTTTAATTTAATCTAATTTCTTTAACATTGTAGTGAGAAGAAGTTTGAATATTGTAAAAGTTGACCAGAACTTCAGAGGTTACTAATGTGACAAGAGGCAATTAAAATAAAATTACACATCTAATTGTGTGCACTCACTTGTTCCACTGTATTTGGTGTGACAATAAATACTTACTTCCTAACTTGTACTGCCTTCCTGAGGTTGCCAGACTCAAACTGAGAGTTAAACTTCAGGGACTCGCCATTATCTTCGATCACAGGACAACTAAAATACAACAAGTCACATATTCAGGAGGAGCAAGTGATACTTGTGAGGAGCTTCATTTGGCCAGGGAGACGTATTAGCTTTGGCAGGCTTGATACGAGGGACTCACCTAGGAATGTCCAGGTCGTAAACAGCTTTATCCAGTATATCATTAGGATGAATCAACCTCTCAATGTCCTGGTATATCTTAGACCTGCAGGGTTAGACACACAACAAACTTTTGGATAACATAATGAATGGACATATGTTTTTCCATTCCATTTTAAGAATTAGTTAATTACAAATGCATTATGCATGCAATCAGCTATAATAAAAGCCTTTAACTGCTACCATAACCTTCCACTCGCAGCAGAATTAAAAGTGTAAACTTGAAGCTTGCAGACTGGAAAGCCATTTTGGACTGTCGTGCAGAACCCCAGGATGTCACCACAATAATTGCATTAATCTTTTTTCCAAATTGTGCCTGGAAATTGCATGGATTCTGATTTATACCACATTTTTATCATCTGCATACCCTCTTCATATTATTTGCCAAATAATTTCTGCAAACCAAACATTTCATAGAAATGTCTCACCTCTGGACACCATAAACTCTCTCCAGAAGGGGTTCTTTAAATGTTGGGGCTACGTGGCCAAAGTAGTCGGGGTAAGCCACTTCAGCATACTCGGGTACAGAGCGTGTCCCCTTCACCATCTCCACGTAAAGGTCAGGGTCATGCAGTGGGAGGAGCAGCGCCGTGTCTGGCACCTCCAGAACTGCTCCCTCTCCCCCCTCATCCTCTGTACCCTCTGAGCCACAATCTGAACCAAAGTTGCTGCCTCCTCCTCCCACCCGACGAGAAGCAATACCCCCCAAGAGCAGAGGAGACTGTATGTGTCTTGTGGAATTGACTGGCGACTCTTCCTGTTTGTCTCCGTTTCCTCCTTCTTCCTCTGCCTTCAGGACCCCCGCCTCTTCTAGAGAGACACGCTCCAACACATTCGCTAGCTCCTGTTGTATCATCTGCCCCTGAGAAGGAGACAATTTTGTACCTGTGTCGGGGGAAGGAATGTGGGACTTCTCTTTTTTGTCTTGGTCCTTGGTGAGGTGGATGGTGTCCAGTTCGAGAGGAGTCAGAGGAGCAGGAGGAGTAGGAGTGGGTGCAGACGGAGACGGCAGGGTGTGTTTTCCTTTGGTCGAGTTGCAATCCTTCTGAGAGCTCGGTACGGGGACGTGCTTTGCGGACAGGGCTTGAGCTGTGGGCACTATAATCGGCCGAGAGGATTGAGTTGAGGCTGATGATGAGGAGAAGGGTGATGATGCAGATGTGGTAGAGGCACTCTTTGAGCAGTCAAAGTTGTAGCCCTGTAGGAATATGATTTATTGATCAGAAAGATTTTTTCATTAACACTGGGGTTAAAGGGTCAAAGGCAAAAACACATAAATGAAAAAAAGGTCTACAAAATATGTTTTGTAGACCTTCAATGTAAATGCCTTAAATCATTAAAAACATTATACACACACTACAAGTAATAAATCACCACAAAACGGAAAACAAACAATAAATAAAATAAATAATTAGAAAAGAAAAAAACAGGAAATAAATGATTAAAAGAGGGAAAAGAAAAAAAAGGGAGATGGGACAAAAAATACAAATGCCAGATTTGTCTGTGACCATTATAGAATCACTTGACGCCTCATACTAATTTTGTCAGACACACAGGAAAGCTGACAGTGAGCCAGTCAGATCAAGTTTTACAAGTACATGTTAAAAATATACCAACCGCAACCTCTCACATAATATTACTATGCCAATGCAGCTTGAATTCCTGTTGGTTAAAATTGACATCTTGGCTACCTGGAAATCTTCAGAAAGCTCCAGGAAAAACCTCTCATACACCCTCAACTCTTCAAGAGGACGTCCAGGGTTCCTTTTGGGATGTAGCTTGTTCAGGTCCGTCTCTATGTCATCATTCTGGTTAAAAATTGGACAAAAAGGGAGCAAACATGTATATGTAAATGTTATACTTCAGACTGTGTGCTACCTGGCTCTATTTAAAGCTGATGCTCAACGGCCATGAGATGGCAGAAAGATGCAGAAAGTGAGAGTCTTTTACAGAGGCACCACAACCGACTCATTTTTTTGAAGCCATTTAGTTTTGGAGGGATTCATAGGTGCTTGGCAAGTTGTGAGTGCCATTCTGGATTTCTTACATACACTTGGTAAGGGAAGAGCAGTGTTTAGATTAAATCAGCAGCTGTAAATGCATGTTTGACATGTTTGACATAGTGACAGGAGAGTGTTTGGCATGGACTTGTGAGTTATGGCTGCCCTCCGCTGGATACTTGGGATCATATGAACAGCAGCTCCACATAAAACTATGTCCCCAAATATGGATGACGGTATAACAATGTGAAGATTCATGAAAATTTGATTTGGAATGTTTAGTAATTCACAAATCCTGATGTTCAGTCATGATGTAGAAATGTTTATAACATCCGTCATACGGAGAAAATCTGCTTAACATTTTGAACTCTGAACAACACGCACTTGTAATGTTGTCATGTGAAATATGGCATGTGTGTGTGAGTGCTGAGTGTTACCGCAGCGAGTAGATCCTTGTCATCGTCGTCGTTCTCAGTATCGTTCTCTGTGTCTGCATCTGCCTCCTCATTATCGTCACTTTCGTCCACTACATCATCCACTGAGTAAACACACACTATTCAGGTGACTGTCCTCACAACAGACAGACATATATTCTGCATTTTCTTTCGCCCAGGCTTGGAGTTCATCATTTCCCCACAATAACAGTATATGGCTGACACATAACCAGACTGGTAAAACTCAACTGATTTTGGTCATTGAGTCTCGTTACAATGACAGGAAGAGAGAAAATGTTAACGAAAAGATGTGAGCAGCCATGATCCAGAGATGGGTGTGAGATTTAGAGGACAGAAGAAATGTTTTGTGTATTTCTTCAGACCTATCGAGCCAGTGATCTCACTGACGAGTTTATGATATAGCAGCAGCTTGTTATGCTACACTGTTCTCCGTGGTTGGGTATACGGACATCACTGACAGGTTTTTTGGGGAATATAGATGAGTCAACACAACTTGGAGGCAGTTACTGGCTTGTTGTAGCCAATTAGAGCTGTCAAAACTGTGTTGTTTATCACTATTTTTATGGAGCTTCTGTTTGCAAAACACAAAAGGAGGAATTTAACTCAAATGTGTGAACCTGCACATCATCAAGCAGATTAAACTCATCATAATGCCAGATGAAAAATAACATTTTTACCGGACATGTCTCATTTTAGATTAGATCAAGGGAAGAGCAAAGAGGCTCAAATATGACATCCTGTGGACAAATTGGTTGAGTACAGTGCAGAACATAAGTCTACTGGTGAGCAAGCAAGCACTAAGCAATGTGTACTGAAGTTTTAGTTTGACGTGAGTTAAATGAGAAAGCATTCTGAGGATGGAGTTGTATAATCTTACGTACGTCTTACCCTTCTTTAAGGGCTTGTTGCAGAGCTGATGATTTTTTCTTCCTGTAAGGTACATTGTGTGCAGCAGTGTCATGAGTGTTGCCAGAAAACTGTTTAGTTGTTCCAGGGAAATAATCATTATTTGTGTGTGACGTCCATAGATTAATCAGTTTTTTCCAATTAATCTGCAATGATCAGTAGTGGTTGCTAATTTCATCCTTCAAAATATCAGGCTTCTCAACTAGAATTACTGACTTTGAGGGAAAATAATTTCTCAAATTAAACAAATCCTAACCTAACGTGATGTTTTATGGATAGTTGAAGTTTAATAATACAGATATTATTACTGGATATAATAATTCCATTTCATTATTCTAATTATATATCACTATTTTATATTTCTTTACTTAGTTGAGTTCAACAGCCTGGTTTCTTATAAAGTGTTTTAATTATAACAGTATGTAATCTACCATCAGTGGACCTCTTATTTGTGTGTTTGTGTGTGTTTGTTTGTGTGCTTGTGTGCAGACTAGAATCTACAAGCGACATAAAGTGTATGCATCTGTCTCTACTGCATAATTCTCAATGAAAACCATGCGCAAACACTGATAAGCGCAGCCACAATACAGTGAACGGTGTGTGTGTGTGTTGGTTAGCGTGCTCTCACCCCCAGGTGGCTGGTTGTACAGCTGTGCCACAGGGCCCGCAGCAGGTACATTTGGCAGCTGGAAGTGGAAGGCTGATTTGATGGTGGGCACAGGCAGACGGTTCTTAGGAAAACACTTCCTCATGATGAGACTGGAAGTGTTGATCAGTAGATCCAGAGTCCTCACTGGGAGACACTCCTGGAGACAAAACCACACGGAAAGTAGAGAGAAGGTGAGACAGGACATGTCTGTATGTTGCATTTATGAGTTGCATATTTAAACTGTTTGCCACGTGCATGTCACATTCTCACTCACGGTGGATGTGTTGTAAAGGATCCTCATGCCATCAGCCTCTATGAATGCTTTCCTGCCGAGCTTGATGTTGGTGATGTTCCTGAGGGAGACCAGCAGCCCTTTGCGAATTAGCATGTGGCGATGCCGTGTGTCATTGCGGTGCCAGTCCAGGTATAGAGCAAGCAAGACGGTCACAAAACCACCATCCACTGCACGGCGAGCATTAGTTTCTGTACAAGGAGATAAGAGAGAGAGAGAGGAAAGAGTAATGACATTTTGTACTCTGTGGTGTACATGGGAGAAGGAGAAGGGATTGCAAAGTATAAAGAGGGGAATATTGGAAGCTAAATAAGACAAATATACAGGGAGCAATGTCACATTGACACAAACACTAATTAAGCATACTAGGAGTCAGAAGTCAATATTATAAAGCAAATGACTCACTGGATTTGAGCAGAGCTCCCAGTGCATCCAGAGCTACCCTGTTGATTAAAAAACAAGACAGGTGAGATTACATTATCGTCTGAACAAACATCAATGGCAGATCTCGGTATGATAGAGGTAAAGGAGATGTGACCTGTGGATGTCAATACTTAGTGAGAACACCACATTCATGCTGCTCATTAACAAAATCAACTGCTTACTTGAGCAGGCTGGTGTTCTTCTTGCTGTACGGCGCTACGATCTTGAACATCAGTTCCACCACTCCGTTCTTACCCAAAGAAACAGCGTTCACCACTTCACACAAACACACACACAAATGAGGAGACATCAGGAAAGTAGAAACCAACATCAAATGAGAATCTGTTGTATTCCTTGGTACTTATCTGCTTAAGAGAGAATGTCAACATTTTCAGAAGTAAATGTTGAAGTTAAAAATGACTCACAGTTGGAAGAGTAAACCCTGAGAACCTGCAGGCAGGGCAGAAGTAGTTTGTTATTCAGTAGGTTCTGTTTCATTAAGTTGATTGTGACGTTCAGAGCTCCAGTCAGTCGTGCCTTCACTCCAAACTTTCTGTCTGAACACACAGGTGTTGAAAGGTCAGTTATGATGCAGAGATTAAGCACAAGTAATGAATGTCAGCAAATCAGGGCACCTTTAACAGCAAACACCAAACAATTGTTGAAATAAGTTACACGACTTTTCAAATATATAAAAACATTTTATTAAGTTAGAAATAAGCCAAACAGAGACAATAGTGACATCAATTAATAGTCAGTGAAAACAAATATTAGTTGCTCCCCAGCCATTAAATGTACCATACCTTTTGGGCCAACCTTTGCCAGCAGTGAGTGAAGCTGCAGCATAAGTTCCTCACTGGGAGGAAACTCTTTGCTGGCATTGATCAGAAGCTGGAATAATACCCCAGTTCCTCCTTTAGAAACAAACACTCCCACCCTGCGTCCTCTGCCTAAGACAGAAAACAACCAATGAGACAGCATGAGATGTGATCGAATATTATTCATGATGGCAGCAGAACAATGTGGCCAGAAGAAATAATGGCCTTAAACATACTACAAGGAACTTTATCTGGATATAAAACAAAGACTTTCAATTTAAGACTAATGTATCTATATGACCTACATAAGGCAAGGCAAGGCAAGGCAAGTTTATTTGTATAGCACAATTCAGACACAAGGCAACTCAAAGTGCTTTGAGCAAACAAGACCATCATTGACTTGATTTGCTATAGCTTTTTAATTAATAGTTTTGCCTAATGTCTGTCATCGAAGAATATTTCCGACTTATCTAGGTTGGACAAGTCATAAAATCAACTCTTTTTTATTATGCCAGAGTGCTGAGGATGAAAATTCCTTGCAATAGCTTTAAATTACTGAAAGTTGTCATTTATATGTAGCTAAAATCCTGAAAAACAAAATTCTTAAAACACTGTCAATCCCAGCTACAAATTAATACTAATATCTAATATATCTTATTTATTTATTTGAGTGGCACAATAAAATGTTTAGGTTTTTTTCTTTGTTATGCTAAATACCTCTCACAGTCATGCAAAAGTGAAAACACTGGATGCGGTCCCAAATAGATTTGTTTCAAAATGAGAAATGACAGTTAAATTGCCTACTAAGTGATTAACCGGCGACAAAGTTAATGCTGTTATCACCTCTTAACATCAGGGCATGAACTGCTCATGAATTTTGCATAAAAAGGGAGAAAGAAAACTGCACTCACCCACAGTCAGCAGCTCACTGACAATGCACAAAATGTTCAGAGTGGTCTGGACATCCCGGGAGTTCTGTCGAAGACACATACAGCACACTTGTTAAACAATATACAGGTTCATGTATATGTATAGGGATTTATATAATTCTTTATTTTCTTCTAGGGAAAGGTACTACTTTACTTGGTGTTCTCTGTCGTGATGGGTAATTAAATCTCAAACCAAACAATGCATCAGTATGACATCTGCAGCAGACTTTCCCTCAACTGCATGGATGCATTTTATATATATGATGCATTTTTTATCCTTATGTCTCTGCGTGAAGTGTTTCAAACAGTGAGCTTATTCAGGAAAAAGCCAACATCACAGATGTCTACTGGGTTTAAATAGGATGTGCCAAAAGGAGTGCCAAATACTTTCGTAAAGAAATGGTTTGACCTTTTGGGAAATACACTTTTTTGCTTTCTTTCTGAGAGATAGTTGAGAAGATTGATACCATCCTCTTGTCTGTGCAGTAAATACTAAGCTCAGCACAAAGACTGGTATCGATGGAAGTTCAAGATAGAAAGAAAATAGTTTCTACATGAAACTGCTCACAACAATGCCTGTGGATTATCCTATATTCAAAAAAACTTTCATGTCACGTTGTGTTGACAAGTGAGCTGACCTCCAGTGAAGCCAGGATGACCTCCATGCCACTGGAGCCTTTGGACATCACCTCTTTTCCGCTCTTCTCTGTAACACACAAAAAAATACAGTCAAATCAGAAAGGTGAAGATAAACTGAAATGTCTTTGTGCAAAACAATTTAGGGGCTCTTCACACAAACAGCAGGTTGACCATAAAGGACCAGTCACAGTGTCACAGAGGATAATCATGGTACGTGTGAAAATAATTTTCCAGCATCGTCTGTGGTTATACATTTTTGCAGTATTTACCAATGAATAGATGTTAATATTCAAAGCCAAGTTACCTCTACGTAATCTGTCCAACTCAACAAGACAAGACAAAGGATAAGTGGTTTTGTGTTCTTTTTTTCTCTCCTTCTCCACCTCTTTAAAACTCCATGCTTGCCCTGTAATTTAGGAGGTGACAGATTCCCAACCTCTTTGAAGAAGCCACCGTGACCGGTCCAGTCCTGTTCTGTCCTCTCATGTCCTGACACAAATGCAACACTAACACAGGACAGGGGGTAGCTGACTGTCCTTCAACCTTTACTGAAACCAACACTGAAGTTGAAGTGTTATAGATAAATATAAAAAATATTATATATAAAATATTACCAGTTCACCCATAAATCATTGCATTGTGCTTTTTTTTCCTCTTACCAGTCGTGCTTTTGAAATTGGACTAGTTGGTCACCGAAAGCACTACAGGTAAGGTATGTAATTTTGATTTAAGAGAAAACTTGTGCAATGTCAAAAACGTGCTCCCTTCATGTCACAAATAACCCAGAGTTGTAGCACTTAGTGATCTTACACACGTGAGGGGTTCATGTGTCTCGCAATACATGCAGTGGCTGACTGTCACTGATTAAGAACACAGCATAACAGCAGGGGAATATATAAATGAACGGTGGCAAGCATGCGGCTTTCAGGATTTATGATCTCTCACCACATAGCATGTGAAAGTTAAATTATAGACTGGAAATACAGTTTCATACACACAGGCACACACACACACACTTTCCACACACTCGCTTTCCACACATGCACATAGCTGTGTGCATATCTGAGCATGTGAACACACATTCATATGCGGTGCCTTGGAAAGCAGTGACCCCTTCAAACATTTCTGTCATGCCAGACTTTTTAAAGCTCTCCAAAACAAAATGGCATTTCAACACTAATCCTCAAAAACAAAACCAAGAGGGGTTACACAAAAGAGCATGAGGAGAAAAAAACAAACAACAAAAAATTATCAGCCATAAATAAATAAATAAATAAATGAATGAATGAATGAATGAATGAATGAATGAATGAATGAATGAATAAATAAATAAATTTCAATATGTAAATAAATGTCCAACCAATGACTTGTTGATTCTCTATAAAATCTACAGGTGATCAACACATCTTAAAATGGCATAGCCATCAGTGCTGAATATATATATATATATATAGCTATGCCATTTTAAGATGTGTTGATCACCCGTAGATTTTATAGAGAATCAACAAGTCATTGGTTGGACATTCATTTACGCATTGATTTGACTGAGTTTAAACCAGTACAACAGGTTGAGTCGGTATTAAATCACATAAAAGATAAATACGTTTGCATCACTACTGATACATTTTCATTACACAAAAAAATGTGCAATTATTTGCAGGGGAGTGGAATAAAACACTCTATTTAAACGAACTCAACGTAACTATCAGTTCATTTTCCAAAGGTTACAATAGAGCAAAAGGTAAAGTAAAAATTCTTTACAGTTCAGTCCGGTTCATATGACTAAGTTCAGTTTATAGAGTAACAAAAATACTCCGCCTCGGGATTCCACCAGGCTTTTGCAGACTCACAGTTACCGTGGTGAAGGATTATCATGCAGCTGTCAGGATTATCCTGCAGCTGTCCAGTCACCGAAGTTTTTCTGTCAACGATGCGTTCATTGTTGGACAGGAAAATGTTGCCACACCAGAGACTTGAGGGAGACAGGAGGATTTTCCAGGTTGGTTTCTTTGTCAACTCCAACTACGGTAGTGCCCATGCTGACAAATTGAAAAGTGGAGCTGCAGACTACCGGTAAGATACACTGTCATCTTTGAAGTATCATTTTGTTTCTTCTTCAAACACTTGCGCCAGACGGCTGCCAAATGCATGCAAACAGGCAGGAGTGAAGAGGAAAAAAAAGTACTAAGAGAATCACTGATCCTGCTTTAGATTTCAATGATTGAAATTAAAAGCATCTTTAGTTTTAAAATTGAAACAAAGTATTGAAACTGAATTTCATTTTGGAATCAAAATCTTGACACCACTAATAATAATAAAAACATATTTGCAGCAATTCTTATCTGTTTACCCACTGCATTGTGCAGTTGCAATGATTTGCATGTAAAAAAAAAAAGTGTGTACGATTTTTTTACGATTTACGTAAATTACATAATTTACCTTTACGATTACTAAAAAGTAAAGAGGATTGCCAGCTAATTGTGATTTGCACAGTCATGTGCAGATGTTGCAAATCATTCTGGGGATAGTTTATATATATATATCTTACCTCAACCAGTATATTTTTTAATATATTTCCATCAGTCAGGATCCTACCTGTTGGGTCTGGAGAGACCACAGGTTGATAGTATCTCCTGGTATAGCGGTACTCCATTTCACAACAAAGTTCTCAAAATTCACCAAAGCTTTGTTTGAAAATGAGACCTAATTTCCAAAACATCCAGGTTTACTCTGGAGTCCAAAGGTTCCCAGTGCAGATTTGCTGCGTCTAAATAAGTTTAATCAATATGAAGCGTAAAGACGTTTTGTCTGTCTATCCCTCTGACGCTAGAAGTAAACTGCTCAACTGGTCACTGCTCTCAACTGTGTACCAACACAGAGGGGCTACCTCGGGACATTTTAAACCCAGTAATCAGCACCGCCCCTTACACGCGACCAGAAACCAGACCGCTGGCTGCACCTATAGAATACTGACAACTGTACAGCTGACCTCTCCTCTTTCTCTTGCCTCCCCTCTTTCTCCTACTCAGCACTGTGATGAAACGGAAACCCAGGAAAGCCGCCATCGTTTAAATCAAAATAGACACTGAGATACTGACAGCAAAGGAGAGAGAAAAAAAACAAAAACGTGCTGCCTACAAGTCCAATAACCCAAACGAAAACTCACGAGGTCTTTGAAATGATCTTTTTATATATTTTTTTAATTATCTATACATTAGATGTATACATTAGGCTACTCAAATTACAACACCAGGCTTTCCTCTCTCTCAATCAGCCTTGTTCTTTTTCTGGGTATCTCTTCACTGCCTCCTAAGCTTTTAAGACTCTAAACATGAGACAGAGGACAGCAAAGTCCCTTCTGGGGTGTATAGTTACTGTGAACAGGGTCACAGAACCCCTACTTCCCCCTGACCAACGTCACACTCATACACATTTTAGACAGACAGCCAAGAAGTAGATGAGAGAGGAACAGCTGATATATGATGACTGATAGAGTCACAGACAGAAGCCTTTCCACTGCACCCATCAGTCATGATGGATTAACTACAGGTTTCCTTTTAAGTTGTGGAAGCTGTAAATTCTGTCTCAAGAAACGACGGAAATCAAGAAAAGTGAGAGTGGAGAAGTTCAAAGCAAATTCAAAATGTGCCAGCAGGCTCAAAATACAGGGTAATGATTCAGCAGGATCCTTCCCTTTGCACTTTACCTTCGCACAAAGAGTCCAGCACGGCTTGACTCAAGCAATTACAGGTTGTCCTCACTCAAAAAAATCCAAGCTGAAAATGCCACTAACTGTAACCAGGCTCCAGGACAAAGTTAATGTAAGAGCTACAGACAAGGATGGAGCTTGTGGTTCAGCATCAAAATGGGAAAACAGTTCAAATCTCCAGTAACGAGCTGGGTAATGCCAACAGTAGCGAACTGACCAGTTGACTCACTCGTCCTTTTAGTCCAACGAAGAACCACTGATTGGATCCTAATTAAGTACTGGCTGCTTGTATGATTTTATTTCAATTATTTATTTTATTTAATCCTCCTTCTTAAACAGGCATCCTCGCTGATATTGGGTTATTTTTTTCAAGAGAGACGTGTGTACAAAAAAATAAAATGTACAGACAGATAAAATCAGAAAGAAACATTTTGAAATTTGGCATGATAAGGGAGATAAGTTTCAAAACTACTTTATGGCCATTTGAAAATCCACTAATTAACCAATTATTGAAGCAAAAGAGCAATAATGCTTGCATCAGAGATTTCCATTCATCCGAGCGCCTCAGAGGAGCAGAGAGGCACCCTGCTAGCAAACACTCACTCATGTTTCAGTCTGTTCTACACAGCGACGCGGCACAAAGCTTTCTTCCTCAGCTGTCAGATCTCCTCTCTGCTCCCCTTTCAAAAGAGTAATCAGAGAAGCAGGTCGGGAGACACTGGATCAATCCATCCACACTTTGACTACAGCTGCACTAACCCATCTCTCTTTACACAGCAACTGTACTAAACATGATTGTAATGAATTAATCAACTCGACTTGAAGAAGTGAAGCTCTGCATCAATATATTTAAAAGGGGACCTCCATCAATTTTGCATATCAAAGGTGTTGTAGAGTACTACTATAGATCTAAGCCTGTTGTGGCTCCAGAGGGAGCTGCAGAAAGTTTGGAAAATGTCCCAGAGGGGTTTCACTTCAGTCAGAGTTGGTTGAGCTGAAGAATATTAGTCTGAAAATAAAGTAAATGTGGGGAAGTCGAGGTAGAAGGAAGCAAGCTTACCAGATCTGTGCAGTCCATTCCATATCTCTGCTTCCTACAGGTGGCAGCACTGTTCATTGTTATCAGGCCAAAGATAAAATATCATCCCTCAACTTAATAACTTGCGGCCAAACTGGCGTTACCGAGTACACCAGATTTTTTACAAGGGATACACTCACCATCTGTAGAGCATGTGTTAATTTATTGCTTATGTGAACCTAACCTTTCCTACAGCTGCAGCTTCACATTAAAAGCATTTAACAGGTGAAATATGAGTTGACATAAGCAAACATTCCACAGCAAGTGCAATGTGTTCAGTAAGTTTAGCATTCACCAGTATTGTTAAAAATGTGTCTACGGAGCAAAACAGCGTAAATTTTCTGCATCTGTTGACAGCGGATCAGTTTTTAAATATGCCACGGAATAGTTTTATTCAGTCTGCGGGAGAACTGAAACAAGAACCAGCCTCAGCTAGCTGTTAGATGAAAAGCTCCAGGCAACAGGCTAAACACAGTCAACTTTTTACTGACGCATTAATGTTATCAGGTTCCTTATTAGCATTGGGTCTGAATCAAAAATATTGCCAAATAGGCACTTTGGCTTTGAGAACAAACCCTCTGCCATCATCTTGTGGTCAACTCTCCTTACTCTGTAAAATGTGATTCCTGAGACTCTGTGCAGCAACTCTGCAGCTGCTGCTGTATGGAGATGACACCTCCAGTGTGGAATAGCAGTAACCATCATCCATCCAAGTATTGATGTGAAAAAAACAGAACAACGGCAAGTAATGAAATCTGTGTGTGCAAACTACCATGACAAGCCTAACACTGTCTTTGTTTTCGTTTCAGTTTGATTAAGGTGGATTGCATGTTAGTTTTTATGTGTGTGTGTGTGTGTGCATGTTTTCTCTTACCCTGTGTCTGTATGAGATGAAGTATCTTTGCAGTGACCTGCCTTGCCGTTTCGACATCCTTCAGCATGGCCTCTCCATTCATCCTCTCCAGTTGGCCCAGGAGCATCAGGACCCTAGAGTTACTGGGGACACTGGAAAAACACACAATCCAAAACATTTATTTATTTATCTTTACATTTTTGAAGACTGCACTCTATGTAACAAGATAACTTCATTTATAAATAAAATGGTGCATTCACAGACACAGTAAACCGTCAGGATTTCTTGCTCCTTGTCCAAGATTATAGGAGAAGGGTGGATCAGTTTAATCACTGACTTTAATGAGTCAAAGTAGCTACCACTGGGTGACACTAGACGACAAGCATAAAGTAGCCTCTCATATGCACGAATGCCCTGGTATGCCCACAGGGGTCAGATTTGTCTTAACCAAAAAAAAAAAAGAATAACAAAAAATAGCTTTTTCTGGTATACAGTGCAGTGATATAAAATTAGTAGATTGCAATCCGTGTTTAGAATACTGATGCAGTCTCCTGGTGCTTCACTATTTTTGGGATGATGACCCATCCCCCATTTATAACCTTAGCACAGCGGCGCTCAGCTGGAAACTCAAGGTTAAAGGGCAGTTGTTGGTACAGCAACGGCAAACATGGGAGAGGGAATCAAAACTCTGTGATTGAACCCAGTGGAGCAATTCTCATATGTCCTTATAAAGACACAGGGAGAAGAAGTGCATGTGCTGAGACAGAGAACGAAAAAAAACTGGAAACATTTAAAGAATGATGAAAATTGATGTAAGTATGGCTAAAGAAAAACACGACAGGAGAAGTAGTGCCTAAATAAACATGCTGCACGTTGCACACCGTTTCTGCACTGTTTAATGATGAATGCTAATTGTGTGTTACGTTATTTTTAGTCATCATGAGAAATTCATATAAAAGGGTTCAAGCAGGACAAACTAATTATCTGCTTTGCTGCACAAACATACTTTCTTTCACACATAAACAGTGCAACCAGAAGATGAACAGAGGGGGCAAGCACGGGTGCACAGACAGTGAAAAGGCAGAATAGTACAAGAGCAGGATTACATCAAGGAGGGTAGAGGTAAGCTCTCAGGGAGACAGAGAGAACAGATGGTTGTGACAGAGCAGCTTTCACACGGACACAAGTACACACATCACAGCCTTCATGACTGTGTGTGTTTGCATATAACATTTTATTTGTTTGTCTCTAAACAGCAAAGCAACTCACCCTTTCTCTGTGGCCATTTTGGGTTTGTTCATTTTTACCACATCAACATCTCATGTCGTCTGCAGGAGAAAGAAAAAAAAAACCTCACTGACCAAAAAGGAGGCAAGCATCAACATTCAGTACAATGATCAAAAAGGAACTCAATCAACCTTTGACCCATGTGCCAAAAGTGAGCTCACTGAACTCCCTCTGTTGTGATCTCAGGCTCTAGTCAGCCCTGTCACTATGCCAAAACCAGAGGGCAACAAATCTAAACTGCTCATAGCTGTGAATGTGTTCATTTAGCTCGGTAACAAACTAGTGCCCCAATGAATGCTGGGACAACCTGCCACAGCAGATTGATGGCTCTATTAACTGTACCAGAACAGAAACACTATTACAGAAAGAATCTCCTGACTGATTTTACACAAAACAAAAAGGGGCTGCCCTGCATGCTGCAGATGTCAAATGTCTGAAGACAAAGGACCCGTAAAGACGGTTATATGAAGACAAGGTTTGACAAAAGCAATACAAGAGTTTAGCTGCATTACATCGAAGGCAACTGACCATAACTCGTTTTAAAAGAAGAAAAAAGCAGCTTATTTTGGAAAAATGTCACACAGTCAACAAAAACATCTTGCATTTTCTCTCAAGAGTTTAGATTATGTCAGAATGGACACAGGACCAGTTATGGGTTGAGCACCAGATAAAGACAGCTTGACTTTTAATAAGGCTGATTAAAATGACATTGACATCTTAAAATATGTATCAGTAAAACACAATACAGATGAAAACCACACACAGCTACTGAACACACAATGATGAGAAAATCTAAAAACAAAAGTGTCTTTTCTAAATCTTGCAGAGTCAGACTGCAAAAGCCCACCACCATTTCTTACTAGACCAGTACAGCCGGATAAACCTGAGGGTCGTGCCTTGACATGGGTTGAGGGGGAGAATGGAAGTAGCTATTCGTCAGACCATAAACAGTCTCCTATATCATAGATAATCTGTCTGAAATAATCTCCAGAGCGACTGTGCCACTGACATGTCGTGGAGGTCAGTCTGCACGGGACAGGTCCTTCCAAATACCAGAATTAAAATTCCATTTCGATAACATACTGTCATTAACTTACTCCCGCCTGCTGGGAAATACAGGTCAGTCATAATTCTATTGTTAGCAAGGGAAATAGATATGCAAGGCTATTTTACCAGATGCTTAGTTAGATAATCTAGCGTCCACTGCACCTGCTGTACTAGTCACTCATTAACGGCCGCCTGTCTGCGACAGCAGGCTAGCTAACGGAGGAGAATGCTAACAATAATGCTAAATTAAGCCCTCAAGCTACGCTAGCTAACGCAGTTGGCCTGTTTAGTACTGACAAGAATGATGATTTTACGAACCTGTATGGAAAGGAACTGTTATCCCATTCAGGGAGGACCAATTCCAAGATAAGGGGGACTGCTACGTTGTGTTTGAGCGTTGCCTGAAACGCCCTGATGATGTTGTGATGAGACCACCAGCCCCAACTGTCAGAGGGGCTCAAACAACGCGAGACTACATTCCTCTGTGTGATTACAGGCACAGTAATGTCTTGGAATCAGGACAAGTGCGAACAATTCAAGAGAGCGCCAAGTGCATATTAACCTTCATCAAAATGTTTCATTAGGACAGGATTTATAGCCTGCTGGACGTGTTCCAACCGATAAACTGCTCATTGTGACATAGAAAAACTACATTTCCCAGTCCACGCCCACCTGGGTTGACAGTGGCCTATGACGTTTAATTTATGCGCCGATCTATATAGTCTTTGAAGAGATCTTTATTAGCTACATGGTTAGTACACAATACTGAGGTACGTGCCGATTTACAACGAAAATATGACTTTCTGGTGATGATATTTGTGTTCTGCATACATGATCGAATTGGATGACCTGTTAAACGAAGATAGTCAGGATTTTATTCACACTGTGGGCAACATTAGCGTGTTAGCACCCGGTTTTACAAGCTACTTTGACGTTGATGTTAGCTAGCTAACGTGTCCTATGCATCTCGTAATTTTTGGTACCATGCAGGAGGAACCAGAACTGACTTTACTGTTTTGTTCTTTTTTGTAAACGGTACAAGTTTAGGTCAACTTAAATTAACAGTACGACTGTTATTCTCTTGTTTTGTTTTTGTTATACTACATGTAAATGTTAGCTTAATTCACATTCAGTGAAATGCGTCAGTATCTTGTTTATGCTTATGAGTATTGTATCTGTGTGTGATCAGGTTCAATCGATGTCATTATGCTATATTACACTCATGTCACTGGCTGCTGTTATTTGCGTCTTAGCTCAGTTACTACATTTCTATCAAAATGTTCTTAGCAATATCAGAGATATTTGCTATATATCAGGTTGAGAGGATTAAATCAATCATACAGAAATCCAGCATGTCCATCATAGTAGTGACATGTTCTTGTTTTAAAGGTTGAGAGTTTCCAGTGCACTCAAGGGTGCCATTTATTCCTTTTTAGGCTCTAATCTGAGCCTCTCATGTCATGTTCACAGAGCATGATGTTAATCCTCTAATGATTCCCAAGATCATAATACACCACATGTCCGGTTAACAGGAGTGGAGCTCAAGTTGGTAAAGTACAAGTTCAAAAGAATAGAATAGTTAAATGGTTAAATGGCTGGTTTCTCTCACGTCATCACATCTACATGTAAAATATGAATATCAATGAGTACGTATTGCCTTATATGTGATGATTTTGAATGATGTTTAGATGCCATGGACAGGGTTCCCCTCTTATTTCATATGAATGAGCCTTGAAAACGTTATGACAGTGGACGTCACTTTCAGATCAAACCTACGCTTGTAACCTGACTGTACAGACTGCATGGTACTTTAAAAGCTTGGTCAGCCAGCAGAGTGTTTGCAGACTAACCATTGGAATGCTCAGTGGGGGATACAAAGGAATGTAGTAAATTATTGTGTGAATGTAAATGTGTGTTTTTCCAGTTCTTGGCTAATAAACATGTTAAGAAAGCCAACTGCATAACACTGGCACCACTACGAGACCAGAGGGTCTAAAATGGCTGGATTGCTGGATTTTAACTTAAATCATAAAATGTTAAGTTGACGTTATGTTTTGCAATCTTGCTAAAACCATATTGTTAAGAAATTGTGTCATATGTTCTGCTGATTACAAAATGCTTTGAGATGGCTGATATTTTGTAATATTCTGAAGACTTTGTCTTGGTTCTCTGTGTTTCTCTTTAGTAGTCACCATGGTGATGAAGTCAGCAGTTGAGGATGATGATGCTGGCTGGGGGCTGGGTATCCCAGAAAAGATGAAGAACAATGCCAACTGGGTTGACATTACACATGAATTCAAGGGTGCATGCAAAGGTACAGGCTCTGCTCTCGGCTGCTTGTGTGTGGGAGTTGTATGTGTGCTGTTGAAAAAGGAACTGACGTGTTCCTCTTTTTCTCCTCCCTTGTCCTCATCCTTTATTCATGCAGAGTTGAACCTTGGAGAGTTGCTTCATGACAAACTGTGAGTGGTTCAAAAATGCTTTTTGCAGACTCACATTTTAAAGGGTCAGTTCGCTCAATTTGCCAAAAAAAACATTTTCCACTGACATGAGTCAGCCTGCCTGCTGAAAAGATTGATTCCAAGGATGTCAATAGAGAGTTTTCAGATAGTCTAAAATCTGTTTCAAAGACTTCATAGCATTGGCACAATAGAGTAATTGCAGTGAAAGACAGAATCCTTGTAATTTCTTGACATAAACATCTATTAATCAGCCCACTAATATCATCGTCGGTAAAAATGAACTCTTTGTAAACACACATCCAAAACAGACCCTAATGCTGTGTTTGTTGTGGCAGGTTTGGTCTGTTTGAGGCCATGTCAGCCATAGAGATGATGGATCCTAAAATGGATGCAGGAATGATCGGAAACCAGGTCAACAGGAAAGTGCTCAACTTTGAACAAGCTATCAAGGTACAGAACCACTGACCTGACGCGGACACGCAATGAAATCAGTGAATTCTCAAGTATTAAGATAAAACGTCTAACTTTCTGTAAAACTCTGAATGCATTCTCTAGTTTAATTAATATTGTTTAATACATACAGTGTGATTACCCACCTGGTTCTACATAATCTGTACGGCTCTCTTGTGTTGTATTGTAGGAAGGTGCCATCAAGGTGAAAGATCTAAGTCTTCCTGAACTCATCGGCATCATAGACACATGTTTCTGCTGTTTGGTGAGTTTCAGTTTCTAATACATAAACATCGGATGGATTTGCATTTGACTGACCTATGAAGGGCACATTTTTTCTTTTGATTAGCTCCCCAAGGGTGTCAAGAGTCGGTCTGTTAATGGAGGTCGCTGGATTCTCTAAACTTTTGCTGAATTTTAGCGTTTATCATTTCGCTTCAAGATACAAAAATGGCATTTTACATGTAATATTCATACTTAGACACTTTACAGCTGTTTTATATATTCATTGGTCACTATGGCAAGTCAGTTTGTAATGTTTACCAATCCTTTTTTCTTTTTTCCTGAACCCACAAACAACAAAAACCTGAATTCAAAATGGTGGTTTGACTGCAAAGCCACT
The DNA here is from genome assembly GCF_900880675.1 of Sparus aurata. Classification (NCBI taxonomy): domain Eukaryota; kingdom Metazoa; phylum Chordata; class Actinopteri; order Spariformes; family Sparidae; genus Sparus; species Sparus aurata. The sequence continues at coordinate 29,964,388 of NC_044191.1, forward strand.
GATCCCCATTGAAGTTTAGATCCACACCACTGCAGGATACCAGCGCTCATGAGTGTGTGTTTGCATTCCTATTCCTAGATCACATGGCTGGAGGGTCACTCCCTTGCACAGACTGTGTTCACCTGTCTTTACGTCCATAACCCCGACCTGATAGAGGAGCCGGCCCTCAAATCCTTTGCCCTGGGCATCCTGAAGGTGTGTGACATCGCACGAGAGAAAGTCAACAAAGCTGCTGTGTTTGAGGAGGTAAGCAACTTTCCCCTGTCCTTCTGCCAGTGTGTATCTGTTCCTGGTGTCATGTTTATGTCTTTAATGACGATTTATCTCATATTTGTCTGCAGGAGGATTTCCAGGCCATGACTTACGGCTTCAAGATGGCCAATAATGTCACAGACCTGCGGGTAACAGGTACTGCATCATGATTCATTAAGTCTGCAGCTTCACATATACTGTGGAAAAGTGAGGCCGTTACAGATTTATACTGTTAGTTCAGAAGTATAGCTGATGTCATCCCTCTCTCTCTCTTATTTGTTCTTCCTGCCAGGAATGCTGAAAGATGTGGAGGATGAGTTGCAGAGGAAAGTAAAGGTATTTGTTCTTCTCCAGTTTAAGCTTCAATCCTTGACATTTTAATCAAATACTGCTGATATATAAGCTGAGTATTACATTGTTTATTGGTTTCTCTGCTACTGCCTCAGAGCACACGCAGTCGACAGGGAGAGCAGCGAAACCCGGAGGTTGAGCTGGAGGTGAGTCAGGTCAATTCTGCATGTCTGTGGGTTTTTTTTACTGCAGATTTATTTGTTTTTGTTGGAGGCATGTTTTTGGAATACCTTTTTTTTTTTTTTTTTTAGACAATCTTTTAGAAAACACAAGTTGCTAATGACTCATGTGGTTTCAGTTTCAACATACAATACATCAGACTACAGGTATAAAATTCATTAATGAAGCCAAATATTATTTCAGCCACAAACTAAACCTTGGAAGCCTCCTTCTCAACCTCTGCCTGTTCTAATTTGTTTTCCACCCGTCTATCAGATTGTGGGACTTTTATGACCTTTTGAGAGTCTACTCTGGAATTTCCAGCTGTTACAGTAATGATAATAATGAAGAGCAAAACCCGACCCAAAAATGGACTGGGTGGTCGTAAAAAGACTAAAATTCAGCCTTTGTGGTTTCTTGTTCCTTGTGGAGCTTCAAAGACAAATTAGGAAGTATGTGTATTATTAGATTTGTACACATGAGCCTGTTAAATGTTCTTACTCTTTGTTTTTCCCAGCATCAGCAGTGTTTGGCACTTTTCAATAGAATCAAGTTCACGCGCCTTCTTCTGACTGCACTGATCACCTTTACCAAGAAAGAGGTAATGGACAATCAGACATGTGTATTCAGATGCTCTTCTTCCATGTTAAAGTATTTATTGTAGTTGAAGGCACTTGTTGTTTTTTGTTTTTTTTAATTGGTCGTTATCTTCTTAGTGTTTATGGTTGTGTCTTTTACCTTTTTAGACCAGCTCGGTGTGCGAAGCCCAAAAGCTGGTGGCTCAGGCAGCTGACCTCTTATCAGCTATCCATTCCAGTATTCAGCACGGCATCCAATCACAGAATGACACCACTAAAGGAGGTAAAACTAATAACCCTTTCATCGTGGACAAAAAGAACCACTAACACCTGCTAACATCTGGTTTTTGTCTTTAATTTTAACTTAAATGTTTTGGTCTAGCGCCCCCTGGATGCTGCTCTGTCGTCTGGTAGCACAGCACTAAAGGTTTATTTAGTGCTGTGCTACCAGACGACAGAGCAGCGTCCTCCCTCAGGCTGTGAGACTCCTCAAGGCCTCTTAAGCACTTGATTTTTATCGCTTACCTGATCTGTATGAATTGGAATCGATCCAGTGTCAGGCATTAAGTGTGAATATAATAACTGCCGAGAAATGGCCAATCTTCTAGCAGATGGTGTTGTTTGCTGAAGCGGGTCATATGGAGTGTAAACTGAGACTGTTGCATAACCAGCTGAAAACGCTTTGTGGTACAATCAACATTCACTTCCCTGTAAAATGACGCTGCAGTTTTCATGGGTGTTTATCGGTTTTGTGCTCTGAGCAGCTGCGATGGAAACATGACACCCTGGTCCCGGTTCTCCCCTTTTCGGGTGTGATGCTGTGACACTTTTTGAAGTTCAGAAGTGCTTTTCCAATCCGTCTCTGTTCAAGGAGAGAGACTGAAGGAAAGGATATATAAAGCAGCAACTGTTACATCGTCACCAGCTTCAGTGTCGGTGCCTGATCTTTGCCATTTGCCTGTTCAGTATGGTGCATATGCTCCTCAGCCACTTTTGTCATCAGCTCTGGAAAAAGCGATGTGTATAGTTCATTATGTAATTGACTGAGATGTCTTTTGGATGTGGTGTGATGAGCTATATGATCAGCTGCTTTCTAGTGTTCCCTGATTTTCAGGTGGGTTTGTGACTTTGAATGTGACACACAAGAAGAAAAAATAAGAGAAGGAGGCAAACGCGTCCACTGGCAATGACAAAGAAGTCATTAGTCTGTTTTTAAAGTATTTAAAAACCTGTAAAAAATTGAATAACACACACAAAAGCACTGATGTAGACACAATAGGTTCAAATACCAAAGCTGCTCAGTTTGGAAATTACTCAGAACAACTAAATTATGCATATATTGTTCACATTTTTGCTCTCCAGCCAACCAGTTGTGTGGTACTCACACTACATTTACCTTCTCCACCTCAGTGGAGCTAAAAATCCTCAATTAATTTTTATCTTGCTTTATTACATTTAGCCCTGGCAGACTCGAGGGGAAGATTACTTTATAATTACTAAATTAGACCTATGTTAACCTTTTTTTTTTTTTTTTTTTTGGTAACTCAGACCATCCCATCATGATGGGCTTTGAGCCACTGGTAAACCAGAGATTGCTGCCGCCCACCTTTCCTCGCTACGCCAAGATCATTAAGAGGGAGGACATGGTGGCCTACTTTGGCAAACTCATCGAACGCATCAAGACCGTGTGTGACGTGATCAACACCACCAACCTGCATGGCATACTGGTAAACTCACACCCAGATTGTTATGCTATTCCATATTGTTTATTACCAAATTTGCTTCATAATGTGGAATTTATTTAGCACACATTAAGCTGTTTATCATGTCAATGATGAAGGTAAATTAATATTGTCTTTGTGCTCTTACCAGGACTTCTTCTGTGAGTTCAGTGAACAGTCTCCCTGTGTGCTCTCTAGATCTCTTCTTCAGGTAAGTCAAATCTGAAGAGTCACTGCTGTGCCTCCTGTTTTGGGTGTTTATACATGTTAAAAAAAACAATATAATTTATGTAACCCATAATATAATCTTAGTAAAAACACATCTGTTTATGTACGACAACTAAACAAATTGTCTTCTTACATCCAGACGACGTTCTTGATAGATAATAAGAAAGTTTTTGGGACCCACCTGATGCAAGACATGATTAAAGATGCTCTGAGATACTTCGTCAGCCCGCCTGTCCTCTCCTACAAGTAAGTCTTGCGTTGGTTAAACAATTTTTAAGTTGAACAGTTATTTTAGGGTTGATTTTGAGCCTTGTTTTGGACTGTCTGTGCTGATGTAATATGCATACTGTCTTGAGTGAGCTTGTTTTTGCCTGGAGATGTGGATTTTATGTGTCTGTCTCCCTCCAGGTGTTGTCTTTTCAACAACCACCAGGCGAAGGACTACATTGACTCCTTTGTTACACACTGCTCCAGGGTATGTTAACTTCACTCTTCAGTACATCTGCTGCATTCTCAAGCCTCAGTCGCTCATTCAACTGTATGGGCTGCTTTCACCCAGTAGTTGGGTTAAAGTTGAATAGTTTAGGAGGAAAGCTGTATAATTGCTTCCTAAATGGACAGTTTGTTCAGAGGCTATTTTTAGCTCTGCTATTATAGGATTATTTTGTATTTCAACACTGAGATAATGGGCTGGTCTGTCATCAGTGACATGAATAGGCATGTAGTGAAGCTGCGTGTTTATTTATGTCTTGCTAATGCCCCCTTCAGCCGTTCTGCAGTCTGATCCAGATCCACGGACACAACCGGGCTCGACAGAGAGACAAGCTGGGTCACATTCTTGAAGAGTTTGCCACGCTGCAGGACGAGGTGAACCGCAGCTGTTTCCTTCCCTAGTTTTATTTAGAGGAAGTTAAGAAATTATTCAATTTAAACACCACTGACCTTTTTTCATCATTTACTTGTCATTGTTTATGCAAATATATAAACCCACAACAAATATTTTAAAGTACAAAGCCAACTTCGTCGTGGTTCTCTTTCCGCCACTCTGGGGGGAAGTTGTGGTCTTATAATTTGTAAACCAGCTATTTTTTGTGCTCTGCAGGCAGAGAAGGTGGATGCAGCTCTGCACAGCTTACTGATGAAACTTGAGCCTCAGCGGCAGCATCTAGCCTGTCTTGGCACCTGGATCCTCTATCATAACCTGAGGATCATGATCCAGTACCTGCTGAGTGGCTTTGAACTGGAGCTGTACAGCATGCATGAATACTACTACATCTACTGGTGAGAGCAAACACATTTGGTTTCTTTACTGGTTGGCACACACTATCAGATCCCTCTACATTTGCAATTTGGTTTCACCTGTGAATTAATATGTGTTTGTTTTCTTGACTGCAGGTACCTGTCAGAGTTCCTGTACGCATGGCTGATGTCCACTCTGAGCCGAGCCGACTCCTCTCAGATGGCAGAGGAGAGGATTCTTGAGGAGCAGCTGAAAGGACGCAGCAGCAAAAAGACCAAGAAGAAGAAAAAAGGTTAGCTCCAATGTTAGCGTATGTGTTGATATATGCCATAATAGCTTCAAAAGGAATTATAAGGGCATTATTACCTATTAAGCACAACCTATTACAAGGACTTTAATGTAAAAGCTTTACTGCTCATCCTACTACCGTAATGCTTTGGTTCCCCCTACAGTTCGTCCTCTCAGCAAGGAGATTACCATGAGTCAGGCATACCAGAACATGTGCGCTGGCATGTACAAGGTAGGACATCGGTATAACTCAGCCTCTGATCCCTCCTCTCTCCTGTTTTTTACTCACACTGCAGTATTGTTGTTCATGTCTCTCCTCAGACCATGGTAGCTCTGGATATGGACGGGAAGGTGCGTAAGCCTCAGTTCGAGTTGGACAGTGAGCAGGTCCGCTATGAGCATCGTTTCGCCCCCTTCAACAGCGTGGTCACGCCGCCCCCTGTGCACTACATCCAGTTCAAGGTACTAGAACAGACTCTCTGATGTATTTTATCTTTACCAGTTTTTTTTTCCTTTTATTGCCCTTTATCTCACTTGCTTTCCAATTTTCCTGCTCTCTTCCGTCACCTCCAGGAGATGTCCGATCTGAAGAAGTACAATCCTCCGCCAGGCTCCGCTGACCTCTACATGGCCGCCAGCAAACACTTCCAGCAAGCCAAGCTCATCCTAGAAAATGTGCCCAGCCCAGACCCTGAGGTCAGGAAGCGTCAACTTTCGTAAAATAAATGCCAGACTAATGTTTAAATGGATCCCACTGCTTTTCCCACTAAGACCAGGCAGAGTAGCGGGTCTTATTCAAGGAAACAAGAGGGATCCATCGTGACATGCCAAACCCATTTTGCTTTTTAATGTTTTGATTATTTTCTTCTTCACTTGTGCTACTTGTTACATCATTTCACAATATGTAATTCAATTAGTCTGTTTGTACTCTAGTTTTTACTTTTTCTATTGTTCTCAACTATAAATAACCAGTTAATGATTTATTACAGGTTAACCGTATACTGAAGGTGGCCAAGCCTAACATTGTAGTCATGAAGCTCCTGGCTGGAGGGCACAAGAAGGAGACCAAGGTAACACGACAAAACACCTCGTTTCTGTGGAACAAACTCAAAAGGATTGGTCACGTTTATGTAGAATAGAAATTATTCTAATGTTGTGCTTTAAAAGTGGGTAATGCTTATATAGTGGTGTTTAATGGACATGCATTGTGAAACTTTTGCGACAGCTGTTCCACATAGGGAGTAAAAATGCCAAATTTCTGCATCCCCCAGGTACTCCCAGAATTCGACTTCTCGGCTCACAAGTACTTCCCTGTGGTCAAGATCATCTGATTCTGCTCTGCTGCACGAGTTGATTCTCGAGAGTCGTCGCGAAGACCTTCAGCCATAAAGAACGTTCCCGCAGCTGAACAAGTGTGCAATGGCCCTGATCCAGTCCATGTCTGAACAATGTGTCTGATACACTTAACTGTAAGGTTGTGTAAAGGTGTGTTTCACACCCAGTTTTTTTTTTTCTTTTTTTTTTTCTCCTGAATGAAAGATGTGACTCCAGAAACCAGACCAGAGAACTCACAACTGGACCTTAATGAGTGACAATATATCCACATCTGCATCTGTGTATGTTTGCTTTGTGTGTGTGTGTGTGAGTGTGTGTGTGCGTGTGTGAGAGTGGGACACAAGTCGTGGTGCTTTTGAGTAAAGAACTGGCTAATTAAAATTTTTATATGCTGCCTCCACAGCAGCTGTGATGACAATGGGTGCATATCATTCAAACATATGAAATATACTTTCTATGTATTTATGTGCTCATCTGAATGAAAGAGGTTGAGCCTGAAAAAGACTACAGTATCGTGTCATACCTCGTACAGCACCAGTTTCATGTGTTGGAGACCTTAAATTCACAACTTTACAGGAAGGATACTGTAGAGATGCTCTCCAGGCCTGCGAACCGTCTGCACTGCTTCAAAACAAATACTACCAGCAACTCCTGAGGACTGAAAAAGCTACAGCCGTCACAAGAACACAATAAAACATGTCTTTCCTGTGGTATTATTATTCTGTCGTTGAATTAATTACTTGCTGGAAAATAATTTCACATTTTCAGACAATACGGCACAAAAATCTAGGATGAAGAATCCTTTTATATTTGTATATTTTGGCTTGGACCGGTAGATTTGGCACAGAAACATTTTAAAATGTGCATTAGTTTACCTATTGCAACATACTGTGCATTAAAAACACTGCTTAAAGTATGGAAGCCCATAGGGAAAAATATTGAAAGGATTTTTCCACATATGTAGGTAATAGTTAAGTAAAACATACAATGAAAATGCAATATTCCAATAAGCATTTTGAGTTCATCCACATACTAGGAATAACTGTTTTATGTTACCTTTACTCCCCTTTATAATGTTCAGTGTGTATTTGGAAAGTTATGACATTATTATGACCATGCATGTAATTTTCCCCCCCGTTATGTTTGATGTTTTTTAGTATTGATCACAAAGTGGTTACACCAAACAACAAATCCCACGTAAAAACACACATGTCCTCTTCATTGTGGTAATAAAAACATTCTTTATTCTCTATATTCATCGATAAAGCCTATGATTATTTAAACCTTTCACAAATTTGTTCAGCAGTTCAAATTGAAATAGAAATTCAAACACAAGTAATCAACAAAAAAAAATCAAAAAAAAAAACAGAAGATCAAATTTATAAAAATCATTTCATTTTCATCTACATTTTCTCTCCAGGTACAAACCGCTAGTTCAGAAAATGGGACTTTTTACACAAATAAGCAGACAAAGCTCTCTGACCAACTAAAGTCGGCACTGTCAGACGACTACACTGAAAACAAATAACAGCAACTTTAAAAAATAAAATAAGAGACTTAAAATTGTTTTTTTTTTTAAATAATCTGGAACAATATTTTCCTCAGCGAGATCATCAAAAGCGCTCCTATTCCATACACGTGTAATTTCTTATAAATATGATGACTGGGCTAAAAATAAGTTATGGTGAAATTCTGTTTTTCATTTTGTCTCTGAAATGAAAAGTCACCAGATTGAGGACTTTGCACTGAAACATTCTCTCCCCTCATGATCTTACAGACTCTTCAATACAACGAACATGTGATCAAGCATTTTGTAAACACACAAACTTGTTCCTTATTCCAATTCATCATACAAAACTTTGATTTTTATAAGAAAAAAATAAATAAAAGAGTGTACGATACCAACTTCTTTCTTCTTTCTCCAACAAATTCATTTCGTTTTGGTAGTTCGATCAAAATAATAAACACACAAAAAACATTTTTTTGTAAAGCCCTTTGAAGCCATTAATGAAAATCTTAAGAGTCGAGAGGAAATCGACACTGCATCTCTGTGTATTCTTCTTTCTTGATATACATGCTGTTATTTAGTCAAAATCAAGTTTGTTTTATTCCTATGCCTGAACCTTTGCATCAAAAGAGAAACGCGTCATGTGCAATTCATCATATGTTGGGAAGCCTCAGGAACAGAAGCAGCTTCCGCCTGACTCTCCAACAAACTCCATCTCAGTACCAGCCAGGTGCTGAATATAATGCCCCCACTGTGTTCTCACCACTTACTGGAGTTACTCAGATTCAGATAAGCAAATAAGGGGAGATAGCCATCGACTAAGTGATTCAGGATACTTGGATGAGATGTCAAAGCATTATGGAAATTATAGCAATACAACTACAACATAAAAGGATTAACTGTGGTTATTTAGTCAAAGTCACCACTTTTAGATAAAACAGAGTACCTGGAAACCTAAATAAATCATCTGTCCTGTATAAAACACAAGGCAACAAAAGATCCCGTCTCTAAATCTAACTTTGTTATTCCTGATGCCTAATGTTAGTTCACGTTTGCACTTATCCGTACGATGTCCAGTCTAGTTCAGCTTCAAGGTAAATGGACTACAGAATGTTAGCACGGCTACTGACTAGTTCACATCTACTGGATTTACAGCAGCCCTCAAGCACGACACACTGTTCCTGCTTCAAGGAAACGTCCTTCATAACGTTACAGCAACTCTCAAAAAAGTCTCCACAAAATATACAGTTCATCCACTTCAGCAGACCAGAGGCAGTATCCACAAAGTGATGTCACAGCATGGCTCTACATCCAACCTCTACTGTGAAGCATGGGGACACTGGTGTACACAGAATGGATAAGGCATAAGATAAGACTGTCAATCAGTATAGATCCTCCAGATGTTCCAAACTCTTCCCTTCATTAAGTACTGGGTGCTTTGTGTCACCTAAACATACCAAAATGATGACCATAATAACAACATCTCACGGTTGTATGTGTACAGTAAAATGCATGTAAACGGAAGTCTTGACACTACACACTTAGCAGATATTTGCATTTTCAGACTCTTTCAGAATATTGTGCACTGAATATGAAGTTTTATATATTCTCGGTATAACACAGAAAACCTGATGTTTGCAAAGGATAATGTATCTGACTACATGCAATGAGATCAAATGTACAGAACGGAATCAAGATCACAAAAGACATTCCAGGCAGCAAATGCTTATGACATTAACCACCGGACCAAATGTCATAAGTCTGTCTTGTTGTCCAACTTCCATCTTTGTTTGTTTTGTGTTCAGTGTGCCTGGAGAGCTGCGTTAATACCTGTTGTGCTGAGGTGTCTAACAGGCTCTGGGCTCCTTTTTCAACTCCAATCCTGCATGAAAAATTCACCTTTGCATTAATAACAAGCATACATGTGTCTATATTTCCTCTTGATGAAGCTACACACTGCCTACAGCACAGTCAAGGTGTATCAAATAGGCAAACATTCAAGATGGACATAACCTAAACACTATTCAATACTTAATCTCATAGCAGCATGTTATGAAAGTAAGGACAAATATGTACATTACAAACAAGGACACTCGCTACATTGTTCCATCTGTATAAATTTAATTGAATTTATGAAAATCAGATATATCTTTGCACACAGTTGCCTTGAAATAAACACTGACAAACCTCAGACAATAGCTTGAAACTTCACTGAAAAAACGTCCGAGCTACAACCATGAAAGTGTGTGAATGTCAGTGAGGCAGGTGTCATTGTGTGTTTCAGTGCGTACCGTCAGTGCGTCTTGAGCAAGTTCAGCTTGTTTGTCTGCTTCATACTCTCCTTCAATCCCATCATCCAATTCATACTGAGTCAGCTCCACCTCCCGCTCCATGTCTATCAGAAGGCACAATGTGGTTATTAATATCAACCACACGCAAATCTTTTTTTTAGTAAAGCATTTGTTAATAACTATCCCTCTTTTCAAGTTTTAACTCAGCACCTTTGATAAACCAAAAAGTTGAACTGATTCAGTTTTATTCTATACAGACACACATACCTCTCTCCGCATCGACTCCAGCCTCTACTTGCTCTTCTGCATCATAATCTTCTGGCTCCTCAGTCTTCTGACCAGCAGGAGTCTCATCGGCCTTCACCTTGCCAGCCAGCATGCCTTCCATCCCAGGGTCTGCTTTTGGCAGCATGAACAAATTGTTGTTTCATAATCAAAACATTCACAATCTTTTCACTGAGAATGTCTGGATAGAATTAACCAACTAGTTCACTGTTTTCAATAGAGAACACTTTCTATTGGCCACTATTAGACCTCAAACCAGCAGTAGCCAATAAGATGTGAAAACACAAGTATGCATGTATTGAATGGGTTTGATTTTCCAAAACATAAAAGTGTGATTCTTTACCTTCTGTCTGGGTGCCGTCTTCATGCACATCCATCAGCTCCATGTCTTTATCGTCAGTCAGATTATTCTTCACAAGTTTGCTGGTCTCTTCTTCACCCTCGTCTGTTGTTACAGCTCCCACTGGTGGTGGCAAAATGTCCTGCTTGACTGCAGCAGCTGAGGGACTCGACTGGGACTCGAGCTCAGAGAAATCCTTAGCTGGACTCAGGTCTGCTGGGGCATCCGGACCTGTGAAATAACAAGGTAGAAAGCAAGGGAAAAATGAGAGTGCACATTTGTTATTCAAGTTTGAATTAAGATATGTACATATTAGTAAAATTAAGGTAGACTGATCCACCAGGTCATCCATGTCTTTTACCTTTTTCCTCGATGATCTCATTGGTCAGTAGCTCAGGTGGTTCATTTGCTTTGGACTGAGAGACACTCTGCGTGTGGCTTACAGCAGTTGCCGTCTTAACTACATCATCCACAGTCATGACAGGTCCGCTTACTGCTCCATTCACTGCAGTGTCCTGTTGAGGAATTGATGCATCATATACAACATTACTATTACTACACCATCAGGGACAGTCACTTTTTAAACAAACCTGCTGCTTCAGTTGACACCAATCTAGTGGAATAACTTGGAGTAACTCTGGTTTTAAGTCAGTGTACCTTTGAGGAGACAGCTGGAGGAGGGACGAGCTTCTCCATTTTCTTCTGAAGTTCAAGTTTAACAGCAGCCACTTTCTCATCACACAACTCCTTCTGGGACAGGACCTGGGAGTGACAATAGGTCCTACACAGGTATACAAACACACACAGTCTCATATATATTCTCTACACTGAGGCAATTCATGATGGCAATGGCAGTTCACACATATATATGATATATATGTAGTTGTAGTGATGTAGCTGCAGTCTTTTTCTTACATGTCATATGTGAGTTTGTTTTTAAGGTTTTTGAGGTTGCCATGGCAACTCTGGGACTCCTTCTGAAGCTTGCCCAGGTCATCGTTTAGCTGATTCAGCTGACCTACAGTACAGACACACAAAACATTAAGAGCTACATAAGAACTGAGTTATTTTATTTTCTACTGAGAATTTGATTGGCTGTCAATGCAATTGACTTTTCAGACATGGAGGTTAAATGTCAAATTTGTCACCTTTGAGTTCCTGTATGGTTTTGGTGCTGGAGGAAATGTTCTGCTGCAGCATGCCCTGGAAGAAAAAACACAACGTCTCTCAATGTCCACAGTGTGTGTCAACTTTTCATGTTTCTAAAGTGTGAACGAGGAAGGAAGAGGTCAAAGAGATATTTTCACAGCTACAAAATTACTCTGCAGTTTACAGACAACAGTTACATGTGTCATTTGTTCCCAGTGTTGTTTTATTTTCTTTACCTTCTCTTGGTTGCAGTTGTCCTGGGCACTTTCCAGCTGTCTCTTGTAGAGGGTCTCCATGTGGTTTAGCTGCTCCTTCTGTCTCATGATCTCCTCCTGGAACTCAGTCTTCTTCAACTCAGCTACTCCTCGCTCTGCTGCTCCACGTCGCACCTGGTCTTCCAACTCGTACAGCTTCGTCTATATCAAACACACAAAGAGGGCTGTGCGTTTGTTGTGTTTATTTATAACATTTAGATAGAGGGGGACGTAACTAAAAGAGTCGTACAGGAAGAAAAAACACTGGGTACTGATAGAAACTCTGGTGATAATGACAAAATATAAAAGCATACTATCTGTGTTTCATGTTTCTTCTTAATTCCACTTAGCCCCAAGACCAGTGGTGCCCAAACGTGACCAAAATGAAAATTTCATGGTGGGCCTCAGGTGCAAATATGCGCGTGCATGGATATGAAATAAAAGTCACATGAAATGAGTTGCATTATTTTTCCTGACCCAAAGATATTTACAAAACAAATCTTCAGATATGTGACAGAATAAATAATCACACGAAACACTAAAGTATCCCAATGTCCCTATTATTCTAGTCTTTCTGCACAAAATGTCACCGCCATGCTCAGATTATAAAATAATTCATATCCCCACACATTAACAAAGCCTTTATCTCACAAAAACAGATTTAACAGACAGATTTATACGGATTCAAATAATATTTTTGGTAATGTTTTTGCTAGAAACATCTGCAGGCCAAAGTGAACCTTTATGGCTGCCCTGCACAGTAAAACAGATCAGAACCGACTGCACAGTTTTTCTACACAACAGAAGAAATGGTTGATTAGACTTACGTATATTACATAACAACACAAGCTTTCCAAAAGGAAAAAAAAAAAAAAAAAAAAAATGGAGACCAAATGAGGAACCGATGAGGTTTACTTCTGCAGGAGAGAATCATGTATCGGTGTTGCGGATCAGCACCAACAAAGTCAGGAAATAACAACTAACTTTTCAAGAATTATGCAACATTTTAATTGCAAATGCATCAAGGTTACGCACATGCTGGAAGCTCAGGGTTTTATTGGTGGATTTGGGGTTGCACGTCACTATGGTTATAACAAGCACAGAAACACACAAACACACTCAGACATACAGATTAACCTACCTGTAGCTCCAGTAGCTCCAGGTTGCGGGAGCTGGACACCCAGTAGTTAAAGCCCAGAAACATGATGCAAGCGATTAGAGTGCCAATCATCAGAGGGGGTGATATTCCTCCACGATGGCCGTTTCCCAGCCCACCCATAGCTGTCTAGAAACTGGACACACACAAACCACGGTCAGCGTTAGAACTGTGAGCCCTCTGTGAGCTCTGAATTACACTTTCAAATTGGTCGGCAGACATGAGGTTAATTCTTGCTGATGTCATGAGTAAGGTCATTTAAGGAGTGTTATGGATTAAGGAAGTTGGTTATTAACAAACAAAAAGCTCACTGTCAGGCTTGCAAGTAGCGGTGGGATACTACCAAGTCACACCAAGCTCATGTCAAAAAACACAGAATATAAACTAATACAGGAAATGTCTGACAATATAGAGATGCAACTTTTATTACAAACGTTGTACAGTCTATACTCAACACAATGGAACAGAAAGAAGATCTCAGTTTGTTCCCAACAATGCTGACTCAATTAAAATGTCTGCAGGTTGCTGGGAAAGGACACATTCCCAGGGACCCATGGGGGCCGAAACACAACTGCTCTTCACACGTACACAGACAACATACTCTCACTTCACTGCACAGTATCAGGTTTTCTGGTGGTGGCTATGTATACTGTCCATGTCACTAATACGCCCAACCCTGCCTTTCCCTGTATGAGTCCCTCCCACCATGCAAATAATCCATGAAAAAAAAAATGTTAATAGGTCACTAAAATGACTGATTTCTCACAGACTAAAATAATAACAGACATCATTATAGAATCCTTAAACACTGGCTATAAATTACCACATAACCATGAAGATATTGAGATAAGTGTCATATCTGGGATCAGCTGTGATTTCTCTCAGGAGAAAGATGTGGATAGATTTAGCAAGCAAACGATGCTGTTGCTATTAAATGTCGACGACTCCCAGTCAGACAGCAGACAGCAGCAGTAACGTTAGCGTGGCCGAAGAGAGTCACCTCAGTTCAAGATTAGGAACGAGCACTGGGATGCGATGAAGGAAATGTTGGGTGTGTGTGTGTGTGTGTGTGTGTGTGTGTGTGTGTGTGTGTGTGCTACCAAATCACAGCACAGGCCCGACAGCAGCAGGTTAGACTAAGCAACATTTAGCCATTCAAGTCGAAACACAACCAGCGTTGTGACTGTACGTTGCAAGCTAACGTTTGGCGTCGTTAGCATTTAGCGTTAATGTAAAATAGAAATGTAAAAATAGCATTTACGCTATTAACTAGACTATCTACTTACCCAGTAGACTCAAGAGTCACGAAACAGGAATTGAATGTTGTGCCCGGAAGATGTGGTGATACTTGTGGTGATATATTCCACTATCTGGTCGCGTTTGTTCGATAATAACAGCGCATTTCCGTCAGGTTGTTAGCTCGTCGTCATTATTTCCATGGAAACAGTAGACTCCCTCTGTGATGTGCCTGGTTAGGATGCTGCCTTTGTCCGCTGTAAGAAAAAAAAAAGATTTTGGTGTGAACCATCATTTCAGTGATAAAAAAAAAAAAAAAGTACATCTAATGTACAAAGTGCTTCTGTAAGATTCATTTCTTGATTGAAATGACATAATGAGATTTCTACTACCGTCGATATTACTATTTTAATGTCAATGCGTTTGATTGTCCGACCATCTGATTACGGAATTTTATAGTTTGCAGAGAGCACATTAAGGCACCACGGGCAACTGTTTAAGACAGACCCAGTGTTCCTGAAAATGTTTGGACTTAATTAATACATTAAAATGGAATAAAATAAAAAACAAACATTTGAAATATATTTTCTATTTTAGTTTTTTTTTTTTTAATACAGAAATGAATTATAAATAACAATCAACTGATAGGTAATTTCTGTTAAAATATTTGCTCAGACTAATTTTATGATAATAAAAACATTTTTGATTCAACAACGTAAGATCTAAAGCACATAATTATGTGTCATATGTACTCCTGCATCACAATTGAGTAATTTATGAGCTGATGAATTTTTCATACATGAGGAAAATTACATTTTTAATCCAGTTATTGTTGTAAACACACAATTACAAAATATACAAAAGACAATTGGCGACAACAAACAAGTCTTGTCATCCCAAACACAAAATTTCCAACAAAAAATAAGTTAGGTTGCTGATATCTTCCCATTAAAAAGCATGAATCAGTCACTTTGTTTTTTTCTCAGCTTTTTTTTCTCCTTTTCTTTTTTTAAAGGTATGAACTATCGTGGTCAAATATTTAGACGACAATGAATTTCCACATGTATCGTGTGCGCTTATCCTCCGTTACTGCAGGTGCATCATCTGTTTCAACACACTATAGCGTCAAAAATAGATTATAAAAAGGTTTGGGTGTGTACAAATAGGTTAAGGCTTTGGACGAGAAGCATCCCTCCACAGTTTGTGATCTCTTTCAGTGAATAATCCAGTCCCAGAGATCAGCTGAGATACAGTATAAAACCCCTCCACTTAGTTTATACTTTCACTTTCATCCATTTCCTGATTGTGTGTTCATATCGCTGATACAGCAACTTCCTCTTCATTTCCTGAGATATTGGCTGTGTCTCAATTCAGGGGCAGCATCCTTCAAGGACCCATCCTTCGCCGCCAGCAAAGGCAGGGTCCTTCAGAGAGAACCTGCAGGCAGCGTCAGCCTGTTGTTAAATGGGGCAGTCTAGCCGTTGCGTCACCAGATGTTCCCGCCCCCTGCCCGTATGTCACTATTTCTGAAAGTGACAAGAAGAGTAAAGTTTCTGTCAGATATGTTATTATGAAATTATTATTCTTGCCTCTTTCTTAACTAAATAACAGAAATAATGTCAGGATTGTCCTCTGGAGCAGAGAAGAACCTCTCCATCCTCTCTGCAGCCTCATGTCCTTCTTCTTCCTCCTTCCTCCTCGAAGCAAGAGAAAAAGTCAACACAAGATCACATTAACACAGGGATGTCTCAAAGATTTACAAAAAGCATCAGCTTTTTCAAAAGGAACGACAAGCAAGAGTGAAGAAAATAAAAGGTGTCATCATTGTTTTAAAGGAGCTTATGGAGAATGATGACAATGTTTCACAGGTGCAAAATCAACTGGACATTTTGATGTAACTGCATGGTGAGGCAACTTCCCTGCATGCGTCACTGGTGGAAATATTACCTGAGGTTGAAAAGGAAAAACAAAGTCTGGTTTGCAAGCATCAATAAATGCAACAAAGGATTTGTCGAGGATGTGAAATCCTGGCTCTCTGAAACAAAGAGACCAGCCTCAAGACATGCAACAAATGACAATGCGGAGAGACAACCAAGTAATAAAAAACGTGAAAATCCTCCAATCTTGCCACTGCATGAGCCACATCTGGACAGTAACAGCTCGAAGTGGAGACAGCATCTGCCCAGGCGAGGATGGAGGTCCTAAAAGTCTCAGAAAGCATTGTGAGAGGCAGCAGATGTAAAAAATCGGATGGCATGGAATCCTACATGGCCAGAGGGGAGTTTGCAGTCAGTCCACATGCTCACGTGCCAGTTGTTGACAACAGTAACAATTTGCTATCCATAATGGCAAGGCATACTGAAATTTCTGCTCTGCTGGCGCAACAACATAACATATCTCATTTGCCAGAAAGAGAGATCCAGGTGTTTGATGGCAAACCTCTTCACTATCACGCCTTTTATAAGAGCCTTCGTGCGCAACATAGAAGAAAGGACAGAGGATGCTGGAGACTGTCTGCACTTTCTCGCACAGTATACAAGAGGAGAACCGCGAGAGCTTGTGCGAAGCTGCCAACAAATGCCTGCAGACAGAGGATACCGAAAGGCAAAGGCTTTGTTGGACGAGCATTTTGGGAATGAACAAAGGATTGCTTCAGCTTATTTGGACAAAGCACTCTCATGGCCTGTGGTTAAAGCAGAGGATGCTAAATCTCTCCAAGCTTATGGTCTCTTCTTAACAGGATGTTGTAACGCGATGGATGACATACAGTATATGTCTGAACTTAGCATGCCTGCAAACATGCTGACGGTGATCAAGAAGTTGCCGTACAAGCTGAGAGATGAATGGAGATCACTAGCTTGTGGTATTCAAGAGACCCGCCATCGATGAGCTACTTTCCCTGACATTGTGAGTTTCATTGAGCGTCAGGTAAAAATCGCAACAGACCCTGTATTTGGCAATATACAGGACACTCCAAAGACAATACAAATTAAAGACGGCAGCAAAGATAACTATCAGCGTCGCACACGAAACTGAGGAGGTAGTTTTGCAACTACGGTAACATCGGTTGATGGAAAGGCCCATGTGAAAAAGGAAGGAGCCCCACTGGACAAAAGGACCTGCTTTTATACTGCAAGGGTGAACATGCATTGGAGTTGTGTTCTCTATTGGGAAAGAGGGCACATAAAGAGAAGATCACTTTTCTGAAAGAGCATGGAGTCTGCTTCGGCTGTCTGTGCATAGGGCACATGAGTAAGGACTGCAGGAGGCAACTGTCATGTAAAACATGTAGAGCTAGACACACTAGCATGCTTCATATTCACCCAAAAAACAAGGACCATGATGAAAATCAATAGGCATGGCAGATACAAACAGCAGTGGGCAGCTCTCTGGTGGCGGTGCATAGTAGTGGTCTCACTGGGTCCGGTGACCATGACTGCAAGCTCTCCATCATGCCAGTCGAGGTCAAGTCTAAAAAAGGTCACAAAATTGTGGAAACGTATCCACTTCTTGGACCAAGGCAGCTCTGGCCCGTTTTGTACATCAAGTCTCATGAATAAACTGAATGTTTCAGGAAGAGGAACAAAAATTCTCTTACGCACTATGGGCCAAGAAAAGTTTGTGGGAAGTTGCATTGTATCGGATCTGGAGGTAGCTGGCCTGGAAAGCGACCTTTACTGTGACTTGCCAGACGTCTTTACACAGGGAAAAAATGTCTGTGTGCAGGAGCCATATAGCACGGGAGCAGGATCTGGTGAGATGGCCATATTTGCGAGGGGTACACCTACCTGAAAGAGAGTGACGTAGACGTAGACCGTTCAGTACATAGTAGGACGTTACGACGTACAAAAGAATAAAAGCATTTATTTTGATGGGGTGGGCCATGTTGCAAAACCTCGTAGATAATTACAACTTCAGAATTAAACAATGCAATTGTTGTTAGTTTTAATTTACTTGGGTGAAAGCGAGCGCTGTTTCTCCGCCTTCGCTGAATGAATGCGCGCTCCCGCGGCCAGGGGAAACAATTTCTGTCGGGGATACATTGGCACAACACCTGTTCCTAACTGGGTCGGTACCAGGGTACCGTTAAGATTCTGGACAAACGGTACAGTTATCGGTACTTTTTTCTTTTCTTTTTTTGATGATTTTTTTTAATCGGTTTTTGACATGGATGTTTTTTGAACGTCTACCCAACTGTAATGACTACAAACTTAACAACAAACTCTGTGACTTAATGTCGCAGGAACGAAACCGTCTGCTGCTGCCACGGCACTGCAGTCTTTAGCGTTAGCCGGGCGTATTTGTGATTGCATAGCTTCTGTTCTGTTGAAGCTTTATTATTACCTTGTGGTAATAAAAAGAAGGTTGAATCTTTTAACATGTAAAGTCTTTATTTTTTTACACAAAATTACATGTTGTAGTATCGATAACAGTATCGATAAGTATCGATAAGTATCGGTATCGGCATCGATAAAAAGTATTGTATCGGTACCGATAAGGAGTATCAGTATCGGTATCAATAAAATCCTAAAGGTATACATCCTAGACACAATAGGTTCAAACACCAAAGCTGCTCAGTTTGGAAATTACTCAGAACAACTAAATTCTGCATATATTGTTCACATTTTTGCTCTCCAGCCAACCAGTTTGGTACTCACGCTACATTTACCTTCTCCACCTCAGTGAATTTTTATCTTGCTTTATTACATTTAGCTGAGGCAGCCTCGAGGGGAAGATTACTTTGTAATTACTAAATTAGACCTATGTTAAACTTTATTTTTACTCAGACCATCCCATCATGATGGGCTTTGAGCCACTGGTAAACCAGAGATTGCTGCCGCCCACCTTTCCTCGCTACGCCAAGATCATTAAGAGGGAGGACATGGTGGCCTACTTTGGCAAACTCATCGAACGCATCAAGACCGTGTGTGACATGATCAACACCTGCATGGCATACTGGTAAACTCACACGTCCAGATTGCTATTCCATAATGTTTATTCCCAAATTTGCTTTATAATGTGGAATTTATGTACCACATGTTAAGCTGTTTATCACGTCAACGATGAAGGCAAATTAATATTGTCTTTGTGCTCTTACCAGGACTTGGGAGTTTATATACATAAATAAAAAAATATAACGCGATAATATAATCTTAGTAAAAACTGTCTGTTTATGTACAAGAACTAAACAGATTGTCTTCCAACATCCAGACGACGTTCTTGATAGATAATAAGAAAGTGTTTGGGACCCACCTGATGCAAGACATGATTAAAGATGCTCTGAGATACTTCGTCAAAGGATTTCTTTCCACATATGTAGGTAAAAGTTAAGTAAAGAATGCAATAATCCAATAAGCATTTTCAGTTTCATAACTCATCCACATACATGAATAACTGTTTTGTTACTGTTACTCCCCTTTATAATGTTCAGTGCGTATTTGGAAAGTTATGACATTATTATGACCATGCATGTAATTTTTCCCCTGTTGTGTTTCATGTTTTTTAGAATTTATCACCAAGTGGTTACACCAAACAACAAATCCAAAATAAAAAACACACGTGTCCTCATTGTGATAATAAAAACATTCTTTATTCTCTATATTCATCGATAAAGCCTATGATTATTAAAACCTTTCAAAAATTTGTTCAGCAGTTCAAAATAAAATACAAATTCAAACACATGAAATCAACAAAAGAAAACAAGATCAAATTTATAAAAATCATTTCATATTCATCGTAATTTTCTCTCCAGGTACAGAACGCTAGTTCAGAAAATGGGACTTTTTACACAAATAAGCAGACAAAGCTCTCTGACGAAATAAAGTCGGCAGTGTCAGACGACTACACTGAAAACAAATGACAGCAACTTTTAAAAAAATAAAATGCCAGACTTAAAAATGTTTTAAAAAAAAGAAAAATCTGGAACAATATTTTCCTCAGCGAGATCATTGAAAGCACTCCTATTCCATACACGTGTCATTTCTTATAAATATGATGACTGGGCTAAAAATAAGTTACAGTGAAATTCTGTTTTTCATTTCTCCTTCCTCAAATGAAAAATCGCCAGATTGAGGACTTTGCACTGAACGTTTTTTCCTCCCCATTATCTTACGGACTCTTCAATACAATACACATTTGGTCAAGCATTTTGTAAACCTACAAAAGTTGTTCCTTGTTCCAATACATTAAACAACACTTTGATTTTTATAAGGAAACATAAATAAAAGAGTGTACTACACCAACTTCGGTCTTCTTTCTCCAACAATTTTTTTTTTTTTTTTGATAGTTCAATCAAAAAACACAAGAAAAAGTTTTGAAGTGTTTTTGTAACTTTGAAGCCATGAATGAAAATCTGAAGAGTTGAGGGGAAATCGACACTGCATCTCTGTATATTCTTCTTTCTTGATATAATATGTTGTTATTTAGTCAAAATCAAGTTTGTTTTATTCCTATGCCTGAACCTTTGCATCAAAAGAGAAACTCGTCATGTGCAATTCATCATATGTTGGGAAGCCTCAGGAACAGAAGCAGCTTCCGCCTGAACTTGCAATAGTAGGGCTGAAGACGTTGGAAATAAAACTGATATGGGGTTTTTTAAGCGATCAAATTTCAGTACTCTCCTGCAAACCCCATCTCAGTACCAGCCAGGTGCTGAGTATAATGCCCCCACTGTGTTCTCACCACTTACTGGAGTTACTCAGATTCAGATAAGCAAATAAGGGGAGATAGCCGTCGACTAAGTGATTCAGGATACAAAGCATTATGGAAATTACAGCAATACAACGACAACATAAAAGGATTAACTGTGGTTATTTAGTCAAAGTCACCACTTTTAGATAAAGCAGAGTACCTGGAAACCTAAATAAATCATCTGTCCTGTATAAAACACAAGGCAACAAAAGATCCTGTCTCTAAATCTAACTTTGTTATTTCTGATGCCTAATGTTAGTTCACGTTTGCACTTATCCGTACGATGTCCAGTCTACTTCAGCTTCAAGGTAAATGGACTACAGAATGTTAGCACGGCTGCTGACTAGTTCACATCTACTGGATTTACAGGAGCCCTCAAGCACGACACGCTGTTCCTGCTTCAAGGAAACGTCCTTCATAACGCTACAGCAACTCTCAAAAAAGTCTCCACAAAATATACAGTTCATCCACTTCAGCAGACCAGAGGCAGTATCCACAAAGTGATGTCACAGCATGGCTCTACATCCAACCTCTACTGTGAAGCATGGGGACACTGGTGTACACAGAATGGATAAGGCATAAGATAAGACTGTCAATCAGTATAGATCCTCCAGATGTTCCAAACTCTTCCCTTCATTATAATCTAAAACTGGTTTTCTGTCTTACTGATGTGTGATGTTGATCTGACGCTTCAGGAATGATTTCTCATTGATCAAAAAAGTCTATTTACATCAATTATGATATAGTTTGTTTAGACCTGACAAAGATACACCTGTATATATAATCCAGAAGGTGATGAAGCCAACCTTACTTTTCTCAGCTTTCTTGGCTACACGCTAATCAGAAGAAGCTGTTATCGGTTTCCCAATCAACATTAAATTGTCTGAAAAGAACCTCAGCACATTTCCTTTCTTTGCTGCATTTATGGGAAGCTTCATTTGCATTAACTGGTCATTGATCTGATGTCAGCGTTCTTTCTAGGAGAGACTCTGTAGAGGAGCAACTTGAGGCGTTGTTTAAGACGCTGTTGATGCTGTAAGAGGGAGGAGGTCTGTGCTGCAGAGCCTGTCGCTGGGATCATATTTGACACTTCATAACCCTATAAGGGTCTGCACTTATATTTCATTCAAGTTACAATCATTAAAGAGTGAACATAAACAAAACGCCTAAATCACATAAATAAAATCTGCTGAATTCCAGGCATGTTGACATGTAGAGATGAAGAGTAGGTGATATGAGAGTACTCGGGTAGTACTGGGTGCTTTGTGTCACCTAAACACACCGAAATGATTGTGGCAGTCACCACCATAATAACAACATCTCACGGCTGTATGTGTACAGTAAAACGCATGTAAACGGAAATATTGACACTACACACTTAGCAGATATTTGCATTTTCTCTCTTTCAGAATATTGTGCACTGAATATGAAATTTTATATATTCTCGGTATAACACATAAAATCCTGATGTTTGCAAAGGATAATGTATCTGACTACATGTAATGAGATCAAATGTACAGAACGGAATTAAGATCACAAAAGACATTCCAGGCAGCAAATGCTTATGACATTAACCACCGGACCAAATGTCATAAGTCTGTCTTGTTGTCCAACTTCCATCTTTGTTTGTTTTGTGTTCAGTGTGCCTGGAGAGCTGCGTTAAAAACCTGTTGTGCTGAGGTGTGTAACAGGTCCTGGGCTCCTTCTTCAACTCCAGCCCTGCATGAAAAATTCACTTTTGCATTAATAACAAACATATTATATGCTTGAATTTCCTCTTGATGAAGCTACACACTGCCTACAGCACAGTCAAAGATCTAAAACTGCTGCATAAACTCTTATTTAGGAAATAAATGCAATCAGGCACAAAGGTGCGTCAAGTAGGCAAACATTCAAGATGGACATGACCTAAACACTTTTCAAAACTTTATCTCGTGGCAGCATGTTATGAAAGTACAGACTTATGTTTTGTTTATGCTATATTGTTCCGTGTTATATTTTTAATTGAATCAATCATCCGTGTGGACTTTATAAAGTGATATCATCATACTGTATTGTTGGTTTAGCTGCATGTAGCTACGGTGCAGATAGACCTGCAGGCTTTTACGAAAATCAGATGTATCTTTGCACACAGTTGCCTTGAAATAAACACCCACAAACCTCAGACAATAGCTTGAAACTTCACTGAAAAAACGTCCGAGCTACAACCATGTAAGTGTGTGAATGTCAGTGAGGCAGGTGGCAGTGTGTGTTCCGGTGCATACCTTAGACTTGAGCAAGTTCAGCTTGTTTGTCTGCTTCAAACTCTCCTTCGTTCTCATCATCCCCGTTATAGTCAGCCAGCTCCTGCTCCAAGTCTATCAGAGGGCACAATGTGGTTATTAATATACTATCTCTCTTTTCAAATTTTAGCTCTGCACCTTTGATAAACCAGAGTGGAACTGGTTCAGTTTTATTCTATACAGACATACATACCTAAACTTTCTGGTCGTTTGTTTTGCTGTTGTCTCTCCGCATCGACTCCAGCCTCTACTTGCTCTTCTGCATCATAATCTTCTGGCTCCTCAGTCTTCTGACCAGCAGGAGTCTCATCGGCCTTCACCTTGCCAGCCAGCATGCCTTCCATCCCAGGGTCTGCTTTTGGCAGCATGAACAAATTGTTGTTTCATAATCAAAACATTCACAATCTTTTCACTGAGAATGTCTGGATAGAATTAACCAACTAGTTCACTGCTTTTAATAGGGAACACTTTCTATTGGCCACTATTAGACCTCAAACCAGCAGTAGCCAATAAGATGTGAAAACACAAGTATGCATGTATTGAATGTGTGTGATTTTCCAAAACATAAAAGTGTGACTCTTCACCTTCTGTCTGGGTGCCGTCTTCATGCACATCCATCAGCTCCATGTCTTTATCGTCAGTCAGATTATTCTTCACAAGTTTGCTGGTCTCTTCTTCACCCTCGTCTGTTGTTACAGCTCCCACTGGTGGTGGCAAAATGTCCTGCTTGACTGCAGCAGCTGAGGGACTCGACTGGGACTCGGGCTCAGAGAAATCCTTAGCTGGACTCAGGTCTGCTGGGGCATCCGGACCTGTGAAATAACAAGGTAGAAAGCAAGGAAAATGAGAGTGCACATTTGTTACTCAAGTCTGATAAAAAAATATGTACAGATAAGTAAAATTAAGGTAGACTGATCCACCAGGTCATCCATGTCTTTTACCTTTTTCCTCGATGATCTCATTGGTCAGTAGCTCAGGTGGTTCATTTGCTTTGGACTGAGAGACACTCGGCATGTGGCTTACAGCAGTTGCCGTCTTAACTACATCGTCCACAGTCATGACAGGTCCACTTACTGCTCCATTCACTGCAGTGTCCTGTTGAGGAATTGATGCATCATATACAACATTACTATTACTACACCATCAGGGACACTCACTTTTTAAACAAACCTGCTGCTTCAGTTGACACCAATCTAGTGGAATAACTTGGAGTAACTCTGGTTTTAAGTCAGTGTACCTTTGAGGAGACAGCTGGAGGAGGGACGAGCTTCTCCATTTTCTTCTGAAGTTCAAGTTTAACAGCAGCCACTTTCTCATCACACAACTCCTTCTGGGAGAGGACCTGGGAGTGACAATGGGTCCTACACAGGTATACAAACACACACAGTCTCATATATATTCTCTACACTGAGGCAATTCATGATGGCAATGGCAGTTCACACATATGATATATATGACGTTGCAGTGATGTAGCTGCAGTCTTTTTCTTACATGTCATATGTCAGTTTGTTGTTAAGGGTTTTGATGTTGCCTTGGCAACTCTGCAGCTCCTTCTGAAGCTTGCCCAGGTCATCGTTTAGCTGATTCAGCTGACCTACAGCACAGACACAGGAAACATTAAGAGCTACATAAGAACTGAGTTATTTTATTTTCTACTGAGAATTTGATTGGCTGTCAATGCAATTTACTTTTCAGACATGGAGGTTAAATGTTAAATTTGTCACCTTTGAGTTCCTGTATGGTTTTGGTGCTGGAGGAAATGTTCTGCTGCAGCATGCCCTGGAAGAAAAAACACAACGTCTCTCAATGTCCACAGTGTGTGTCAACTTTTCATGTTTCTAAAGTGTGAACGAGGAAGGAAGAGGTCAAAGAGATATTTTCACAGCTACAAAATTACTCTGCAGTTTACAGACAACAGTTACATGTGTCATTTGTTCCCAGTCTAGTTTTATTTTCTTTACCTTCTCTTGGTTGCAGTTGTCCTGGGCACTTTCCAGCTGTCTCTTGTAGAGGGTCTCTATGTGGTTTAGCTGCTCCTTCTGTCTCATGATCTCCTCCTGGAACTCAGTCTTCTTCAACTCAGCTACTCCTCGCTCTGCTGCTCCACGTCGCACCTGGCCTTCCAACTCGTACAGCTTCGTCTATATCAAACACACAAAGAGAGTTGTGTGTTTGTTGTGTTTATTCATAACATTTAGATAGAGGGGGACGTAACTAAAACAGTCGTACAGGAAAAAAAAACACTGGGTATTGATAGAAACTCAGGTGGTGATAACAAAATATAAAAGCATACTATCTGTGTTTCATGTTTCTTCTTAATTTCACTTAGCCCCAAGACCAGTGGTGCCCAAACGTGACCAAAACGAAAATTTCATGGTGGGCCTCAGGTGTAAATATGCGCTCAAGTTTTTGCTGACCAAAAGATATTCACAAAACAAATCTTCAGATATGTGACAGAATAAATAATCACACGAAACACTAAAGTATCCCAATATCCCTATTATTCTAGTCTTCCAGAACAAAATGTCACCGCCATGCTCAGATCATAAAATAATTAATAGCCCCACACATTAACAAAGCCTTTATCTCACAAGGAACAGATTTCTACAGATACAAATGATATTTTTGATGGTGTTTTTTCTTTGTATTTTTTTGCTAGAGACATCTGCAAGCCAAAGTGAGCCTTTATAGCTGCCTTATCCCTGCCCTGCACAGTAAAAAGACATCAGAACCAACAGCACAGTTTTTCTACACAACAGAAGAAATGGTTGATTAGCCTTAAGTATATTACATAACATCACAAGCTTTCCAACAGAGAAAAAACAAAAAAACTGGAGATCAAATGAGGAACCGATGAGGTTTGCTTCTGCAGAAGAGAATCATGTATCGGTGTTGAGGATCTGCACCAGCAAAGTCAGGAAATAACAACTAACTTTTCAAAAAAAATTTGCTCCGCATTTAAATTGCAAATGCATCAAGGTTTGGCAAATGCTGGAGGCTCAGGGTTTTATTGGAGGAACTGGGGTTGCACGTCACTATGGTAGTAACAAGCACAGAAACACACACACTCAGACATACAGATTAACCTACCTGTAGCTCCAGGTTGCGGGAGCTGGACACCCAGTAGTTAAAGCCCAGAACCAGGATGCAGGCGATTAGAGCGCCAATCATCAGAGGGGGTGATCTTCCTCCACGACGGCCGTTTCCCAGCCCACCCATAGCTGTCTAGAAACTGGACACACACAAACCACAGCCAGCGTGAGAACTGCGAGCCCTCTGTGAGCTCTGAATTACACTTTCAAATTGGTCGGCAGACATGAGGTTAAATCTTGCTGATGTCATGAGTAAGGTCATTTAAGGAGTGTTATGGATTAAGGAAGTTGATTATTAACAAACAAAAAAGCTCACTGTCAGGCCTGCAAGTAGCGGTGGGATACTACCAAGTCACACCAAGCTCATGTCAAAAAACACAGGAAAAAAACAAATACAGGAAATGTCTGACCATATAGAGATGCAACTTTTATGTACACATACAAAAGCCGTACACTCTATACTCAACACAATGGAACAGAAAGAAGATCTCAGTTTGTTCCCAACAATGCTGACTTAATTAAAATGTCTGCAGGTTGCTGGGAAAGGACACATTCCCAGGGACCCATGGGGGCCGAAACACAACTGCTCTTCACACATACACAGACAACATACTCTCACTTCACTGCACAGTATCAGGTTTTCTGGTGGTGGCTATGTATACTGTCCATGTCACCAATATGCCCAACCCTGCCTTTCCCTGTATGGGTCCCTCCCACCATGCAAATGATCCATGAAAATGAAAAAAAATGTAAATAAGTCACTAAAATGACTGACTTCTCAGAGACTAAACTACAAAAAGACACCATTGTAGAATCCTAAAACACTGGCTATAAATTAGCACAAAGATATTGAGATAAGTGTCATATCTGGGATCAGCTGTGATTTAACTCAGGAGGAAGAGGTGGATAGATTTAGCAAGCAAACGATGCTGTTGCTATTAAATGTCGACGACTCCCAGTCAGACAGCAGCAGTAACGTTAGCGTGGCCGAAGGGAGTCACCTCAGTTCAAGATTAGGAATGAGCACTGGGATGGGATGAAGACAATGTTGGTGTGTGTGTGCTACCAAATCACAGCACAGGCCCGACAGCAGCAGGTTAGACGTGTTTTTTAGCCCCGGGGCCGAGCCTCTTCTTACTAATGCCACTATTAAAATTGAACAGCAAGCCAAAAGGTCCCTCGTATGATTGATAAGATGAATTAAGGTCAGGAATGCGCTTGTGCCGCTAAAGCTGGTGATAACAGTCATCACACAGACTTACTAGATTTGTAGAGGACATATGTTAGTCTTATTTATAAATAATAATAATAAATGAAAGCCGTACTGATAAAAAAGGGTACGAAACTAAGCAACATTTAGCCAGTCAAGTCGAAATACAACCAGCGTTGTGAATCTACGATGCAAGCTAACGTTTGGCGTCGTTAGCATTTAGCTAACGCTATTAGCTAGAATATCTACTTACCCAGTAGACTTAAGAGTCACGAAACAGGAATTGAATGTTGTGCCCGGAAGATGTGGTGATACTTGTGGTGATATGTTCCACTATATGGTCGCGTTAGTTCGATAATTAACAGCGCATTTCCGCCAGGGTGTTAGCTCGTCTTCATTATTTCCATACAAACAGTAGACTGACTCCCTCTGTGTTGTGCCTGGGTCGGATGCTGCCTTTGATCGCTATAAGAAAAAAATGATTTTGGTGCAATCCATCATTTCAGTGAAAAAATAACTGAAAAATACATCTAATGTACAAAGTGCTTCTATAAGATTCATTTCTAGATTTAAATGATATAATGAGATTTCTACTACCGTCGAAATTACTTTTTATATGTCAAAGCATTTGATTGTTCGACCGTCTGATTACGGAATTTTATAGTTTACAGAGGGCACGTGAAGGCATCACGGGCAACTGTTTGACAGGCTCAGTGTTCCTGAAAATGTTTGGACTTAATTGGTACATTTAAATGCAATAAAATAAAAACAAATAATTACATACATTTGAAATATATTTTCTATTTTTGAATGTTTTTTTTTTTAAATACAAAAACTAATAATAAATAACAATCAACTGATTTTTTTTCTTCTAATTTATTTTAGAATATTTGCCCAGACTAATTTTATGATAATAAAAACATTTATGATTCAACAACGTAAGATCTTGAGCACATAATATGTGTCATATGTACTCCTGCATCGCAACTGAGTAATTTATGAGCTGAAGAATCAGGAAAACTACATTTTTAATCCAGTTATCGTTGTAAACACACTATTACAAAATATACAAAAGACAATTGGCTGTCGAGTACAAACAAGTCTTTTCATTCCAAACACAAAATTTCCAACAAGAAATAAGTTAGGTTGCTGATGTCTTCCCACTGTAAACATGAATCAGTCATTTTGTGTTTTTTTCAGCTTTTTTCTTTCCTTTTTTTAAATGTATCAACTGTCATGGTCAAATATTCAGACAAAAATGAATTTCCACATGTATCGTGTCCACTTATCCTCCGTCACTGCAGGTGCATCATCTGTTTCAACACACTATAGCGTCAAAAATAGATTATAAAAGGTTTGGATGTGTACAAATAGGTTAAGGCTTTGGATCCCTCCACAGTGATCTCTTTCAGGGAATAATCCAGTCCCAGAGAGCAGCTGAGATACAGTATAAAACCCCTCCACTGAGTTCTTCATTTCACTTTCATCCATTTCCTGATTGCTGTATCAGCGATATGAACACACAACTTCCTCCTCATTTCCTGAGATATTGTATGATCCGTCGCACTCGTAGTTTCCTCATGTAGACAGGAAACGTGAGTACTTGTTTCCATTTCCCCCATGTACTACGTTTCCCTCCATGTCTTCTGTTTATCAAACATCTTCGAATATGCCTGCCCGAGGATGTGAAAGAGACAGGTAGCGCCCTCCTGTGGATCTACAGAGTCAAACACAGACAGAGTAAGTGATTAAAGATATCTTTTCTGTTCTGTTATTTAGCTCCAATTAAACACTACGTTCAAATGATTTCACAAAAAGATCTATACCTCCTGTTTGGTGAATCCTCATCACTGGAATTGTCTTGCAGTAAGCCTCTCTGCTGCTCGTCTGGGTCCCTGTCTCTTCTGTTGAATGTGATAACTGTGAAAGGCAGAGAGCAACGTATGTACAGTATACTGTTAGCACGCAGACCTCTTCCATCCTTATCCATGAAATGTTTATATGAATCAAAACAAAATGGGTAGGGTTTTAAGTTGACAGAAATAGTCTATTAGTTCTTAGTTTGTTGGCAAAAACACACAGAAATTCCCACCATTTCTAGTTGGACTCTTCCATTACAACAAAAAGGTGTTTTTTGATGTTTGAATATGCATGTGTGATAACCTGCCATAATTTCAGTGCCTTATCCTGAGGAAAGACTACAAACAAGTTTCTGTGGGAGTCAACAGGTGGTGTGTATTCCAACGGGACCCCACTTGACTCACCGTAGAGTCTTTATCTATCTTTCATGGGTGGCAGATGTTTAGTTTCCTGCACCGGGCAGCGAGCCCACTGGTCAAATAACTCTAACAAACACTTAGAAGCTGATACAAATGTGCATAAAATAAATAAAATCCAAGTCATCCACCCAGACCCTGTTCTAAATGTCTTAGTTTCAGTAGGGTGTGAACACCAAATATTTAAATCCATGTTTCTTGAAGTTTTCTTTAAATCCTACCACTGTTTTTGATCTCTGTGACAGGGCTGCCCTGGCTATCCTTTATCTCAGTGTAACCATCTCTGGTCCGTCCAGTGGCACCCTGAACTCCATATCGCTCCCTCCAATCCTGAAACAGAAAACAACAAATGCACATGAATACAACACACGCAGTTGAGCTAGTGAGCCGACGGGTTGGCTAGAAAATTGCAAGAGATTGATAGATGATTTGATCAGATTAAATGCTCTAACCCATCTTCGATTTCCTCCATCCTCGGCTTTCTGTCTTTTTCTTCTTTCTACAAAAGTGAACACAATTCCGTATTTCAGATGCACAGCAAATTAGTTTGTACTGAGGTAAAAGACAAAAATGGTAAAGGTAAAAGAGTGAGTCGGTGACAGAATCTGCCTTAATTAATAACAATTAAGTTCACAAGAAACAAGAGAGGATAAATAATAATCAGGCCCACAATAACGTGGCTCATTTTCCTACTAAAATCATATTGTTAAAACCCAAACAAACACTTCATTAGAAATAATAAGTGATCAAAAATGTGATGAGGTCACCTCTTCTGATGAGTTCCCTGCCTTCATTCTCGAGGTCAGAGGTCAAGTCTCCATCAGTGATGTACTGAGGAAAGCCCAGGAGATTCAAACAGCGAGAGCCCAGGCTACAAACACAGACACACACACACAAAAAACAATGCAATATATCAATTTTAGTAATGGCACATATTGATGAATAATCAACACAGGGATGAGGATGTGTTAAGTTATTTTACTGTTAATATGGATTTTTGAGGCCAATACTGATTAAAATATTGGGAGTTCAATACAATAATGACATATTAATTGATAGTTAACCCTTAAAACAAAAACACTCTTTACATAATCCTAGTTTGGTATTTTTATACTGCAAACTTTTCCTACTTATCGACCTGCACATACAGCGTTACTGACGTATGCGCAACCAGCTAATACCTAGCCGATTATCAATCGAATGTGCAAACTCCTTAGAATACTAAACTATGAAAATAGTTGACAGTGACAACCTTGTAAACTTTGGGCTAACCCATAAGCCCCCAGGCTAGAGTCTGGGTTGGCCACTTTGGAATGTCTGAAAAAAAAAAAAGCATTTGGCCCCAGGTGAGGTGCTGCGTGACAAGCCCGTTCAGTGGCTTACCTGTAAAAAGTGGCAAAGCAGAGAAGCAACACCAGCATGGGATAGTAGATGTAGAAGCCATCAGATATGAAAGACAGCACGCGCATAGAGCCCATGATCTGACAGAACGAGAAACGGGCACATTGCTTCAGTTGGTCTGAGCAGCAGCAGCAGAGTTTGACATTGCTGCAGTTCTAGTATAAGCGTGCATTAAAATGTCTTGGTATGTATATTGGTATGTGCATGTTTCACGTGGGACCCACAGAGGTGTAGGACGTCTGTATTCTGTCCTGGTGTGAGATGGTGGAGTCCATGTGAATCAGCCCCAGGAAGTTTAAACACAGAGGCGGGGTCAGCCGACAAAACAACCTGAGAGGGAAAAAATCAAAAGAGAAGCAACCTGATGTCAAAAAGCAGTGTGAGGAATCCGGACTGAACCTTCCTCTCATGTAAACAGGTGTTTCAAGATGATGTAACTCTGATGTGACATGAATATGAGGACTTGAAGAGGAACGTACATGCCGCTGAACTGCAGGCTGTAAGCGTCAGTCTGGTGATGAGGCACCAGGTAGTAGTAGTTGAAAAATCGAATCCTGAACACTGTG
Organism: Sparus aurata; assembly: GCF_900880675.1. Lineage (NCBI taxonomy): Eukaryota > Metazoa > Chordata > Actinopteri > Spariformes > Sparidae > Sparus > Sparus aurata. The sequence goes on from NC_044191.1 coordinate 29,996,275, forward strand.
GAGTAGACGCAGACACACAGGAAGAGGATGCTGACAAAGCACACCATCTGGTGGAGAGAAACAAAACAGAAAGAGGAGGCAGGTCAGCTTGTTTAGTACAGTGTTGGAAGGATTAGATAAGAACTATGGGGTTTTTTTTGCAGGCTCTGGGCGCCGTGTGTTTGTGTTTTTGTGCAATGAACCATAGGTTTGGTGCGCAGTTCCGTGCGCCTCGCCGCAAACGTGCCTACCTCGATGCAAATGTAGTTGTGGTGTTTCTCGGCTTTGTCAACAAACACGGCGAACAGGGACAGGACGGGGTGCGTGCTGAAGAAGGTGCACTCGGACCAGACGACTGCTGCCGAGAGGAGACACAGCAGAACTGCCAGCAGCCTGTAGAAACTCTGCCGGAACACACACTCCCAGTACCACTCTGAGGAGATGACACACAGAGACACACACACACAGACACACACGCCCATGCATGAGTACACACGCAGGAGGTACAATTAAACTGACAATTCAGCGACACACCCATGCTGCAGGTCTGGATTCATACACAGGAGAACTAACAAACAACTACATACAACTGCATACTACATAAAAAATGTAATCTAATCTGAATACTTCTGGATTACTTCAAAATCAAACATTGAAAATATTGCACGTCATAATATAAAAAATGGACGCAGCTCCTAAAATATAATGCCTACAAATATTTTTTTTTCTTTTTTCAACATGTCATTCTCTCAAAATGTTTCATGCAAATGAAAATACACTTTTTAAATTCAGCATTTGTAGTTGATCAACTCAAATTGCCTAGACTGAAACAGTACAGGTGATTTTCATATTTTTAGTCGACATGTGCAAGGGTATTTTTAAAACAGAAATCCTCCTTGGGTTTCAAAGAAATTCCCGTCCTCGACAACGGTATGAAAATGTAACACCAGGCCAAAGCAACAGGTGGCAATATAACTTCAACCTTTAGGCCACGTTGGCCAATCAGAAGCCTGCCAAACACCACGGTTTTCCTGTGTCAGCATAAACACTGAATGTGGGAGTGGTAGTCGAGTAAATCAAGTCTCGCAGAATGGCAACACACAATCAAATGTACCATAGCTTTGCACTCAAGTGAAGCAGTTGAGTAAATTGGATTTTTCATACCAACTGGACTCACCGACAGTAGGAGTGTAAAAGAACCTGCGGATCCAGCCGTGGTGGTGTGCTGAGGGGAAGCTGTGGGTCAACTGTCGGACCGGGCTGCTCTGGCTTTTGGCTACATCCTCCAGATGAAAAGCCTCGTCTGTCAGGATAGACCACTGGACCTGAGTCTGAGCGTGTCTGTGCACTGCAGAGATGACCTGAAACACACGTACGGTCAGCAGGGTCATATTTTTGCATTGTTTCCATTAAAAATCTCAGTGCAGTGATATTAACAATTACTTTTTTATGAAGATTAATGAGGCTTCTTTTTGTGGGAATGGCGTTTTGTTCACCACCAGGGCTTTCCACATGTCTCCCCATATCCTCTTGGTAGTCAGTGGGACACTGAAATGAGACGACACTCAAATGAAGAAGAACCTGACTGTAAAAACTGTAAATGCAACCATAAACTTGTTGGATATTAACTTTTATTTCACTGCCTACAGATTTTTTATTTGACGAACAAATCACATGACGTGTCTCTCACCTTTGTCAAAATGGTGTCCACACACTTCCTCAGATGGTGGTTCTGCCTGACGGATGCGTTAACAGCTGCCACGTCCTGATAATGAGAAATATAAAAGTTTATTTTTATACAGCAAAGTCTGTTCTATGAATCTATTCTCTTGGAGCACAGGAGAGTTCATAAATCCTCACCTCCATAACATCTGCTAGGTTCTCCTCAGCCTCTACCTTCTCAGTAGCCATTTTCGCTGCCTTGAAGTAGGTCTTGGCCAGCAGGTAACCATGTGAAGATGACAGCCAATAAGAGCGAGGGATCTCCACCAGGCCGTAGCCTAGCAACAGCACCAGCAGGAAGAGGCCCCAGGTGTTGGCAGCTGTAATGCCGATGGTCTGGAGCTCCCTCCTGCGCAAGTTTCACAAAGACAGACAACTCGATTCACAGACATCTTTTCTTTCAGCATTGTTCAGTCAGAGTGTTTTCTGATTTAAGGGAACGTTTGATTTACCATGAGAGCTGCCACGAGGGGTGAGCAGCCACATAGATGAGCAGGGAGATGAAGATAAGGAGGTAGGTGCCGTAGTAGATTGCATTTTCAATGAGGGCCGTTTTCATCTTCCCGACTCTGGAGAACGCTGCCGACCGAGCATAAGACTGCATGAAGGGCAACAGCAGCCTGCACACACACACACACACACACACAGCAGATAGAGTCAATGTACCAAACTATCATTGTGCTTATATCAAAAGGTGGAACATACAGAAATGTGTGTGTGTGTGTGTTAAGATCTTACCAAGTAAGAAACTGAGAAGTCCAGTACACAACTCTCCAGAACACCGGTAGGATGCCATCGGGGATATAACTCCATGGTTTGTCACAAGCCTTTGGCTCACTGTAACACACACACACACGCACAGAAGAACGTGACATAAATATAATCATAAAGTGTCATTAAACACAAGTTAAACTGCAGCAATGTCCACAGCGCCTGTCTGGTGTCAGCGAAGTCAGAAATGTTCAAAACCTAAACTCAGTTTTAATAAAACTGACTATTTCTTTAATATCAAGTATCAGTAAACACAGTCGGTCCAGATTACACAAGGGAGGCAGTTTATAGGAAGATACGCTCACAGTTCACTTCGTTATATATCAGCTCATTTGGTCATAAATGAGGTCATGTTTTCAGTTTTATTCCGGTTAAGTTTAGCCTCAGGCGTCAGGCGATCGATACTTTGAGTTTGAGCCTTGTTGGTGACATCAGAGCAATATATGTGCACAACTCAACAAAACATATAACAAATGTCCAGTCGTTTTTGGACTTTTAAATGCAGAATTCCGACATATTACAAGGTATACTAATGAAGCAACCACTGAGGGTGTTCCTGTTTAATTTCATAAATGTTATTTTCCCTGCTGTGAGCACAATAAATTGAATTTTATTCAACTTCATTGTTTTGGCAGAAACTTCTCGTGATTACCTCAGACGAAGCACACCGATATCATTTACATGACTACCAGAGGAGATAAGTGAGAGAACCAGCCCTTTAAATCAACACTGTGTACTGACTGTTATCAAACCCAGCTTGAAAGTTCAAAATCTATTGAATAAGAAACACTTTTCATGAGCAGATACTCCACAACCGCACTACTATGATTAAACAGAGCAGGTAAGGTCACACATGACCACAGACAAACCTTCAGCATGTGGCACTCACAGTAAAGGAAAACCACTGAAACTGATAACAGGCCACTCATTCGCATGAAACAGCTGGCGAGTTCCTCTTTGGTTTTGGCATTCGTAGTTGATGTGGTGTCATAAATGATTCAATCGATTTAGTTCGACGTCATCGAGCCGCACAAAACAGTACAAGGCTTTGAGTGTATATCAGTACGAGCGGCTGAGAATAAAACCCTCTGCAAATGTGACATCGTGACTTTTACCTTAAAATAAAAACATATATTCTGTATCACGTTGGATAAACTTGCAACACAACCTGATTAAATAATGTACGTTGCATTGAGACAAGCTAACGGTGCCAATAAATGAAACGTAATCTCATTTACCCGACAGTTGGATAAGCAGAGACGTCGTTATCCGTCTGATTGGAGCGCGTCGCCTGCGTTACGGGAGTACGCTGGTTCGCCGTGTCAAGAAGACACTGATTGTAGATGGTCTGCAAGAGGAAAACACACTCCATGAAGCAAAAAACACACACACAGCTCAACCTCACTCACCATTATTCTCCAACTCACATCCTGTTTATATCCTTAAAAATGTGTTAATGGAGATTTTAAACAGCTGCAGGGGTTTCATACCGTGCTGACATCCAGCGGCAGGATGAAGACGATGAGGAAGCACAGGTACCAGGCCAGCAGCGTGCCCAGCAGGACCATCCGCTGCTGTCTCCGCAGATCTCCGTAGCGCTGCAGGAGGTAGAGCGCCAAGAAGAAGACGACCACGACCACGACGACCAGCGCAGCACCACTCATGGTGATGACTGAACGGATTGACGTCAAGATGTCATGGTGAGGGGCTGGATGAGGGGGTTGGCAGGAGAGAGAGAGAGAGAGAGAGAAAGAAACAGAAGCTCATTGGATAAATAGATATCGCTGTTATCTGCTGTGCATAACAGGAAGGAACAGGATGAGCTGAGCACTCTAGGAAAAACATAAACACCGTGATAGAGCGGTGAGGTGAGAGGAGGGACAAATGTGGTTTTACAGGTTTCAGCCCATTTACATAAATGTCAATCACCCTGTAAATAGTACGCCTCAATACACTTCATATAGCCTACTTACGCATTGTCTATATTTCTGTAAAATATTAAAAATCAAAATTATTGAATTAATTGGTGTAATCCATTACAGTAAATACTCGGGGTCGACCGATACGGCTTTTTCAAGGCCGATTATTAGACATCAAGGAGAATTAAAACTGTTATCTGTGACCGATATTCATTCGCAGTTAAATTTAAACTAACCTACACAAATACAAAAACTCATTCATCCCGATATGAGTGATTCTCCGGAATTTAGGCAAGAAGGCGAGAGTACGATGAGGGCGAGGGGTGGGATGCATTTGGCACACAGTGTACCTATTGTTTGCACCTGTGTTATGTACTTATGTCTTGTGTTTGTCGATGTATGTACTTTTTTTATTATCGTGTATTTTTATGTGGCAGACAAATCTATGACATCTATGCAATCTATGAATCTTGAATATCGGCCCAGATAATCGGTCCACACTTTGTAAACACCAAATCACATTTATTTTATTTAGGTAAATTATATTAAAACAATGATATAAAAGTGTGAAATCTTGCCACATTTGTATTTAAATGCAGTGTCAAACAACAATAGTGTAGCTCATGCAGACCTGATGTTCACTGATAAATATAAAAAGGAGTATTATTGATTATTGATATTATTTTGATCATATATCATTTAAGATTATTAGATTTGATTATTTCATGTTTTTTAATCCAGCGTTGACCGTCAGGCCTGATCATGTTCTTGATTTGTGTCATCTTTAATTCCTGAACAACAACAGTAGCCGGTAGCTGGAATGTTACCACGCCGGTCGGTCCGGACCGACTCGGACAGTCCGGTGGTACCGGAGGCATGACGGAGGTGAGTCTTACCTTCCGCCGTCTTCTCTCGGGCTGAAGCTTGTGTGCCGGTCCGCAGTCCGAATTTATCGTCACAAGGTGTTCCTCCGACGTGGAGTCCCGATAAATGTACACAACCTTTGAAACGACATTACGTAACGGCCGCGCTGCGTGCCGCTCTCAATCTGGTGCCGCAGGGAGTTCTGGGAATTGTAGGCGAAGCTGGGCAGCCCACAGTGTGCTTAGTGGTGGAAAAAGGAGCAAATACCAAAGAGCATGAGGAGTTTATTTTCATGCTCTTAGTTTATTTAAAATAGCAAATACATTAGCATAACAAATACATATTAAATGGCCTATATATTATTTAATAATAGCCTAATATTAATATAAAGTAACAAAAGTAACTGGTGAAGTAAACCCTATATTATTTGCCTCTGAGATGTTCTGGAGTACCCAGAGATAACACAAGAAACAGATTGTTTTATTTTGTTCTGATCATTTTTGCTTTTGTATCACTCAGTGTATAAAATATGAACAAAAAGGAAAAACAGTGCATGTAAGCACAAAAGATACCTTTATGACTAAAAATATGACTACAATGCAGTAATAGTATTTTAAAAAAGGGATGTTGTGTAGATGTGTTAAGTAGTAGAAAATGGAAATAAAGTACACGTTGGTAAATGTAAAATGTTACTTCAGCAAAATATGATATTTCAAAATATCGTGACATTATAACCTGCACTGAAATATGTAGAATATATATAGAAAATAGAAGAAAAAGTTTGTCCTCAGTGAGGATATAAAACTGCTATAGAAATTATATATTATATTATAAGTATTGCTATAAACAGCTGAAACACTTGATGTTGGGCCAATGAAATAAATATTTCTGCAGGGCACCGATATGTTTAGAGACATAAATCTTGTGACTGAAAAAGTGCCAATGGACCTCAGCAGATGTACTATATGTATGAGAAAATCTGCTGCTTCTAATAAACGGTGAAAGGATATTTTATGTAATTGAATAACTACTGAAACAGAAATTAAATCTTTGCATGATTATGAAGTCGCCATGACACACAATCATTTTGAAGATTTATTGCAATGGTACAAAATATCGTCTCAGTTGTAATTACTTTTTCTCATATGCATCATGGTGTTTCATGATTCAGAGCTGATACACACACCAAAATATACCACGTTACATTTTTTGATGAACTGAATTTGGGTCCACAGAAAGTCATTAGCAGCCAGAAATGCAGCACAATGTTTTCAAAAGTATTGTATCATAGCTGCATTCAGTCGTGTTAAACCAAATAAAGCCACACGCTTTTTATCCAGTTAGAATTATTGACCTTGCTTACAGTTTTTTCAGTAACCTTCCTCAGTCATTTCTACACTTTAACACACAGTATTCAGTCTGTGATTGCTGGCTGCAACAGCAGATGAACCGGAGATGTTACGAGAACACACAAATCCCAACAATTCAGTCCATCAATATGAAGCGCCCATTCAATGAGTGTGTCCAAAGTCAGTTAAGTTGAGGCTGTTGATGCACGCTGGGGGGAAGTGTCCACAATCTGATGGACAGCAGAGTTAAAAATGCTTGTGAAAAATTAGGAAGACAAAACATCTTCAGTCCCTCTCAGCTGTGGAGGAGCATCCACACATACGGGTCCTCGGAGTACGCAGGACCCAGTATGTTGAGGCACACGGCTCGGTGCTCCAGTAAGAGGTCCACCGGGCTCAGCAGATCCAGAAGAAGATGTTCTACAAGAGTCAGACAAACGGACCAGTTGTTAATCGCTCTGGACACACCCAGTGCATCCATCCAGACGGAGCCAAACATGTCCAGAGATTCTGGCCAGTCCTCTAGAAGATTTTCCACCAACTCCATCTGGTTAATGAATCTGTTTGGGTTTCACATCAACGAGCAGATAGATCCAGAAGTCCGTTCCCGAGGGTCTGTGTTGGTCTCCGTCACGCTCCGTTCCTCTGGCACTTTGTTTCTGCAGTCATCCAAACAGCTACAGAGGAGTGCAGATAAAACCCGGCAGCATCAGCAGGTGCTTAGTGAGGCCATCTGTCAGCCTCACCTTAACCACTTCGCTCTCTCGGATTAGTGCAATAAGCTGTGTAACCATCCAGAACTCGGTGCCCTACTTAAGTCATCAGTGTTCTCATTGATAAACTCATCATTTATAAGAATATGTATCGATCCAGTAACTCCATGGCTTACTCTCTGTGGGATCACACTTCTCACACAGACAGGCACAGTGGTGCGATGTAACTAAGTACATTTACTGAAGAACTGCACTTCCATTCAATTACATTTTTGAGGCAAATATATGATGATTACTCCATGACATTTATTTGATAACTCTAGTTACTTTGCAGATCACTTGATGGATCAGATCCAATGTAGCAAATTTTTAACTTAACATATTTATAGGGCAATAGATCATAGCAACACTGATCTTGATCATCTGAAAAATCATAAATATGGATCTGAGTATAATTTACTCTTACTTGTACTTTTGATACTTAAGTACAGTTATTGCCAGACATTTTCCTTTGGCTGTTCACGTACAGCTAATACCAGATTCTTTTAACATGACATCTTTACTTTTACTCCAGTATAACTCTTGGGGTAGTTTTGTATGTGATGATGGACAGGCAGAGAGACAGGTACTCCCACATTCACACATACTGTAAGTGTTCTCTGTTTAACTGGTTTTGAACGTCTGCGGCTTGTGAGAGGGAACACAGACGCACGCTGAGAAGTTGTGAATCTGAGAAATCATGGCTGTTCAGTTCACGTCCGATTATCAAACTATAGTTCAGGATCATCCTGTGTTTCTTAATTGTTTTGCTGTTCAAGACAAGACACACTGTTAACTAAAATGAATGATGGCGAGTGAGTTTCTTATTTTACACTTGCCACCACTAGATGGAGGTGTTCTTAAATATGTTATTACAAAGCCGAGCAGGGAAAAAGGAAGCCACAGGGATGTTTCTGACTAATGAACACTCAGCTGTTAGACAATTAGGTTCACACCAGATATTTGGTTGAGTCACTTGGTCCAAATCTCAAGCAAGTCACAAATTATTTTCTGTGGGGCAAGTAAAGCCCTTAGTTATGCCAAGTTGAGGTCTCGCCTGCAGTTTCAGATCTTTCTAAAGAGAAAAGATAAGGTATTATCTTACCTGTCTCATGATGATATCATTGGCTTACTTATCCAGCCTGTTCAAAACATGCAGCGATTAAATGAATGTAATCAACAAATGTCTTACCCTTCGCATTATTTTCACACAGTGACATAATGACAGGCAAACTAAAAAAACTTAAAACATAAAACACAGTCAAGTCATTCGAGTCGTCGTGTCACGAGTCTTTAACTCCCATGTTTCAAGTCATCAAAAAAGTGACTCGAGTTGACTCCAATCCAGGTCGCTATGACTCGAGTCCTCGTCTCTGGTACACACCTAGCTTATAAAATAATGCAGTTCTAAGATTATAATTTTGTGTTCATAGAGGTGTGGATCCAACCTTATCTTTATCTACCTTGAAATTAAAGATAATCTCTGTCAGGATCAGGATATAGAAACTGACAAACCAGCTGACTTTGAATAAAGTGTAGCAGCAAATGTTTCTCTTGTCTTCCAAATAACTGAGTAACTAACAACAATTGCACTTAATGCCAGTGAGCTGTAGATAACAATACTTGTGGTGCTGAGTCAGACTCTTTTTCTCATTATCACACTCAGAATCTAAATAAAGGTTCATGCGGTCATGCTTCTATCAAGTCACATCATTCTTCAGGAGAAAACAATAATCAGAGCTAAATAAGACGGAAAAACAAAAACAAAACTGGCATCTATTCATCTCCGGCAGAGTTCAAACCCTTGAGACTGAAACTAATCTGGGATAAGATGAGATACCAGCTGTCTCATTGTCTTCTCTTTTATATTCTATTGTCACCGATCACTCTGGTCTTTAAAGAGACTGCCTTTTTGGCCAGTTGTTTACGATACAAAAAAAAAGAAGGGTATCATATTTTAATCTTTGAGAGCATCAAACTCATCTTGATCAAAGACACGCTCAGGTTTCCCCTTGGCACCACTGGACACTTATTATTTGGGAGACTAGAGTTCAACTGGGAGACGACAAGACAACAAACTCGCTTACAGCAGGAACAGAGACACGGGTGAACCTGACGAAGGTTACTGACACTGCACATTGCAATAAAACCTTATATTTGTATGGCAACCAATCAGCGTCCAGCACGCCAACGAGGAGAGGAACTTTTTTATATACATCCATATTTTTGAGTATTACACTACTGTCCCAGTCTTTTGTTGACCCTGTCCCAACTTGTTTGAATCATCTTGCTGGCATCAAATTAAGAATAAACACATATTCACAACATTCTGGTGCTTTCTGTTGTACTTGTTTCAGCGTCCCCGCTTTTTCTACTCAGCAGGGCAGAGAGGAGCAGGAATGTTGGCGATGTCGGCCCGATGATCGACAGAAACAAACACCGGTTCTCAGAATTCAATTTTGTCCAAGAGTAATGATTCCAGGAGACCCAAATATCTACTCTGTGTCAATAGCTTTCTTTACTTTGTTGAACTGGAGAATCGTTTATGCTTTACCGCAGGAATTTGTTTCAGAAATAGGAGAAGTATTTGTGGTAAATTGGACGAATTTTAATGGAAGCAGTGTTCTTTAACAGCCAAATGTTATTTATTTCTTCTTTTTACCTCTTCCCATTGCTTTTTCTGGTGCACACACACTCCTCCATATTTGTGTACAACTGTTGGGAATAATATGTCATATCTTTTTTTGTATTGTATATGCAGACACTGCATTAGTATGCTGGCACAAGGACACTTCCTGTTTATTTATCTCCTTTCATAACCCTTTCTTCCAGAACCTGCCCACATGCCTTAACTTTAGTAGAAGTTTTAAAAACATTATGTATCACACGGTTTCGTAATAGCATGTGCAGACTCTGCAGGCTCGTGGGGTTTGTGTATGTACACATGCATGCATATGTAAGTGTGCAAACTTGGATTGACCATTTCTGCTTTTTGCGGACCCTCTAACACATTACATGTCTAAGTATATATTTATTTCCTTTTTACGGAGATTGTGGAAGAGTTGAGAGAAACATTTCACATTGTGGTCACAGCAGTGATACCGTCCTTCAGCATGTTGTTGTAATTATGTAATGTAAATCCAGCGGTTATCGCAAATCTTCCCCAAATCAGAGTTCCGGCCAGAAGGAATCCACATAATTTTGGATTCATCGACATTGCGCTACCTGCTGTCAACAGGCAGTAAACCTTTTGTGACAAACATCGTTCCATTTAAATAAAATTATCATGTTGTGGACGACCTTTTGTCATATTAATCCCTAACTCTCTAGCACCTCAAAGTGGACAGAGGAAGTCACACTGAACCCCTTTGTGAAGTGTTCAAAACACATGAAAATTCAGCGGGGATGTGTGAGCCCTTCAACACTGCTTGCAGGTATGATTTGTATTAATAATTTGATTCCTCTAAGTAGCCACTAAAGTTGTCAGATATAGTAAAAGTAGCCAATGGTTCAATATTTACCTCTAAAATGTGGTGCACAAGTAGAATAAAATGGAATAACTCAAGAAAAGTCAATGTACCTCACTAAAACACATCATGTGTTTCAACTCTTAAGTTGATCACAAATATATATATATCAGATCAGCATTTCTGTGTCTTTTTAAAGGTTTATTATTCTGCTCTTAGCTCAGACACATCAGTGGTGTTTGAGAGTGGGGGGTTCCCGGTGGGTGAGCAGAGGAAGTTTGTTTTCCTGTGCGGTAAACTCTGCCCGTGTGTCCAATCTGCTGCTGTTACTGAGTATCTGGACTTCCTCTGTCTCTTCCGCTGCCTTCACTCGCTCTCTTTCTCCTCAGAGCTCAGCCCGACTCTTCATTCTTATCCATTCTTATCTCCCACCCACCACCATCACCCTTCTTCTCCGTATACCAGACGACGAGCCGCTGGGACCACTTCCAGTGTGGCCTTATTCAGATCAGTGAGAAACAGTGTGTGAACAGCCTCGTCTCCCATCGTGCCCGTTGAACAACAGCTACGAGTGCGCTGAGACCCCTGGGTTTGAAGTCTGTAACATCTGATCCATGGGAAACCCTCATGCACAATGACACTGGGGAACAATGTGGCCCCAGTTCTGTGTGTCCCAAGAGGGCCACTGTAGACTGCAGATCCTATAACCTGTCCTGGATACATCACTCCCCTGAGAGCGGACCACTCCCATCCGAAACGACCGGCCTGGTGGAGCTAGAGCTAGAGTTACACCCAGTCAGTGGTGCTGAGACTGGGGGTATGGCCGGTGTGTATTTGTGTGTAAAATGTCCATGTGTGTGTATTAGAGAGGGAAAGTTTGTGCGATTGTATTCCTATAGGCTGCTCATGACATCACTTACTGTACACGAACAAAAGCATTTGATGAGGTGATGAAACTGACTCATTTTCTTCCCTTTCCGCCTAAACGCGTCCCTCCAAATGTTTAAGGAATTCGAGTAGAGATGTCGACGGGGCAGCTTAAACAAATACTAGCTCATTTTCTTTATTGTTTCTTAAGATCATATTCTCCACTTCGATTCTCCTACAGTCAATCCTCTGCAGAACATGTGATTCTTTTAAAGGCCCATGGCCCCTATAGACAACAATGAATGAACTGATCTTCGCATGAGGATGGAAAAACAGAAACCCGTTTTGTTCCACATTCCGCCGTTAATCTGTTTAACAGAACTGAGACCAGACTAAGAAGAGTTGGAGGCCCTGCGGTCTCTTAAACTCACAGATCGTTACGTAAGAGCAGAGACGTTGTTTGATCCGCGGTGGGACGGGTGAGGGGAGAAGAGAGGATCTCTCCGTAACACTTGTGGGAAAATTATTTCATTTCAAGCACAACTGTTGTAGAAAATAGTGACCTGTGACACCACCAATTAAATAAGGGGATCAATGAATAGATAGATTGTGAGGATATTGCGAGATTTACTGCAGGTCGAAAGTTTGTAATCGCCTTCAACAAAGCTTGATTCAGTTCAGTCAGATGGCTGACAGGACAAGGTTTTAGAAAGGGCTTGCAAAAAAACAAAACAAAGCGCTGTACAGTGGTGAAACCAGCTGAGAGGACAGAGTGTGACGATAATATGAGGTAAAAGAAGCTGGAAGCTTTGCATCAAAATTTGTGCAGTTTTAAAAAAGCAACAGCTTCCTGTTTCAGTGTCAAGCGCACAATATTGGAATTTACAAACAAACAGAAATAGAAGGTCGGTTCAGAGTCAGCTCTATTAGATATTCACAGAATATCTGCTGAACAGATTATAGACAGGGTGATAAGCGTAACTCCCCGTCATGTTAACACTAGGGCTGTCAAACGATAAATTTTTTTAATCGCGATTGCATTTGCATTGCATTTTGTCCATAGTTAACTCGCAAATTAATCGCAATTTTTTGGGCACATTTTTTTCTGTTCTAAATGTACCTTAATGTATTTTTTTCATGTTCTTAATACTTTTAACAACATAAGAAAGGGCAAATATGCTTGCTTTATGAAAATGTTAATTCAACACTTCAAATCATGCAGGAAAATAAAAGGCTAAAAAAATATCCCCTCACCCTAAATGGGATCAAAACATGGTGATATCTGCTTTTGGCGAGGGGGGGGGCGGTGGGCTCTCTGCATCTGCCATGTGTTTGGCTTGCAAATGATATTTGAGACTCGACGTACTTCAATGGTAACTCATTTCATGTCGACAGTACGTGCAGATAACTTTTGTCCTGTCGACCGAACCATCTGGCAGTGTTTTGAAAGTGAATTTGCTGTTCATAAGTCCTTTCTCCATTTCCTTTCACTTTCGCTTTTCAGTCCACCGTGTTTTTCCCCGAACGCCAACCCTGCTTCTTCTTCTTCTGATTCCCTTTCTTATTCTTCTGCCGCCCTCTGGATCAAGACTACCGGTGCCACCGACGGCCGTAAATCAAACAATGCGCGTTTCTTTTTTGTTAATACCGAGCGTTAATCACGCGTAAAAAAAATACCGGCGTTAAGAGGATGTTGCGTTAACGCGTTATTAACGCGTTAATAACGCGTTAACTTTGACAGCCCTAGTTAACACTGAATGAAAGTTTTTATCATTTAGTTATAACTAAACAGAATTCAAGCTCCTTTTCCTCTCTTTTATTGAGCTAAGAGAGCGCATTGCCTCGATAACCTGTCGTAAAACACACTTCATTCAAACTTGATGTCAACTTAAAAAGACTCACCAACAGTCTTGGATTGTCTTCACCTCCAGTTTGGTCGAATTAAATCCTCAATTCACTGAGTCAGCCTTCAGTTCTACATGTTAACATGTCAACATGGTAACCTTCAGATGTTGGGGTAGATATATATTTTCTTACCTTTGTACCGAGTCAGACAAGCAATTTCCAGTCTTCCGACTAAGTTACGTAAGCTAGCTGCTCTCTGTAGGTTCAAATTCATAATAGCAACATGAGACTTGTCTCAATCTTCTCAATAAACTCAAAATAGCTTATTAGCATGTTTCCAAAGATGTCAAACTACTGATTCGAAGTGAGCAGAGAGAAATTCACCCTGTGATAAATGTGAGCAATTTCTCATAGTGTCACCAAATGAGCTAAATACATTATTGAGCACATGGGAGGACTTCAGCCTTGTATGGACAAGCAGCTTTTAGTCTACAGATGTAAGGTGAGTTCCCATGAATTGACTTTTGTCTTCACAATGTGATTAACACAAGCAAACACAATCCAAAGGAGAACATTTTCTCCCCAGGATCCACGGCCATGTGTCACATTCACCTGTTTGTCCGCCGTCATTGTGTGTTTTTTACGGCAGGATCCTCTCTGCAATTTACAAGTTCCACTCCGCAGCTGACCCCATCAGCCGATCCCTTGCTTTGCGCGCTGAAGACAAAGGAGGCTGTTGTCTGTTGTTGCTTGTTGGGATCGCTGTGTGACGGATGCCATGTGGGTCACTGCGGTGAGGGTGAAGAATTGTGGGGCTCTGATTTAAAGCGTTCCAGATGAGCTGAGGTTTAATGATGGGAAAGGCAGGGATTGGGCCTGTCAGTATTATTGGTGTCAGGACACATGAGCGATGTTCAGGGATTATTTTGCAATGTTTTTTTCTGGAAATGGTCTGGTTTTAATTGTAAAAAATGGGACATTTTGTATAAAAGATGAAAGGACTGAAGAAAGGAGCAATGGCCTGGAGCCTGTGCTGAAACATTTTCACATTATTTTAGACAAACACCAGCGTCCTCGGAACAAATCAGATTATGGATGGAGAAAGTTCTTGAACAAATGAGCCACTTTCATGCAATTTTGTTCGGAAATGTTGCCTTACGGAATCTTACGAAGAATTTTAAGAATGAAAAATCTTACTGACCTATTTATTAAAGATATAATAAGTGATGCTGATGGAGCTCTGATATCAGCTACTAAATCCATCCTTACTGCTCTTTGTTCCCGCCACCAAGGACCTGATGTCTGTTTGGGTGGTTGGTTGATTTGTCTGCAGGTTTACACAAAACGGCAGAATAGATTTCCATGAAACTTGGATGGAGGATGGCCCAGAAGAAACCCCTTTAAAGCTGCTGTAAGCATTGTCATCATTTTAGCTGACTGCAGTTAGCGAACCCCTCCTTCCTGCTACATCACCATAATTGCACAACTCTTTTCTCTTTTTTCGAGGCAGCTCTCTCCACCACTTTCTTTTCTGTTGATGCACTTTAGTCAGCTGCGTAAAAGATAATTTACGCAGCTGACTAATATTACATCAATCTTCTGACGTAAGCTATTAAGTACCTCAGGGCTCTGTTCTTGGCCTTCTCATTCTTTTTATATATTTCCCTTCTTGGACTAATTATACGCAATTTTGGATACATTTCCACTGTTATGCTGATGATACTCAGCTGTTCATGCCTGTAAAGGCAGTCATCATGCTCAATTTCTTAATTTTGAGGCCTGTTTATCTGCTGTAAAACATGTAATTTCCTGCACCTAAAATTGTGACGCTGGTCATCGGCCCTGCTTAATATAGACACCAGATTGATCAGATAACAGTAATTCTCAATAAGTTTGTGAATCCTCAAAGTTACAGTATGAAAAGTGTTCAAAACTAGAATATTTGACCATGTTGCACCAAAGTTTGCATCCCTGCATGGGCTCTGTGTCCGTGTCTGATCAGACTGAAAGTCCCTGGAGTCAAGAGAAGTCAGTAGACTTTTCAAAACGTGTCACTTTTCTCTTGAATAATTTCCCAGCCCCTCTGTTGAGGCCCTCAAACTAATCTTTTTGCCTTAACTTGTATTTAGAACTTATCCTTCAATACCTCAGGCCTGGTATTATCTTTTCAGCAGCTTGGCCTCAGTCTAAATTAATCGTTTAACTTTAGTACTTATGGTCCTTGTTTGTCCTGCCGACAAGAAATAAACATACTGCCAACTGATAGCCGCTGATTTTCTCCTCCAGCCTGCTGTTGTTTTTGGTGTCTTTCCCACAGGCTGCAGAGATTTGTGCGTCTCCCTCTCTCTCCTGTTCACTCTCTTCTTCCTCTCCATTCACCCTCTGTGCTGGATTATCAGCCTCCTCGGATCTCTTTCTCTCCGGGACCTGCACTGTACCTCCCTTCCCCTCCCTTTACCTCCCCTCCTCTCTCCCTACGATTCATATTATTTTAAGGAGTGCATGTGTTTTTTGTTTGAAAAAAAACCTTTCCTGGTGGAGGCATACTCCAAAATGGTGACGTGTGTTCACCCCAGATCATTTGTGATGCCCCTTGCACCTGTCCTGAGTGATTTTCTGTAGCTTTCGCTGCACTGGGCAGTGGGTGGACACTGGACAGGGCGGACATTGTGGGCTGTGTACCTATAGAGGGTGTTTGTAGCACTATGTTGTCATGTTGACATGATCATGCCCTGTTCCTTTTTTCAGGACGTTGATGATGAGGAAGTTTCATACAATGATGTGCCAGTGGGGATCCTCTGCCATGAACAGGAAAACATCACTCCACACACGCAGTCCCTTCACCACAATGCATCCTCAGTGGGAATCATCTTGGAGGGAAACATTGTGATGGATGTTGAGAGCCTGCCCCAGGCCATGCACATTGTCTTTGAACTTACCTATGCACTGCATCTCAACTACCCAAAGTACATGAAGAACACTTAAGATTTTTTTCAACAGGTACTTCTGAACTAAGTTAAAGGGAAATTCCGGTGTAAGTTTAATCCATGGTCTAACACACCGTGAAACTGTGTTAGACTCCCTCTCGAGAGATCAAGTTAGCAGACCGCTAATTTACGGAGTTTTATCAACCTCAGAAACGACCGCACGACAACAATACACTGCAGTAAATGGATCCAAATATAAACCGCCACCAAAAAGCCACAAATAATGCTCAGAACAGCACCAAACTTCAGCAACAGTACAAATAGAGTCTCAGCACATAGTCCGGGGCATCTAACCTCCGCTAGCTTAGCTGGATTTCTACTGAATAACTGACTAAATTTACCACTCTTCTGCAGCAGCTTCCTGTTGACGGGAAGTCCAGACGAGTCGATCACCGAGTGCAGTAGAGTTCACGGCTCATGGATGAAAATGTATGATTATGACTCCATGGAAAAGCAATCAAAGTTCATATGTGTCTTACCTGTCAGTTTATAACAGTTATTATCGAGAGCGGATAGGGAAAAGAACGGAATTGAGCATTTCTAACTGCACTCGGTAATCGTCGCGTCGGGACTTATTTGTAAATGTTAAGATGCCAGTGTTCAGCAGGGCGGAGTTTTATCTTGCCAGTTTGTCAACCAAATTTGAAGAGGCGCAGTACAATATTGTAATGATTGGAGGTAAAGAAGAAGAGATATTTTTTCTTTTCATGCCATCACTGAGGAATCTACACACTAGAAGCCTATTAGGCCATGGCTTTGTTTCTTTTGTTGCTGAAAAAAGATATGTTCAATAAAAAAATTGGATCCATGTAATGTTGCAGTTGTATGTATGTATTTTACACAGCTCTACAGATTGAAAGACATATTTTGAGTTTCAGGAACTAAAAAAGTTAAGTTCGGTCAGTTAGAATATACAATTTAGCTGAATTGGTAATGGAGTAACGCTTACTTAACAAGAGTTAAATAAATGGGTGGGGAATGATTGTTTTAACTAAGTATCTTCAGTTAGTGTAACTCGGTTATTAGTACATTCAACTTAAATGTTCTATTCCATTCCATTATGGGCTCAAGTGCTTTGAACGTAGTCCACTTCATTTATTCAACTAATGCTTCATTACTTAAAAATTTCAAGGCAACGAGTCACCTTGATTTTTTAAAAGTAGATTCTACTTATCCGGGTTTACATTGTGCCAGTCAGGAACAATATGGGGAATTGTTTCTTGTCTGTGGACACTTACACATGTGTCCTTTAGCTGGGGAATGAAAAAAGTAATGGATGGCCTGTCAAGCAAAACATTTTCATAATTGGTCCATAATTTGACTTTTATGGAGTCACAAGACAAGTTAACGCATGAAGTCACTGTTGTCTAATAAGGAGGTTAAGTTTCAGTAAGTGGTAATAGTATCTTCAGTATCAGTATCTTACATTCTCTTTGCTAAGGATGTCATCATATATCAAACACAAGAGTCTTTTCATCAGTAAATAATGTTACAACAGCACCGATGTCACGGGATTTGCAGCCACTGACAATGAAAGCCAGTCGGCGCACTAATGAGCCGGTCTAAACGTTTATCTGCAGTGTTGAAAGTAGCTGTTCAATGTTTCTGAGACCCAGGGGGGGACACTGGAGGAAGATCATAATACAGCAGATATTCTCTCTCTCTCTCTCTCTCTCTCCCTGCAATTCAGGCAGTAGTTGCCTGTGTGTTCAAAGCTAATTATGGTTATCCCTGCAGCTCAGAGGGCCAATGCTTTCATGCAATGATTATGAATGATTATTACAGCCTAAAGGTAACAGCTTCTAGTATTGTTCACAGTTTCTAGGACTAGCTGCTTCCTTTGAACTAGCGTCCGGCCTGTTCGTCAGACGTCCAGCCCCACAGCTTGAAGTCTTACATCCTGTATCTCCTTTTGGCTTTTAACGGACCTGTTTCTGTCATTCATTCGGTTGCTCCCACCAAGACCCAAGCAGATCATGAGTTGTCTGCCTGCACTCCAAGCACAGGTGGTGTCCAGGTTACAGGAGCTACAGGAGCAACAAAGCACCGACCACCAGACTTTGGAGCGGTTTCTTTCCCTCGGCTATATGCAAAATTAACTCCGATGAACCTTGAGCAGCCCCTCACTTGCACGATGATGAAGGTCTTTCTTTCAATCAGGAGTGGGGCTGCTACGTTTTTGTATCCTGTCAGATGAGAATAACGTCCTTCTATTTTATATCACTGCTGAGTAGAAATTACTGAAGCCAAACGCGAGAGGTCCGCTGTGTTGAAATGGTCTGCAGCGTTTATTTCAGCAATTTCAAATTCTTGGTGAGAAGAAAGAAATGATTTACTGCCTTTCTGAGTGGACTTAAAATCTGTTGGCAGGTCTACTCTGCAAATGTCTCTTCCTTCTAGTAGTAAACATGCCAGAGTCTGAGGTTATATAATTTCACTGAGGTCATATGAAGTATGAGGTACAGTGTGTATGTGTGTGTCTGTGTATGTGTGCAAACCGAAACATTTCACAACATCTCTGCCAAACATGGATTCCCTCGGTGTGAGTCAGAAAGGATGCCTTCAGCTCTGCCTCCCTCACTCACACTTTTTTCAAGAAAACACACTCACCCACTTTGACACACACACATCCGTAACACACCCTCACTGTGAATTTCTGAATCTTGCGTTTGGATCGTCCACCACGGGGCTGCTTTTGTCTCTGCCCGGCGTGTCTCCTGTGCAGAAAGCCTTGTGCAGATTTCACGACACACATGTAGCACAGCGGTCGGGCCAGAAAAAACCTCCAGACTGTTTGCGAGGGTTATTTCTTTCATTAGCCCAAAGTCGCAGGGCACCAGCTGCACCGCTGGCACTTGGTAAATATTTACCTGCTCTGTTTAGCTCCACAAACTAAAGACTCACCCGTTCTTTCCCTGATAGTAAGACGGGCCAAGTGGACATTGTATGTTCTGAATATCCAACGCAAAATAAGGCAGACTGAGGCTGATTGATGAGTGTGTCTGTTGGAGCTGTGCCAGTATAAATGTGTGAAAGTCTAATCCACTTCCATGTATTTTTTTTTTTTATTTTCTTGTTGACTCACTCTCAGCAGGAATCTCCAATTAGACTGAACTCATCAAGCGTGAAAAACCGCTTGAAAGGAGGGCTGCGAGGGACAGAAGGAGACAAGAAGGTTCTTTCTCTCTTTCCTGCTTCGAGAGCTCATTATTCCTCAAGCTCCCCTCTGTCTGAAATGCACCACCACCCCCCTCCTCTAAATTACTTCACTTTTTTAGTTCCCGCTTCACCTCCCCACAAGCCCACACTGTGTGACTGACTAACCCTGGGTTTTTCTTCTACTATAGCGCCGCCTCCATTCTCTCACTGGCTCTTTTATTCTCTCATCCCGGCCACCGCAACTCCCTCCTTTCCTTTTCTCCTCCCCTCTCCTCTCTCCTCTCCTCTTTCTCCTCACTGCTGGTTGCTCGCACTGACCAGCTCGCAGCCAAAGAGCTCCTCTTGTCCCTTCTCACCACTGATCGGGCTTTAAAAACCAGAACTTCACCCCCTGAAAAAAAAACTGGAAAAACATTACTCCACAGGAAGTTATTGCTCGAGTCTAAAGGTACAGAAACAACTTCTATCTTTAGTATTTTACCTTTTCAAATGTCTGCAGCTGTGTCTACATGTGTCTGAATGCGTGTGAGGGTGAGATCTGTGAATCAGTATCTGTACACGTGTGTTTTAGTTACTCGAGTGTACGCAAGAGGAAGTCTGCATGCCTCCAGAGTTCAGGTTTCAACACATGTGCTCTTTATTCACGGTGCAGCATTTCACTGACAGAAGAGTTGAAAGTTCAGTTTTACAATGCATTTTTGGGGAGTTGCATGACAGTCATGACTGTAGAAGTTTTTTTTTTTACGTTCGAGGGTCAACATCTGTCAGAGGTTACAATAAGATCAATCAACAATCTGTTCCCCTGTGTGTTTGCCATTGTTCTGCAATGGTAAAGACAGAGTCTACCTTTCAGAATGACTGTTTTTTGTTGTGCACAAATTGCTAATTTTTAACTCTTAATATGTTTTTCCCTCCCAGGACCAAGTAACCAAAGCAGAAAGTGTGAGAGAGATCAAGAGGAGCAACAGGTAACAAGTGAATCAGCAACACCTTTATGGTGTTTCCGTCACAGCTGAGAGGAGTTTGAGTTCCTTCGCCCTTAATAACAGTTCTGCAAACAACAGCCATGACTCAGAGCAACGGGGAGAACCCGCAGAGGACCCGGAGCGGCCTCAACCAGATCCGGGCCAGGATCCAGTCCCGGTCGCTGCTGGCCATGAAGAGAGTGGAGAACATCTCGAAGGATGACGTTAAAGGATTCTTCATAAGAAACGCCTTTGTGCTCCTCACCGTCGCTGCTGTCATTATTGGTAAGAGGGAAAACATACTTTTTTTTCACTTGATCTAAACTCGGGCTTATTGGACGAGGCTTTGTTTGTTCCTCTCCTCTCCATCTATCACCACCACCCCCCCACCTCTCTCTATTCAATCTTGTAAAGAAGAGGGCACCAGATTTTCTGCGTCACCCCAACAATCGGATCGATATGGTGTGACTAACACCCCTGTAGCGTGTCGGAAGAAGGAAGAGAATTGATACAAACGCACCGGATGAGAGAACAGAGGGAACTCAGATGAACTCTGCAGACTGACCCTGCAGCTGACCCCTGACTTGTTGCCATTAACCTTTGATTCTTGCTCAGTGGGAAGTAAGCCAGGCCCACCCACCTCCTGCACATCTGCAGCCCTGCTAGAATTACACCGTGCCATGACAAACACACTTGATTGATTGTTAAATTCAGGGTATTCTTCGGGGTCAGCCACCTGGGTCTGTTGGACAATTGGCGCAGAGAGAAAAAAAGAACTCCTCCACACAATTTTACCAGTGAATAATGTTTGAAATAAACATAATTGCACAATCGTAGGTATTCTGAAGAAGCCAGACTGCACCTATTCACAAATATTTGTCACTGAATCAAAACAGCATTCCCAGTAATGATCATGTGCTCACATGAAGTAAACCTTTAACACTTCTAATGAATCACTCAGACAAAGGCATGATTCCAGTGTATTTATCTGTGAAAACAGAGGTAAACACCACTAATCTTCTAATCTGAATAGGATGAGTAAGAGGAGTGTGATAAAAAGAGGAAGTCAACCTGTTTTTACCTTTCAACTAATTTGACTCACAAGTATCAAATCTGGGACCAAAATGTTAAACTCCCCAATAAAGTTTTGACTTTTCTTTCATCCACATCTGATCTGCCCTGCAGGGATCATTCTGGGCTTCGCCCTGAGGCCGTACAAGATGTCGTACCGTGAAGTGAAGTTCTTCTCTTTTCCCGGAGAACTGCTGATGAGAATGCTGCAGATGCTCGTGCTGCCCCTGCTGGTTTCCAGTCTCATCACAGGTACGAACGCCCCTCCATTTTTTTCCGGCACGTCATCAGGACACCAGAGGCTGCGGATGCATCTCCCACGAAAAACTGTGCAGAATTTTAATCATTTAATTAGTTACTCTTTATTCTCTGCAGTCACACAGCAAGAATTCGCCAACGTTTTTTTCAATATTTTCATTCACTGATAAAAATACATATATATATCTTTCTCATATTTCCAAATCTTATCAAAATGTTTTACGGATTGCATCAGTAAAGTTAACAAACACATGTGACAACATCTCACGCGCCCCAGGCTTTCACACAGCACTCCCT
This sequence comes from Sparus aurata, assembly GCF_900880675.1. Classification (NCBI taxonomy): domain Eukaryota; kingdom Metazoa; phylum Chordata; class Actinopteri; order Spariformes; family Sparidae; genus Sparus; species Sparus aurata. The sequence continues at coordinate 30,018,547 of NC_044191.1, forward strand.
TACGGTTGCAATCATAACGGTAAGCTATCATCGGCTATTTTAAGATCAATGAGCCTCTGAAATCTAAAATAAGCACGCAGACAGTCAGAGTTCAAGCTTGCGTGACACTGGTTTTGTTCAAATTTTACATCATCACACTCAGCACTCTGCTGTATCTCCTAATATCACAAAAAAAACCTAACATTATCTCTTAAGCGCACATTGGCAGCGCGTCTGGCTCCGCAGCTGTCCTCACATCAAGTTAAGACAGTGGAGACAAAAACACTGCGCTCCACTTTCTACATTGATATTGTATCTCCACCGGCCTGAAGTGGAGACACAGCACTGTATGGAAAGAGTCCCAGGCTTCGGCGACGTGTTTGGCAGACAGCATGTGTATTCTGTGTAAAAAGGTCGTATCAGTGTCGATGCTGTTTGTTGGTCTGCGGCTCGGCTCATCAACGTGAACCTCATGAGTGGCAGGGCGAGCCATGTGTTTGTTCAGCCGACGCTGTTTGTTGGTTTAGGGCCCAGTGGTGGACGGGGCTGCGATGACCTCATCAGCGACAGAGGGAGAGACGGACAAGAGAGGTACGTTTGTGAGCCCACAGTGCTGGTCTCAATCACACGCTTGTCCCCATGTCGCAACGGGTCTTGATCCTGATGCAACATGAGCAGGCCAGTCCCAGCGTCACTGTGCTTTAATCGAGTAAGCAATCCAGAGTTTGCCGACTGGATTTGTTTTGTAGTTTCAGGACTTCTTGTACCAGCTGCGGCTCACATGGAATTGGGGGTTTTTTTGTTTGTTTTTTTCAGAAAAAAACACAAACACACGACACAGAGGTTTCTCTCTTCTTAACCAAGTGAGGTCATTCATCACTGCTGATAATGGTTCATAAACCGAGTCCGACACGCGGGGATGTTTTCTCCCGAACGCCTACAGGTCTGTTTACTGAGCGGGGCCTTTTTTCTTGTTGTGGAAGTGAAAGAATAGACAGAACATGCGAGTTTCCAACAACACCGGTCAGCAGCACTGATTGACGAAAAGCAGGCGGGACGTGCCGAGACCAAATGTGCCGTCTCTGAGCGGTGATTGACAGCACCAGAAGCCAGTGTCCTGGAGGGATGACTGAGACACGTTGTCCGATAATAACCTGCTTTGTCCTGCAGCGGGGCGTAACATCAGCATCCTCTGACATCATGTCACATGACCGCAGCCACTACATGTGAAAGCCGACACAGAGTGCTGTTCTTTCACACGGCTCCCGTCTCTTCTGAGCGTGTTTGTAGCCCAGATATAAGGTTATCTGCTATAAAGTCATTACCATAGACGTTAACAATAACACCCTATACATTGCTGCTGCCACTTGTTTGTTTTTTACCATTTTCGTCATCATGGATTAGTAATTAGGTTTTGCAGCTTAATTTAGAAACAAAAATAACATTATGTATATTCAAAGCTGCTGTGAGTTATATTTTTTAATTGAATTAATATTTAAATATCATATTTGGTCAGTAAGCCATGTCTCTCCTCCCCACTGTTCATGCAATAATACAAAAAAATACATGTTCTGGTATCCCTGCCCACTTTATCCAATCAGGACAGAGAACTCATTAAAGAGGCGGTTCTGTCTTCTCGTGAATATGCAGAAAGCAGGATTCTTCTCTTCGATCGCTGCATGTTTTTCTGGCATTAGCTAGGCAGCTAACTTAACAATACGTTAAGAGAGAGCTGATTACGAGTTAGCTTAAAGGACGACAGCGTGATTTTTTTTGTAAAACAGCACCGGTCTGAAAAAACTTTAACTGCATGAGTCATTGAGGCAACGTTATACAATCAAGAATAACCCCAAAAGCAGCACACACACAGCAAATTCAACCAAACGCAATGTAGCCTACCAAACGTACTTCATGTCTAACAAGACAACATAACAAAACATTTAAAAAACACAACTTGCAGATTTCAATTCTGAAATGCAGATAAGACTAAATTTGATAACTGTCAGGTCGTTGGCCAGAGCTGTGATTTGTTTTCAGATTAAATCAGGTTTTCTCGAAGTACCGCTGGCTCCTCTTTACTGTGAAACCTGCGTTCACTGAGTGTCAGTAGTGACAAAATGTCACACCCGTCATTGTTCTCTCAATTGCAAAGTTGGGTGGACTTCCTTATTGACAAGAAAGGATGTGCTGTTAATCTCAAGATCTTCATCCGTCGTCATCAGGCTTTACTCTTATTATTCTTATTTCATCTTTCCTTTTTTCCTTCTCTTATTGCAACACTGAAAACAGAGATTCCAGAGTTTTTATGGAGCTTCCATCAGCAGAGGTCACAGTCATAACTGTGGCTGCACACACACACGCACACACACACACACACACACACACACACACACACACACCGCCAAGCTACAATTCCCTCCCCTTGAGGAATTATGACTGTCAAACAATAAAACAGGAGAAATAATAGATTTACAGATGGATTAATAGCTTTGCTTTATTGACATGGAGAAAATAGCAACATGGCAATATGCTGAACATCTGCAGCACAGCTGTAGTTGATGAAAATTTTGACTTCAGTTTTTCAGATTTCCGCTGAAACTCAGGCCTCAGTTAAAAAGTAACACAAGTGTCCGCAGGTTAGTTTAGAGGACGTCACCTCCTCCTGATCTGGAAGTGTGTTTTAACAGACGTGAGCCGTGTTTCTATCCCAACAGCATCGACCTTCTCATGGGAAACAATGTCCTGCAGCCTGACTGTAATCGCTCCAGGCTCTATTCTATATCTGTAGAGCAGTGACTGCTTTACAAACATAACATGGAGCGTGACTTTGAGATATTTTATGTTAAAAGGATAAAAAAAACAAACATCAGCGCTCCCGTGGCCCCTGTGTAAACAGAACGTCACGCTGCAGACGATGAATTGTGCCTTTATGTGAAATGGGCTGTCCCAGTTGGAAGGGATTTGCCCCTGAATATAGTGCATGTCTAAAAGTGAGGCTGAATTAGGAATCAGAAAGTCTGAGCAGAAGTCTTGAGAGTCCATGGAAGCTAGGAAAGCTAAACTAGAAAAACCAAGGATCAGGGATACTGAGAAAAATGGCTTATGTGTTTCACTGAGTGATCTTCATCCATGACCGCATTTCTTTCTCCAAACACACTTCAAACTAACCAGTCAACATGTGTTTGCTGCAAAACCCACATCGTCTTCAGGCATTTCATTAAGAACCGAGGGTCCACCACAAGAGTACGTGTGGAGCCGAGAAGGGGCTGGACAGGGGAGAGGGGATGTGGGCAGTGAAAAGAGGAAAAGGAGGATGATTACAGCTGAGTTCGCTGGAAGGGGAGCTTAGATGTGGAAGGGGTAGGGAATGAAGGGGCAGACCAGGACAAGAAGCAAAGACAGGAGAAAGAAATGTTAAAGAGGATACAGGCTGACAGTAGAGGACTGAACAGACTTTTTGTGGGTTTCTTAAACTGGCAGTGGACAAGTTTTCTGCTTCAGCGTGTCACCATGAAGTAACTGTTGACTGCAAAATGTGATGGATATAAACCTCGCCATCACTATCTAGTTTGTCTGCCACCGGGCACGCGGTCACCGGGGGGAAAAGGAAGGTTAAATGGCAATCCATTTCTATCATAGAGCAAATTATTGATTAAACTCACATTTTACCTGGTGGTGTTGTCATCCGCAACTCTGAGAAAAACAGAAATGATCCAGTTGTCTTTGCAAACAGTGGCGCCAACAACAATACGACAGGAAATGCGAGGCGGCGGGGGGGGGAAAGGTTATCTGTTGCCAACTCATTGATTAAAAATTCCCCTGACATTTGTTAAAGAATAAAGGCAGCTGGTAGTTAAACGTAAAGTAAACTGATGTGTTGACCGTACAATACTATATAATAGGTGTTTGCTTTTGGCCTGGCAAATTTAACCGTATATAAAATCAAGTAATTTGAGGAGTAACTCTCCCTTTATGTATCACTGTCTGCTCCATGTGTTAGACAGCACGGGCACAATCTGAATACAAGTGTGTCTTAAACAAAAAAAACTTTATTTTTTGCTGATTTGTAACTTGTATATGTGCCTGCCTGTTGCTATTTTCACTTCTGATGTTTCTTGATTGCTCCCAAGGGCCCGAGGTGAGATGTTAAAGTCACATCTTTGGTGTAACCGGCACTCCCTGATCCAAAGATAGTCAGGGTGGTTTCTATAGGACAAAGAAAAGCAACAAATCACACACATTTGTCCAGAATGAAACTGAAGTATTAAAACCAATGAATTTTCTGTAGGATCCATTGAGCGCGACATGTGGAGATATTTTCTTATTAAGTCTCGCTACAGCTGCGTACTCAACCTTTGGCAAAGCGTCAGTGGATGTTAATTGCCCTCTGGACGGACCTCTTGCCGTTGTCCTGCGCTTCAACTCTGCCCCCCTGAAGCAGGCCTACTTTTGTGTTTGATGAACATTCCCCATATGAGAAGGAAAGTCATTCTCCCTGCTCTCCTTCAATCTTTGTCCTTTCATTCCTTTGAAAGGATGGAATTGGTGAGGCTGCGTCCAGTGTTGCCCGGACAACAGGCCGGGGATCATTGTGTGCGTGCGGGGCTGACTAAGTCAACAAGTTTTCCCAGGGCTGTCAGAAAAAAGGAATAGGAGGAGGGGTGGAGGTAAAAGGGGGAGGTAATGAAATGGGATTGCGGCAATAAGATCAGTGAGCAAGAAAGGGGGAGGCGAGGAGGGGAGAGGAGGAAGGGCAGGGGAGGGGTACCGAGGGGCACCCTGAAACAAGAGGCGGTGATGAAGAGAGAAGGTGAAGAATGTGGGGAGAAGAGAACGAGGGAGGATGAGGATCAAAAAGATTTGGATAAAAGCCGAGTCGAGGCATGTTGGGACAAGAGGGGCCGAGAGCGCCGGGGCAGGGGCAGTCTGTAAACACACGCACACACACACACGCACGTTAGTACACCAAAGTGTCACAAAGTGCAACACATAGATCTCCCGTCGCACAAAGCCGGCTCTGCCTTGTGCAGCTCTGAATGAAGATAAAAGCCGTAATAGGACCTGACACTTTGAAAATACACCGCTGCTGTCATGCCCATCGAGGCAGCTTGTCCCTAATGCCTACATTTCTTTTTGCCACCATTATCCCTACAAAGGGTGTTTATAGAGAGTGTGGACGGCGGCCTAGCCCCCAGGCTCCTGCAGGTCCCCCCCCCCCCCCCCCCCCGTCAGTGCTTTATTATTAATTCCTAAACCTATTACTCATTTAGCAGGTTTAGCAGACGGCAGGAAGCGAAGTATCTCTTCGCATCTTGATCATTATCTGTTTGTTCTCGGCCTCTTTCTGTGCACTGGCCTTCGCTCGATTTGCCTCACACATGCGGCCGTCGTCTCAGAATACAGTTACAGATTTGGTGTTGATTTTTTTCAGGTCAAGCTGTTAATCTGTAACTGACATGTCTGTGTGTTCACAACAAACTAACGTCACAACTGGGAGCGTACAGCCGTGTTGTGTGACCAAATAATAGAATGGCGCCAAACCTTTTGGGCCCCACAGCTATACATATCTGTATATGAATATACAACATGTAAACAGATTTCACACGGCAGATCCACCCCTGGGTGCTGCTCGGTAGGTGTTGTTTTTCCACTAGGAAAGGTCGGCGTCAGATTGTGTTTCTTGCCGCTCTTTGTTGTCACAGTGATAGTTCATCAGATAATCCAGATGGGTGTATTTCGCCGATAATTACGGCACATTTTCCCAGGCTAACTGAGGACAAAAGTTATTGGCTAGCACTGATCTGTGCAAAATCTGAAGGTCAGGGAGCTGCGTGACTGAAGACGATTCATTCCATATACAGAAACAACACGTTTTATTAAAATAAAACCTTACCAAGTTGCTTAGTAGTCAACTCCCACATTATGCCTAACAACTTCATACAGACCTGGGACTGTATTTACAGGGGCGCTTAATCACACAAAATGCCATATTTTTATTTGATTTCTACATGATGTTGCTTTAATGCACATGATATGTCCCTTTCAGGTATGGCCGCTCTGGACAGCCGCGCTTCCGGTAAAATGGGAATGAGGGCAGTGGTCTACTACACCACCACTACCGTCATCGCTGTCATCATAGGCATTGTCATGGTGCTCATCATTCACCCTGGAAAAGGATCCAAGGAAGAATTCACCAAGCAGCAGAAGATAGAGCAGGTCAGCCCCGCTGATGCCTTCCTGGACCTCATCAGGTACCTACGCACACCCTGATCAACTGCTTGATCCAGCTGCTACCACTACTTTCCCTCATATGAGCTACTGAAGTTGACCCTGAGCGTGACCTGAGGAGCCTTTGTGAAACTCGACCTACAAAGTGAACAGAGAAAGAGGCATACTTTGCTGTTATCTTAAGAGCAGATGTTGAAATGGGGACTTATATAAAGGATATAAGAAAAATCCTCAGATTCCCCTCTTTTGATTGTGAGGTTTAGTTGTGAACAAAAGCTCATCTTTCCCACAAAAAACATTGCTCCTGAAACGCCTCGTCAGTAGTCCCGCCTTTAATTCTGTGACTTTGTGACATCACACTGCGTCAAAATTTCACACATTTGCGCAATTTATTTCTAGTGGCTAGTTTGGCACGAAAACATTTATTTAGCACAGCTGCTTTGTTGTTGTTAGCGGTGCTTGGTCAGGCATGTGTGAGCTGACCAATCAGAGGAGACTGGTTATTCTGGAGGCGGGCCTTAAAGAGACAGGAGCTACAAACAGAGCGTTTCAGACGGAGGGAATTACATACTATGTCTCCTCTAAGAGAGAATGTTTTAATAGAGACTAATATAATTAACATCTGGAAATTCAATTACGGATCCCTCCCGTTTTGATCACCCATGTTCATAGTGTAAAATCATCTCACCATGCAGTGAATTGTATAGTTTATGAAACCAACGGAACGTGCTACTCAAATCAATTAATCTAAAAGAAATGACAACAAACATCTACTCATTGGAGATTTTAGCATGTTGTTTCAGTTATCAGCAAAAGAAAACTGTTCAGATTATTAATTATACATTTGCTAATTAAAATCTCTTTTGTCGTTTTTTCTAGAAACATGTTTCCTCCGAACCTTATAGAGGCTTGTACCAAACAGGTAACTCTCAGTCCCATCACATCCTCTTGTGCAGTTTCATGAAATGTTTTGTTCCTTAATTGTCTCACTTCAACATATCCTCATCAGTACCGAGGCATGTTTAAATGTTCAAAGCCCAAAGTACAGGGTTTCTATTCTTTGTCGCGGGTATTGACATTGTCATCCCTGTGGACTAGAGATGAGAGATCTCTGTTCACTAGGTTTCTATTTTTTCTGTCTGCGGGGTATTGACATTGTCATCCCTGTGGAACTAGAGATGAGGAGATCTCTGTTACATGGAGATATACTTCGAAAAAAGAAAGGTAAAGCACACTGTATGAGGTGGCTGATTGCTGGATATAGAATAGAAGTAGAGAGAAGTGCTGCGTACTCTTTGAAATCAGATTATGTTTCAGCCTTCTTCAAGATCAGCAATAGAAGGATCCTGAAGAAGGACAAGAGACCGAAACGTCATCAGATATTAAGAAGGAGAATGCATTGGAGGCAGAGTTTTTTCCCCTATTTTTCTACTTTCCACACTTGGAAATAAAATCATACTAAAATTTAATCTTAAATTTTTTTTGACAATCCGTCTAAAATTGATCTACGGAAGAGTGGTTAGGGCCACGTGAATTTTTTTTTAGTTCTGACTTTAAGTCAGAATTCTGAGAAAAAAGTCAGAATTCTTAAGATTAAAGTCAGAATTCTGAGAAAAAAAGTCAGAACTTTGTTGATTAACGGACCAGAATTCTTGACTTTTTCTCAGAATTCTGACGATTTAAAGTCAGAATTCTGAACTTTTTTCTCAGAATTCTGAGAAACAAGTCAGAATTCTGACTTTAATCTCTGAGGAAAAAACGTCCAGCCTTCTGAGATTAAAGTCAGAATTCTGAGATTAAGTCAGAATTCTGAACTTTATCTCAGAATTCTGACTTTAAAGTCAGAACTAAAAAAAAAATTTCACATGTGGCCCTCCTAATCCTCTTCCGTAAGATCAGATGTAATTCTATCAAGTATTTACCATCAGCCTCTGCTTTTAGATCCAACTTAAATATTGCAGAGAGGGTTTTACAGTAATCATTACAAACAAGTATAGGACTTTTTTCATGGGCAATGATCCGATCATTCTTAACTTGGCACGGCCCAGTTGTGAACCCAGGCCCCTCTCTCAGTGCCACTTTCACTTCCTCATTCCAAGATATTGTAGACAGACAGACAGACATAGTGGTGGGATTGTACAACTCTGTGTACCCGATGGTTCTACAGGAACTTGCGAGCACAAACAAACTGCAAACTGAAATGCATAGTGTACATTTTGTTGCAAAGAATAGAAATGTGCCATGTTATTCTTGAAGAAGTATTTGTAAAACATTACCTCCCCCAGGGATCAATCACTATTTAACCTGTCCTCTTTACTTTTTCAAAACCCAGTTCAAGACGCAGTATGCCAAGAGAGTAGTCCAAGTGACGATGACGGTGAATGACTCGATATTCACGCTGAATGATAGCCGGGTGTTAACTCGGGAGGAGATGATCCCAGTGCCGGGGTCGGTGAATGGAGTCAATGCTCTTGGCCTGGTGGTGTTCTCCATATGCTTTGGTCTGATCATCGGGAGCATGAGGGAACAGGGACAACCCCTGAAGGACTTCTTCGACTGCCTCAATGAGGCCATCATGAGGCTGGTCGCCATCATCATGTGGTAAGTAGCAGACCGTACGGACTGATTGAATGACATGATGGATCTTTCAATTACAAGTTCACAACAACACTCAATCAATCCTCAGGTATGCCCCGATTGGTATCCTGTTCCTGATTGCTGGTAAGATCGTGGAGATGGACGACATCACATCCATGGGCGGCCAGCTGGGAATGTACACGATTACAGTGATTTGTGGGCTGCTCATTCACGCCATCATCGTCCTGCCAACACTGTACTTCCTCGTCACGAGGAAGAACCCCTTCGTTTTCATAGGGGGGATTTTGCAGGCACTCATCACCGCCCTGGGAACATCCTCCAGGTAAGTGATTGGGTTCAAAATCTCACAGACTGACAAGAAGAGTCAAGATTATCACCATCCTCTCATGTGCAACACTCGCTTTAATGCTTGAGATAAAACAATGATAAATAAAGAAAATAAAATACAATGAAAAACAGTGCAGAAAGATGAAGGACTAAAACAACTGAACTGTTTTTTTTTTCAACCCCTCTTTCCACCATAACCCTACCTCTCTGTCCTCAGTTCGGCCACATTGCCCATCACTTTTAAATGCCTGGAGGAAAACAACAAGGTGGACAAACGCGTGACCCGCTTCGTGCTTCCAGTTGGTGCCACCATAAACATGGACGGCACAGCTCTGTATGAAGCCCTCGCCGCCATCTTCATCGCTCAAGTCAACGATTATGACCTCAACTTTGGACAGATTCTCACCATCAGGTACGTGACGTACTGTACATTATACTTGTTTTGTTCGAGTTAAAGGGTTTTATGAACGACATTCACCTCCAGTAGATGAGATCTGGAGCACTACAGTTTTATTGCTCTCTTCAAGCAGACAAACCAAACTCCATTGACAAAAACAGCAATTTCACCTGACAGATAATCATAAAATGCAATTGATGCAAACTTGACAGAAACAATATAAAACTCACCAAAACCATCTTGGTTTGCGTTTCTACTTTTCTAACAATCACCAGCTCTGGTTTAGTTGAAATAAATCCTTAGTTCACAAAGTTATATGTGAATATATTCTGACTCTATACATTCTTTCATTTCACAATTATAACATATTCTGTTTTGTAAGTAGCTGTTTATTCAATCTGCCAAATCACCTATAGTAAACTTGATGAAATTATTAGCTTGCTTGCTATCCTGCTAATGCTAAATATCCAAAACATCGAGTACAGTATGCTAGGCCATATATAAAACCCTTAAATGGATCCAAAAGTATTTCATTCAGTAAATCAAGCCTTCTCTGAGAGTTCAATCTATTTTGGATGTACACGAGAATATTTCTGTTACATTATGGCAAGAAATACCACTACCACTTAACCCAAGTGATGGACGTCCAAGCCTCGAAACCACAGGTGACAGCTTAAATGACTTTCTAACCACCAGTCTCACTGTCTGACAGGAGACAGAGGCGGGATAATATTTCAGGCGGGGGAATGTATTTAATTCACCCTCCTCATGGTCGTTACCAAGGAATGGTCGAGAGGTCAACACGGTGTGTGTCACAATGAACGATTCCCAGACAATTAAAACATTTCTCTCCATTTTTCTTCTTGTTTGCGACTCTTCAGCATCACAGCCACGGCAGCCAGTATCGGAGCAGCTGGAATCCCTCAGGCGGGACTGGTCACCATGGTGATAGTGCTAACATCTGTAGGCCTGCCCACCGATGACATCACCCTCATCATCGCAGTTGATTGGTTCCTGTGAGTATCAGCTTTATGAGAAACCCTGCGCTCGGGTGTGGGTTTTGAGAGGAATGAAGAGGGTTTAAACGTGGGTTTTAGGGGGTTTGACGGGGTCCAATCGGTGAGCTGCGCGCTCTCGATCTGGATTATGGGACAGCTTCCAGAGACACTCCCCTCACATTCCACGTCCCTCAATCCATCTGGTTTTTATTCAGTTTGCGGTCAATCCCAGTGCAACGCCCCACTTCCTCCAATCTGCTGGCTGTGTTTCATGCGGTCTGAAGATTAGCTTGAGCAGTTTTTTAATCATATTTTCTCAGGTACACACACGTTAACAGACACTCCAGGTGGATTTCATTTGCGATGTCCTGTTTTGTGCTGTCTTTTTGTTTTGTCTTGTCCAATCTCGCCTTTATTTGTCTCGTCTTGACTTCTTTCTGTCGTCTTAGTTTATCTTGTGTTGTTTTTCGGCTGTTTTTTCTTGTTTCATCTTATCTCGTCTTGTCACGTTTTGTACTCTCTTCTGTTGTCTAATCTTTGCTTATCTTCCCTTTTCCTTATTTTGTGTTCTCTCGTTTTGTTCTTCTCTTCTCTTCTCTTCTCTTCTCTTGTCTCATTGTGTCCTCTCTTGTCTCATTTTGACTTGCCTTGTTTTGGCTCGTTTCATCTTGCCTTGTCTTATTTTGTCTTCTGTTGTCTTCTTTCATCTCTCTTTTGCCTAGTTTTGTTTTGTCTTCTCTTCCCTATTCTTGTTTCATCTTGCCTTGTCTTGTCTCATCGTGTTTCATTTTCTCCTGTTTTGTTTTGTCTTCTATTGTCTTGTTTCATCTTGCCCTGTCTTATTTTGTCTTGCTTTTCCTGGTTTTGTTTTGTCTTCTCCTCGCTTGTTTTATCTTCTCTTGTCTTGTCTTATTTTGACTTGTCATTTCTATCTTTTTTTGTTCATCTTCATTGAACCGTTTTTGTTTCGGTTGTCTTCACCTGGTTTTGTCTTCTCTTATCTCATCTTGAAGCAAATTTCCTTATCTTGTTTAGACTTTTCTCGTCTCATTTTGTTTTGTCTTGTCTCATCGTGTTTCATCTTGACTGGTCTTGTTTTGACTTGTCTTGTCTTGTTGTCTCCTCTCTTGTCTCCTTTTTGCCTTGTCTTCTTTTGTTTTGTCTTGTCTCGTCTTGTTTCATTTGACCTTGTCATGTTTTGTCTTGCTTTTCCTGGTTTTGTTTTGTCTTCTCTTGTTTCATCTTGCCTTTCCTTGTTTTGCTGTTTCTTATCCTCTCTTGTTTTGTCTTTTCTTGCCCTGTCTTATTTTGATTTGTCTTTTTTGATCTTTTATCATATCCTTTGGTTTATCTTCATTGAGCCTTTTTTGTTTTGGTTGTCTTCACCTCTTTTGTTCTGTCTCATCTTCTCTTGTCATGTCTCGTATTTTTATTGGTCTTGTGTTTTCATCCCCTTACCTCCTGTCCTCACCCGTTCTCTCTCTTTTCTTCAGGGACCGATTGCGCACCACCACCAACGTCCTCGGAGACTCCATCGGTGCAGGTATAGTGGAACACCTGTCGCGTCACGAGTTGCAGAAAAAGGACCCCGAGTTTGGCAACTCGGTGGTGGAGGAGGCGGACAAGAAGCCGTACCAGCTCATCTGCCAGGAGAATGAGTACGAGAACGAAAGGCGTCCTGACAATGAGACCAAGATGTAGGGAGGGGCGTCGGCGACAGTTGTGTACGAGGTTGCGTATTTTCTTAGAGGAAACATTGCGCCACACTGAACCACATTCTCGATGAAGCTTTTCTTAATTTGCCGACCTTCAAGGTTACATTTTTATCTACAGCTAGAAAATAATTCAGCCAAGACGAGTTCCACTAATGTGTGAGGTGTGAGGTTCTCCTGACACACTTGAAATGGTTCACTGTTGCATCGTTTTTTTGTTTTTTTTACAAGGGTTTGTGCTGTGACGTTTCCTAAGAGTACTACATGTATCTGCCATAGGGTGGCAGCCGTTTACTATTCAGAATGAACTGCTCAGTAGCTCGGTGGTCCACGGCCTGCGTGCCACATCCGACTCCTCTCAGAACTGTGTTGACTAATCTCACCCACTAGAGGTCAGTATCGCTGTGAGTCTTAACACTGCAGCACGTTACAAACCACACTTCCACAGACTTTGGCTTTAAAGGTGTTGCATTTGTTTTGTTTGAGTGGTGTTGTGTATGGGGGATGTATGTGAAATGGTTGTTAGACTCTGTCGTGAAGTGAAAAGTGTTGGATATCATGCACAAGCCAACTGCTTTATGGGGGAAAAAGGGCTGTCTATTTCCAAACCTCTGTACAGAGACTGGTGGCTTTATTTGCTATGATGTGGTGTACAAATTCAACTGAACGAGTTAATGAGTGAATGATGGCACGAATACGTCTGGTACCTAACTGTCTAAACCTGTAAGTGCTATTATTAGAAGCTGTCCGATCATCTTGGCTCCTGTCCGGCCCCTCAGACCTGTTTTCACAATCATTATTAAAACTGACAAACCAAAACGCTCGGCGACCTGTAAAGTTGCTCTGCTGAGAATCCAAACTGTTGTTAAATCAGAATAAGCCATTAAATAATAACCAAAACGATGGACCAAAAATATTATCCAAATTTGTGTACAGCTTGATTGAATCATACCCGCCCAAAACCCAAACGTACCGCTAACCCGCACAATAATTCAGCACTGTTTCAGTAGGAAGATAGTACGGACTTAATTCTAACATTGACATAGAGCTCAACATTTAGTAGTGTTGAACAGTTTTCTCACACTAAATTACTAAAATGATAGTCAGGAAATTTAATTTTCCTTTTCTTGGTCTTAGATTGATAAAATCTGATGTTTATTTCGTTTGATTTGATATGGATGCACGTCGTAAAGTCATGAATTTCACTTAATCGCCCGTGTTTTGTTGTAGCTAGATTGAATTTTGCATATGTTTTTAATTCAGCATGTATAAGAAATGTAACATTTACATAGAAGTTGCTCTGTATAGAAGATTTTTTTTTCTGAATATACTGTGCTTGTATAGAGAATTTGTAGATAAACGTGTACAATAATTGTAGATTTAATTTGTAAAGGGGTTACTTGAGGATTGCATATGTGAAGATGCTGTAGCCGTGCTCTTATCGTACCTTGTGACCAAACTAACAATCCCTCTTGTTCCTTTTTTACAAAAAAAAAACAAAAAAACGCAAAACTGGCTGATTTTAGGGACCAAATGTTTTTCCTTTACCACACTTGAGGAAATGGAATGATTCCTTTTGTTTACAGTTGCTGGTGTCTCTCTAGAAATGGCTGTTTCTCCCATGAATTCACATGTGATCGCAAAATGACATGACTGCAAAAAAATAGTTGTACTTTTATGCTGCATGGATTCTTTTTTTAATAAAAAAATAAAAAAAATAAATCAGTGTTTGTGTATTTATCATTTGATGATCTGATGTGTGGTTTTATGACCTGATGTGTATACACACGTTTTAATAAGGAGATGTCTTTGCATGCTTTAAATATTTCTTTAACAAACATGCACGTACTTGAAGTGTCAGGAGGGATGTGATGTACAGATACTAAGCAGCTTATCTGCTGTAATCTGAAGGTAGTATCTTGCTTTAAGATCCAATGTGTATCCAACTAAAGCATAATATATTACAATAATATAAGGAAATGATTTTAAAGAATGTACAGGGACGAGGGAAGGCTATAATAAAAATCACTGGGTGTTTTCAAAGATGTATGAATGTGTTTGTATGTACAACATTTTTAAATGTTGTGTTATGTTAACTACTTTTATAATAAGATACAAGCATTTGGTCAATGTATATGCTATGTATGTGTGTTCAACACATATGTATATGCATATATGGGTGTGTTTGTAAGTATGTTTATATATAATATGTGATTTATTAATTGTACATATAGTATATCAAATTGCGTACAGCGTAAGAAGGCACACAGATCAGGAATGGAAGTAAATTGATTATGATCAATAACTGTGTTGTGGAGAAGAGGCAGGATTAAATAAGTGTATTTAATTGTAATTTAATAATAATAACTTCTCCCTTTTCTTGTGTTGCTTTGTTTTGTTTTGCTTTGGTTTCACATGTCCGAATAAATTTGCATTCATTCATTCAGTGTGCAGGATTTAGGAGGATTTATTGGCAGAAATGGAAAACAATATTCATAATAATGTATAATTATTTTTTCATTGGTGTGTAATCACCTCAGACTGAGAATGATCCTACAGAGAGAGCAGGTCCTCATCCAAACAGTCCACCATGGTGCACCCCCATGTAGAAGAGCCTTTCACGTGTTTCGTATTATTTTTTTTTTTCATGAGTTGGTTGCCACCAAATCCTACATTGATCGTTGAAGGAACATAAGTGGCTGTTGGTGCTGGAGGGGAGAGCAGCTCGTGTTCTCCTGTAAGATTGGTGAAGGAATCAGTCGTAACTGTCCATCTTGGAAATGATGCTTCAAACCAGGACAGGTTTCCTTCAGTCCAGCTTCCTTCGTGCTTCTGCCTCTTCATCCAAAACAGCACACAGTCTCTAAGAACGCCCGCCATGTTTAGCAAATGCCAATGCTGACACCTTGAGGTTGAACAGTGAGTTGATCTTCTTCAGCACCATTTTTGCTTTGCACTGTCTTAAAAAACAGCCTGTAAAATAGGGAGAATGCCTCAAACTGTGAGAATCTTAAATTAAAGTTGAAAATGGAAAGTTTTACAACGAGCAATAATTCTGATCAGTCGGGATTTACTCTGTTTTAAGTTTGATTTAAACTCTATATGTAAAAAATAACCCACAATATACCTTTATACTGCACTGCTGTACTCTCCCAGATACAATTCATATTGTTAGCCCTCTTACTTTAAGCTCTTCTTGATTTATATCACAGCTTGTGATTTGAAGATTTGATGATATGGAACAAAAACATATAATCAGTCTTTAAAATTGAGGGCTGTGGATTCAGTTATACTGTAATGAGCGTAAAGACAGTAACACTTAGTGAGGGGTGATTCTGTATGATGGGTACTTTTGATTCTTTACATATGTTGCTAATAATACAGTATTTTACTTTAACTTGCAGTGGAATATTTGAAATAGAAGAATCGTAGGGTTGAATGCTGCTAAAGTAAAGGATGAGTGCTTCCTTCAGGGCCTAATATATATAGTAAAAATGAATGTGTATTATATAGGCAATATATATTATTCATGTGTTGTATTAATATTCATAATTAAAATATGATTATATTATTGTATGCAGGATTTTTTAAAAAAATGACTATGTGTGGTAATTCCAAGGCCTGTTTACTCATCATGGTTTTAAAACTGAATAATAATAGTTGATATTTGTATATAATCTGTTTCTTTAGGTGTTTTCAGTCGGAGCAGAGAACATAAAGTTGTATTACAGCGCAGTCTAGCGACACCAGCACGACATGTTGCATGGCATTTTGTTTGGCGCCGATGGAGGGAGTCACTCCTGAGATCTTTGGTCAGTCAGACGGCAGAACTTCCGGTCGGCATTTTGTTCTACGAGAGGAGAGCCTCTTGATGATCGCAACAATCGTCATATTTCTCATTTACTGTCGAAATTGGCTGCACTCATTGTTTACGTCGGCGCAGACCGACTGAAACTCCGAAGAACGAATGTTTCCCCATGAATGTACTCCGAAACATTCACCCTTGAGTGACGGAAGACGAACGAATCAGTCCGACCCGGATTATTGTTGATAGCTAGCAAGCTAGCTCGGCTGCTAGCTGGCAAGCCAATCGAGTTCCTTCTGGAGGAGCTGCGAGAGAGAAGAAAGGGGGAGCTAGAGATACGGACACGGACACAAACCAAGCTAAAACATTCCCCTCCCTTTGAGCACAACATCCGAAGGTAAATATAATCACCCATCTTTCTTTATTAACCAAACTTTTTTAATTGCGATTATTAACAATAACATTAATCAATGTTCTTCTGCAAGACCACCTACGGCGTCGTTAACCATTGACCGGGAGGTAACGGAAGCTAGCGAACTAGCCAGCCGAGCTAGCTAGGTGTGTTTTTGCTCCACCAAGGCGCACGGCCTCAACTGGATGTCATTTGTCGAGCCCGAGGATTGGGCCGTTGCCACGGAATTAAGAGTCTGTGCCGCTGCATTTACATCTACCCACATTAACCCGTCGCATTTTCCCCGATCTCAGGGGAATTTCATTAACATTAATTAACCCCGATTAGCGCTTCCTTGTATTATTTGAATTGAACGGTTAGAAGCTAACCCACAACAGTTAGAGCTAGTTAGCATAACTAGCTAGCCATTAAAACACGACTATTGTTGTTAGCGAATGTTGGGTAGATAGCGTTAGTAATCTTAGCTGCGATCATAAACGGCAACAGTGGCTTCGCAGTTGGCTCGAAAGATCCAGACAGGCAACTTCTTAGCAGTGTAGCAGTTAGCGTTGTTGGTTTTGTTCGCAAGTAGCGGGCTGCAGCCTGCAAACCAGCTAAGATAAACAGTTAAATTGATGCTAACATAAATTATACACAACCAAATGGTTCGGTTGTCATTATTTTTGTGCTGTTTGACTCGTAAATGTGCACTTTAGTTTGCTGGAGCCTTTGGCAGGGCTGATGTTGGTTTTGGTTGCTAACCTGTTTTGAAATGTTTTGACTGACGACTGACTGAGCACAAGCTACGTTGCCTTTAGCCACAGTTACTTTGCTCCCAAGAGTTTGCAAGCGAGGTTAATGTTGTTAGCGGGAATCGCCGTTTTTTTTGTCCTGTTTTTTTTGCGTCTTGCCAAAACAAGCACAACGGATACAGTTTGATTGCTTTCTGCATTTAGCCCAGTTTGCAGACAGCGTACTGTGCTGCTGGAGGATGCAGCCCCCCACTACTGCCGCCACCATCACAGTGCATCTGTTCCTTTGTGCTGCCTCCTGCCTGTCAGTCTCACAGCTGTCAGCCAAGCCCCTGCGCACGGAGGAAGAGCACATAGGACCGAGCATGCTAACGTTAACAGCTAGCTAATGTAATGTTTACAATATCCATCTGTTGATCCTCTCGAACAGTTCTGTGCTGCAGAATCTGTTGCACCCATTCACTGTTCGGCCTGAATGATCGCAGGCAATTGAAGTTTGCTTGCAACAGTGTGTTGACAGATTTGGTGGCAGCAGCACTCTGCAGAAGTTGCTGAACAAATCGTGCATTTCCTTAGCCATTAGAAGTATTTCACATGCGGTCAGCAGTGCTGCATACTGTTGCATTAAGGACTTTGCCATTGCAAATATGAATATGTGTGACAGTAAATATTGAGATGCTCTATCTGGTACTTGTTTGGCAAAGTTTTTAAGGTTTCCTCCTGTAGACACAACTACACCTAAAACACAGTTTTTGTTTGCATTATTTGAGTCTGATGCAGAGCCGTGTTCTCTTTCAACAGATATAAGGAGTAGGAATTTTTATCTGAAATGTCAGTGAGTCCACCCGAGACTGCCCAGAATTCTTCGAAAAGGTATTCTTACAATGGTTTGATTCATTTGTCACTCACTCTTGTCATTTCATCGAGGCAGCTTAGAATGTCACTTGCATGTTTGGAGGGGTTTGTGGATAGTGCATGTAATTATTCTCTTTTACATTTGCTGATTATAATATCTAAACACATTCATCATAATGTGTCCCGGGGAGTAATTGAGATAGAAAGAGCAGCCTGCGCACGCCTTCCCTCGGCTTGTTTTAGCAGTCGTATTTATCCATGAAGTGTAGGCTGCCTTGAGATATACTCAGAGCTGCAGCTTGCTTTTCCCTCTGCTTTTCTTGGACCTCTTGTACAGTCTTATTCGAGAGGTCAAGGCCACCTAACAAGCAAAGGGATTTAAGACCAATTAAGTTCTACATAGGGGCCTAATTGGTGCATTTCTATCATAATAAGATGTGAGCGAAGACTCCTATGCTCAGAAATTAATGAAAGGGTGTAGGATCTTATGGTAGCAACACAAAGATTTACATCAGTTGCGTACTTATTGAGTTACTTGCAGTGCTGGCAGTGTTAAGTGTAGGCTATATGATAAGAAAAATCCATTCAGACAAGAATTGAAGAGTAAATGCAGGAATAATGTTATGTACCCACACATTGTGTCTGCTGTATTTACAGTCAGAATGTCTCATTCACTAGAGGAAACTGTCGCTGAGGCTGGTGATTATTTATAAAAATAAATATATGTACAGCGGTGGTGGCAGCATGATTCATAAGTATAAACATAGTATTTCCTAAAAAGCCCCGTTGTTTTGTTTAACCTAATAAGTCCAATACTGTGTTGTTGTGTATGCAACACTTGATGTGTTTTGTTTTGTTTTCTGTTTTTCTGGTAGCCACCCAGATGTATGTATTATTGCATATCTGCTATTGGGGGAATCCAAGTAATCTGACATGACATTGGAATGTGTTATAATATGCATCTGTCAGTTTACTGAGGCTTGAATCTGTCTTATTCAACATGTATAGAAAATAACACTCTTTTAAAATGTTTTCATTAGTCGGTTGGACTTTACAATTCATTGTTGATTTGCTCCTGCTTGCAGTATATACCATTGTAATAACACATTCAGCGGCAGGATAGCGTAACAGTTGGTGACCTTGTCCTCTTATTGTATCGCCTGGATTCAGTCCTGTTAATTTGTTGAACATCTTGAGTGAGAGTGAGATTCCTGAAGCTGTGTCCCTGTTTCCAAAGTAGAGAGCCCACACGTTGATAGATAACATATATAATTAATAATATACAAGATATACCAGTGGTTAAAGAGGCTTCAAAACGAGTCAGTTTACGTTGATTGAAAGATCTAATAAGATGTATTTATTTGTGGCATACAGACGATGCAGTAGGCACCGTTTCTCCTTCATAAAACAATATCAGCACCAGGGCAGACACAGCATCATACACAGCAAATATTTCTGTATTCACTCTGTGCTTGAGTCCATTTTATCTCTTTTTAAATAATATTTAATCCTTTACTCAAGTGTGCATTGTTGTACTCCTTGCCTCTCTCTGTCACTCAGGCTTTATTTTGTCCTTCTCTCTCTCCATGATTAACCTTCC
Organism: Sparus aurata; assembly: GCF_900880675.1. NCBI lineage: Eukaryota > Metazoa > Chordata > Actinopteri > Spariformes > Sparidae > Sparus > Sparus aurata. Next base: position 30,038,189 of record NC_044191.1, read on the forward strand.
TCTCTTCTAGGTGTCAGGAGATGTGAGGACGGGTGTCGTCCATCGACCCCCTGATCTACCTGTGTATCAACACACTCCCCCACCCTCACCTTCAGCATGAATGGGGATATGCCCCATGTTCCCATCACCACTCTCGCTGGGATCGCTAGCCTCACAGACTGTGAGTGACACACAGCCTTGTAGCAAGCACACTGTCACAGTTTTTGTTCTGACTCTTGTATCAGTGTGTGAAAATGCCAAGCTGAAATAATCTGCCTGAGCAGATGAAAATTTGCAACTGTGATTGCAAATTCTGTCTCTTGCCTTGTCCATCTGCTAGTGTTGTCAAAAATACCGACATTTCTATACATACACATTTTGTACTTTTTGAGATGGTGTCAATACTCATTTTCTGCCGCTTAAATACAGCCGTACCAACACAGGGTTTATTTTGTTTGTTTTTTTGTTGCTTTGCGTGAGTTGACACCGCAGCAGTGCCCTCACTGCTCAACCTCCTCTCGCTCTTCTGTTTGTTGTCAAAAGTAAACTTAACTCAGATCCTCTTGTGCTTAACACACAACCTTGATATATTTATCTTTTTTTTTTTTTGGATAAAAATCAAAAAATCTATGCCTTCAGTGTTGTGTCACGTTTTCCTCATTGCATCAACTGCAGTATTGAATATCGCTGCTTTATTACAAGTATTGTACCAAAGTTAGTTATTCCAGTATCTTGACAACACTACTATCTACATATCTCACTGGTTTAACGTTTTTTTCCCCTGTGTCTCTCTTTCTCTGTATTTCTTTATCTCCCCACCGCTGTCCTTTCCATCACTATCTCTCTTCTTGTCGCAGTGTTGAACCAGCTACCCCTCCCTTCCCCTCTCCCGGCCACCACCACTAAGAGCCTCCTATATAATGGGAGGATCGCGGAGGAAGTTACCTGCCTACTTGGCTGTCGGGATGAGAATCTGGCCTCCCAGCTAGCCCATGGCCTCAACCAGGTCTCCACAGAGCACATGTGAGTGCATAAGTCAAAGTGTCTATATGGTAAAATAGTGTCAGAGAGGCGGCACTATCTGAGATTAGTCGGGCTGTCAGTGTTGGACTGCAGGGTCTGACATAACTTGGCTTTAAAAATGAGCAGTAAAAATGGGTCACAACATAAAAGAAGCCACTGTTGACATGATGGAGATGTTGCTTGGATTTTTTTACTAATTGAAATACCTTTTTTTTTAATTTTATTGAAATGGAGACATCGAAGGCTTAACTGTTAAAAATGCACTTTAATTAACCCGAGGGCAAATTTACCTGATGCATTCAAATTTTAAGTTCCATCATTCAAATCACAAATGTAGATGAATTTCAAGTTTAATGTATTTGCAGCAGGGGTGTACAATGAGGCTAATGTTTTTAGCATGTTAAGTGTCATTATATATAATATTGATATGAATCTACTAAAACACATACCTGACAAATCCTTGTCAAATAATGCATGAAATTATACAATACATTGATGAAGAAATGCTTTATATCCAATTTACATCTATATTTATATAATCAAAGATGATAAAGAGATGGCTGCTATTACTTTTGTACAATCACAAAAAAACTCCCAACCCTATGTTATAGGTTACATATTTCTAGTTCAGTTGTATGTTGTTATATATTCATATCTAAATGAATGCAATCAGTGTATGTTTGCATGCTTGTCTAGATTTTAAACATTATTCATATTTTTTTTCATTTCTCCTAACTAGAATGTGTGCTGCCCTGTCAGCGTTTTACATTGTGAATGAACTTCTTTGTGTGTGTGTTTTCAGAGAACTGAAGGACAACCTGGGTAGCGATGAGCCAGAGGGAGATGCACCGGTGCTGCTGCAGACCATGCTGGCCAGGAACCCTGGCATCTTCAGGGAGCAAAGTATGGAAACGCATACCTGTTGCACATTATAACGTGAAAAGCATACAATCACAAAGTCGAGCTTCATGTTGATATTCATAAGTAAATGTTTTCTTTTCATTTTCTGAACAGATGTCATGCAGCAGCCAATGGTACAACCGTACAAGATCACCCAAAATTCCATGCATAGCCCTGCCCAGTCTGCAAACTTCCAGCCGGCTGCAATTTCTCCCAATCCCCCAAGGTGAGTCCGCTCTGCAAAGTTGATTTTCAAAAATGTTTTCTCCTGCTTTTAATTGGTGTTACCCAGTTGTAGCACAATATTTAGTTGCATTATGATTTGTTGTATGTGTATGAAGTGTCATGGATCCGTTGAAAGATAATAGAACAATACTGTCTTTAAAGCTGTAAAATAATTTCTGTTTTGTTTCTGTTTTTATACTGTTTATTGTGGAGCTTCCTTCAGCTTGCCTGCTGACTCTCTCTCTCTCTTTCTATCTCTTCTCTCCTCCACTTTGTCCAGCCGGTTTGTGTCACCTCAGACGGGTTCTAGTAGCCGGTATATGGGCCAGCAGAACAGTCCAGTACCCAGCCCCTACACTCCGCAGAGCCCTGCCACTGGTTACATACAGCCGTATTCCCAACAACCACCTAGCTATAACCAACACCAACAGATACAACAAGGTGAGAGTATATGTAGGTTGCATGTTCATAGGAGACAAAGGTCTTTGCTTAAATATGGATTGGTGCTTGCTTGTTTGTGTGTGTGTGTGTGTGTGTTTTTGTGGCTGATGTACATTCACTTTTAGAATGAAATACATTTTAAAAGTTTGTGTTTCTTATTTAAAAGTCGCCTAAAAAGTGTACATAAATGTCCAAAGAGCCCCATTTAGTAAGTCTACGTGTGAGGAGGAGGTCTGCTTTATTGATATGATTTCAGTGGCTTTTGTTTTAAACCGGTAAACTTGAGTTTTGCTTTGTGAAATGATAACATCTGGATTTTATCAGTTAAACCTAATTGGGAAACACATTTTATTCTGTCAGTAGACCATATTAGAAAACTAAATTCTTAACTTTTCTCTTCTGAGTGACCTGTGCTTGCTGGTGTCGTACAGTTTGTTGCACGTGATTAGCTGCTCTGGTTATATGGACAAGATTGTGGACAAAATTCTGTCCCTTCCTTGTTAATCTGCTGTTCATGCGATAATAACTCTTCCTTCCTTGCTTCATGTATGCAATAGAGTTTATAAGATGTTTTACTCATATTTGATGCAGGTGTATCAAGATATTTCCTGGATGATGCCTAATTCTGATTTCAAATATAAAACAGGACAGTCCTCCATTCTTCATAACATGGACGTAATAAACAGTAGAAGCTCCAAGGACTAGCTGAACTATTTAGAGAAATAATTGTGTTCAAGACGGCAGTGTGACTGTTGTGTGACTGTTGTGTGACTTTAGCACAGGTATTCAGCAGGTCTGATATTATCAGTCAATATTGGCTTATCGTCATTGCTCTGTGTGTTGGCAGATATGTTTTAAAAATGCAGTGCCGCAAATTGCGTCACCTGAAATAATTAATATTTGAAAGGATCTTATGTTATGGTGTTACGGAACAGTAAACACGTGTGTTTTGGAGTGAAAATTGTGGCAGCTACATTTAAACATAAATGATTGAAATGTTGATGCTTTGCTATAGAGTGTATTAAATTATACACTCCTGATTCAGCGGTAAGAGATCTGACCAATAGCAGGAGGACCAGCTTTGTTTCAGTCTTGTTGTTGTTCACAGATGTTTGCCTTTGAATTAAGTTCACAGCCAACAGCCGAAATATGTTTCTATGTATAGTGATTCTCTCACAAACCTCTCTGGCACTCCTGTAAAAACTGAAACCCTATTTAACCCGGTACACCGAAAACCATTTAATCAATTCCGTGCTTCAGTAAATGCTTATTTATTTTATCAGCAATTATTCGGACACGATCGTAATTTGTACGAGAATGTATAATTTTTTCTGTCGTGCTCAACGGTGTTATAATTGCCTCACTAATGGATCATTTCAATTTTTTATTTGGCAGTGTCTGTGACAAGTCCCATGGTTCCAGGTGGCATACGAAATATCCACGAGGGCAAGGTATCGGGGCAGATGGCCAATGCTGCCAACCACCACTCAGACAGACACGGCACTGAGGACTACCTGAACATTGTACATCGGCTGAGCAGTGAGGTACAGAGTCTAGAATGATATAAGCAAGTTTATGACTCAAACAAGGCAAAAAATTATGAACAGAAAACCATTTCATTTTTAAGCGGGTGAAACGTCTTTGTATAAGGGTTTAAAACCTGAAGAAATGCATTTTCTCTAAGCCTCATAGGGATGTCACTTTGCATTAAAGTTCCCACTATCATTTTTCCAGGAAGCAAACAGGCAACTGTCAGCATCTGCTAGCGAGCACTCAGATGGGGGGGAAACACGGAAAACACCGTTAAAACGATAAATAAGTACAGTGCTATAGACTTCACAACCAGATCTAAAAGGAATCCAGCCGCAAGATTTTACAAACTGCCTGAGGCTTAAAAGAAGAAAAGTCTGGCTGAAGCTCTTAAGGCCGGTTATGTAATGTTTGCCAACCAGGTCCAGGAGCTTCTGAACTTGTTGAGCACATATTTTTGTGTATGTTAAGTTCTACAGTATATACTGTCGATATTTATAAAACCCTGTTGTCAATCAGCAATTTCCTTAGTTGACACTGATTTTAAGTTGGAACCTCAATAGTTTTTATCTCATGGTGGGAGGACGCCCATGAGAAAGTGAAAAAAGATTAAGAGAAAAATGCTGTTATAAATGCATTAGACATGCTGAATAATGTGCACACTGCCAGGAGGGTCTGCTTCACTGCTTGGTATAAAATTAACCGAGCATTATGGGGAAATTATGTCAAATCGGTCCCCCTGTTGTGCAAATGTAATGACAGATAACGACACACTGGATTCAGTAATCGGAGAAGCTTAATTTGCGACAATTGGGGGGAAAAAAATGACTTTCCCTTACCTGTGTCAGGATATTCTGCAGCCCATTTGCATTGGAAGTAATAACTGTTAACTTACATCTGTCTTTTCTGTGTGATGTCCAGGAGGGAGACGCCACCATGAGGAATCCTTCTTTCTCTCTGAGGTCTCCACAGCCTGGCTGCTCCCCAGCAGGGAGTGACGGAACACCCAAACGTAAGGATACTGGAAAAGCAGCTCCGGGATCTGTAATACTCATAATTTGGCACACAGCAACCGAATAATTTGAAGTCATTAAGTCTAAATAGTGATGCAAGGGCACAGAGATTTACTTTTCATTTGGTACGGCTCATTATTAGAAGGGAATACCTCCTGTAGAAATGGCACTGTCAGTTGTCATCACAGTGCTATGAATGTTTTGTGTGTTTTATTCCACAAACCCTTTGAAGAATAACTTTCTTTTCTCTTTGGTGTTGCTTCCTCACAGCGGGCTCTCGTCCCCCGCTGATCCTGCAGTCACCACCTCCCTATGCGCCCTCACCGAGGGATGGAGGACCCGACCAGAAACAGCAGCTCCAGCAAAGGAAGAAAGCCCCGGCGGTGAAAGAGGAGAAAGATATGTACGACATTGTAAGCTCTCCAAACAAGGACTCAACGAAACTCACCCTCAAGTTGTCAAGGGTCAAGTCGAATGAGTCCGATCCCCCTGGTGAGTGAAGATCATGGAATGACTTACCTGGCTGCATTTCTATTTTATTTTTATGTGGTTTCCTACACCTCTAGTTTATAACTTAGTTGCTTTCACAACACTAGGTATTTTGTGTGCATGTCTTTTAATTACGAAAATGACTTCTTGCCAGCACTTGGACTACTGGAAACATCATCGCTTTTAAACAAAAGGCTGTAAAAGTGTTCTTTGTTCATGTCTCAGGTGAGGGTATGCCAGGCATGGATTCTGACAATATGGAGACAGAACTGGGCTTTCAGCAGGTGCCTGTTCTCCAGCAAAACCTGGCGGTCCGGCTGCAGTTACAGCAGCAAGCAGGTGGTGCCAGTGGTCTCCAGCCACCAAGTTCCCCTTATGACGAGGCAGAGCTTGATGCTCTCGCCGAAATCGAAAGGATAGAACGAGAAGCGGCTAGTGAGAAGTGCTCAAAGGAGGTGCAAGATAAAGGTGTGTGGAATATTTCTATATATGACCATATGGATAAAAACCATATGGATAAAAACTCATATAAAAAGTTGTGAATGCATCAGAGGTTTTATGTTCATGTTGATTTATCTTCACAGACAAGCCTCTGAAGAAGAGAAAACAGGACTCTTTTCCCCTGGAGCCAGGTGCGGGGGGACCAGGTGGCCCTACAGGTGCTCCAGGCAGTGGATCAACAGGAGGGGGCAATGCTGGCAAACTGACTCCGCAAGAAGCCACAGCAGCTGGGAATGGTGCCAGCCGGCCAAACCTCATGGTGAGCATCGACCTCCAGCAGGCAGGCCGAGCTGATGGCCAGCTCGACCCCTGTCTGGCTGCCCCTATTCCAGCCCTTGAGGCCCAGCGCTGGCCTGAAGAACCAGCTAGTGGGCCAGCTGCAGTGGAGGGTTCTGACACGGCTTTGCAGTTGAAACCAGATGGTCGGCCGGAAGTCATCAAGAACAGGGTCGATAAACATGATGGCAGGAGAGAGGGTCGGGATCCATCAAAGCACCGGCATGATGAGAAGTCCTTGGAAAGACGGGGAGACATGCCAAAGTCATCAAACCGAGGGGAACACGGACGAGACAGAGACCGAGAAGCTGATCGAGATAGGAGGCATCGAAGCGAGGCTGGTGGTCGAGATCGACGCTCCCCTGACTCTCGCTGCCGAAGTGACCGAGATAGGTACCGGTCTTCTTCCACTGGAGAACCTGGTCGGAGTGGCAATAGACAAGATGGTTCCAAACCGGCGTCATCTGCTTCTGGTGCTAAACTTCCAGATTCTTTCCCTGCGCATCTCCTGGGAGGGCATAGTGGCGCACTGAAGAACTTCCAGATCCCTAAGGTGATCTGGTCCGACCCAAACCAAATATCTACCCACCTACCAATCATTCAACTCTCACTGCCTGCAATCTCACAAAAACCAAATCACACCACTGCTCACTCTTGTTTACGTTTTTTTTTTCTCCCCCATTTGTAAGCCTTTTGTTTATTCCTGGGATTGGTTTTAAAATTCTGTTAACACATTAACACACACCTAACCATCTGTTAAAAGTAGAAGAAATTGTTTTGTCTTTAGTCCTGTGTGTGTGTATGATCAAAAGCAAGTACCTTAAAGAAAGGCTCCACTGATTTTTTCCAGATGTTGCATGAGGCTAAATGTGTACTGAAGGAATTCAACATCAGTATCGCAAAGCCCAAAAATTGGGACTTAAAGAAAACATTTTTATAAGCACTCAAACTTCCATTGTTTTCAACCCTTTGTACAGTATTTACTGTCAACAGTGTTCAGAGATAACACCCCCACCCCCCAGCCTCATGCCATTATGCAGTTAGTTACACACCACAGCTTATGGTGGTAGCTGCTATGTGGTAGCCATATTTTGCACCCAAGCCGGTCGTTTTTTAATTTGTAGCTAATCACCGACACAGTGTGACACAATGACTGACATGTCAACCGAAAACGTGGCTGTTTCTGAAAGGCCCTGGTGCGTTTTAGTTGAAGTTGAAATAGAAAGTTTTGATAGTTGTCCTGGTTGGTCTAAACCACTTATGCTAATCTGGAGGGTTGAAAGTAGCTCCAACAGATTGGTTAAGAGGCTACTGGCACAGTTAAGGAAGACGAAGTTGAACCACAGTAACAATTGTTATCATATCTGTTGTTTGTTACAAGTGCTTGATGCTATTCTTGTTATCATGGCTAACCAATGTTATGATTAAAATGTTGATCGATCGGTTATATGCGACAAATCGAACCTGTGAGGACACAGTGGTGTCATAAAATGTTTGGGATTGGCTAAGATGTTATGACTTCCTGTGGAGGAATGAAGAGAGTTATGAAGACGCTGAGCTTCTGTCTGGAAGATGTATGTACCCAACTCAGACATAAGCATTGGTGTGCTAATATGATGCAGTGTAACTTTTTATTGACCAATGAACACATTCGCAACCAATTTGTTGCCCCTTGTGGGAGGGGGAAGTTGATAATTGCTGGCACTGCAGTGTTGACAATGCAACATGTCCTGACTGTTACTTAAAACATGGAGGGAGATTTGAGAAAAACAGTGGAGTATTCCTTTAAGTATTTTTATATCAGAACTATACTGGAAATTAACGTAAAAATCACTTATCTCATGTCAGTCAGTTTGATCCATTGTTTACATTTTATTATCTCGTATGATTTTTTTTTTTTTCTTTTTTCTGTAAAAACACCTTTTGTATTTCTGTTCAAAGAAGTGTGATTTTTTAAAAAAATTTTACGTTTGTTTTAATTGAAATTTTACTTTCAAACTGGACCATCTCAGTGAGCTTTCCTGACCTCTCTTCTGTTTTTTTCCCCCCTCAGATCAAACGTGACAAGGAGAGCAGTGGGCCACCTGAAGGTCAGTTGTGGGGCCAGCCAAAGGTCAAACTGGAGAGGCTTGGTTTGGTGCAGGACTTTGAGAAGAGGCCCAAGCCTGTAGTGCTTGTGAAAAAGCTCTCCATCGACCAGATCCAGAGGATCATCCGGCACAGCAAGTCTGGAAAGAACAGGATCTCCAAGTCTGGCAAAAGTAATCACAATTTGTGAAACTGCATTTAACTACAGTACATAACATAACAGTATGCTTCACTCTATCTGTACTATGTTTTACAAACTCTTCAACAAAAAATACATTATTGATTATTGATTATTTTTGTATTTTATTAGTAATTTGAAAATATTTTTGACATTTTTTTTCAGGTGGTATGGACCCGGCAGTTCTGAAAGAGCTGCCCCCAGAGCTGCTGGCCGAGATTGAATCAACCATGCCCCTTTGTGAAAGGGTAAAGATGAACAAGAGGAAACGAAGCACTGTAAATGAGAAGCCCAAATACGCTGAGGTCAGCTCGGATGACGACTTTGATCCAAATGGAGAGTGTGAGTCGAATAATGGGCTTCTTGTCAGTTCTTAGTGGAAACCTTTGCACAAGGTTTTGTCGTTTGATCTCAGAAATATTCTTAATATGTAATGAACAGTTGAAGCATGTTAAGATTACTATTTTCTACACTTCTATTTATTTTTGGATACCAGTTTGCTGTTGTAAAGGGTTGGTGCTATTCTCATATAAAAGTCTTTTTGGACGTCAGGGCCTGATTTCTTTATGTCTAATCTCTACAGCTGCAAGGAAACGGCAACGTAGAGACAAAGACCGGGCCTGGGACATGGAAGAAAGGGAGCGCCGTGGCTCGGGCGAACATCGGAAAAGTGGGCAACGGGACAGCAGACGAGGTTCAGGTAGCCGCTACCGAGACTCCTCAGATGAAGAGTCACCACCACCAAGCATGAGTGAAGGTCTGTATTAAAGTCAGGTGCCTCAGCATTTCAAATGAAGTTTCCCTTTCTATTGATAAGTGTGTGGCAGTGATAGATCTGCATAGAGCATCTTTATTTGGTTTTCACTTAAATCTAAAGTCACATTAGATTGGGGAGAACTGTTCTTATGTCCATATACAGAACATTAAATACATAAGGGCCTGTGTCCATTAAAGAAAAAACGCTGGCAGGGCTGAAGCACTGCGGTGAGGGAAAAAATGCTGCATGTTTAACGATACGTTGACAGAGGCTTGACTACACAGCTAACTATAAGCTTAAAACCTGCAGTGTCATAAAAGCAAAACACTTACCAGCAACATTCAGTGTGCAACTGATCTGTTCTCTCAATGAGGCTTTCCTTTCTGTGCTATGATAGTTTCTGTCTGCAAAGCAGGATAGAAAGATGCATACAGAACCAGCTTCTCCATTTTCTTGGTAACCAGGGTGATAGGTGACGAGTTCTGCCCCATTTAATGTAGGATTGGTGGCTGAAAAGGAAAAGTGATCACACCAATGCCTTCCCGAAAAGTTCAGATATTTTCAACATGAGGCATTCGCTGCGACTGCACCCTGAAAAAATGCCATATGACACATGGACATGAGGTCTAAGTGACACAATATCACAATATAATTTACTTGTCAGTGATGGGTTAATGTGACTCATTGAAACCTAGAAAACAGAGTTGCTTAAAAGTGTTTTGAATCCTGCTACACCTGAAAATCACGTGTTGCTGATAAGTTGAGGAATCTCACAGCCTGAGGAAAGAAAGGAAGTTGCTCTTTAGTCCTTTAGTTAGGGTTGTACGACAGCAGATACTTCTGTATCTTTTGCCAGATGACAGAAATGTGAACAAATTAAACGGCAAAAATAATGATGTATCTTCAGATTGTACTTCTGTATCTTTTGCCAGATGACAGAAATGTGAACAAATTAAACGGCAAAAATAATGATGCGATGAAATCTGTCTTTACACAGTTGCCAGAAAAATGAAAATGAAGGAAAAGCAGAAGAAACGGAAAGCTTATGAACCCAAGCTGACCCAAGAGGAGCTGATGGACTCTTCCACATTCAAGAGGTTCTTGGCAAGCATTGACAACATACTGGAGAATCTGGAGGATGTGGATTTTACTACCATGGGTAAATATCAGTGCTGATACTTCGACGTTGAAATCCTGAACGGAACCTCGCTGTATTTCGTTGTGATTTTTGTGTTGTGTTTTTTCTCAACAGCAGATGATGATGAGATACCTCAGGAAATGCTGCTTGGTAAACACCAGTTGAATGAGCTCGGCAGCGAGTCCGCCAAGATCAAGGCAATGGGCATCTCTAGCAGGGTACTGCAGTTTGTTAATATAAAAACTTGTGTTAAAGCGCTGTGGATATTTGATGCTGCTTCGGATTGTATTTCTAAATAATTGTTTCTGTTGCAGATCCCATCAGACAAGCTGGTGAAGCTGCTCAACATACTGGAAAAGAATATCCAGGATGGGGCCAAACTCACCACCCTGATGAACCATGTGAGCTCCCTTACTGTCTTTCTGTGTTGAATATTCTTTGCAGTGGTATTAACTAACACATTTGTTTTTAATGTAGTGCAGAAATCTATTCAGTATCTGTGTACAAAAATAAATAAACACTGTGATTTCTTGTAGAGCTGCTACAGAAGAAGTCTTTTTGCTGGAATTAATAAAAGCCTTCCACCTCCAGATCGTGGTTTATTTCTGTAATAACACATTTGCCATTATTTCCCCTTCTAACCTCAGGACCACGATGCTGAAGATGAGGAGAAACTCTGGAGAGACCTGATAATGGAGAGAGTCACAAAGTCAGCAGACGCCTGCCTGACAGCTCTTAACATCATGACCTCGACGCGCATGCCCAAGGCTGTCTACATAGAGGACGTCATAGAGCGAGTGCTGCAATTCACCAAGTTCCATCTTCAGAACACACTGTATCCACAATACGACCCAGTCTACAGAGTGGACCCGCATGGAGGTGAGGATAAAGAGTGAAACTAAATTGTGGTATGTGGCTGATTGTGTGAGAAACATCCAGCAGCTTTGTGGTGAATAAATGAGTGTCAACATGATGATCCAACGAACTAAGCTGAAAGATGGATAAACATGTCAGCAATTGATCCCGGATGTCTGAAAATTACAGGGTTGTCATTTGGAAAATCCTTTTTTTTTTTTTTTATTGGCTTTGCAGACTCGTCCTGCATGGAAGTATATACCTTTACAAATGATGTAAAAATTACAGCTGTCATAAATTCAGCTTCAAGCTTCACAGTGAGCAGAATGTCTTGCGCTGTGGGAGGAAATGCATTTAAAGAAAAACCATAATGAGTCCCTGAATTACGTTGAAGAAATGTCTATTCTAAAGCTGTCAGCCATGTTATTATATACGACAATGTCCCTGTTTGTTTTTATCCTCTTTTTTGTTTGTTTGTTTTTTTCATTAATGGAAATGGAAAGAGTTTTGTTTTGGTGTGTAAGATCATGGCACGTGGTGAAAAGGTTTCTAACGAGGCTGCTCTTGTCCATCTAGGTGGTCTGTTGAGCTCCAAGGCAAAGCGTGCGAAATGCTCCACACACAAGCAACGTGTGATTATCATGTTGTACAACAAAGTGTGCGACATTGTCAGCAACATCGCTGAGCTCTTAGAGATCCAGCTACTTACAGACACCACCATCCTCCAGGTAAAGACTGTAATGATTGCAGCTATCAGGCCAACGTTTTCACTGCAGTCCACATTATGATTCATATAACCCTCTTTTTTTTTCCCCAGGTTTCGTCGATGGGAATCACCCCGTTCTTTGTGGAGAATGTCAGTGAGCTGCAGCTGTGTGCCATTAAACTTGTTACAGCAGTAAGTCTTTTTTCTCTCACTTTGTTTTTTTTACACTTTGACTTGTGTGTTTTATCCTTACATGCGTTTCTGATGTTCTACACAACTGAAGCTAGAGACTGACCACCTTTATAATTTCTTGTCTCCAGGTTTTCTCACGTTATGAGAAGCATCGGCAGCTGATCTTGGAGGAGATCTTTACGTCTTTAGCCAGACTGCCCACCAGCAAACGCTCTCTCAGGAATTTCAGGTAATTTGTTCATGAATTCAAATTGCAGTGCAGGTATACGGCATCAAGTGAGGGGCTTGATTAATGTCTGTCCACCAATGTAACAAAATAATAGTACAGGCAGAGCTGAAGATTCTCTGGTGTAAAACTGTATTTTCCTGGATAATACCAATAAAAGTAATATATTATTAATCCTGAACTTTTGTTTTCTCAGGCTGAACAGCTCAGATGATGACGGAGAGCCGTTGTACATCCAAATGGTGACGGCTCTGGTGTTGCAGCTAATCCAGTGTGTGGTTCATCTCCCCAACGATAAGGACATGTTCGACGAGTGCGACAAGGTAAGAGTAAGCTTACACCTGCAAGCAAGCAAGTATAACATATATACAGATTTGAAGTCATATTCAGACTTACTCACAAGTTCTTTTTCTAATTGTTTTTAGGTGGATCAAGATGTTTTGATAACCAACTCGTATGAGACGGCGATGAGAACAGCACAAAACTTCCTCTCAGTCTTCCTCAAAAAGTAATTACCATTTTATTTTATACTACTGAAGGTGTATTTAAGTATTTATTAACATGTGTGAAGTGCAGACAAATGCAGAAGAAAAGGCTGAAGAGCTGCAACTTTGTCCATGTTTCACCCCTTTTTCTCCTCTTCCACTTTCCTTGCTTTTCCCCGCCCTCAGGTGTGGCAGTAAGCAGGGAGAAGAAGATTACCGGCCACTGTTTGAGAACTTTGTCCAGGACCTGCTCTCGACAGTAAACAAACCCGAGTGGCCTGCAGCAGAGCTTCTCCTCAGTCTTCTTGGTAGACTACTGGTTAGTATGACAGAGCTCTTTCTTTAAATTTGAGATTAGAGTGTTTCTGGGAAATGATGATGATTTGTTTGCACTGGTTTTTCTTCAGACATTTCTAAAATGCTATTGAAGTGTGTACTTGCTTAGAAGTTTGCTATGGACATAATTACTTTTTGATATGTTGCAAAGAAGTACTTAACACTTACACAGCTTTAAGTATGAAATTATTTGTCTTTAATGTGCTGATGGGATCAGTTAATTTTTTGTGTTTCTTGCTGACACCTGTTCTTATGTTCTTTCTCTCCCTCCTCCTCTCTCTGTCTATGCTTCATCAGGTTCACCAGTTCAGTAATAAGCAGACAGAGATGGCTTTGAGAGTAGCATCTCTAGACTACCTGGGCACAGTGGCTGCTCGTCTGAGAAAGGATGCAGTCACCAGCAAGATGGACCAGCGATCAATTGATCGTATCCTCCAACAGGTAGAAGAACAACTTCACATTTGACATTTTATGGTGACAAAAATAAGTTGAATGGTACAAGCAGAAAATGTGTGCTACAGTTGAGTTTTTCTGTGGCTAAAAGTCTTGCATCCCAATCATTTTGCTGTGTGTGGATTGGTTTGAATTGCACATTTTGTGATCTTTCTCTCTGTCTGGTCATGTAGTCTCAAGGTAACGATGATACCCAGCAGCTGCAGAAGGCTCTACTGGACTACTTGGAGGATAATGCTGAGACGGACGCCTCACTGGTGGTGCGTTTACATTAGACTGACTGAGCGACTTCAAACACTCCAGGCTTTATATCTGAAATCTATGTGCATGCTTTTCGATCCTTAAATGGGCCATTAAGTCACATATGCAAGCCCCTTTATGTAACTGGCTTGTATAAACAAAACACTAAAATGTATATTATAACGCAGCACTTCTTTAAATACGCTGCAGAATACTGAGACCCCTTTTCTATTCCAGTTTGCCAGAAAGTTCTACATTGCCCAGTGGTTCCGGGACGCCACCACAGAGGCTGAGAAGTCCATGCGGAACCAGAATCAGAAAGATGACGACTCTTCTGACGGACCACAACATGCCAAGGAGATGGAGACCACTGGTGAAATTATGCAGCGTGCTGAGAAGCGCAAGAAGTTCCTGCGCGCCATCATCAAGACGATACCAGCTCATTTCGCCACACTGAAGTAAGGATGCGTCTCAGCATATATCTCATATAACATGAAGTTATTTGATCATCCCTGCCTTTCATGGTTGCACTGTGCTGTGCTTTATTTGTTTCAAGTCCAATAACAATCTTCCTCTTTGCTCTACTCTCCAGAATGAACTCTGACACTGTGGACTATGAGGACTCCTGTCTGATTGTGCGTTATTTGGCCTCCATGAGGCCGTTCGCCCAGAGCTTTGATATTTATTTAACACAGGTACGATTTCAGTATTATTTCCATAAGTTTCTTTGTCTATTTAATGAGTCAGCTGAATGAAAAAAGAGCATTTGTTTCATCATAGTCTTCTGTATGTAATTTTCTTTATAGATTTTGCGGGTCCTTGGGGAAAGTGCCATCGCTGTAAGGACTAAAGCCATGAAATGTCTGTCTGAGGTTGTGGCTGTTGACCCCAGCATACTGGCAAGGGTATGTTAGGATCTGTGTTTGCAAAGACACATTTTTCATGCCCGAATTGCAGATTAATTTCACATGCTTTACATAATGCGGGCCGTCTTAGCCTGTATTCTTGTCATATTCTTGTGAAGTCATTTTTCCCGAGTGTATCTGACACTCTCTTGTCCACTTCTGCAGTCCGACATGCAGCGTGGCGTCCACGGTCGTTTGATGGACAACTCCACAAGTGTGAGAGAGGCAGCTGTAGAGCTGCTGGGAAGATTTGTGCTTAGCAGACCTCAACTCACGGAGCAGTACTATGACATGCTCATAGAGAGGATACTGGTAAGTTGACCAGTCAAATGCATAGACGTTGTGTTGTGAAGTGTTATAATCCCCTCGTAACTGTTACATACACTCGTGTACGTAGTTATTGAGTATTTGCCATCGAGCATTATTTGCAATGTCATTGTAATACTATCATCAAAATGTGGATTTATAGGTGTTGGTGTGTCCGTTCACTACTCGATAAACAACGATGTGCCTTTAACAACCTGCACATTTATATGCAGGCTTTTTCTGTCACATTGTGCTGGACACACCCCGCTGTGTTTCCATACTTTTCCACAATGTGACCAATTGCTTTGAAATTTTCTTTGCAGTCCACTGTCACGTTGTGAGCTTAACCATCATGCTGTGCACTGGCAGTTAATCGTTATGGCCAGAACCCACCTGACGCATGTTCAATTTGTCAAGAACCTCTTACAAACAAGCTTTTTGATTGGGTATCCTTTAATTTCGGTCGACTCATTGTTGGCACACTGTTCACATTCGCTAGTGTGGAAATGGAGCTGCCGTTACACGCACCTGTTTAACACATATGCAAATGAACGAGCGGGGCCACTTCTTTTATTGGGCGAGAGTTCTAGTTTTCTTCTGGCCACTGAATTTAAATGGAGAAGCATTGCAGGGACTGAATTTGAAGAAATGTCGCTTATAATGGGTTCATTTGGGATGTTTCAGGTTTTTGTATACATGATTTGAATAATTAAATAAAGAGGAAGTTTAAGCACACAATCTAGGATTAACACATCATTGTGTTGGCTGTGATAATTTAAGATATAAATATTTAAATTCAGTCCAGTAGATCAGCTTTGCACTTATTCTTTGTACTCAGCATCTGAGAAGTGAGCACATTGAAATTGTTGCGCCTGTTGTCATGTAAATGTTCAAGAGAGTTCATGAGAAGTTCAATCTTCATTACAGTCTCACACTGCCACCTATTGGCAGAAAAATGACATCGCATCCCAGGTAGACGTCTTAATCAATGTGGTTCTTGCAGAAGCCTTAATGGATTGATTTTGTTTTGATGCGCAGGACACTGGTATCAGCGTACGAAAACGGGTGATCAAGATCCTCAGAGACATCTGCCTGGAGCAGCCGACCTTCAGTAAGATTACTGAGATGTGTGTGAGGATGATCCGCAGGGTCAATGATGAGGAAGGTATCAAGGTACGGAGTCAGCTGCACCTTCTCCACTTTCTGTTGTTTGACTGTGACTTTCATCATTCATTATTATTCTATGTATTTCTGTTTTTATACGCATCTCTGTATTGTAACATATTCATGACAAAGCCTTGAGTTTGAACAATTTTATAAGTGTAGATCAGAACTAAAGATCCTAGACTAATGAACTTTATGTTCTTTATAGAAACTGGTGAATGAGACATTCCAGAAGTTGTGGTTTACTCCAACTCCAAACCATGACAAAGAGACCATGACCAGAAAGATCCTCAACATCACTGATGTTGTAAGTTTAACTGACTTACCACTTTTTTTATCCTCTAATCTAAATTAAATACCTCAAGAAAAAGACAATATCTCATCATCTTTGTCACTGTATAATTTTTGTCTCATTGTGAATTTTTAATCTGATGTCAACTGTCTTGTTCAGGTTGCAGCGTGTCGAGACACCGGCTATGACTGGTTTGAGCAGCTTCTTCAGAATGTAAGAATTTGATTTGGTGTTTGAGCTTCAACTGGTCGGGAATATATCAGTGTTTATTCCTATTTTAAAACAAACATTGTCTCTTTGGCTCTAGCTTCTCAAGTCTGAAGAGGACGCATCGTATAAGCCAGCCAAAAAGGCCTGTGTTCAGCTTGTTGACAATCTGGTCGAGCACATCCTCAAATACGAGGAATCTCTTGCAGGTATGCAGGTTTATCATTTAACGCCCACTTGAGCCACTGTCTATACTTCTAGTTGGTAGAATAAAAAAGATAATCAAACTGTTTTGAACAGAACTTGGTGTAATCTTTATTTCCTCTTCCCTCTATAGAGAACAAGGGTGTGAACTCACAACGGTTAGTGGCGTGTATCACCACCTTGTACTTGTTCAGCAAGATCAGGGCCCAGCTCATGGTCAAACACGCCATGACCATGCAACCCTACCTGACCACAAAGTGTAACGTAAGTTATGTTTATCAAATCCATTTTGTTATTCCAAAATTATCAAGCAAGTCAAATATTCTTATTGGATAATTAACAATCAGCATGAAGAAATAAAAAACAGGAAAGAAATCATGTCATTATCAGACTTTGTTCAGTAATTATTGTCATATTGTTTCCCCTGCAGACTGCCAATGACTTCATGGTCATCTGTAACGTGGCAAAGATCTTGGAGCTTGTGGTACCTCTGATGGAGCATCCCAGTGAAACTTTCCTTGCCACCATCGAAGAAGACCTCATGAAGCTCATCATCAAATACGGCATGACGGTGCGCGTCTGTCTTTGTTTTTCAGAAACTTGCATTGTGTCCACCATTGTTGAACCAGCTTGCTTTGTGAAGGTGTAATCCGTGTTGGCATACAGATGACATGATTGTCTTCCTTCCTGTCTTCAGGTGGTCCAGCACTGTGTGAGCTGTCTTGGAGCTGTTGTCAACAAAGTCACGCACAACTACAAGTTTGTCTGGGCTTGCTTCAACAGATTCTATGGTGAGATACGCAGTTAGACACAGTTATTGTAAGACAGTGACACGTATTTTGGCATTCAAAGTACCAAACAGGACAATTATTTAAGTGTGGCATTTTAGATTGACCTTGAGAGAAAAAAACCAGGACACACAACATAGGTCATCTCAAAAGTAACTTTTTGTTCTAGGTGCACTTAACAAGCTGAAGGTTCAGCATCAAGAGGATCCTAACAGCACAACGTTGGTAGCAAACAAGCCTTTCCTGCTGCGATCGCTCTTCACTGTGGGTGCCCTGGCCAGACATTTTGATTTTGATCTGGAGGAGTTCAAGGGCACCAACAAGGTAACATTGCAGTTGATGTGTAATAATATTTAAGATTTTAAATTAATGATGTGGAAAGCTGTGGGTTGCAGCTTTAAGTCCAGTTATTTGTGTTTGTGCCCAACACTTGATGCTGTCTCACAACTATGTGTCTGTATATTTTGTACAGGTTGTCATCAAGGAGAAAGTTCTCGAGCTGCTGCTATACTTCACCAAACATGAGGATGAAGAAGTGAAGACCAAAGCCATCATCGGCTTAGGCAAGAACCCCATTTTTGAATATTATTGGGTTTGACAAATAAAAAAGTCACCATACTCAGCGTGTGCAAAACGTCCTGACAGTAAAGAAAGGCCAGAAAAGCTGCTTTTCTTGCCCCAGCAGGTGGAGAACAATGTAGATGAAGACTGTTTTGTTTACTTGTTCTTACTTGTCCTTGCTGTTTGTTGTTCAGGCTTCCTTGTGATCATGCATCCCAGCCAGATGTTTATGCCGGATGTGAAGAACTTGTATAACGGCATCCTGGCTGACAGCGCATCCTCCATCAACCTCAAAATCCAGATCCTCAAAAACCTGCAGACGTACCTTCAGGAGGAGGACACGCGGATGCAGGAAGCAGACAGAGAATGTAAATACAGTTGTTGTTGCTGCTGAAGTGTAACAGGATTAAGTGTTGTTGATTTTGTTGGTTGCACCTCAAACAATGCACAGTGATACTGAGGTAATTTACACATATCCTGTATTGTTGCAGGGAAGAAACTGTCCAAACAGGAGGATCTGAAGGAGATGGGGGACATCTCTTCAGGGATGAGCAGCTCCATTATGCAGCTGTATTTAAAACAGGTGTTGGAGGCGTTCTTCCACACCCAGTCCAGTGTACGGCACTTTGCTCTCAACGTCATAGCCCTCACGCTCAACCAGGGTCTCATCCATCCTGTACAGGTAAGTTGGAGAACCCCACCCCACCAAGTGCTTCAGCTTATTATATGGCCAATAGATGAATTCAAAATATATCAAACAATGGATTTTTCTTCATCATATCAACAATGCAGGCAATCCACTTTCTGAAAGTGTTCCATGTGCTCATACATCTAAAAATGACTCAACAAATAGCCAATATCAATACCATGTGCTGTAATATAGTTAAACCCTCATTCATTTAAAATTCTGCTTCCCTTTTTTGCCTGCATGTGAAGATAACATCTTTTTGTCCCATCTGTGCAGTGTGTACCCTACCTCATCGCAATGGGAACAGACCCAGAGCCCAGCATGAGGAACAAAGCTGACCAGCAGCTGGTGGAGATTGACAAGAAGTACACAGGATTCATCCATGTGAGTCGTTGATCAGCGTCCAGAGGGACTTTATTTTCCTCTGAGAACAGCTTGTTTATTCAGTTGTGGATAAATAATTCTGAGTTTGTATTATTAAGTCGTTAGTATTGTAAATATTAAGAGCTTGAGTTTGAATTTCTGATCCAAAACTACATAGTGCACCTTTGATGCGAAACAGGGTCACAGCCAAACACTTTTTATTTTTTTCGTTTTTCACCATTTAGACTTTTGTAGTGCTGAAGAAGTTTTGCAACATGAGTTTTAGTCTCCACATGCCCACAGCAGCAGCTCTGTCAACAGTTGAAATACTACGGTTTTTCTAACACTTCTCCACATATTCTTCCACAGATGAAGGCGGTCGCCGGGATGAAGATGTCGTACAATTTGCAGCAGGCCATTGAGATGTCTCGCAAGAGCATCATAAGAGGATTCAGACAAGACGAGACCCACTCAGCACTGTGCTCACACCTCTTCACTATGATCCGGGGGAACCGGCAGCACCGGAGGGCTTTCCTCATCTCACTGCTGAACCTCTTCGACGACAGTTCTGTGAGTAAACCTGCAGTATCCTTCACATATCTTGGCACTGCTGAGCGTGAAGTGGAATTTTCTTATTAACTGCATGCCAAGTAAACACCTGCTTCAAGCAATGAATAGTTCTTATGTGACTCTACAATTAAATAATAAACCTTTTTTTGTAAAATGTGTTGTAACATGTGTCAGATGGCATTATTTACTGTCTTGAAATACAACACACAATTTTTTTTCTTTTTGCATGAATGGTTCAAATTTGCAAATTCTAACACTGCAACGCAAGTTTGTACCAGGCACTGACCCTCCATTGTTCTTTTCTCCTCTTTTCTTTGTGTCTGCAGAAGACGGAAGTAAACATGCTGCTGTTTATAGCAGACAACCTCGCCTGTTTCCCATACCAGAGCCAGGAGGAGCCTCTCTTTATCATGCACCACATAGACATCACCCTGTCTGTTTCTGGGAGCAACCTGTTGCAAACCTTCAAAGAGGTATGATAGCAGTTTATAATGTTGTTTGTCTTCTCATCGGGGTTCCTGAAAAGCATGCCATAGAATTATTTTAACAGTAATCATTATATATATGAATTTGTAAACATTTTCTTGTCAATTTCTTCCGTCCAGCTTCTGCTAAAGGAGCCGAGGCGCAAGGAGAAGAAAGTGAAGAAAGAGTGGAAGAACACGTCGGACGGAGAGGATGAAGAGGCAAAGATGAACTGTGATTCTCCCAGAAGTCAGGGGGATGTACACAGCGACCAGGACAATGACAATGAAGATGTGGTACGGCGGCCGAAAAAGGTCAGAAAACCTGTCGCAGCCAGCTCAGAGTCCGAGTCTGATATTGATGACTTGGATCTGGAGGATGTGGACAAAGTGATGAGGCTGCTCCCAGACAATCCCACAGGTCTCCTGGACTTTGCTAATGCTGTTCAAGGCATCCTGTTGCTTCTGGTGCTCAAACAGCACCTGAAGAACCAATATGGATTCTCTGACAGGTAAAAGCTTCAAAACCTTTATTTCTTTAGAGCTTTTATTTAAATCAATGTATCAGCAGTTTTTTGTGATGTTTACATTGACCAATTCAGACTTCCTATGACATCTGTAACTGAGCATGTTTTTTGTTTTCTTACAGTAAAATTCAGAAGTACTCTCCAACTGAGTCAGCTAAGGTGTACGACAAGGCAGTGAACAGAAAAAACAACGTTAACTTCCACCCACGACAAACCATCGACTTCATCTCCAACAACATGGCTCACGCTACCCTGTCGAACGAGATCAAGAGGCGGGTAGTCAGACAGTACCTAGATGTAAGTAATGGAGCAGGATGTTTAATGTACATCACTGACAGTTGATACTTGGGCAACAGCTTTGCTTTCTAATAACTTTATTTTCACTGTCATCTGTCTGAGAGCATGGCAGCTGGATGAAGATGTTAGAGGCAGATGTTTAACTGCTGTGCAGCATATTACTTGTGTCCCAGTCAGTTAGTTTCTTGTCGCTTTACTCCACACAGTTCAAGGTTCTGATGGAACATCTTGACCCAGACGAAGAGGATGAGGAGGGAGAAGCGTCTGCCAGCGCGAACATCAGAAACAAAGCCATAAACGCCCTACTGGGAGGCCCCGGCCCCTTGTCGGGACCCAGTCCGCGCAATCAGGCGGGACCAGAGACAGATGACGATGATAGTGATGGCGACGAAAGGACCCCAGGGGTGAGGAGCCAGATATATAGATACTCACACTGTTTAAGACAAGTTTAAAGATATGTGATAAAGTATTACAACCATTTTTTCCTTCTGTTCTCTCTGCAGTCCTCTCGAAAGTCAAGGCGAGCAGGTGACTCCTCGGACCCCGGCCGTATGAGTGAGACAGTTGATGCTATGGACGTGATCGCCCTCTGGTGCCCCAAATACAAAGACCGGCCGCAAATAGCTCGAGTCGTCCAGAAGACCTCCAATGGATACAGCATCCACTGGATGGCCGGCTCCTACTCGGGGCCCTGGGCCGAGGCCAAGAAACGCGATGGCCGCAAACAGGTGCCTTGGGTGGACACTATTAAGGAGTCGGACATCATTTACAAGAAGATTGCCTTGACCAGCAACCACAAACTGAGCAACAAAGTAGTACAGACTTTACGCTCATTGTATGCAGCTCGGGAAGGAGGGGCTAGCTAATGCCTCCTGTGTGGTGTTTATCCCCCCCCCCCAATATTTTTTTTTTTGGGTCCTCCTGCTCCATTTCTACTTTATCAAAATCCTCCTCTTCCCCGCTCCTGCTCCTCCTCCTCAACCTGCCACCTCCAACGACACAGCCAAACTTCACTGGATTCCTACCCCCCGCCTCTCCTTCCTCATTTTTTTTAAGAAAAACACAAGAGAGCAAGAATATTTGACACTACATACTTTTACATGAGTTATTCTTGCAAAAATGACACAAAACAGAGGACTTATTATATTAGAGGGACTGCTCATGTTTTGTTTGTGTAAAAGTGCAGAGGATAGAATCCAGAAGGCATTAAAGGAATAATTCACCCAAATTATCCCTTCAAAAGGCTATCAGAAAAGAGACCTGGAGGGAAATGTTTTGTCAACATTGTTGTGGGAGCTCCTTCGCTGTTGTGCAGCAGATTCTAGTCGCTCATTTCTACTCCCACTGTATCATAGTTTAACACGACAAAAAACTAAAATGTTTATATCTCTGAAGACAAAAAAGCTGTAAAAAAAGAATAAAACCTTAAGTGAATGTTGGAAATTAGTCTTTTTGATGTTCTTATTAAAGTGTTTTTGGAGTTTATTATACTACTAGCACCCTGATGGTTTTTCCTTTTAGCTTTTAGATATTTGAAGGAAAAAGAAGAAAAAAGAAAAAAATAAGAATTTTTATTTTTGTTCACTTTTATTTGTCCATGCTGTACAATGGCAGAGTCCTCTGAATATAATTTATTCTATTTCGAACTACGCATGCAGTATATGTGGCCTATTGCAGGAGGATATTTTGTAAATGTAGATTTTGTTGTATTAGGTCACCCTAGTAATAAGAGGAAAGGGGATTCATACCCTTTCGGTGGAACAAATACTGCAATAAATTTTCTACTTCTCTTTGTCACTTGTCTGCTCAAAGTCTTAATCTGATCTTTTCATTGTGCAAATGAAGACCAGTATAGGACCTGGATACTGCTTAAGCACAGACAGGCCTGACGGGACGAGAGGGTTGATCATTTACACATTAAGGGAGAGAGAGCCAACGAAATGATACCAGACAACCCTTTTATTAGTGTTTCTATTCATAGACTTGAAGGCAAATGAAAGCAGAAGTATAGAAGTGATCAGTGGGTATTATTGTTGCCATCATGTAATTCACACAACCAATAGTTGCGCAAGTGACATTGCGTTGTTTACGTTCACAAAAACCTTTAACTGAAACTTTATAGAGCCGGTCCGGTGTATCAACTGGATCACCAAACTAATTCTCCTTTGGCTTTCACTGCAGCTGTCAATAATTTCAGATTTGCACATTTTTTATGCTTTTTCTGAGCTGAGCTCACAGCCGTGTTGGTGAGGGAGACTGCGTAGTTCACTGAGTCTATACAATAACCTGCAACTGTCTTGACAAACATCACAACTGTACAATTTTTTTCCAAAGTAAGGATACAGACCGGGACGGGCGTGACTTCACTTCTGAAACTTCAACCGTGACAGAAACAACAAATCCACATCATGGTTACGAAGAAAACGGAAACTTAATTTTTCTTTTCTCTTTTATTTCTTTTTATCCAAATTTCCTTTCAGCATTTAAAAAAAATATCTTAGATTCAATTACAGTTTTCAGGACTGTTGTCAGACATCAGACTTCTGGGACAAATCAAAAGTTCACGCATATTCGACTGTCAACAAACATAATCTATCTCTGATAGCCTTCCGCTGTCAACCCAGCTGCACAACAACACACTGCATACATGATGTTGGGGAAAAAATGTTGCCTTCAGTGGAAATTGGGCTTAAAATATAACACATCTTTTCATACAGCAGCAGTGACATTTTTTGGTATATATTGGGGCATTTGGCCTCTAATATAGATAATAGAGAGATGAGAGGAAATGAAAAAGAAAAAGATGTATCAAAAATGGAATCGAATGGACATTTTACTCACTTATTAAACAGTACTTTTAAATATATATTTAAATACAGCATCTTTGGTGGTGGATGAAAGCAAAATACAACTTATCTTAATGTAAATGTCAACCATCCTGTCTGCTAAAAATAAATACAGGACTTTTGAAAAAAATAAATACTCAAAAAAATCTAGCTCACTTAAGTTATAATTATTGCATCAATTCAGTTCAATAACTACTATACATCACATATGTTAATACAAGGAAAATAAACTCCATACAATTCAGTTTATTATAAATAACTGGAAGGATGAAATCTAGCAAAACTACTCAATAACTATGTACATCATATCCATGATGTGGACTTGGATCTCATCGATCTCATTGAGGTCGGCGCGGCCCTCAGCATCACCGTCATGCATCCTGAGCACGGTCATCAGTGCTGTGTAAGAGAAGCTAGAAAAAAGTGTGTCCCATCACTGAATGACATCCATCTTTCTATCTATTAGGCCTATTTAAGTAATGCATTTAAAGGATGACTTCACCAATTTCACCCATTTAGGTGTGGAAACAGATTTTCAGAATTCAGAATGGAGGTTTCTGTTATACTACTCTTAATACATGAGCCTACCTGTTGAACTTTACAATTTTAAAATGTTGAATTCTTGAGGGAAACAATGCTATTTAGAAATGTTTATTCTTTTCACAAATTCATGAATAAAACAAGAAACATTATTAATCAACTTACTCTTCATCTGCACAAATTAGTTAATCCTTCCCCGTTCATATAATTTGTGGGTTTTTACATTTTATTTTTGTGACTTCTTGTGTTGCATTTTGCACATACCGGAGAATCTTGTGTTTTCACTTGTCTTGCTGTGTTGTTACTGTGTTTATGTTGTCGTGCTTCCTTTCTGCAAAAATAATTAGCTTTTTGAGGGACACAATACATCCATGGACAAACTAAACATGTTGTAGATCTGTAACAGAATCAGCTTAAACCTGGTTTTCAACTTCTTTTAGAGTCCACAGCTACTCTACTGCTTCAACTACATTTATTTAAGTGTTTGTTGTTATTTATTTTATTGAATGCATCGTTTTGTTTTCAGTTGCTTCTTGAACCAGCAGGCTCACAGCTCTGCAGGCCTCTGTTGTGTTCTAGGTTGTTCAATAAAGTTTTTAAGGGAAAAAGAGGGAGAGGGGCGGGACCTCGGGTGACGTCACTGCCATCCGGTATTTTGTATTGTTTTGGCGGGATTCACAACTGTTTCGGAGTTTCGATTTAAATTGTAAACATTAGCGTTTCACCGAGGAAACATGGAGCGGTACGTCTCAAACTCGCTAGAAAGAAACACTTTGAGTTATTTCATATGACAGATAATGACCAACTAGCAGTATTCTGGCAGAGTGTAACGTTAATGATTTTTGTAACTCGGCGAATTTGTTTTGAGGCGGTCGCCCTTATTGTGGCTGAACGTTAGCCACGGTTAGCTACTGCTAGCTACTGTTAATCTAACCGATGCTAACAAATGTTGTAATTACTTTATGTCAAATACTTCTTAATAATTATTTTTAGATTTACAGGTGAGTTGTTTCCAGTAAGGTAGGTCAGTGAACGAACAGCTGCCCCGCTAGTTAGCTTGCTAAGCTAAGTTAACGTCTCTGCATTTAAGCTGACGTACACTGCGATTCAGTCAGACTTTACGTCAACGCTGACTAACTGTGGCCGTAAATACTGTCATTAATTTAAAATGTATTGTACCACTGTCACTCTGACAAGCAACGCTGTGTATTTGGGGGACTCTGTGAAGCAGCAGAATAACTTTATCAACGGTCTCTATGTTTGTTTTCGTCATTATTTGTGTCCAGTGCAAGGATGAGTCGAGCAGCGAGCAGCAGACTGTCGGAGCTGCCTCTGCGAGTGCAAGACAGCAACAGGATGAGCATGGTGTATACAACGCCCCAGAAGTAGGTTGAAAGCAAATAAAATGAGACTGTACAGAAAGGTTATGCTGTCTTATACCATGATCCGATTCCACTCTTGTATTACACTTTACGTGACGTTAAGAACAGGTGGTATCTAAAATACTGCACTGAGGTTGCATAGTTTTGAGTACATTGTAAATCAGACTAAGATATAGGATTTGGTTTCATGGTGTTTCACATTTGTGTAATGGCAAAACTGGGACCCAAAGGCATCTTTAATAAGTTGGATGACATGTACAAACATTACTTGTAACTATGTGATGACTCGTAAAGAATAGGTTATAGGTAGTGTAACTATATTATTGTTACCTGGTGCTTGTTTTCCAATTGATCTTGGAAAGTGTGACACTGATGATGAGAAGCTGGCTAAAGTGTCTATAATGCCATGTACCAAAAGGTATGACTGAGGTAATAAATGGTTTAAGCAGATGAAATGCTTTAATCATCCATTCTGTACATGTAGAGAAGGGACAGAATGAAACGTGTAGCTTGTTCATTTACTTTAATAGCAGATGCTTTTGTACAAAGCAACTTACAATAAGTACATTTGTCACAAGGGAGAAACCAAGAGATATCATCGTCAATGGAGTAAAAAGAAATATAGAAACAATTGTCAAGCCCTCATCTGAGGATCATAACTGTTATTTGTCAGTATTGTTTAAGTGTTCACATGAAAGTCAGCAAGTGGAGCACATCCATTTGTTCACAATGTTGTTTCTTTACAGCAAGCAGCCTTCATTTGGAAAGCTCAACATACCCAAACCACAGTCTGTGACCTCTGAGAGGCGGACCAGCTTCTTTGGTGCACGGTGTGTGAATAATATTTCTTCCTTTATAAAAGTGCATTACAATGTATAGAACAGTTAACAAGTTTGACATATAAAACATACAAAATATAGACACAAATAAAGCAAAACACAGACTGCACCAGCACAGTTACAGTAGTAGTAATAAGATGAAATAAAGATGGAAATGAATTAACAAATGTAATACTTGATACTGTGGTGGTTTGTGAATACGTTGAAAGCAGGACCAGTGGAGCTAGCATGCCTCGCAACAGCATGATGTCAGGATTTGGAGGAACTGAGAAGATGAAAGATGCTCGACCGCTGCATGATAAATCCTATGTACAGCAATGTATCAGGCAGCTACATGAGGTAAAAAAACTCTATTGAAGATTCAAACACTAAAGATTTGTCTGTTTTAGATGGTAACACACTTATGTTCAGTACATTAAACCTACTGTTTGGGTTTTTAAAAAAATATTCAACCATTGCCACATAGCATTTGAGTGGAAAAGGTTGCTGTGATATATGACTGAATGCGGAATTGAACTAGTAGTTTAACCAGCATAGTTTTTGTGTCATTATGAATGGGAAAGTTCTGTTCAGCCTGATATCCTCTTGTTTATTTTTCTAGTTCTTGACTGAGCAGGGTTACCCTGGCACATTGTCATCCAAGACCCTCCAGTCTCCCTCAACCAAGGAGTTTGTGAAGATGTTTGAGTTCATCTACCGCCAGCTAGACGCAACTTTTGAGATGCCGAACTCAAAAGTTGAGGAGGAGGTTCCAGCTATCCTAAAAGCTCTGAGGTGAAATACCATCTTTTTGTATCAATCAGTGTTTTATATACTAGTATGTCTTAGTTCATTTTTACAGCATCTCTCCTGGATTAACTCTTCTATAACTCTTCTATAGTTCAAGAAACATTACTGACTGCCTCTGTCTTTATTTCACTCATGTTTGTGGTTTTAGGTATCCATTTGTTCTCTCCAAGTGTTCAATGTATTCTGTTGGAGCTCCCCATACCTGGCCTCAGGCCCTCGCTGCTCTCATGTGGCTGATTGATACCGTCAAGGTGAGAAGCAAAGCAACACTTTACACAAAAAACATGCAAAGAACAAATAAACCAAACCAAGTTCAGTTTTGTGTAATTAAATTATTTAAAGCCAGTGTTGTTCTTATTGTGTGTGTCTCCGTATCAGATCAAGTGGAGTTCGAGTAAGCAGGAGCTGCTGTTCACTGACTTCTGTGAAGACAGTGACAATATTGAAGAAGGAGCTGAGTACAACAAGGTACTGTGACTTCTCTGAACAGCAGCATCATGAAACATAAAAATTCCACTGTTAAAAAAGCCATTCAGACATGAAAAATCCTGAACAGAATTATATTGTTGCTCTTAATTTTATCTGCCTGAACATTTGTTAATTGTTTTGATTTATATAAATCTTCTGCTTAACTTTGTACCTGTGCAGCTCTTTGTGGACTACACAGCTGAGACTTACTCCAAGTTCATGCAGGGTGACGACACATTTGAGGATGAGGATGAAACATTTCTCATTAAACTAAGTAAGCAAGATGTCCCTCTGTGAAGTGAATCTTTCTTTATGCTTGTATGTATATTCGAGCACAATGTGAAGACATTTGTTTCAATTTAATTTGAGCTATTTTATGGGAAAATTCTGATCAAAATTGATATTTAGAACTTAAATGTGTGTGTGTGTGTGTGTTCTCACAGAGAGGCTGTACAACGTTGATGAAGCTGTGCTGGCCACTATGGAGGAGAAGTACAAAATACTGAGTGATGAGGTTGAACGGCTGGAGAAGGAGAACCAGACGGTCAGAACACTTTTAAATTGACACATCCACATGTGTACAGATTAGATTATTATTTTGAATTCTTGATATTTCCGTCATCATTTGTTATATACAATGATCGCAATTAATTCTAATTAGGGATTTATTTCTATGTTGTCAAACAAAAAAGAAACACTGCACCAAAGGAAAGGAAACTGATAATTAATAATTAAGGTTGCAAACAACTCAAACGTATCATCGTCTGTTTCCTTCTGGACAGGATCGCCTAATGAACAAGAGGATGGAGAGAATGAAGCGGCAGGCAGATCTCAAGCAACTCCAGAGTTATTCAATCAGCCTGGAGTCCTTTAAAACCAACCTGCAAAATAAAGCTTCAGAACTTAATGATGAGCTGGAGCACACCGGTAAATATGGACAATAACGTGCTCCATGATGCTTTGTCAGTCAGTCAGATCATTAGCAGGATGTGCTGGATCCTGTGGGCATCTGAAAATTGGGTCACCACGAAGATTCATGTTTAACAATATTATAAGGACTTTTGTTTTGAGTGAACTTTATTCCGGTTTTTATTTCTGTTTAAAAACATTTAACGCACATTTTTTTAAATGAATAAATGAATAAATGACCAAAGACTATAACTCACTCATGCAGTAATGATTAAAAGTATCAAGGTAGGACATGGATTTCATTTCAAATGCATCAGGTTTTTCCTTTCCGTCTTCCTGTAGTCAGTCATCTGGACACTCTAAAACATGAGCAAGATGAGCTGCAACACCGTCTGCAGAACCAGAAGTTTACTCCAGCTGATGTGGAGAGGATCAACAGAGAGAAGAGGGAGCTCCAGCAGACCATCAATACCCTCAGCAAGTCTCTTGAAGATGCTGAACAGCACAAGTGGAATGAGGAGATTGCTTATGCTAAATTGAAAGACAAGGTACTGTATCTAGTTTCTATGCACATTTAGAGATTTGATTTAATTTGTTTCCTTGCCCCTCTTATGCCTGTCCTTTTTTTTCCCTCAATCCCAGGCGGAGCTGAAGCTAGCAGAGTACCACAAGCTGGCACGTAAACTGAAGCTGATCCCGTTGTCTGCAGAGAACGCCTGTGGTCACGATTTTGAGATCAGGCCTTTTGAATATGGACCCGGTAGCATGGTTCAGCACAAAACACAGATACAGGTACTTCAAGCTTATGCTCCTGTTCACATTTAAATGTACTGTTTAGGTTAACTCCATATGTAGATCTTTCTATTTAAATGTGAACTCCATTGAATGCCACCGTGAAAATGAATTCTGTTGTTGTGTGTGAAGATTGATTTTGTTGTTCTGTATGCGTGTTCTTATCAATGCTGTGTGTTGTAGATGCTTCTGAGAAAATTGATCGGTGATGTGGAGGAGGAGAACAGTCGGTTTGCCAACATGAAGCTCAGTCTAGAGGAGTCTTCAGAACAGGTACCAAAAAATCCTTTAATTTATTCATATTATTGTGTTTGTTGTTTGTTTGTAATTGCACCAGAGTTGGCTTGCAGATACACTGAGGTGTATCTTTTCTCAATATCGCATTTATCATTGTTGAGTGATTGGAAAGTTGTATTTGATACAAATCTGTCACAGTTTGATATCATATATGTTTGTGTCTGTGTATCTCCAAGGTGAATTCTAACATCTTGGACAAATCCAATGACATGAAGCAGCTGAGAGAGCAGATTCGCAAACTGGATGAACGGCTGGATTGTGGCATGCAGGTATCGTCCCTTTAGTTCAGTCTGGTGGAAATTACATGTTACTACATGCACCATCGAATGGTACATATAAAGCAGACCTAACCAACCATGGCATTTGTTTTCATAGTGTCAGTTGAGCTCTGAACTATTTATCTTCAACAGGATTAAGTTATTATTTCAACATGTTGCCGACAGACAGAAAATGCACAGTTGCATCTTACATGTCCAATAATATTGTGCTTATATCTGTAGGAGCTCGCCCGAGAGGAAGATGGCTGGGCAGAGGAGGTGGAGTCGGTGGAGAACCACCGTAAGCTTCTTGAGAAGAAGGTTAACTATGGTTACGATGAGGCTGTGCAGCAACTGAAGGCAGCTCAACAACAGTGAGTTAACATTATATTTATATCAACAATATGGCCGCGACAAAGTTAAATGGCAAAAATCAAATGACCCTGGAAAACTTGACACCTTGATAAGATCAGCTCTGTGAGTTTTACCATCCTCAAAGTTTCTCTCAGTCTAAATGAAGAGTGACTGTTTAAGGTTAAACGCTCGTCTCTTCCTCAGGTATCACCTGGTGCTGCAGGAGACCAATGAGGAGAGGCGAACAGTCGCCAACAACCTTGCGTCTGTATTTTCCACAGCATACGACCACTTGTCAGTGACAGAGGTAAGTTTCTTACAACTCTGCATCTGTCCGTCGAACTGCAAGGGAGAATCTTTATCTTATATTTAAAAATATAAAGACAAATTAAACTAAATTAGCAATTTTTTTTTTATAGTGCAAACATTGTAAACATGATTGAGAATATCTATTTAGATGTGACTGTCGTCATTTGTGACTTAATATCTGTGGGCTCTCCATGCAGAAATGATCAGATTGTATCAAATACATGATAAATTGTTGCAAATAATGTACCATGAATGTAAAATCTAACCAGTTTGTTCTCTTTGTTCCTGCACAACAGAAGTGTGTGGAGGATCTGCACCGCAGAGTACAGCGTGTCTGCTCTAAGGCTGTGGAGGAGGATGAGGCAGCCATACAGAAGCTGCGGGAAACTTTGAAGAGCTTCATGTCCAAGGCCAACACTTTATAAAGCGAGGGGGAGATAATTTCAGAGACTATAGAAGTGTTTGGGATCTTCCCCCTTTCTCAGCCATTTGTGTATTTAGTTTGTTTCCAACTTCGCAAAAAATGATCTGAGTTTAACTTCCATTCTTTGTTCTTAACAGTTTAAATAACACAAATAAGTAGAAAGCTTGTTTTCCAATGTCAATTCTGTTTTTAATGACAACAGCAGTGTTTTTTTCTTCACCTTTGCAGTTTTAAAGCCCTGTTCTTTTAGTTATCTGCTATTTACAGACTGATTTTCATCTTTTTGTGTGTGTTATTCTGTATCCACACTTTCCTGTTTTTATTATTGTCAATAAACCTTCACATGCAAAATGAAAAGACCCTGAGAAGCCTTACTATTTACAAAACTTGATTACAGGAAATCAGGAGTCAGTTCAGGAAACCGTCATCCAACTCGTCCTCAGCAGCCGGTTCCTCTGGCCACACTTTCAGCTCCTGGCTGCTCTCGTTCTGGAGAAACGAACAGTGACCGTCAGGACTCTGCAGATAGATCAGCCATGTTTGATCCCCCTCGTAAAGTATAGGTGAAAGATACTCACACTTTCCCTTCAGGCTCCTGTGGCGGCTCAAATCCATTGTTTGGCTTGTCTTGTTCGTCTTGGTGATTCGTCCTTTCAACCGTCCGTCACCTGCGAGATGAGCTGTGGTAGTTTGACCTCTGCAGGTTTTGTGGAAGTTTTCAGTGAATTTGTGGAAGTTTTGGGTGTATTTGTGGAGGTTTTTAGTGAATAGGTGGAAGTTTTTTTTAAGTGCATTTGTGGAGATTTTGTGTGTATTTATGGTTATTTTGTGCGTCATGAAGATTTTTTGCCTTTTTGGGGCGATTCTGAGTGTATTTGTGGAAGTTTTGTGTTATTGTGGAGGATTTGTGGAGGTTTTATGGAAGTTTTATGTGAATTTGTGGAGTTTTGTGAGTATGCTTATTTTGTGTGTCATTATGAAGATTTGTAGTCTTTTTTTTAGGAGATTCTGAGTGTATTTGTGGAAGTTATGTGTGTTTTTGTGGAAATTGTGTGTTTTTGTGGAAATGTTGTTTTTATTTGTGGAGGTTTTGAGTGTATCTGTAAAAAGCATTGACCATGTGTGTACACTGAGAGCCACAACATTAGAACCAGTGACAGGTGAAATAAATAACATTCATCATTGTGTTCCAATGCCATGTTCTGCTGTGAAACCACGAGTCCTAGCATTCATGTGGATGTCTCTTAGACAAACACCAGTCACCCAAACACAACTGCAAACCGAGTACACCCCCTCATGGCAGCAGCACTCCTTGATAGCAGTGCCCCCCCCCCCCCCCCGAGCAGGACAACGCGCCTGCAACGCTGCAAAAACTGCTCAGGAACGACCCTGAGGAACGTGGGAAAGAGCTCAAGGTGTCAACATTCCCCAGATCTCAAGACAACTGAGCTTCCACTGGATACAGTCTGAGCCAAGAACGATCCACGGGGGCCCCAACATGGATGGAGCTGGTTCTGGCGCATCCCACAGATGCTCAACTGGATTGGGATCTGGAGAATGAGGAGGCCAGTTTGACACCTTGGGTTCTTTGCCATGAGGGGGCGTAGTTGGTCTGAACGGTGTTTGGGTGGGTGGTGTTCATCATTGTAACAAGACGATCAATGCTCACTTCACTTGTCAGCTGTTTTAATGTTTCAGCTAAACTGTGTTGATATACATGTCAAATACTTTTCATATTTTGCATAAATTGAGTTTTTAACTACATTATTAATACTTTCACTGCACTTTGTCAAACAGCTTTAGTTATTAGTTACTTTGCAGATTTAAATATTCGCTGATCAAACATTATAATAGATTAATTTAGCCAGTGTTAAAAGCAGAAAGTTGAGACCTTAGACCTTGCTGTTACTGAACTTTTGTGCCTGGTTGGTGCTCGGCCCAGGACAGGAAGGTTCTGCAGCGGGTGATCCATCCATCTACAGAGCATCGGTGACATCGGTGAGGTGTCTGCACAGAGCTCAAAGAATGCTGAAAAACTAAAAGAAACAGGGGACTGCTGTCTCACCATCAGACTACAGAGCAGCTCCTTGTCATTATGTGTCTGCTCTGCTTCATCACTGGTGAGTCTGTACCTCATAAGATAGCCACTAGAGGGCAGCACACGCCACTGGTTGCTCAAACTCTTCAGGATGTTATTGACTGATGGAAACAGTTCAATATGTTCTTTTTAAAACTTCTGAACTGCTGGTTATTGTTTCAAAACAAGTTTCTCGAGTAGTTACCTGGTTCATTAAAGTGCTCAAACATTGACCAAAGCTTTGCAACCAGGTTCTTGATCTGAGTAGCACATTTATATACCGACTGTGGCTGAAAGCAATACAGTAAGACTGATGATTGTTAAGTTGAAGACTTTTAATTGAGAAGATATTTTAGTTTTTTTTTGTCTGAAACAGTCTTGATCCAGTCATAATATGTCACTTGTTTGGGGGGTATCTGTATTCTACAAACTGATAAGCTGTGAATTTATGCATTAGACTTCAGTCAGATATTGTTTAGGAAAACTCCGGCATAGTTTCCACCCTTGTCAGTCTCATTTATCCAGTTTTTACCGAGCGCATTAAAACATTTACATTCCACGAATCAGCCAAAACCCATAAAACTAACTGGCTCATTAGCAAATGAAGCACTTATTTATAGACCGCATCTCTGGCAGGAGGATTTATTGCAAATCGGTTGGCCAACGCAAATTTAAAAAAGGGAATTTCTCCATGTCATGGTCAACATCCTTCATCTCATTGTACCTGTTTCCAATGAACGCTGCATGCTTGGCCTTCAGTGTGAGATTTATTTTTATTTCTAATGTTTCTATCCAGTCCAGAGATTCAATCCAGATATCCTGTAGCAGTCTGTATACAAGTCAAACCACAGTTTGGGTTTACTTGAGGTTTTCAAAAAAAAAAAGAAAAAAGAACAACATTTTTTTGAGAAGCTTTAAATCTTTTTGTATCCTATAATATCAGCCCGGACCCAGTTATAAAACTTTATGATTCAGACCCAAAGGATCTCTTTCTGATAAAGATATCTGCTCTGATGCAGCTGCTCTCGTTGGACACGGTGGTGTTGATTTACGATTTCACATAAACGCATCCTTTTCCAATTCACTCACGCTGTTCCACTTGGAAGGGAGAGTCAGCCCTAAACTTCACATTGTACAAGAAACTTCCAACAATGAATCTTAAGTTCTTTTTTTATTTAAATTTTTCTAGTTGCTAATAAAAAAATTTCAGTGCATGACTTCATCAGCATGGAGAATGAATTCTGCTGCAGCATTTTGTTAAAGTCAGAAGATCAGGAAGTGTCAAAACAAAAAGCTAACAGTTGCACTTTTCTGTCACTTCACAACTTTATGACATTTACAGTTTTTATATTTAGTTTTTTCGCAGCCACTGCAGATCGTGCTTTCTATCTGACCGAAGCTGTGCTGCTGTTGCTCCTTCCACCTGTTGAAAAGCATTGTGGGAAATGTAGTTGGAAATATATGCCCTTGTCTGAGACAATTAAGTGAAATAATGTCTTATTTATACGGCAGAATAGATTTTCTCTGTTTTGTATCAGAGTCAGATGAATATTTAAATGTTTTTGGGGGTTTTGATAAAGTTCTCACAGTTCATAAATCCTTTAAAATTTGGGAATTAAACTTTTTTTTTCTTTCTCTGAGTTTTTGAATTGGTTTTAGTTTAATCTCTTACAGCTCATTGGCTAATCTTCCAAGAGTACACATAAAAAAAAAACCCATAAACGCATACAATAATGAATAAATAACTGAGCAAATAATGTCGACATACACATATCATATACATTCAATCAGGCATTTAAAGGGGCAATTTGGCATTTTGGAGAATGTTAATATGTACAATATTAATAAGGTAATGACACAAACTTATTATTTATATTTTTCTGACTAAACGTTTATATTTAGGCTAAATGTGTCTGTCTGCAACATTGTTGATGCCGGTTTCTGCAAGACAACCTTAAAGCCTGATAGTTCTCATTATATATATATATACATACGTATACAAGTTGTTAGTAAGAGTAATTTGATCTGTGTCTGCTTTCTGTCCATGTAATTGAAGCAGCTGGGCCTGGATAGTTCTTGAAAAGTTGTTGAATTTGCTGTTTTAAAGGTGTGGAAACTCTGTTTTTGATTGTCGGTCAAACAAAACAAGACTATTTTCTGACATTTCCCAGACTAAATATCCATTCAAAAAGATAATTAGCAGATGCATTTGATCATAATAACTTAGACACATCGACACGTATCACTGCAGAACTCTGCGAACGCAGCTGAAGTGTCATCCTGGGAATTGAGCCGTTGTTTGGGCGGACCCTGAAGTTCTTCGTGTCAATACAGTAAAGTAAAACCGTTTGAAACCCGTCAGTGCTGCAAGCGTGAGAGAAATGTTTTGGCAGATGTGACGAGGAGAGATGAGGTGATTGTGAGGGGCTCCACAGAGAGAGGGAATGAAAAATGTGATGGATAACGTCCACCGTAAGCAGAGGCAACCCCCGTCTGTCTGTGTGTGTGTGTGTGTGTGTGTGTGTGTGAGAAAGGCTGGTACCATGTGTTAACAGCTACAAAGACTTAATTCAGCTAAACAAGACGGACCTCGGTGTGTTTAGCGGATCCCATATGGACAGGTGGCATCCATAAAAGACATTTTACAAGACTTCAAACTGTGTGTGTGTGTGTGTGTGTGTGTGTGTGTGTGTGTGTCTTTGCATGTGTGAGAAAATGAATGTCATGACTTGTGTATCTCTGCACCCCCCCCAGAGGCATGTCCACGGTGGGCTTTAATGTGTACGTGTGTGACTCCTCTTGCGGGGAATTTGCGTGCTTATTTCTGCATAAACCTGTGCTCTTATTTGTGTATTTTTATTTTTTTATTTTTTGCCTGTTTCCATGCGCGTGACGTGGTTCGTTCTTGAGTGTGTGTGTGTGTGTGTGTGTGTCCTCCCATGTTGCCGGCGCTCCTCGGCCTGTATGGACCTGTTTTTATCACGGATCATTGCATTCGAGGACATGCGCCATGAATTCTTAATACACTGTATTTTCCAGCTCTCACACAGGGGAAGTGACCCGGCTGAGGGCAAAAAACTCTTCCAGGGATTGTGTGTGTGTGTGTGTGTGTGTTTGTGTGTGTGTGTGTGTGTGTAGAACTCTCTCAGGTCCTCTCGTAAGACGGCAGATGTAAGGGGGAGGCCATGTGATTGTGTGGATGTGCGGCGTGCACTTGAGACGGAGACTCAGGTGCAGAGGAAAGACCCAAGATGTAAAAAAAAAACCAGGCTGAGGTTATCTTGTTGCCTCTCCGTGACCTGGAGAAGGTGTGTGTGGTGCTGCTTTAACTTTTGCCAGAGTGCTCGTGGCAGCCAATCCGTCATACCAGAGGCAGGCAGACACAGCAGAGCGGCGAGGTGTTAACGTGGAGTCTTATTAGGGGTTAATCTCACCCGTCCGCCGCTTCAACAATCTGTTCTACAGATGTGGGAAACGGGGGAGAAGGAGAGAAAGCGAGCTCCGTCTTATAAAGACATGCTCTCCATTATTGTCCGTCTCTCCGCTCCCTGTCAAAACACCATTGTGTAGCTGAAATCGGTCTTCCTTAAACCTACATTATGACTGGCTCTGGCATTTTGATTTTCTGTTCCAGCATCTAATTGTCTCCAGATTTAGAAGACAAATGAACTTCTGCTATGGCGCAGAAATGACGCAACTGTTGTAATGAGATTCAGATTTGGAAAAGCTCGCCGTCTCGAAAGGATAATTGTTGACGTTTTCGACTTCAGCGCCGACATTAATAAGAATAACACAACAATTACGGAGACGATAATGCGTCCTTTTGTGGCCGTCGGATATACGGCGTACAATGTGCAGCACTGGCTCTCTGAGAAATTGCCTGTTTGTGCTGATGTTCAGGAGAAATGTTGTGGAGGATTCACAGCAGCAGAGAGGGAAGACATACTCGTATCTTGCAGTTAAAGCAACAGTATGCGAGTTTATAACCTTAAAGTAACAGCTTCTAAAGCCATTATGATGGTACAGTGTCGTGTAATAGGCTGAATAGTAGGGATGTCCTGAGGATCGGTCATTTTGAATGTGGACCCAAGCCATCATCTTTTTTTTTTACTTCAGAGCACAATTTGTGAGAGAACACAGACGTGTGCGTAACGTTACTCTGGCAAACCTGTTGATAAAATGCCATCAGTGTGGAAATAACTTAAATTAGAAAGCGAAAGCAGTCAAACGGCGACATGACACATCTGCAGTATGGCCGTTTGACGAGGGAGTAACAAAAGAGCTGCATTCAATGCTACACATTTGGTACGATAAAAAACTACAGAGAAGGTAATTAAATTAACCAGCTCATCTCCGTGGTAGAGGATCGGGGTTTTCGTCGTCACCTGGAGTTTTTGAATCCCCGGTGTGCCCTACCATCTCGGCATTACACTACATTGACTCCCCTTTCGAGTTACAACGCGCCGGTATGCGCACTAGTTTCGTGGGTCTCAAACAGCAGAGCGCGTAAAACAGGCAATCGGAAGATGCTGAATGCACCCACGTCATTTTACGTGATGCAAGGAATATGTTAAAAGCAGTGGATGATATGGAGGTGCGAAGCGTGGGCCGCGTCTCGCACACTTCAGCTGGCTGTGCTCGAGGGTCTGCTGTCACCGTGCAGCGTCACACAGTCACCTGCTAACAGAAGGAAGGTGGTCGGCCAATGTTGCAATAACATGCAGAATAAGAAAGAGCCACATGAAAGTATGTACTTTGTTTCGACAAAATAAAAAAGCATATTAAGGAACAGCTTGGATGCAGGTACTTTTTTTTCTTAATGCAGCTGTATTATCCAGGAAAATATTAGTTAAGGCCAAGTATCGGATTGGGACT
The DNA here is from genome assembly GCF_900880675.1 of Sparus aurata. NCBI lineage: Eukaryota > Metazoa > Chordata > Actinopteri > Spariformes > Sparidae > Sparus > Sparus aurata. Next base: position 30,076,714 of record NC_044191.1, read on the forward strand.
CGGTATCGGCATTTACTAAATCTTAAAGGACTCGGATGTGATACATGTTTCCTTCAAGTTTTCAACACATATTGATGTTAAGTAATGTTAAAGTTGTAGTTGTACTGATGTAGAGTAAAAAGGACAATACTCACCTCCGAACTGTAGTGGAGTAGAAGAATCTACTTCTGGTTCAGGTTCGTGCAGTCTGCGTGTGCCGGAGAGAGGCCAACATCTGCCTGTTAACACGACTGAATGAAAGACGAGTACAGACAATAGAAAAATATGCGATGGGGAAAAAAAAAAATCTAATTTCAGTATCTCATGACTGCTCTGTGCAGTGAGCTGCAGGCCTTCACCTTCATCACCACATCTGGTTTCATCTGGTCAACGCGACGACGTAATCCGTCTTAATTGGTTGTTGGTTATAGTTTTTAGGCTCAGTACATGTAAAAGTAATCATCTGATTACATGCCGAGAGTTTTCTGCTCATTCTCAGGAAATAAAACACGTTCCGGGGCGTTTACTCAGATTTGAACACAATCACTCACGTTATTATAAAACCAGCTGATCTTTGTCTACGCACATCCACTTCCACACAGCGCTGCTCTGCTCTTCTCACTGCAATCACAACGGCTCATTCAAGCATTAAGAGGGTCACACTCCACTGATTTTACACACAAAGATCAGTTTACTCATCATCACTCAGCTCCAGGAAGAGAGAGTTGTCCTTTGTTGCCCTGAAGAAGCCGAAACGGAGAATATTACCCCGATGATGTCACAGCCGTGTCACCGGGGTTATCTCGCCTTGACCTTTGAGACTTCAAATGAAGTCCAGAGAGCCTCCAACGGCGGTGTGTTTGAAAGACGTGGCAGGCAAGGGAGTGTCTTAATGTGAAGATCAATCATGTGGAAATTGGATGCAGTGTTTCTGGAGGGGGACCCAAAGCTCGGCAGTGTCTGTGTCACAGAAAATCTCCCGAATAAAACTGGACAGAACAGGAAGCCCTTCAATCCTTCGGTGGCTGCGCTAAGTGTCTGCTTCTGTCATCACAAGCGTGTGTGTGCGACAGCTTTTTTCCACGGGCTCTCCCGCCGCCCCTGATGCATGTGCGAGGCCGGTGCTTTCTCCTTGTTACGGCTCCTTTGATGACAGCGCGCTCTGTTGACATTCTGGCAGCTTCCTGTGTGACTCCAGCGCATGTTGACAGCTTCCTGTGTGTTCAGCCTCGGTGCGAAAGCGCCGTAATCAGGGGTATCTCACGTTGAATAATAGATTCAGTGAGTGACCGGCTTACACACAGCAGGTTTTTCCATTTCAGGCCCCGCTCATAATTCAGCTAAGGCATGAAACATAACAGTTTCGCAAATGTTATTCTTTTTTGTCAGGACAATTTATCCACATGATCCGCAGGATGGAAGATCCACTAACAACACAAGAGAGCGTATCCCACAGTGATGCCACAGTCACGTAGCACTCCGGCAGAAACCAAGAACAAACAGCTGGTAACCTACTTGGACTCCACACATGATGGGCTTCCTGGGATCGGAGCACGTTTTTTTGGGGGGGGTGGGGGTTGCCCCTGGACAAATGGCCGCAGGTCCATGTTCCTTCAAAGTAAACTTCACCTCTGTTGTACCCAACATGTACGGTGTAATCAAGTGAAACGTAGAATCCACACATGCTTGCACGTAATGAAATGATAACTCATGTGATGTACATGGGACAAACACACAGACATGTTTATGTAGAAGCTCTTAAACAGATGACAGTTTTTTATTAGTTGTTTGCTGTATTTGTACAGCAGAACAGGCATTTGGAAGAATGAAAAAACCAAGCGGTTGTTTTTACAGGGGTGGACTTGTCATTAAAGGGCAAGCCCACCAATTTTACACATTAAAGTGTGCTTACCGATCTTGAGGAGTTCCACCGCGCGTGGGAAAAAACTGACTGACGAGCATTTAAAGTGAGAAACTGCCTCTGCTGATGTCACTCAGTGGCTGTTGCATTGTGGGTAATGTAGGCGCCAGGTTCTGGAAAGATGCCTTGGTCTTGCATTGCAGTCCCGTAACACTGTCGGATTCGTTTTGATCAAAATCAAAGTCCAGCAGAACCGGAGAGATCGCCTTTTTAATTCCACCTGGCATAAGCGCAGGGTCGCCCTAATCATATAAGTAAAAGTTTCATCATATCCGTGGTTTGCAGAGACAGACATTGCCAACACTTACTCTATCCGTTGGTTTGAGATACTTGAGACACAAGTGCGGTTCAGTTAAGTAAGTGAGTTCAGGGAAATGAATAAAGGCTGTTTGGATTGAAGCGATTAGCTCCATGTTTGCAGCCTGTGGTCGTGGTTTTGTTTTTCTGTCCAGAGCACGGAGGAGGTTGTTGTTTTTCAGCCCGTTGCTGTTGTTCTGTGTACCTCAAAGGTTAGAGCGTGGCAGAAAACATTACACAGGTCAGGGTTTCACTTCCTGTTGTGGCGATCTCTGTTCAAAAACGTGTCCGCTCCACAGTGTCGTCGGGCGCTGCACGCCATATGGCACGACTTAAAACGAATCAAAGGGCAGATAAACACGGCTTGTCATTATACGGCGTCTTCTCTCCATGTTTGCGAGACCTCAGTCAGAAAAGTAGCTCTTAGCCACGCAGTCGCTGTGTGTGTGTGTGTGTGTTCACATATATATGATGTGTCCGCGTTAAACTCCGAGCAGAGACTCGACCTGATGATGTGTGTGAGTGAATCACAGGGCGACTGAGCACGAGATATCACATTTCCATCACTTGTGTCTCTGCTCACTCGGGCCTGGATGGGGGTTATTAAGGCACCACGAGGGGTCATCGGAAGGTCGTTTCTTAGACTATGAAAGGTTATAGAGGGGTTATAACGGGGCTGTGAGTCAGAGGTTTGAACTGTTTGCTCCCTGCTTTTGCTCTGTGAGTCATTTTCTGGCTTAGTGGGATCCATTTCAGGGTCCATTCACCTCAGGGGGGAAACAGATGTCTGTTAGAGGATCAGAGGCTTGTAAATACCTCTGTTGGTATTTTTGGGATCTCACACACTAATATTTGGATTTGATCGAGCGCTAATAATTGAAATACTCGGTGGCAATTTGTCCCGGATGCGTGACTTTGAAGCCGTCCTCCTCCGCGACGCCTCAGCCGGTTTCTTTTCTGCCGTACAGCAGAAACAATAGAAACACAGACGACGAACTGTAGCTCAGATATTTAGATTTCAGTAAGGTGTAAATTCGTAAAAACAATCCCTATTTTTGTGATTTCCTGCTGTTAATTTCTTTAAAGATAAGAAAACAAAGAGGAAAGCTTGCGTACACTGTCGGGGAGCTCGTATTATTTTAGCATCCCGATGAGTTGTGAATTTATGCACACACACAGGGTCTGTTGCTATGTCAGTTTCTGGCGCGCTGCAGTGTTGTTCTTTCCGTTTGGCTCGAGTTGAGAGTGCGGAGGGGATTTGTGCGAGACGATAAGGACGGAGAACCCGCGTCTCTGTCTGCCTCCGTGAAGACGACCGGTAATATGGTTCTTCATTCAAGTGCCGTCGGATTTACGACATGTTTGATGAAGCGCTGCGTCTCCTTCTCAGATGAAGAACAACGAGAGAGGTTTAGAAAGAAGAATGACGTTATCTAATGAAAGGCATTTATACAAAAGATAAACACGGACAGAATTACAATTTAATATTTACACGGAACCAAATTAGATGTCCAATAAATACAAAAGTTGCAGAAAAATGGCAAAACAACACACTCGTTAAATCTGCCGTGGTATAAATATGGAACCTTTAATTATTGAACCATTAAAGTTTAATAATTAAAAACTCTTGGGGTTGTTTATATGCACAGCTCTGTTAGATCAACAAAAACATCCATGTAATGATATAATCCTCTCATTTATATTATACTTTCATAACTTTTATGCTTTCATTATTTATGTTGTTAGGATTAGCCACCTCATTTTAATGTTAATGCTGCTGATTAACAAACATACCCATAACGTAAGGGTTACCTTAACATTATGTGACTAAACTATTGGTTTGTAAGTTAAAAGAACTGATCGGTGACTTCCGCTTAACAAGAAACCTAAGTATGGGTCGTAATAACCTGATAATGACAGGCTGGAAATTGTTGAAAAGTAATCCGATATTTCTACCTGAAAATTGATTACCAAAGTCAGTTTTCCTGACAAAACTACAATGTTGTCTTTACTCATGTATTGAGTGAAACCAGTGAGTTTCAAAATTTTGCTACATTTAAATGAAATCCTTCATTAATCCTCACGTTTAAATAAAGAATGTTGATTAAGGACAAGTCATTATGTTGGATACACACTTTCCCAGGATTGAACACAGCTCGATCAGTCTAACCAGTCGCTCGCTTTGTCAACCAAGTTAGGTCGGTCGACTGAAACCAAAATAACTGTCTTTAATCCTTGAATGAATGAGTTTTTCCTTTCGTTATTTTCTTTACATTTTTCAAGCTGGGCCCGTGAACCTGACTGTTTTTCCCAGAACACCAATTTAAGAGACTTAAAGAAACAACTTGTGATGGGTCTTATTTATGAGGCAAAACTGCAGATACAGAGGGGGAGAAGGAGTCAGAAGCCGTCGCTACTGATCCTTTGCACACCACTGAGGTGTTTATGGAGGAAGTGAGCGGTTCCTCCCTTTAACACCGGGGAATATACGGACACAAACATCACACGCACAGATTTACATGTGTTGCGGACGGCGAGCCAAGTCCTGTGTAACCTGTATTCACAAGGGGTAGAACAGGAGAGAACAGGAAAACAGAAGGAAGGAGGGCTGGAGACACTAATGGACGGAGCCAAGGGACATCGAAACACAGGGGGACATGAAGAAGAGGTATGAAGACATGTAAGAGGTAGTGAAAGACACAAAGAGGCTGAGGGGATAGAGAGAAGTGAGAAGAAGCTGGATGAATGGTGAGTTAGTGGTCTGGTTTTCCTCCGGGGGTCTTACACACACACACACACACACACACACACACACCATGTGTTTACAGAGGAGATTAGAGCAGTTCCAGCCTGTACCTCTGCGTAGCACAGTGCCATGTGTGTAAACGATGAGAGGAATGTACACTGATGTACATTGACAATGTGTGCTATGTACATGTTGTAATATTTATAACTGTTACAACCTCCGGGGGAACAGCTGTAATATGTTGTCGTGTTACAGCTCCCAAATTCATTTTTAAAAAAAACAAAAGAAAAAAGAAAAAGTTGAACGATACAGGGTCCAGGTTCCTTCTGGAGGGAACAACTAACATGATTGAATGTCTGAGATATTAAATAGTTAGAAAAATATAACATGGTTGTTACAGTGGTTAGAAGTGTGTTTTATGTTGTTTAATTGCTGTTTTTTGGGGGGTTAAGTATGGGTTTTGATATAAAAACCATTTCTGCACACATTTGTTTTTTGGACACCCCATTTTTCTTCGTGTTTCAGGAAACCACTCATCCAAATTGCAGCTACTCACATTTAGATGAAGTGTTCATTTTGGTGGAAACAAACACCAGCTTACTAAATGCTTCTGATCATATCACAATATTCCTATGATAGTTTTTGTTTAACCTTGATAAGGTTAGCAAACAGACTAGTTTAGCAGATAAAACAATCTTGTTAAGGTTAGCTAAAAGTTTAGTTTAGCTAAAACAATTTCATTACGCTTAGCTAACAGTTTAGTTGAGCAGCTAAAAAGGTCTTGTTATGGTTAGCTAAAAGTTCAGATGAGCTGAAACAATTCCATTATGGTTAGCTAACAACAGTTCAGTCAACTGCTAAAACAATTTTGATATGGTAAGCTAACACTTTAGTTTAGCAGTTTAAAACATTTCATTGAGGTTAGTTAATAGTTTAGATTTGCAGCTAAAACAATCTTGTTAAGGTAAGCTAACATTTTTTTTTTAGCAGTTAATAATTTGTAACAATTTCGTTACAGTTAGCTAACAGTTTAGTTGAGCAACTAAAAAGGTCTTGTTATGGTTAGCTAAAAGTTCAGATGAGCTAAAACAATTCCATTATGGTTAGCTAACAACAGTTCAGTCAACTGCTAAAACAATTTTGATATGGTAAGCTAACACTTTAGCAGTTTAAAACATTTCATTGAGGTTAGTTAATAGTTTAGATTTGCAGCTAAAACAATCTTTTTAAGGTAAGCTAACATTTTATCTTAGCAGTTAAAATAATTTGTAACAATTTCGTTTCAGTAAGATAACAGTTTAGTTTAGCGCTGTAAACGGTCTGGATTAGGGTAGCTACAGATGTAGTAACAAAAACGTGAGTGAGCTGTACATGACATTTCTTAAGTCTCAGTGGTGAAAACATGGGTTTAAATACGTAGTTCCTGGCCTGTAAACTATAAAGTCTGTGTGCTTGTGTGTCTCTGGTGGTGTCATTCAGGATCAAACCCTCTCGAGCCGGCTGTCACATCATGTCAGCAGTTCGCTCTGTGCTTGATGAAGTGTGTCACATCGGAGCAGACAGCTTCCACTTTGGGCTACTGTCCAGTCCATCTGTGAGCTGTTTCTTATCAATGCACTCGAGAAGCAAACGGAAGATGACGTCATCAACCGGCCTCGTCTTTCACGCTGTCTACAAATCTCCCCCTTTGCCTGTTTGGTGCGAGGTTACTGGCTCAGAGATGGGTCGCGTATGAGAACTCGCAAGAGCATTTCCAAAAACGGCTCAACAGCAAAATGTTAAAAGTTGTCAAGGCTTCAAAACTTGTTTTTTTATAGTACTCTAAAATAGGCTGGAGGGCTCCAACAATACACATCATTCGATCATCATTTCTACAGAAGTAAAATGGCTCACAGAGACTTACAGATTTACACTGTCTTGTATGAACACACACACACACACACACACACACACACACACACACACTGTCACATACACAAACATGTCGGCCTCCCACAGGTGTGAAGCTGAGACAGAACGTTGTAATGCACTGTCTCAGGTTGCACCTGAATATTTAACCATCCCACCCAACACCTCTCACACGCCGACATGCAGGTAGAGTTACATTCGTACTGATCGCCATTTCCTTCCTTCAGCACTACAAGTCATGTCAAAATATTGCATCTGGCAAAAGCCTTGTGTCTGAGCAGGGTCAGGCAAGTCAACCAGAGTCTAAATGACCATTACCAGGTACGGTATATTAAATCAAGTGATTGCATCATGTGTTTAAGCCGCACGACAACCAAACGGCAAGAATCAATGTTGACGCTGTGAATTTCTGGATATGTTGTAACTTTATGTGCTGCAACTTTAAGTCTCTTTATGTTAAATTTTCCATTTTATCTCTTGACGATGCTGTGCTGATGCTCTGGTTAAGTTTCGGCACAAAAACCACTTGGTTATTGTTAGTAAAGATCATTTTTTGGTTGCCACACACACGGCTGAAAATGTGCCGAGGTCTCATTGAAAACAGCTGTTTTTATCGGCACTAATACAAACGGACTGAGAAGAGATCAGTTTTTTGCCTCCACAAACGCGGCTGGAAATTGTCCCGAGGTCCTCTTAAAAAATACGACGCGGTATCACACTTACAAATGTTGAAACCTCCTGACGTGTAACTCCACCACCATCACATCCACCTCACGATATTAAAGTCACAAACATGTATTGTGCTCCTTCTCTTTTCATTTGTGTCTTTCACTTTCTCCTGCTAACCCACCAAAACCATTAAACCCTCTGACAAATTCAATAAAAATTTCAACAACTTAGTTCCCTGATGCTGTGAAGTGTTTCGCGCTGGTGTTGATTGTTCTTTCTTTCGGTCTCGCTGCCGTCATATGAATCCGCATGTGTCCTGTCTAAGGTTCACTGCAGAGATGACATGATAACATGCGTCTCTATGTGTGTGTGGTGACAGTGACGAGTGGGGAGCCTGCGGGTGGTGGTCCAGACTGGAGGTCTGGCGATGGTCCAGCTGTCGATGATCAGTTCAGTGCGGTCGTGTAAATCCCCTCCGCCTCTGCTTTGTGTTGCAGCCAGTCCAGTGACAGCACAGCACTGTTTCTTAAGCCACGGCTCGGAGCGCCGAGCACAACTGTTTCTTATATGAATCACAGAAATATATATATTTTTTTACTTTTTACCATCTATTTTAATAAGCAGATCTTTGGCAGCAAACCTCCCTCGTTCTTTTATGTTTACGACCTTCAGGCTTCGAGAGTGTCTGATTAAAAGACTCTGGAAAGCAAGCGGCTTTTATGAGAAGATAACAGATCTCGCAGCCTCGTTTTGATCTTACTAACAGGGCGAGACGACATCAGCACTGTGTCGTCGTCATGCGTCTCGGACCGTCCTTTCTCCCTCTGTGGTTGTCTTTACAATTAGCTCGTCATACGGCCTGAGTCACGCTGACAGATTCCAGAGCAGCGGCACAAAGAGCTTCTTGTAGTCCGACAGACTCCTCTTGAAGACCCCCGACACGTCTGATATATAACAAATCAAATTTCACTTATCATTTGTATCTCTCCTCACGCCAGCTGGCAGAATGAAGCCTCTGCCCACAATTGCGTCCTCTTGTAAACAAACCTGGTCGCTAATTTGAAATGAATGATGAGAATTCAAGCTACAATGAAGAACCTCTTATAATATAAACCTCAAAACCAGCACGAACCCCGAGGCTGAGATGCAAAAGGGAGGCTGACTTATGTCCTGAGAGCCTCCGAGGTCGACTCTGAACAGCAATATCACCAGATTGGTTTAGAAATTATGGGGAAATGAACTTCATGCACCCTCGTTACTCTAAATAACTCCTACAAAAGGCCGTCGACGCAATGAAATATCCACATAAACATCAACATTACGTCTATATTCATATAAATCTGTCATCTCGTTATTTGTTGCTTTCATTAATGTTTGTTTAGTGCTTAACCAAGAATTCATATGAAGTTTCGAGCTTTGCTTTTAAAGGGCCAGTTCACCCAAATTCAAATATAGATTTTCAAAGACTTAGACAAGATAGTTTGATAGTTTGATGGACATGAACGTCCAGTCGCCAGGATATAATGTTGGCATTTAATGTCTCTGCAAACCACAGACGTATCATGTCACGTTATATGCTTTTTAGCTGACTTTCACATCCGAGGAGGAGAGGACGATGGTGGTGTTACTACAAGGCTCTCTGTGTCACCATTTCATTACCAACAAGCTTTATTTTTAGAACAAATAATGCCCTTTTCTTTTAAATATTTTTTTGGCCTTTTATGGCTTTATTGACAGTACAGCTGAAGATATGACAGGAAACAGGGAGAGAGAGGGGGAGTGACACGCAGCAAAGGGACCCGGGCCGGGAGTCGAACCCAGGTCTGCTGCAGAGCCTCGGCACATGGGACGCGCGCTCTACCAACTGAGCTAAACGGCGCCCATAATGGCCTTTTCAATGTAATGAGTATAATTGTGTAAAGAAACACCACTTCCACAACTATTCTCGTGTGAATGACAGTGACGATGACTGCACTCCACCACCGAGCCCAATATGTGTCCATCAGAACACTGTGCAAAGCCACTACGTTGTATCACCAGCCAGTGTGTTCTCTATGAAAATAAGTTTGAACTCAGAGTAGTAGTATGGAAACTACTAATGACCACTAATATTAGTTGTTTTTTTGGCCCAGTTGTTTGGTAACGTGCCGAAGCACTATTGTCCCTCCTCCCATGACTCGCACTGGCCTGCCCTCATATTGCTCCAGCCGGTTTCCTCTTCTACATACGTCATCATTTTGTAGCACCGTCGCAGCAATTGAGAACAAAGAACATGACTTTACTGACTTTTTGTGGCTTATTTTGTGTCGTTTTGGTCGTAGACAGCACCTCATATTCCAGGATTATGAGGTAATGCATGGTAATACATGTCTTTGTTGCCCACCGGTGCCGGAGAACTGACAGTACGGGAGCATGCCTATGTTCCCACAGCCCAATGGTCCCACAGCACTATGTTCCCACATTTTTAAGATTTTTAAAAAAAAATTAGGCTCTATGTTCCCACATTTCCCTAACCCTAACCCTTAAATTGAAGGGAAATGTAGGAACACAAGACCTAATTTTGAAAATGTCCTAGAAATGTGGGAACATAGGGCTGTGGGACCATTGTGCTGTGGGACCATTGTGCTGTGGGACCATTGGGCTGTGGGACCATTGGGCTGTGGGACCATTGTGCTGTGGGAACATAGGGTTGTGGGACCATAGTGCTGTGGGACCATTGGGCTGTGGGACCATAGTGCTGTGGGACCATTGGGCTGTGGGACCATAGTGCTGTGGGACCATTGGGCTGTGGGACCATTGGCCTGTGGGAACATAGGGCTGTGGGAACATAGGGCTGTGGGACCATTGGGCTTTGGGAACATTGGCCTGTGGGAACATTGGGCTGTGGGACCATTGGGCTTTGGGAACATTGGCCTGTGGGAACATAGGGCTGACCCCAACAGGGCTCAAACAAACTGGACTTTGGGGGGTCAGACATGCTTGGGCACGGTACAGATTTCCTGGTGTGAGTGTGCCCTTAGCGAAACCATCATGTTTTGTAACTTAGGTGAGCCCGAGCTTTGAAGTTCCTAATGTAACACCAACGTGTCAACGCGTACAGTTCTGACAGTATTTAACACCTGTTTGCAACACCATCCGCTTAACCGCTAACACACACAGGTGGAACAGTATCCTTCATTACAAGCTCCTCTCACACCATGAACAAAAGAGCAGAGGACTCATCTGACTAATGACACTATCCTCTGTCTGCCAGTTGGCTCTAATGGTTTTCCGTCAAAGCTGACGAACTTGTTCTCCACAGTGAGGACAGTAACAGGATACGGAACATGTTATAACTGGTCCCATGGCGGCCATTAGACTAATTCTGTAGTATAACTTCATCATCTGTAGCTTTGAAGTAAATAATACAAAGAATAAACAGAGGTTATGTAGAAGGTCTTTTGTATGTGATGTAACCTGATGGGACGGTCATCTGAGGGAAGTATCTCGGAGGCCGCAACATTCAGTGCCACCCCCTCTTCGTCTGTCAGGTTTTTGTATTCTGTTTTATATTTTATCGTTTATATTTCTTATCCTGTCTTTTATGTCTTGCTGTAAAACCAGTTGGCCTTGGGGAACAAATAGAGCTGAAGTTGACGAAGTGTCGACTCACTCAAATGTCTAAATGGACCAAAACCGAGGAAGCAAAAACAAAATTCAAGTTGTTTTATTAAAATATTGGATCAGGACTCACCATTTTGGTACCAGTAACTGGCTGCAGATTTTAAATGTCATCATGTTGTCATTTAACGTCTGTCAAACGCTTTTAATCACCAACTCTGTTGTGTCTGGTTGCACAAACATCTCACAGAGAATCACAGTGTGGTTTACAAAGATGAGTCGCATAAAAAAAATAAAAGAGAGTTGGCAGGCCCGGGTTTTGTCCCGTGGCTGTTGAACCGGGCTGCACTGACTCACAGATCTGGAGTCAGTGCAGAGGAAGGGCTGTGAAATGTGAGAGCGCAGCGGACAGATCAGATATCGACCACACATTAGTTAAGAAAGACGCGTCTTTCCTTCTCATGTTCTCCGACTCCTACATCATTGTCTTCTCCGGATATTTGCCACTGTTTAATCATACTGTCTGCTCATTGTCCTCCCTCTCACTTCCAACATACACTCTGAACTCCATTGCTCAGTTCTTCTATGTTGTTTTCTTTATTGTGGGATCTTTCAACACTCGTCCATCTTCCATTCCTCACTGTCCATCTCACCTTACTTTTATATTCTTATACTAGAGGTACTTTACTGTATGGATACTCCGTTCTCTTTGTGTTTAATGCCTGTTCCTGTCATATGATAACATCAGACTCTATTCATCCTTTTACATATTACAAAGAATCCAATCCCCAGAGATACAACGATTAATCTCTGCTCTGTTCAGTTTCAACGACCAGTTTTCCCCTCAACTCCGGTTTAATCAACATCAATTTAATATGTTGTAAACATTAAATCCTGTGTGTTAATAACGACAGAATACACCACACTCTGTAAAATGCATTTATTATCAATTAAATGAAACTAGTTAAAGGTGGATACCATATAAAAATAAATCTGTAGTTGTTTTTCAAAGTGAGGAAATCTTGTTTCACTAACACATAAACTCATCTGAGAGAAGGACATGAAATTAGCAACTACTCTCCAATCATCTGAACAAAAAGGGAAACAATGCAGTCCAATGACACACAAATGTAGAACGTTGTAAACGGTAAGATTCGGAGGAAAAGAGAACTTTAAAGGTGCCCTGCGGAGATTCTGACCACTGGTAGCGCTAAAGAGCAAAGAGACAAAGTGACAATAGTCTGAATCACAATGTTTGTTTGCATTCACTTCCTGGTTTTCATGCTTTCATGCTCTTTGATGTCATATCTCCTTAATAACAACACTTTTACTGACGTTACGTTTGACCTTATTTTCCTGTTGGACCGAAGACGAAGAAAATGACAGCTTGAGTTTACCCAAAACTAGCAGTTTGTCCAAGATGTCAATGTTGTGTCGATGCCAAAAATGCTAACAAAGCAACACAGTTTATGAAAAAAAGAACAACAGAAACACGAGATTGGTCAGTGCTTATGTTGGATCTCTGTAAATAAATTAAGTTTGGTTTAGACCTGCTCCATTTAGAAAGTGTCATGAGATGACTTTTGCTGTGAATTGGCGCTATACAAAAAAAGATTGATCGATTATTTGATATTCAACTCTTTTGTTGGATAAACATTCTTTTGGTGAGAAAAACACTGACTTCAACTTCATTGCAAGAAAACACCACAGGACACCTTTTAGACATTTTAGACAAACATTGTGTAGAGTGCTCTTGTAAAATGGGAGAAAGAGTGACCCAAAAACCAGCAAGCAACCCAGGCACTTGAAAATATCAAAACGAGGAGTAATTGATTACAGTTTGGAGCCTTGATGAAGGTGCAATTTTCCCAACATTTAGCCACATTAATGGCGGCTTTTTATTAACTCCTTACTTGTTTTCATGTGTTCTTGGTTGGACTTCCTGGATCTGTCTGGCTTTTGCATCACTATGGTGCCATGTGTGAGGACCACAAATATGCTGTGAATGCACACATAACTTTGTTTACAACTCCAGCGGGCACCTTGAATGTAACATCTGATGTGTAAAAGATCCTCTTGCAGTGTAAACCCAGTCGTTTAAATGCTTATATGTCAATAAATCATTAGCCTGTTTGATTTAAACATTTGGCACACTCTGAGATATCACATTACACTAATAAATAACATTTATTCTTTTTTTTTATAAAAACAAAATAAATATCAATAAGTTAATAAATTCAAGATTTCATAAATACATTTAATATATGTGGGCTATTATCTTTTCCATGTAACATATGAGTTGTACAGTAAACAGAATGAGTCTGCTGAATCGTCCCTTGTGTTTGATTGATGTCTTTTAGGTCGAGTATCCATGGAAACATTTAAAATCACACTGAACACATTAGCAATGGAAGGTGTAAAGGCAAATCGGGGATATTAAGATTGAGCCAAGAAGAAGAAGAAGAGCATCATTAGGAATCTTTGCCTCGGGGTCGAAACTGAAGCGATGCCAACGCCTCCCTTTACTAACTGATGGACTCGGGTCGAATACGGCCTCACGTGATCCCGGAAAGTTTCCTCACAGTGAGATAAATCTGAAGAAAAATCACTCTAACTTCTTACATCTAAGTGGGAGTGAATGTTATAATTACACAACGCTTGACGCCAGCTCACACTCCCTACACACACCCACATTTCCTGGCAGAGTGCTTCCTAACGGTGTGGTAGACAAGATTGTCGTCCAGAAACGAGAGGTCGTCGTCGAACGCTACTGGCCGACAGCAGGCCTGAGGGGGCGTGTCTTTGGGTGGAAGCCTTCTGTTGTGAACGAGGTTGTAAAGGATTTTGTCGTAGTTGGTCTCGGACTTCCTGCAGGGTCCGGAGCAGTACCTGAATATCATCTCCTCACTGGAGCGGTAACCCAAACCGAGGTCCGACACGTTGAGGTGGATCTGTTTGAGCACGCAGCCCTGTCCTCGTCCATTACCTCGTCCTCTGACGTTCCTCCCTCGCTCCCCCGCTTTAGCTCTGCCTCTTCCTCCTTTACCACTCTGCTGGCTCTCCACCTTCTTCCTCTCCCGTCTTTGTCGAGTCCCTCTGCTCGAGTTGTCTTTGAACGGCGAGGAGGTGGTGGAAGAGGAGGTAGGTGAGGACACGGTGGATGAGGAGGAGCGCCGTATTCTACTGATGGTCACTTTGATGAAGTCCACCACGTCTTCAAACTCGTCGAGGGGGGGTTCCTCCATGGCGTCTGAAACACATTAAGACAAGTGGCACTCTTACAAGAACGTATATTATCAGACAGCGCATTTTGTTTCACTTGAACACATCACACTGGCTATTGGACAGATGGAGTGTTGTGACAGAAACTGCACATGCAAAGACAGACGGAAACACATTGTTTTGCTTCCTCAGAGGAATTCCATCTGATCTGATTCATCAAAGTTATAAATGAATCCCATTCTTCTGTCAGCATCAGACACTTTTACTTCTGAGTGGACTGGATGCATTAAAAACTCAGCAGCAACTCTGCCGCCTCGTGGCCCAAACCACTACAGATAAAATAATAAATGATAATCCAAAAATTATTTATTGGAAAAAATTGGTTCAAGCTTCTAAGTTGTGAGAAGTTTTTCTTTGTCCCTTATGGTAAAAAAGTACTGTTAAGATTAACGGAAAGCAAATATTGTACATTTTATTCCAGTTAAGTAACTTCAGTTACTGGCTATTTTGCATCAGAGCTGCAGTAATACTTTATTTAAAGAGGTCATATTATGCAGATTTTCAGGTTCATGCCTTTTATTTGGGGGACCGCGTGGAATAAGTTAACACCCTTTAATTTTCAAAGAACACATAATTTTCTCATATGGTACATTGCTGCAGCATATTGTTGCACAGTGTGTCTTCAATGCACCATTTTAGCTACCGAGCGAGACATCTCAACTCTGATCAATCTGTGGTGAGACATTGATTAATGGGTAGGATGGCAAGGTAGCAAGGTAGTGTGATCTAAAATAACGACGCTACAAAAGTAACAACTTTATGTCCGCTGTCTGACTGGAGTGTATATTTTATAATAAATATATGTAAAAAATATATTTAAATAACGCCTGTTACATAGTGATGCACTTTATGGAAAAGTGGGAAAAGGCTCGCCTCCAAACCAGGTGTTTCAGGCAGTGAAGGAGTGTTTTCTGTAGAAGAGTAACTCCCTTTGGCATGGACGTTGGGCTTTTTCAAATATTGAAGACTGGAAGTGATAATCAACCAGACTAATCTGTCGACCTGTAGTATGCAGTATCAACATACATGTAAATATGTGTGTAATTTACTTTACTTGTACTTTTGATCCAGAAAATTACTTGTGATACTTCAGCAAATTTAACATCAGAAACATTTGAGTAAACACCGTTACTCAAAACATTTTGTAATGTAATATTTCAACATGATATATTTATTTTGACTAAAGTAGGACTTTTGGGTGCTTTTGACTGATAGTAAAGTTTTAGACTTCAAGATGGACAAAAAAACAGCAATTTATGGATTTTCACCAACTGTGACAGGCATTTTTATATTACATGTTATAGAAAATGATAATTAGATCACCAAATAATAAAAATATAACGTTATTTGCCAACCTACACATCATCTTCTCAGACTAACAAGCATGTTATATGTGGGTGGTGTCACTGTGGGGAAGGTATGAACAAGGTAATAACACCACAGTCCACCAGCTCTGAATGAGACAGGCCTAACTGGAATAAGAGTCCTGAATTTTGGACCATGCATTGAACAATATGTCCATTTCAATAAGTTGTTTCATGCCAAAAATTTGAAGTGAACTGTGAACTGGTGAAGGAGAGGACAGTTCAAATTTGTTTTCAGTGTTCAAAATTTTTAAATATTTTTTTTTTTCTCAATTTGACACAGAAAAGTTTCATTATTAGTTTAAAAAAATAATAATATCATGCTTTCTGATGTTTTCTGGCACTTTGTGTATTCCATACAACCACAGGCTCTTACATGTTTCGCCTCTAGCCAGCGTCCCTTCCCAGTCCTCCGTGTGCGCCTGAGCGCGGCCGATGCCCGGGGAGGTGACCGACAGGCGGATCTGAACCGGCGGGAGCTCCAGGGGACTCTCGGCGGCGCGCCCTCTCCTCTCAGCGGACTGGGGCTGCTGTCGGCTCCGGAGCAGCGAGCCGGCGTGCACGGCGCTCAGCAGTATCAAACAAGTGGTCAGGCTATCCCATAACTTCATTGTCCACTTCAGTCCGGCAGCAGGACATGGCGCGGGGCGAAATCAACAGGTATCACCTGGCAAACGCGATAAACGGCATCTTGAAGATGGTTTAACAGTTGCGGAGGAAAAGGAGGGGCGCGCTCATCAGCTCGAGTTCCTTGCCGCTTAAAAATGCTGCGAATCAATGTGTGTCAATGCCTGTAAACTGCACGCTTTCACCGACATGCCAGCAGCGATGCGCAACATCCAAGGACGCACGAACCCAAAGCGCGACGCGTGAACGACTTCCCCCTGAAGTTGATCCAATCCAACGCCTGCAAAGAGAAAATATCCACCCAAGTTCACAATCTCTCCACCGTGTTCATCCCTGCTCACCATCAATCCTGACTGAGCCGTGAGGAGAGAGGGAAGGGTCCAACAGGGGAGATGGGGAGTGGTGGTGACGTCTGAGGGTCCATCCTCTGCTCCTTCCTGTCTCCACCCATGCAGACTGCTCGGAGGGATGGAGTCCAAATTCGTGGTAGAACTCCAGAGTTGAGGGTGGAGGAGGCTCTGTTGTGAAAGAGGCTCGGTCTGTGTACTCAGATGTCTGAGAGAGAAGTTCCGCACTTTCCACCGACGGTCCTCCAGATTTCCCATCCTGCTTCTCCTCCTTTGGTTGATGTTGGATGCGGAACGTGTTTTCAATCAGCCAGGCAAAACAGGCTGAATAGATTATGTTGCTACTTATTACGGCAGTGTGTTTGAAATCAAGCTGTTTTTGCCTTCGATGAGCCGGTGACATTCAACGTGGAGGAGGTTCATGAGCTGAAATCCATTACAGGAAAGTGGAGTCCTGCCCGCAAGGTTACGCAGAGTTTTTGCATAATCTGAGGTGAAAAGTGTCTTTTGGTTCGAATTCGTTTGGCACAAAAATACAGACTCAAAGCACAATTTAATGTAAAGATTCTCTGATTTTTGTTAAAAGTACAATATGTAGCCTCTCTGCTGTTCATTGGCTCTCTGTCATGTTAAAAAATAAAGACATTCGCCAAGTGTTGTGTGTGAAGGAGCCAAGGGGAGCTGGGTGCAGATCCAGACCCTCTGGCGTATAAACACCCAGAGTCACATCTGATTCTGCTCTGATCAGATGTTTGTTTACAGACGGGAAGAGAGCTCAGTAGGGCCACTGATAGTTTTGCTCATGCCCAGGACAAGATGATCTCCGAAGGCACATTTTTTAAAGGGTAAACTAGTCCTTGTGTGTGCTATTATGACTCAGGGCCCGGGACTACTCACCTGGTTTACCCTACAAGTCGGCGGCGTAGAGCTCAGACAGTATTTTGTCGCTTCTGGGATTTAAAAGCGGATTTATTTTTAGTCCTGTTTATCAACCTGACTGCAGCGGTGATCTGCTGAGGTGACCTCCACTGTTGGGTGTCTGCTGTATGTATTGTCATGTTGTCAGTCAGCTAGAGCGAACGGAGGAATGTGATTGTTTGACCTTAAGAATGTAACATTACACATAGTAGAGAGGAAAAGAACCGGAGTCTGTGGTGAGTGCTTGAGTCACTGTGAGTTGACCTGAATTTACCCACACAGAAACACGCGCCGCTGGTCGATAACGTTAGCATACGCCTAACGTTGAAATGTTTTAAGTTTTATAAACCGCACCATGACCCTGAGGATTTCCCTGCATTTGAACATTGTTGGTGCACAACTCATAATACATAACAAAGATCTGTTTTTTAGACGTTTTAATGCTGGATTACATAATTTATCTGTGTGTGATAATTGCATGTTTGAGATTTCGCAAAACATTTGTTTCTGTCTTAAATGACACAGAGCCGAGGCAGACGGCCAACCGCACACGGATCAGCTTACTGCACATGTGTTTTGTGAGCGATCCTGTTACAGGAAAATGAAACAACTGTGAACTGCCTCCGAGAGGCTGGGCTTGTAAACCATCCGCAGTGAATATCAACGAGAATCTGAGAGCTTCACTTTGAATAAAGCTGCAGATTAAATCATCTCTGTTGACACATTATGGCCTCACCTCAAAAAAAAAAAAAAAAAACGGCCTTCAGCGGAGGAATGTCAATGAGACTGTAAAGTAAATTTCCATCTCTCTCTATCGATTCAGATGTTGCTGGTTATCTCCGTCTCTCTTGTAAATTTTATCGGAGGACTTAACAAGGCAACTATGTGGGCAGCGCTGTGCTTAATGATTGAAACCAGAGCGAAAGATGAGTGCAAGTGATCTGAGGACTTTATGTGTCTACGTGCTTGTCAAGCGCTCCCCCTCCAAGAATACTTAAAAAGTTGTTTATCGCACGTTAGTATGCGCCGCAGCGCTCGAGCAGCTGTAATGTTTTAAGAGACTTTTTTGTTCAGGATAGGCAGAACAAATAGTATATGTGTCTGTGCTAATGAACACCACATGATCATACATGAGTCCAGATGTGGAGAGGTCCAGTTGAGCAATATGGAGATGACCAACGCAGAGATTAAACTGTCACTGCCATCATTCATGGATTGGAGTGTTTAACCGCGCATATTTAATTTCTAGGATTTTGGTCTTCCGCGAATAAAGAACTACCACAAAATCACAGTTCAACCATTTTTGGTTTTCTTTTTTTGTCCACTAAGACCCAATCCTACTTCCAGTTCTGACCCATGCCTCTTGTTTTCAAGTGCCTCCTTGCCTTCCAGAACAGAGTTAGAAGGAGTGGTGGTTTAAATCTTCCTCTGTGAAATGGAACAACTGTTAAGGACCCTCGTGCATCATCAATAGTTGTGCAACATCGAAACAAGTCAACATGCAGGACTGTCACGCAGAATTCAATGTAATGTTAACAACATAGCTAGTTAACAACCGAGTCGTGGTTATTTTATGATAGACAAAAGAAAAGTGTCTTGGTTCGGACTTTTACTGTAGCTTGTTTTTGTTGTTTTTGTTGTGTTCTGTATTTCAGAGGTGCTGGGAGAGGCTGGCCGTGGTCAGAGTGTTTGCCACCTCACACACCTGCAGCCTCCCTACCTCTTCGATGGTCTCCTCTCTGCTTGCTGCCAGATTACTATCGCCAGCTCTTGGTACATGGTCAACTCTAACGTGTCCAGTGTTTTCTCGCTCTAGGCTTCTATACGTTTTTGCCCTCAGTCTAACTTTGCTGTTTTTTCTGTACTTCATCAGTGTGTGTGACGAATGAGCTCCTCAGTCAAACGCCACCCAGACGCCAGCGCTCTCTGAGTTTCCCAGAGCACACAAAGTGCACAACCGCAAGTCTCCTCCACCTTCACCAGGCTATTGTTCATCGTGTTCAATAAATGACCCTTTCATCCGCTCCTTGTCTGGTGTCAACTTCTAAACCATCTACAAGTCGTCACAAAAACGACCATAATACATTAAAATTCTCTTTCGAGAGTTCTCATAACCCTCATTTTAAGGTGTGCCACTGAAAAACTACATTCAGAGGGCCGTAACACTTCGCACAATGCCTCGACCCCGACAAGAACTTTCCAGGAAGAAGAGAAATGTTGCTGCTTGCCCTCCAGCAGATCGGAATAAAGCTGTTTCCTCTACGGTAGTCAATTCCGAGACTTCACCTGGTGGATGTGAAACACACGCTGTATGAGTTCACGGCCGTACAAACACACTGTACATGCACGCCCTCGCGGTGTGGCGTTTTATGACGAATCGTGTGTGTGTGTCAGCGCACGCACACATGCGAGCCACACTGTATTGTCATCATTTGACCACGCAGAAACCATTTGAGCGTCCAAAGATATGTCACCGGGAATAACAGTTGCCTTCCGCTTGTTGTTGCTCGACGTTGGTCTACGAAATCACTCAGAAGAGGCTTCCCTTTCCACTCACTTGCTCACTTAACCTTATGGAAATACATCATCCCCGAGCAAATACACCAAACAGATGTCCGCTTCCCTTCTTGCAGTTCACGAGGGGCTGATCGGGGGGAGGGAGGGGGGGCTGATCTGCAATTGAATCTGTCAGCCATTTTGAGGGCTCACTTTGACTCGCATGTAAGGGGCTAATTGCGCGGGTCACTTCACCCGTCATTATCGGCCGACATGAAACCGCAGCCTCTGAATGGATGATGGAGGGAGGAGTTGACAGCTGGAATGGACGTCTGATGTGGGACATGGCTGCCGGTGTAGTAATTAGCAGAAAAAAGAATATCCTGACTCTCTTCACTGACAGGCAGAGTGGGGAGATCGGTGATAACGTGTGCCGAAGTCCTGTTTTCTACATTTGCACGTGTTTTGATCTCGTGCCTAGAGGGGAGGAGGATCTGTGCTTGTTTTCAGGCGAGCTGGACCTCCTCGGGATGGCGACGTCCGTTAATCTAAACGACTAAACGATGGATCGCCGTGAAATTTGGTGCAGACATTCAGGGTCCCCAGAGGAGTCACTCCTGGTGATCATCTGACTCGTCTTCTTGTACTACCGGGTGAAATATCTCCGCACAGGAAAGATCGATCGACATAAAAAAGGCATGGAAACATTTATGGTTCTCAGACGATGTATCCTGATGACTTTGCTGATCCCCTGGTCCAAAGAGATGCTTCCAAGCAGTGTTGTTGAGCACCAGGTGCCCAAGTACATCATGACATTGAGAGATGTTGTGATTAAACACACAAAAAAAGCTCTTTGAGAGGAAGAACGATGAGCTTAAAGTCAAAACTATCCAGGGCAGACAAGCTAAAGCTAGCTCTGAGGCAGCTTCACAACTTCATCAGTGCTGACCGGGAGATGTTGTCCAATGTTCTCCTTTCCTCAAGCGACAAAATGAAGAGTGGAAATAACGACATGCGAGACGATAGTGTGCTCCTCAATCGGAGCCCATCACACGTCAGACAACCTCAGGGAGAAGCTAACGCGGTACGCTGAAGCTCATCGAGTCACTAAAAGGAAACTTGCATTTCTTCTGCGCTTTTTGTCTGAATAATCATCCGGCTGCTGACCATCGAAAGCAATATGAACTGAATGTAAGACGTGCCCACAATGCTGACCCTTCGTGCACCCTCACGGCCTCCTTGTTTTATTAATGCCAGGTAGAAGAAGAATACAACTACGGCCAGCTTGTAATCTTTCCCACGCATTTAGGCTCAGGGGGAAAAGGAAAACTTTCACTGTGGTCGGCTCTGTTAACTCTGTATTTATATAATTTACACTGTAGATTTGCATCAAATTATCATTTTGAATGTTACCAAAAATGAGGAAATAACCCCAAATCAGCTGGTACAACCTTGATTTTCATTTGTCATAGTATATATAGTAGGAGGTGACTTTTTCTGAGGCAGTGATATAATGCTCGTGTTTGTTGCACCAAATCAGTGAAGGGTTGATCTTGAAAAGTAAGACGTCCCCTAGCGGGTGATTCTATCGCTACTCATAGATCTGGGTGTTGACAGATCATTGACTTCATGGAGAAAATCTCGTCCTCTGGGAGCCACAGCGGGGCTGACAGAGTAATCCACACCATATGTAGCTCTGGTGCTGATGGAGCCTCGGGGCTGAGGGTGACCCGGCGACGGGAGCTGTGAGAGTGGATGCTTTCCTGCCGGGCTGCGCCGCTGGGAGTCAGCTCAGAGATGTGAAGACGGGGTCAGTCACTGCCAGGATGTTAAATCGAATGCAAACAATCAGTGGTTGTGTGAAACCTGAATGTCTGATTTGATCTGAGGCGTTACAGGTGGAACATCACGCGGCGTTCAGTCATTTTTATTGCATATTAGAAACCAGGTTGGACACACTGAACCTCCAGATGTGCTGACTGCTCACACACACACGTGCATGCAGGACTCAGATGCTGCCACTAGTGGGCGCAGTTTACCTCTGTTTTAATTAATATGTCACACATTAAAACAGCACATCAGCCACACTGACTGTACCTGTCGTCTAAATGAAATAAGAAACAGATGTGAAATGAATGCAGCGATGATTATTATACATATGCAGTGTGTTAATAACCTGATCTACATCATCAACATGTCGAACGGAGATCAAGGCTCCTGAGGTCGGGGTGTGACGTGCACAAAAGGACGAAGCTACTGATGCGAATAAAGAGTGAAATCAATTCATGGTGATATCGCTCATGTCCCCTGTGGTGTGGTGAGAAAGAACAAATGAGTTCTCCGCACAGCCAACAAATCATGTTGCATGCCTCTGACTACAGACTGTTGTTCCACTCATGGTGGGAAACAATTTTCTGAACCAGCAGTCTGGTTTATTTGTTTGTGTTTTTATTGAATTGAAAAAAAAATCTTTTTGGATGAGGCTTCAATGAGAGATGTGACCCCCCCCTCCCCCCTCCCTCTCCGAGCTGTAATAAACTCAACAAAGTTTTCAAACTACGGTTTTATTTGGACTCTAGCTGCTCCTGACTGTTTCCCCTCAGTCTCTCTGTAATATGTCTGACCAGGAGATGGAACCAGTGAGCTCCCTGTTCATGCAACACGCTGATCATCATCTCAGACTCTGCTCATTATCTCACCAACCCTCTGCTGAGCCGGAGCCTCACAAAGCTGTAGCATTCACCTGAAGTAGACAGGGACTTGTTTTAATAGATAAAAAAACAACTGAACTGTGGAATCCAAGTGTCCAAAAAGCCCAGAGATCCTGAAATGATTTGAAAAAAAAGACATTATTTAAACCCTTTTTAAAGCCTAAATCTTCACTGGAGCGGCTAAGCTAAAAGCGTGGACCTCGTCTGAGAAGGTATACGCAGGTTTGACAGCATGTTGAAGGTGTGATCGTCCTGTTAAAGTAATCCAACAACGATTTATCTGCAAAACTTAACTTCAACCTACGTTTTTAGCATGTATAGGTTTATAATGAAGCAACAGTATGAAACTGTTTTACCTTTAAAATAACAGCTTCAGAATCATGTTGAGTTTCTTTTGAAATCACATGGATGAGTGCGTAAAAACGGGGCTTTTATACTTCAACATGCTTCAAAATTCTCGTTTGTTTTACACCATTTGTGTTTTCTCGTTGAAGATAGATGGACAATGATGCCGCACGGAAGAAGAACAACTGAGTAGTTACGATGTAAAGGATCGTGTTATGATACCTAGTCCAAGTTTCAGATTAATGTGTGTGTTAATGTTATGTATGTTGACCAGATATGAACCACTGAGACTGACTTTAGCTTGTTTGTTTGACGTGTGGTTTGACTCTGTTGTCTTGCACGTTATATTTGTTTAGTGATGTCTTCTGCTGTTGTTTTACTTTGCCGTTGAGATTGTTTGTCACACTGAGAGCAGACAAGACGGATCCAGATGCAGGAGGCTGCAGGACTAACTGAAGGCTGGACTTAAAGGGGCAGTATGTAGCTTTTGCAGAAGAAATTCAAACTCGGAATCTTAATATTAATGAGTCTATAAAAAAAACAAGATGTTCTTAGAGGAAACTAAGGTCCCAGAACACCGTTCGAAGCTAGAAAGCATCGACGCTCACAGCCAGGGGCGGTTCTGGGGGGGGGGGGGGGCAACAGGGGCCAGTGCCCCCGTAACTCTGAGTCTGGACCCCCCTGTGGACCCCCTGACAGTGAGTCTGCATTAATAACACAATGACAGATTTCTTGCTATGATTTTGTTCTGAAGGGAAAGGCAGAAATAAAGTGTCTCAGCAGTTTACTACCCAATCAAAATTGCTGAAATTGTAAACACTGCTTTGTCTGAATGAGGGATTTATCCTTTTTTACGGGTTGTATGTGCCCCCTAACAAAAAAGCCGGCCCCAACCTGGCCCCCCTATTAAAACTGGTCTAGAACCGCCACTGCTCACAGCTGCTGTTGTCGGATCAGCCCTGAGAGTTTGTTTTATTTGGTTTGTTTTGGCAGGAAAAAGCAACCAGTCAGTGAATATCTTTCCCCTCCAATTAAATTTCCTTCCCCAAAACCACAAAACTACAAACTGAACTAACGAGGGGACGAGGTGCAGCTGGAGTGATTCAGAGAAACACAGGTGAGAGGTGACGAGCGGAAAAAGCAGTAGGAGCAGTGAAGTGAGCTGATGGGCTGGGAAAGAACATTGAGAACGGAGCTGGCTAATGAAGGTGATGGTGCCGGTGTGGAGCACAAGAACACCGGAGGGGAACCGAGCAGAGACGCCACAGACGAGCACGACACCGTGAGTCTCGGTATCCTGACGTGTAACAGGGAGAATGGCACCTCTTTCATTCCCACCTCGCACCTGAAATTCCTGTTCTCACACTACGCACCTCCAGCAGGTACGATTCCCCCGAGGAGGTGTGAACTGAGTAAAAAAAAATAAAAAATAGAGATTGACAAGTGCAAGACTTACCAATTATTTCATAAAATGGCTTCAAAATGTCATTGTTTGTTTATAACATACTATAATGGAGTCACGCGCAGATAGGAGGAGATTGTAAGCAATTGTAAGGCATTTTCATGCGATACCATCTGTAATGTTGTCATTATGTTGTCACTCTTTACTTGTTTACCAGCAGGGATGTCCACAGATACGTTTCCACACACGTACAGATATCCTCACAGCTGTTTACTTTATAGCTATGCATACTCAGGGCTGCGTTTGATTGACGGACAAATTGTAAAAGCACTCGATGAATGCGGTCATTTATGATTAAAAACAGGTCGTATGCAACACTGACAGCTGCCGTGTCATGACCTCACAGATAAATGGATGTCCTGTGAGAACAACATGACAGCTACGTCTCAGTCTGTCCGTCAGAGAGGGGCGGCTGATAAATGAGCGTTATGATCTTCAGCACTCCAGAAGTCTCTGTGCTCTCTGCTCTCTGCAGCTGCCAGTGTGGGTCAGTCAGGGTGCAAAAAAAAAAATAAAAATCGTTGGATCAGAATTAGATGAAAAGATTTTGAAAATTATTCCGTGCAAACTGATGGCTTGAGTCATTTGTCACTCAGCGTGAATGCAGAATGAGAGCCTGACTCAGAGAATTAGGTCTAGGTAGGAGACCAGCAGAGTGGAAATGAAAATGGCTTAACAAATCAGCTCCTGGCTTCTGGTTACATTCTCCTGTGGCGGTGCCTCAATGATAATAATAAAAATAATGATAATATGATTCAGGAAAAAAAAAAAGGCTAGAATTGTGTCCCTGCAGATAAAAGGTTTTGGGCTGCAGAGCTGTTTAACGCAGATTTGTGCAGGACATGAAGGACTAAACTGCACTTTCGCCCTAACCCTGATGACAGTGGAGGCTTTGGGCAACTTTGACTGAGTTTTTTTTTTTTTTTTTTTTTTTTACTTCATCAGTGTGAACAGAGCTCTGTTGTTCTTTAATGTTCTTCACAGGGCTGCGTGATAGGAAAAAATGCCTCTGAAGTGATTTGGCTGAGCTGCAAACACTGCTCTCTATCTCTCTCTCTCTTTTACACACACACACACACACACACACACACACACACACACACTGTACTTAATTTCTTTGAGGGTGAGACCACACTGAAGTACAGCAGTGTGCTTTGCAGGACATTAATTAATGGATTTATTGTTGTTTTGGCCCCTTTGGTCGTTGTTGTCACACACACACAAACACACACACACACACACACAAACACGCACGCACGCACGCACGCTCCACAAAACAGTACTTTTTTATGGAGTCGTGCGTTGCTTGAGCGGCTCCCTCTGCTTCTGCTTCTGCGTCAAGACACGCTCTCCATCTGTGTCCAGTGCGCGGATTAGAGGCTTATTATCCTCTTAGCTCTAAATGGCCCCACGTTCCTGCACTGCGCTTGTCCACCTCATCTCATCTGCTGTCTGAGACCGGGAGTGTGTCACGAAATCGACAAAAAAAAAAAGAAAAGAAAAAAAGATCGTGCCCACCGTTCAGTTGTTTTCAGTCGTTGCGCATTACGCGTGAAGTGTCGGGACAGCGCTCTCCACCGTCCGTCCGTCAGCGCGCCTGCTGGGGGGGCGCAGCGGCTGTCTGTCCGTCCGTTAATGTGTCCGACCCACTGATCTTTTGCAGACTGTAATCTTATCAGTGTCAAACCGTAGCTGCCCTCTCCTCTCGGGCAGTCTCTGGATGGAGTGTGCGCCACAATTTGGATAAGAAAACGACTTTTTTGTGTGTGTGTGAGAGGAGACGCTCATCAGGAGAGGGGTTAGTCACATTTACACTCGCAGGCGCCTTTTGGACGTGCGATAAAATGAACATTTGACCGTCTTAAAGTTTCGACCAGAAGAAGACATGGAACCTACATGTAAAGAAAGGAGTCTGCTGTACTTGCTTCTCTTTGCAGTATGCACGGCCAGCGTGTGCTTTTGCGCACGAAGATCAAATGCTCGGAGATCTGGTGAGTTCACCCACTGACCTCTGTGCCAGATTTGACAAAGTGTATTAATATTCACTTATACGTGTGCGTGCTTATCTTTCCATTTGCTTGATTACTCACGACTTTGTCACGCCACATTTGACTTATTGCAGGAAACATAATATTTTGGCACACATTTACGCATATAAGCAGATCGCAAAGTGCCAAATTTATAGACTTTTGTCAAGAAAACGTTTGCTGTTGGACGCTCATCACCATGTTGTGTCTGTCATATCCCCCCTCACAGTAACATAAAGTGATTATGCTGCAACAAAAGCCACTGAGCAACATGTATTTAAACCAGGACCTCAAGCCTCTTCTGTCTGTAAGGTGCTCTCAGTCACAGAGCTCGATCTGTGAGCTACAGAAGAACCTCAGGACGAGGGTGAAACAGGGCTGTCAGGAAAAATGTCGTTTCTCAAAACATTGTTTGTGCAGATATAAAAAAAAAAAAAATCCTTATTTTCATGTGTTTTACAGAATATGTCGATATCCACCAAAGAAAGAGAGAAAGAGCGTAAAGTAAATATGCAGCACAGCCATCAACAAACTTACCACTGTTACCTCAGTCGACTCTCTCCTCATGTCTCTATCTTTTTTTTGATATCCTGTCACCCTGAACACTTTTTCCATCCCAGTTCCTCCTTTTCCCCCTTTTCCCATCACTTCCTTTCTCTCACACTGTCAGTCTCCTTCCCTCGCTCGCTCTTTTTCGGACCCTCAGGCCTCAGCAGGCTCGACTATTACATCTGTCTGTCAGCACAGAACGCTCACCACAGTCGGGACTGTCACACAGAGGGCGACAGAAGTTCCTGCCTCTCATGACTGCCAGTGACATTTGTACTTTTTTTTTTTTGTTTGTTTGTTTTTTTTGTTGTTTTGAGGTCGTTCAGGCGTCGTTCTGAAGGAGGGGAGAATGTCGACAGGGCTCCACGTCCAGATGAATCACATCAGGGATTTAAATAACAAAGCTGCTGGTACCAGAAAGAGTTAAGATTGAGTGACGTCTCGCCCTGAGGTGGTCTCACTTTTTTTTCCCAGAGTTTTGACAGATTTGTGCCCACTTAGACTGAGCGGCTGAATTATTTATAGAATCAGTCAGTGGTTTTACTTCTTACTCTCCACAGTGAATATTTATTCTCATTAACTTCTTATGAAAATCATTATTTTAAGATAACTCTATCATGTCACTCAGCAGACACAATATTTGGTAGAAGGCAATTTAGATACAACTGATATGACAAACAGTTTCCTTTTTCCCTTTCCGCTGCAGTGTTTGTGTATTTTCTGCCTCAGCCGTGCTGAAGAGCAGCTTGACAGCATGTGTCTCAGTGATCATTCACTCTCGGATGAGTCAGACCTGGAGAGAGCAGCACTTCTTACGTGAATGACTCGGAAAGTGGAGGCAGAGAATGAGCCGAAGCAGGGCTGCGATTTCGACAATTGCCATTGATGATAATTTGAAGACGATTTTCAAGATTAATTTGCGGGTTGTTACGTCTATAAAATGTCAAAAAAACTGTGAGAGACGCTCATTAACGAGTGGTTTTAAATTGCCATCCAACGGTGCAAAGTCCAAAGACTATTCATTAAATGCCACGAATGAGAAAGAAAAGCAGCAAATCCTCACATCTAAGAAGCTGGAGCCACTAAATGTTTTTGACGTTTTTGCTCTAAAATAACAATTCAGTGATTTATAGATCATCAAAACAGTTGGTAACGATTCTTCCTCTCAAACAGTAAGAGAGTTTCATAACAGGGTTATTTCTGATTCATTGTGAGAGCAGGAATAAAAGGAGTTCCTTTTTGAATTTTTAGCATTAAAGTGTGAAAAGCACTGAAATTTGAGGGGACGGTGATGGTGTCATTACAGGCAACAAGTAACAACACTGGATGTTTTATGTTTTTGTCGCAGTTGGAAGTTGGACCATTTCCATCCAGGACCGTAGCGACTAAAAGTGACTTTTGTGCCCGAACAATTGCCCCGATTCGACCAAAACACAACTGAACCTATGTGTGGTTACGCTTAACATACGTAGCTAAAATGTTTTCGCTGCTTTATGTGTGGAGCTGCACCAACTCGTCAATCAAAAGAAAACGAAACGCCAACTTGTAGTGGCAACTGATGAATCATTTCATGCCTTTCCAAGAACAAATATCAATCCTCTGCTGGCTGGAGCTTCTTGGATGTCAGGGTTTGCTGCTTTTCTTTGTCATTTTTGACAGTAAATGAAGCCACCGTCCGTAAGCATTTGTATTTGACAAGCTGGGAACGAGACTCAAAAATCACTGGTTCCCATTTACCCAGCTCAAGTGATATCAATGCAGTGAGTTCTCTGAAAGACAACGCTCTCTCCTGCCACGGTCTGCACATCCTGCTGCCGCCTGGCAAAAGATACAGAAGTATCCGCTATCGTGCCACCAGACTACGGAGCGGCGTCTTTCCTCAGGCTGTGAGACTCTTTAACTCATCCTCAATAAATCCACCGTAAAAATGTTTCTCGTGTAATTTAACCACAACCTTCATTTTGTCGTAGATGACAAATGAATGTGTGTCAAAAGGCGTCAAACCGCCCCAGTTCGGTTGACTTTCAAAGCCTCATGCAAAAGTGAAAGGCTCAGCAGCAGTGGTGGTTGATGTGGCCACTTTATCCAGATGACAAAAGGACCCCCTTTTTTTTCTGAACCTCACTTAAGAGGGTGAGTAAGACTAGATTAGCTCTCAAGGTCTGTGTGAACCGAGGCTGTGTGATTCTGAAGTGTATTTGGATAGCGACCACTCTCCCACTCCTCCTGGGGGGATACACCTGGAGCTGCAGAGTTATACTGGTCACTCACAGAGCGTCGAGGGTCATGTTTACCCAAAACTGAGAGTGTATCCAAAGAGCAGCCTCAGGCCCGTGCTACTCAAGCGGCGCAACCAGAATCTCGTGGAAAGTTTCAGGATTTCTATTGATTACAGACAACAGTTTCACTCCAGTCCCTCTGAGTATTATTATTTGTACCCATACCTCCCTCGCACGTGAAGCTGCTGCATATCGAAGGAAGTAAAGATGATGATTCCCGTCTCTATCCGCTCTGATTCTGTGAGTTTGGTTCACCTGTAGGCTCACCGAGGGCCTCAAACCCCAGGGGAGGCGTGGAGGGATCAGCGAATCCGACTGAAATATTGAATCACCCGCTTGGACGGCAGAGCAGGGTGAAGGGTTTGAGTAAACAACAAAGGGGAGAGACGGCGACAGGAGAGGATTCAGGAGGACAGGAGAGAGGAAGTGGGAACAGAGGAGTCAGAAGGAGGAAAGGGAGAGTGCGAAAGAGCAGCGCTGCAGCTACAAGAGATTTCAATTTACAGAGCTCTGCTCCGCTGTATTAACTTCTGTTTGATCCCCGTGTCGGTCTGCGACCGGGAAGCCTGCGCTTTTGTCACTCTGACAGGGAAAGGTCAGTCGTGGCTGCTGTTTAGCTCCTGAACTAACATAGTGCAGATTTATGAGAAATAAGATCATCTATAAGTGATTATTCACAGTCATTTACAGTTTTATGTTACAAACCAGCATTTTTGGGGATCTTTTTCGATGCCCTGGGTGTAACAACCCTCTATGTTGTGTAATTGTTACAGTAGTACATACATTTCAGGCTATAAGGGTCCTTTACTGCTCGAGTTTCTCCATTAAAGCCAGATGATGCATGTACATGAGGTCAGCAGGGGCCTCGATGAGCGACACCTCTGCAGCTCCATCTCTGTGTTTCTCCCACAAGAGGATTCTCAAGTGTTTTCAGGCCACAGCCGGACTCTGGATGTGCAATCACGATCTCCTGAAGTGCCACAGAAGCAGCCAGGATTAACTAACTCAGACCATGAATGATAATGACACCGAGCTCATCGAGCTACGGGTTAAGACATTTCACATACGGTCCTTGTGTTCACGCCCTTCAGACAGGCTAAAGTGAAGAACAGCGTTGATTCTGCTGCCTTCATTATCATCGGCTGTTTGGAAAGATGTCGCCGCAGACTTTCTTTTCTGTGCTTGAACTTCTTGATTTATTCTGCAAAACACTGATGGGAGTTTTCATCAGTGAACTGATTTGATAGGGAACTGAACTTGAACTGCTGTCAAAAGAAAGGTGGCACGACGCTGAGATGCTGAAGAGTCTCATAATATTGCACACGTTGGTCTCAAGCTGCCTTGTGAATCGAACATTGATTGCTCTGCTTCGATTATTCCATCACAGCTGTGAAATCCATTAAATATATGACTGTCGTATGTTTTCAGGGAGAGAGTTAATCGCTTTACGTTTGCTGTGAAAAATAAAAACCTCTAGATCGATATCAAGAACAGCCATCGTTTGAAAATGTTCGTTTTCTGCTGCTTTGTATTTCCATTCCAACACATTCTGGAGGCACCTATGTTGCTTTTTCCTCCACTGAATGTACTTGATAACTTTATTCATAAGCTACTTTGCATATTCTGTGATTACTTGTGATGTGTAAACAATCAGATAGTGTGTTGGGCGGGACGCTGAGTGACAGAACAAGAGAAGAAGTACCACATTTATATAATTATTATTTTATCAGACAAAAAGAGAAGGGAAATAAGAAGAAAACAGCCAGGCAGATATCGGTCTTGATCTCTACTTCCTAACGCAGTGACACTCACATCTTCCCCACTGTGTATCTTCTGTGCTCCTCACTCTTTTCTTTATTTCTCCATGTGTTTGTATAAACTAGATCGTCTGAGTCCTCCATTAGACATCCAGCTGGACACAGTCAACTGCACCGCCTTCAGTGTGCGATGGAAGATGCCCCGGCGACACGTGAGCACCATCACTGGATACAAGGTAGATTGAATCTATTGAACCCACCGTTCAGCAGCTGCAGGGAAAAGTGACGTCCTTATGCATCACAGGCTCACCGGAGCTTTCAAGATCGCCGCCTAACAACAGAAGGTGGAAGTGGTTTTAGTTGTTGAACATATATTTGTTTCAACGGTTGTTTCCTATGTGGAAGTCTGGTGCTATCCATGCAGACAGCGGTTGTGTTGTTAATGCGGTCACACGGTGTCTCCATCTCAGACGAACTCGCTGGGAGTTTATTCCAATCAGATGGTGGCTCGTTTGTTTCTTCCTTAGCTTCTCAGAGCCAGTCTGCTTTTTCACCATTGGTATTTTCAAGTAAAAAGTTGGCGAGCTGACCCGTGCAAACACGACAACTGTTCAGAAACGAGACCTTTCAAGGACCTATTTACATCTCAATAGGTGCATATATTTTCCACTTCCTCCAGTTTTCTATATTGTCGATGGCGATGGTACTCGGTCGTTGTTGGCACACAGAAGTTTAAAGCAAGTCTGATGCAACACTTTTCATACAGACGCCGAAAAACCTGGTCGAAGTATTGAGCTTAATTCGTCCGTTTGGCTGCGGCGATCCAAAAAACACCCACCTACACACTCCTTTCAAGAAGAGGTTTTCAACCCGGCGAACATAAAAGAAGCGACTTCTCAGAAGTGCCGTAAATCAAATTTCCTCTGTTTTTTTTTCTGAGTGGATGCCCGTACCTCTTGCGAAGCCGCTGACGTCTTTCCATGCTTTTAAAGTGCCCGTTAAACTCGCTGTCCAGCGCGGCGGCCTTGAGGGCGAGATTGATAATTTGAAATATCTGGTGTTTTGATGGAACTCTGTCGCTGCCGAATTTATGGTTTTCCAAGGGGCAATATGGCTCTGAAAGATGTGGTCACAAATTATTTAGTGTCCTGTCAATGCATTTTATTTTATTTTTTTATTTTTTGCTTTAGTCTTGGTAAGCTGTGGTTCAAGAACAAAGGGGGATTTGTTTTGGAAGAAAAAGCTGACAAATTGAGATATTTGCAATATTATGCTCGTACTTTAAGTATTGTGTATCGTTTTTATTTTATTCTGACAAAAGACTACAGCGTCTTCACTTTGTTTGTTCTCTTTCATGTTGAACTTATTGACTTTTATTTGGTAACATATGATGCCCAGTTTCCTTCTGTCCTTCCTTCTGTCCTCCTTCCTTCTGTCCTCCTTCCTTCCGCTCTTGTGTTTGTTTTGAGTCGACCATTAACAAAATGTGGATCAGCATGACTGTGTGTGCTCTGCTTTTGACCATATGTCTGCGCTAAGAGGATTAGTCAGCTACCTAGCTTCCCCACGACTCACAGATAAACATGTGCGTTCATTATGGCCAGTCACTCTGGAGGTTCATACATAATCCCGTTTCCTCGTAGTATTTCTTCCTCATTAATCCGTGTTTACATTGATAACGTAAGAGAGAGAGAGAGAGAGAGAGAAAAAGGTGCTTTCTTCCAACATAAACAAACATAACATGTATGAATGCCTACCAACCTCGACGCTGCCAAAATAGGTTTGGCTTTACCGGCAGGATCTGACTCTTCACATCAGTGTGTGTTTGTGTTTGTGTGTTATGTTTTCAGGTGTTCTATACGGAGATGAAGAGCGGCCGTCCCGTGGGCGCAGCCGCTTTGATGGAGGTGCCTCTCAGTTTGGACATGCTGACCACTGTGAGTACGCTGACTTTTAACTGCGCTGCTTTTATACCCCGACACTTTGATATCATATTTGAACGCGCTTTGAAAGAAAAAAGAAAAAAAAGAAAAAAGAAATGTTCAATATAATCACCTTCAAAACTTTGATCTACCTCCAACTTCCAGTTTTGACAGTGTGGTGGTGGCGAACTAAATCTCTTGCAGCGTCCAGAAAAACACACTTCTAAAGCAGCGTTACTCCCCGAAAAGCAAATAAACCAAAACAAAAAAACATTCAGGAGATAAGGCCAGTAATATTCTATGTTTTTTTTTTCTCTTATTGTCACAAATCCCACAGAAAGACTTAAACCAGCAGCGAGTTAATCCTACTAACAAGTGTTGCCTGTGTAGCTAAAGCCTGATGCATTTTATCTCTCAGTCCCCATATATAGCTCCACTGTTGTCCAGAAACTTTTTAAAAACACATTGATGAGTCACACATTTGCACCAAGTGACGTGTTGCATTATTATGGTGAATGTAATTTATCACTGCATCCCATTAAAACAACAGACAGTTCATATCAGGAGGACATTAACTGTGTTTTTCGGGTGGTGCAGGGAGAACAATCCACTGCTCAACGACCACAGAGATGATGGAAATGTCTTTATTATCTAAGGAACCTTCAGAAAGCAAAAGTCCCGCACCAAGAACTTTTCAGCGTTCACCACAGATATGTTGAAATTTGACATCTCTTCATGTTGCAGCTTCCATTTGATCCATAATGATCCATTTTCAATTTAATGTTGCGACGATGTTGTGTTTAAGTCATAAAAACCACACACGAGCCACAGCAATGGCTGGAAATTGTAGCGTGGTCTCCTTAAATGTCACACTTACAAATGTTGAAACGCAGCCCGGAGCTGCGATCACTGCCTTGGCAGCCCTGATATGAAATCAAGTCATAAACATGTAATTTGAACATAATGACATAATGTTGGTGTATCAATAAGTGCCCTCTTGGATTCCTCTTTGGTAGATAAAACACGATAAAGTGCCGTCAACTTTGCCCCAAGGCACACAGCTTTAATCTTTTTCACCTCTGCCATCGCTGGTGCCCGCCGAGGATCATTGATATTGTTAAGGTGGCTGCAAACAGCCCAAAGGATGCTTACAGGCATGCAAACCCCAGCCACAGTCTGCTCACCCTGCTGCCGTCTGACAAGAGGTATCTCTTGTCAGACGGCAGCAGGGTGAGCAGACTGACGAGAGATACAGAAGTATCTGCCACCAGACTACAGGGCAGCGTTTTTCCCCAGGCTGTGAGCATCTTAACTTCACCCTCCACACTCGATAGTTTATATTTAGGACTAATTATTTGTGTATCCATCTATATGATTCCTGGTTTAGTGACGTTTTGTTCTTGCTGTGACACAAACATTTACGGATGCCTCCACTCTCTTTTTCCCACAGGGACAATTCGACGGACAAGCGAGTTTTGTGAGTTCCATCCAAGGCTTTTTTTTTTTTACTAAATTACACCCTGTCACTGCCATCGAATCACTTTTGACATTTATAGCTGAATATGACTTAGTTCTCTTCCTCATATTCTTGCCTCTTGTCTTTTTTTCCCAATATTCTATCACTCTATCTTATCACTCTATCTTATCGCCACTTGATGTCTTCTAGGATGTGGACATCGCTAACCTAAAGGTGAACACAAAGTACAGAGTGAGTGTTGGAGCGTATGGTTGGGCGGGAGAGGGTAGACCCAGCATGCCCCGAGACATCGGCACCGCTTCACATGGTGAGATCTTGCAGGAATCTCCTGAAAAGCTGATGATGTTTTTCTTTTAAACGCTTCTTTTCTGCTCACTTGCATTTCCGTCTTGGCCATCAGAAATGTGCATGCCCCCGTCCCCCCCCACTCAGCCGGTTGTCATGGCTGTGTCTGACACAGAGCTGGCGTTGTCATGGCAGCAAGGAGAGAGCGAGGGAAGCTCACCTGTCCTTCACTTCCTGGTGGCCTACATCAGGTTGGTCATAATTGATTCATCAGCTTCATCAGACTGGCCTTTTGAGCCCTTGAGCAGTTTAATGTCGCTGCTAATACACAGTCACGCATTTACCGGTACATACGTACGTACGTATGTACGTAAGCGCACAGACGCAATTACACACAGGATGTACACATTCTGTATGAACACCATTAAACCAGCCATAATAAAGGCCTTAAGGAGGCGCAGAGCAGCAGGAAATGGGGACGTCATGGAGGGAAAAAGCAGGCATGAGTGAAAAACTCTTGTTCCACCACGGGCAGGGAAGAGGACGATTCAGAAACCTTTACGCAAAAATTCTATTTATAACCACACAGAACATTTGCTGTGTGAATCATTGCAAAAAGGTTGTTTTGAGGCTAAGCTCTGATCAAGCTCAAATTCTGGACAACATTTCACTGGTTGCTAAAGATACTGAATGTCCAGAAATGATGCGCAAGACGATTAGAATGGTGTATCTTAAACAATAGTTTAAAGTGCTGGTATAAATGTACGCAATGTTTAGGTTTTAGGTACTACAAACGTTGGGTTAGGATTAGGAAAAGATCATGTTATGGCTTGTCTTGAACTGTAGCTAGCCTTGTTGTCCCCTCCATCTCCTCTTATGAAAGACGGGTCATAAACATTTGATATGAATGTAATATCACAGGCGTTAGGGATAGCATTATGGTCTATGTGGATGTCTATTTGGTGTGCAAAAACAATAACTGCCGATATTTTATCCTGCCGACTAGTGTGGAATTAGTTAGAGGAGAAGATCAATACCACCCCCATGTTTGCATGATAGATACGGAGCTGGAGCCGGTTAGCAGGTTAGCTTAGCGTAGCACAAAGGCTGGAGTCAGGGGGAACCAACTTGCTTAGCTGCAGAAATCTGCCCAACAGCACCTCTAAATCAAAAATAATTAAGACTTTCTTGTTTGTTTAATCTGTGCAAAAGCTGAAACATTTAACTTTTTTTTTTTTTAGGATTTAGTAGCTAAGATCACATGTTGGACAGCTGTAGTGACTTCTGGGGGGGTTTGTTGTCTCTCTGCAATCAGTCGACACTCTGGTGAAACACCAAGTTGATGCTTTTGTATCTCGGTTTGGACCCTTAAGAGTGAAGCAAGGTGAGGTCCCCCCCCCCCCCTGCTTCAAGTCTTTATGCTAAGCTACGCTAATCAACTCCTGGCTTTGGCTCCTACTGTAAGTTGATAAGCAGATACAAATCGAGTGTAGCCAATTTCCCTAAAACTGTTGAACTATTTCTTGCAGATTAAACTTTGTCTGATGTAGATGCATAATGAGAAACTAATAATAAAATCCAGGCTTCTAAACCATTAAAGCCGTTATTTAAGGACGTTTAAGGAGAATACTGGAATCCAACAGGAGATGCATTCATGCTGTCACAAGTAATATCATGAGGGCTAATGATTTTTGCTTTTTGAATATGTTTGAGTTACAGCTCTTTCCTAACTGTTATCAGAGTGTGTTAATGGATGTATATGGCTGCACATTCAGGCCCACTTACACACTCTGCATTGACCCATCGTCACAATGAATGGTGAACCCGTTTAAATAATGCTTTTCCAGCCTGACCACCGAAAGTACTTTATAAGGCATCCATTAACAAATATAGTCACATGCTGATTGCAAAGGCTGCCATGCAGAGACTCCATAGGAATGTAAATTATTTTCTTCTATGCTTAGTCATTCAGACGTACGCTCGCACACTGATGGAACAGTCATGCTGAGCAGTTTCTGGGGTTTAAGTAAAGGACACCTACACGACACTGACGCCCCTCTGATTAGTGGGCGATCCACTTTACGTCCGGAGCTACAGCTTCCCGTATATGACTCACTCTATCATTCTAAAGCCGTTTTTATACAGGGCAGCAAGCCGCCAATTTGACCGGAGGTGTCGATGACGTGCACTGTTGTGCGACCCACAGCCGGGGAGTTTTAATACCAGGAAACAGCTGATCACAGCAGTTTGTCCATCACTTCATCTGCGGACATTAAGATGAGCAACTGGACAGCCGCTGAGATCCAGGAGATGCTAGCGTCTCCTCGGTCTCTGTAGATGATTGGTTGTGTTAACTTGTTGTTGTAGTGGCAAGCTACTAACGGTCGCTACTTTTAAATTAAAAGCCCCCCACTAAGAACCCAGTTCTAAACTCCAATGGGGTGCAATGTAAAGCTCTTATTTTGAAGTCAAATTCATTGTCACTGTTCACAGCCCAACTTTGTGCTTCACGTCACATCACATGTTTACGTCTACTTCAGAGGCAGCTTTTGGAAAAGGAGGAATATTATGCCTCCGTTTTAGAAAGACAGGCCAGCACATTGACGCCTTTACATTGGAGCAAATGTGCTGCCTTTTCTATCTAAAAAGGGCTTATTAATGCACAGCTCTTTTACAGGGAAGTGTAGCCAGTTGTGTTTCGACACGAGGAAGAATGAATGTCACTTTATGTCGTGGCGGTGTCCAGCCTAACACACAAATAAAGGACCTCCCATGTCTAGAAGTGTCCTCCGGCTGCGACGCCCCGGAAAGGAATTTGCCTTGAGTCGTCGTCTGAGGATTTGCCAGACACAAATAAAATAAATGGCAGATATTTAGAAATATCTGAAACGATTTAAGTGAAAAGAAAAACGAAAAAAAGACGTAATTTAAGCAAAGTGTTGGTTTCATGGTGCAGACTTAACACTGTCAGGCTGAGTAAAGAGAGCGAGACAGAAGGCAGAGAAACTGTCAATTGCTGTGACAGAGTAGACATGAATCAGGGTCTGTTTTTGCGTGCGAGGGCATTTTTCCACACAATAGGGCCGTCTCAGAGGCAAATCTTTCTCCGCTTACATCAAAAGAGGCCTCGCTGAAGAGAGACATTGAGTGGTGGGGAAGATGACCCCATTCAACAGATAGCTGAGGCTCCAGGCGCTCAGACTCGGAGCACGAACGTGGCGGCTCGAGATGGAAGCTGGAGATGATGGGTAGAAAAAAAAAAAAAACACAGTTCAGAAGTTCATCGCTCTGATTTTTTAAAACTTTACTTTCTTTGTTCAAAGCGGCGCTCTGATTAAAGGAGAACATAATGCTTTTAAGATTAAAAATAGTAACGGGGGGGAAAAAGAAAAACATCTCAATCAGTGATCAGATTGTTTTGTTTGAAAAGTTGTCCGACATTTTTTTTTCTCTCTTCCAGCTCGTGAAAGTGAAAGATCGCATCAGGATTTTTGAACGTACCTCGCAAAAACATGTCACAACGTATCAAAACAGTGACTTTGATGATGTTTTGAGAATGAGTGGGGGTGTTTTTGTCGCACAGAAACACCCGAAGGCCGCCGTGTTTTTGTGAAATATCACAAGTGGAAACCAGATTAAGATTCTTTTGTCTTTCACAGGCCGGAGATGGACACGGAGTGGACGTACATCCGCGAGCCCATAGAGTCCAACTCCATGGTTCTGAAGGGGCTGTTGCCAGAAACGGAGTACCAGTTCGTCATCAGAGCGGTCAATGCGCACGGAGCTAGCCCACCCAGCCACATCAACAACCCTGTGCGCACTCTGGGTAAGAACACAACGCTGATTTCTCAGCCAACGAGCTGCCATGTGACAGCCAACACAAAGCTTACAGTCTCTGCTTCCTTGTTAGTCTGATTTCAACCACATTCTCAAAGCAAAGTCAGTTTGAGTTTAGCTTTTCCACGAAACGCCCACACAGAACCAAACAGGCTGTGATTACTTTCTGCATCCCAACTTTACTTTGGAGATGTTTTTCACACAGCAATCAGCACTTTTAGAAACAAAGTTTATAGATACAACACACACGAGCATTAAACTTCCGTCATTATTTTCTCTTCCCCCTGCCAATGCAGCTTCAGAGAATAATGTTTTTAAAGGAGAAGTTCACCCCAAAATGGAAATATATTGTTATCTGCTCACCCTCATACTGATGGACAGAGGGGTGAAGTTTCATATTCCACAAAACGTTTCTGGAGCTTCACAGCGAAACAGTGTTGCAGCGTTTTCCCAAACAACTGATGTAGATGGGGACTTTTTAAAAAAACACATTTTGAAAAAGCCCCAAAAACTAAATATAAAATGGCTCCAAACAGCATATCCACGTTAATCCAAGTCTTTAACACGCCGGGATCTTAAATTGATTTGAAAATACGTTTTCGACACCCATTTTTTTTAAACATAAAACCAAAATCTTCCCTGTAGCTACTTAGATAAAAGCGCCTGAAGTCAGTGCACAAGGTGGACTGTGTGTAAAAAGGATAAATGGCATTTTTCAGATCAATGTGGGATCTTGTCGCCTCTCTAGACTTTGCTTACACCAAACTCTGTACAACCATTCCATTTTTTTTTTCTGTTGTTCCTCGTCTGCTTGAGTAATTTAGGAGAATGCTCCAACTGAAAATGTTTTGTCTACTACAAAACATCAGCATGAGGGTTAGTAGATAATAACTGGCTTTTAATTTTTTAGGCGAACTTATCCTTTAATATGTAGAAGTGTTTCTCCCCTATGAGGTCATGATGCTTAATGTTAAAGGTGATTTATCAAAAAAATAAAGATGGAGCATCGTTTTGCTAATTTTAAAAGTGTCATGACATGCAAATCCACTATATAATATTCAGAAATTCAAGCATTTAGATGACTTTGTAAAAAATTTGCAATATTTTATCTCTTTGGGAGGTTAAAAAAGACAACAAGTGAAAACAAATAGAATAAAGGGGGATTTATTGTGGCACAGAAACACGTTTGCCTCTCTCAGCATTTGCATAAATGTAGGACAACACCTGGCAGCGAGTCGGTTTGTTTCCCGCCTGGAGCAACAGAGTCATTTACTTTATTATTTTTGATGTAGTGGTACGTGGCGGGGGAGGGGGCTGGGGCGACCAGGACTGATTGATATTAAAGCACACACACATTCACACAGGTGTGCGCCCGCATATAAACACACACATGCATGCAGCAATGTCTTAATGGATCGCCGGCTATGACATTCAAACAGTTCACGTACAGATTTGTGTCAGGCTTTAGGAGTGTGATTACATGTGACTATTAAAATCAAACAGTCATGTAGACACAATCACATTATCCAGGCTTTTTTTTTCCCCGCTCTGACCTACAGACCATCACCGCCGGCTCTCAAAAGCCGCGTGGACGCAGGCGGCTTCTGCTTTACACGCTACGTTAGCCGTCAAGCCGTTCGTCGACTGCTCTGATTGTATTAAGCCTTGAGTTGGAGAGACTAAGCTGACATCGAAGAGAGATGGTGTTAGAGAAGAAGTTGTTCAGAAGAAGAAAAAATGTCAATGAAAGTTTGGAGACACGAGATCAAACGAGGCGGTCAGACGGTCACAGACGGACAGACGGACAGAAATGAAGAGGCGTGGAGAAGCGTGGTTTCTTAGCAGGGGATAAAAGCGGGTTACGCTCGAGTCTCATCAGACAGGATTAGGGACGGGATGCCAGACCCCTTCTCTGCCCATCCACACCCCTGATGCACACACACACACCCACACGCACACACACACACACACACACACACACACACACACAAAACACCGCTGCTTGAGTGAACAGTGGGGGTGGGCGCTTGATTGACTGACACACTTTTCTTGTCGCTCTCTCTGTGACCATTTGTATGTGTGTGTGTGTGTGTGTGTGTGTGTGCGTGCGTGCGTGTGTGTTTATAGTGGTCGGAAACAGAGTGGTATTCACCGAGGGGGATTGTTACACAACAGAAGATTAGTTTGCTGAGGGCTTTTTTTGGGCATCCCCCCTCCTTGTATGCCAGATTTAATGTCATTAGGCTGCGCTGCTAATTCGAACTTTAAATCTTGACATGCATTCTGTCTTCAGAGTCAAGTTTCTGTGGGATATGTGATTGATTAATTAATTACACTGCTATCTATTTGTATAAGATGTCTATGAAATGTAACAGCGGGGTGAACTTCCAGTGTGGGGAGTCGGAAAGGGGAGGGGAGGTTGTTATGTAAGCTGAGATTAAGCTTTCTCAAGGTAGAGTGGATGTTAGAGGATGTCTCACATTTAACACACACTGTGCTGTTGTTTCTTTTTATTTTGTA
This sequence comes from Sparus aurata, assembly GCF_900880675.1. NCBI lineage: Eukaryota > Metazoa > Chordata > Actinopteri > Spariformes > Sparidae > Sparus > Sparus aurata. Next base: position 30,118,039 of record NC_044191.1, read on the forward strand.
GAATTATATCATCAAGGGTGTTGGTGAAATGATGAGCAGTTTTGCAGCTGCAGTCAGCTAAACTAAGATGATGTATTCACTGTCTGGCTTTGTCTTTGTGCATTACGAGCTGCCGTTCGTTTTCGAGGAGATGCGTTTCAGTACTCGCTGCAGCGGCCCGGGTACAGACTAACAGGTAGACCCGCCGGGACAGAAAGATCTTACAGCTATTTAATGTCCTGTGATCATCAGTCCATCGTCAGTGAAGTGTTTGTTATCGCATGATGGTAACCACGGCACAGCCACCACTCCCTCCATTTCCATCTGTGCAACTTTTGTTCATTATTGGAGCCATTTTCATTGTCATCGCTATTTTTTGGGGTGAAATGTTGCTGTAAAATATCACTTGTGGTTCTGGATTTGCAGTAGAAATTCTGTATCTGTATAAAATCTTGTTGACAGTTTGATTTTGGCACTGAAAAACAAGGGACCACCTGCGTCAGACACCACTTTCATGTTAAAGTCCATTTCTTTTCAAGGTCCAATGATAAAGAAAATGAGATTTCCGTATCTATTGGCCTGTAAACCAGCTGCAGGGTTGTGATGTCAGTTTCATCAACCATTGAGTCACCACCCCAAGCCACGCCCCCCAGCAAAAGAGGTGGGCGTGTCTGCTCAGGCCTGTGAGAGCTGACCAAATGCATACCGGGCTCTTAAAGAGACAGGCGCTAATTTTTTCTTCTTTTTTAAAGCTTGTAATCATTTTCTAGTAGACACCTGAAATCATAAAATGACAATGATATGGGATGATTAGATTACAACTAACAGATTAATATAAATCATAAAAGTAAAGACACAAATATCTAAAGATGATTATATGGCTCAGGAGCTTAAAGGAGCAGTTCATTCAAAAAGGAAAATTCAGTCATTATCTATATGTACAGTTTATTCACAGCATCATTTACATTTCTTCCTGTTTGCATTTTTATCAAACGCTGACTTGTATTTCATCGTTTGACCGACTTTGTTTGACCCATCAACCATTTCACTGCAGCCACCAACTGTCAGTAAATAATGATATATTTTACAAAGCAACTAACCATCCTGTATCTTTCTTGACACTTGGAACAGGTGCATCAGAGGTGAGTAGCGGTGATTATGGACGCTACATCACAGATTCAAGGATCAAAGATGAAGACGGCTTCGACGTTGATGACTCTGATTATGATATCTTCATTGAGGAGGTGAGTTTCTAGACACCACATCAACACATAAACATGTTAGGTGAATTTCAATCAATTTTAACTGAACACACAAGAACGATATACTGCCCCTCATTCTTTTTCTTTCCTCTCTTCTTCCTCTTCCTAGTTGAAGCCATTCCCAGGTATCAATCAGGACAACAGGAAGTCTCAGCTCCGTTCGAGGTCCGGTCCGCCGTCTGGTCGAAACGTCGTGTACCGCATGAACACCATCGCTCCTCCCAACGTCACCGACCCTCCCGCATCCTCCTCCACCACCACCACTTCGTCCATCTTCCCGGACTTCACAGATCTGATTTTCGCACCCACCTCAGAGCGCAGCACCACAACTACTGCCCCACTCGGCACCACCAGGTGAGTTGTACCTGTTTCACTGAAGGAATCTGTCCTACTTGATGAGATGCAACTGTTTTATCAGCTACTGGGCTTTTTATGCTGATCCTGCTGAAGTTAGTTGAGTGATATAAGACTTTTTTTTTTTTTAACACAGTCACGTTTCTTAACGCCGTCCCTCTCGCTCTTTAACTTCTAGATTGCTGTCTCGTCCACATCTCCGCCTTCACGTCTTAGCCTACAATTTCCCCTTTCAATGCCCTTTCACATAATTATTTGATTAATATGGAGCATTGAAATGTCAGATCAATTTGAGCCACCGTTCTGGTTCTGATGCTCAGCGTGTCATTTAGTGCAGCAAATCCAGGTGTGTGCTGTTGGGTTTAGCTAAACATTTTGCTGTTCAATCTGTTTGACTCTTTCTTTAGAATAACATATCAGGAAAACCATGTTCACTTCCCCTCGGTACTCAGACCTACATCAAGTTATCTTGTCTTCAAGATAAGCTGAAGAGGGTCTGAGTACCGAATTGTTGTTGCCCTGACGATCCTCAAGTGTGCAAAAGCTGTACTGTAACATTTTCTAAGGAAAAGAGGCAATTTAAAACACTAGATAATCTGAGGATGGAACTGTGAATACAATACATCACAACAGTGACACGTACATATTGGCTAAATCACGGACTAAACTTCCTCATCTGTCTTCCCCTTCTGCTCCACCTTAGCCCCACTCTGCCCACCACCACCACCACCCCGACCATGTCCCCCTGGAAAGGCGAGGTACCTCGTGTGTACGACCTGACCTGCGACGACACCGTGTGCCCCCCTGACAGCTTCTGTCTCAGCGATTACGAAGGCGGAGGCTCCCGCTGCCACTGTAACCTCGGGCGGAGAGGGGACACCTGCTCCGAGGGTGAGAGAAGCGTGAAGGCTTCAGTTGAAATATGGTGCAGACATTTTTACTTTTGCATGCACACATGAATTTTTCACTCATTGTGTCCCTTGTTTCTTCTTCAGTGGTGGCTGTGAACTTTCCCAGATTCTACGGCCACTCTCACATGACCTTTGAACCCTTGAAGAACTCTTACCAGACATTTCAGGTCACTCTTGAGTTCAAGGTAAACCACTACGGGGATTTCTTGTTTTCACGCTGGTGTCTGACTTTCAAAAAGGTGGAAAGAGCTTTGAAACAGTTTCTCTGTGCTGCAGGCGGACTCCGAGGACGGCTTGTTGCTCTACTGCGGAGAAAATGAACACGGCCGTGGAGACTTTACCTCTGTGGCTCTGGTGCGAGGCAAGCTGCACTACAGGTGAAGAAAACAGTGACTCACCTATCAGTTCAGATTCTCAGATGTGTGGCTGGTGGATAAAAGCAGCTGACAGAACTTTCAAAATTGTGTTTGTAGTCGCACACTTGGGTCAAAAGAGACTTGATTGAAATTTTTTTTGTTTTGGAGGAAACAAAGAGTTTCATGAATGCTGAAAAATGATTCTTTGAAAGAGGAAATCAAAGAGGAAAACTGGAAAGCTGCTTTAAGAAACCACTTGAATGGGGATGAAATGAGAACACTGATGTAAACACATGGTGGATGTATGTTACATAGACTGTCTGTCCGTCCATCCCCTTCCTCTGAAGAACACCTGCTGGGAATTTCTTCAAATTTGGAACAAACGTCCAATTGGACTTTGCTAAGATTTTTTTGGTCAAAGGTCAAAGGTTAATGCCACTGAGACCTCGAGGCGTCCCATTCTCGTGAATCTGATAACTCGATTTATAACCAATTTCTTCAAGGATGAACTAGATGTTGGTGGTCAAAGGTTGAGATCACTGTCACCTCACAAAACATGTTTTACGCGAGTACATTTTATATCCAAAAGGTCAAAGGTCAACTTTGCTGTGGCATCATGATGTTTTACAAAAACTGTTATAGCCAGTATTACCCCAGCGCAGGAACAGCATTTATTCACGTTCAATTGGATTAAATGGTGTTGCCACAAACATCAGTGAGACGTCAGAACATGTAGATACATGGTGTGAAATTTGAAGAGATTCAATGAGGAATGTGCATATCATTTTTACATCAGCTTTTCACATCCAGTGTGCAGTGTGTAACAACTGGATGTACAACGTGTTGTCCCTCAGGTTTAACTGTGGTACAGGAGCAGCTCAGATAGTCAGCGAGAGTCGTATCGTGGTCGGTCAGTGGCACACAGTCACCGTCTTCAGGGACGGCATGAGTGGCTGGCTACGTATGGACAACGACACGCCCATATCCGGACGCTCACAGGTGACAACAACACATATGTCTGCTGTACAGGTGATAAGATAGAGGTTTCAAACAGAGAACACTGTTGATTATCTGTTCCTCTGTATGTCAGTGTTTACTATATTCCCCCTCAGGTATTGTACCAGCCTCAAAGCACTTCTGCAATAATAAAGGGTATTGTGCTCACCGTTACAGGGTCAGTACACTAAGATCACTTTCCGTTCCCCGCTGTATGTGGGCGGATCCCCAAGCGCTTACTGGCTGGTCAGGGCAACAGGGGCGAATCGCGGCTTCATCGGCTGCATTCAGAGTCTCACCATCAACAACAAGGCCACAGACATCAGACCCTGGCCTCTGGGCAGAGCTCTGAGCGGAGCTGACATAGGTGAGGAAGCATAAAATGGGTGTGTGAGGGCTATTTTAATTTGGCTGCGGCTGGATTTTTATCCATGTTGCCCATAATGCACCGGTTCTGCTTTGGTGTTTGTGCCAAGATAAGCAGTTTAGTAACACTTTCAGAGTTATGCCTCTTGAAGGGGAAAACTACATATGCTGGACTGAACATAAAAAGTTGTAATAAAGTAAGGAGGGCTGTAATTTCATTTGGATGACTGTTTTATTTATTTAGTTATTACACTTTATTTAAAGGAGACTAATGCTTTTTTGTTTTTTCCTTATTTTATAGACGTTATTGTGCATGTAAAAGATCTTGAAAGTTAAAAACTCTCCCACATAAAACACTGCTCCTAAAACGCCTCGCCAGTAGTCTGGCCTTTAATTCTGTAACTTTGTGACATCAAATGATGTCACCACGTCACACATCTTTAGCATAATTTGTGCCAAGTTTTTGCTAGTTTTTGTGCTAGTTTGGCACGTAAGAATTGACTTAGCACAGCTGCTCTGTTGTTCTTAGTGGTGCTGGCTCCATCGTGTGCGAGCAATCAGAGCAGACCGGGTATTCAGGAGGCGGGCCTTAAAGAGACGGGAGCTAAAACAGAGCGTTTTAGACAGAGGGGGAAACTCATAGCTGCGGGACTGGACAGTATGAGAAAACTGACGTGGTTTTTTTAGCACGAAAGCATGTAAACCTTTTCTAGGAGTAACCTGAAATGAAATTAAGAATCTCAAAATTAACATAATATTTCTCCTTTAAAAAAAATAATGGCAAACCAGCACGGCAGTGTTCATCTTGTGATTAAATACAGATGACATTTGCAACCATTAACATAAAAAGACAAACAGATGTCTTAATTTAAAAAAAGAATAAAAAGAAAACACCCATCACTCTAGATCCTTTTTTGACTTGTTCATAAAATTGCCTTTTAATAATTGTATTTTAGCCAATTTGTCGATGAAGCTGGAAGCAGCTTCTCTTGGCAAATTACCTCTCAAAGTAGGATTTTGCAGAACAGGATTTTTCTAAAAGCACTAAGAGCCTGAGATTTAGAAAAAGGTGAAAATTGGCCTGACTGGCGCAAAATTGCCTGTCAGGCTGTCTGTCAGTGTATTGACTTCCATGGCTTACATTGCTTTCTCTTTTAACCTTGAATGTATGACAGCTTCTCTTACATTTTACTTATTAAGTACTTTAATCTCCTGTTGTCAATTTTCCGCTGTGTGCCAGGCGAGTGCAGCGACAACGTGTGCGACCTGGTCAGCTGTGCCAACGGAGGAGGCTGCTTCGCAAACCGCGCTGATGGCTTCATTTGCCTCTGCCCGCTTGGCTTCAGGGGAACGCTTTGTGAAGAGAGTGAGTCACACATCACACATTACACTAAAAGGAAAAAAGCAACACGTTTTTTGTAACGTTGTTAAGAGTACGACGGCAGGTTCCTTTGTGGTTTCTTCTTCACTTGGTGGCTTTCATAGATTGCCACACAGATCTTTAAAGGAAAATGCTGTTCAGTGTGTAGAAAATTGGCTGAGATGATTCTAATTATTTCTCATATAGAGGCAATTTGAAGATTGCAAAATCAACCACTTTCTTTTTCTCCTCTTCCTCTCCATTTTCATTATTTTTCATCTTAATGCCTTTTTCTCAAATCTTCCTCCTTTTCTTTCTCCGACTCTCCAGGTTTCTCACTTTCCTCACCTCTCTTTAATGAAACTGCGTTCTCATATGCCGTCATCCAATGGCCTCAGACCTCTCAGAGTTATCTGTCCTTTATGGAGTTTGAGCTGACATTTCGGCCGCTGATGCCCGACGGGACCCTGCTGTACAGTGACGATGCCGGCAGTGGAGACTTCCTGGCTATCAGCCTGGTGGACGGATATGTAGAGTTCAGATTTGACTGTGGCTCTGGAGGAGCTACAATAAGGTGCTAAAGAGATGCACTGTCATCACCTTCTCTGTCAGTTTACTATATGGCCTGTATTGACTGTGATAATCTGCGCTACAGGAGTGAAGAGCAGATCAGTCTGGACACATGGCATGAGCTGAGGGTGTCCCGCACGGCGAAGAGTGGGATCCTGCAGGTGGACAGCCAGAGGCCGATAGAAGGAATCGCTGAGGTGATTTGCTTAAAGCTGCATTATGTGGTTTTGTGGCCACAAGGGGGCAGAAAAACTTCACGACAAACTCACCAACTGAACCTTTGCAAATGATTCAATTCTGCAGGCTGTGCAAGTAATAATTGAAGAATGAGGTGATTCAAACATTCAGTAGGAGGAAAAAAGCATGTAAATGCAACATGCAGCCACACTTTAGCCTCATAGATCTGTTCTCTAACACCTAAATGCTTCGATCACTCATGTTACTTTTATTTATGTGCTTTGATGCCAAATCAAAACATTTCTACATGATGTTGATTCATGAAAAGATGTCCATTGACTAATGTCTTACTTATTTATCTTTTCTTAAAACATTTATTTTTACTCTTCAGGGAGCTTTCACTCAGATCAACTGCAGCTCACCTCTTTATATCGGTGGAGTGCCAGAATATGATAAAACCAAGAAGACGGCAGGAGTGATAAAACCCTTCACTGGAATTGTTCAGAAGGTATTAACATCCCAACACACAGAAACGTAACACCTGTATTTAAATGTTGACAGACAGTCAGAGTTTTTTGATTTGTTGATACTTGAACTCTTTAATAATACTTTGATCAGTTTGAATCAAAAAGCAGGATGCACACATCATCTACAGAGTTGTCAGGCGTCTGCTTGAATCTTCACACCTCCTCTTGTCCCCTTTCTTTGTCTCTTTCTTATATTTTCACCTCCTCAGCTGATACTCAATGACCTCACCATGCCAATAACAGCCGGCTCTGCCACTGGAGTCAATGTGGCGAATTCAGCGCACCCATGTGTGGAAAGTCCATGTGCCAATGGAGGGACCTGCAGGCCAAAGTGGGATAGTTATGAGTGTGACTGCCCCCTAGGGTACGATGGGAGGCACTGCCAGAAAGGTCAGCCACAAGTGAATTTCTGTTTCTGTTACAGAACTGATTTTGTGTTGGCACAGTAACAAAATATGTTCAGGGTCTTTTTTGCAAGTGGGACAATGAAGTAGAAAAACATGAAGTCACATATTAACATGACTAATTTCCTGTTCACATTTGGCGTCAACATGCGTCCTGAGTAATCAGATCACAACACCACTAACCATTGAACTAGTAACGGCAATATCCCAGACTCCTTAAAAAATTGTGGGACTTTAAGAGTCGTTGCATCACGGGGAGATACTTAACACACTTTGTGAAACAGCCACGGCAAATTCTAAATCATTGGTGCATTCTTGTAAATTCGGCAATAAATACAATACATTGAGATATTTATGTCCTTGTTAAAAGTGTTGGTTTGTCTGTTTGTGCGCTTCTGTGTCCTCTTACGTCCCACACTTTTTCAGCTGATGTCATAATTTACGCCAAATTAATTAAGGAACATAACATATTGACGGTAAACATTACGAATTTGACAAACACAGTAAAGAGAAACTAATATTGGCAACTTTTTTTGTCGTCTGTGGAGAAAGTCACCAGACTCCCTTTGAAAACCGCTAAATTCAAAGACTTGCTGTGTCGGGAGAAACTGTGTAAATGTAGTGAAACGCTGTATACAACACATTCTTAACTGTGTGGGCTTACTAATTTTGTAATGTTATACATGAAGATATATCTTTTTGTGTGTATAAATTCTGTATGTGTTTGCTCCAGCGCTGTAGGTGTACTGTATATATTTGCAAGAAAGTGCAGAATTGATATCAGATCACAAGAGGTCGGTCAAGGCAAATTTACTGCCAGACGTGAACGCACACTTGTGATCGGATCACTCAGAACGGATTGTAAAACCAAATGTGAACAGCCTCTTAGTGTCATTTCACATTAGCACGGTCGCGTTGTGATCAGATACGAAGATACGACGCTGTCTGTGGATTACAAACTGCTCATCGTATGGGATGTTTCGAGGCTGTTGCCATGATCTTTTAACGTCTAGAAATGTTTAGTTTTTTTCATAATAAGACCAAAAAATATAGTAACTTCAAGGTTGCAGTCAACAAAATGTTTTTCATTTGTGTGTAATATATGGCTTTAACCGTGCAGCACAATATTTTCTCTTCTCGGGGATTAAATGTGTTTTTTTTTTTTTATCTGCTATCATGTAATGCCATGTAACATCATATATTGGACAACATAATCCTTTAAGCCTATCTATGCCTTCTCTGTTTTTAACGCTTTCGCTGAGCAGAGTGTGGAAATTACTGTTTGAACAGTAAGTTTTCTTCTCGCGCCTCTAAATGATCTCAACACAACATCACTTTTTCAAAACACAACGTACTTCTCTTCCTTCATGGTGTTATATTTCTCCTCTGAGAGTCAGTCTACTCTTGTAGCTCAGTCTGAGTCAGGAGATAAATGCTGATGCTGCCACCTTGTGATGATAGGACGTAAACACAATGTTTTCTCTGCCCGCCCAGCTGTGACAGAAGCCATAGAGATCCCGCAGTTCATTGGCCGGAGTTACCTGACATATGACAACAGAGACATCCTGAAAAGGTCGGTGCTAGAAAAGTATATTTTGGCTTCTTAATGTGATACGTTTGGTTACAATCCCTCCTTTAGACGTGTTGCTCTTGTAATACATTCGTAAACGTGTCGTTGTCATCAGGGCGTCGGGGTCCAGGACCAGTCTCTTCATGCGTTTCAAGAGCACAGCCAAGGACGGCCTGTTACTATGGCGAGGAGACAGTCCAATGAGACCCAACAGTGACTTCCTGTCTATGGGGCTTCAGGATGGCGCACTAATCTTCAGGTATCTGTTTTAAAACAAGTCATGTAAGCTCATCTCGTCATTCTCGAGAAAATATCTGAGATATGAAGACACATTTCTTGCCCAAAAGTCAATTTTGTCACACGGATGATCTTCCCTGGCTTTTCAAACGAACTGGTGGAAGGGAGAAAAAGGCAGATTTAGAAAGAAAAGACAGTATTAGTGCAAGAAGGGGATAAAGATGATGCAGAGGGATGCTGATCCTGTAAAAGGTGCAGGGAAAGCTGAGCAGCCAGTAGAGACAGAACTAAAAAGAGGTCTCGAGCGTGACCTGGAAAAGAAGCAGGATTTATCTGAGGAGCACTTTCTAAATGTGAACCCACTGAACCCTTTGTCGCTGGCTGAACTCGTTGCGCGTCTTCCCATGTTGTTTCTAGTTATAACCTGGGCAGCGGTCCGGCTAACATTGCTGTCAACGGGACCTTCACCGATGGGAAGTGGCACCGAGTCAAAGCTGTGAGGTGAGCTCCAGCTTTCTTTATTAAAAAGATCCTGTGAAATAGAAAAATCCACTGTGGTGATCACAACTCACCTGTGGCTGTGTTTTGCTCTCACTTGAGTTTCGCGCCACACACACACACACACACACACACACACACACACACACACACAACCGTTTAATCCACATCCCAGGTTTCTGTAACGACTTGTCAGATTTAATGTGACGTTATATGCAAACTACAGACCAAACTCGGCACAGTGTTATGTCTTGTAAAAGTATGTATTGCGGTAAACATGCATGCTCAGACACTTTTTTGCCATGTGGCAGACAATGTTTGCACAAGCGCTTCACACCACTCAGAACAGCTGACGAGGGAATGATGTGCAGGTGGATCGAGGCGGAGAAACACAGGTGAGGATGATGAGTGGAGGAAACAAACGAGCAGGGAAGGAGACAAGGCAGGGCTGATGAGGCTGATGCAAGACTGGTGCGGGATGTAGCGCAAGAACACATGAGGGAAAAAGAGCAAAAGAAAATCACACAAACACAAGAAACAAAATACAAGGAGACCAAGGACTGTAACGACTGGCCTGCTGCTGGCAAAACCTCTGCTGAAATGAGCTGAACAGACTCGTGATCAAAATTAGAAAGTTAACAATGTGACCAATAAAGCAAAACATCAAGCTGGTGCAACAACGCAAGACACATAACTCAGCAAGCCAGCTAATATCACTATTTAACAGCAGCTCAGCATCTGTCATGCAGCATCTTGCTCCGTCACTACCTCTTTTCCTCTTCTTAGCCTCCTCCGTCAGCGTTCTGGTCTGCAGTTCTGGTGCACATTCTGGTCCCAGACCTGAAAACCTCCTCCGCCTGGCAGATCGAGTCTACTGTGATAAACAGGAAACTGTGTAAATCTCAGAAGATTGAGAGCAGGGCAGCCGGAGGACATCAGAGGGAAAACCAGAGGAATTTCTCTTTTTGCATGAAATTAGATCCAGTCTTACCAAAATCAGTGATGGCTGGAGCCGTCTGTGATGTTACCTGCTCACCGATGGACGTTACGTAATGCAGGGACAAGCAAAAAAAATGGGGGTGGAGTGGTTGAGATGGAGACACCGGTCAACACATTACAATGAAAATGATTCTGAAGGTGTTGTTTTAAGGTGACATTAGTTTCATAATGTTGCTTTTAAGCTTCATCTCTTCATCTACCTGAGGGCAGAAGACTAAGCTGTAAACACAACACTGGCAGGTGTGACGTAGATCGGATGAAAGGTTCTGGAGATATTTGAAGAAGATACAGACGGACAGATTTGTTTGATAGTTCGATAATCTTTGAACAGTTTACTCGTGAGTTTAACGTGATCATTCATCTCTTCAGGGACGGACAGTCCGGGAAGCTGACGGTGGATGACTATGGAGCAAAAACAGGCAGATCACCTGGAAAGATGAGGCAACTCAACATCAACGGACCATTATACGTTGGTAGGTGGAGCTCACAAGTCAAATTTCCTTAATGTGCTGCGTATGCACTGTAGATCAAACAATAATGTTCTATATTCTCTCCCCTCTCATGTCTGCGTCTCTGTCTTCTCCCCCTCCTGAAGGCGGCATGAAAGAGATCGCTCTTCACACGAACAGACAATACATCGGCGGCTTGGTGGGCTGCGTGTCCCACTTCACGCTCTCCACTGATTACCACTTAGCGCTGGTGGAGGACGCCGCTGACGGCAAGAACATCAACACCTGCACCAACTAGAAGACGGCTTCAGTACAGCGTCTTTTCTTTTTTTCACCCGCGGCGAACGCCTCGACCGACTGATTTGTCATCCTGAAACTGACTAATCAGAGTGAAAAAACTGAAAACAATTGCATTTTTTGTTCTACCAATTCAAAGCTGACACGGTTAAAAACTCTCTGAAAAACAGTTTGGACACATGGAAACAGAAACAAAACAAAAAGAAAAGAAAAGAAGCGACCGGAAGATTTAACAAAGCACAAGTACTCTGTGAGAGGAGAGGAAAAAAACTTAGCATTGTGGGTAATGAGGGTCTCTGAAATACCTTTTTGAAGGACGTTTTTTTCACGGGACGATTCCAATTGTATCTTTATTTTTTCTACTGTAAATCCTCCTTATTCGATTGCTGGAAGAACCGAGTGACCCAAAGGGATCAAGAGTCATCAAGTTTTTCATGAACCTGACCTAGAGCAGCTAGCACAGATAAACTTCTTTGTAGAGGATTTTGGTCTTAGAGGACGTCTGTTGTTTTTTGTCGTTGTGGCATTTGTATTCTTGCTCGTGACGTTATTATTATTATTATTATCAGTCAGTAGACTACATTTTTTTTTTGGGAAAGTCTGATTGATGTCAGTTTTTTTCGGTTTTTTTAAAATGGTTTTTAGTTTTGAAGGGTGAAGATGTCAGCCGCACACATCATCTTTGTTTCTCCGTACCGTCTTTTTTAGTTCACGCGCTCGTTTATTTTGAACCCTCGGATATTAGTCACACGGTGAAGCAGCTCAAATCCTGGCTAAACTGTGCGTGACTGTCAGATATTATCATTTGACACGATCCACAGTACTGTGGACTGCAGCCTTCAAGTTGAGTCGATTATTCTGAACATCCAGAGTAAAACAGATCATTTCTTTTACTGAAGCGTTTGCAGTGCGAGCTGTCAGTGTAGCGCTCTCCCATGCCTAAGCTTTCCTTTATAAAAGGGACATTCTGCGAATGTTCCATCTATTCTTTCTCTTGTTTTTGAGTGATTAAGAGCCCCCCTCACAAACTTACAAATACGATGTACACCCTGATTTAAAAGCTTGAGCTCAGAACAAATCAAGTAACACACTGACAGTTATTACACAAGTTCACAAAAAAGAAACCGAGGCTTCATTTGTGATTGAATATGAGTCAAACCTTCGTGTTAATGCAAATTACGAAGAAAGAGGTACTTTTAAGATTTACCGTAGTTTCGTTTTCAGGCAAGCTAATTTTCAATGGGGTGCAGGGGCACTCTGACGCTAGCATCAAAATCGCTATTTTTAAAACACTAAGAAGGCTCGACACAACTTGAAACTTTGCTCGTAGCATCACCAGGGTCTCTACACATGAACACGAGCATTGAACATTGTTTGTGTACGCAGAGTTTACTAAAAAGAAGGTTTTTTGGACAACTCACTTTAACAGTAGCACCTCTGGCGCGCCGCCATCACGGCAGACAAAAAGTGTCGATCCCCGAGTGCGACCTAACAGGCAGGAGGTCCACCGTTACTCTCCTGCCTGTTAGGTCGCAATCGGAGATCCAGCTCCAACGGTGAGTAGTTCAAAAACCCTCTTTTTAGTAAACTCTGTGTACACAAACAATGTTCAATGCTCGTGTTCATGTGTAGAGACCCTGGTGACACTACGAGCAAAGTTTCATGTTGTGTCGAGCCTTCTTAGTGTTTTAAAAATAGCAATTTTGATGCAAGCGTACCAGTGCCCCTGCTGCACCCCATTGAAAATTAGCTCACCCGAAAACGAAACTACGGTAAATCTTAAAAGTGCCTCTTTCGTTGTAATTATGCTTTTACACGAAGGTTTGACTCATATTCAATCACAAATAAAGCCTCGGTTGCTTTTTGGCGAGAGTTTCACTTTAAAAAGAATAAGTCCTGAAGCATTTTCAACAAATGTATCAGGTCCCCAAAGCCTTTCAGATCAGAATGTGGAATGTGAATGAACATGAGTGACATATTCCACCCCCGGGCGAGAAGTTGGGTTTGACCGCCCGCTCTGCAAAACGTTCATGCATCTTATGTTTGTTAAATATTTGGTCAAGCGTAGACAGTAGGAACATGTTGATGTAGCATCTGAGATGGCAGCTTTAAAGCTTTAAAGGAGCAATTCGTGAAGCCTGGATGATCCAAATATCTGTAAAGGAGGATTACTTTTGGGTGGAACAGAACAAGCACGCGGTAACCTACACGGCAAAGTGTGCACATCCCAAACATACTACTGCTCGAGCCTTAATATCCTCTTTGATATCTCAATCATCAAGTTGAGGAAGTGTATATAGGTGTCGCAGCTGGTTGTAGGTGAGTTTGGAAATGTACCTCGACAGGCTTGCCGTCACATCCCATCGCAAGACAATGAAATAGAAATGCATTGAATAAAATTAAAATTGATTTGCAACAATCTGCCATCATATTCTTTTTTTTTTTAAGTTAGCATTGAAGGAATGTTTGCTGTATGTTGAATTGGTACACTGTGAAAAACTAGCTTGCCAATACATCCTTAACAAATAGCCTGTTAATTAAATAACTTTATGTTTTTTTTTAGGGCAAGCTCTGTCTCATTAATCATTATGATATTTATTATAGTAACATTTTACTACAAGAAACTATATTATATGGAGGATTAAAACTGCCAAAATAGAAGATAAATAAATAAATGGCTCAATAAATAGGTAAATATCCCATTAAAAGCATTTATTTATGTATTACCTTGCAAAATGCAAAAGACACAGAATACAGAAAGAAATACAGATGTAAATATGTTGATACATAAACTTAAATATGTATAAATTAATAAACAAGATAGGAAATTAAATGGGAAAGTCAATCAGTATGGGGATTAATACAAAGGTAAATAAATACAGAATCTAATTAAAACTAAAATATAAATTTTTGTCCCATTTTATTCTGCCTGCCTTACTTCTAACATCATTTATTGGTGCATTTAATGGCATTTTTTTTTTTTATCGAGTCACTCATTTATTAGTTTAATTGAAATTTTGGCATTTTGTGTCCTCCATAAAGTCAATTTAAAACATAGCTGCAACAAAGTAGCTGTTTCTGCCTCGTACATCACAGAGGAGAGGCAGAATGCTCTGAGGGTTGTTTTATATTTAAAGAGGCAGATGTACATTAAATAACAGCGAAACACATCAAATCAAACATCTGTCCTAACACCAAAGATCTTTGCACAGAAGAAGAAAGTGACATTTTACAACAGAGGTCAACAAGGGGCCAAGAAAGTGGACTATTGAATAATTCTGCTATGATCAAACAATCAGAATGTAAAAAAAAAAAAAAAAGGAAAACAAACAGCAGAAAAACAAATCTGCATATCCAGTTTACAGCCACGACAAAACCAAAGAGCGATAAACATCAGTACAGTGAAGCACAGCTGTGATACAGAGAGGATTTGAGTGTCAGATGCATGAAAACAAGAGAAAAAGTGACTTTCACACCTTCAGACTTTGATCGACCCTCATCAGTGTAGGGGTCACCGTCCTCTGCTGTCATTATGGATTCGAGGAGCTGTTGTGCAACACCGCAGAATTTATTTCGGATCCCAATGCACAAACCTGCCAGTACACAATGTTCAAGGTAGAAGAATGGTCTGCACACAAAGGGACTTATTGAACTCCTGTATTTTTTCTTTCTCTACAATTATTGTATTTTTAAACCCTGTCAGGATTGACAAGGTTTGCTCTATCCGGAGGTCCTTTCAATCACAAGCGAGGCTACAAGATTTGACATCATATTTCAGTAACACTGCGGTCGTGTTGTGACATCCGTGTGACTGTGACGTTTTTCTATTGTGCTTTGAAAATAGAGTCGTTCGGTGCATTATTTTGTTCCCGTTATGTAACCATTTATGGAACCGGTAATTAAGTATTTTTACCAGGACGCGCTGGATTTATCGCTTTCTTCTGTGTTCCTTCTTGACTTGAAGGTTAGGACAGTATAACACATTTATGTTTGAAATGGTTTTATTTATGTGAAGAAAACAGTAAATCCATGCAGCAGGGGAAATATAACTGAAAATAACACCTTATCACCTTTTTTTCATTTAAATGGTGACTCGTGAATTTTACACATTAAAGTGTGTTTACAGGTCATTGGCGACACTGCTGAATATGTGAAACAAGTATGATGTAATCTGATAAATTGCCTCCAATGATGTCACTCAAGTTGCATTTTGGATAATGTAGGCACCATGTTTTGAAAAGTAGTCCACTGGTCTTGCACTGCACTGAGATATCACCTTTAATATTCCAAATTCTCTTCGTCCTTTAATTATGCAACTAACATTAGTTAGTTTATTAATCGTTCCTGAACCGAACCAAAGTAGTTTTGGTTGTAATAAACCTTTATTTTTAGAACCAGGCATTATACGTTTTACTATCTTGGCTGAGGAACCAGAGCAAAGTGCAAATCTGATGCTAGATGAGTATGTAGAGCGTCATAGTTGATGCATTTGAAAAGTTGGGCGTAAGAACATGTTTTCGTGGTTTATCAAAATAAAGGTCTTCTGACATTTTCATGCTCTTATTGAGGCGACATTTTCATATGTTTTTTTTCTATGCAATGACCCACTTTTCATAACGTGCCACGTCTTGCAGAAAACAAATTTCACATTTTCACGAAATGTATTTAATGTTCAGTTTGAGTTCAGTGGGTTCTTCTGGAAAGGAAAATTAGGAGAGATGATGCCACCCAAACAGATTTCCAGAATGTAGAAGAGCATGACTGCTGTTTCTGGCAAAGGGGAGAGAACAATTATAGACATTTTCTGAGCACGAATAGCAGAAAAATGAGCCCTTTTCTATCTGGATTATGAACAAATATGTGTGCAAATATCTGCATTTATATATAAAGAACTGGGACCTTAAATCCAGATGTATTCTGGTCATCTATCCAGACTCATTTGAGTTAACATCTTGCGCTGCCTGTCCCCTGATCACTGTTCAGCTGTGGTTTCATATATTGAAGGACATTGTCTTGCTTCAATTCAGCACACAGCCCCGTTATATTACTGTAATGTAACCATGGCTTTGTGTGTGATGTAAGCTGACGGCTCACACGTAACCTACATCTTGTTTTGTTTTTTTCCTGTATGCAGCCGCAATAACATTACCGCGTCTTATCACCGCCTCTCGTCCACACTGCCAGAGATCTGATGACACATTTTAATTGAGGGTGGCCGAGTGTGACTCAGTGGAAATTCATATTGAATTTGATTCGATTGCTCTCCTGCGTTACAATTCAGGAGTCGCTACACGCACACACCGACACACACAAAAACAAACGACGAGCCCTCATCTCTCTCCCCTCAGTGTCACAAGCGTGTCACTCCAGGACAAACGCTTCTCTGCGCCTGAAACCAGTTACATCAAACTCCAAAGCCGGACTAATATGCTCGAGATTCAAGGTGTTTCATTTAGATGAAACCGTTTAATAATATGGAGGTCATCCATATTCATATTTCATCCGCACACCTGCCGTATTAAAATTCACTCGCGATAACAGTCCAGTGTGATAACTAATGGGCTCTCAGTTTGGTTTTTTATCTAATCATGCTGTAAGTTTCCTTTTTTATTAATGCTGTTATCAGAGCAGTTACCTAACCTGTACCCTCACCCTAATCCATTTTCTCACTCGGAACATTAATATTGATTTGAATACCATAACAAATCATATTACATACACCAGGGTCACCACAACCTCACCCCGCTCTAGTTTGAGCTAATAGCGCATTTGCATCTTTAGACTCTCAGCTATAATTAAGCTTCAACCCGAACACCACATCTTTAAATGAGCTCACTGACTCGTTTCAGGACAAAGGCTTTTTTTAATTTAATCCAAAGAAAGCAGTGGCAATGCAGAACAAACTTTAGGAACAACATCAGAGATGACAGACTCCGGATTCATTGTATTCAGGGTTTGCGGTTGCTGTGGAGAACTGGACTGGAAATAGAAACACATTTGACATTCATTAGACACATTAAACTAACATGAAAATGGATTTGAGCCCTCGACTGGCTTTCATTTCTTAGCACTGAGTTATTCTGCCAACTTGGAGAGCCCGGAAGCTTTGATCAGAGGAGACGGATCATCTTTGTGCACCATTCTGCTCTTTTAAGAAGCGAGACACTGTCGGACTCCCCCGTTCCCTCATGTTGGAAGAAACGTCGCAAAAGTACCACCAAAATCTGGTGAAGTGTCCTCCGGGGTATAAATGTATCACAACCGTCTGCGAGCTGGTTCCCTTTCTATGAAACAAGAGGATGTTCTGTTGCACCAGCATCCCCCCGTTCCCCCGACCTTGAGGAGATGGATTTGTGAGATCATGCGATCTTGTGATTCATCTCGCCAGGCTTCAAGATAAGTGCCTGTGACCAAACCGCAGTGGTTCAGACCGATCAGCCGCTCACTCAGGGTGGTTTAAGTGTGAATAGCCGCGAGTGAAACAGCTGTTTGTCTGAAAAAAAACTCAATGGATGCTCCTCGAGAGGTTAGCATAGCTGCTTAGCATCTGTTGGATGTCATTGGAAGTCTGTCAACAGGCTTCAGGAAGTTCATGCTACTGATCTGATTGGTTGAAGTTAGCCCATGACAGATATAGTGACAGACAGATTTTCAACTTCCTGTTTTCAAAATGTTTCTGGAGGAGGGAAGGACAGTGTTTAGTCCGGTCGAACAGGTGTTAATGTTTCACCTACCTCACTTCTGAGAAAAAGTATTCTTGAAGTGAAGGTTGCACTGATATGCAAAGATCATCCGAGAGCATCTTTTTTCTTTCATTTGATCTCAAATTAGTTACCTGCTCTGTTTCTCACGACCAAGAAACTTTTCAAAATTGTACTGATATAACAATGTTTTTCTGGAATCAACTTTAACGTGAACTCGCAAGATATGGGCCGACACAGAAGACACAACACTCTGTTGAAAAACCATTGTACTGTGACGGTGCACGGGAAATAAATTAGTTAGCGTGTCACCCATCAATGATTCAGTCGTCAGCTGGAACAAAACACGACCACTCAGCAAAGAATCGAGAGAAAAGAATCTCAGACTCTGCTGTGACGTACGAGCCATAAGGCTTTTTAAAAAGTGACTTTTTCCTTTAAAAAAAAAAAAAAAAATCATATATCCTGTGATAAATGATTAAAGAGTACAGTCCGTCTTCCCGGAGAAATGTAAATTTAAGCAGGTGAGAGCCGGAGAGGACACGTCACGTCATGGCGCCTGGTCTTTGTTCAGATTGAAAAAGCTTCTTCCTCTTAGTGTCATGTTCACACCGCTTGTTCCTTTACGTGTAAGATAAATAATACATTCACCCTACAGACACCAGCGAGGAGGCGTAAAACGCTGGACAGAGAGACGGACCTTCTCTTACCACCGTTCCGTGAAAATTAATCATTATTTTTCCAAAGCATGACATTTAAATGTTCTCGGAAAGAGATTATTTGATGTCGTTATTCTTGTTGTGTGACTCAGCAAATCTCTTTTTTTGGAAACAAAAGATTAAACAAGGCAGAGACATAATCAACTCTTGTTATGACCCACTCAGAAATACTTGTAAAGGAGGCACTAATCCTTTAAGCACAAAGATTACAAATGTGTATGAACTTGGAAAAAAGGGGGATTTTTTTGCCCTGAAAACCTTTTTCTGATAAGCACTAAATCAGCGGCTCGGGAGAGGCACTGAAATAAGATTGGGAGTGCTGTTACTCATGCTTTGAATGTGAATGAACGGGGCACGGCAGAGCAGACTGTTGTCATAAATCAATCCCTCACTCGGAGGACGATTTATACTCAAAGATCGAAGCTCCGACACGCCCTCTACACACAAAAGAAATTAAATCATAAAGATGCAGCATATGTGAACTTCAAAAGACTATAATATTCCGACAACAACCAGAATATTTCATTGTCGTGACATAAATCACTTCACAGCTTCTTCTTATGTCCTCCTGCCTGTTTCTGATGCCGGCAGTGTTCGCTGATATTAAGGAGAACGTGAAGAATCGGACCAATAATGGTCGAGTGTCCGATTCTGGGAATCATCGCCACATCCGGACACGTACTTTCTTCCCTTTTTCAGTTGTCAGATCGTCATCGTCTGTTCCTCTGTCCTGCATCTACTGCTTGTGTCTCATCAATAGTCCAGCTTTTGTTCCCTGTGGCTTTTGTTTTCAGTTGTTATTGTATTTCTCCTTAGTTTTTTTCAGATTTGCCCGAGCCTTGCCTTTTCTCAGTTTTGCTGCCTGCCAGCAATTGTTCTTTGGATTTCAGCTTTATTTTCTTAAAGCTTTTTGTTTGTTTAACCTGAGTCGGTGTCTTGCACTTTGTGAAAATCCCGACAACAAGTGAAAGAGGGAAACACTGACTAAATACACAGGGACTAATAAACCAATGAAACACAAGTGAACAAAGAAAACAGGCAGTAAAAATACAAAGACAGGAAGCTTAAAACAAAGGATGACACACGAGGAAACTCCTTTCACATAAAAACAGGAAGTACCTGAACTAAAACACGAGACCACGACGCTCATTTCCTGTCATTTTTATTACATTAAAAACATTTCAGAACACTCCAAACTTTTGCCAAAGACCAGTTTGTCCTTTCATATTTCAGATCTTTGCAATGGTAATTTAATCCCCCAAAGAGGAGAGGAAAATAACAAACACGATCTGCTAATCGAATGAAGCGCAGCTATCGACAGGGTGGCTTTTATTTTTCTGGGCCACAGTAGCTGAGCAGAGCACCGTCTTCTGGGTTAATGCGAGGTCCACCTCTCTGACCGGCGGTAGATACGGCAGGGTGGCGAATCAAAGTAAATTTAAAGAGAGAAACGTCTGCGATGATACATCCTTATCTTCTGCTTCTCAGAGAAGCCAGCTCTCTCTCAGTCTGGCCACAGGTACTGTCCCTGCCTGTCCTCGGGATGTGTTTGCTGACGTTACAGGTGCCGAGCTGAACATCATGTGAAAATGAAACATTTCCTGCCTATCTGTCGTCTGTCGGGGCTGTTGGACTGATGCCGCGTGTCAAAAGTGTGCCTGTCTCGTTTGATTTTGTCCCCTTTGTTTCATATCAGTCGCTGTAGATATTATCAGCTCGGTCCCTCTTAACACCGGACTTATAGCCACCATAGACATACATTATAAATGAACCCGGGTTGATAATGCATCCTGCGGTCTTGTCCATAGCTTTTATGGTGTGTGTTCTGTCTTATTTAATACGTAACAAAAGACGCGGACGTCTGCAAAGAAAGGAATTGGGGCATCTTTTCAGACCAGCGCTGCCTCTGAAAGCATTTCGACGAAGTACATTAAAAGTTCCTTAGAGTAGGATAAAGTGTAAAGTGACTGGGTTAGCCTGTATGATATTTAATGCATAACTACTGTAAAATAATATTGCATTACAACGGGCAGGACGCACTCGATCCCTGCAAGTGAAACTATGACGGCATGAGCTTTGTTTTGCAGTGAATACTTTCCTTACTCTCATTCTCTTTTCACAGTCGGTGTATGTGTATTGTGTGGTAATGTGTGTATCTCTGATGATCAAGTTAAGCTGTCACTTATTATAATAACAAAAAAAAAACACATCAAATTAATTAAAGTCCTGAGAGGGAAGATAAGAGAGGGGGAGAGATGGTGAGACGGGCAGAGTCCCACTGTGTCGGTGCGTTATCGACTGAAATTCATTCCACTTATCGAAGAGCATGTTATGACCTGTTTTTTCCACATGGTTTGATCTATAACCTAGATTTCCAGTATACTGGTTAACGGAAAGCCAGGCAGACAGTAAAGAGGCTTAACACATGCATTACATGTGAGCGCTGTACCATATCCATCGTTTCCTGTCGGAAGCCAAACCTGCACGCCGCTGCAGCGACTGACATCCACCTGAAACAGCGAGGGAGCGCGGGGACAAAGATGGCTGTCTGGTTTAACTACCGCTGACTTATCACGTCATGGATGCTCATCCCACCAGCATATTTAAAGCAGCATTAAGTAGAAATTGGCATTTTGTAACGGAAAGAGACACACTGACGCGAGGCAACCGACGTCACGTTACAATCCGCTCATGTATGTAAAAGTGATTAATACACGTAGATTACTACCAAATGCTCAATAGAAGTTAGAGTGAACTGATAAATGCCACCATCAGAGCATTTGTATGTATTCGCGATAAGTCACGATTGACTTATTACCTCTATTAAAGGTTGTTTTCTTTAAGTCAGTTTGTTTATTTGTGTAATGGACGTCTTGAATTGGAATTGAGTGGCGATTTAGGACATGGGTTGAGGAGCATGTGATCAGGTTTTGTGCTGTTCTTCCATGAAATACTGCACTTACCTCTGGCACATTCATCCCACAGTTTATTTCTAAGCTTTCAGGTGATCAAGGTCTGTAAAACCCACGTCCCAAACAGGATCCAACAGTGAGTCGGTCATCATTCCTGAAGAGGACGCTTCAGGGCTGCTGATGGAGCTCTGCTCAGTAGCCAAACTTATGTAGGGGAGTATTGATCTCCAGCTGACTCATGTGCCCGAGGACGCCGCCCTGGTCACGTTGCCTCAACCACTCAATAATAATTAGTCTCTTTCCACCTGTGTGTTTCTGTGGGAGGGGGATCCAAGTCAATGATGTAAGCACCAGTGCCACGAGCTGGAGCTGGAGCTGGCCACCAACAGTAATTGACTCATTGACATGTGGAATACTGACCTCCAATGTGCAGGTCATGCTCTGTGATGTCTCACACCCCTGATTTGTTTTTCCATCAAGACAAGGTCATTTGACCAGATGGCGTGGAGTGTGGCCGCACATAGTTTGAATGAAGATCAGGGAAGAGAAATTAATCCGTTTTTTTTTCTTTGCTCAGTGCTAGAAGACCTGAGAGATTCTAAATAAACCTCAACCATCAATGAATGTTCAAGTTTTTCATGTAGAGCGCATTTTTATGACATGCGATATTCACTCAATTATGTACCGTACATTCTCATGTGTATGAATATGTTTTGTAAAGTAAAATCTAACCCAGACATTATAGTCAACATACTGTAAATTCTAATTGCATCTTTAAAGTTGGATTTGAAGCGTATTTCCGCGGCTACCTGCTTACATCTGTGAGCGCTGTCATCTCTTACAGTGCAGAACAGCTGTACGAGGAGGATGACTTAGCGCTTTCATCTTTCACTAATCCGTCTCTAACTCAAGCTTCTTGCACAGGCTGTATTAACATGACAAGTAGCCCTGTAGTCGCAGTCAGTTTGGAGCGAAACAACATCTGAATTGACCTAATTTCCATCATTAAAACTCCACCAGCCTTGTTAAAATGTGCATTTTTTTTCTCAAGTTGATTCCTTTATAAGCTTACAGCATTTCACAATAAACAGTATAATCTCAGGATCAAAAAATGAGAATTATACACCAAACAAATGGAGCGATAGATGCCATGTTTAATATTCCCCTGCTGTGCTGACATGTGAACAAAAACACAACGGCTGTGATTAGATCCTCAAGGCCGGAAGGACCTTACAGCAGTAATCCCTGAAAACATCTGCCCATTTGTGCTATGTGATACGGTGCAAAATTACATACACACGCACGCACACACACACTTGTAGATCATCGTATAAATTCTTATTCCAGGCAGATCAAACAGTTGATCCACATGCATGCACAGTGTGCAGATTAAGGCTATCCCTTGCTGTAGGGGCTTAGTTGACATCTCTGTCTAAGCCCTGCATTCTTCACCTCCCTCTTTTCCCTTCATCTCCTTTCACAAACATGTCCAGCACCATAAAAAGCAATGACCAGCACATGCGGCTGGCTTCTGACCCGCGTCCTGCCAAAAGTCATGAGCGAATCTTTCAGAGAACAGAGGGGATTTATTTTGTCCCTACTTGCTCCCCAAACACAGATCCTGACTCATTCATGACCGTTATTAATCAAAATATACTCACTGTAGACGGTATGCGCACTATCTCAGGTATACATTGTGCATCACAACAAAGTACCGTCTATCATGTCTATATCTGCAGATTACTTATATTCCATTATTGGTGCTAATATGCATGCATTGTCATTATGTTCCAGTATTGCAACAATACCGTTCTCCCCGTCCGAACCGCTAACTGCACTGCTAACTCCAGCTGCTGTTAGCTAAGTTAACAGTGCAGCTAGTGGCTGGGACTGGCAGCCCATCGACTGGGGGCATGTAGGATTTTGGGACTTGGATGTCCAGGACTAGCTGGTTAGCATACTAGATTCCGTAGATACTTCTGCAACGTTAAACATAGAGATCATAATGTTAAAAAAATGCTATTTCTTCAAGGTCTGATGATAAGCGGCTTGTTTTGAGCATGAATTACATATTACACCTTTAACTCTTTCAGTGTTTTGCACCAAAGAGAACAAACGTTATTGTTATTCTGGATCTATCTGCCATCTACAGCTGAAGGGAAGCTATATGAAACGCTGGAGTGTCTCATTCTGGATCATGATGTGCGCCGTGTGAGTCAGAGCTCTGTTTAATCAGCTGTATAAGTTGGGAAAGGGAAGACCAATTAGTCTCCTTGGCTCCACGAGTGATCTTAAATCGTCTGTGCGTGTTGTCCTTGTGCAACGTGCATGAGTGCCCGCATGCCTGCGAGACGTTTTGCAGGCATTGTCTGCAGTAATAAGATGCAAGACTGGCAGGAATCAATAGACATGAAAGGTGACCTGTGCAACGTTGTGTGCGCGCCGTAGCCGACAAAGTCAGATGTGCTAAAAAGGCTTTTAATACTGGGAGT
Source organism: Sparus aurata (assembly GCF_900880675.1). Taxonomy (NCBI): domain Eukaryota; kingdom Metazoa; phylum Chordata; class Actinopteri; order Spariformes; family Sparidae; genus Sparus; species Sparus aurata. The sequence goes on from NC_044191.1 coordinate 30,142,175, forward strand.
GTTAGTGAACATCATGTCCGTTATGTAAGAATCTAGTAGTTAAAGCTCAGGGCTGGGCCATATTATATGAAGGGCAGGGGTGGGAGAGAGGGAGAGGCGAGGAAGGCAGAGTGTTTGAAGAGAGAGAGAGAGAGGATGACAAGGGGGGCAGGGTTGAGAGAGCAGCACAGAGCAACATGGGGCAGTGAGGGAGGGACACATGGAGAGAGAGAGAGAGAGAGAGAGAGATGAGAGGTTTGGCGTCTCTAGTTGGCAAGATAATCTGAGACAGGCCACTGATTCAGAGCTTCGTGCACAGCTGGTGTGATGGGTGAAGAGGCTGCAGGCTAACCACTGAGTGGACGGACAGTGACAATGTGCAACGAGTGCGGGATTTAATACACTGGAGAACATCCACAACTTGAGAGTATCAAACAAGAAAAGACTGGAGATTGCAGGAGGACGACTGAAGTTTGTGAGGTGCACACCAGAGAGGAATTACAGAAAGGATGTTGCTTCCAAAGATAATCCCGAGATAACCAGTATGTGAACGGCTGTGGATGTCTTCTAGCGTCTTACACTGCTGGACAGAGAAGGAATAGAGGAACAGAATTGTTAAAAGTGTTAAATAATCCACTTCATAGCAGATACCTTCTGAATAGCGTTCAAAACTTGGTGACATATTTTTGTGGGTCACCCTTTTCGCTCTTGCATCTTTTTCTCCTGAAGTAGACATTTGGACTTGGTTGGTTTGGTGGGGAAGACCTTTTCCATGATGGGAGGAAGGATTACCCTTAGAGACAATCATTAAAGTGAACTTTGAATGATTAACATCTAAAGAACATCCTGTGCTTCTGCCTTGCGTCCCTTCTGTAAGTGATACGACCATGAAGGCCCGACACTGGCAAAGCAGAGTGGATTACAAACTGGTGAGCCCACTGCATTGTTCCAGGTTTGCAGTCCGGATGGGGCGTTGAACCATGTGGTCCACTGAGAGCATGGAGCCGGAGAAAGCACACACCCAGAGCAGCTTCTTCAACAAAGTGGATGTGCCTGACCATGCTCACTACATTGTCGCCCTGTTCATCTTCGTCATCGGGACACTGGGCGTCACTGGTAACGCGCTGGTTATGTTCGCCTTCTACAGGTGGGTTTGCATGATTGTTTTCTTCGCCCCAGATTTTTACTTTGAGTCATTGTGTGCGTGTCAATTCCTTTGTTTCATCAGACTGTCTTTTCCATTTTTATGATGGGTGTCTCTTTTAATCAGAGCCCTAAGGAGATGTTATAATGACTTAGAGATGATATGATCTCGGGGGGAGAGAGAGAGATAGAAAGACTGTCATACTACGATATCTACAGCCTAGGTGAGCTGCAGGCTTTGATTGTTAGAAATGTATTAAGCCTCTTTTTGCTCTCTTAAATTTACTGCGGAGCGAGTCTTTTTTGTGTATGTGTGTGTGTCTCCAGAGGATTAAAGGGGGTCTCTACCAGTAGACTAATCTTTGCATCTTAGTTCCCGGGTGAAAGATGGTTTGAGTTTCACGGCAATAACACAGATTGTGATTTGCATCACTGGACATCTCTGTCCCGTGTCCTTGAAATGACCCGAGGTACTGTATAGATTCTGTTCCATTTTGAATAATATGGAACTTTCCCAGACTGTTTGGTGCAGATTACTTCTTTACAGCAGATGTAAGGTGATGATTGATATAAAATCACAACTGAGGCCACAACAAAGGTACTCTTTGTGCTTTTGCACAAATTAACATATTATGCAATCTTAAAATCTGCCCTTATAGTACGCTTTTTATAAATCATTGCTGTCGCCAGAATAAATATTCACAACGTACGTTGCTGCAAACCACAGTTCTGTCAAAGCATTACTTTTGATTTCGGATTGATTTGATTTAGGTTAATTTTTACGGTGTGAGCAACACTGTGCTTACATTCTGGTTAGATTTTGGATTCCCTAAAAACTTGTATGCCACCCTGGGGCGGTGCCTTACATCCTGCGTGTCACAGAATGTGCGTGATGCGTGTTCTCGCCGTATCACATTTGGTCTCTCGTCACTTGCAACATCAAACAGAGAGGATTTTATTTTTGGTGATTATTGCTGCTGCTGTCCCATTTGAAACCATTCGTGAATGTTGACATATTATTTTTATACAGAACGTTATATTTTCTAAAGCTAAGCGACCTCATCAAGTAGTTTTATTACCTAAACAAGCTCAATTTAACAATGCTTCATTAAGTAAGCTTTTAAAAAAAATACTATATCAGCCTACAGAGCGACCTTTCCAAATGGTTTTCCAGCAGAAAACTTCTCATGAAACCACCTCCCATGCACATGAATGAGGTTAGATATAAAATTATTGAAAAACATCTTTTAGTAGTCAGAGCTGAGACTGTCACGGAGATTGCTGAAGCATGCAGTGTTGCAATCTGGATAAAAAATCTGGGCCAAATGTAATATTTTTAGGGAGTCGGGATTAGTTTTAGGCATGACAAAACACTTGGGTAGGCTTAGGGAAAAGACCATATTTTTGCTTCTATCAGCACAAACTGAGCGGGAAAAAATGTCCTGATTTCTGGTTAAAATTGTCCTGTGGTTTCACACTTAACATTGGACACATATCAACCCATACTCTCATACGTGTCTGGTGTTTCACTCACTTATCATGCCTCTGCCGTCCCCTCCACCTCAGGGCATGAAAGTCAGCTCATATCCATGTGATGTAACCATGATATGAAACATGTTAAAGGACTGTTGATATGATGAATATGACATGGACAAATTTGAATGTACAGTGCCTATAAAAAGAATTCACCACCTCAGACGTTTCCCATGAAGCTTTGACTAGTGAAGTACCCAGAAAAAAGTTGTTGTATGCAGTCTCTCCCATCGCAGCTACTGAAGCTTTTAACTCCTTCGGAGCAGTCATAAGTTTCTTGGTGGCCTCCCTCACTAGTCTCCTTCTTGTACGGTCACTCAGTTTTTGAGGACGACCTGCTTTAGGCAGATTTACACATGTGCTGTATTCCTGGAACTTCCTGGAAATGTTTTTGTAGCCAACCCCTTTTCATGGAGTTGCAAGGATTGTCTTTGGTCTTCATGGTGTAATGGACCTTCCAGACACAGATGTCTTTATACTGTCACTGCACTCAGGTGATTTCCATTTCACTGATTGTGAGACTACGAGCACCGATTGGTTGGACCTCTGTCTAATTAGGTCAGTCACTTTAAAGGGCATGAATACTTATTTTACATTACACATTTTTAATGAATTGACATTCATTACACTTGGTAGAAATCTGTTTTCACATCAACATTAAAGTAAATTTTTTGTTTTGTATATTTTATTGTATACTGACCTTGATTCCATTTATAAAAGCAATAAAAGGGGAACTCATCCAAGGGGTGAATACTTTTTATAGGCACTGTATTTGTGGTTTGCAGAAACATAAAAAATATTTTTGCAACTGTGCTGTTTAGTTTTAAACCACTTTAGTACTCTATGGTTTGGGCTCAGAACAAACAGTGTGGTAACACTTACTGCTGTCTTGTAATGAGTTAAAAAAAATAAAAATAATAAACTCTGACATATGTAGCCAAAACAACAGCTATGTGTAGGATAAAGAATGTAATTACTTATAATCACAAACAACTGAGACAGTTATGACTAAAAGCTCAATAAAGGCATTGTGCATTTTTCAATAAATTCAAAGTACAATCCATTTAGGGTAACATGCAACCAGTACAATCAAAATTAAAATCACTGTTAAAATGTGACTCATTCAGTAAGGTGAGGGGCTTTACTTTCTTTGACATGTCAGGGAGGTCATACTTGCTTTTTGTGTTGTGCAATTTGGACTAGCAGTGACCTCTTATTGTGCTACTGAGGTTTACTGTGTCACAGGAAAACTGGGTCAGAGACTGAAAGTGTGTGTATGTGAGTGTTTGTGTGTGTTCTGGGGATTGTCAAGGGCTTTAATATTCCATCTGCCCATCACTGTGCATAGATTAGATGGGTTCTCCATTGTGTTGCTTTGATAATGCTGTTTACTGAATCAGAAATGTACATGGCGTTATGGGTTCCAAGAACATTCATTCACACTCAAACACACACACACACACACACACACACACACACACACATGCAGAGTGAGGGAAAGCGTGTGGAAGATAATTGTTTTTCAAGTGAGATGACACCTGATAATGATGATTTTCTAGTGATTGATGTTGTAATCTGCACATACACGCACAGACACTTGGTCTCACACATACATTGATACAGCAGTGATGTAACAAGACGAACACACACAAAGACAGACACAAACATATTCACCACCGAAAAATTGATTGTGTGGTCCTAAATCAAGGAGCAGACACTTTTAATTCAGGAGACGCAAAAACAGAGCTGAATCAATAAAGAGCCGTGGAGGAAGACAGCAGGTCAATATGCTGCTTAATCAAGCTGGTATGAACGCAGGTTCACAAAGAGTTGACCAACACAGGAAAAAGCTTGACTCTGATCAATGCTGACAATTTAATACAACGTGTATATTGAGTCCCACATTCAAACAAGATGAGACGTACAAGTTGAGCCAAACTCGTATGATCTTATTATTGATCACAATCATAATGCGTATTTGCCTACATCTAATTAGTCCTGATGAGAATTTTTACCACATGAGGCTCATATTAAAGAATACATGTTTGAAAGACTTTTGGTGTAGAGTTAACTGAGTTTGTTTGTTAGAACTATATTCAAAATCTCTACAACAAACATAACTTGCTTATTAAAATGATGGTATTTTGTGACAGAATGTATTTATTTATTCATTGGCTGTACAAATGTAGGCTGTAGCTCAGATCAACACTCATCACACAATAATGTGCCAATCCAAATGTCACTTTATCCACAGAATCATCACTTACCAGTCACTGATAAAAACTTAATTTTTTAAAGGTTAATTAAACTCGTCATTTTAAAACATAGGGTTGTTCAATGAAATGCACCTTGCAGTGGATACTTCTGTATCTTTTGCCAGATGGCAGCAGGTGAACAGGCTGTGGGTGGGTGTTGTCTTATAGTATCCTTTGAGCTCTGTGCAGAGAACTCACCTGACTGATGGGCCACTTTTACTGATGATGCTCTGTAAATGGGTACCAGTGATGGTCTGGGTGGATCTATTCACCCACTGTAGAGACTTCCTATCCTGGGCCGTGCACAAACATATCAGTGTCAGTTCCAGATGTTTCCAATCTGGATGCTTTCTATCTCTCCTCTGTAGAAATGTGGCTCTGGAATTTAGCCTTCTTAACTTTCCTCATGAAGTTTTCTGTGCTGTTTTTATACCAGGGTTGTGATGTGTGAAGACAATGACTTTCATTGTGTGATGTTGATTCTGTTCCTTTGATGTAGAAAGTCGTCTGTGTCTTTGCCTCCTTTTTCCCAAAAATCAACAATCAACTCTTTGGTTTTGCCGACGCTAGATTAGTAGCGGTACACAGTTTTCTGTGCACCACTCTGCAAAACTGTTGGTCTCCTCCTGATATGAACACTCACCAGTGTTTATGATTTGTCCGATGACGGTGGTGTTATCCAGATGGCTCGCAACAGAGTTCTCTTGATGTCTGGGAGTAGAGTCATGGGTGTATAGTGTGAACAGGAGGGGGCTGAGCACACTGCCCTGGGGGACTCCATTGTTGAGCACTAGCGTAGTGTTCACACGAACCGTAACACTTCCCTCCCTTGCCCTGTGTGTCTTTGCAGTAACAAGAAGCTTCGGAACCTCCCAAACTACTTCATTGTGAACTTGGCGGTTAGTGACTTCCTCATGGCTTTCACGCAGTCGCCCATCTTCTTCATCAACTGTCTCTACAAGGAATGGGTGTTTGGAGAGATGGGTAATTCTCTTTTTTGCTTTCTAATACAGTACACTCAAGCACAGATCATATACCCTTAAGTCAAAAACATCCTGCTGTTGTTGCTGTTGAGTTACATGTTTGTATGTGTTTCCGTTGATAGGATGTAAGATGTACGCGTTCTGTGGCGCCCTGTTTGGCATCACCTCCATGATAAACCTTCTGGCCATCTCCATCGACCGTTATGTTGTCATCACCAAACCTCTGCAAGCCATACACTGGAGCTCCAAAAGAAGGACCACTCTGGCCATCCTCATGGTCTGGCTCTACTCTTTGGCTTGGAGTCTTGCTCCTCTAGTCGGCTGGAGTGAGTTTCCTTTCATATTCATCCTCTTTCACATGCCACAGAAGCGCCGCAGCTCATAAATACTGGACATGCAATGTGGGAGTTAAACACAAACATTCACATGACCTGTTCTTGGCTCCCAGCTATAGAAAAACTGATACAGGGATTAATCAAATGTATTCTCCATTCATCCTGTTCACCTTTGATCTTGATTTACTGCTCCATAGGCATTACATCAAAACAACAGCAAGGTCTCATGTCAAACAGCATGCAGACATCTACTTCCTATGGGCTTAATAGATTGTATGCTGTTTGATCTTTTCTCCTTTCAGGCTCCTATATCCCCGAAGGCCTGATGACATCATGTACATGGGATTATGTCACGTACACATTGGCCAATAGGAGCTACACGATGATGCTGTGCTGTTTTGTTTTCTTCATTCCACTGGGAATCATCTTTTACTGCTATCTGTTCATGTTTCTGGCTATACGGAAGACTAGCAGGTACTTCAACTTGTCAGTGTGCTATTTGTGCTTGTGTCGGTGTAGATGCATGAAATATATATGAGTTTGGATAACACTTCAAGAATTCAAAATTGCCTCTGTCAAAGAAAACCATATGAATTTTGTATGATTTGCTTTCTCTTTTTTGTTGCTGTTAACAACACTCAGAAGGACTTTCTCAACAATCTGAAAAAGGGCTATCTCTATATAGGGTTTTTTTTTACCTCAAAAGATGAAGTATGGTGAGAAACTTGATGTACTTTTGGATGCAGGAACAAATAGTGCATCTCAGGAAACTGCACAGCCTGCATACTGTCCGACTGCCTCAGGGCACTGCTGTTTTAGACTAAAGATACAAACTACAAACTTCAGCTACTGTCACCACTGTCCGGATCTGATCAGTTGACAAACTCTCCTGTATCATATGAGCAACCTTAAGTTAGTTTTAGGGGGGACAGGCTCTCTCTTTAACTGCCCCCTCCGTCCTGCTCCACCTACAGGGAAGTGGAACGTCTGGGGACTCAGGTGAGGAAATCCACCCTGATCCAGCAGAAGTCCATCAAGAGCGAGTGGAAGTTGGCAAAGATCGCCTTCGTTGTCATTGTGGTGTATGTCCTCTCCTGGTCACCGTACGCCTGTGTCACGCTGATCTCCTGGGCCGGGTAAGACTGATTTCATAGACAAACAGATCTTCTAATACTAATGATACATTTTTAGATTGCATTTTTTATCTTGTAGATGTTCTCCATGCTACGTTGTAACAGGGACCGATTACTGTAGAAGTTATTGGGTTAAAATGCTTTTTTCCCATTGGTGACACTTCTACTGTGCATGCACAATTTTCCATGACGCCAGCTTCTTTGGTTTTTCTTTGAAGATGGGTGGATTGAGAGTTTACTTCCCTTTAGCCTCCTTCATCCAAAATAACCCTTTGACTCATGCTCAGACCCCGTTGGCTCACACAAAGCCATATCGAACCAAAGATTTTAGAGAGGGAATGAGTCCCAAAACTCTGAAACAAGTAAGCATTTTAACGCTTCCTGGTCCCTCTTTCTTGTGTTTTCTTCTTCGACATAAAATGTGTTAGTACATACACCAAGTTTGAATGTGTATTAGAGTTATTACGTGTTGGAACATACATGAAAGCACACAACAACCTCCGAGCTATAGCGAGCTACACGCTACAAATGTCAAATAACTCTTATCCTTTTAGCTTACGGCACAAACGTAAACCAGCTAGCAGTTGTTGTCTTTTCTTTTGCTTGGATTTAGTCATTTTAATGCCAGGCCTAGCCTCCCCATATAGTATGTAAACCAAGTTTCCACTGACGCTATTTTGCAGCTGCACCGTCCGAGAAGATAGTGACTGGTTTAAAGACATGCAAACAAGCAATACGAGAATGAAATGACATTTCTCCAGCACTGACACAGTTCTTTGGAGACAGATCTGTCTGACTCTACATTTGTGAAGATTATCTCGCTGAACAGAATGTTTAGGTAAACAGATCTGATTTTCTGCAATAATCCAATAATTTAAAAAATCCCATAGGCATATTTGTTGATGTGTGCTGGCAATGTGGATTTAAAACCTCCCCAAAATGGTGCTTAATGTGTCTTATATAACGCTGTGTCCCCTAGAGGCCACCGACCGCTGGATAAGTGACATACAACAGACGGTGAAGTTGCTCAGATGTCCTCTGCTTATCACAACATTTGCTGAACCACATGTCTCTTCTGGGAGATACGATGTAGGATGGGGTGTAGTTACATAACTTTGAAATCACATCTTTTCCCCTGCTCGTTCACAGGGGAAAAGGTAGCTTTGCACACACCCGCACGATCAGATGGACTTATCCACCCATCTGTGACAGATGGCACATTTTGGCTTATCCCTGACCCAATATGCCCCCTCGTTATATTACAAAATATAGAGAAACATATCTGGAACTTTGAGTCGTGACAGGCACTCGGTGTTTGTCACGCTACAAGATGAACATGACGAAAAGTTGTGATTTGCATTTCTCCGTCTCATTTCAGGTACTCCAACATCCTGTCGCCGTACTCCAAGGCTGTCCCTGCAATCATAGCAAAAGCCTCCACCATCTACAACCCTTTCATCTACGCCATCATCCACAACAAGTACAGGTGAATTATTCAAATCAGTGTCATTCCATCGTGCTGTCCTGGGAGCCGTCGTTCATCACATCCAGCTATTTAGTAATTAAAAAATGAAGTCTGTCTCTGGTTGTTTGTCTGTGGCTGCGTACTTCGTCAGGATGACTCTGGCAGAGAATATCCCCTGCCTTCGCTTTCTGTCTCCGGCTCCTCGAAAGGAATGCATCTCCTCCTCCATCAGTGAGTCGTCTTTCAGGGACTCCATCATCAGCAGACAGTCCACGGCATCAAGGACTCACTTCATTACAGCCTCCAGTGATATGGTGATATGTTAAACTGTATTTTCTTACTTCATAAGACTCTTTAAAGACTCTAATCTGCAAAAAAATATCTACTTTTATTCCACTCTATCTATTTATCTTATATTTATACTTCTATATTTAAAGAGAAATGATCCAATTTACAGCACTTACATTACCTACAACTGATCATTTGTACCATGCTCTAAAATCCCTGTGTTCATTATATGTGTTCAATATATGTGCTTAGGCTCAGCCTAGTATCTTGCAAAGGCAGAATCATCTGTCCCAGCCCGGCTCAAAAACTGCCTTCTAGTGCAATTCAGACGGCGTTATGTTGGAGCCGGTATTCCGGACTTCCAATCTAAGTGCGTCCTGGTGCATTTGCTCAGCAGAAACATGAACGCCCGCATCAAACAGATGTTTATTCGGCGAGCCTGTGAACTTGAACACCAGCAACTACGGCAGCTGTTACATCAGATCAGCGCACTTAAAGAAGGAGACAGCAGCAGTCGGCTCGCTCCTCATGCTCGCAAAAAGACTTCTATTAAGCATAAAATCAACTGAGTGGAGGGAAAAAAATTGCAACCACAAAGTTGTGGCAGCACGAATCCCAACACGAACACGACATAAAGTAAAACGTGATGAAAAGTGATGAATGCACATGACAGTTCATTGAGGTGGAATATGAGCACGATGTTGATGAGGTGTTGAGCGTCTGCGGCGTGGGGAAGGATTCTTTAGGGATCAACGGCTGGCAGACACCCAATAAGAAAGAGAGGGAAAGACAGAAGAAGAGAGGGAGAGGCCGGGGCGCGGGAAATGAAGCGCGGCGAGGTTTACACAGGCACATGACAGGAAGGGGAGAGACGGAGCTGTGGTCCTGCTCCTGAACTTCAGCTTAAGCTTTAATCCCCGTTTATGTCGGTGAAGTCGGGGGTTGGTGTGGCCGGAAATTTTCAACTGGGAATTCCAACTTGGACGACTCTGGGAAGCAAAAGACGACACGTTTGCAAAGAAGAAAAGAGTTCATTTAGAGGGGGAAAAAAAACATAAATCAACCAAAGTAACAACAGATTAAGCTGGCAGAAGGCTGCCTCTTGTCGACCCGGCACAGAGAGAGAGAGATGCAGAACAATTTGTTGGTTGAGCATACCGGGCCCAGGTGTAGCTCATTGGCTGACGACCCTCCATTCAGCACCTGCGACACAAAACGACCAGAGCAGCGAGGACGGACAGGCACGGACACAATAGTGCCTCGGTGCAGGGGTCGTCACAGCTGTAACAAAATATGTCTCAAAGAAAAGGATGCTCCGGTGGCTCACTATATGCCATCTGTCTCTCTACCCCCTTTCCTGTCATTTGAGCTGTTGGTGTCAAAGCACCATGATGTAAAAAGAAAATGTCAACCTTCCCAATCACTTCCTGCATGTGCGAAAATGTAAAGTTGAGTTCACAGTGAATTATTTCTTCGGTTCAGGTCAGGTCAGCTCACACTGGCTCTGTTCTGCCCTGCAGGTGTTTAAGGATGTAGAGATGGAACCTCTGGGCAAGAAGTCAGGTGATTCCTTCAAAAGCATGTCGTCGTACAGTCAGTCTTACAGAGGCATGTCCCGAAAGAAACGCTTGGAGCGGAGGACTGCCAACATCCGTACAGCAGAGAAGGTGAGAAAAAAAATGTAGTTTTTATTATCGTGTGTGCTTGAAAGGTCGTTGAATCATGCTACTTTTATTTGCCTGCATGTTTTCATGCATTCGTTAGCTTTTTGTTTGTTTCTTTCTGTGTCTTTATGTCTTTTCTTTTAAATTTTTTTTTTAACATTGCCAGCATCCGTCTGCCATGAATGCATCACCGTGCGCCTGTGAGAATGAACTGGTCTCCAGCTCTCTCACCATCGCCACTCTCCCCTTGCTAGTTCTTACCAGGAAGCGCAGCCAGAGTCTGACCAATGAGATTTCGGACGCGCGGGAGAAGAAAGGCGGCATCAGTAATAAGCTGAGCGGCCACAGGAGCGACTCTTTTGATTCCCTGAACTTTGGAAAGATCCCGTCCGCCGCTTCCCGGTCGCCTCAGAGTGTGCCGCGCATAATCGTCATCAGTCCCACGTCTGAAAGCAGCCTCATCAGCCACGACAGCGCCTGCTTGGAGGACAGTGTTGAGTCGATGGAGGGCAATGTTTTTGTCAGCCTGAACTTCTCATCAGAAGTCTTTGAGGCAGTGGAGCTGCTCTCTTGACCAGCTGGACCTGCTGGACAGTAAATACCCCTGTACTGTACTGTACTGTACTGAATATTATTTATTATACCGTCGGACCACAGAGCACAACGCACTCTTCTCTACAGGCCCAGACTGGTTTTGGATATAGAACTTTATGTTAAAAGTCATGCCACTCTGCTGCTTTAGAAAAACTTGAGTGCAGAAGAAAAGTTGGTGTGGCAAATGAAACAACATGACCTGGTTTTGGTATGCAGTTTGTCAGACTCTGGCGGGGACAAAGATGCCCCGAGGGGGGAGCATGAGCTGCAGCATATTTTTGTTAGATCCCAAACAAAAAGAAATGTCAAGTGCAGCAACATATTTTTCATGAGCGTGGCGCCCATCCTTGACAGACTGGATTCTTAGTCCGTGAAGCCCGTGAAACTGTGACGCTGACGTTTGGGTCAAACTGTTTAAGCTCATTTACACGAAAACTTGATGGATTCGCAGCCGGAGACCGAAGAGAAGACTGAGATGAGATCAGTTTAGTTTGGGGTTAATGCTCTCCTGCCTACTTTGAAGTCAACGTGTTAAAAAAAAAAAAAGAAAAGAAAAGAAAATTATAAGTAAATTGACAACAGGTATATATTAAAGGAAAAGTTCACCCCATAATGAAATTATTATTATTATCTACCCATCCTCATGCATATGGAAAGTAGGGTGACATTTCATACTCCTCAAAACCTTTTCTTGAGTTTCACTGCAAAACACATTTGCTGCATTCTTCTAAACAACTTAAGTAGATGCAGACTTGTTTTAAAACAGCTGATCAAGCTCCCTGACACTATTTCTGCTGCTTTTTGAGCCGAAAGCTTTACTGTACTGTAGATGCTAAGCTGTTAGCGTGCACTCTGTCTGAATCGGGTACACGTGCTCTACCACATGTCGAGGGTTTTTTCAAATCCATTTGGGATCGCACAGCTTCAGGAGACATTTTTATTTCTTTTTGTTTGTTTACATTTTAAAACAAGTCCCCATCTACTTCAGTTGTTTAGAAGAATGCTGATACACTGTTTTGCAAACTACAAAACGTGAGTTGATAACGACTCAATTTAGATTTTGGGGAATCTCAAAATGGCAAAAAAGAAGCAAGATTTAAAGTCTTAATGTCACAAAAAAAAAAAAAAAAACTGGGTCAAAAGCAAAGCGATAACTTGAGGTTGAGAGGATGTGCGTAAAGTATATTCTGTACATTATATTCTCGTCTTGTGGTAGTAGCTCCTTTAGGCAGTGTGGACCTCCCCGGACAGTGCTGTAATGAAAAAGAGAGAGACGTGGTCAAGTGTGTCTCAATGAACACAATGAACTTTTTTATTTTACATTTCCTCTGTGGTGACTTTTATTACGTCTTGCTCAGTATGTTGACAAAGTGCTTCGTCCCCCTCCGGCTGTTCCTGTTCACATAAAAAAAAAAAAGAAGACTTATTGTTCTATTTTTGTTGCTTGTGAATACTACGGTGTTGTTGCCTGTGATCTCAGTGAGCGTGTGCACATAGACCAAAGATGTTAACTACAGACAGAGGAGTGTGTTTTTTTGTTTTGTTTAGATGGTGAATTTATTGCACTTTTCAAAAAAAAAAAAATAATCTGGCGTATAACAGAATCCCTCCAGTCAACCAATGGAAACTCTTCTTGTTGCTAAATGGTTAATTGTGGCATCCCGACATGTCTGTATCATTTGTGTTTTAACATTTGATACTCTAGTGGTTTTTAACAATATAACGATGAGGAACTGTTGGTGTGGCACTATTTCATGTTGCTTCATGTGCTGATTAAACATTGTGAATTTACCTTTGGGTATATTTTCATGAATCAAAGATGAGAACACGTGAATATACTGATTTTTACTGACTGCAAACCCTCAGATTTCATTAGGGGACATCTGTTGAATTCTTCCTCTCTGCTTTCCTGCTTCTGCTGATCTTTCCAAATCAGTTTAGGACCCCGGAGCATCCGGTGACTTGGGATTACACTTGACGAGCTGTTTGAAGCCATTTAATGCTTTATATATTTTTTTACATTTCAAAACAAGTTCTTATTCACTGCAGTCCTTTAGGAGAATGCTACAACGCTGTTTTGAATTTCCAGAAATGTTTTGTTGAGTACAGAACTTCACTGGACTTTCCGCTGACATGGGGTTGAGTAATGACTGAATTTAGATTACCGGGTGGAATTGTCCTTTAACTACGGTGAAGGTAAGGTATGGCTATTCCACATCAAATAATTCAGACAGTCTGAGTCCCACAATTGACAATAAACGACTGTGTACAACAAGATTATTTGGGAATCTACTAGTTCTTTTTTTTTGTCTTCATGGAGAAAACAGCCAAAAACCTTCTGGCTTTAAACTGTTTTTAAATGAGTCACGTATGATAGTTTCACGTCTGCCTCAGAAGATAATTCTAACTAAAGAAGCTGGAGGTTTAACTTTAAGGTATCTTAAATTTGTCAGCATGAATGTTTTGAGAGGAGTATGAGCCTGAAGATAATACATGAGGTACATTGAACCATCATCAGTGGCTGACATTTGGTGCAGCTAATTCTGGACTGTAAAATGCCCGATGGATGAGCAGGCAAGAGTAATAATAAGATCCTCACGGGCTCATTGAAGGTCACTTATTATTATTTTTTCTATTTTACCATCTTAGCCAGTGTGTTATTTTCATTTATATTTTTAGAGTTATTACATGTTGAATTAAACAGATAGGAGGAGCCAGTGATGTTTGTGTTTAAGCAGGAGATAAATTGTGACATTTAACATCATTAATCCATCTTCTTCCTCTTTCAGTTTCTCTGGTAATAGGTGTGACTTTCTACAGATTTGCTTCAGTATTGAGGAAAAAGACAGAGAAAATATATGGCAGCATGTTTGTTACAGGCTTCCTTGTTTTCCTGGCTTTTCGTCAAGGTTAAACATTGATACAGGTCCAAACATAATGAATTACACAATATAAATATAACTTGTCACACAGTAGAATCATTTTCAAAACTCAACATGAAATGTGCATCAAAACACTGCTTTTCCGCAACGGCATGTGACATTTATCTCTATAACATCTTGCATGGGAACGCTACGACTGTAAAGGTCAGGTCCCTAGTTGCATGTTCAGTGGCTGTGTCCCAATTCAGGGGCTGCATCCTTCGAAGGACCCGGCCTTTGTAGCCTTCGAAGGCGAGTCCTTCAGAGAGACCTTCGAGGGCCGCGTCAACCATTGTTAAATGGGACAGTCTTGCCTGCGGAGCATTCCCTGATTGCGTCACCAGATGTTTTTACCCTTATGTCACGATTTCTGCCACCCAGGCCCGCGAAAGTGACGATCTACGCCACGTTATGCCGCCATTTTCGTACTTTCTTTCTTCTTTTTCATGCACAGAAAGAATCTTGGGATATAGGAGGCCGCAAAGGATAGTGGCGGTACATCCTCCAAAAAGAGGGAAAAGAAGTTTGTGGGGTGCATTTGGAGGAGCCTTCGAATAATGACAGCCTTCACACAGCATTGTGACGTAATCGGCCTTCAAATGCATCCTACGAAGGATGCAGACCCTGAATTGGGACACAGCCTATGTGGCCAGATTAGCTCTGGAAGCTAGCATTAATTAAACGCTCTTATTGTCTGACATAAACATAAAAACATGGCGCCAAAAAAATTTAATCTACAGTATTTGGCTTTATCCCACCTGTGAATTCAGCAAACAGCAACAGTCACAGATTAATACAGGCTTCCTTCTGGCTGCTATCTTTGCTGTTATGAGTTCAGACTGAGCTCACATTCACCCAGATGGACTTAGTGAAGCTGCTACTGCCATCTACTGGCACAAAATGGTCATTGCTCTTCAGTTCAGCTGAAAGCATTTGAGTTTCCACAGCTTTACGAGTGAAACTAATCGCCTATTAAAAATAATCTGCCTAAATAAAATACAAAATCTGTGTTTCCATGTTGTGGGCTCATGGTGAGATGTGTTTTTCATGCACAACTGATGTTTACGATTCATTTGCCTGCTGTTTGTTTCATATCTCTCTCGTTTGTGTTACTGAGATGAGACCTGAGACACTCCTCCTGCTGGTAAGGTAAAGTTTTATCAAATCAGTTTCGGCACCAGATGTTCATCGCCAGCTAAGGAGAGGCATGAATGAACCAATAGAATAGAAAAATAAAAAACCTTTGCAAAACTCCGGTCTGCACAACAGCATTTCGGCAAGAAATAGTGAGATTTCTCTACATTTTTGTAAGAAAATGATGGCTTGTAGGTTTTACCATCCACATATCCCATCCATGGCAGTATGCCACATGTTGCTGGTAATAAATACACATTTATAAGGAAGCAAAAGTGTAAATAAAGATATTTATAATGGATTCATCCCAGTATAGCTGTTCCAGGTCTTTGATATTTTGCATGGTGGCAATCTGAAGGTGCCTTTATTATCTCTGGCAATTTGTTTGTTGGTTGGTTTGTCAGCAGGATTACATGAAAAAACTACTGAAAGGATTTGCATGAAACTTGGATGGAGGATGTGTCCCGGCCTAGAATAGATAGGAAATAATGCACAGACCTTGATGGACAGATTCAGGCATATTTATGTGTCTGGTATCTATGAATGAGTACAATGTGTTGCTAGTCAAGGGAATTGTTGGGGCCTTGGTGAAGGTCTTTCTAATGAATGCTCACAAATACACCTGTGCTGCTAAAAATGTCTGCCATGGAGAAATCTGTTATGAGAGAGCAAACACTGGCTCAAGACCACTACGTTCAGAGGATCCCCGTCTGGTGCGACACACATTATTCACAATGAAGTGTGGATATTTCACGTGCAATGACAGGAAACAGCCACAAGGGGGATGTAGTTAATCATATTCCCCTGCTGTGGATTCATTAAGGTGGTGTGCAGCTTCTTCCTTTCTTTCAGAATATAGAAATACATGTGAGATTAACTTAAATTCATGCAGTAAAAAGAATATTTAGGCTTTATGTTCTTAATTTTGATGCACCTGACACCTCAAACATCCAGAAGCAGCAGAATCTGAAAGCTTAGAGAAGTTAGCAGACATCATATATAGCGATCATGTTATCATGATGAAGGCAGGAAAAGCTACTGTGTGCCTCATGTGAAAAATGAAGCCGATGACAGACACACAGGTAGCCTACCTGTATGGGTGGATGAGAAAGAGAGAGAGAGATGACATCACCACACAGGGCAGCGTGTCCAGAAACCAAAGCTGCTCCCAACTGAAACTGGAGACAGGCATTAAACAAGTTAACGAGCATAACCAGCCTCTGATGTCAGTCATACCTGGAAGGACACTCCTCAGCTTTTATGTGGACGGATGCAACTGCTAAATGACAAACTCAGTGGTAGACTGTGCTCGTAGTATCACCATCTACACATGAACACGAGCATTGGGAAAATTGGGCCTCATTCATGAACGGTTCTTACGAACAAATTTGTTCTTAAGTCCCACTTTCGAAGATTTTACGAAGATTGTGGCATTCATGAATTTTTTCTTATCTAGGATTTTTTCTTAGGCAAGAACAAATCCTACGAACACTCAGGAGTACTCTTACGCACATTTCAGTGCCGAAATGTTGGCATGGTTGTGTTTTCTTCTCTTTTGTAGTTCAATAAAATGTAATATTACAGTGATAATTCTGTCATATTTATTCATTTATTTGTTTATTTCATATTTTTGGTAATTTACAAAGAATTTAAATTACAAAATAAATTAAATGTGCCAATGATTTAAGATAAATCAAGTAAATTGGAAACACCCTATTTATACGTGGCATTTTTTCCATCCAGGGCCCGCAAAACAATGGCATATATATTGCTCCTGTGGCTTTCATCAATGTAAGAACACAGCTGCAAACAATTCTGAGGCTTACGAACGAGTTGGTGAATCTGACATAGGGTTTTCTTAAGGAACCTCTTAAGAACAACTTAAGAAAGAATCTAAGAAGATTCTTAAGAAGATATTGGTGAATGAGGCCCATTGTTTGTGTACACAGAGTTTTCGAAAAAGAAAGTTTTGGACAACTCACGTTAGCAGATGTTTCCTCCGCTCGCCGCAGTCCTGCCAGTGGAGAAGTGTCGATCTCCGAATGTGACGTAACATGGAGGACAGTTAAGGTGGAACGCTCCTAAAGCTTAGTTCCATAGAAATGCAGGATAATTCATATTTTTGTTGTTAGCGAAAAACAATATTAACCTTGTATTTGAAAAAGGAGCCTCATATAAGAAACAATACTAAAATCAATCTGTGAGATATCGCGGATAGTTGTTGCTGGAAGACAGTAGCGGTCCACCTTAACTCTCCTCCAGGTTACGTCGCATTCGGAAATCGATACTTCTCGGACGACGGCTAGCGAGACAAGCTACTGTTAACGTGAGTTGTTGGAATAACTTTCTTTTTAGTAAACTCTGTGTACACAAACAATGTTCTCAATGCTCGCGTTCATGTTTAGAGACCCTGGTGATACTACGAACAAAGTTTCATGTTGTGTCGAGCCTTCTTTTAAAAAAAAATATAGATTTTGATGCTAGCGTAAAAGTGCCCGTAGCACTCCATTGAAAATTAACTTGCCCGAAAATGAAAATACAGTAAATCTTAAAAGTGCCTCTTTCGTTGTAATTATGCTTTTACACGAAGGTTTGACTCATATGCATTCACAAATAAAGCCTAGGTTGCATTTTGGTGAGAGTTTCACTTTAACACACTTTGCCATCAGGTGAAGTGAGCAGTGCCTCTCTCTGGCCGGGTGCGTGATGACGTAGCTCCATCAGAGAGCTCGCTGAGTGGCGGCTCGTGTTTGAGCAGCGACACCGGAGAGGACACCGAGCAGAGGCGGGAGGAGGCACCGGACAACGGCACGGTGAGTAACACCTGCTTCAGATACAGGGAACTCTGTGTAGTCGTAGTATTTTGTAGTTTAATTCGGTGACATTTTATCGTTAAAATCTGGTTTTTACTTTGGTGTTTCGTCACTTTTATCCAAAAAGTCAATATACAAGTTGAACGCTGAGTTATTGTATGTATCCAAAGCTTTACCTGTCTTTGATTGTATTCTCATTGGTTAGTGAATCCTTACAATAATGAAAAACAACAACAGAAAAATGTGTGTTTTTTTTGTTTTGTCTTTAAAGAAAGCCCTAAACCCTGTTTATTCCAAGTTACAATTACTGCACACAGATAGCATCTGTGTTTTTGACTTGTTGTATTTTATTTATTTTTTGAATTATTTGTGCTGTTGTAACAATATCGAAATGTAAAGCTAAGCTTAGCTATCACAAGATAAGATTATAAGAAAGATAAATGACAGAGAGAGGACACAGACAATGAGGCTAAATGTGGAGTGAAATAAAGTATTAAAAAAAGAGTGAGTGGAGGAAAGGTACATGTACTGTATGTGTACACGTATAAGAGAGGAAGAGAGGTGGAGGAAGAGAGAGAGAGAGAGTGTGTGTGTGTGTGTGTGTGTGTGTGTGTGTGTGTGAGGGAGGGGGCGGGGTGGTATTGACGTTTGGTCGTGCTTCTGTCGGACCTGAATAGAGCAGATGCTTTGATTTCCCCTCGAGACCCTGCTGATACTAAAGCCTCTGGTCACTGATGTATGGGCTGCTGTAGCAAGTGTACACACACACACACACACACACACACACACACGCACACACACACACACACACACATACATACACACATGGTTGAGGTCCAGTTGAATTGTGATTAGTAGCATCACTTTCTTCCTCCCATCATTCAGTAATCTTATCTGCTCTACTTCACCTCTTCTTCTTCTTCTTCTTCTTCTTCTTCATACCATGTCCTCATGTCCTCTCTCACTTCCTGCAGTCAACTGAACAGCTGCTGTCTGCTAGAGAGGAAAGAAGGAAAGGCACTCAAGTCTACTCAGAGCAACAAAAATGTGCTTTGTGTGTGTCTGTGTCTGTGTGTGTGTGTGTGTGTGTGTGTGTGTGTGTGTGTGTGTGTCACTGTCTTGTTGATGCTTCTGGGTGCACATTTTGCCAGAAAGGGACATGCAGCACACCATCCATGCATAATTCACTATCCACCAAAAAGCCTGTGTCATGACACTGAGGCTGATATAATGAGTGCAGTCAGACTGAGGCACGTCCATCGTGAAGAGTTATGACAGGCTGTGAAATCGGAGGACTGTTGGCAGCATCACACTAAACTGTATATTTAATATAATCAGCGCTCATTACAGAAGTTACTATGGAGTATAATGAGCTGTATAAGAGGGAGCGTCGATATCCGTCACGCTGCCGTGGTTTAAATGAGTTTTTCCGAGCTCTAACAATACAGCTATGTCTTAATTATACACTAGATGCTACAATCATGAAATACTCCCTGATCGCCAAGTTGTTTTGGCAGGTGGTGTACATGAACTCCACCTACCGTTATGTGTAAAGGAAATGACTTGTGTGCCAACAGACGTCCATAATACCCACTGCCAATTTCAACTGCGGAAGCTTAAAAAAAACAGAAAAGCAAAAGATTTAATAATTTATTTTTGGTTTTGCAAGATGTTCCTGGAGCTGTCTCACCACTGCCGGCAATGTTTTTTAAATTTTTCCAGCAGCGAACAGCTGCTTTCCTTTCACCCTCATGCTGACGGTGAGTTGGGTGAAGTTTTGTCCTCCACAAAACATTTCAGCGTTGCAGCGTTCTCCTGAACAACTGAAGTAGACTGAGACTTAAAACTTGTAAAAAACATAGAAAAAAACAGCTGAAAGAAAAGATGAAATAACTCCATGTAGCTCGTCCTGCATAAATCGAGTCACTGGAAGCCCCAACGTCCAAAACTGATTTCCAAAAACGTCATTTACACACTGTAGTTGCTCAGCTAAAAGCATTCACGTGCACCCAGTCTGAAATGGGTGCACGTGAATGCTTTTAGCTGAGCAACTACAGTGTGTAAATGACGTCTTTTGAAATCAATTTGGGACTGGACTGCACATCGAGGGTGTAAAAGCTTGTTTTCAAATCAATCTTGGATCTCGATTTTTCTGCAGTCTTGGACGAGACCAGATAATGATAATGACTTAATTTTCATTTTGGGTGAAGTGTTCCTTTAATGCCTCTATTCGGCTCCTGTAATGTGAAAATATCCGATTCCCCACACAGTCTGAGAAATAACAAGTGTGCATCCTGCTTACAATTTAGCTATAAAATCCTGGCGCGCCACAGATCATCCCTCCTGCCGGGCTGCTGACAGCGCTGTCAGCTGAACGAACAGGAGTTTCTACCAGAGCCTGCTTCAGTGTAAGTTCACTGGTGTTCACTGACAGTATTGGAGCTGAGAGAGTGGAAGCACAGAACGCGAAAACTCAAAATCTTACCAGGTTTATTTGTTTAATTCCAGGTCGAAAATCATCTCATTATACTTAACTTAAGACAAAATCATTCAGAAAGTTGTATTTTAATAAGATAGATGGTACTAATCTTACTTTTTACTAGTTACTACAAGCAGGAAACACATTGTAATCATATTTTTTTACTTATTTTTGAAATGTCCTTTTTTTCGTCTTGTCCTCGATTCCCGTACCTCACTCTGAGACAGCTTCTCGTATCATAAAGCAAAAAGGGAGGTGCAGCGACTCATGTAGAGGCGAGCCCAAAGCACATATAGTGATGGAGTAATGCTGTGTTTGCTGCAGCCCACAGATTAATGTTTAGTTTAGTGTGTTGTGAGGTGAACGATATGAAGTTCGTCCACAGTTCGGTGCTGAAGGAAAGCGTAAAGTTCAGCTTAAGGGGAGCATAAATGTGCTCATTGAAGAATTGGAAGATTGTGCCTGAGGGTGTGGCTGCACAACGAATGAGTCTCATTACTCTGCTTCCTTATACGGGCTGGAAGAAAACGATTAACAGCAGCTGATCCCAAAAGTCTTGAGAGGTTGATGGTCTCTGTGTAATGTGTGTATGTCTCAGAGGCATCATTAGACTTGGCTTTTAAAATGCCTGTCTTTAATTGACCCAGACTTGACTCAAACATTAAGCACTTGTGTGGACATTTGTGGTCTGTGTGTGTGTGTGTGTGTGTGTGTGTGTGTGTGTGTGTGCACCTGTGTGTTCATGTCTCCGTGCGGCTGGAACCAGATTTCTTTTCAGTTTATCTTTCTCAGGACGGACAATCGTTTCTGTCTCCCGGCGCGCTGGTCCGTCTATCTCTGTCCGTCTGCTTGGCTGGTAAACAGGCAGGAATATTTTCCACCGTTGAAAGCGAGCAGTTATAAACAGTGACTGAGCTCAGAGCGGATATACAGGGTCTTGATAATAAGCTCATCTCTGGATTCCAGCCATGCTTTCTCAGAAATTCTCTATCTTGTGACAAAAATGCAATTTGGAAGTCGTGGATGAAAATGTCCTCATTACGGACTCAACAATGGAAAGAGTAACCTGAGACCGTGCGTAAGACTATACCTGTTTTTCTTTCCATAAATATATAACATGTCATGCAAAAAAGGTAATTGGGCAATTCAATTTGACTAATAACTAACTCTAGGTATCTACGTACAATACTGCCATTGGTGGTTTGGCAAACTAATCTTCATCCTGTAAATTCAATCCCTGGACAGGAACCATTTTTTACCAGCCGCCTTGGGGAAAGAAAAGGTTGCTGCACTCACGCGGCCCCTAACTGTGCAGCACTTACAGAGATGGGTTGAGGGATTAGTTGGGCTTATATCAGTCTGGTGGGGTCAGACTGATTAGATGGCCGGCAGACAAAACGCTCTCCCCGATATAAACAACGTTTACACGTGTTTGTCTCGTCTACCTGTAGATAAGTGTGTGTGTGTGTTCACCTGTGAGTGAAAGTAATCGTTGTGTCCGGAATAGTTTGTGTGATTATGAAGGTGGAGATTATGTGATTGTGTGTGTGTGTGTGTGTGTGTGCGCCCTCGTGCTCTGTGTTATTTGCACTGGCATGTTGTGCATCGGTCTGACTGAAGCAGACAGGAAAATACCAACCGCTTTCCACTCTTTTATTTTTCCGCTCAACAAAACTGCCTTCCCAAGGTAGTTTAAATCGGCGCGCTTTGTTTGTGTGACCTCGACAGAATCGTCCTGTTCATAAGATAAAATACGCGCTTCAGATCATTATAAACCATGAAATTCTCTCCGCGAGTTGCCCATTATATGGTGTAATTTGGTATTAATGTTATTCAGAGCACAGCTGTTGACCTGAAACACGAGTTATACATGATTATACATATTGTGTCACATCAGGTTGTGTGTGTGTGTGTGTGTGTGTGTGTGTGTGTGTGTGTGTGTGTGTGTGTGTGTGTGTGTGTGTGGGGGGGGGCAGCTGGCAGAATAAAGGGCGAGTGTCCCCCTTTTTAATTCACACGGAAGATGCATTAAATGTCATTTACGGGGGCCAGATTATCATCCCATTAAGGGGCGGGGCTTGTGTCGGGGAGCATGTGTGTTTGGCCCGGGGTGGGGGGGGTCTTCTAAGCTCTGATCATTAGGCGTGTGGGGAGGTGAGCATATGGGGACTGGAATAGACAGAACAAAGGAGTGGCAGGGTGTCTGAGGTTTCGTACTATAGCACACTCTCTATTGTTAGTGTTTGATATCATTATCCTGTGGCCCACAAATCTCCATTGTTCTCTCTGTTACATATTTTGGCCACTGGCAATTTTTTAAACAGGAAATGCAGTTGATCAAATGGCTGAAGACGGTGAAACACACTGGTGGGACCCTGGGAAGGCACATAGCTAGAAATGATATCTTCTTGTGACCGACACTCGTCACTCTTTTCACATGGGAATGAGACATTGAGACATGACCTGTGTGCAGTTTACAGTCATTTATGAGTTTTTTATTCTGTTCGTTGATCGACTCAGCCTTTTGGTTTGCTGCGGGATTCATAGTAGTTTACTTCCTGCAGGACGCACGTTCAATATTATATATATATATACTTTGTCTGAAATCACTCACTACCCACTGTATAGTGGAAAGTATCCCACAATGCATCGTGACAAGTAGTGTACCATGGATGGTCACTAACCAAGCATTATGTACCATCAGTGTCTTTTTTTCCACTGACCGATGAGCTCATATCTACAAAAGTACTGTGTAAAGGTCTCCCTAGGCAGTGAGTAGGAAGCAGTGAATGAGTGGCTGGTTTCAGACACAACCACTGACTTAAACTTCTCTCTGTCTCTTGCTCAGTCCCTCTACACCTGATTTCCTGTTGTTCTCTGTTTATCTTGGATACTCCTGACCTCAGGCACATTAAAGTCGGATCATATGTAGAAAAAAAAAAGGGGGGAAGGATGTTGGTTATTGTGGTCGGATACGCAGTGGCAGGATACGATGTGCTGTGTGAACAAGGGTTTAACTCACTGCAGTGTGCTTTGGTTTTGATGACATAAACCACAGAGACTGTTGGTATGAACCTGTTTTCTTCAGGGCCAAACAGGACGGAGGAAGACCAACCAGGTCTCACTCGTTAGCCGCAGCTATAAAGAAGCTTTTAGTCCTTTTTTTTTACAACAGGAATGAGCAGCCGTCTGTGTGATAGCTTCGAATAAACACTGTGCCTTATGTAATTACGTTTGCCGTGATATTTAAGTTCTCCGACCCCATGGAGACCCCTCGGCTCTGCAGGGGAAACAGGGTTCCTGACTCCGACGCCTCTGCTCCTCCCAGGATCTGCTCTGCTATTGTTCAACCTTTCTGGGCTGGAGAGGTGTTCACCGTCTGTGTAAGGTACACGGCGGGAATGTTCGTTTGCAGGTTAACGCAGAGCATCCTGTGTTTGTGTGAGTATTCAGTCTGCTCGTACCGCACATCCATCATGATCTTATCTTGATAAAAGGTCGTATACGTAACGTCACGTCGTGTTCAGCTTGATTATAGCGCAGATGTCAGATGTTAGTCAGCTTGCTCCCTCGTCTGGTCCTGTGTGCACCTTCTCACTCACCATCTTCTGTTTTTAACTATCCTCTCAGACTCCTGCCCCTCTGACTCATCTTTGATATCTGATGCTGCTTCATGGAAAATCTGTGTTTTGTCCGTGAACTCTTCACTTGGCGAGAGGCACTTTGTGTGCGTGGTCAGGGCCAAGACAGAAACGGGGTAAGCGTTCGACTGAGCCACTACTATATCAGTCTCAGTCCAAAGGTAATATTGATCCGTCTGGGCTAGAAAAGGGGGAATGGAGGAGAGCCAGTGAAGAAGTGCAGTGGGAGAAGAGCCGTCAGCTGTCTGGACGTAAATAATGAGGAAACGGATAAACAAAGGAGACAAAGATGATGGCGCTGCATTTGGGCACCAGATCACTTCCATGCACTCAACTCAAATGAACAGCCATTGAGTCAGAGATGAGTTATTGGCTTGACTGGACCAAACGGTGAATTGTGGATTAACTTGAAAAACCAGGTCAGGATTCCTGGGAAGAGAAACTGCAGCCGAGTGCCAACTAGGGAGAGGATATTTTCACTCTTTGTTCTGTATCGTAATATTCAGTAGGTCTTTTTTTGTGAAAACAGCTAAAAGAGGAAGAAAATCCTTGCATTGGCTTCTCCAAAAATACGTATTGGTCCTATCGTTGGGGCATCAGTGGCCGCAGCAGTGAAACAACAACATGACATTGCTTGTATTCGGTCACTATCTCCCCGATGTATCACTTAAAGGTAACCTTTAATTGAAGCCGTTGGGATGTGCGCTCGGGTCATGATCTGGTTACGGCCAGCTCCCCCTTAATGAAGCGGCCTGCAGCTCTGAGTCCATGTTCCCAAAATATCCGGATGAAAGATAAACCGTGCCCTCTCCCTCCCTCCCCTCGCTCCCCTTGTCATTTTCTCTGTGTGTAGTGCTCCCACACTCTTTTCCTTAATCTCCTTCAACCCCCCCCTTTTTTTCCCTCTCCCCTCATTTCTGAGTGTTGTCTCCTCCCATCTCCCTAATCTCCCCCTTCATATCATCTCCTCCATTTCTCCTCCTCTTCTGTGTTCCGCTCACTCCACCCATGGATGATTCCCCTCCTCTTTCTCCTCCCTCTCTCCTCCCAGCCTCGAGCTCTGCCCCGTTCTTCTCCTCTCGCCTCCCTCCCCGTCTCTCCCCTCCTCCACCTTTCCCCTCCCCTCTGTCATTAGCCTGGTATATAAGAGCATTGCATCCCTCTCCACCTCTCTCACACACACACAGTGTGTTTGCTGGGAAAGGGGATAGTCCAGGGGAAACCAGGGATTTACATTGTCTACCTGCCTGTGAAGGAAGTGTTTTCCTCTCTGGAATTTCCATCAAAGAGGTACAGCCTTTCCACTGACACTATAATAGCACTGAATGGTAAAAGATTATATTTATTATGCTCATTTAATTGTCTTCTGGTGTAGATTTCCTGGGGTTAATTGTAATTCTTTAATGCTGCTGAACAGCTGAAGCACACTCTGGTGTTGTAAGAGAGAAATTATATTTTATTTTGCATGTCTGTGTTTATATTTGCACCTGCTTACGAGTGTGCATCCACCTGTATATGAAGTTTTGAACGTTTTCTACAGTTTTGATCACGAAGGATCATTTTGAACAGGATAACAGATTGTGTCTGTTTCCCCCGGGTGGGTGTAACTTTAAAGGGTCTCTATGTAGTCCAAAAAATCAGAGTTTTAATATTAACAATATGAATGAGGTAATAATACAAACTCAGAGTTATTTATTTTGTTTCCATTACTGAATAAACAAGCTGCTCTGAGAGGGAATTAAGGTCCCCCGAACACTGTTTGAAGCTAGAAAAGTGGCAGGGTCCGCCAAATATAAACAAAGTGAATCAGTATGTAAGGTCAGTTTGAGAGTTTGTTTTAGTTTCTTTAGGCGAAAAAAAAAAAAAATCAGTCAAGGAAAACGTTCTCTTGTGATTAAACGTTCTTCCCCAAAACCACATTGTGCTCCATTGTGCTTTAATTTTTCCCTAATTTTGATTCTCCTCCCTTTACGTTCTGTCCTCTTTTGCTCCCCCTTCGAACATCCATATCTAAATCTAAATCTTCCTCCACGCTTCCTTTTGTCGTATGCAACCACGCCATAACAAATATAATGTGTGCTTTTTTCTCTTTCACGTCTTCCCCTCAGATCTTGGAACAACATCGCTAAGAGATTGCTGTGGCACTTCTGACGAAAATTAATACCCGACATCAAAAAAAACCAAACCCTGCGACGTCATTGATATCAACTGATCTGCGACACGCATCATCGAGGAGACCATGAGCAGCAACTACAGCGTCACTCTCTTAGGCCCCGCCCCCTGGGGCTTCAGGCTGCAGGGAGGGAAGGACTTCGCCATGCCCCTCACCATCTCCAGGGTGAGACTGAAACACACACACAAATTTAGAAACACTTTATTTATTGTCTGTCCATCCTGAGCGAGGGATGCAGAGGGACTTTGGGGGTATTGTATGCTGTACAGTAAGATCCCTTGAGGCAAGTTGTGATTTGTGATATTGGGCTAAATATATAAAAGAAAAAACACGTGATGATAGATCCACTCCAACACACTTTTTTTTACTTTGATGTATTATGCACTAAAAGCACATGTTCATGCTTTATTACACAGCCATCCATCACTAGTAGAATGGCGTCCCCGTGATGCCATATGGTGGACAAATGATTAAAAAGATGAAAACTGATTTCCACGCTCCCTTCTTTCCCCTCTGTCCCTCACCCGACTCTCCATCTTTTCACCACCTCGCCGCTTTTCTCCCCTCGACTCGACCCCCACCACCAACCACCACGACCACCGCCGCCACACTTGCGATAGCTCAACTGAATCATGGGCCATCTGTCATGTATTGACCGCACAGGAAACCTTTTTCTCGCTCTCTGTGCATTCCACCTCACTGTCTGTGGCGCAAAGCGCGGCAATCAAAGATCTGGCTCACGAATCTTGGCTCCGGTCCCTCGGCTTGAACAAGTAACTTGATGGTCCCTTGGTTTCAATGCCTTTCAGCGTCTACTCTGAGCGGTACCCTCCCAGTCTGCTGCTCATTCGCACATTTGAGTTCACACAAGCACACAGAATGTTTCCCTCGTCGCCGGAGTATAAATAATTTTTCGAGTTTTGTCGAGCTTCTGTTCCCGTCTGCTGGGACGGAGCGGCATCACTGGCACGCAAACAAAATACAGCGACACCTACGCAAATGCGGCGCACACACATGCAGAAATCACTAACATTGGCAGCGCGCAGAATAACGGCAACATGAGACTGATGATGAATGGCATGCCAGGTCCCGTGCCAATCCCCCCTCGGGGCCGCTTTGGGTTGCCATGTTTGTGTTATTACTTTGGATGTGATACTTTTCCCACTAACTGAAGCCATGTGAATTTTTTAACCGCAGCTGTGTGTTTGTATGTATGTGTGTGTGTGTGTGTGTCTGGAAAATGATGGAGGATGCTATCTGAGGAACCGAGGGAGAAAAAAATGACAGACGGAAATAGAAACAGAAAGCGAGACGAGCTAAAATTATATGAAAGCAAACTTGTGCTGATGCTGTCACATCTGAAACAACAAACCATCAGAGATCTGCTCTGCATATTCAAAGAAATTACACCCACAAGAAAAAGAAAACTGATCAGTGTAAGTAATTGGTATTGCTGGTCAGTGAAGGTTTTCTTATTCCCAGAAAAGTTGGCAGTAACTAAACTATAATTGTCTCAGCAGCCCACTCTGACCTTTACTGCAGTGTCACAACGACAGTTATATGGTTTGAGGTTTCAAGATGTTGGACGGTGCGCGGCTGAGTACTGGTGCAGTCTTGGGTGCCAACGGTAAATGTTTGTTCGGTCTGCTTAAAACCATGAAGTGTGCAGTAAGTGGATAATATGACGTTGTATGGTTTTGGGTGTATTTCAGAGTACGGTCAGGGCACAACTAAACATTTAACTCCAGAGAGCGAGTTTTTTTTCAATAAATCAGTTAAAGACGAAGAAAAAATCTTTTATTTCTAACAGTTTGCTGATATGTAAAAACAACAACAGATGTAAAAACAAAGACTTCAGCCAACGAAACCAACATTTTTTTTTTTAATCATCTGGCTAATATCAACAAACAGATACCTGCATAATTCTTGGCATTTTTCTGTTCGTACCCGAGCCGAGCCCGACCTGAACTCCACAGGCGTTCTGTTTTTTTGTGCCTCAAGCCAGATGCAGTCAGATAAACTGAAGAACTAAGTTTATGTTACGCTGTCAGTCCAACATATGCTGTTCATACTGTATAGCCCTCACAACGACAGTAGGTCCATTATTTAATATCAATAATCACTTGTTTTTCCTTTATATGGTATTCTCACAAAAGTAATTTGTCGATGATGTATCCAAACCCGAGCACCATTTAAATTTTTTGTCCAAATGTGGCCTGTCTGTCGGGTCCAAGCAGGTCCCAATGGGTCCCGACTGGTTGGTAAGGTTAGTATTGATCACGTTTGAGCGTGGCTTTGTTTGCATGCAGAAAACAAACAACCTGTGTGAAGAGCAAAAGAGGCAGAACATATGCAATCTTGGAATCCATTGGTTCCCAGGAATTAGCTTTTATTCACTTTTTATAGTGAAACTATCTGGTCACAGAACTTCATTCTGGCATCGTGAGCTGCTAATTGGACTGTAAACAATGACCGGCACACAGAAACGGAGGTCTTGGCCCGGATATTATCTATTATCCGGACATCCAATGGCTGCACAGGAAGTCCTATGAAACATTGATTGCTACCCCCAGAGAGGAAAATGTTATTGGACGACAATTGATTTGTTTTGAGATTGTCATCCTGCCAACTGATGTCCCACTGGTTCACAGTTCCATATACCTTATTTGCTCGCCATCAAAAAGGCCTTTCCTGTCCAGAAAATGATGTGGCAGTTTGTTGAAAATGTTCTCTAGTTCAGGAAGACTAACACCGAGCTGGTGATTATTCAACTTTCAGAGAAAAGTAGATGTAGCAGAGGACGGTGAGAGGAGGAGAGTGAGAGCATGTGATGGATGTACGGGGAGGTGATATTGATACTTGATGCATGGGAACAGTGATGTGCACAAGGGGGGGGGCAGGGGGGGCAGTCGCCCCCCTTCGTGGCCCAATTGTTGAAAAACGCGTGCTAAAGTGCCCTCTTGACAGCCAAAACATGTGCTAAAGTGCCCTCTTGGTTGGCAAAACACACTAAACTGCCCCCTTGGCTGGTTAAAACATGATAAACTGCCCTCTTTGGAGCCAAAACGCGCGCTAAAGTGCCCTCCTGGGAGCCAAAACACGTGCTAAAGTGCCCTCCTGGGAGCCAAAACACGTGCTAAAGTGCCCTCCTGAGAGCCAAAACGCACGCTAAAGTGCCCTTCTTTTCGCCTCTGCCCTTCAAAAAGTCTGCGCACGCCACTGCATGGGAATGAATCTACACACACTGATGACAGCCAGTCTATGTGACGCAAACATATAGTGTCACTCAACAGGTCATTTATCTAGATCTGCCTCTCTGCCCCCCTAATTCTTATCATACCTTCATCCTGTTGGTTTTTCTCCCCCTCTCTGTATCTATGTTTTCTGTTTCGTTTGTCTGTGGCGGTTCCATCTTATGTAAGACGTGACTCATTCCTCCAAAAAAGACAAAAAGACAAAAAAAAAACCAACAAAAAGCAATATATTCAGTCCAGATACAAGAATCAAACCAAACCCTAATCTTATCCGACCTATTAAACCCAGTTTATGGTGACGAAGGGCAGCGCTTCTGACCGCTAATCACACACACACACACACATGGTCACACACACATGGAACACACACACACACACACACAGACATTGCTCCCTGCCAGTCTAACCATAGAGTTGGTTCTATCAAGGAACCACAAAATAGGGGTTATTAGAGAACGCGGCACCACTGCCAAACCACACTCGCCCTAAGAGCGGCTTTTGCTAAGCTCTACATGTATGTGAATATAATGTGTGTTTCTTTTATGGCATGCACGTCGTAGCCACGGTATTATCACGTCGTACCGGTACGACATCGCGGGGCAGACGAGATGTAACCGTACGTCCTGAGCTACCTGCCCAGTGACCGCTGTGTATCCTCCACGAGATTTCATCTTGTTTTTAATTGTGGAGTTTTTATAACGGGCCAAGATTGTCGGTGCTGCCAATGAATCGTTTTACTGCGGCATTCCAGTTTGACACGGTGCCGACAGAAGAAAGGAGAAGTTTGAGCAGAAGCCGACAGATCGAGGCTTAACCGCTTGAAAGAATTCAGGTGAGAGCTCAGGTAAGGGCACAAGTGGCAGAGAGTAATCGAAATGTGAGCTGTGATCGTTTAGCCACACGTTTGTCTTGGTAAGCGCAAGACCACCTGAATACGTTTCCTTTAAATGAAGCCATTCAGTGTCTGTGCTGCTGAAAAGATTTAGTAGAAAATGGCCCGCAGAAGAGCCCCAGTTACCGTTAATCCTCATTAAAGCCATTTATTGTGAAATCCATTAACTTGTTTTACGGATCAAAGGGCTTTCAAGAACAAGGTCCTTTATGTGGAGAGACAGAAAATAGCCGCCTGCACTATTCCAAGACAAATTTACAACACAGCGAATCAATATTTAAACCTTTTCTGCGGGCAGCCCATTTACAGGATCCGCTGCTAAAATAATTTAAGGGAAGGCAGCCCGGGGGAGCATGTGCATTATGCTGCCGAGAATAGACACATCATGTCACAGGTCAGCTCCCGTGGCCGCGACCGCTCATGGCAAACTGGCCTCGGATCTGTACTCCTGTTTTACGAGCTCCTGGGTCCAGGCTAAATATTGACCAGAGTGCATCTTGGGTATTTCAGAGACACCAGCTACAAAGAGCATAGACCATAGACATTATTAAAGGCTGGGAGTCCATTTGGTTCCTTTTTTTAAACGGACATTTAAATTGTGATGCAATATTACAGATGAAGATAGATTGTCATCGGTCCATTAGGTTAAACTGACTTGCTCCCAAGCACATAAACTATATGAAGTTGTTAACCACCTTTACCAAGTTTAACATCAACATAAAGTGATGTACATATGATCACATCAGTTATTATAATCATCGACATATATGTGCCAGCTGAAGCTGTGGGGCTAACATGGCTGGTATAAAGAGACAGGGTGGGCTAGCTGGTTAGCATGCTAACGTAAGTCGACTTCTCTGCAACACAATACAAAGATGTCTTTTGACATAAACACTTGTTTTTTCACACTCTGTTGATAATGAACATTCTGGCTATATCTTACAAATTGCTCCTTCAGGTATACCTCGATGCTAATACATTTGTACCTTTACTCGCCCTCTTGAATTTATAGATACCTCCTCAGATGTTCTACGCTTATATATCTGAGTGTCATCGCTAAATCCGTCTTCTGGAGGCTCTTAATAGACAAAGATAAAAACAGGTTTTTAGGAATTGATAATCACGCCTGATGAGGTTTGTGTTGTGACTACAGCAAGACCGGACAGTTAATCTATATTAAAACCTTTTCATGGAAGAATGCAGTTCCTGGAACGGTATCAGCGATCGGCTGCCTCCTGCCTCCCCAGAGACGCTTTTCAACAGGCGATGATAACAACTGGACCACAACGATGGCTCTATTTAAAAGGCCGTTTAGCTTCAGACATGGTCTCCATCTATTCTCCCTCGTCCTGCCTCTGTTCCTTACACCGCATTATGCATCATGTATCAACCTTTTCATACCAGACTACCAGAGCCAGTTGACAGCTCTTCCATATAACTTAATAATACTTATATTTATCTTAATCAGACAAGTCCCATGCTTCCCTCTGACTATCTTTTCTATCTTGGAGAAACAGCCGCAGAGCCAGAACCAACAACTTATCATTTCCTCTCCCACAAAACAATCCGTCAGTGCTGATGTGTGTGTGCGCCTGTTGGGCCAGACTTGTTGTATTTGGACGATGTAACAGACTGGACTTTTCTGCATTAACGGCACTCGACAATTTATCTTAAAGTCCCGGAAATTTGTGAGATTTGACGTTGCATTTAAAGATCTGAACCTCTGTCTGAGGGGCTTTTTTGTGATGTTGCTATTTCTGTTACCTTTAGTTATTTATAAGCACGGCTGAGGCTGGTTTGCACCATCATGCCAGTGGTGGATTGAGACCAAAGAGGGGGGATTATTTTTTTGGAAATATTCTCATCTCTCCATGTTGTCTGTTGACAGTTGTGTTCCTACCGGTGACCTCACTGAAGCATTCCTGTCCTCACCGGTAATGGACTGACTAATCCGTTGTTAAAAGCCGTCACATGCCAATACAGGAAGCGTGCTGAAATGAAAATCACACCTTAAGTACTTTAAACAATCAACACCTTTAGTTTTTTTGTGTTGACGAAATCCTCAACAGAAGGACATAAAAGACCCAATCCTGAAAAAGCCACGACAAGCAACATACCCGCTTCTTAATTCGAGGATTTGAGGTGAACTGGAACAAACTGAATTATTTGAGACCAGAAAAGCTTTTTACAACCCTGGCAGAGAAGCTCGGCCAGGTCATAACATTGCACTGCACTGAAATCACGACGAAGAGACCTGAATACCCTATTGTTTGATGCAGCTGTAATGTTTTTTCCACAGTAGCTGCTAATTTCCGTCGTGTATCCTCTGCCTCCCTCCCAGGATACCGGCTCCATGGCTGGTATTTATTCATGAGTACTGGTTGACGACAAATACTGAGGAGGAATAAACCTTGTGGTGTAACAGCTTCAGCTATCGTCTCTCCTCTTTGGCTCTTTTAGTATTTGCTCTTGATGCTTTGTTTTGACATTGTGCAATGGACTTGGGACCTTGAATTCTCATGATAATAATAATAGACAAAGACAAAACTAGCGATGGTATTTTTTTACATATGAGAACATTTTAACATTTGCAAATGTTTTTTGGTGGATTAGGCCGGAGAATTTCAGTTTACGGCTGTTTACAGAAGCGGTCCAGTTCCTGCCAGGCTTCAATCTATGAATTTGTCGCCCAATAACAGTGATTCCACCAAGTGACCAGTCCTGTGAGGAACTACAGGCAGATATGGTCGTGATTTCGATGTGTTGGATCAGCGAGAGAAGCTTTTCTCTCCGATGGCTGTTTGATTTACCAACGAGTGGTGCTGTTAGCTCAGTTAGCTCTCCTACTTTCGATGTGATTGGTTCTAGCTAGATACTGATAGCTAGATGCTCCGTCCTCTGACTAATTCAGAGGTGGTTCTGTGTAACAAACCATCCGGTGCATCAGGTTAAGTCAGTGTAAATATAAATAACGGTATTTAAGGAAGTTAGTAATGAGGTTTTCTTTCCAAATATGCCGTTTTAAGGTCCTGATCAACCATATCTGTGACCAGAAACCCCTCGATTCGACTAAAAGTTCAAGTCTCTTGATGCCTCTCGAACTCTCTGAGCTGCGAACCATGCTGAATATTAATACCCACATCATCTCTTCAGAATAGAGGAAAATAAAAGTCTTTTTGCCATTTTTCAGGCCAGGTTTCTCTTCTCAGATGTCGACTACGGCGACCCAATTAGAGCACATTATAAACCGGGTTAAACACGATATAACCTGTAATTTAAAACCACCGTTTTGGATTAATTACAGCCTCTGTAAGTATGTGCCACCGATGACGCAACGACTTGCTCACATACAGAATAAGAACAATCCAGTCTTGTGCTCTCATGGCTGCGGTCCTGGACGTGTGTTCACCAGCCTGCCAATGCCGAAGTCCCCGAGCACCACGACAATCACATCATTGAGTCTGGCTGTGAATGTCGGCTTGTTCGCTTCGAGCTTTTAGCAAAGTGCAGTTAGCTTTCACAACACAAAATAATGTCCTGAGGATTTGTTGATGCTTCTGATTTCACAATATAGCCCTCTGTGACGTCTACAGCCCCTCACATCCTTTCCATGTAAAGGAGAAGTCCGCCCCTTCACTCCTTCAGTACTTTGAACATGTTTAATGCTTTCCAGCAGGTTTACTCCGACAAAGTCACTTCAGTTATTTTGTTAGTCTCTAAGCTTTTTCCCTGACCTGCCTTGACTGCTACTACTGTGCGAGTTCCCAAAATAACTTTGGCCTGCTTTTTTTATTCCCTCCGTTTTTCACTCTTTGACGCTTCATACATTTTCCTGCCGGCTGCGTCACACAGTTCCACTGATCTGCAGGTGGCAGTAAAGCGCCCGGAGAGGTCTCAGCAAAAGCAGGGGAAGAGAAGACTGCTAGCGAGTAAAGATGCAGGTTTTCAAAATGTTCACTCAGGAAATAGATTTTTTACGGGGAAGGAAATGCATTCAACACGTTAGTAGTAAGATGTTAAAGTGTATTTAACACAAATCTGGCTGTTTGTCACCGTTTACAGATACTCCAGCCTGCTGGGTGCAGTCGCTCATATACTTGACTGATGAAGGTTTGGTGCAAACATCACATTGTCTTCATTCGACTGGACTCAAAACAACCTGCTGGACATTATCTTCATGCCTGCTATCGAAACCACTACTTTGAAAATCCAGAGAGAAATCATTTTGTTTCTCTGTAATAATATCAGGGGAAAGAAGCTGAATCTCAACAGTGCTATCGGCTTGTATCGGAGGTGGATTGGATGATATGTTGGATGGCAGATCTGTCTGCCAGATCCTCAATTTCATGTGCAAAGGGTTACGTTTAATGTGTACAGTGTGTGTTATCCGTCATAGCCTTTTCTCATTCGCTACCCGAGAATTAACATACAAGTCAGCACTGATTATTAGACACCGGTGCAGCTTTAGGGTAAAGAAACAGTTTTTTCAGTTTTTTTTTTTTTTTTTTTTTTTCAGATGCTTTCATGAGATTGAAAGTATGTGTTTGTTGGTGTGCCAGCATCGGGGGGTGTGCATGCATGGGTAGGCGTGCACATGTGCAAACACACGGCGTGTAGATACTGTTACAGGAATGTCCAATCACTGGGAGAGGTCCGCTAGCAGGCTGAAGCACACGAAAGTTACTGTAGGACATTAAATTGATTCTAACCCCCAGTTGGAGCGCTGCCTTCTCCGTCAGAGTCTCTGTTGTATTCTTCTATCCATTCTCTGCTTCTACTGTTACTTACTCATACCTTAAATCCTGTTACAGGGATTTGTGTTGACGTGGGACGAAGCTGCAGAAAGATGCACGTTTGTGTAGATCAGTAATGCAGTCGGGCTATAGATTATCTCTTCTGATCATCGCTTCAAGAACGTTTAACTCCCCCTGCAGCCAAAAAGACAGAAGGGAAGTACACTCCTTGTAACAGCTGAGAAAGAGCAGTGGATTTAGTCGGATGAACTCGAGATCCCATTTCAGGTATTTCCATGATGCTGCTGACATAAATTCACGATTTACCCGATTCAGGAGCATAAATCGTGAGTGAAACGTTGCCTAACACAGTTTACAAGGTGTTTGCTGATGGATCTGAGGTTGAGATGATGTCTGCTGCTGCAGGCTTCTGTCTGGCGCTCCGATGCCTTTTTTTCCGTCTCTGTCCCTGCGCCTCCTCTACGGATCTCTGCTCACCTTTTGTATTTTTCCTCCCACTCTCGCTCGCATTGTTTTAAGCTCTGCATGTGGCCCTGCGTTTAACCTCTGCAGTTGTTATTTTGCTGTTTGCGTTGTTGCTAAGAGATCAGAGCACCGTGGCCGTCATGTCACACCGGTTCCCTGAGAACATTTTATTTTAATATCCACGCTGCGGTTATGAGGGAAGAGCGGGCCAATAAACAGCCAGTGTTTTTGATTAAAGAAAATTCATTATGAGCAGGTTATTTTGTTCCAACGTGGGATTCAAATATGCAGTGCAGGAACATTGCTTGTCACACAGTATAGGATCACTCCAAAGATTAAGATATAATTACAGATAAATATTTCTGACGACTGGCTTATGGAAGCAGTTTTTTTTTTATGGACGTTTGAGGTACAGGAAACAAAGCAGGTACTTGTTCCTCGCGCTCTCAGTGTTTCAGTGATTGCGTGATGTGAACCATCTGCCTGTCATCTCTGTCACTCCTTGTTCTGAAAGCAGGCATTGTTTAAAGCACTCAGACTGGTCAGTGTATGTTCAAACCAGACGATGTTTCAGCGCTCCGCCGAGCCTTTGTTGCTGCGTCTTTGAACCCGGATTCTTTTTTTTTTTTTTTTTTTCAAAGCACTTAAATCCGACAGCGAATGTGTTGAGAACTTACATCGCTCGAAGCACAATGGCAAGTTTCATCCGCGACGGCTTTAACACTCCGCATGTGTGCCTCTCATATTGTTTGAATAGGTGCTGACGTGACTATTGACCCTTTCACTTTTGCATGAATGTATAATGAGGCGGGGGAATTTTACGCAAAGGTGGTGCACGTTGAAAACACAGAACGCCAGGGATGTTATAAAGAAGCAGAAACCAGCTTGTATAAACTGTGACATTTGGTTACAGCCGCATAAAGCGATGATTCTTTATTTACTGCCAACTTCCTGAAAAAGACAGACTTCATCATAAACACCCTCGTGAGGCTGGCATGCTGAACTTATTAAAAACATTGTCACGTGCACATCTGGCAGAAACGGATCGCTCTCCCAAGGACGACAGGATCAAAACCCTAAAACTTTGTTGAAGTAACACAGGCCTCGATTTTTAATTATCGAGGCCTGTGTTATTAAAGAGGAAGTAGTGTGAGCCATAAGGCCCAAATAAAACATTACACTTGATGTTCATGTCCTGTTTCCGTTGTCCACGTTGATTTTTTGTGGTTATTATTATTGTGACCATCACCATGAAGGTCCCCCTTTGACAAAAGAATCACTTTATCCAAAACCAAGATTCTTTTCCAATCTTAAACTTATCTTATTCATATCATTCTGAAGTAAAGACTGATTGCAAAGTGCAGTAGCTGTAGAAAAATGGCACCATCCACAAATAGATCGGTTCCCTAAATCTCCCTTTCACTCTGATAATTATCCCATTGAGCTAAATTTTCCCCCAAAAGTCAAGCTCGCGTTGCAGCACAAAGAAAGCAAGTCTGCCATTGCGCAACCAAAACAGAAAGCTGTTCAAAATCTAACCTGGCAAAGGCAGAGAGCCCATCTGATGGAGGAGGAGAAGAAGTTGCTGCTCGTTCTCAGTGTCGTTACGATGAGAAAACACCATTTATATAACACACGGGCACTTGAAGCGTCGTCGATGTGGAGCGGAAGAGAAGTGTCAATCAGCGATTCTCAAACTTTTCACATCTTTTAAATTTGTCTCACTTCTAAGATGTCCGTATTGGTGGACCATCAAAGGGCAGATTCCCGGACGGTTATTAATACGGGTCGTGGTCGAGTGCTAACAGACGTTTCTGTACATTTGGCGTGCAGCTCAGCTGCTGTCAGAGGGCGCGCTTGATGAAACAGCGTGAACTTACAGACTTACATCCGCTGTATGCGTGTCTTTCTGCGCGTCGCCGTCTCCGGTGCCAGTGCGCGTGGTGTTAAGGCTGCTGTTTTTCTGTCGTGACCGAAGCTGCAGAGCCATAAATCAAATACCCTGGGAAACACGAAGCTCTTGGCTGGTTGCATCGACAGATGATTTAAATGTCTGTTTCTGATTTTCTCCATGATTTGTTGCGCTTTGATATGAAAAGTGAAAATACTTTGAGCTCCGAAATCCTTTTAATCACGGTGATCGAAAGCAAATGTTTGCTTTTGGAAGCGAGGAGAATCCCTTTTAAGCTTATATGGAATTAAGACGCGCAGATTAAATGCTAGGCGCACAAATTAAAAGTCACTTTATTCTCCGCCTGTTAGACGTCCTCCTCCTCTTCGCTGAAAGTTTAGTGAGTTAAAGTGTTTCTGTATGTGTGTGCGGAGAGAGGCAGAAGGCAGATGTGTGTGCAGGATACAGGAACAGAGCACTAATTAGGGGGAAAACGTATGATTGAGCATTTTGTGGTCAGCATTCGGTTCATCACGGTGCCACAGTGGTTAGCATTAACACGCCCCTTCGAATCCAAACAGGATAAAGAGCCAACAGATTCAGTGCACGGGAGCAGTTGTTTCCCCCTTTTATCCATTTTCCCTGTATCCACACAATTTTAATCTTTGTCAAGTCGATCCCTCATTACTCTCTTCCTCCTGCCCTCCGAGTGGCGCTGAGTGATGTTGCGTGTGTTGGGCTAATATGACTATAAAAGGTTTGGGGCCGCAGAGCCTTAACACTAATCCGGGTGCAGAGCCTCTTTTATTAGCCCTGCCTGTGTGTGTGTGTGTGTGTGTGTGTGTGTGTGTGTGTGTGTGTGTGTGTGTGTGTCTGTGTGTGTGTGAGAGAGAGAGAGACAAAGATAGAGGCAAAGGAAACAGAAACACAGGGTGATGTGACACACCATAGATGTCTAAACCCTCATTAAACTTCCTCATCCTTGACTGTCGCTTCTCGTTCGGCGGAAACACGCGTAAAAGCACCAGAATTCAACAGCAACACTTGAAGTGATGGACGTAAGAGGCACTTCAGAGCTTGGACAGCTACAGAAGTGGTCTGTGTGGTGTGTGTGTGAGTTCAGTGAAGTGGTGTGTGTGGTCCTTTTTTCATGGTGTCTAAAGAAACAAATGACCTCACCTCCCCTGTGGACACAGTTGGACCTTCTGTGTGACCAAGAATGGTCAAAGTTACAGCTGCAAGGGCTTCAATTATTATCAACTATTACCTATTATAATGAGTTTATTTGATTGCTTACACTTTGGCTTTGCGAACAATATCATTAACGAGTGTTTTGTAAGGGAATGGTAAGAATTCTTTCACTTTGGTCTCGCTTTGGCGTCATGGGAACAAGAGAAGAGATACTCTGTGTTAACATCCTACGCACATTTCCAAATTTGTCCCCGTCCCGCCCCCGTCCCGCCGATAAGAACGGCTCTGGCTTATATGACGCATGCTGCCGGAGTGCATCGCCCTGTCTGTTGGTGCATATGGCTGTAAGTTAAAGTAGTAAGAAACCTCCCGTTTAAAAGATCCAAATCAGAAACAAACCAAAATGAGCCTTTAATTATATTTTACAGGAACTAAACAATAGTTTCTCCTTGAGCATCTCCTTCAGTTTTACTGCAAAGCTCCAGAAATGTTTTGTGTACTTCAAAACTTGACCTGCCTCACCACCGGCGTAGAAATGTGCAGAGATAACACGTACTTCCACTTAACCAAGAAGGTAACAGTTTTATTTTAACCCAAAAATATAAAACGTCTAACTAATTACACCTTTGATGTAACTGTGTGTCGTGCTCCTGTTAAGTGTTTCGTTGCCTCGCAGCAGTTCTCAAACACGTTTTCAAAAATATGTTCAAATTGATGGACACCAGCAGCCGTTACGGTTGTGGGAAATGTTACAGTTGTTCCTCAAGCAGAATTACCACGATGTATTCAACATTACCCTCAAGAGCAGGGTGGATGAAGTGCAGCGCCTGTGCATGTTGAAGCCGTGTTGAGCGGCAGGGTTGGTATTAAATACCAGCCCTGCTGCTCAACATGAGTTCTTGTTGTTTGCCTTGAGTCTGTTTCAAATTACCCAGCTTCCCCCTGGCGTGGAAGTGCAGCAATTAAACCTTGTTTAGATGCAGATATATTTAAAACATACCTCAAAAATCATGTAAGACACTGAAAAACTGAGACTTAGACAAATGGAGTGTATGTGTGTTTTATGATGCATGCGATCTGAGAGGTGTCTGGTTGTGATTGTCGTTTCCTCAAAGCCAGTAAAAGTGGAATGTGTCTACACCATGGAGCGTCCCATCAGCTATTTGTCACCTTTTTAACTGCGTTTTGTACGGAGAATAACTGCATAATTGCTTTTTACTGGCACTAGATTCACTTTGCTTGATCCTTGTTGTAAATTTGTGTTAAGATAGGCTGATTTATTTATTTTTTTTGGTTACAGAAGCAGACATTACAAAAACACCACAATCATAGTTAGGGCTGGGTATCACCAGGTACCTCGCGATACGATACTATCACGATATTTTGCCCACGATAACGATAATATCACGATACAGCGATTCTGCGATAATCGATATATTGCAAGAAATTTCATCCACGATACATCACGATATCTGTGTCACTGAAGAAATTCAGAATTTATTGACGGCACTGAATCCATTTCACAGGAATCACAAAACATTGTCAATCACTTTCACCTGAATGACAGCCAAGTAAACAAAGAGTATATTGCACAGTGTCTCTTCTTAACACACACACTGACTACAACTATCATTAAATATCTATATGTGTGGGTTTCAGAGCTACTTAAACCATTTTTTAAATTTTATTTGGTTGTATACCTATGTTTGAATAAAGATAAAGCTGTCCTCCGAAGAGGGGGGGTGGTGGGGTGCCAAAAAAGAAAAAAAAATTTTTTTTTAATTTATTTATTTTTTTCTACATTTTTTAATATCGATATTTGGCACCAGTGTATCGATAACGTACCTCAAGACGAAATATCGCGATATATCGTAGTATCGATATTTTGGCACACCCCTCATCATAGTTACAAGATCCTTTATTATCAGTTTGTCATGTCGACTTCTAAATGCTACTGTCTTGACATACAAAGGCACAATTTTGAATCACCAAACTAGTATCTGGGCATTAAATAATGTGAATGTGTGAAGTGATGACGTAATGTGATGTCACAAAGTTGCAGAATTAAAGGGCGGGGCTACTGGCGAGGCGTTTCAGGGGCAATGTTTTCTGTGGGAGAGAGGAGCGTCTGCTGGTTCGGGCTTTGACCTTTTTAACTTTTGAGATCTTTTACATTTGCTGTCACCTTTATAAAACACTCAAGGAAGGAAATAAAAGTATAAAAAGTGTCCTTTAATATTCGTTAAACAACCTGCCTATGAAACTTTGACTACATGCAGTCGTGGAGATTTTGGTCCCGGCTCTGGTCTTTTATCTCACACACACTGTGCTTAAGAGACCTTTCTGAACTTTCTTCCTTTCTCTAACAAGCTGTGAGCGCAGTATGACAGCAAGCTATAAAGCAGAAACAAAGGTAGCTCATAGAGGAAGGCTCCTGTTATTAGACACACATCATTGACTGTACGGTAGACCCTCCATCATGTGGTAGAAGACCAGGTCTTTCATTAGCTTTGTCCAAAAATGCCTCCGTAATGGAATGGATCCATAAATCCTGTGAGTGAATCTACGCACATCACCTTGACCCTCCCTCCTGCAGGATTATAATCCTGACTGTGATGTGGCTGGCTACATCGATAATTTAAACTGTTTGTGGTTTCCCTGCAGCTGACAGACGGCGGGAAGGCGGCTAAAGGTGGTATCGCCGTTGGAGACATGGTTTTGTCCATCGACGGCATCGCCACGGAGGGCATGAACCACCTGGAGGCCCAGAACAAGATCAAGAGCTGCACTGGAAACCTCAGCCTCACCCTGCAGAAGTAAGCCAAGAGCTCCCACACTCACTGTACTGTGTGTGTGCATGCGTGGTCATAAAACCAAAAACCACTCCACTTTACGATGATTTAACGTGTGAACATGCACAGGAAGCCATTTGTCTCCATGACAACACAGGATCCATACGCTCCCTTTCAAACACTCCCAAACAAACCCCGTCTCTGCATCACATTTTACAGTCCATGCTTCCTCCTTTCAACCCCAGACATCCCGCATACAGGCAGATGTTCACTGTTGTTGTAGGAATTAATCTTAGCTCTAACACACAGCAATGCCATTAGTTCTGCCTGATCTCCGGGTCCCCGAAGGACGGAGGAATAGCCGAAATCACAGCGAGAGCATCACACATGTGGACCACCCCCTCTTCCCCGAGGCCTAACTCCTCACTCCTCTTTGGTGGAATCGTTGTTGTACAGTGGAGCTGATTTACCGCGAGCAGTTGTGTTACTGTGTGTGTGTGTGTCTGCTTGTGTGTGTCAGGCCCTATACTGGTTCCCATGTGGTTTGAATTGTCTGGTTCTTTGGCAGCGCTCGTAGGCATGCGTGTGTTTTTATTTAAACACCGTGAGATGTCCGGGGCTCTTACACTTGTTCCTTTTGGAGGGAATATCCTGCAGATTTACAGTAAACAGTACAGGCACAGGTAAACAAGATTTTGCTTTTTTGGTGAAATCAGAACGGTTTGAAGTGATAAAACGCTTGGTTTCCTTTTCTTTCTGTGTGTTTTGCTGCGTCTCCTCGACTGCGTCTGGATTTCCCATTCGATCCTCCCTCGATGGCTTTTCATCTCTCCCTCAGCCCTCCCCTCAGTTGAGGCTAACTGTGCGTGTCCTCTAATTTGCGTCCAAATGATGACAGGCTGAAGATGTTTGCTTTCGGTCTAGTGGCAGAGAACACTTACTGTAATACCGCAGGGCTAATAGTAACTCAAGGTCAGTGCGCGGGTTTCTGTTACAGAGAGACCCGCGATCAAACTGTTTTTTTTATGATGAGTGAAGCAGGTCTTAGCAAAACACTTGGCTTAAGGTCATCAGTGGATGATTTACCCCGTCAATGTGGGAGTTCATATTCTGATGGATGGTTTTTACATTGGAGAAGGTCAACAGGTTTTGCTGACAACGATGTGGAAGATAAACAACCAGCCGACGCAGCGCTGAAATGGCTTTTGCAGGGAACAGTAGCGGTTATTTGATTCATGCTTGAAACTATTTCAGTGGCATGGAACAGCTTGTGTCAGCATGTCGATAAAACAACACAAAAGGTTTCTTACCGATTGCTTTTTAGAGTAATTAGCTCTAATCAGATTAAGGAAAGTGTATCAAGTAGTCGTCCAAGCCGTGGCTCATGATGCATAGTGGAACAAGACATCCAAACTCTGTTTCTGCTTATATAGTTTGTCTCCTGAAAGCTTCTCACATAACTGAAAGCTGCCAAACAATGTACACAATATGATTCATTATTATGTATCTTGCCTTGAAGTGATCCTTTGTGAATTATGCTTATTTGCTTTCTTAAATCAGAAGCTACGAAGGTCAAAAACTCCAGCAACACAACCACACAAACACCTGACAAAACGCCATATATAGAGAGAAATTATTGGCCAATTTTAAAAGCCAAGATAAAAGAATAAATAACATCCATAAATCCATAAATAGGGAATCGTAACTGGTAAAATATCACAATAAAGACTTAATGGAGACGACCAGAATCATGTCACATTGAAAAAGATGTATGAAACAAAATGTTTGTAATGCTGCCATCTTTATTCTCAGTAGGTCGACATCACCAACTTCTTTGGCTGGACTAATCACTCGCTCGTCTATAAAATATATAAATGTGATGTTTTTCTTTGAATGTGAAGCTACAGCCTTAGATTAGCATAAATAGTGGAAATGGGCAAAATCAGCTAATGCCTGGCTTTGTTTGAAGAAAAAAATGGCTGCATTCCAAGAAGTTACTGCACCAAGCCAATAAATAGTCCGGCACAGAATCCAAAACCACGTTCTTACCATGTACCAACACTTCCTTTTATACATACGACTGAATAAGTCAATTGCCAGTGACTCCCAAACTGACATATATCACTGTCATAAACAACAAGACCTTTGCAGCGTACCGCCAACAGACAGACCGTTGCAGTTTGGTTTTGGAACTAAACCACTTTGTCAGGTTCAGGGAAACATTCTGGTTTTGCTTAAAATAACTATGTCACTAACTCTATGTCAGCAACTGCAACTTCAGTTACATGATGTACGTGACAACACTTAACTATGTTAGCAAGTTCAAATTACTCGTTGGCTTTCGCTGGACATGAACAGCCATATCCTGCACGTACCCACCATCCCTCCCAACCTCCTCCGTAAGTGGACTCTTTAGCGCTCTTTACTCCAATACTAGATTCAGCCTTACTTCCTCATTTGCTGCCATGATAATTACTATGGCCACTAGAGGTCAGCACCCAACGTGAAATGTAAAAATTGGTCGTAACAAGCTGCTATACCAGTCGACCAATATAGTAATTTTTCTGAACAGCCAAATTTAATGAGCTTTAGAGGTTCTGGCCGTATCCATCTTCGCATCCA
Organism: Sparus aurata; assembly: GCF_900880675.1. Classification (NCBI taxonomy): domain Eukaryota; kingdom Metazoa; phylum Chordata; class Actinopteri; order Spariformes; family Sparidae; genus Sparus; species Sparus aurata. Next base: position 30,186,569 of record NC_044191.1, read on the forward strand.
TCTGTCGACAATTGTCAAATTCATTTAAAAACTCATTGATCTTAGCTTTGCTAATGTTTTGTTAACTGTAGTGACAAGCAAAGTTGGTGTTTCTAACTGTAATAGACTTTTAGTTTCAATTACCTCCTTAAGACACCAAAAGAGCTGCCAAATACCAGTGTAGCCTAACAAATCTCATGTAAGGTTGTGCTTGTTTGGGAGACCAGTTAAAGGATTATCTGTTCTGCATCGCTCTGGGTCTGTGGCAGACATCATCGCTTGAAGGGGTTGATTCATGCCCTGCTGGAAACACATGGAACGGCTTGTTTCATTAAGTGGCAGCATTATATTATTAAGGCTATGTGACCGGGCAGCCACATCGGGGACAGCTGGCTCCGGCTTTCGATTTTACTGGGATACTTTATCTTCCAGAGGATTGACAGTAATCCCTGTGCCTTCCCGAGACTACATTAGTAAGAAAGAGCTGCAAGGTTTCTTTTCTGTTTGTCGCTTGGCATTCATTGGCACCGTGAGTTAGACGCACTGTATATCCAAAGAGTGTCACGCCTAGGTCAACATCTGGGATTTAATGGGTTTTCATGCGTAATGGAAAGAACCAATCTAGTCCCTTGTTTCTGTTACGGGCGTCACTCGCTCGCTTCTCTTTCCCTTTTTCCCTCTCTGCCTGCACGTTTTGATTGGGTTTGTCATTGAGTCGGACAGCAGGAGGAACGATAACAGCGCGAAGATAGCGAGAAATGTTAACAATGCATGTGGCGTCTGCATGTGTGTATTTTAAAAGGAGACAGGTTGTTATTCCTTTTTCCAAATACTGGGCCGATGGCGAGAAGAGATGGGCAGCAGATGTGTGAAGGACAAGGGGAAGAAGGAAAAGCTGTAAAATAAAGTTGTTTCCGCAAGAAAAATTCAAGCTGACATAAAGATGATTTTTTTTTTTCCTGTTAAAATTGTTTTTAAAGATGACGTGCAGATGTAAAGAGGGATGAATTATCCTGGAGCTCACCCATCTCTCCGTCCAGTAAGTAAGACTGGAACAGAACCAGGATTTATTAACTGAGAGGCAGCGCCAGACAAATGCATGAATGCAAACGCCATGGTTACTAGTAATAATCACATTCATTTAGCTGTCTGAGAGACTTTTCTTTATTTCTACGGTGGAAAACATATTACCCTCAGAGCAGACGGTGCTGACATTTCAGGTAGCAGGTGCCAAAACAAAATCAGTGTAAGTCTGTTGTTGTTTTTCCGTTTATCCCATCAGCCGGTCTGAATGGATCGAAGCAAAATAATGAGCCGCTACAAAAGGTCAGGCGAGCACCTCGAGGTCCGTGCGTCATTTAAAACGTCACTCTGATGAGCAGCAGATTAAAGACGTCTTTGATTCGTCGACTGGTTCCCCTGAATGTTCGGACTTGAAAGGCAGATCTCAAATGCATCAGAGGCCTGTTTTTATCAGCTTCTCTCATCACTCGGCCATTCTTTTGATTTTGTTCTTACTTACAAAAAAGCACTTCACCATTGTAATAGTTTCCATCCTCTCTGCACGACACGTATCGTTTGTGTTTTCGAAAAAGCGACTGTCACTCCTACATCTCAGCGTATAGGGATACGGATCTATATTTGGCCGCAGCAGCGAGTGTCTGGCAATGTAGTGTGTAAATTGAATTACATGGCTGTAAGTCTGTCACTTTATCGCAGTATGACCGAGTGACTGAGTGGGAGGTTCTGTAAGCTGTCAAAGATCAGTATCATGAGTATCACATACAGTGATTCAGTTAATTAGGCACTCACCAGAGACTTAGGGCCACTTTCCCTTTTTCCCCATCTTCCCATCTTTTTGCCAGTCTGCAGTCAGCATTACAGTCTATAAACTCGACTATCCACCTTTGTGGGTCACTGCTGCAGTCAGGTTGATGAACAGGAGTGATGACAAATCCACTTTTTAATCCCAGTAGCTAAAAAGGTAATCTCTGAGCACTCCTCCTCAGATCAGAGCAGAATCCGATGTGGCAATTAGTCTTCCAGTCGGCCCAGCCATCCACAAACGGTCTGCAAATGTATTTTGTTCAGTTTTAATCAAGAGCCCCCAAGAGACATGAGGTTAGATGTTGTACATTTACTTAGATAACCCTCCTTTTCTTTGACACTATCTCAAATTAAGCTGTGTTGAGGGAAGGTTTCTTTCTTCCCTGCACAACTGAAATAGCAGTAAAGGAATAAATCATAGCGGTGACATGTCCGGTCACTGATCCGCAGCGTTTGTTGTTTCACTTCACATTTCAATCTTGGCCCGAGTTTTTCTTCTGTCTAGGAATGCACTCTGTATTGTTGCGTTAATAATAGCTCTCAAAACAAACAAAAAAAAACTTTAGTTCGTGACCTCTAAAGCCTTCATGGCAATTCTGTGAAACGATCTGTGTGTCAGTGTGTGTGTGTAAGCAGCTAACAGAGTGAAGTTTCAGAAGCAGCAACTGGAAAAAGCTAAAAAGAAGTCAGTGGAGGCGAATAGCAGTAACAGCGTGGCAGAGAGATGAAAGAGAGCCACGTGAACTCTGATTGAGATGGATTCTCCACGGCCGACAGTTTTTGATCAGCTGTGCGTTGCCATCTGCAGTTTCTGTAAACCATAGATCATCCTGCTTGATGGCACGGCGCGAGAATGTTAAAACATCACTGCTCAATGTTTAGATTCATGGATATCCATAAAGTTTTACTGTAGTTACTTGTGCACAGCTGTGGAAAAAATGCATTCGGGTTTCCTGGAATTTCTCTTTTTCATTGAACGCGTTTCAGCGTCAAACTGAATTTCATTGGATGAGATTTAGAAAAACAACCGATATCTTGTTAGCTCGGCAGACTGTTTCTCTATGAACGAGATATCAGACACATGTGGAGCACATGTGTTCACAACGCATGCACACACACACACACTCAATGGACACACACAAATAGGCTGTCAAAAGGCTGGGTGGTAAGATTTTAGTACATTCCATGGAACCTCTTCAGTCTTTCAAGCAAACGAGAACAGATGGATGACAATGGAAATCCTCGTCTTCAAGAAATGATGTTTATATACAAAATGAAGAAAGGCTATTAATCAAACGGATTAATCAATATGTAACGATTCCATATTAAAATGATTGGACCTTTGGCTAGTTGTGTGCTTAGATTATCCCGAATGTGTCCAACAATGCTCAAACCCAGAGAAAACTGTAATTTAACTCAAGGTAACGCTGCATTTCATTTGATATGTCAGAGAGTGAAGAAAGAAATTGGTGAACGTGACCAAATGGAACGTTATTAAACTTTATTACAGCCTGCGAGATAGATTTTCACCGGCAGTGGGGATTGTTGGAAGGTCGAATTTGTAAGGTAGTTGATTTTTGTGTCTCATTCCAAACCTGTCGGATGCCGACCCTTTGGGGGCGTATTGGGAATGAGACTCAGCAATTAACTTTCTTACAAATTGGACCTTAAACAATGAAGCCAACAGCTCCCATGATCCCATGCTACTTAACGACATCATCAGAGTACGTCTTTTGTTTTCACTGTTTTGATTGAGAGACCACCCGCGTCAGAAATGACATAATGTGTGTTTAACAAAATCTTGATTCCTAACACACTGTGCTTCTTAGAAACATGTTCAGATTTTCTACAATATCTGCTTGTGGCATCTTGCAAATGGCACATTTAATGACTCCACTGAGGAAATTACAAATTAAATTGAATTAAATCCCTCCTCAACCAACATGCATTGGTTGCAGAAGCCCCCTGCAGGCGTCAGGGTCCCTTTGCTCCCAACATTTACCCCAGCCAACCCCCGACTGTCCGCTGCACGTTATCACATTACTTTTCCACAAAAACAGTGCAGCGTTTCCTCCGTGCTGGTGGCTTTGTCCTGAAGCAGCCCCACTCGTGTAGGGCAATCACTGCGTTTCAACACTTAAATGAGCCTCTTCAGCGATGTAATGACTCTCTTTAGAGGTACACCAAAGTATTAAACTGTTCGTTTCAACCAATCATCGCCTGCCTCAACAAAACCACCTTTGTATTTCACTGTTACGCACTCCCAACTGCCAGTGTCTGGCTAAATGCTTTATTCCCCACAGTAAAGTCTTTTTCGAAAGCCCATTTGACTCTTTAATGAGCCCGTGTGCATGTGAGTGTTTTTTTTTTTCGGTCTCTATGTCTTCATGTGTTTGAGGGAGTGAAAAAGCCGCAAACAAAAACACGGTTGACCTGATGCACTCACCCACACACCCACACACACACACACACACACACAGGCACCTCACAGGACACTGCAAATGAATGCACGATTTGAATAAACAAGCCATCACGCGAAGAAGAAGAAGAAACGGTTTTCAAAGCGGCTTTTGTGTGGTTAATTGGTTCCACTTCTCTTTTTTATCAGAGTGGCGATCTCACCCCGTTGAAAGGAGCTCAAATGGGATAATTACAGAGTTTGACAAGCCTATTCTTCAGGACCGAGTGGTGGGTCATCACATTTGTAATAGTGGCATCGTATGTGTTCATGTAGAAAGATGCCGCAGAGACACGCTGCCGTACGTCACGGATAAACACATTCCGACTTTAGATCTCTCCTGCATGTGTTACGCTGAATTGAGCTGCTGTGGAGTTGTTTTGCTGCTCCACGTGCAAAACACACACAGCATTTAGCGCAAAGTTTATCTCTGCTGTGTATCATGCACACACATTAATTTGCCCACCTGATTCATATGTTACATATACATGCAAAGCGAGACAACACACACACACACACACACACACGCACACTAGCGAGCACACATCTCGTGGCAGCTGCTTGAGTTATTTTGAGTCTGGAAGTTGGCTCTGGGTGCTCGGGTAAGGGGCTGGGTTAGGGAAGTTTATACGGGCCTGGAGTATATGTTTCCGTTTTGTTGACATTTTATTCTCTTAATAGAGACAGCAGGATCCCTGGGTTGTGTTGACGGTCCTGCAACCAACAAACACAGGCGCACACGTGTTTGTATGCACTGGAGATGCACATGTACTTTTGAGGACACCACTCATAAATTGGCATGACCACTGACTGTTTCTGCCACAGAGATTCACCTCATTTTCTCTGTCAAAGATTTGTTGTTTTTAATGAAAATATCCTCACAATGAACGACTACAGAACTCAATACCGTGGGCACATACTGCACATGACGAATGTCCGCTCATTGTATCCGAATCACTTACATAATTGACCATTTGATGTATGGGGCTGTGTGTCCAATACCTGTTTGTCCGCAGTGTTGACTCACATGATCTACGGCCTCTTTTTAGCTTACACTTTGAAATGAAACCCAGAATGTACAGCATGCTTACTTGGAAGTGACCCGTGCGTAACAAGAACATCGTGTTTTGAAAAGGACACAGATAATTGGATTCTCTGTTTACAAAAGACCGGAGAGGCCGGGCTTTTACAGACATACCTCGGTTAATGCCACTCATGCAAACATTTGATCCGCGGAGGTATTTCAGACGACGCTGAAGATTTCACTATGGTGGAAAAGAAAGTGGTTATCAAGACAGTACAGTCAGTCTGAGAGCTGTAGCACCACTTATAGTTTAGGTGGTATTGGAATTTCCTGTTGAATATGCAGTACATTACATTGCATTACATTGTTGTAAGGTTTAAAAATGTTGTGTTGCTTATTTTACTTGCCTTTATCAGAAAGCAGACAGCCATACAGAGATTTATTGTTAGGGGGAGACCTCTTGTAGCTGTAGTAGTTATGACAGGAGCAAAGGAGGGAGTCTGGTGACGTAGTGTATGGAGCAACAATGTCTGCATATGGGGGAAGCCAGGGTGGGTGGATGGGTTAACCACACCCAGATTTTTTCACCCAGGAGACCTCTGTTCCTGCCCTGTGTGAAACCAAAAGTCAGCGGTCAGTATGTTTTGGCCCGATCCCAACACACCTCTTAGCCTCACCCCGACATTTTTTTAAGGACCTCCCGATTCTTGTTGGGATGGAGACGTAGGACAGACTGTTGGTCAAAGCCCTCCAAGGCCTACGACATTACTTATCGCCCACCTACAATGCAGCAATGAGTTCCCTGCCCAAACAGTTTAACAACCAATCACACCAGAGCTCACCTAGACCTAGCAACGACCCATGAGTGGCCCTAACAACTCTGAAACTCAGTCCGCAAAACTCTGTAAGGACACTCCCACTCAGGGTCTGCAAACTCCCCTCCAGTTAGTTAGAACTGAAGAAGCCTCTTGGATGAGAGGTGAAACATCTTCAAGAAAGCCCACTTGCCTACCATACAGCACTTAAAACCTCCAAACTGAGGTTTTTCAGAGTCTACCTAATATCCTTTGATTCATAACAAGAATAAAACAATTGCTACTAGTTTGCAGATTTTTTTTTAGACTGTTATTGTTGATTTTGTTGACACTCTTGCATTTTGACATATTTCAATGTTGCATTTCCCGCCTTTGATGGCATATGATGCCCGAAACTGTACTTAAGACCAGCTGTAAATTTGCTGGACTCGCCATTGCTCCTCTAATATTGGTCTAGCTTTGCAGGCTAGGAGCTCATGTTGCTAACGTAAGTCTATAAAGTCCCACAAGTGTCCAGGTAATGCAGCACTGTTACTTTATTGATAGCGTGAAGTTGTGAAGAAAGCACAAGCGTTTATGCTTTCTCTATTTTCGATCAGATAAATGGTAAATTACGTTGTGATCATACCAGGAAAGCCACAGTAGCTCAGGAGAAATCACCACAGCTAAATGGATGGAATATCGGTAATGTCCGGTCGCGTTGGTTGACATAAACACCGTCAGAGACAACTGATGATATATGAGGGTGTTGAAGGGTTGTAACATTTTAATAGGGGGACGTTTCAACTCGTACCTCTTTAAGTGTTTTGAAGCGGCGAGGGGATGCACTCGAAAACAAGGGGTAGGAATACAATTGGGATCAAACTTTTAACTGACTTGACATTTAAATTACATCATGTTTTTTTCTTTTTTTTTTTTTTTTAACACAACCAAGTGAATTTATTATCTAAACCTTACCAGACTGTCTGGATGTAGCTGCATCCTCTTGATATTATGATCTCAGTGTTGAATTATAGAAGTCAAACCATTTTCCAAACGTTAACCACGTGATGACGAAGGTGTGGTACTTCATATGTGTCGTTCTGGGAGTCAATCAACCTATCCAGTCATTCAGTAAGGAGGATGATGTGTTAAATCTATGTACTGTATTCATGATTACTGCGGGTTGTACTACTTTGGGTGACAAAAGCCAAATAAAACTATTAAAAAGGGGTTATGTGCCGGTACATCAAGCAGAGGACTGGCTCGATGTGTTAGAACTTGCGAGACTCGAGCTGTGGCTGCAGAAATTCGCGGCCCTTCGCTAATCCGCTGTGCTCATAGACGCTCTCTGCACAGCTGCCATTGTCACTTACTCGGGTCTGATATTTGCCAAAGATGTTCCAAAGCCAAGAGCGCTAAAGTGGGCTCACCTGTCTCTGTCTTTCACTGCTCTGTAGTATTTGCCAAAGAATATCTAAAAAACCGACGGTCATCATCTTTGGCTTTGGCTCGTCGTATTCACCAGTAAGATCATAATACCAAGAGAATGCAGCTACAGCTAGACCCACCTGTCTCTGCCTGTCTTTTGCTAGTCTGTTGTTTTTGCCAAAGAAAATACAAAATCCCAAGAACATTAGGGGTCTGTGAAGGTAGCCCGCAGACACTCTGAGGCCAAGAACACTGTGCTGAGCTCATCTGTCTCTGCTTTTTTAATTCTTCTCCGCTATTTGCCAAACATATCTCAGTGTAAGCCAAGAGCACTCATCCTTAGGCCAGCCAGCATTGTTGAACGATACCCAAACGGGCAGCTGGAGCGGCGCGGAGAATCATCTGGACTGATTGGAGGAGAAAAACAAGAAGCTACATTTCACAAGTGCTGACTAATTGCTATAAATGAGTTTCAGGGTGTAAGGCCCAGTCGGGACACAAGCTGTCCACTCTGCAGCTTTGCTCCAGATAAAATAAACTTCTAGTCATGGTCACAAATGACTCTGTAATAAATTGCAATCAACATGTTTTGAAACACAATACACTTAAGTCCCAGACACAATTTGCCATCTTCTCCGGCCGTTCCTCACATTAAGTCTACTGCATTTATCGGCCTCAGATTGGCTGGGATATTTTTTAAAATCGCCCAAATGACGCACTGTATATTTGTTTTCGCTCCGGTTTAATCGCATAATCTGATGACACCACGTCTGGCAGAGAGTGTGATCGTGGGAGCATGTGTAGGTTTGAAGACATCTGCGTGTCTTTTTAAATACCTATATATCTGTGCTACATTTGTTCTAAAGATTACACACTCGCATCCCTCCTGCCATTTTTCTTTTTCCAGCAGTATCCTCGTCACACTCATCTGTTTAAAATGCTGTGATTTTACAGTGGAAAAAAAAAAAAAAGACGCTGAAAGGATTCAGGTATTTGTTTCGACGTCGGAGCCAGGATCGTTTTATGGTCTCTGTCGTATCACTGTCGCCTACGTTTACGAGACGTGTGACTCTCAGCGATACACGACTTGAGAGATCGCCTAGTGTGTGTGTGTGTGTGTGTGTGTGTGTGTGTGTGTGTGTGTGTGTGTGTGTGTTAACGAAGAAAGAAAACAAGACACGGGCAGAGTAAACAGAAAAAGAGAGCCACGCAATTTTATAAAAATACGATGGGAAAGATAAAGGAAATACAAATACGCCAGTAAATCCGAGAGTGGATCTCTCTGAGTGATACTGACGCACACTGATACCCATAACCCTCTCAACATACCTCGGGCCAGATGTTGAATCTGGAAAACGCTTCCTGGTCCAGCTGTGGATCATTGTGATGGGCAGCGTGTCTCGGTGCTGAGTGCTGTCTCTTCACTCTGTCGGTCCTCTGTTTGATGTATCGCGCTGGATAACTGTTTTGCTGCGTTCAAGAAAATAACTGTGAACTGCCAGGAAGAAAAACACTCACACACATTAAATATACATTTGGGCTCGTTTTGTGCCCTTCATGGTTCCAATGTTTATTCTTCTTCTGAGTACTCAGTGTTGATGTTGTAGACACATAACTAGATAATTTGAGGCCATAGATCTTACAAAATGCAGCACTAAAGGCCTCTTAATCCTGAATCTCTGCTGTAAATCATCCCATTTTGGGGCCCCTTAGAATTATGTGGATGTCCTCATCCAGTTTGGGCCCCCCCTGTATCACTGGCTCCCCTTACTGGAGCCCCAGTGTGGACTGAGTTTGCCTCCGAGGCAGAGATTCCTGAACTCCTTCTGCTCGGCACCCACACTTGAAACAATGCAATCTTCATCTGAGTCTCATGAAATCACATCAGGGTGTATTGTGTGTTGTGCAATTTAAAAAAAAACACTGCTAAGGATGGACTTTAACCGAGTCTGACAGCACTGACATGACTTTGATAAACCCAGATTGGCTCTCGGGATCAGTCTGGGATTTGAGTCCTCCTCAGGTTGTATGGTTCTGCTCAGGATTGTCACGGTGTGTTTGTCAGTCAGCTGCAGCGAGAAAGGGAAGAGAAAAAAAAAAGCTAGTTTTCTATTTTTTTTGCAGCCTGGAAATGTCAAGCACCTCTTTCGCAAACAGGCTGGCTAAACTCCAATCACAGTCCACGGAGCCATTAATTTATTCAATTACGCTTTAAATCTCGTAAACGATGATGGCAGTGTTTTTGTGTGGGAGTTGCCATGAAGTGCTCGCAGGGAGATATGGCAGGGCATTTTTCGGTCACGAGTCATTAGCGATGAGTGAAAAATGCTTCGGACGTGCCAGGTTGTGTTGCTACAGTAGAAAAATATTGTGGGAATACATGGGAATGTGGGTGTGACTGCGTGCCACCGTGTGTTTGTGTCTGTCCCGCTCCCTGTGACCAGACTTGCCAGCCATGTCGATTTTCCCAGAAGACTTTTTTCTTCGTCGCCCTCTCCAAGTTTCCACCCTGGGTCGCGACGCTCCCTGTATTTCTCCCATATAAAGACCGATTTTGGCATCTTGTAGTTACCACAACCTGCTTCTGCCACTGGAATGGAGAATAGAAGAGACAAACTCAATCAAATTGACATTCTGGAAGAATAAACCCTGCTTCTTCAGGAAGGTTTCGGGGGAAGCTGACATGCATTTTGTAAACTGTGTAATGTCGAGCTTTCTGTCAATCACAGGGGTTTGTATCACCACCGAGAGGCTGACAAACAAGGGGGAAAAGAACACAAAATAGATAAATGAATGCTGGTTTATGCAACTTCACACCATTTACACTAACAATTAGGGCATTTGATGGCGGTGGCTGCCGGGGGAATTGAACCAGCGATCTTCCGATAACAATACCTTGGCTCTACCCATAAACCACAGCCGCCCTCACCGTCAGGATGAATTACTCTGTTGATACATTTTTGCCTGATAATAGAAAGTAAAGTAAAGTTCAAAGTGTTCAAGGTAAAGCTGATGTTGTAGTGCATTCATTAATTTGATATTTTCATTCTTTCAAAGTCACCAAATTGCAGGACACAAGTTTATGACGGACGACCACCAGATGTCTGCGCTGGGTTTGAACTGTTCTCTGCTTCTGAGGTCTCAGCGTTGGCGTGTGTCTCTCAGAGCGCCTCCCTGCGAGCTCCTCTGTGTGTATTTACAGGTTTTTTTACTCCTTGGTCAGTCTGCTGTGAAACACAGCTGTAAAAGTTTAAATTAGATCTCAAAAAGACAACACGGGACTTCAAGTCCTCCCCGTCTACTGTTTTACTGCCCCGGTGCAGCCTCGCTCGCTCCTATAGACGCCGCGGTGAAACCAAACACTCGCGTTATTGTTCCACGTAAAAAGGAGAACATCTGTCTTTAGACCATATCTACATATACTGTGCATTTGCATGAGTGTTGCATAAAATGTCTTTCATGATCTTTTGGAAAACATCTTAAGAAGAATTACACGCTGTAAAACAATCTGCACAGTTCATCTGTTTTATTACCTTGAGTCCTGTGAAACCCAGTATGTTGCAGCAGTAATTCTTCCTCGGTGTCATAAACATGTCCATACGTTGTGCGAGATTATACGAGACTTTACTGCTTTTTGTCACAAACGCACGTCTCTTCCACACTTTCTATTTACTGTTTCATGGTCTTAACGTCCTCCTCTGTCCAAACCCAGTAAAATGTGTATAGCAGCAGCATATTCCACTTCCTGTGCCTCATATTTTAATTTTTTTCACGCTCTTATTCTCACACTTAATCTATTTCTGTTCTGCAATTTTGTTTTATAACCTTTATTTAGTCGAGTTAAGAGAGGTGTAGCTGGTAACTCCTCTCACTGCGGAGCGCGGAGTGTGTGTTATAGGCGTGCTGCTCCCCCTGCTCCTGGACTCCGTTGGGGTTTTTCTGATGCAGCACTGTTGACCTGCAGGCTGCTGGAGACATTGCCTCCTTTCTCCTGCCCTGCTGGGGTTTTAACTTAATGTGCCTGTTTCCTCTCATGGTCTGCTTTTAAGAGCCCTCGGGGCAGCAGTACCACTGCTCTGTGTTTTTGTTAGAAAGTGAGCTACTATAAAATGTGCTTGTTTGTTTCTGTGTTACTACAGGAAACACACAGGCCGTACTACATGTTGGGACAGTTAAGCCTTCTTCTTCAGGTCTCCTGATTTTCCTCGTAGATTCAGCTCGAAGAAAATGACATGAAGGTGTCTCTGCGTACACATTTATGTAGATATCTTCAAATCTACCATGCTGTAAGAGATATTGACCTAAATGTGAATAAAGCTGTCTGCTAGGTCAGGTCAAGTCTATAGTGAGTTGCAGCTTTCCATCAGATAAACAGACAACAGGCAGCTAAAAGTGCGAGAGGCTCTTTCATGGAAACCACGGTGGGTTCGTACCTTCAGGCTCTAAGTCTCGCCGTATTGATCCGCGGCAGAGGATAAAGAAGCGCTAACGTACCGACTTCTGATTCCTAACACGGCCTACGTGATGTGCAGCTTGCACACATTCACTGACACAAAAGTTGAAATCCTGTGATTTGTTCAAGCTAATTTTCTCAAAGTTGATTTAATCGTGGGGTGTGTTTTTTGCAGTAAGATGAACATTGTTCCTCTGGTCTGTTCAGCGTCAAAGCTTCTTTTTAGGGATCTCATGTGATGTCACACTCGGTCGAGGCCTCTGCGGAGGGAGGGAGTTGATAAGGAACACACACATGGGCACGGAGCACACACATTAATCCCACAGACCTACAGTGCATGTGATCCGTGGCTGACCCCCCCGTCTCCTACGGTCTTGCCCAGTGTGAGGACTGATAACAACAGGCAGACTCAGCTTCCTGGTCTATTTAAAGCCCAGTTCTTGATAAAACTCACACATCGGTCTTGAAATAGCGAAGAAATAACACAGTTGTCTTTGCATTTAATCGCACCAGCAGAGGAATGTTACACCCGCCTGTGAGATCAGGGTTACTTATCTGTCTCTCTCTCTCTCCGTCATGCCTGAAGTCAGTATGGTTACATGCTCTACATCTTTAGATTCTTGCCTCTTTTCCCAAAGAGACAGTATTCCTAATTACCAGTTTGTACGGCTGATGAGAATGAATATTCAGCTCATATTAACTCTTTTATCCTTTCAAACGCACTCTGGAAAAGGTTGGCTTGAGATGTTTACGCTTATCTGAAACCTGTGCACGAAAATCCTTTGTAGCAATTTATCAGATTCCCTTCGTTTATTCTGTACGCCGAGCAACCTGCAACACAGCAGCAGCATGACGTTATCCGAGCAGTCAAGCTTCCCTGAGCGCGACGCCAGAAGAAAATGGCCGCTGTGTGATTATTGTCAGTTTTGTCCACAACTTCGCTTCCAAACCTGATCATTCTTTTTGGGCCTCAGTGACCCGTGTGATTACAAAGCGAAGCGCTCCTGTGACATCACGAGAGGCTACGTGTAACGCTGTCAGATCGTGCCCGGATAACATGAGTCATCGCGTTTTGAAACAAACTTGTGGAGTCCATGCCAGCTCTTTCTAAAAATCCATGGACATTTTGTCAACGACATCTTTTCACTTAAATTGTTAAGATCGTACGCAACGGAAAAAAAGAGGATTTCTTTAGAAACAAATGTGAAATAAACAGATGTTGACGAGCGGTCTCTGACTTTCTGACCCGACAGCCAAAGAAAACTTCTGAAATCTGAATGATATTGGCATATCTAATGTCTTCAGTGGAAACTGTTACAATCAGATTAGGGTGCATGTAAACACAGTTTCACTCCCTCGGCCTCTATAACTCCTCCGCTACACACATACGCACACTTGTGACACCTAAACGCTGAACCACACGTGGCAATAATTCTGCCAGTCACTCTGCGCTGGCATTCTCTCCCGGTCACGTTGGTCTGTCTGCTTCAGTTTAAGGTGAAATTACAAAAAAACCCAGTGACCAAACCAGCCCCCTCTTTTCCCCCCTCACTGCCTAATAAGGCACAGTAAAAGAAATAAATAGACAAGAGGGCTCAGAGTGTGCGCTCCACCGTCAGGAATGACGACTGCATACATTTTAGAGGGCTTTGTTTCAGCAACCATTATCACTTTTGTTTAAAGAACGGTGACCTCATTCACAGGAAAGAGGAAAAAAACAGGGGCATGAAAGGCAGGAAGGAGTCAGTAAGAAGAGGAGAGTGAGATAATTCAAACACAACACAGAAGGATATAAAGAGGTGAGAAGAGAAATGTTTTAGGTTAACGGTGAACGGTCCTCGGGGACAGCTGTGCTTCCACATATATTAAGCTGCTTCTGATTTACACTGTTGAGGGAGGAAGTGTCTTCCTCTCTGTGATTCATGTCTTTCATACTTGAATCCGTTCCTGGTCCCTTTGGGGAAGACAAGACATGTTTGAACCTGAAGCAACAAAATGTGACTTCTAGGAGAAAGATAGTCTGTTGACGAGTCTCTCGTCCCAGATCGTCAAATATTGGCGCCGTGTGTTGGCAGCTCAGGTCTGACGCTAACCCAACGCGTCGGTATTTGACCTGGGGATGAGACTCACCACTCAACTATCGTTCTCTGAGAGGTTACATTTTGTTGCTTCAACAAAGTCGAACACACACATGCAAAATTTTGCAGAATCCTTTTGTCTCTTCTGCACTGTTTTTCATCATTCTGCTATTTTGTGCCACCTGTTTTAAAGTTCAAGAGGGTTAACCCAAGAGTCTAGAGTGAAGATTGTAGATTGTAACCGACTGAACATCCCTCATGCCCCACACAGAGGCTACGAAAACGCAAAAAATGCAATGCATATGGTTTGTCCGTCCAAGGCTTCTGTAGAAACATGCAGTGCACCATGATGGAAACGACCTGCTCCCACTGTAAGAGCTCACGCTAAGGTAACAAAAACACAACAATTCTTAGTAAAAGGCTCTTTTTACACCAATGAAAACATTATTTAAGCTTTTGCCTGGACACTGGACCTTCAAAGTTAAAGAGAAGTAATGATAAAAAGAACAGGGATGGAATTATTTAGAAAAATAACTATTTAAAGGACATCTAATATTTCAAATGCTGGATTTATACTGACTTAAACTGTTCTGACTGCAGTTGGATAAGATCATTCCCTTCTGTGCTTCGCAGGAATGCAAAAGTTACCACAAAAACATGTAAGAGCTGCCAAAAAAATGTCTCACCAAGACGAATTAGGTGAAAATCTAAAAGATGAGATTTCGGCTCATAAAAACCCAGACTGGATCTGAGGCGAGCAGGACCACAGAAAAACCCAGAGGCACAGAAACTTCTAACTTCCACTGGGCTGATCAACATGTAATATTCAGAAATACCGAAAGTGCAGTTCATCTGAAGTAGAGTGTGTGTGTGTGTGTGTGTGTGTGTGTGTGTGTATGTGTGTGTGTGTGTGTGTGTATGTGTGTGTGAAGCTTATTTGCAGGTGCAGATGCTGTAAAGTGAATAAGCTGGTCTTTGTATCCTGTGTTATTGAACTACATCAGTAAAATGTGCCGGGCCAACCCGTCAGGCCTGAAATCACTGTCGGCACACCCTGCCTAATACATCACGCTGTCTGTATTTGTATGTTTTTGTGTGAGTGTGTGTCAACTGGCCTTTGTCCATTTACAGCTTCTAATGATTCTGTCATCCGAATGGCAGCATGCTTCATTAGAGAGCTGCTTCATGCTGGAACACAATGATGTGTGTGTGTGTAGAAGACAGATATGATGACAAAGGAGCTGCGCGTATGTTTGCATGTAGTGTGTGTGTCTGAGTAAACATAAAGTGTTTCACGAGAGGTCACACACACGGTGACGTGGTGTAACAGAATCACTTTCACTTGTAAAATTCCTTCAGACGTGTGCAGCTCGAGTGTGTTTGTATCGTAGGGTGTGTGTTCTGCTTCCCCTGGCGTTACTAACAGATCCCCGTCAGTCTCACCTCCACCTAAACCACACCCGCCTCCTGACCACCTCCTCTTTTCAATAAACATTAAAGTCACACAGGCAGCGCTCTCTTATTGATTCAGCATGGCCGGTTGCTTGCTGGTGAAGCCGATGGCGTGTGAGGGCACGGCCCTGGAAACATCAGACAATGATCTCACTGGAATAAGAATAGACCGGAGAGATTAAACACAAATGCACAACTGTGAACATGGAACAGCCGCGAGGCCACAGATGATTCGAGAGTAGATGAGGAAGAGAAGATGTCCTCTTCACGGCAGATACATTTACTGTAAATCCTAAATGTAGAAAAAACTGTAACTCAGGCTCAAAAAAGTTAACGTATGGTGAACACATTCAAACATAATATGCTGTTGTAAAGATGATTTGACAAGAAAATCATACGATTTATATTATCTTATGTCTTTAATACTGCTCAAATAGGAAATTATACACAAGCATCAGACAAGGATGTGGAGAAAACACATTACAAGATTATTAGATTATTGAAAATGAGATTATGCGCCTGTCTTATTGGGTGCAAAACTAGCCCCTGGACATAAATGATGCATATGTGTGTGACGTAGTGTGATGTCACAAAGTCATGGAATTGAAGGCGGGACTTTTGACACGGTGTTTCAGGAGCAGTGTTTCCTGTGGCAGAGAGGAACTTCCTTCAGTTTGGACTTTTTCACTTTCAATATCTTTTAAATGCGCAAGATGAATAAAACACTGAAGGAAATGGAATGAAAATGAAAAAGCACAATATATCTCCTTTTACATACAGTTGCATTGAAAAGTCATCAGCTTCTCATCGTGCGGTTGACTGCATTCACTGCAGGACTGGATTCGATTATTTTCATTTGATTTTAAGATGTCCTGTTGTTTTGCTCGTTGCCTATAAATTCCAAAAGGAGGGAAATTGTTGAAGAGCATGGAACAAAAAACAGAGAAAATGAAACGGCCCATGAAAGCATGCTGCTAGTTTTATGCAAAAGTTTATGTATCTCCAAAAATAATTAACTAGGAAAACATTCAGAATCAGTCCAAGGACTCTGAGCAAACATACAAAATGTTACAATGCACGCAAACCCTGGCGACCAAAGAGAGAGAAAGTCAAATAAATATTACCACAACTGACTCGTACTTCACAAAATATGGAAATATGTTTCAGCGGTGCCACAGCATGCACCCGGAGGTGGTGAGGTATCAAAGCAAAACCAAACTCACCACAAAGACACTCACAGTGAGACGAACAGAACCGAACGCTATTTAATAACCCTTCACGAACATGAGACAGAAACGCAGACATGCCGAGCCTGATGGTGGACATGCAAGCATGGAGAGCAGAGACATGTTTTAGACCTTTAGACCAGCTGTTGTTGGATGTAGAACACACACACACACACATACGGCACATGTTTCCATTTGGTGCGCTGGACGGAGATGTATGAATTGTCATGTTTGTCACCGTCACACTGTCGGTGTCTCTATTGCATCCACTTACTCTCTGACCTCTCACACGTTTGGGCTGCAGAGAGACGTTCCTGTGGCGAGGTGTGAGATACGGCAGTGCGAGGTCCTGTTGTTCCTCTGCTATCAGCGCCCAGAGAACAGAGGCTCTGACGTGTTTTACAAAAAAGCGTACAGTTAAATAACCAATGCAAAAAAGGTTTCTGGAAGGCCCGGTTGACACTGGCAGCTGCTCGGGTTTCAGGACGATCAGCCTGGATCTCATGAGTTCTCCCAAGGTCATTCCAAGCCTCAAGAACATAAAATGCATTCTAATAAAACAGCAGGTTTTCTTCTTTAAGAGCCTAAAAATTAACTCTGACTATGCAAATCCCCCGAGAAAATCTTAAATTAAACTGTCTCGTTCACTTTTTTTTTTCCTCCTTCCTTTCACCGTACGACCCCGACACAATTCCATGTTGGTGTTTCCAGTTATAGCCGCAGTGTAATCAAGGCTACAGCACTCAGGGATGACGGTGACGTGTTTGAAATACCTACTTGATACCCTGGTGGTCTCCCTCCTACTCTGTGTGCCTCACACATGTCCCTGCCGTCGGTTGTGCAAGTGAGATCAGTGCTGTCCAGATCAGCTTTGATGTCATGAATACTTGAAGGGAGTCCCAAAGTACAGACATACTGCTCACATACGGTGGTCTTACTGAGACTAACTGTCCCGAGTTATATCAGGAATGTCTTAAACACTGTAACAGTTGCTTAGGGGGTTTCTTCTGCTTTTGGTTGAGCCTTCTGTCACGGCAGCCTACAAATCCCACCATCTTTACTGTGATTGTCAGACCATGACTGTCTTTAACCATCCATGTTTCAGAGTATATTAGTGGTAAAGCTTCTTAGGGGCAGTAGATGGTCTAGTAGGCTCACTTCAGGGTTCAGAAGCCCCTACAGATGTTTAGCTCAGACCAGAGAATGACACAAGAATGGATTGTGACCCATATCCCACACCACTCACACAAACCTTCCTGTCCTGTCCCAACCCCACAGAAGTACTCCTGTCTCGTCTGAATCCAACAAAAGCACTCCTGTCCCGCCAAGACACCACAAAAGTACTCCTGTCCTGCCCCATTCCCACAAAAGTACTCCTGTCTCGTCCGAATCCCACAAAAGTACTCCTGTCCTGCCCTAGCCCAACAAAAGGACTCCTTACCCATCCTGAACCCATAAAAGTACTTGTTTCCCGTCCAAATCCCATAAAAGTACTCCTGTCACACCCTAACCCTACAAAAGTATTTCTGTCACACCCTAACCCCACAAAAGTATTCCTGTCACACCCTAATCCCACAAAAGTACTCCTGTCCAATCCTGAACACACAAAAATACTAATTTCCTGTCCCAATTTCACAAAAGAACTCCTGTCCCATCCTGAACCCATAAAAGTACTCCTAGCCCAGCCCAATCCCACAAAAGTACTTCTGTCCCAACCCAATCCCACAAAAGTACTCCTGTCTCGTCCGAATCCCACACAAGTACTCCTGTCCTGCCCTAGCCCAACAAAAGAACTCCTGTCCCATCTTGAACCCATAAAACTACTCCTGTCACACCCTAACCCCACAAATGTACACCTGTCACACCCTAACCCACCTGGAAGTACCCCTGTCCCAACCCAATCCCACATAAAAACTCCTGTCCCATCTTGAACCCATTCAAGTACTCGTTTCCCATCCAAATCCAATACAAGTACTCCTGTCCTACCCTAACCCCACAAAAGAACTCCTGTACCATCCTGAGCGCACAAAAATACAAATTTCCTGTCCCAATCCCACAAAAATACTCCTGTTCTGTCCGAATATCTGTGCAGACCTGCATTCTCCAAGAACAAGTACAATCCAATAACTGGCTGGCTGCAACCAACCAGCTGCCGTGACAGATTTTTATTCATTTTAGAACTGCATATTTACGTATGAAAACGGACCTGTTGTTATTATGATTCCCATCCCTGCTCCCGTTTATATTTTTGAGATTGACTCCCATCCCACAGGAATCATGTGACCCACAGGACTCACTGAACAGTTGCTAGCCTTTAGCTCAGACCTGTTTATCCGTCTCCCCTCCCCTGACTATGGGAAGCGCACCAAGCTCCAGCTCTCAGAGAATTATCCTCAAATTCCACAGGTGTGATGACGGTTGTCATGTGACTGCTAAAAATAGTCTTTCCCTGAACTGTTCCTGTGGCAGGTTTGGGAGAGTTGTAATTTTACGGCATGATGTCATTCTGCCTCTGGTAATAGCATAATTTAAAGATCCTCACGTGTCCCGTTAAAGGAACACGATGGCAATATCAGGACACTTTTGGCAATCTAAAAAATACAGAGGAACCGGAGGCAGAGAGGAAAAGGCCAAGTGTTGGAGCAGCCCGATCTGTAGACTGATGTGTTTCTAGCTACTACAAGGCTGTCGGTTCAAATTTACAGAGGTGAAGGACATGAGCCTCCCTCAGGAAGCTTCTCGAAGGACCGCTCTGAAAGGAATGTGGGGCTGCTGACATTCACACATCTTCAGTTACTGCACTGTGTATTTAACCTTTAATTTATGTTAACCAGTGTTTTTTCTCTTCATCCAATGCTCATGTGAGTGCATATTAATCCATAACAGCTCTAAATGAATTGTTTTCAGTTGATTTTACATCAGTAATGTACTTTGCCTTTGCATAGACATCATCTTAAACCAGAGAAGTCGACTGAGAACACGGTAAACAAGATGAAAGAAATATTTCAGTAACATTAATTTTAGGATGAGGTGCTAAGCTGATGTCACTCCAGATTGAATTTAACGGCGCGGATGGTTGCAGACATTTTCATCGGATGACATTCAGGAGAGCTCATGGCTCAATGTGGCATCAAGAGTATCACACAGCAGCAGTATCAGATTGATTCAAGCCTTTATGGACTGAAAACAGCTGCCTTTGAATGAAAGAGACCACAGTTTTCAGCTCTATCAACTTGAGTTTCACAGCATGACGCACAGACACAGTGAGACTCTCTTGGATTCTGTCATCGCCGGTGACCTCTCCATGTTGTTCTCTACGCCGAGAGCTCAGGTTTAGTCATAATTCACCACAACCACAGTTTCACTCAACCCCAGTAAGATATGAAGCTTTCACAGCCGGAGTGATTGTTATTGGCTCTATAAATATCAGTACACGTTTAAAAAGCTTTTAGCTATTTCACCCACATGGTGTTGGCTAATAAGAATGTATTTTTTCAAAGGAATTATTTTGACTCAAAATAATTGGGGTTGAGGAATCATAACTCACTTTCTCTCTCCTTTCCTCTCTTCCTCTCTCTCTCTCTCTCTCTCCAGGGCCTCCAGTGTTCCTAAAGGTCCGCCCGTGGCACCAAAGGTACCGTAACACACCACGTCACCAAGAGAACATAAACATTAAATACACTCGTGTGCAGCATGAATATTTTAAAGATGGAAGGAAATCAGAAAATATAGCTGTTGCCTTAAAGGTGCATTCTGTAAGAATTAAAACATGAAAAAAAGAACTAAAACTGTCCCGACTGAAAACCTCCCCATCTCAGGGGTCCAAAGCGCCTGGAGTTAATAACACCAACATCCCTCTGATGCTCGAGCTCCCATTCCATACCGCTAACTGCACGGCTAAACAAGCTAACTAGCAGTCAGTGTTTACTATGACGATATTTTGCCCCGTGTTTGTTTGGAGTATGAACTCGACAGGTGGCCAGTTCTTACATATTGCACCTTTTAAGGAGAAAACACGCCAGGTGATGATATATCAAAGTGAGAGCAACACCTATCATCATTTTATTAACGATGGGTCTTTAATGCAGATGTTCATGCTATGTTGATGCATGAGATATGTTCGAGTTTCTATCGAACAAGAAACTTGTGATGCTAAAAGTTTATTAATGGCTGATTCATTATGACGGCATTTAAGAAGAAAAGTAATTCACCTGGGGTTCTGTGTTTAAAGTGCTTTTTGTTTTAGTCACTGCGCCCTTCTGAAACGATGCTGAACACATTTTTGCTGCATGAAAACCCCAGTTGTCTTGATGTTATTGTGTTTTTTCTCATAGTGATGGATTTACTTTTACATTTTTTTAAGTGACACTTTAGCACACTGATGCCTCCTTACTCGCTGAAAACCAACAAATTGATTTTGAAGCTATATTGAATTGAATCAGAATTTGATTTACGGTGTGTGATCCCTAAAATCCTCACCAGAGAGGCGTCAGTATAGTGTGTGCTTTGTTGTGATTTGTTTTTTCGTGTGTATTTGCATGCTCTTCTTTCATGCCGCTAGGAAAACAGATCAGACATCATAAAACCAGTGGCCCTTACCCACCCACCTCCGCCGCTCTACCCCCATCCTCACTCCTCCAGCCCCTCCACTGCACCCTACAACAAGGCTCCCAGAGCTTATGGTGGCTGCGGAGCAGAGCTCCCTCCTTCACATGCTCCTTTTGCTCCCTTCATCCCATCCCCATCCTCCGCCTTCACTCCTGCCTCCTCCTCCTACGCCAGTCCTCCTCCTCCTCCTCCACCTCCCGTCTCTTACCCATCCTCTCCCTCCTCCTCCTCCTCCCCCCCTGTCCTCGTCCCGCCCCAGCCATCAGTGTATAACACGCCAATCAACCTCTACTCCAATGAGAACGCATGCGAGGTGGCCATGGGGCAGAGGCGGGGCCTGTTGGAGAGTCAGGGCGGAGCCTTGCCTTTACAGTTGAATGGGTGAGTGGCATTCTCTCCAGCCAATCAGACAAAAGAATCAACTCTCTACGTTTTATACCTCCGACTTTCTCCCCCTTGGTTCAAATGTCTAATGTATATTTTTTTTTATCTCCTTTCACTTTCTGCTGTGTTTTTTTTTTCAATTAGAAAACCAATATGTGACATAGCCAACAGCATTTGAAAGGTTTTTGTCATCTTTAGAAGCAAAGAGGCAACGGAAAATAGAACCTACTACTTCTCTGTCAACTGCTGAAGTGTGTACTTAGTTTCTTTTTAAGCTGGACAAGTAAACAGGTCCATAGTTCAAAACAGCAGATTTTACATCTGCAAAAATGAATAAATAAATAAAGCACATTTAAAAGTTGGAATCTTGAAGTTGTGGACATGTGAGTCTGATTTGATGACGCAGAAAAACATTGAAAATCAAACTTTTCCTGCATCATTAAATCAGACTCACATGTCTGTTGGTGTTTTGTTGAGAGGTAAACAAACAGAGCAATAGTAGCGGATGGTTTGCATCAGTGACAAACCAAATTACTGTGTGACCTGATCTGTTGTGAATGTGTTGCTTATTATAGCGTGGAAAAGCAAAAGTTTCCAAACAGAAATGGTGTCTACGCAAACTCAAGCGGGTAAATGTGGCGTTTATTTACCATAGGAACTTGAAAAGAGACATTTAACAGCTTGGAACTTGGGAACTAAAGTTGAAACAGTCAAAATAAAGAAAATAGTCTCTTATCTTATCTGTATTGGCTATAAGAGGCGGGTAATTATCGGTTAGTGGTATAAGTTGGAAACAATCCGCATCGTTCACCCCTTGTTAAAAAATAATGGACCGTATTAATAAAACATCAAACAAGCTTTTAAAGGATGAGATCTTGGAAAGTAGGATTTTAACATACAACTTAAATCACTATTAGTGTGTGTAAAGACAAAGTTAAATATCCCCGGTAGGACAGCTGTATGTGATCTTTATGCTCATATCAACACATGTCAAACTATTACCGTGAAACAAATCAGAAAGTTCTCCCCTCCTTCTCCTCCTCCTTCTCCTCCTCCTCCTCCCTGTCTGTGAGTGCATCATGAATCATTCATGATATCCTAAAAAAAAAACACGTCTCTGCTTCTCTAAGTGAAACTAGACCTCTTCCTCTGTATTCTGTATCGAGGTCAGGAGTCTGAATGCAGCACCACGTTTATTACAAACACTTGTAGCACGTAAAGACGATACAACCACTCTTCTTATTCTCTCCAAACTGCCCGTTCCCGTCTTTCTACTCACTCTGCACCTCTCTTTTTACGTAATTCTCACCATCATCTAACCCCCCCCCCCCCCGAATCTTCTGTCTCCCCTTTCTCCAGAGGCATAGTGAGTATAACTATGCTCTGATGCTATGACTAAGCTGTGTATATATAGCTGACACTAGTAACTCGACCGGCGTGGCATTCTCTCTTTGCTCTTGTAGCGAAATCAGTGAATCAATGACGGTATTTCAGCCTTGAATTGAAACGGTCTTTCCACCTCCGTCGCGCCGTTTCATTCATTCTTTGTCTGATTCAATCCCAAAAAACAAAGAGGGTGTATGTGAGTGTTTCTTATTTATTATCGCCCCTCGAGATACCAAATGGACTGAATTTACTCCGTTTGTGAGTCATAATTCCTCCGTTTTTGTTTTCATGTTTCCACTCACTCGGCGCTCTTCCTCTGTGGGAAACGCGCTGACAAGAGCGGTTCCTCTCTCTGTGAGACTCAGCAGACGCCGGCGATCTGCACAATATGATCTTACTCCGCGCGGCCGTGCACTCATGCACGGACACACAAGCTGCATTGCAATTGGGTACATCGCCTTCCCCAAGTGTCGCAGAAGACATTTAATAGCATGGAATCATTTGTGACATCAAAGTTTTGATCTTTCCTCAGTGTTTGGCTTTGACTTGCTTTGTGTAAACATTTCTATCGTAATTTTTGTCTTTTTTAAAACATTTCTCACTGTCTTTGTTTGTATTCTAATTGATGGACAGTTCAACAACTACAATAGTTTATTTTTTACTCCAACAAGCAGGTTTTCTCACTGGCCATCACTGTGCAGTAGCAGGTTAAATGTTACAAAGACATTGAATTATGTGATTATTTCATCATCCCTCATTCTGGGACGGCACTTTCCTGGAGATATTCATGACATTTGCTCTCCAGAATCCCACTTTGAGTTATCTTCTCTGCAGATTTACAACAACAACAACAACTTTCCCTCCCTACTGTTTCCAAGTGGAATTATTGTTGGCACCGCTGTTGCAAAGTCAGCTTGATCATTTCCATTTTCCTCAGTGTTGCTAATAACAACACGGGTCAAATCATCATTTTATTCAGTCATTTAGTCTATAAAAGAAGTTAAAAAAAACTTAGACAAACTTGTGTAGTGCTAACAAGGTTTATAGGGAACCAACTTAAACACATGTGGTATCATTATTCTTTATCCGTTACATTTTGCATTAAAAAGGGGGACCGGAGGGTGTGTTCCAACTATCGGGGGATCACACTCCTCAGCCTCCCCGGGAAAGTCTATTCCAGGGTACTGGAGAGGAGAATTCGGCCGATAGTCGAACCTCGGATCCAGGAGGAACAATGCGGTTTTCGTCCTGGCCGTGGAACACTGGACCAGCTCTATACCCTCCGCAGGGTGCTCGAGGGTTCATGGGAGTTTGCCCAACCAGTCCACATGTGT
Source organism: Sparus aurata (assembly GCF_900880675.1). Taxonomy (NCBI): domain Eukaryota; kingdom Metazoa; phylum Chordata; class Actinopteri; order Spariformes; family Sparidae; genus Sparus; species Sparus aurata. The sequence goes on from NC_044191.1 coordinate 30,211,003, forward strand.
TTTGTGGACTTGGAGAAGGCATTCGACCGTGTCCCTCGTGGCATACTGTGGGGGGTGCTCCGGGGGTACGGGGTCGGGGGCCCTCTGTTAAGGGCCGTACGGTCCCTGTACTGCCGGAGCAGGAGCTTGGTTCGCATTGCCGGCAGTAAGTCAGACCTGTTCCCAGTACATGTTGGACTCCGGCAGGGCTGCCCTTTGTCACCGGTTCTGTTCATTACTTTTATGGACAGAATTTCTAGGCGCAGCCACGGGCCGGAGGGGATCTGGTTCGGGAGCCAATGGATCTCATCTCTGCTTTTCGCGGATGATGTGGTCTTGTTGGCTCCTTCGAGCCGGGACCTCCAGCATGTCCTGGGGCGGTTTGCAGCCGAGTGCGAAGCGGCTGGGATGAGAATCAGCACCTCCAAATCCGAGGCCATGGTTCTCGACCGGAAAAAGGTGGCCTGCTCCCTCCAGGTGGGAGGAGAGTTCCTGCCTCAAGTGGAGGAGTTTAAGTATCTTGGGGTCTTGTTCACGAGTGAGGGAAGGATGGAGCGTGAGATTGACAGACGGATCGGTGCAGCGGCCGCAGTAATGCGGTCTTTGTATCGGTCCGTCGTGGTGAAGAGAGAGCTGAGCCGAAAGGCGAAGCTCTCGATTTACCAGTCAATCTACGTTCCGACCCTCACCTATGGCCATGAACTTTGGGTCATGACCGAAAGAATAAGATCCCGGATACAAGCGGCCGAAATGAGTTTCCTCCGCAGGGTGGCAGGGCGCTCCCTTAGAGATAGGGTGAAGAGCTCTGTCACCCGGGAGGAGCTCAGAGTAGAGCCGCTGCTCCTCCACATCGAGAGGAGCCAGCTGAGGTGGCTCGGGCATCTGTTTCGGATGCCCCCGGGACGCCTCCCTCGGGAGGTGTTCCTGGCATGTCCCTCCGGGAGGAGACCCCGAGGAAGACCCAGGACACGCTGGTGTGACTATGTCGCCCAGCTGGCCTGGGAACGCCTTGGGGTCCTCCCGGAAGAGCTGGAGGCAGTATCCGGGGAGAGGGAAGTCTGGGTGTCCCTGCTCAGGCAGCTGCCCCCGCGACCCGGCCCCGGATAAGCGGATGAAAATGGATGGATGGATGGATTTTGCATCCAACACTTACTTCATAATCATACATTGAAGCACACTCATCTATTTCCAGTTTAATCAGTGGGATTTGTTATGTTGCTGCATGTGTTTCCATCCTTGCTTCTTGTTTGCTTGTTTGCATGATGTAGCCGAGCTGTGTGGTTCGTTTCAGAAGGGATCTTTGAATGACAGCTTTTGATGTTTTTACTGTTAATTGCCAAGAATCGGGACACGTGTCCGTCACTGTTCTCTGTCTCTCTGTCTTCCTCTCAACCCTTGTTTTTTCTGCTTTCCAGACCGCAGCCAATCCTAAAGTCACAAAGTTAGTCTCTGAAGCATGTCAGGTTATGAGTGTCTGACTGCCTGCCGTCATTTTTACTCTTCTGTCTTTCTCTGCACCTGTCTTACTTTATCATGGCACCTGAATGCGTTTGCTTAAAGGTTCACTCCACCAATTTAACACACTAAAGTGTGTTTGCAGGTATTGAGGAGGAAGCTGCAGGTAATAAGAAGTGCCTCAAAGTTGCATTGTGGGTAATGTAGGCATCAGGTTTTCCAACCATTCTTCTTCCTTTTCAACACCTACCTACATTACCCACATGGCAACTTGTGCCACTGGGTGACATCACTGGAGGCAATTTATTAGATTACACACAGCTTCCTCTTGAGCCACAAAAGGCTTTATACTACTTATTTTACATTATTACTGATAGTAAAGTTTTACTGTACAATCAGCTTAATATGACCGTGACATTATGCAGCAACAGCAGCACTCAGCTAATACAAATCAATTAAGTTTGTGTATGTCATACAATATGTTGAGGCTACAGCATATTTTTACCTCTACTGTAAATCACAAATAAATTGACACACACACACACACACACACACACACACACACAGAGTATAACTGTAAGTGTGTGACCAGGCTCACATAGAGCTGTCAACACTCCCACACCCACATAGCTGCTGCTGTGACGAGAACGTGTTGAGAGACGCTCATAAATCAGTCTATTCAGCGCGCTAGGTGAGTGTGTCGCTGGGTGAGTGTATTTCTATGTGATTTATTGACAGCGGCGCCTGAACAGTCCTCAGTGCCCCTCGCCGTGTGCGCGTGTTCTCCGAAGAGCTGAGTTATCGACAGCCAATTAGTATCTGGCCCGTCAGCACCACGATGCCAGGAAAGACTGCAGACACACAAACATTTAGTGTTCAGGCATTCACACAAATCACACGTGTTCAATGGTTGTTATGCTGCATGCTCATCCAGGCAAAAGTGCATGTTTTTCATCCAGATTGGACAAAGTTCTTCTGTTATATTCTCCATATTCATACTTCTCTCCTGCCCAAATATATGAATGAATGTAGGGATACAGAGATCTTTATGATTCAGCAGCACCACCGTGTGGATGGAAAGAGAACTGACTCGTGTAAAGAGAACATTTGTCCAACTGTTGATGCAATCAGACAAGATTTCTTTTCTTCTCTGTTTTGCATGCATTTTAGTTTCTCTCCATCTATATTCTTCCGTCTGCTTGTTAACATTTCCTTTAATCAATTTTCCAAATTCACCTCTCACACTTCTTCGTATTTTCTTCTCTTCCTCCACTCTACTTCCCCTTCAGTGGACCTCAGAGTATTTTGAAGTAAGTCTTTCTCAGATGATTCCACTCTGTCTTTCAGAATGTGATGAATGTGTCTGTTTTAGCTTTTCCTGCCTTTATTCAGTGTATTTATGTTTTCTGCTATCCCCCTTTTCCTCCCCCCTGTTATTTCTTTCTCAAGAAAACCTCCACCGCCCAGGTATCAGATTGGCTCGGACCTAGACGCCAAATGCATTTTAACAAATTGTGGTGTGACTTTTCTTCCCATTTCTTTTGGTCTAATAAGCACAAATCATTGGTGATTATATTCGGCACATTGCTATTTCATGTAACCTGGAGTCTAAACACCAAACAGTTTAATACCATCCCTCTAACTGGCTCGCTGTGTGTTCAATAACATCAGTACATCTACAATCTAAAACCTCTGGTTACAATTAACCTCCCAAACAGACCTAACACGGTTTTATCTCACGACACACTCAGAACTACTTATGACCTACATACGGTAGTTGGTCCCCACGAATAAAATGTTTTTTTATAGGATCCTGTAAAATTAAAAGTTCTACATTTCACTTTGATATGTCATAATACCTCCATGGAAATGACATCAGTCATCATCTGCTACTTTGATCAGTTATGAGAGGAAGCCTTTTCAAATTAAAAGTATATTTGCTGAGGTCATTCGCCCTGTCCCTCCAGAGTGCCCAGGAAACACGTCGTGGACACAGATATCCATTTTTACCATGTGCCCACTCATGCTGATGCCAGCAGGAAGCGCATAACCGAGGACACGGAGGACTGGCGCCCACGCACCGGCACCACCCAGTCCAGATCTTTCAAGATCCTGGCTCAGATCACCGGCACCGAGAATGGTACGTGACTGACTGAAGTTTAAAGAGTGGTGGTGGTTGCATTTCAGAGCAGCCTCCATGACTCTTATTGTGTGTCATTCACTGGTTTATCTGATATCGCTGTGTTGGTGTTGTTCCTACATCATAAATAACGTGGGAGGAGTCAGATAGAAGAGGTAGGATTTGTGTAAGAAGTATGTAAAAAAAATAATTTCTTTATTGTACTGCTATAGAAATAAGAATGGAAATATATCAGTTAATCAAATAACGATGCTTAAGAACCATCATTGCAACTGGTCACCTGTTAAAAGTCCACATAGGAAGCAGGTCAAGTGTTGTTGTCCCACGTGGAAGTCATGATAATATTCTTTACTGATTATTTTGAATCTTAGCTGTCTTATTATCTCCAAGGTTCTTTGATTTTCAGTTTTGATCATTTGGGTTGAAATAAACTCTTTCTCCATGTTAACCATGCGTTAGAAGGCTTACCTCCCAAATGTTCATATGTTGCCAGCAACATTAAAGGGCTCTGTGTATCAATTTGCCGCGGTTTACATCTTAATCATTGTTTTTTATTCTTTCATTTGTAGTTCAAGAAGAGGAAGCTGAGGCAGCCAGGAAGTCAAAGTAAGTGCATGGCAACGGTTTTAACAGCCCTGTTAGACTCCCTATCATCAGTTTGGTTTTCGTGTGCAGTAACAACACATAGTCCATAAAATATCATCTTTAGCCCGCTCCATCGGGTGCCTCTAACATATAAAGGCGACTTTTATGGAGCAGCAGAAAACTCGGACTTTGGATATCAGTGGCACAGTTCTGGCGGTTGTGTTGACGCTGTGTGGGCTCTTCCTGTCTAGACAGCAGAGAAGGGATCTCGTCGGAGCCACTAAGTCAAAAGCCAGACCTCTGTGCACTGTACAGAAAGTCCAGTCTTAGTAGCTCCAAAAGCTAACAAAGTCGTTTTTTAATTAAATTCCCTGAATTTTTAAAAACGACAGCTGAAAGTAGTTTCCATCCGTGCTGTGGCTTCATGTGATGCGTTTGTGTCTCCTAATGGTTACCTGTGCATTTTGGTTGTTGGATGTGACAGCCGTGCAGTGCTGCATGACGTTTAACCAGCAGTGATCGTGTTGTTGACAATCACCGCAGGACTGTGGCGTCGTTTCTCAGTGTGATGTGATCCATCGGCTGTCCGGGGCTCGTGGCGGGTTTGGTGGCGATACATGTGATCAGTGTGTGTCTGCGATCGCTCGTGTTAACATGCAGACATTCCCGCTGTCTGTGGCTTTTTGGTGTGTGGCTTCATGGTTGCATTTATTCATAATTTCACTCCATACTGGCCATGAGATGGAGGCGTTTGTTCTCTGGATGTTCCTTCCACCCCACCAGAACCTGTGTATCATCAGCTGCTTGTTTGTACAGTTGTCGCCTTGTCATCAAGCTTCCGTTGCCGCATGTCTCACAGTGTTATCTCATTGTAGATTTCAGGGCAACTTTTCCTAAATCCTTCTTTTTCTCTCTCTTTTGGTGTGTTTTTCTCTCCTTTACTTCTCTTCCTGTCACGGCAGAGAGACCAAGACCGCCACTCGGTTGGTGGTCGGCCCTAAGTATAAGGAGCTGAGAGACTGGCATCACGGAGTGTCCGCCCGCACCCTTAATGTCCAGTAGACTCTGTGTGTGTGTGTGTGTGTGTGTGTGTGTGTGTGTGTGTGTGTGTGTGTGTGTCTTGTCTACCTGTGCACCACATCAGTTTGACTTCTGTAAGTGATTGTTAATGAAACTGACTGTCGAAGGCCTGTGCACTGATGGGAATAAAGCAACTACAGCAACGATTTCTGTGAGTGAGAACTTGAAAAAGGAATTGTTGCCAATCTGTGTGTGTGTGTGTGTGTTTGTGTGTGTGCGTGTGTGTGTGTGTGTGAGAGTTAATTTATGTGCCTGCTCTGCGCTGGCCTCATTCAGACCTTTGATCGAGTGTTGCTCATACGTGCCCGCCCGCTCCACTGATTTCAGTTCTGAAGGTACACTGTGGACGTGTAAACGCTCACTTTTATCAGCATGTGTCCACTTTTACCTTGTTATACTGTACATTAAATTTGGGGGTAAGTTAAAGCACGTGTATGCTCCTGTCTCGTACACAGTATTGATTGAATGATCCCCATACTTATAATAAATTAAAGGAGACAAATTATGCTCAAACTTGAATGTGTTTACATGCTTTTAATGCTCAAAAACACCTCAGTTTTCTCATACTGTCCAGTGCTGCAGCTCTTTATTCTCCTTCTCTGAAATATTCTATTTTAGCTCCTGTCTCTTTAAGCCCCTCCCCCTCCTTTATAATCAGTCTGCTCTGATTGGTAAGCTCATACACGCCTGAGCCAGGACAGTTTACAATAGCTCAGCTGCACTCAATTCTCATGTGCCAAACTATCCGCTCGGCAGGAATGATCCAAATGTGTGACATGTTGACGCAGTGTGATGTCACACCGTCACAGAATTAGAGGCAGGGCTTCTGACGAGGCGTTTCTGGAGCAGTATTTTCTATGGGAGAAAAGAGCTTCTGTTTGTTTGGACTTTGGACCTTTTAACTTTCAAGATCTTTCACCTGTACAAGAACGAATATAAGAAACTAAAGAAAAGGAAATACACGAAAAAGCATAATAGGTCTCCTTTAATATGGTGGTTAGGATCCACTATTGAGCCAAAAACAAAGATGAAAAAAAAAAGGTGATGTAGAGTTTTTATCAAAAGTCCAAAACCTTAATGAACCTTCGCCACAGCACAGTCATTTCATACTGCATACTGGCTTCACATACTATATGTTGCATGTGCAGAATGCCCCATGGTAATGAGAAAAAGGCCTGCCGAGAGTTGTACGGGCACGCTTTCATCAGTTATTCATTCTGTTTTTGTTATTAAACGTGGAACAACAAGCTGAGCCACGGTAATTCAAATTCAGACAGGGACAAACAAACCCCGCTTCCTATTCTGTACAGTCTGCAATACAATAAGACAAAAAAGAACAGATGCTCTTTACAAATTCCCTGCATTACTACACGGTTGCTTCACCTTCATTGTGCTGTGTGTCGCTGCAATGTATGATGGCAAGTTTGGAGGGAGGAGTATATCGTTGAAAATAGCAACTCTGCCCTGGCTTTGTGTGACTCTCAGTTATGTCTGTCCTTTTTATGTTATGTGGACTTTTGTTTATCTATATGTTATGGAGGAGATTGGAACTGCTGGTGAGGTATGATGGCGATGTCAACTTGCATAAACCAATAGCTCATATGCTGAAGTATGCTGCTGGGATGTAACAGTCCAGACTAGTGCTCTAAGACGTTTGTATGGAAACCGCAAGTAAGGAAGTGAGCAGGTCGTTGCTTTGGGGGTGTGCGAAGTGAATGTATAAATGCTATAAATGGCTTGCAATGCAAAGTACTGCTATGTAAAATATTTCTCCAGTGCCTTTACATCTCTACCTTTACTTCACCCCCATGTTTACTTAGCGCTGATGATGCTGACTCTCTGTAGATCGTAGCAGTGTTGCATTTACCTCTAGTGCCTGAAAATGTATCTGTCTGTGATTTGAGTTTGAAAGCCTATTATTCTTTATTGTAGCTAATAAAGTGATTACATTCTTTTCTTGTTTCCCTTTTCTCTCTTGTCTCTGATGTCCTTTTTCCTTACTCCCTTTCTTCTTTAGTTCCTTCACTCTTTCCTCCTCTAGTTGTATCAATGAATCTGAGACAAACAGTGAGGAGGTCAGGTACAAATCTCCAACCAAACTCTTTTTTTAATTCACCTCTCCAGCTGTGAATAGTCCAGCAGCACCGTAGTCACTTTTTTAATTATAGCAACAATCACGTAAAGTCCTTAATTAATCACAGGAACTAACTGACCACTGCAAGTGTTCAATAATTTCAAGTTTAATACACTCGGATGTTTGTTTTTCACGCCTCCACCGTAACAGACTTTATCTTTAATCCACATAGTTTATTCAAAATGTACCAAAACCTTCAAAATGAACGATTTAAACACATTGATGCTCTATCTGTTATCTGCCAGTGACAGATCTGCAACACATCAATCTTCCCACCATGTAGAGGTTTCTCTCTCAGCCTTCAGTGGGCTGAACGGCGCAGAATCAGATCACACGATCAAACACCAACTGCGGGCGGGGAATGCAGGCTCATCAGCCGATCAGCAACAGCCAGAGGGGGGTGCTACAGTCCCCGGCTATGTCCTCATTTCCAAACCTGGCAGCCTCTCAAAAACTCAACACCAAGAGAACGCTGAATCATCCGCAGCACCGCTTCACTTAGTGGCCTTCCCGATGGGGTATCCAGGTTCTGTTGACGTGTTTTGTCAGATACATCCAAACCAGCTGTCCAACGTGAACTATCCACTAGCTCCACTGCTAGTACCTTTAACATACAGTGGTTCAAACTCAAGCCAAATACCTGAATCCCATGCACAAAGGCTAAATGACGCATTTTTGCCTGACAGCGTCCCACGTTATCTTGGCCAGAATCCTTCGTGCACCCAGACTCCAGCTTCCTGTTTACCTGTTTTTAGTGTTCTACCTGCTCAAGGACTGAACTCGTTACATAATAGTGACTCCTCGTTAGTTCAAAACAAAGCACCAGAGGCTTCCCCTGATCCGGTCCCTGTGCAAACACCAGCTGCTCAGGATATTGCTGTTACAGAGCCACCAAGCTTTCCACCTCCCGCACCTGAAAGGTACATTGAGCTTTGGATGATAGGTCCAAACAGGCTTTTAACTATAATCATTTATTTTACTTTGTTGCCTTGGTCCAACAGTTCCCCTGTGCCACCACTTGAGGGCAGCACAGACTCAGTAAAGTTCGAGTCCAGTGGGCGTCTGACTGCTCATGCGGGCGATGACCGCAAATTGAATTGCCAAGCAACAGATTCCCTGAAGGCAGCACACACTCGGTTTGACCTTTCTCCCCAGCACAGGTGCTGCACAGCAATTCTCACACTTGATGCACACGAAGTGAACTTTTCAGATGTCAGGTAACAGCTCATTAAAACATCTCGAGTATGTGACCAATCTGTGACGTCTGTACTGTCTGCGTGTCCTATTTGTGTACTCGCAGTTTCCAAGTCAATGTTCATCCGTCTCATTTGTCAACACATCATCGAGCTCTTTCTACCAAACCAGTCAGGTATGGTGTTGCAAGGGGTTTCACTCAGCCCTGAATAGAACTTTTTCTGTTTAATATCACTTTGCTCATCAGTTTGATTCTCCTGTATTCTCTGTCTTCTATTGTCTGTCTATATGGTGTGCTGCTGCTGTGTATTGTGTGTTTGGGTAAACAGGAGGGAGCTGCTGTCAAGTCCTCTGGACTTCCTGCCAAGAGCAGCCCCTCGCCCTCCTCCTCTTACTCCCAGTGCCCCAAAACAGTCCACACAAAACACACGCAGTCCAGTGCAGGCGAGGTAAAAAGAGTGCAAGTGTTGTGTTGTGTTGTCTGTGTTCTCTGCCAACAACCTCTGCCTTTCGGCTTTTAATTGACTACTCCTGAAACCTTTCCATTTTGCCATCAATTGCTTTTGACATCTTGGCTCCGTCATGACTCTCCCTCCCTCCTCTGCCTCCCCTCTTCCTCGTTATGTCGTCGCCTTGTCAGAGCAACTTATCAGAGCAGTCCCCCTGAGAAGGCAATGTCTCAGTCCTTACTGGACGCCCTGCTCATCACTCCAATCACTCAGGCCCCGCCACTGCGCTTGAGGAAGAAGAAGAAGAAGCGTCGTAGCGTCAGTGAGCTGCATCTGCCCAAGAACAAGAGGTAGACAGGGCAGACCTGGACAAAGCTAATGGTTAATGAACAACTGCTTGAGAATCATTGTTTTAAGTTAAAGGAGATGTTTTATACTCATTGTCAGCTACATAATTTTACTTACTTTTACTACTAAAATAGGTTTACATGCTTGAATGCTCAAAAACACATCAGTTCAGTCATGATTTCCAGTCCTGCAGCGCTTTATTCTGTATCTGTTTTAGCTTCTGTCTCTTTAAGGCCCTCCAGTCTCCTCTGATTGGTCAGCTCACACACACCAGAGCCAACTAAACGCCGCTCACAAATTAAGAGCAGCTGCACTAAAACAGGCTCTGCCAAATTAGCTGTCAGCCCAATTCATGCCAACCAGGTATAAATTATGCAAATATGGACTTGATGATGTGTGTGAAGATTAAAGGTGAGAATGCTGACGAGGCGTTTCAGGAGCAGTGTTTTCTGTGGGAGATTGGAGCTTCTGTTGGTGCAGACTTAACTGTTTGGCTTTCAGGATCTTTTACGTGCATAAGAACTATAAAACACAATGATATACACTTTTTAAAAACATTTATATATATATTGTTTTGTCCAGGTCTGAGTCTTGGAAAGAGTGAGAATAATATAATCAACTACTACACAAATAATATATGGAGTGATTCACTGCGCATGTCATGTGACGCATGCTGCTCATAAACCAATGGCTTGAACAGCACGAGCAGTCTACAGTAGCAAACCGACAAGGCTGAAGGAACGAAAGTGTTGTTATATTTTTAACGCGTGGTGTAAACAGGCCTCGAGTGCACTGAGCATGCCATTTAAAGGCAGTGAAAAAAGTTGTGTGAAGTCGGACCGTGCCAAGATACGGTCCATATGTCTCCGTGGAGACGACTCATACCAGCTATGACATTCTGTGGTTACTGTGAAACAACTTGGCAGCGCCTCACACAGATCAGTCGTTGGCTGGTGGACACAAGTGCACGCATTTAAACCGTGAAGTATGAAAAGTGTGTGCATGTGTGAGGGAGGGTTTGAGTGGGTGTCTCTATGGATGGATATCTTTGTCACTGTGTTTGTGTGTGTGTGTGTGTGGATGCACGTGCATGCATGGTATAGTGTACTTGGACTGAAGTTGATCCAGAGAATATCACAGTGCCGAATGAGAGACCATCTGTTGTGTGTTGCAGAGAGCTGCTGGACAGCAGTTAGCTATGTTAATGGACCATTTGTTCAACGTTCAAACAAAAAGCAGCACATTCATGAGATGCAAAAATGCGAGTTCTCGTCGGAGCGACAGTACACAAGGGGTTACTTTACATATGTACGCAGTCGGGGGACAGAAATGTACCCTTTTTTTTCTTCCTCATTATCGCTTAACACCAGCAAGCAAGGAGTCTCGTAATTAGGCGGCATGCGGGGTTGAAAATAGACTTCGGATAAGACAAACACAGGGACAACAACAGAGATGCAGAGCGAGGCAGGACAGTGAGACATACGAGGGAAAAGTATAAATGTAAAAAAGACGGAACAAAGACGGATAAAGAGTAAATCAACGTGCTCCTCTCTCCCTCCTTCCTCTTGTCCCTCTTTAATTATCCCTCCGGTTAACAAGGTTCATACGTGGCCCGGTGTGTCCAGATGGTCAGCACTCCAACCGGCTTCTATTGAATCAAAACGCCCATTAATCAACCAATCACAGTCCTGCAGAATACGGTTACGTTCCCCTGTAATTGGCCTGATTGGTGGAGAATATTAACGAGCTGTGCTGTAATTGGCTCTAATAAATGAAGGGCTGGGGAGCATCTTATTTCCTGCTCTACTTGTCACCTGTTGTTAGACAATTACCAACGCTAATGTGGACGAATGTTCGGCCGGATAATCTAGAAAGATGGCGCTACAGCCTTTAATCTCACATGGCGATGGCATAATGGCGTGACGAGGACGAGGTCTTTTCCTGCTCTTTACGCGACCGTCCTGCTCGATATGCTAATGCCAGACGATTGCTCTTGATCCTGTTTTAGTGGAGAGAGCACTGTGAGTTTCATTTTGTTAATCAGCCTGAAAGCTCGCTCATTTACTCTCTTAATTTAGTAACCTTCCAGCCTTTATTATTACTCACTGGCAGCAGTTCGCCAACCTGCTGGTCAAGAGGCACCAAGAGGTCTGAAGATAAATGTGGCGGGGTCGTATCCTGATTAAAGACAAGCAACCTAAAAACGAACTAAGGGTCTTTATGTCACTAAATCTTGCTGTGGGGCCAGACTGTGGTGACAGCTGTATTGAACTCTACGGGAGATGCATCTGTGTTGTAGGACTTCTGATAAACAGCTCAAGAAAATGAAAGAACACTCTTCAGAGAATAGGGTATCGACAGATTTAATTAAAACAGGTACAAACAGACGCTGAATCGAGTGTTTGAGAAGAATCTGAGGACCAGTGAAGCAAAGCAGACAAATACAGCAGCAACCTCCTAATGAGGGCCTCAGATAAACAAATACAAACGTCTGTCACATCTCACAGACATAGAAGAAAACCTACTTTATCATACAAAGGTACAATGATGAGTGCTATAGGTACCAACTACCAAAGAGCAGAATGATAAATAGGATCTAATGGCTTCCCCTAAAATTCCAAAAAAGCTGTGTAAAATGTCAGTAAAATGAAATGTGATAATTTGCTTATCGTTTTTGATATTTCAAAACAGTACAAGGACAATATATGTAATGTTTTACCTCATCAACTTCATTGTTTTTCTGGTAAATATATGCTTAATCTGAACTTGAAAAGCAACACATTTGAAAAAAGTGCAAAAAAATTAAATAAAAAAACAGGGAAAGTTGTGGAATGTTTAAAGAACACCTGTGTGAAAAGGTCCCGCAGGTAATCAGGCTCAGTAACAGGTGATACCATCAGGATCTGCCTTTCATTAGCACGTGATTGCGTAAAGCAGGGTTTCCCAAATGTTTTCATGCCAAGGACCCCCACAACAGATGCACATAAGATGGAGAAAGATTTAAAAAAAACATTGGATCACTATAAATCACTATAATATTGTTCAACTTGCAAAAAAATTTAATCAAAGTAAAAATGTTCTGTTCCTTCTCTGACTGTGGACCCACCACAACACACTCAAGGTCCTCTGTTGGTCCTGAGTTCCCAGTTTGAAAGCCACTGGTAGAAAAGTATAAACCCAGTTGTTTTTAAAAGGATTGCATTCTGTTTTTATTTACACAGCGTGCCGAATGAGAGAGAGTCAAATCAAAGGACTGACACAGAGAGCTGAGGAGGCAGCAGTGACTTTGTAGTAAATCCCACCTGATTGATTATAAGAATCAGATTTTGGAATATTTGTTCGCAGAATTTGAGCAAATGAAAGTAGAATAAAAACACTACTGGAGGTGCTTTGGGTTGATAAACATGTAATCGAGGCTGAATGACTGTCTACAGTTGTGTCTCTGCCTGTAGATGTAAGAAATGAGCGTGATGTGTATCCACCGGCTCCTCCCGTCAGACACATGGGGCACAGAATGATAAGCAGATAATGAGAATGACGGGAGATACCGCGCAGTCTGAACGTCTCTTTCCTACAGAGAGTACTTAGATTAGGACTGTATTAGCCAAAGTCTAATTAGCCAGAATCAATGCTAACGCAACAGTCCACTGGGTGCATTCATCACAGTCGCTGTCATTGTGCTGCAGCTTGTGTGATTATTGTTTAACAGTGTTTATATTAACCAGATGCTGTTTATAACCACTGATCCGTTGTCCAATCCGTTCACTTACAGCGTTTTCTAACAGCTATTAAATGTTTCATGTAAATGTGACAGGAGTGTGGATGCCATTAGCCGTCCAATCAACCATCTCTGTCACTTTATGTTCATGTATTTGTTGCTCACTCCTTATTTCTGTGATATTTTCTGTGAAGGGTGTCTTGGCACCAGTCTGCCACAGAGGAGGGAGACCCTCTCTTCTCCTCCCCCGTCAATGCTGTCTATGTCTTTAGGTAAACTTAATGTGTCCTCTCTTCTTCCCTGTGAGTTGTAAGTTTTGACAATATATCCCACAATCCAATGCTACATTGTAAAGAAATCATTCAGAAAGATATCAGAGCTACCCAAAGTTGGCCTGCGACAAGGTTGTATTTTTGTATTTTCAGATGTTTTGAGTTATTTTTATTTTTTAAATCAAAGTTTCAATTTGCATTTGCAATTTTATTTTTTAGTTAAAATGCTTTTTAAACATGAGAGATCGCTAATTATCTAAAGGAGCTTAGTGGCATTTTGCATTTTAATAATACAAAAGGTATTTTGTATGGAAGCCCATTTCAGCCAAGAAAGTTGGAAAAAAAAAGATGAAAACTGAACTAAACTAAAAAAAACTAAGAAAAAAAAAATCTGTAAATATGAAATATGCCCATGCCATTATTATGAGACAAAAAGTTGAAATCGTGAGATAAAGCCGAAGTTGTGAGATTGAAAATTTAATTATGAGAAATAAAGTCATGATTATGAGATAATTAATATTCAGATTTAGATAAAAGTCTCATTTATGAGATGATACTAATAATTATGACTTCCTATGGAAACCTTTTTTTTTCATCAGGGTTAAATTTTCAGTTTTCATTGATTACTTCTTTAACTGGCGTAAACGTTCCTCCATATATTTGCTTTTCGCCCGCAGCCCAGCAGTAAGTTTCCGTTTTGGCCCTCGAGGGGAGAAAAGTTTGGGCGCCCCTGTTTTTACAGTGTAGACCTTGGTGGTAAACCATGTGGACCCCCTGCTCTGTAGGGACCATCTGATGTTATGGATGATGAAATGAAGTGTGTGCAGCGGCGACACACAGAGCGTCCACTGAGGCGAAGCCAGCACACACACACATGTGTGACATTCTTCCTCTATCTTCCTCTCTACTCGTGCTTGTCATTTCACCTCTCATGGTCTCTGACTCTGTCTCCCTTCTCACTCACACAAAACATAGCGGCACAGCTCGATGTAACTATGGCTGCAGTTGCCACAACACTTGGTCTCCCACGAGTCCCCTAACGGTCGGGCACGAGGGGGGAAGACGGCGGCGATCCAACTGCTGGCACCGGCTCTGACTGTGCACGATGAGTGTAATACATCTGGGGGGGGATCGTTGGCCCACCCAAGCTCCTCAGCTGGCACTGACGAACACGCACATACTTAAACAAACACGCTCATAGGCTGGATGTTACTCAGAGAGAGGTTATTCATTTTTGCATCAGCCTATCCCGAGGCCCCGTGGCCGAATGTGATGAAGAGCCGAGTCATTTCTGCTCCCACGCGCCGCGATAGCCGGACGAGCTCTGGCATCTTCCTGCAAGACAGAAAATGATTGAAACGGATGAAAACGACTTTCAGAGCCCGTCTCCGCATTCTTTAAACACAACAAGTCGAGAGCATTTTGCGTCAGGAGGGAGTACTTTGCTCCTGTTTTGTCCTGCAAGGGAACATTGTGGCCCGAGAGGGAATGTGTCAGGAAGAAAAATGCCACAGATACAGTCTGTTTACGTTTCTTTGGGGACAAAATGTGCCACAGCGCTGCTCGCCAAACATAAACTGAACACCTACAGTCTCACAGCGCTGCGCTCGGCTCAATTTATCTATTTTCTTTAGAGAGCTGAGAAACACCCCCCCCCCCGCTCCTGAGAGGTCATTTTCTCTATTTCGTCATTTGAATTAGTGTTCTGGCATCGTTTGATGTGATCGTCCATTACATTTTTACTGCGGAGTCTCTTAAAATTAGTCAGCCTTTGACCCAGATGTGAAATTCAGTTTTATTTCTCAGGGACCATGAAAGTGATCCATGGGGGCCCGTTCGGTTTGTCTCCTCCTCAGCGAAGGATCCAAACCAAACGCTCGTGCTTTGAGAGGAGACGTTTGAAATACAAGAGGAGGTGTCAGCAGTGTTTACACAGTATGTAGCTGCTGTGGTCAAACTCTATTCTACATCATGAGATCGTTGTCTCCCCTCCATCATTAGTCATGCTGGTCCGGCGTCTGCCTTCAGTACATCTGGAACGGGCTACTTTTGTTCATCACACCATGAGTCACTTACTCTCTGTCCAGTCATTTGAATTAATATTCTGGCATCGGTTCTGAACGGGCGTGCCATATTATTAGCGCTGTGCAAACCTACTCCTCTCCTATCCATCATCGGACCGGTGGCCTGGACTCTGTTCCGCTGTGAAACTGGCTCGTGGGTCGGTGTTCCCGAGCACGCTGTAGTCACAAGTAGGAAGTGCACCATGAAGCCGAGCACTGTACGGTTCTGGCTGGTGCCGCGCGCCGTGTTTTGGTTGGTACCGTATTTGTCTCTGCTCTGTCAGCAGGTAGGTGGTCTGGAATCTGTCTCACTGTGACAGGAAGTTGACAAATTAGACCCCGCGAGTACTTTTTTCCTGTCGTTCTTTTTTTTTGTGTGTGTGTGTGTGTCTAGTGGGGTTTAAAGGTGCACTACGTAGTTTTGGGGAAGACATTTTGATCAGAAGAGAAAGATCTTCATTGATACTCTTTGTTTTCATGACTGAATGAAGAAACTGACCTTAAAGGACAACAACATTTCATACTGTTTAACTTTGTTAATGTATATATTTATATATATATATATATATATATATATATATATATATATATATATATATATATATATATATATATATATATATACATATATATATACATATGTACACGTAAATAATATATGACCAACCTCGCCACATTTCTAGCTTGAAACAATGTTCTTGGGACTTTATATTCCTCTGAAAACACCTTATTTATTCAGTTATGGAAAAAATATATATATCTGAGTTTGTTAATACCTAATTTTTTTTGTAAGTATTGAAATCTAAGGTTGAATTTAACACAGTAAGCCCTCAAATACAGCTGGCACAGACTCAGACAGAATCAGCCACATTCTGCTGCTCTGTGATCCGCCGCTCCCGATGAACATGATGCAAAAAGTGACTGTGCTTGAATTTAAAGCGACATAAATCGAGTCCCTTTAACGTCTCGTGTGCGTAGAGAATTGTTTGTGGTGAGAAATAAACAAACATACTAATTGATTTACGTTTCGTCCCTCCACGCAGTGACGAGGGCGAGGAGCCAGAACTCAACAGCCACGAGACTGCAGTCATCAAGACCATGATCAAAGCACCTGCTGCGAACAAGGGTAAGCACCGCGGCTGTCCTGCACGTGTGATAGCATCTTTATCCTCACTGGGTTTTCATTCACTCTGTTTTTTTTCACCTCACGTTCACGACGAGCACTTCATCCTGACGGCTGTAATTTTTCCACCCTGTTTAAAATGTGATTTATGGACCCTGGGACCGAGCCACAATTGGCAGCTCTTCCATTAACAGACTGCAATAATATTTCTGCCTTTGTGAAGACACATTAAGGAATACAGTATGCTGTATATACAATACATAATACGGGGGTTTCAGTGACTAAAATACATTTTTTGTTCATGGAGCCAAATTGCTGCATGAGATCTGCGGAGTAGTACATTACTGCCTCAGTCAGCTGCCAAATCCAACAACAGGATATCTGTGTGCCGGTGTGTGTGTGTGTGTGTGTGCTCGGCTCTCACTGTGGGCATGTTACGGTATTTTTTCACCAAATTAACCAGCGGACTATAATCAGACTAAGGTGCCTGCAGTGTTTTCGTAGCATAAGTCACGGTGAGAACAGAGTCTCTGAATAGATTCCTTCAAATAAACTCTCGTAGAGGAAATCGAACTTAATCTCCTTTTAACTGTATGTGGTTGGACATATGGCATTTAACCACCAACTGGTCTGGTTGAAAAGTGTTATTTTTATTCCCGTAAAAAAAAAAAAATGTTTGGTTTCAAATCCTGGCTTAATGTAAAAACTGATTTACTGCTGTTGGTTTTCATGTTGTTGCAGCCAGTTAGCGAGGGGGGGGGAAAGAGGCTTATTTTCCATGGTTGAAGCGTGACATGTTGTGAAATAGGTCATTGCAGACTTTCTTTTTGCTTTTTCTTCGTCTTTTTTTCTCCGCGGAAGCCCGTTAAGCAGGCGAGAAAGGCCCCCGCGCAGTCACACGTGCAGCAGTCCTGCTCTCTGAGAAAGATAATATTTACTAAAGGGACCTGTCGGGAGTTAGGGATAAAGCTTTAAGGGCAAGACACAGAGCTGCAGTATAATGCATGTACACCATCTGCAATTGCTCCACAGAGACTAAAAACTTTCTGGGCATTAGTCTATCACATACATCTGAGTATTAATCTAGCACAGCTTTAACTCTCTCTCCATCCAGTCTGTCCTCTCCTGTCCTTCAGTCCTCTTCCTGATGTAACTGCCACTCAACAAAAAAATCGTAAATGTAGTCACCTACCCGGAGACCCGGGCTCATGAAAATATACTACCAGCCGTAGAGCGCCCGAGCAGCAGTTAGCCGCTGACCCATTTTGAATCCTAAGCTGCAGTGAAGGAGCCAGGTCTTCAGCCGCTGCCTTGTTGCGAGTGCTAGTTGTAAAACAAATTGGCATGCTGCTACAATTTGAAAACACACACACACTAGTGCTCTCTGTTTCCTTCACTTTCCTGCCCGGCTCGTTCCTGAAGCAGCTTCAAAAGTATAAATTGTTTCACCAGCACGATCAAGTCTCAAGTCTTTGATTTTAAACGGATAGCGAATAATTGTATGATCCAACGTGATCTATTTTTGTGTTAAACCACTCAGTGAACTACATTATCTCGCCGACATTACATCACCAACACTAATGGCCGTCAACTTGGGAGGAGCGTGACTTCGGCTCTCTGTTATGGTCGCCCAAGGAGCTCAGTAGGTAGAGCCCATGTCCCTGCACCTTTGAATTAGATGAAGTTTTGCCAGAAATCTCCCTAAAATATCAGTTATTGCAGATTTAACTTTTAGTTTTAAGTGTTTGAATGAACACCCTAGTAGCCCTGACATTGAATACAAATCCCGTCTCTGCCCGGCCCCGACAGGCACATCCAAACATGTCATGTAAGGGTGAAGGTAGGCTCCAAAAGTAGCCCCTCGCCTCACCATGCACCCACATACAAAAACATATATCCATCCACTGTTTGCAGATCAAAGGCCAAGCTACGTGTTTAGCCAGGTGTTTGGGTTTTAGCTGAAGGAATGGCTCCGTGGTCTGCGTGTGTGCGCGCGCGCGCGCGTGTGTGTGTGTGTGTGTGTGTGTTGGTCATGTGTATGCATGCACATATGCCACAGGAATGTGTCGAAGGTGGAGCGAAAAAGATTCTGTGAAGATTGATGCGGTGAATCCACGGTTGTGACAGCAGCAGTCAGCCAGCTGCGCGCACCGCCGCGACACCTGCTGGGTGTATAGACTGAAAGGGCAGAGGTCAAATAACTTACACACCTGGGAGGAAAACACAGACACACACATGCACACACTGCCTTTGTGTTTCCACTAGGGCTTACCTTTTTGTTTCCTTTTGCCATCTACATTTAAAGCCTTGTGTCCCTCCTCCATCTCCTGCAGTTCACCGTCCGCCGACAGGTTTGATCACCCCATCCTTCGGTATGAAGGGTAACGGAAGTGCCA
This sequence comes from Sparus aurata, assembly GCF_900880675.1. Taxonomy (NCBI): domain Eukaryota; kingdom Metazoa; phylum Chordata; class Actinopteri; order Spariformes; family Sparidae; genus Sparus; species Sparus aurata. The sequence goes on from NC_044191.1 coordinate 30,229,939, forward strand.
GCATCCCGAGGGGTCCTGTCCCGGCCCGACCTTTACCTCAGCCCCACCCTAAAGATGAGGACACCCTGGTCCAGATGGCAGAACACATCCCTGCTGGGATGCGTACGCCCATGTGTGCCCACTGTAACATGGTCATCAGGTGAGGGCCAAATACTTTTATTAATTTAACATTGACTGAAGAATCTCTGCATGCTATTTGACACAATTAACCATTTTGTAGCAATCTGCAGAATGGAGATATTATGAATGATGACTCTCTGGTCTCTCTCGTCATGAAGAAAGGATGCATTCATGACCAGCTATAGTTAGAACTGTAGAAGAAAACAGTGGACACACACAGTGTTTAGTTCAGCTGCATCATGCCTGTATACCGGCTCGCACAGCGATCATCAAAAAACAAGTTAATCTCTTGGACTTTGCAGACAGCCATTTGGCAAATTAACACAGGAAAGGAAAATATGCCCACATCTCAATTATTCAGCGTCCCAGTAAGGCACTTAAAATAATTGACTTGAAGCCATCTTGAGTAAATAATCTGTGTATGAAACTGTAGAGCTACAAAGATCTGATTGTAATGTAGATAAGGGGAAGGAGAATTAAGTTGCACCTGCCGTGGATCAGACTGTTGAGTGACATTGCACACACACACACACACACATCTACACACACACATGATCGACTGGTACCGACACCTGATTATCCTGTCGGGTCAGTTTGTTTTTAGGTTTCCCATTTGAGGGATGTACGTCATGATTTGGAAAAGAGAATATGATGTGTAAACAGAGGCTGCTCGACTCCAGGAAGCTTAGTGGAGACTCTAAATTATGTTGGGAGGGTTTCACTGAACTTTAACTGTGAACAGATACATGTTGCACTTTAAACACGTCATTATACAGTTCTATAAATGTCATGATAAGTAGATGGCTCCTAGTTCCTTTAAAACATTTCCTGGACACTTCAAACTGGTTTCTGTCATCACGCCATCTTATCGTCTGACTAGTTTCAGTCGAACTTATGCTCAGCAGTCCAATAAATCGAAGTCAATTAATGACGTGTTACCAAAAGTTTCCCTCTTGTGCGAGTCCAGCTCACATCAGCACCTCACGATGGACTCCTCTTCCTCTTCCTCTTCCTCCCTCCTGTCCACCTCTCGACTCGTCCAGTAGCTGGCTGCCCCGTCTCGAGCGTTATCGCCCAACTTGTGTCACCTTACATAACATAACACCAAGGATAGGGTAGCTCGCACGCTAATGGCTGCCAGGCCTGAGTCAATCTCAGAATAAGATCAGATAAGAACAGCTACTGTGTGGAGTAAATTAGTCCCTGTTGTTTTCCCACTTTAGCTAATCATCAAAGTGTAGGGAGGCGAGGTGCTGCCTGAGTGGAGGCAGAGGACGGCGGTCGCAGTCCAACCTGCGGGGACACGCTGATCATTGTGATCTGAATGCTGAAACCATTAATTATGTTTGTTTGTAACCTTTGAGCACAAAACAAACCTTTAAATGTTACAAATCTGAGAAGTTTATGTCATGGTAACCGTTAACGATTTGGACTGAAGAGGGAATTTTTTACTATTTCAGACATAGTATACAGTAGAAAATGTTCCCTTCAGTGTCAGAGGCATCTTGTAACTTCGGGTAAAATCACGAGTTGATTTCCGCTTATCCTTTGTCTTTTTATTTATTCTTTTAAGGGGGCCATTTCTGGTAGCTATGGGGAAATCTTGGCACAAGGAGGAATTTAACTGCGCCCACTGCCGAGCGTCCCTCGCAGATACCGGCTTTGTGGAAGAGCAGGGATCCGTCTACTGTGAACACTGCTACGAGGAGTTCTTCGCTCCGACCTGCAGCCGCTGCCAGGACAAGATACTGGGGGTGAGTTGGTGTGAGGTGAAACGGATCAGTACGATGTGTGTGTGTGTGTGTGTGTGTGTGTGTGTGTGTGTGTGTGTGTGTGTGTGCGTGCGCGCAGAGGTGAACACTTTGGGGAGTTGACTGTCTTATCTCTGTTGTCTGGCTGCACTGCACTGTTTTGTGGCGGTTATTCAAAAGAATGGACTGAATTCAGCGGTTCAGTCTGAACAACTTCAGAGCATTTTTCTGCGATGTGAACGCCCCCGTGTCAGCCGTTTGATTTGAAGTCAGTATCGTAACTTTACTGTACGTCTGGCCTTGACACTGAGTGTGGCTGTGGTTGTTTGGAGGAGAAAGCGATAAGCGTCCTCCTCTGTGGGATTCACTGCAAACCTGTGACACACACCAGTCTCCGGCTCTCGTTTTATGGTTTTTATGTTTGTTAGGTTCATATGTCACTTTAATCTTTTTCCTCAGGAAAGAGTTAACAATTTGCCACATTGCGTATAGCATATAGTTTGTCAAAGACTGGCTACCAGCAACAAGATCAACCCTCTGTACTTTGGTGTGAGGACTTTGAAGAAGGCAGCTGGATACATAAATGACGTGCAGCAGTTAACATATGTGAGATATCATACTTCAGATATTAAAGCTATAGATAAGCGGCTTTTAAAGGCTGTAAAAACATCCTACTTGTGAATGAGAGTTAAAAATTTAAATTCTGCAGTAGAGTAAAAGGAGTCGGTGTTAAAATGTAAAACAACAACAATAAAAAAAAGGCTCCACACCGCTTCTTCTGGTTTGATCAAAGTCTCCGGCGGCCCCTCAATTTGAAAATATATTATTAACGCCTGTTTTTTGAGCCTGAATCTCCACTGTAGCTGCTAAATTCAGAGCATTAGCACACATCCCCCTTTGAAGTGGGTGTGCAGGCTCGACTGCACGTCGAGGGGTTTAAAATAACATCTTTCAAATCAGTCTGGGATCTCGGGGCTTCTGGAGACTTGGATTATTCTGGATGAGATGTGCGGAGCCATTTCACGTTTGTTGGGGCTCTAAAATAAAAACAAGTCCGCGAATACTTCCAGTTGTTCAGGAGAGTGCTGCAGAAACTCTCTATCTGTGACAGAACTTTTATTTTTGGGTGAACTTACCATTTAAAGCAGAGGTTGACCCAACCTTTAAACTTGTCACTGATGTATATGTGCATATGTGATCTGTTTCTCCTCAGTCTTCCCTCTGTACCTCCCTTCTTGTCATTCGTTGACTCCCTTAACCTGAAAATTATCTCTAAATATACATCACTTCTACAGCACAGCATTAAGGATAAGATTGTTCTAGAAGCTGCCAAATGTGGATAAATAACAGGGGGAAACTCTTTTCCTGGCCTCCCTCCATACTTGCGCTAATGCGCTATAATCTGGATTTTAATTGTTTACTTTGTTCGCGAAGAGAAACTCTTTTCCGTTGTAGAGAAAAATAATAAAGGAGCATAATCTGAAATGCCCCCGCGTCTCAGCCACACTGCAGCTACAATCCCAGACATGCACAATCAAATGCAAAAGAGGGCCAATGTAGGATTTTCTATAGTGACCACCACTGAAACTCAGGAATGCAGTACATGTTGGGGTGTTAGGAGAATTAGGCTTAGCGGCCTTGAGGCTGCAGGTGTAGCGTGAACCCAGCGGTCAGGAAGCTGAGATCGCTGCTCTCATAACAGCTCTGACATTCATCCCTCACGTGTTCTAACCTCTTTAGCCTCAATCCCTTTCAACCCTCTATTTCTCACACATCTTCAACCAGCTTACGGCTTCTTATTAACCTGTTTTCTCACTCCCTCTCCTCTGATCCCGCGTTTTCACCCCGGCCCACCAACTTTCCATTGATTCCCCTTGTCCTGTCTCGTTCTCACAGTGTTCAGGGTGGGAAAGAAAGCGGGTTGTCTATTTTAAGCCGTGTCATGTGGCCCCACAGGAGAGAGAGAGAGAGAGAGAGAAAGAGAGAAAAAAAAGTTTGTATTCAAATGTGACGTGAGAAAAAGGACGGACTGGAGGAGAGGCTGTGGATTTCTGACACGTTTATCCGTTCTGATAAAACACGGATTGATAGAAGTGATTTGTGTTTGAATTTCATGAAAAGCTGTGTTTAAAGTAACGCCCCAATAAGTAAAAGTCCCTTCATTAACAGTTCAGTTACTGTCACCACACACACACACACACACACACACACACACACACACACACACACACACACACACACACACACACCAGTGCTCCTGATTATGATTTATGTGTGATGCCTCCAGCTAACCACATTATTTGCCTCTGCCCCTACAGGAGGTGATAAACGCCCTCAAACAGACGTGGCATGTCTACTGCTTTCTCTGCGCTTCCTGTCAGCAGCCAATCAGGAACAACACCTTCCACCTGGAGGACGGAGAGCCGTACTGTGAACGAGGTGAGTGATGATGAACACGGTCATCATGCTGACAGGGCTGATGAGTGATGTCTCAAGATGCTCAAAATGTGTTTGTTTTTTTAACATACGTCATGTTGTTCTGTCCGTGTTCAAGACTTCTACAATTTGTTTGGGACGGGCTGCCACGGCTGCGAGTTCCCTGTCGAGGCCGGTGACAAGTTCCTCGAGGCCCTCGGGTACACCTGGCATGACACCTGCTTTGTCTGTGCGGTAAGTGAAGGCCTCGCTGTGTGTTCACAGTGTGATCAATGGAGGACGCTTCTGTCCGTCTGACCGGCATTTCTTTTAACTGTGAGGGCAAAAATCTGCTTTCAGATAAAACAGGCAATCAGGTAATTAAAACAAATACGCAGACAGAAACACAAAAAACACTGATCAGTGAAATGCAGAATATTCGATGTGATTATTGCCCAAGTGGGTAATGGCTACCCCATAATATACAGTATCTAGATACATGTAAATATATATTTTACTTTTACTTGTGCTTTTGATATCTAAGTCATTTTAAGTTATTTGATACTCAAGTAAATTTAATATCAGATACTTTTACTCAAGTACTCTTTGAATAGGTGTCTTTCACCTTTACCAGTGTAATAACCATTCAAATTAACACTTTAATGGTTAAGTGTGTTGTAATTAGGTGAATGGCATCTCTGTCTCAGCCCCCCATCACTGTTTCTGCACTGTGTAACTCCAGTGAGAGGGCAGAATCACAGCGTTACTTACGCACACACAGACCATGGATTTGTGTTTATGTCAGTGGTGTTCCACTCAGAAACTGTGGGGGGCGCCAAACTGCACAACATGCCATTTTTGTTTACACAATGTAGCTTTAAATTATGATATTTATGAGTTTTAAAGAGTCCTGGAGAATTGAACTTAAGTAACCGTTCTTTGTTGTGTGTTTGTGTGTTTGCCGTTGCTCCTCAGGTGTGCTGCACCACGCTGGAAGGCCAGACCTTCTTCTCCAAGAAAGACAAACCTCTCTGCAAGAAACACGCTCACACACTGAAGATTTAAATCTTTTGGACTTCCCTCACAACTTTTATAGCCATACATTGTCTCTGGGTCGGTGGAGGGGGGGGGGACGTCTCTTCATAGCAGTTACAAAACTCAAGCAATACTGGTGCAAGCGTAGTGGCGGCAGGTCGGGGTTAAGGTAACACTACCATGTCCAGGGAACCAGACGTCTAGTAAAACATTATCTACTTTTGTCATATTGTTTCTACTATAAGCTGCAAACTAATAACTGATTACCTTTTTTAGTTTTGACATATTTTTGCCAGAAAAAAGTCCCATCTCATTTGCTCGTCCGTCCAAAATTAGAACAATTTTTCTGCCAAATGCTGCAATAGGATTGTTTGATCCTTGTCCTTTATTTCTTCATCCAGAGTTTAATCTTGAGTTTCTCCATCACATTTAATTAACACTGTTCGTCAGCGTAAATCACGCGACATTATACATTCATGCCCATGATCACAGGGAGGGGAGGATTCAAAGCAGGGTTTCGTGTTTCTGTATCTGTTATTCCATCTAACAATCTGATCAGCAGCTTTTAAAACAAGTTCGAGAGAGTTTTATCCATCCTGTGCCAAACTGTTTTGTTGTATTTGGTCGTTGTGTTCCTGAAGTAAATCTCCATCAAAATGTTTTGTCACTCTAGTTGTTTTAATACAGGTGAGCTGGACGTCTGCCGTGATGCTCAGATCTGTCGCCTCTGATATGTTTCTTAGAACTGTTTGAACTTTTTCTGTATGTTTTAAATGAATTCTATGCTTTTTTGATTTTTCTGTGCAGCATCGGCAAACATGTTACTTGTTTCAAAAACAAAAGGTCACATATAGTTATATGAATGTGGGCACTTGGGATTTTTATGGAGGAAAGAATTGGCCATAAATACAACATAAATAAATAGATATGCATATGAAATAAATGAATAAATAAATGTTTAACTACATATGAAGCCATTATTATGTATATTCATGTATTTCTCTCGAAAAGCGCATAGCATTGACAGAAATATGTCTTGTGTGCCAAACAGTTTTATGACTCATATTCATATTTTTATGTACTGAGCATTGTGTTTGTTTTTAATTTGTATTGTATTGATTGCATTAAATTCTGGTTGGTTCGATCCTCCATATGTTTCCCAAAAGTCACAAGCTTTTGTCAAGCAGGTAAATAAGGTCAAACATGAACACTTCCTGTGTAGCTAACTGTATATTTCATTGTGTTTATAGAGGGAAGAGAATGTCTTATCTGACAACAGTATTTAACTTTTGGGGTAAAACTGGGTTTTTTGCTTTTCAGGGATCAGTGCAGGGAACAAATGAGGGGTTTAGTTTCTTCTGTGTTTTTATTTTCTCACTCCATAAACCATCCAAACCTACTGAGTTGGTGATATTTGATTTAATTTGTACAAAAACAAATGACAAAACTACTATTCATTTTATGTAATTGTCATGAAAGACAGCTGGGTTTTTACAGTATAGGACAAAAGGTGGTGAGTGTGGTGTACATCTGTAAACAAACATGGTTAAAAAAAATGCTTAATTCTCACCTACAAACTACATTTGAAACCATTTCCGTTCATGAGTTGTCTAATAAATGACGTGCTTTTTAAACACCCAAGAGAAAAGTCCTGTGTTTCTTCGTGTTCGCCGTCAGTGTAACAGTATCTCGCCACACTAAACTTCCTGTATTATTGCTTGAGAAACCACACGGCAGCAGACGGGCCTGACATAAGCGGTGTGAAATGCAGATTTTCAACGCATGGCTCCAGCACGCTGAGAGAGGTCAAAGGAGACGCAGACAGACGGACAGAGACAGAAAGGTGAGAGAGGCAAGCACGCTGTTGGTGGAACGAGGACGCGAGTGACGTCAAGGGAATAAGAGTGTGTGAGAACCATACAGAGGCGATCCGGGTCAAACATCTTTCTTTTTCCAACGCTCGACACGTCCACATCGCTCTGGTTTTCTTGCAATAACAAACTATCTAACACAAAGAAAAGCAAACTGATGCACTGTAAATGAAAAATAAAATTTATTGTTATTCAAATGTTTTAACCACGGACAAATTAGCAAACCAAATGCTCCCACAGATCCGCCCACCACACACCAACATCAAACCCCACACACATAAATGGGATTTGTTCGGATTTGGAAATATAGCAGGAAAGAAGAGATCGATCTTATGAAACCATCTGAAGATGTTGTTAGCAATTTAGCTAACTTCCTGTCCACTTTACAGTTCAAACTCCCCTCCTTCCTCCATATGTCAGCATCAAAACCTAATAAAAAACAACAAAAGACAATAGATTTAATGTTTACCTCATCAACTTCAGGGGATTTTTTGAGCTAAACAATCACCTGTTTTCCCCTCCCACAGGTAAACAGGTACATTGGTAACAGGTGATGGTGTCATGATTGGGAATAGAAAGGAGGCATCCTGTGAAGCCGAGGACAGACACGATTCACCACTTACACGATGTTACTTGGGTTCATCCACTTTTCACCAACATTCCCTTCTCCTTTAGATTGTTCCACTTCCAGATTACTAGTGAATTTATGGTTATTATTCACTGGACAGCCAGTGGAAGAGTGGCTGGTGGACTTCACTCAGTCACTTCTCTCCTGCTTATGTCCAACCTCGCTCTGTGGCATTAATCACCTCTCATAGGCCTGAGTGGATTTTAGGAGGAGAGGAGAGGTCCTAATGTGTGTGAGACCAGTGTGTGTGTGTGTGTGAGAGAGAGAGAGAGAGAGAGTGAGTGAGTGAGTGAGTGAGTGAGAGAGAGAGAGAGAGAGAGAGAGAGGGAGGAGGAGGAGGAGGAGAAAGGCTTCAGCTCCGGTTTGGAAACAGACCCTCATCCGTACGCGGAGTAACGACACCGAGTGCAACAACTTTTTTTCCTCTCCATCGAGACGAGACGGCGTCACAAGGTGAGTACACCTGAAGAGTTCACCTGGCGTGACGCTCTCCATCGCCGCGGTGTTACCTGGGAGGTCTGACGGGCTGGTGTGTCTCTGTGTGTCTGTTTGTAAGGTGTTGACAGCGCGCCGCACGTGCGGTCGACTTGTTCACTGCGCGAGACCGAAGCGCGAGGCTAACGTAAGAAAGAAAAGTACGTCACAAAATGATGGAAGCGAACTGAATACTTAAACTGCTGCATTGTACGTCAGGAGGCGACAGTTTGTAAGTAGCCTACAGTACGAATACAAACATTGTTTCCCAGGCTACTTCTTCCCTCTCTACCTCTACACGTAGCCTACTTTCATTTTACACCCGAAAACAAATGACTTAAATATATAAATCTATTTATCTATCCGTCATCTTCCTCTGTCTTCTGTGCACATGACACTAATAAATACAGTGTCATCTTCCACAACACCATTAAAATCCCATTTTTGCATCATGAGTAGTCCAATTTTCACACTGCTTTAACTTCTTTAACTTAAAATCTGTCAAGTGCGACTACACATTTTCTTTGGGAGCACTTTGAAGGTAGCTTTATCCTCTTTGGACAATTCGGATTGTTGCATTATCTTGTTGCTTGTGATTTAAATGAAGAAAAACATGTATTCGCACCTTTTTTCTCCATTTAAAATTGTTTACATGATGCGTTTAGAAATTATTAGTGGCGCACCTACTTTAAAAGTTGGGCTCACCATTACAACCAGTGTGGAATATTAGTTTGGATCCCTGGTTTTGCTGGTGTTCTCTTTTTTTTTTTTTTGTGGTGTTGTTCCTTGTGTGTCTCAGTAGCCTACTTTTACAGCCACTGCCTATAACTGAATCAGCATGTTTACATCATCTTTGCCTTCAGGTGTTTCTGCACCTTCATCGTTTCCGTAGAAGAAGAGTCCAGCTCAACATGTCGGACTGTTTCTATCAGTCTCTGTCCACATCGCTTTGTCTGAACAATCAAAGAAAGTTCCCTACACAGACCGTCTACTGAAATACATCCACTTTATTTAGGATAATCAGTCATTAGCCCAGAGCTGTGTAAATATAATTTCATTTAAAAAGCATTAAACTTAATCCTGTTACTGCATTTGGGAAATGTTGCCCAAGTGAGCGAAGATTACTCTACGTAAGATTTGATTTGGTGTTTACTTTGAGGAAGCTCTGATGAGTTTGAGCACTGAAGGTCATAAAGTGATTAACAGCTGGATGTTTGACATTATATATATAAGCTTTAACACATTACAAACCTCCGTACATGATGTCATTTGGCTACTTTAATTCCTACCACATTCAGTTTAGATCCACATGTGTAAGGGAAAACTTATTGTAGGTCCCAAAGTTCTGGTCTTCAAATGTGTTTTAAATGAATTGTTGTAAAAATATTATCACAGACTCCTCCTGAAGTCCTTTTATTGGCCGAAGTAATACCCGCGTTTTAAAACCCTGTCTGTCTGGATTCTACGTATGTGGGAGGAAGGGTCCACACACTGAAGTAGCAGTGACCTACCTTTTAATTTTTGAGACTCGGTGAAGTGAGCCCCCGTCTTCAAGGGCTCAGAAAGCCAGGGAGAAAAAAAAAATTAAAATGAACCTCAACACAGCCTCCAGCGATGAATAACCTACAGACCAGTATTCCCCATACACCCCCCCCTTACACACACACACACACACACACACACACACACACACACACACACACAGGCATGCACACGGTATTCAACTTCCCCTCTGAGTCCAGTAACCAGGTCCAGGTGTTTGTCAGTGTGGGTTATGACAAGAGTATATCTGTATGTGTGCGCATGAGCACACATGTGTAAATGTATATCCAGATGGCATAATAATACTGTGGCTCCAAAATCTTACCTCACCTCATCGGAGGGGTCCGGGGGCAGCAAACGCCGGGGACCTGTGCAGGAAAACAGTCAGCAAATTTAAATGAGAGAAGCAGAGGTCCAGATGTGTGTGTGTGTGTGTGTGTGTGTCTGTGTGGGTTTGTGTGTGTGTGTGTACTGTTTTCCTTGTTTGTCAACCGAGTGAGTGTGTGCAGTTGTTGAGGCTTGACTGGGAATCTTATTTAGGTCAGGAACACATCACGCAAATCTGAGCAACATTCTCAATTGGCTGTGTAATTGAGTTTTACGTACGTCGCAGCTGTAAACAGAAAACTTCCCTCGCTTTCTTTCCCCATTTCCCTGAGTGTGTGTGTGTGTGTGTGTGTGTGTGAGAGAGAGGAAGAGAGAGAGCGCAGTTTAGACAGTTAATAGTTTCAGACACCTCGTGATGTGAGACAAGGTGTCTGATACTGAACCTCAGATCACATTACTGGAGCACAATCTGCATGCTAAGAATAGCGGATTTGCCCCAAAAACCCCAAACAAACCCAGTTTCTGTCCGTCTTGACAAAAAAGATGAGAGGAACACAAAGAGGAAAAGACAGAGAATATAGTGAGAGGCACCTAAACATTCACATTGGCCCTGTGAACAATATTCAGTCCATATCGCGTGTCGTTTAAAGTCTGACTGATTTATTCAGAGTAGGCTCGAAGTCGGAAGGTAAAACATTTTAGGGATGTTCCTAATGAATAATTTCCCTGACAATCAAATGTAATATAACATACACTAGTCAACAAACATCATTAGAAGAATGGGTGCAGAAAACTGTTGAAATTAAACACAACTTTACCCTAAAAACCTCCATGTAACAGCCTTTTGAAAAAGGTAACTGGCTCAATAACCAAATCCTGTTCTAAATGTTGCTGTAATGTCCATTTAGAACATTGACACATTGACAGCATAGAAGTTAACAATAATATTTATTAAAAATAGTTTTCAAGGTCACGTATCAGCATTCAACGTGAATGCAGTGATATTAGTAACAGACGAATGTTTGATTAGGAAGACGTGACGTTTCCGTACAAATGATGTCAACCTGTAATTTCATCTGTACGCTATTAAAATAATCACTTTAACCGACTAGGAGTGCTAATTGTATGCAATGCTAACCAATCAGCGATCGTTTAATGAGGATTAATACGTTCGGTATGTTGATTTTTTTCCACTAGAGAAACGTTTTAACCACTGACATGATCTATGTTTGATGCAAAATGAGCGAAGGCAACATTAGAACACACAAAGTAAACTTAACTTAACTAAATAACACAACATAATGACATCAACAACTGGCCCAACAAAGTCCAACACAAACCAAATTCGCAAAATGTAATAATATCAGTTTGTTCATTTCAATTAACAAGATACTCTCTGATGTTTTTGTGCCCCTTTTGATTTTTATTTTTTTGGTTAAATTCTGAACTGCAATGAACCCACCCTTCTGCACAGTCTGTAGATGTATCTCTAAATGGACCCTGCAGTCTTATTTAATGTAGTTTTTTTAAATATTAAGTTGTCGTTTCTTAATTTGATGCATCAAAAGGGGCTTGAAAGTAATAATACAATAATCGATGGCTGTTTTTTCAGTGGGCTCAAAGACCAGTGAAGTTATAAGTTCTGAGGATTTTTAAAGAGATGTGCCATGTTCTTCACCTTCCTTCCATCTGATACGGCGATGGCTGCGTGCCAGATCCCGCTGCCTCATGCTTTTCCACTTATAAGGCTGAACCCTCCTTTAGAAAAATGTAAATGCCTTAAGCGCTGAATCCGATTATAGCCGCCACATTATTTCTGCAACTCAGAGACACATTTTAAGAGAGACGTCGGTGGCAAAGATCATAAAGAGGGTCAAAAACCAATTGTTCATGTGAACCTGAGGACAGTTTTGCCAGTGTTGTGCTTCTCTAATATCCAATTTCCTCAACTTGGAGATGGAGTTGATAACAATCAAAAAGAGATAAGAGCCTTGAGCCCGAGGCGCTCTCCTCATAGATCTAACTCTCTTTCTTAATTACAGTGTCAATGTGATTTATAGAAACGTTCCAGTATTTATCTTTACCTGAATTCTGTTAGAGAAGGTTACCACAGGCCTTGAACAATTCTTCAGAGCTTGAAAGGGTAAAAAGCCTTGACGGTTGAAGAAAAAACTGCATTGCATTTATCAGTAAATCTCAAATGTCGGCCTCTCTCCCTTTTCAATAACTGCAAAAACAAACAGGAAAAGTTGAGGCTCACCTTGGTTTGAGTTTCAAACTTCTCCTGCAGCCCTAACACCACCACCAGCCCCCCCCCCCCCCAAAAAAAAACACATGTCCAAACCTACGTTCAGACCACTTTCTAACCTCAGTTATCTGACTAATCTATGCTCAGCTATGGCCAATTACTTTCTTTAAGACTTCCTGCTGCTACTTCACAATAAAACTTGTGCTCGAGGACATTTTCTGACTAAGTGCTGAACTTCTGTTCACAGCATGCTCTCTCTCTTGTGTTTTTCTCCTCCGCAGTGCTTTAATCCCATTATGGTTGTGGTCAGTTGTTTGCTCTTGATCGTTAAATGCACTTTGCTACAGATTTAAGGTTCGCTGTTCAGTATTCAGGTACATTTTTGGCCAATTTTCATTGATTTAGATCGGAATGGTTGGCAGCTAATTTTCTATCAACCGAATAATCAGTTAATCGTCCAGTCGTTGAAGCTGTAAGCACAGGATGGACAAAAACAACAACCTTTTGGGCAAAATTTGAAGTTGTCATCAGTTTGTCCGCCTGCCAGACAGACTTCCAGCCCTCACATGTCAAACAGCTGATGTCTTTGTGGATGTGCGCAGATTTATCTCGACTAGATGTGGACAGATTAATCATTCTGCACACACATTTTCCCTGAGGCGACGCTATTCCTCCTGATCTCTCCGGGCTGTGAGGTGTTCAGTGTTTGTGTACTTTAATGTGACACTCGGCTGTCTGAGGCTTTTAAAATATGGCCACTTTCCATCATCTTCACTGTCTCTGATGTTGCGTTCCAAAAGTTTATGTTGCTCTTTGATGCGCTCCTGTTTGCAAAGTGCAGTTTCGAAATTGCGATTAAGTAAGCGCACTATTAAAAGTGTGTGTGTGTGAGAGAGATAGAGAGATTTCTCCCTTCACACACATGGATCCCATCGAGGTCTTCCTTTGTTGTCGTCTGAAGCTGGGATGAGTTAAAAACTTGACACTTCTCTTTTTAGATGAGAAACGTTGATCTATTGGCCCGGCTGCTTTTGATATGTTCAGACACGTAAGCACGCACACGAAGCTCAAAGCACACGAGACTCATCCTTCATGTCATCAGATCTTATTGTTTACTAAGTTAAAAGAAAAATTCAGAATTGTACCAAAAAGAAAATCTGCTATTTGTATACAAGCACATTTGCATCCATGATCCTAATTTACTGTTAGTCTAAATGTATTGAAGAAAGGTCATATTGGAGGATTCAGAAGAATTATTTTCGAGATTTAAAACTGTTTATTTAGTTAGTGTTGCTGTCAGTTTAGCGTTTTGAAGCTAGCAATCCTCTCCCTCCGTTCTACACCTCCACATGAATGCGGAGTAGTAATCACCAGACATACGAGCAGACAGGACCGCCTCTTTCTGGGGATCTCTGTGCTGATTGGATAAAGTGGGCAGGGATACCTGAAAAGTTATTTGCTCTTTTACCCCATGAGCAGGGAGGAGCATGTGACCTATATGGCAACATGTGGTACATTTTGAAAATATGGCAGATACCAAGTAGTACAAAGTCGTCCGTCTTTCTAAAGATTTTTCGTGACTCGGGCATGAAACCGACGATCTGTTTATCTTTACAAAACAAGACTCGATGCAACAATTGCAACATAAAATCAGAAGTCAGAGGCAAATGTGGATCTGGACAAACACCCGTATCAATAACCGATGTAGCAATGTCGATAATGTTTTCTTAAATGGACGAGACAGAGCACAGGACAGTTGCACTCTAAAGATAGACTTGTTAGCGCAGGACACAGACGAGATATGATCTGACAGTTAAATTTGCCTACATAGTTGATGGACCTGTTGATGAGGAACCCAATGATAGATGTGTAGCCAATACACACAAAGCTCTGCCCTGAGGTGTGTGTGTGTGTGTGTTTTATATATATGTGTGTGTTGAAGAGAAAGATGGCTCATAGTAGCTGAATGTGGGAATGTTTTTGTTTGCATATCCAGGCCAGTAAGAAAATAAAGTTAAGCTTCTTGTTTTGTGTGTGTGTGTGTATGAGGAGCAATGAATTTGCATGTACTGCATTATATAGTGCTGCAGAATCAGAGGAATACGCTCGTGTTTGATGCCGTTTACGTGTATTTATATCCACGCATATGAGTCTGCATCCGCACAGTGTCATTATCTGAATCCTCAGCTCCATTACTCCCCTGCTCCCCCTCAGGGTGGACAGTTAAACACACACAACCTCTCCTGATCTCATGATGGAGTTATTCTGTCCCGGTGCTCTATAATTCACCCAGGACGCACAGTTCAGCCGCTCCTCCCACCGGTGTTCCCCTTGTTTTTTTTTCTTCTTCTCTTTCCTTTGAACGACGGGACAAAGAGTTGGCATCGGCACCCTGTAGAAACAATGCTTGACATGTCCCAGCCCTCTGACAGTTCAGGGACCCAGAGGGAGATCATAGTAATCAGCAAATTACTATGACGAACATTCGTGGCTAAAGTAAAGGTGGTGGCTGTAATACTGCACCGAGATCAGCGTGGGTTGACGGTATGAAGCGTGTTTAAATGATGATTTATTAGGCGGACTAATAGCCTACAGAATCAGTTTAGGCCTGCGTCCCACAGGGCGGATGTTGAAAGGAACTACCAGCCAGCTTCTGATCTCATGATTTGGCTGTTTTTTTTTTTTTCTTTCTCACTGCTCTTTAATTCACACAGTCAACAGAGCTCAACCACTCCTCTGTCGTCTCTTTCTCTTTGTCTTTTTTCGGCTCCTGCGCTCTTTACGCCCGAGCATGAAGTGCTTGAATTGTTCACATCTGTCATCGTCTCTACTGTGTTATTAGATTTTGTTCGAGGCTTATCATTTCTGTTCATTTTCAGTGACTAAATAAATAAACACAGGTCATTGAGTTCAAATAGAAATGCAGGTTTTAATACCAAATTGCTTTGTCTTACTGTCCTGAGGTGCTGGGAAAGCTTGAAATGTGCCTTGAAGATGTTTTGAGAAGGGCTTGAATTTGACTGTGCAAAAGGTGTATGAATCCTGGTATTAATGAAAGAAGCTGCCCTGATCACAAACACGAAGCGGCTGAGCCCCGAGGATGCTTCAGCCCGAGTACAGTTCTGCTTTGAACTGCGAGCCTGGTCTTTATTTGGTAGACCACAACTCTGTCTCCTCGTGTTTGCTTTGGCTCATTCCTAACTGGAGTAATCACCGGGTTTGTAGTTCACTGAAAAGGGGGAAAAAAAAAAAAAACAGAGAGCGAATGATGGAGTGATGAGTGGGGGACTAAAGAAAAAGAGAGGAAAAGATAACCATCTGGATCCACTTTGGGGCAATTTCATCCCTCTTGCCCTCCAAACCTGAGACCCCCAATTTCCACGGTGCCTCCTTTGAGGTTACCTTTCCATCAAGCAGGGGAGGAATATTTGCCTACGAGCGAGTGTCATCGTTGAGTTTCAGGAATTGCTTTTTACCTCTCGGTCTAGACATCCCCTCACCACTCAGAACTTATTTAGTGGGGCGACTTCATGCAGAATTCGTGGCCCGGATATCAACTTTACAGGTTTTTTTTTTTTTTAATCACATATGGAAAGACTTGGGCTGAGTCATTCCTGATAGACGGTGGAGTTTAAATGTGTGCAGAGAGAGACAGAAATGATTTCAAGTTGTGGCCTTGCCATTAGTTTTCTAAGAATATCTGAGAGGTTAAAGGTCAGATTGAGTGATTGAAAACCCTGACATCCTCTTTTGAAAGATGGATTGACACCTGAGCACAACAAGATATCAGGTGACCTCTACGAACACAGTAGGATTGAATGGTATATTGAATTTTTAAGGTGTATCAGTGTATTTTCAGACGAGATATAACTATTTTTTTCCGTAAAGCTGTGCAAGTTTGCCCATCTCTCCTCTCCCGTACTGTCCATGCTTGCTCAAAAGATAACCCGTAACACGGAGGAAGACACGACGCTTGACCACGAATACTAAGAATAACTAAGAACTAAGAATTTTGCTATGGCTGAGTTTTTGTATTCAGGCATCCGGTGAGAGGGTGTAGCTGAGGTAAACACACTTAGAAAGGAGTGAGTGACTCACAGCGTGCCGGGCAAACTGACAAGCGGAACATGAAATCGTACCTATTCGACCAGGTCAAAGTATTATCAGAACCTCTCTGTGGTATGTAGTTGCTTCCTAGTCCTGTGCTGTTTATTTTTCCTTCACTTCTGCAGACCCTCTCTGACTCGTCCTATAGTCCTCCGCTGGCGTGCACTTCGGTCTTCAGTGATGAATGGCCTTCTTTGATTTGTGCAGATGTGTCTTTGGCAAAGAAAGGGGTATAATGTGTATAATCAAACTCAGCAGCCACTAGTTGTTATTATTCTTTCTCTCTGTCTGCTTCCCTGTCCGTCTCTCTCCCTCTCTTTCTAAAAGCCCTCCATCTGCTGCTGCAGATGTACTGATTCGTGTCACATCACTGAAGCCCTGCTGGCTGAAATCGCGTCCACATTGCCCGTGCAGGCACCACCCTTCCACGAGACTTAATTTCGTGATGGGCTTGTCGATGTGTTCTCCAAAGTCATTATTCCAGACTAATTAAATCAGATTGATACCAAATCAAATTTTGTCCCCGAGGTACTGAATGTGATGCATGTGAAATCAAATCTCGAGGGGGCCTGTTTCTTCACGTACACATCCGGTGGATTTATACATATCCATCCAACCGTACAATTAGGATGTGAAGCAGGCCTCTGGGAGTCTTTGTGTTGTGTCCTGTGCAACACTATAATGCTTATTGAATCAGTTTATTGATAGATGCAGCCGAGGGGGGAATCTGTTGATCACCGACATCTGCAAGATGAGATAACCGTGAACAGGATATTTATGATCTAGTCTGATGTATAGGTTCTGTAGAGACTTAATGACAAGGAGGGAGGAGGAAGGCTGCTGTTTTGCAGATTTAGTTAGGTGATATTAACAAAATACACAACCCAGCTCTGCCAGATCGGGGGGGGGGGGGATAGCAAGATCCAAAATGGGGAAGAAATTTAGAGTCATTGAGTCCAAGAGAGACCAGATGTCCTAACAGGCCCCTGTAGGTTCCCAGCCAAACACAGTGAAGTGGATGACTACATATTAGAGCAGCGTCACACACGGACAGAGGGATCGGGAACGTTGCCACCGCACGTTATGACCTCGCACACTCACAAACGTCTGAACAGTCGATGTACTTTTTTCTCCTTTCCTTCACAAAAACATGTGCCACCAGCATCTCTAGGTACACATTCATAACCAAACAGGTGTGTGTGCGCACACACAAACCTGCAACACATGCTCGCCAGTTTTATATCCAATGTGATATGCTGGGAGCAGTGATTTTACAAGACGAAACCCTTGAACCATGTCCACTCAGCTTCCTGTTCTGTGGGCGGGAGGGGGGGGACCTACGTTGCACTCCTACCTAGCTGCACCGCGTCATGTTGTAAGACGTACAGCATGGCTGGTGCTTTTCTACTCAGCATCTAGCAGCACATGACACAAGAAATGGTAGAATGGAGCTGACATAAAGGTTAAGAGCCCAATTTAAGCTAGAAATGTTTTATGTAAGAGCCAGGCGGTGTCGGCTTCTGTCAGATGAGCCTCCTCTGGGGCAGCTGTGTGGATGTTCCAACATGTAGGACTGGCCAGCGTTCATATCGCTTTAATTTCTGTAATTGCTTATTAGGCTTTTGCTAATTGGTGATCAGATCATATATTGATGATTGAAGTAGCTAGCCTCAAGCTGATATTAAGGAAATCACAACTAAGATGTTACAAAAATAATCACTAGAGTCTGGAGTCTGCGGCCGCTGTGTATTTAGAGATGTGTCTGTTGTCCATCAGCTTGAGTGATGAGTGAATTTTAAATCCGTAATCACAAACCAGTTTACTGTCTATTTTCCATGGGGCTGAACTCCCATTACCTCCGTTCCCTTGCCCACCAATTTGCTGTGCGCTCCAAAACAGTGGTTAAGATTACGGATATGATTTGGATTGTCGTACTGACGATAAGATAATCATGTCAAACATGGTCTGCATGTCCTCGACTGGCACACATTTTTTACATAGCGCGCAGATCGGCCGTGTAATATCCTTAGTCTCACCTTTGGCATGTGGGTAAAACTCATAATAACCCCAAATACAACATGTTACATTTATCTTGGGCACAAACAAAGACTTGGTTGTCTGTGCTGCTGATGTAACGTCCCCCACTCCTACTCCCGCTGCCCCCCTTGTGATCAGAGTGCTAACTGACATCATTGATTAACTGTGACTGGATTATATGACAATTCATTCGCCCAACCCTTCTTTTTGAAATTAATTTTGCACTTTTTATGAGCTGTATTTAATGTATTTTATCCTTTTATTGCAAATATACAGTCACTTGATACACTAATAGAAGAAATGCGTGCATAATAACTTGATGTTATCCAAACTGTTACCAAGGCCTGTATTCTCTAGTTGTGCCACATTTAACAGTGAAATCATAACTTGATTATCAGGATAAATCATCAGGCAGTTGTGAGCTGTCAGTGTCTTGTCACATTGTTTATCTCACGTCTATTACAACCTTAGAAAAAGAGAAGCGATAGTGACTGCTCAGGGAAAATAGACCACATCCTCATATCTAGACGATGAAAGAGTCTAGAGGTCAGTTGTCAATGTCTCCCAAAAACGAAATGTATGTCCCCATTTCCGACAATGTGACTGTCCCACTGACAAACGACCAGATTTCGTCGTACAGTCCAAGTATGGTGAGGCAAGCTACTGCATAATTTCTGCAACTTCCACTACGAGCGTACCTACATTAACTAGGTAACTCGCACTACGTTACGTACGTAACCTGGCCTCCCAACCATACGGACTTCTTACCTGGTGATTCCACCAGATACGTGTTTGCTGCGTTATGGCTCCAATCCAGTTTTGCTCCGCCATCTGGTAACTCCCACCGGTTGCGTTTTGAGTCCGCCATGGGGCAGGACGGTAGACAGCTGGCGTCGCGAGGCCAAGCAGTTCCCGCGATAATCACTTAATCACTCGCGACCGTAGTTATAGGCATTTGTCATAAAACAACAATAGGAAGTGTTCCCGACCGAAGGATTGGCAGAAGGGCTTGTGTTTGTCTCTTTTTTGAGATTTGTGTGCTGGTGTCAACACGGAGTGTTTTATTTTGAAAAGTAACCGGATGTCATATTGTTGTTTTAGTGCTTGACTTCCTGTCTGCTCGGTGCTAAATTCAGCTGAATTGCTGCGTCGTGCTCCCGCATCCACCAGAAATAGAAGTCCTGTGTATTTGTACCTCTGGCTGCTGGCGTGGTGGAGACGTAACACAGCGGACACGTATCTGATGGAATCTCTGGGTTACTCTTCATACTACTTCTCTGTTCTTCCTTTGCAGCTGTAATAGTTACTACAGCCACTGGAGGTCGCCTTGTAACATCAGACATGGGTCGTAATAAGCTGCTTTCATATTCGACCTACATTTTTTTTTTTTCTGAAGAGGACGGGCTTCAAATGGAGGCTACAAAGTATCTCCTGTTGTCGCGGCATGAATCACTACCAGCTAGCTTCGTTACATCAGCAGCAGCCAGAGACGCAGACAGGAGATCAGGAGGTCGACAGACATCAGCAGCTCTGTTTGTGAAGTCGCCGCATGGATTCTGCGAGTCTGGCTCCTTCACGATTCCATTAAGCCGAATCAGAATGACAGGATTTGTCAGGAACGTTGTAAAACATGCCAAGGTTTCACTTTGGAGGCTTGCTGACCGACAAGGGCAAATAATTCTCCGTTTGTTCTCTAAACCTAGCTCTCGTGTTCCAACATGACCGACTGCAGCAGGCGCAGCGAGCGGGGATTAATTGTAATGATAGCGGTGCAATGTGTTTTCTTCTGCGAGTGTGTGCTTGTGTGCGCGCATTCTCCTCGGAGGCATCTGTTGCAGGTTTCAGGCACATGTTGTGGGATTAAGGAATTAGCTGTAACAAATAACCTCATGCGCGCACACACACACACACACACACACACACACACACACCCTTGCCTGCATGCATTCACCACACAACACCCCTCAATTACAACCCCAGACCACTGTACACATCCACACATGTTCCTCCGGTGAATCTGGTAAGCTTCATCAAAACTCGTCTCGTCTTTCAACTCCGCTCTCTGCTATTGAATCTTGTTGACAGTCGTATTTAAAGGAAACTTATCTTGGTAGCAACGAGAGCTTCCTTATAGTCAGGCTTACATTAGTAAAAAAAGATAAGGTAATGGGTCGGGGGGAAGCCATGTTGTCAGAGACTTTTTTTTTCTCTGAGAAGGAAACACAATAAAGAAGCTTTCCACTGTTGCCACTGGGTTCAGGTTCTAGCTAATCAACGGTGCACACAGCCGTGACTGTTCTGTTCCAGGGGACTGGAGATGGAAGGAGGGGAGTGGAGGGGAGGGGGTGGACAGGATGAGGGTCCTGCTTGAAAATGGGGGCATGAGGGTGGAAGGAGGGAGAAGGGTGCATGTGGTTGCGTGATTGAGGTATGTGTGTGTCTTTTTTTTAAGTTTTTGCCTGTGCAAGTCTCCAGAGGCCCGTGTGTGTGTGTGTGTGTGTGAGAGAGTTAATTCTGCCTGTAGATGAACAAATTATGTCAGTGGTACCAAGTCACTTAATAGTGAGAGTTAAGTGAGTTGTGTTTCTGGGGCTGTTCTATAATCACTATCAGATGTCCGGGTGGAAGAGAGGGACAGAGGGAAAGAGAAAGAGACCTAGTGTGTGTTGGTGTGTGTGTGTGTGTGTGTCGATGTGTGTGTAAATGAGAAGGACGAGAAAGAGAGAGAATGGAAAGAAGACAAGAAAAATGATACGGCTGCTGCGAGCGCATGGCAGAGACGGCTAATATGCTCATGATATATGTGCGTACATTGTGCCAAACAAAATCTATGCAGTCATCCACAACACTTTACATTCACAGGACTTTACACAGAATGTATTTGCGTGAACTTAAAAGCAGATTTTTTTTTTTTTTAGTGCGCCAATTTTTAAGCAACAGTTTTGATTTTTGAGTGCAGTTATCCAATGTTTAGTTTCACAGATATTATCCGCTGCGTTTCCATTGACGTGAGGGACATCTGACAGTAGAAAACTCTTCATGACTCCGCTGCTGATTGGCGTCTCTCCAGCGGGAATCTTGGAACTTGTGGGTGGCATGTTTAGTTTAGCTGCATATAAAGGTGTTTTGCTGCAATTGAGTGTGCAGGCTCGACTTGTATTCGGCGAGGCCGCGTCCTAATCATTGTCAGATGGTGGACAGAGTCCCTGCGTCTGGAGACATTTACGAGGCCTGCGGCCGCCTGGAGGTGGAGGGGCGGCGGGGAGGAGGAGGAAGAGGAGGGGCGGGTTTGGAAATCCACCCAAGGAGGCTGTCCTTTGTTGTCTGAGAACGTGTGAGATGGAAAATAGAGAGCGAATGATGGAGAATTAGCGGTCAGCCAGCAGATTTTATATGACTGTTTTGTTGAGGCTACAGCAATGTTAAATGTTTGTGTTGGGTTATTATTTCAGTTTGGAATAACCCATATTGTCATTGTTGACGGGGGAGGGAACAGTTGTTACTGCACAGATGCCCCAGACATTGTTTTTTCACAGTTTGCACCGACTCTATAGACGCATCAGATGGAGGGTTTGTTTGGTGTGAGAGGTGCAGGAGCTGTTGAAGAGGATCTGCGAAATATAGATATGTGTTTGTGTTTGGTAGCAACTTGTTTACTTGTGCAGAAAATGAAAAAGATAACGTTATTATTGAGAATTTAAGCCGTAAATTCAAAGTATTTTTTTAAAAAGACGGTACGTACAGCATAGGTATAATAAATTAAACGTATACTTGGTGTAAATGAGTCACGCTCAAAGACAAGAGTCAAGTTAGAGTTGACGTAAAACACAGTTTGAACAACTGCCTTTGGTTTAAAAGAAGAAGTAGTGCACTGTTGGACTCGTTGATCACTAACTCATGTAGTGGGAATATTTTCCCTCCTCTGTGATGTTATTGCTCCAACACTGTACATGTTCTGGTGCCAGGCACTTGACTCAGCTACATATGTTGTTTGACATCTTGTCAGTCAACAAACCGGCAAAAAAAAAAAAAAAAAAAAAAAGATGGCTTAGAAAATGAGGCACACACTCGTAAAATACCCAAAACAATCCATTTTAGCAAAGTTTATATTCTGGTTAAGGATTTAATAAGCTCAGACTGGCAGAGACAAATATGAGGCGCTCTGCTGGGTGGACTTCAACTCAACAGAGGTCAGTGAATGATGTCAAATATAATATAAATGGAACACGACACGCAGCTGGTAAAACAAAGAATGCTTTTAAAAGATTGACTTAAATAGCCCGTGATTAAACACCCTCGCTGTGGAGACATTTGGAGACATTTCCGTGCTCTTTATTGCAACTCAAACAAGTGTGAAGCATTACACGCCGTATGTTTGGGAAGGTTTCTGTGTTTTACTGCGGTGCTAAGCTCTTCTGCCACTTTTATTTCTAGGAAATTTGCAGCAATCTACAGTAATCCAATTACAGCGACAAACTGTACGCGATTCATTTGGAACTTCATAAATCTCAGACAAGATACTTCTGAAACAGACTTTTATTAAGATCCGTTGGTCTTCTTCAAATCTCTGTTGGCACGGATGCTGCTGCTGTGCCACGCAGATCTCAATAGCAGATTCCAAACCTCTTCCTGACCCTTTGCAAATATATGTAATTAAGCAATGAAAACTTGTTTGAGCTGTGCCAAGGCCAAGGCCGTTTACTGCAGGAAATTAAGGATAATCTGGAGGCTGTGGGCGCTCTTTGTTGCCACAAGGCGTTCTCAAGGTGAAGTGGCTCTCCTTCAAGATTGGTTTTCATCCCGTATGAATTAGTTTTGCGTGTTTCTCTCCCTACTGTGCCCTTCTCATTAACTCTCTATGTTGTTTTCAGTCTGACTTGTGCGTCTGCCGTCTGCTTGTGATTCATCCATCTGACCATAACTGTGACAGACGGAAACATCCGTCCGTCCAAAGAGAAAAAACTACCGAGCTAGTCTGTAACCTCTAATCCTGTACCGTCACGTATGTAGGAGCAGTATATACTGTATAGTCTAGTAATTTGAAGTAGCTCCCAAAAAAAACCATACAGATCAATCATAAAACAACAAGTAATGAAAACGTCAGGCAGTAACCTCGACTGAATGCCAGAAAATGCAATTAGTGTCTTGTTGGCGTATGTCTGATTAGTGTAAACCCACCGTGATGTCATTAATTGGTTTGTGGACAACTGATTGGGAGCCGCGATACGCACTGCTGCCCTGATGTCCTGATTTTATCTGACTGAGGACCTGAGGACACGATGTGGTAGCTAAAAAGCACACCCTGCTTTATCACCCATTTTACTCTAGATGAGACTTTAATTTTAATCAAGACCTGAAACTAGAAACTGCGACCGTTAACTCATTAGAAAACTGTTTACAGAGGTAATAAATCCAGTGAGAAGTCGGTTAATTCTCTCATAAGCTTACATGTAATCAGACTTCTTTTTGAAACCAGTGGAGTCACCTTCTGTTGGACATTAGAAAGATGCAGTCAGTGATATCATTTAGGTCAAACCAAAATATATATGTATGGGGAGACAAAAACATCTTAACCTATAAATACTGCTGCGTAGACGTCATTATTTGAAGTCCATCTAATAATACATGTTATCTTATTTAAACGCTGTATTTCATTAACTTTTAATGTATCTAATTACACCAGACGAAACATCATGACCTTTAAAGGCTCTCTGCTGATGTGGAATACTGGCATTTGATTCTAATCGCGCTGAAAGGAGCCGTGTTAAACTTCCACAAAACCGTTCAAAGAAATTAATTGGAATATTGCCTTGATCTGATTATTGGTCATAATCACGTTATTATGCACTTGTTGTTCAGCTGCGCAGTGATCTCTACAATGTGCAACAGCAGTGATCTACAGCCAGAACAGAGCTGTCCTCAGTTTTGTTGTTGTTGTTTTCACGGTCTGATATTTAGACTTCCTCGTCTCTCTCTCTCTTTCTCTCTCTGCTCTTCTTCTGCGCATTCTTTGGGATTTAGGGTGGACTGGGCTGCAGTTAGGTGGGCGGGCGGGCGGGCGGGGGGCCCACATATTGGATGGTGGAGTGAAGGAGCAGTGATTGGGTCTACTGTGCGAGAGTAAGCTTGGCGCTGTGTGTGTGTTTTGAAACCGAAGAAGCAGAGTACTTGCAATATGTAAAGTTGTCAGTTGAGTTCTAAAAACACCCTCGCACCCTGAAGGTTAAGATTTTTTTCACATGCCGTCTTCGAGGTCCAACTTGTGACGTAATGTCTGCTGTTAAATGTGCCTAACCCTCCCAAGAAGAGGACACCTTGAACTTCCTCAACTCTGAATGAAATTTCCCAGTTGGAGCACATTTCACTTTGTTGCTGGTTTGAGACACGAGAGTGTAATTACCCCAATTTTTTTTGGGAGCATGTGATATCACGGCGCGTCCGCTCGGCTGCGGCGTCGAGCCCTTGAGTGTGTTTTGTTGTTTTTGTGTAATAAAAGATGAAAGGAGATGACAAAGAAAGCGGAGAGACGAGAGGAGGATTGTTGTCGCTGTGGTTCAGGTTTCGACTGTTCTGATCTTCCAAACGTGTGAGTCCATCCATCAGCCTGTTGCTTTGTAAGCAGAGGGTCTAAGTCACAGTTGATTTGACATAAAAGGCCACCCAGTATAAAGATATATTGCTTTGTGTCAGTGTTCTTATAATTGTATCTAAAAGCAACAACATCTGCAAGACAACTCCCTTCCAGAAAGCGTCTAATTTTCCGTGCTGCGTCACATTTTAACCGGTGAAACTACGCAGGTTGATTTAGCACACGACACATTTCAGCCTCGCCGTGTCGAGGTGAAAAAAAGGTTCCAGAGCGAACAGGCGGAAAGGATTCGGCAAACCTGGCAGGTAAATAGATCTGCTCCTTGTTTATAAGGTCTCCAGGTAGAGAAGGGTGCACACTGAGGGGTCTATACAGCCAGTAATGAGTCATATCCTTCAAAACTGCTGTTCTCCTTCTCAGACACCTCCTAAAGTTTACACACTGCAGTGACCATCACACACTCACACACACATACACACACAGGTACAACTCTAACCTGTTCATGACTCCATACTGTACTTCACACTCTTCTGGGGGTGTTTTCTGGGGGGGAAAACACATCACGCCAGTCACCAACGTCAGCGTGTCAATCAAACTTCTGCAAACACAGTCTGGCAGATTTTCTGGCAGGTGCAGCCTGCAGGGGTGGTCCGCAGACGCACCGGCCTCTGACTGACGGGATGTACTTTGGCGAGTCCTTCTGCGGACTGTCATCAGGTAGCAGAATCAACACAGATCTTTTCAGTGACAACTTACAGAGAACTTAGATCAACACAGAGAGAGAATATACGGCAACTGAAGGGATTGGACCTTTGACCGAATGTAAATAAGGACGATAATTGATGAAGACATGTTTCATTCAAGAAAAATAACTTTGCAGACAAAACATCTGCGGCTGAAAGACGGTATCTACGTGACATCTCAGAGGTTTGAGCAAAAGGTGAATTTCTCTGCTGAGGTCAGGCTACATGCATAATAGCTGCCTTGATTTTATTGGAGTTGGCAGGAGTTTGCCTAAGAGAATTAAAGCTCCCTGTTTTTGTGCTGCTGGCGTCGATATTGCCTCATAAATGAATCCTGTGAATGTTTTTCATTAAAAATGTAAAACAAAACAAAACACTGGATGAGAATCCTTGACACTGTGTTCCACTTTACATGACTCTTTGAATTTTAAAATGAAACCGTGAGCATGTGCGCGTGCTCACCTACGCAGTGCACATTTTTAATTTGACATGCAAGTTAGATAAAGCCCATCTGTGAGAGCTGTGTGAGCTTCCTAGCTGGATAAAACTGCTTGTTACGACTGATTAAAGTCGGGTTCTCTGCCTCGCTGCGCTCCGTCTCTCTCCGGGTCTTCTTCAACACATCCTGCTTTTTATAAGAATCAAAGATGTCATGATGTTGTTGTCATATCTGCGTTGTACACGGAGAACACGGCAGTGATCGATGAATCTTAATTCCAAACGTAATCATATTTTTTGATTTAATTAAATTGTGCATATACTGGGATAATACAGCACCTCCTCTTCTTTTGAGGGGTGCTGATATTTATTTCCATCTGATTTTTTCTCTTTCTATTAACTGACTGATTGTTGCACTGATTTTAACCTACCTTTTTTGGGCCACTGGGGGGCAGCGGAAACAAGTTGTGAACATGACATTGACATAAAATCACCTTTAAGTTGATGTGGTGGACTTTTTTAGTTGCTGTTTCGCACATCCAGCAACGTTGTTTTTAATTTGGAGGCATGTATTTTTCCATAAATGGCTCTTTAGCTGATTAGCTCTCATATCAGGTTGTGTGTGTGTGTGTGTGTGTGTGTGTGTGTGTGTGTGTGTGTGTGTGTGTGTGTGTGTATAGAGGTGGGAGTGAAGTCATTAGCTCAACAGCTAACATTAAGCTGAAAATCGCTATATAGCTGCAGATTCAGGTAATATTTATCTCTGGGTTCAGGACTATGAGTGTTATTATATAAATATCTCAGCTGCTTTAAAGATGCAGCATGTAAAAAAAAGAAATCATACTCCAAACAGACAGGGGGCAGCACATCACCAGAGTGACTGTGGCTGCCATTAGCTAGTTAGCTGAGTTAGCTGTTGAAGCTAGCATTCCTTCACTGACCCGACTCGGACTGGGAGCTTTGTGCACCACTGTTGGTGTTTACACTTCTAGAACAGGAGCTTTGCACCGCTGGGAGAAGGAGGTTTTCAGGCAGAAGGCAATGGAGGGCGAGAAGGTAATGCTAATGTCAGAAATCAAATTAAACTAAACTTCTTACACATTGCACCTTTTAATGTTTGAAAACAATGTAAATATCTGTCACAACATAAACATCTTTAGAGAAAATTACATTTCAGTAGATGAAACCAGAAAATATATTGATGACTCGAACAGTTTGTCTGTCATGTAATGGTTTCAGTAAGTCGGCATAACGGACCTTTTACCTTTTCCAGCTGTTACCTTTTAGATTAATGTCCAACTCTGAAATTGCGTTTTAATGTAGCAGCCACAGTTTGTGATGCCTTTCTGTAGGAGGGAATGGTTTTTAAATGAGTCGGATGGTTTTTCAGTTATTATTAAATCCAGCCAGGTCACTTTAAATCCAATCAGAGAGCTGCTGCTGAAAGAGTAACAAACAAAAGATGAAGTAAAAGAGAGGAACGGATGTTGTTCAGAGTTGTCAATTCTTCAACTGCAGTCTCTCCTTGAATCTGGTGTTATGTGTGTTTGGATCATTGTTGGGTTGGACTTCAGTGTGTGTGTGTGTGTGTGTGTGAGTGTGAGTTTCACAGTAGAAGGCCTGGACACTGGACATCAGGCACACAGCCAGGTAGACACACTCATTTTAATATGATTGCTGCTGAGCATTTTTTTTTTACAATGTGGGTGGGGTACATGTGTGTGTTCGTGTGTTCCTGCGTGTGTGTGAGTGTGTGCGTGTGTGTGTGAGAGAGAGAGCGACCAGTTAACAGAAGTGCCTCAGAGCAGTGGTGTGTGTGTGTGAGTGTGCAGGGTAAAAGGCCAGGCGAGCTGAGTGATTGCCACATTACCCCGTAAGTATGAATCAATCTTCTGTTAAGACATTTGGCTATTTACGGACTCACATGAATTTGATCATGTGTTTTCTTTTTAATGGTTTTCTAGGATTTGCTTAAATCTCTGAGGCGGCACTGTTTTTACTGAATAGCGCTGCAGACGGCGGAGGGTGGGTGGCATGTCAGCTTTCAGAAATCAGAGTTCATGACAAGTTTAATATCGGACAGATATTGAGTGAGATATAACAACTGCAGTGACTCAGAATGAGTTTGTGTACAGTCTTGATTAATAACATTGACAATGAGACGTTGATGTGAAGGTATTATTAAGTGAAAAAAACAATATTGAGATTGATGTTATGTTTAATCCTTGACTTCAGACTAAGTTCAGTTTTATAGCGCAAACTTATTCTGCACATAAAGTGCACCTATGAGTGCATATTAAGTTTGTCAGTAGTGTCGATTTGAAAGTGTTAAAGGTGCCGAAACTATTTTAAATAAAAAAATATGATTTGCTGCATTTGAAACGGCAGCCTTCCGATTAGTAGTCCCGAGCTACAGCAATTATTTTTAATTGTAAAATAATATCCCGCCACCACTACATATCTTTGTCACAAGGGTTTGATGGCATCATTTAATGGATCACTGCAGAAAATGTGTGTACGGGTCGATATATATCGGTATCTGCATCGGCCCCGAAATCAAGTATCAGTCTGGTTCTTTATCTGAACAAATTGTTTATTTTATACCAGTACTGTATCGAGGTTTAAAATTCTGGTACTGTGACAACCTTGGCGCTCTTGCTTGTGTGTGTGTGTGTGTGTGTGCGTGTGTGTGTGTGTGGGCTTATGTATCTGTGTGCCTATCATTGTTCGTCTGTGCCTTTGTGCGAATGCCAAAGCCAATTAGCTGACGCTCAGCAGAACACATTACCTTCACCTCTCTGTTCTCCAAACGGCAACGTCCTCTTATCTCTTCAAGGTTTCATGCAGATAACAATAAGTGTCTTACAGCAAAGCACACGGAGAGCAAATTCAGAAAAACAATGTGAAGCACACAAGGAACTGTTTCTGTGTGTCCACTGTAGGCTGCCTCCTCTCTGCAGTCACCCTACCTGTCGGTGTTTTCACTAGCTATTGTGAAGCTGAGAGCGAAATGACAGTTCGTAGGAACTCAGTGAAAGGAGGGATTTAGGCAGTAATCCGCCGCTCTGATCCTTTTTAGAAACAACCAGCTGTCTGGCACGCCGCCTGGCTCTCGCCACGACACGCCTGCTTCTGATACCTGAAGGTTGGACTGTAAAATGACACCCACTGTGGCATTTTCTGCCGCCCACATACCTCAGATCAGACAGGGAGTGAACTGAAGCAATTTCTTTCAGCTGGTGAAACGGCTGGTTGTTGGCTTGCAGGTGAGATCAGACGTGCGTGTACCCCAGAGTTACTGCACACTGTCACCATCAGGTTTATGATACTAATGTTTAAATTTGGGTTTTTTTTCCTCTCTAATGTATTAGGATTGCTATTTGCAAGAAGGCTCACACTGTGTGTGTCACATGGGGTGTTTTGCCGCTTCACTGCTCGGGTCGGGTCGAAACAGAAGCAGATTATTTTGTTTGAGAACATATGACACAAACAAAGACTGACTTATAAACTCCTCCATCGGACCGGAGCGTAGAGGGCGCCCTGTGTCTGGCTTATCCAAACACTATCTACATTTTAAATGTTTTCACGCTAATATTATTGCTGATAATCAGTGTTTGTTCAGCCTGCTTGAAACAAACATCATTTGTCTTTAGCAGAGCAGTTGCCAAAAAGACAAATTTGATAACTACAATCTATAAATCTTCTTAAAGTCGTGACTGGGCCGGAGTTAGATGTCATGATGATCCTGAGTCAATATCTCTCATCTGTCAGCAATGCAAACAAACTCAGGGTGATATTTTTAAAGGTATATCTACTTCTCATTCTAGTCTGGATACGCCTCGCTTCATGGCCAATATATCATGTGGAGTTTTGCTCCTCTGAGCTGTTTTTTTACTGGAGCTAGAATAACTTTTATTTTGGATTTTCTTTATTTTTAAGGGGGGCCCACAGCCATTGCCAAAAATGCCATGTAATTTTCTTTGTCAGTAACTGAATGGCACCTTTATTGAGTAGAATTAGTCATTTTAATTTTATTTTTCCACCAGTTGTGGTTTGAGAGATGTGTTAAAGCTCGTACAGCTTTGATTTATGCTCAATCTGGCCTTTTTAACACCCGATATGAATCGACCTCTTTGTCTAATGGCGTTTTTTTTTTTTACTATGGGGGATAACGCATGCAGAAAAAAAGGCAGCAGACGGACTCACAAATCAGAGACTCACACACACACACTCACACATGTGTACGGCTGGAGTGGTTTATTGGGTGGCAATAAAACGAAACGCCGTGTGAAATGAATCCAGTGTGACTTACAGTGTTGTGGAGGCTGTGTTTTCTTTAGAGATGAAGAAGTGGACCCGCCCAGAGTGTCATGTTTATATAAAGAATTTTTATTTGAGTTGAATTTTCCAACTCTACAGGTGGGTATCTGAATGACCTGACCCTCCAAATCTCAAGATCTCATAAAAATGTACAGTTGTTGGCGTCCAACCTGTCGGAATAACAGAAAATCCAGCGTATAAAAAGTTGGTGCCTCTTTTTGTATGATGTAATTTATGTTTCATTTTACTTGATGCTTCAAATAAAAGAAAGAAACATGTTATAGGGTCCAAGTAAGCTGCTTGGCATAAAACAAACACGATGCTGTAGGATTCAACAAAAGACGTCCTGATCGTAGGTTAAAAATGAAACAGGTGTGCTCAAGGTGGAGCCTCCCCTCAGGGAAACACCTCCCTGTTTATTAAAATAAGCTCTTTATTTAAAGGTGCTACATAAAACACTCAGAAACATCTAGCCATGTCAACCTTTACAAAACAAATTCAAAATATCTTAACAGCTAATTAGCTATGGTGCCAAGGCTAGCCTGGAAACTTACTTGTGTGTCAAGAAGAGGAAAAACCAGCTCGTAGTGCGAGTCCGAGCCCTCTGGCTGCTTGAAGCAGGTAACTTGTGCGCTGACATGCGCCTGGCAATCAAAACAAAGAACTGTGAATACATATAGGACGTTTGACTTTAGTCTCTGGTCAGGATGCCATTACTCTACATCTTAACACAGCAAATAGTTGTGACAATATCAGTTGTCTAAACTGTTAAAGATCTCCTATATAGAACCTTTAACTATTATGATTGCATGTCACAGTCTTTTGCATGAACCATCCTCTGATTATCTCAGTGTTTGTACAGCGTCCTCTGCATCTTCTCACTGTGTTTTCTTGTGTTTGTGTGTGTGTGCAGAGCTGTGTGGCCAGCCTCATCTGTGAAAGTGAAACTCAACTTCGACATCAGCCTTCACTGACAGGTAAGAGCAGAGTGAATCATTCAGTCGATCAGTCCAGAAGGTCACATGCTGTCTTTCCTTGTGTTATCTCTATGAGTGACAGGGTTGTGATACAAATCCTTTTTTTTTTTTTTTTTTTTTTACACAGCACACTACAACATATTTCCTCAAACAATGGAAGATATTGTGTATTATTGTATTTGGATGGCCACTTCTGTACCATCTCTACTGGAAACATTAGATGTGCCCTAAATTTATTTCTCCTGGTACCCTGCTGGTAGAGACAAAATGAAAAATCCCTCTTTGCACTAGCAGAGACACATTTTGTCTGGGTGTGATGATATTTCAAATTCTTGCTAAAGGTGTTAACAACATACATTTAAGTATATATAAATAACACAACCTTTAAAGGTGCACTGTGTAGGTTTGTGGTGGGGAATATTATCTAATTAATATGATTCTTCTTTTCCCCTGAAACTACATTGTAAACCTTAAAGCGATTTTATGATATCTTCTGCTCTCATCACATCTCATCTATGATTCTTTGGGCTGGCCGGTTAAAAATATACGCCAAACACAACAAAGTTCTGAAGCTCAAGTGAGTAGGATGATATTTGTTAATGGACGAAGCGCACAAATCAGTAAAAATACTGAAGTGCATGAATGGATTTACAATGACACTAGATGATCAGTGATCAAAACATGGGAGTGTCAGGAGAAAATCACAGCACTAGGACCACCGTACCACTTTCTCTGCATATGCTTGATTTTATTCAGCCAACCGAACTAACCCAAGCAGCCCTCAGTGTGTAGCTTCAGTGTATCCCTGAAGGAGGAGGAAGTCAGTCTCATGTTGCGCGTTTCTCGGAAATCCAAACTTGCCAAGAGCAACGTAAAGACAGTGACACAGTATCCCTCATAAATTACTGTATATTTTACTTGTCCTAAGATATCCAACTCGAGCTTCATGATCAGCGGTATGTTTGTGACTCATTCCTTTTTCTTTCAAGAGCATCGTCTATGAGCAGCAACAAAAGAAACACTCTTACTCATTCATTGAGAATCAGGAGTGGACCCCCTAGTTGTGAGCGCTGCTTTGTTTGCAAATATACACATTTCCTTTGGGATGGCAATCTGTAACCTGACACTGCACTCACACAAGTGATTTGGCCTCAGATGCCAAGAGGGAATCTGTTAGTGTCTGGGAGCATTTAATAACCAGCTGCAGGGACAGCTACGACTACTAAGGAGCTTTGTAACCTGTTACAGCACCTTGCGCTGAAGCAGATATTAACCATTTGAATTCATCTTTAATGCATACTCACATGTTTTACAAGACACTTAAGTCACTGAGCCACTGACACACATCAAAAAATCAGAAATATTAGCTTTTCTTCAGCTGTTAGCATTGTTGGAAGCCAATATGAGATGATGCTACACACACAGAGACTGACATCTGTGACATCTGGACGAGCGGATCCTCCACTAGTGTATATTTGTTCCTTATGAGGACACTGGGCCACTCAGTCAGGAGAGGCAGGTGCTGTTAACGTCACATTTGCATATGGATGTTTTAATGAGGACCACACTTCAGCCAGCAGTTTTTTGGAATATATTTTGAGCAGATGGCACTTTGTTAGCAGAGCGAGGTGAAGGAGAGGCAACTGGTTTGTCACCGGTGCTTTAAAAAAACGGGTACGACGATCCAGGTCGCCGCTCGCACTCGTCGTTCGAGAGGGTTGTGGGCTGAGAGGAGTTTAAATGGGATCTATTATGCTCATTTTCCAGCTCTTTGCGCTACCTTTCCAGTGCCTTTGCATGTTTCACAGTAAAAAAAAAAAAATAAATCTTTTGTGTTCTGGCCGTTTATTGCTGTAGAAAAATACAGAACAGAATTACAGAATACAGAATTCTGGGCAGTCTCATTATTGGAAACTGGTCGCGTTTAATATTAATATATACTGATGATAATATAATGTCTCGGTGCACTTTAGAATTTGAGCTGTGATACGCTCATAACACTTAATTTAGGTGATGTGTCATCTGTACCAACCCTGAGTCACCCAGTTGTGGAGGTAACACTGCTGTGTGTGGTGTCTGCATTTAAACAGCAGCCTGGAACCTTTTGAGTGGGGGACGCATGTTTCAGCAGGGCTATTACTGCTGAAACATGAGAGGGTGCTTTTCACGTATGCACACACACCTGCACACACACACACACGCACACACAAGGAAATAAATGGACCCACCCATGGCAACGGCATCTTTCAATGGGGCGATGCTCCGCTTTGAGGTCCACGCTGCAGAGTGCAGGAGCTGTACGAGTGCAGGAGCTGTACGAGTGCAGGAGCTGTACGAGTGCAGGAGCTGTACGAGTGCAGGAGCTGTACGAATGCAGGAGCTGTACGAGTGACGAGTTGTACAAGTGCAGGAGCTGTATGAATGCAGGAGCTGTACGAGTGACAAGTTGTACAAGTGCAGGAGTGAAGGAGCTGTACGAGTGCAGGAGTGAAGGAGCTGTACGAGTGCAGGAGTGCAGGAGCTGTACGTGTGCAGGAGCTGTACGAGTGCATGGGTGTGTGTACGAGCGTGTGGCTGTAAATGAAGAGGGAAGTGGCTGTTGGTGAGGTCATGAACTCATAGATGGGGGGGGAAAAAGAAGCTTCCTTGTGTTTTTCCATGACATCTCACTCCAAGAACTTCTGTTGTGCATTTGTTGTAGATACCAACCTGAGCGTAAACGTTCTCTTCAGTGGATAAATGCTCTTGTTTTCCATCATTTCTCCTGAGAGACATTGTAAAAGAGGTGTGTTTTCCATTGCAGGCTTCATAGTTGGTGTTTCCAGTGTGTGGAGCATAATGACATTTGAGTGGCTGTTAGGATGGTGAATGGCTATTTTTAACTTTAACACTGAAGCCTTGAAAGTATTTGAAAATGAATAAAGATGATTCAAAAATAAGACATTAAAAAGTCAATATCCAAGAATTGATATTAACCACATCTTTAAACAACACTGTGGACTAAACCATGCAAAGGTCTTTATCTGCACCACTTTGTGGATCTGTCAGTGGCTGTGGATGCACAATGTTTGTCCCCAAGGGGGCAACAGACTTGTAGTTTTCTTACTCCTGTTGCAATCAGATGAACATCAACAGGCAATTCAAGTTATAAGTTCAAGTCCTGGATGTAAAGTTTAGTGTCTCGGGGTGTTTGTTTTTTTTTCCTCTACAGTTTACTGTATGTTATAACCAGTCAAAGTGTAATGTAGTCATGGTTTTACAGAGTTTCAAGCACGCAGTAAATGCATTATATGTTTCCGCGCCGTCGCCTGAGCCAAGGTTTTATCAGACAGATCTCAAGTGCTGCTCACTCGTCGCTGTGTGTGAGCTGCTGCCATGACGCCTTTTCTGTAAGCACAGTTGCTCTTGCCGCCACTCATTTTTCTGTCTCTCGCTGCCTCTTTTTCACTCCATCTCTCTCTCTCTCTCTCTCTCTCTCTCTCTCTCTCTCGTGCACACAAACAGCTGCCCATATTCTTCTGCTGCAGCAGCAGAAAGTACTTAGTGGTCTAAAAGAGGCAGCAGTGGGTTTATCCTAATCCCTGTTTGGGCTAGAACAGACTCCTAAATAAACTGCTGCAATGGGACACCACTGTTTACCAGCAGTGAGAGGTTATTGTATTCAAAGTGTAACGGTCCTGTCTCTGTGGTCATTCAGCTGTGATGAACCAAAACAGGGAGCACACTGTGTGCTGCAGTGACGATGGTAAGACGGAAACACGCAAAGGTTTTCACAAAAAAAAGGAATGAAAAAGTGTTTTGCCAGTGTTTGGAGCTCACTTAAAAAATTAAGGGTTTCACTGCAACAGCTCGTGACTGTCCAAAATAAGACTTGATTTCCACTGCCACAAGATGTCGTTACAGAGGAGATAATTTGTCTCTGAATCACTGATGATGGACAGAGACGGGACAACATTGTTCAGTTTTATAAGTTTAAGTTGCAATAAAATGAAATTGCTGTATTGATGAGTTATATTCAGTCACTCTACTTTATCTGCTCTCTGCTCTCAGAGGATTCATTTCTAAAGGAATCGGGATGGACAGCAAGAAAAATAATAATCAATTCTTCGTCTTATTATTTCATGCGTTCTTCTTTCATGTCAAACCTGGCGCCTACATTGCCCACAATGCAATGCGACCACTGACAGTTTGGTCTGCAAGTGAAAGTAGCCGGTGTAATTTCAATTAAGCATAATGTTTTGGATTAAATTGAATCATTTTACATTTTTGGAAATAGGATATTTCTTGCAGAGAGGTAGATAAGAAGACTGATACCACTCTCAGAGCTGAGGGTTAGCTTAGTTTACCATGAATATTGGAAGTGGGAAGCAGTCAATCAGGCAAGACTTCAGGAAGTCACCTTATCCAGCTGTAGTTTCATATTTAATAGACAGATGTGAGAGTGGTATCGATCTTCTCATCCAATGCATTGCAAGGAAGCTAATTTGAGTAATTGTTAAAAATTCTGTTCCTTTAAAGCCCCACCCTGCTGGAAAAACCAGCATAGACCATCACCAAAACCAGCACCAAAACACAACATATGTTGTGTCTGGTTTTGGTGTCCAACCTGGTGGGTTTTCCAGTAGGGCACTCCAGCCAAAGGTACTTCTTTTTAAACTGTAATAGTTCAGACAGTGGGGTTGTGGTTAATAGTAGGACATAGACCATTAACATGGTAACTGGATTGTAGTTCTAGCAGGATCAACAGCACTAGCATTGAACATGATAGCATGGATGGATAAAGCATGTATAGGCTATTAGCAGGGATAGCTATAAAGGCCGCTCTAACGCTTTGGTAGTTTATTTATGGGCAAACTCTAGCCTGCACTGTAGCCTACATTGACAGTTACTAGACAAATTCACCGCTAAACTTTCCCTCTGCTCCGATCACCAACTCCTGCCTGCTCTAAGCGCAACCTCTGTCACTCTCCTACACTTGCTATGCACTACCCCGTTCAATAAAGGAGCCACGATACTCTTAGAAGCCATGCACCTGAGCCATGACCCATGTTTTGGTAGATGCTGTCACTTCTCAGTGCGCCTGCACAGGTGTAGAGGATGCGGTGTGAGACTCAGATTCTTCCATAATCATACGTCATTGTTGCATTTTAGCAACAGCTTACATTTCGTGCAGCTAATCACTGAGGAACAATATGAAATCTCGTTAATAAGTCACTACTGGTGTAAAGCCTGTAGTCTGCTCAGTCATCGAGGTCCATATGGTCCACATTCCTACACACATCTCTGAAACACGACATGCAGATATTGGCCTGAAACACATGTCCATCCCCATCTTCTCAGCGTGCGCACACACATCACACATGAACACACCAAAACTTGGACTAAAACGCACACACTCACACACACTCACACACAACCCGACCTTGGGGGTGTTAGCGGTGTTGACGTATGTTTGGATGGTGCTTCAATTCCTCAGACTGCTGCGAGGTCACATGGCTTGACATCAAAGAGAAGAATGTCTTCCTGGGCGACTCTGAGAGCTCTGGTGTTTATTCTGAAAGTCTGACTGTCTCGCTGTCTGTGTTTCTGTCTGTGTTTCTGTCTGTCTGTGGCAGCGGCTGCCATCCCTTTTTACAGAATATCTTTGTTTTCTGTAGCTATAACTCTTTCTCTCTGCCTCGCCCTCAATCATTATCTTTCTCTGTTTTTCCGATGCAAAATCCTGCTGTGAGATTTCACTATAGAAACTCTTTGTTTGTTGCCACGCATATTACTTTGTCAGCCTCCCGCCTGTTAATGTGGAGTGACTGGATTTGGATGATTTTTCACTTGAACACCATTCAGCGAGAATTTTGCTCCATTTCCCTGCAATTTTAAACAAATGCCGTTTTGTTAAGCAACACTTCTTTAAACGACAGCCAGCGGAAATATGGCTGAGGAGCGCATAGTTGCGTCTCTGCGGTTTTGGAGTGTTTCCACCTGTCTCTTATAACTCATTGTGTTCGTCTTCACTCTACAAGTCTGGTCTGGATGAAGCGATGTGTTCTTGGGTTCCTGGCTACGGATCAAAAAAAAGAGAAAAATCTCACAGAAGGAGAAGGGAAGAAGAACATACGGGCGTGTGAATGACAAAGTCAATCTGTCCAGGACACACTGACATATAACAGCCGCTTAAAAGTCTCTGTTTCTCGATGAACAATACGGTTTCCCTCCAGATAACTTCAGTGAGATCTGCATGTCACAGTGTGATTGTCTTGTTTCCAGGGTTGGAGAGCACCAAGCGGAGTAATTCATGTGCATGTGTAGCTGTGAGGGTTTTAGCCCCGGGGATGTGTTTTGTTTTGATGTCCTCCGCTGCGGCCGGATGAATGGCCACATGGAGAGCCGGGGGTTGAGGAGGGGACCTTTGGACATGTTAAAGGACACCTGTGGGGCTTTGGGGGGCCTCCGCATGATGGACAGGGTTCCGCTTCAGGTGGCAGTAATTTCTCTAAGCCTTGGGGAGGGGCAGCGGGGTCGGGTTGTGGGTGTGCGTGTGTGCGTGTGTGCGTGTGTGTGTGTGTGTGTGTGTGTGTGTGTGTGGTTTTGAAAACAAGTTTTAACATTAGGGTGTCGATGCTTGCTGCTGTCTGCTTGTGTTGGCATCTGTTTCTTTATAATTAACTGAAATAACTGCTCCCTTTTCAGCATGCATGGATGTTCCTTTGTGTGTGTGTGTGTGTGTGTGTGTGTGTGTGTGTGTGTGTGTGTGTTTGTGTGTGTGTGTGTGTGTGAGCACATGCCGGCTTATCTCTCCGACAGTAATTGCTCCTAATACCACCGGGAAACACCACACAGATCGTGACAGAGTCTCACCCACAGCTAATGATTATGTAAATACGATAACCATCTGAAGACATGATTGTGTGTGTGGGTGTCCTGCCTAATATTCAGTCTCTTATCATACGGAGATCAGCTGTTAGACAAATGTGGCATTGTTGAAGGCCGAGGTGGAGCCGTGTGTGTGTGTGTGTGTGTGTGGGTGTGTGTGTGTGTGTGTGTGTGTGTGTGTGTGTGAAGATTTACTAGTTCAGGGCCTCGTCTGTTCTCTGCACCTGATACTGAGCCGGACCGACGTACCTGGAGAGCTGCAGGCATTTTAGATGAGAGGACGGGAGATTGTTATTAAATGTCACAGGCCGATCTTCTAGAATAACCAATAATGTTCCAAAGTCTACAATCACACACACACCTGCGCACACACGCACACACACATTCGGCCTGTTAATCTGTGTGCTAGGATTAAATAAGACACTGTGAAATTAAACTGAAAAAAACTATAAAATTCACCACATTGGCTCGTAATGCGCCATACCTTTTCTCAGCGAGCAAAGCGAAAAAGCAATCTTTTCAACCACTTGTTCACCGATCTCCCTGAGAAAATCAGCCAATTTAACACCACAAAAATCAATTAAGAGACACCTTCTGTTGTTGCTTTGACATTATGAGCCTTTCACGGCCAATCCGCACTGTCGTTGTTGCAGATAAAGGAAGTGCAGCCGTGCTAATTAAGGCTAACAGAAGCAACCCAAGTGAACACAATCAATGATAGCTTGGTGCGTTTCTGCAAAACCACAGGTCAGTTAAAACTGGACG
Organism: Sparus aurata; assembly: GCF_900880675.1. Taxonomy (NCBI): domain Eukaryota; kingdom Metazoa; phylum Chordata; class Actinopteri; order Spariformes; family Sparidae; genus Sparus; species Sparus aurata. The sequence continues at coordinate 30,269,196 of NC_044191.1, forward strand.
TTTCTTGTAAACTAAACGTCTGTTTAAGTTGGATTTTCTATTTCTTACTTTTCACAACGCTGTGCATACTCTCTGCTTGGGTTTAGGCACAAAAACCACCTTGATTAGTGTTTTTGGCCGCTGGATGATCACAGACGGAGATGGTCCGACTTCCCGTGAAAAAAAATTTGGTCACCACAAAACGGCTTGAAATCTCCCCGCCGTCCCCTCCAACCTCTTGATGTGAAAGTCTTCTAATTAGAGTTTAATGTGAACATGAAATGCCACGTCTGCTACTAATGTCAACCTTGGTTAACTGCTAACATTATATCCTGAACAACAGACATCAATTAATGGACATTTTCATGTTAACACGGTACAGGAAGAGGCAACTACACTGTGTTGGTTATAATAATCTGACTGCAAAAACTTGCTCCCAACCTTCATACGGGCCGGAGCTTAAGGTTTACGTAATGCCGTGGTCTGCCATCAAATGCTGTTAATTAGCGGTGTGGTGCCAGCATTCTTGGAGTGATACCTGAAGGACAAATGTTGTTAGTCCAAATCAGTGCAGATACAGCATGACTTTATCCTGAGTGCACACACAACAACACACACACACACACACACACACTTGCATGCCAGGGGTCTCTCTGCGCTCTGCAGGGAGTAATCACAAGATTGAGTTACATTGAATGACTTTAGCTATTGTTGATACATCCACAACTGTAACTGCATGTTCCGCTCGCCTAACCTTGACCTTGATTACCTCAAGCTGTCCGTCAGGGGAGTTTCTGTGAAGCAGCTGCCCGACGTTAAAATGACTTGTTGCCGCTGAATGAGTCCAAACAGCATGTTTATAACATGTGTTTAGTGCAATTTGAATTTATTTAAAGACGAAATTTGTTCGGACAGGGTTCCGAAAAATAAACCAAACGTGACACTTAAGCTAACCGCTGCTTTTGATTTAGCAGCACTACACTTTTAATGTGGAACTTAAGGATGAAGAGAACAGAGATTATGTTGAGATTTGATTTGCAGCGTTCAAAGATGAAGGAGGTTAATTCAGATCCATGCATTATAGTTCGTCTTGCTTCATAAACCCTGTCTACTAGCACAACTAGACAGTTTATCGTAAATTGCATGGACTTATTTTCTAGAGTCTTCTTGCTTCTTGCTCTCTTCAGCTTGATTATGTCACATCTATGATTTTATTACAGTAGTGACTGAATAGTCATGAAACAAGTGGATGAACATGAACACAAAAATACACGGACAGCAACAATCGGCATCCTTTTGAAAGTAAAAGCACGCTGTCTAAAACCTCCAGCGGATTTATTTGCTGCGTCGTGTCTTTAGTTTCACATACACTGATTTTAGACAGGAATACGAAGGAATGTCCTTGAAATCCGCTGAAGAACAGTACAGGACAACACTGGGACAGATGCACGCATGCTTCCGTACACACACACACTCATCATATTAGATTGTGTGCTGGAGGCATGCGCTTCCACTAAGTAGGAAATTGAATTCGTGTGGGGTTGTTTTTACTTTCGGAATGACTGGGGGTGATGGGTTTTTTGGTGTTTTTATCGTTTTTTTTCCTCAATCGCGAAACGCAGCACAAGAAACTTTGGATGAAAGGCATTTCTGCCTCTTTTTGATAAAGCGATGTCAGGCTGAAACATGCGTCCACAGCGTGCTTTCTAATATGACAATGGCCTCTTTTGAAAAAAAAAAAAGCACGCTGCACTAATCAACAGCTGTGGAGCTCAGACGGCGCTCCTCACAAGCACATGACTTGAAAAGCCGCCTTTCTGCCATTTGTTCAACAGACGTGCGATTGATGTACAGATCAGATGCTTTGCTGCGCTCGTTTGTTTCTCGTTAGGATTCATCGCGGTCATTTCACGTATCTTTCCCCCCTGTTAGCATGGCGAGTAAATCCTCAGTGTGCCTTCAAACACATTATGAAGTGATATTCGGAATATTGATTATACCTGGAGCCTAAAGCCATTTCCTGCCTTTGTTGCGGCCGCTGTGATCCAGTGGGGAACTGATCTTTGAAAGTATAACAAAGAGTGAACAGGCAGATTTTACTGAAGTATTAAAATCTCTCTCTCTGGTATAGACGCACACATTTGTACTGGCAGGTCAGACACGTCCACAGAAGAGGTAAAGAAGATCAGTTTGCAGCTTCCACTCCATGTAACAAATGCACACATACACACACACACACACACACACGCGTATAGGCATGTTTGTACGTGTCAGAGCCGTTAGCTCGGAGTGCAGAGGTCATCCTGAGGGGTCAGAGAGTCGGTCTTGTGTTTCAGCTGCAGAAGAGCTCCTCTGTTACACACTGAATGGACCCTGTGAAATAGTGTCTTCAGAGGGCCGAGACAGAGAGATGGTGGAGAAACAGAAGGAGAGAGACATGAGAAGGAGCTGGTGTGGGTGAGGGGGGTCGGGAGGTGGGCGAGACAGGAAATGAGCGTTCATGTTTGCTGATAGCGGGATGATAGAGATCTTAATGATGTGTTAGGGTAACAGAGTGTGTAATGCTGTGCGTGCTTGTGTGTGTGTGTGTGTGTGTGTGTTTCGAGCATTTCATTCATTCGAGTGCATGTATGTGAGCACTGCATGAGTGTGAATGCTCGCGTCGGAGCTGTTCTGCGTGTGAGTGCATGCATGAATGAATGCGTGTTTTGTGTGTTCGGTATGTCTGTTTCCCTCTGAACATAAAGGGCTCCATGGTGGTCATACGAGAACCTGCAGTCAACTTAAGGATCCCCGAATAGTGGATGCTCTATATTTGGGAGCTGGACCGAGGCTACTGACCCCAACACTGACCCCACACCTGCCCTGTGTGTGTGTGTGTGTGTGTGTGTGTGTGTGTGTGTGTGTGTGTGTGTGTGTGTGTGGACATCGTAGAGGTTGGATATAGCGGGGAAACGCAAATGTGGATGTGTGTGTGCATTGTCTGTCCTGTTGTATATTGCACTGTGCCTCGGTACATGTGTGTGTCTGTGTGTGTGTGTGAGAGTGACTGATGCCACCACACACTGAAAACATGAACCTCTCACGTCCAAATGAAATGACTTTTTTAAAGTAACTCATTAGGGTATTTTTGGCGTCGGTGACGAGAGCTCGACTGATAATGGATTTTTGAGGCTGATGCCAGAACCCATATTAGGGAGTTAAAAAATTCTAATCACAAAAAATGGGCCAATTTACTTTTTTTGTGTGATGATCCCTTAAATGTGGTTATCAAATACTCAAACTTACAGTTAAACAATACATGTTACTCTCTTAAATGACTCACACACTGAAACAGTAAACTTTACGGGGAATTTTTAATAAATTCCTCTCGGTATGTTTTTGTACATCATGCTCTTGAAAGAAAAGAAAGAAGTCTTCGTATCGGTGCATAACAGACTATGTGCCGATACCAAAATATATGTGATTGGCCAACATCGTTAATATTACCTTACCGATAAAATGGGTGGGCTCTGTTAGTTACCCAAAAACATCTATGCGAACATGCAAACTCTGCATGAGCTGGAAAAAGATCCACACAAACCTAGATTAGTGTGTAAATCCTTTTTAGCATCATTTTTTTCTTTTCTTTTGAAGAAAGTCCCTAACAACTAGTTACTAACTTTAAAGATTAAACACACAGTAACTCATGAAAGTTTGGATTGCCACTACACAATTATCAATTTTCCATATAATCGGCCAAACAACTTTTTCTCTGCTGTATTCAAACCATCAATATTCTGTATCCATATTTCTTCTTTAAGTGAATTATTTCTCTGCAAAGACACAATTTTAGATAAGTGCTTATGGCCCTCGGCAGGTATTGATGCCAAATACTGGTAGCTTCAGACTACAGTTAGCTATGAACAGCAGGTGATAGTGTGTATTAGTGGGAACAGAATTATGCCTGAGGGGAACACAAGGTGAGCACATTTCTTCTCTCCTTACTTAACTCAAACCCTTGCTGAACAAAGGGTCAGCAATGTAGAAAACACATACACCTCCTCCCATACGTACACTAAGAAATAGTTGTTGTTGTAGAAATTCATTTCTGAGTTGCTCAAAACAGCTCACCTATAGCAGCTGCAGGCCTTGAAAATTCCATTATGTGAACTGTGAATAGTCGTTGTTAATTAGTGTCATCTGAGGAAACGTACGCCTCCAGTTCCACATGTAGGCGAATCATTTTCGTGACACAAAAGTTGAGAGCGTGTTTCTTTCTCTGTAGCTGCTGTGTGTGTGTGTGTGTGTGTGTGTGTGTGTGTGTGGTGTGTGTGTGTGTGTGTGTGTGTGTGTGTGTGTGTGTGTGTGTGTGTGTGTGTGTGTGTGTGTGTGTTGTGTGTGTTTTTCTGCATTTGCAAATGCGTGGCCGGTCTCTCAGTTCTTCAGTTCTTGCTCTGTATTGAGGTCTCAGGGGTCACCGGGATCGAGAGGCGGTATGAATGACCGCCTGTTATCAGGTGGCAAACAAAAGAGTGTGTGTGTGTGTGTGTGTGTGTGTTTGTATGGGTTTCTTTGTGTGTGTGTGTGTGTATTTAAGAGAGACAGAAACAGGAAACAAACATAGACTGAATGACAGAAGGAAAGAGACAGAGTCGCATCGTGAAAGATGGAAACTTGAACACAGAGAACATTTCAGGACGGCGAACAGAAAACGACACGCTGCATCACATGACGACCTCGCCCTCAAAGTTCTGTCTGTGCACGACGCCAGCGAGCTTCCAAATCAGTTTTCTCTCCCAAAAAATGTGATGTAAAACAAACCGTATGTCCAATGATGCAAACACCTCGGCTGCCCTACATTCCCTCTCAACCCTAATAAGTCAAGTGAAATCCAGCAACTGAAACATTGAAAAAACCTCAATGAAATGAAATGAAATTGACTGACAAGTTTAAACAAGATGACCAACTTCTCAAATCTAACCACCTTTAAATATTTATTTATAGTGTAGATTTGTGCCGCTCTTGTGCAGCTGTTACACTTTTACTCATGTTGCGGACTCACAACTCGCAAAATTATTACACAACCTTAGTGTGAAGAAATCCTTTTGGGGGAAACGAAGATCTTTCAGCCACATCCGGTACAACCTTTAGATTTTTAAAACCATTAGTCCTCTTTATTCCCCTGTCTTTATTCATTCTCTCTCTTTTTTTTATCTCCTCTCTCATATTCATCCCTCTCTTCTCCTCGCCCCCCCCCTCCTCTCCTCTCCTTTTCTTTCTCTCCCGTCGACTGTTTTTTCTCCCTCATTTCATGACTCCCCCCTTTCTTTTCCCCTGTGCTAATTGCCACCTCGTTGTAGCATCCCGGGAGCCGGGAGCTCATTAATTGCTGAAGAGGAGACAGGTGGCGCCACGATGTTGTGATGCTTCTTGTTAGTTGTTTCAGTTTATTGTGTTCGTGTTGTGCTTGCGTGTGCATGAGTTTCCCCTTAATATGCTTGCGAGTGAGTGTGTGTGTTTGTGTGGGTGTGTGCTGCCATTCCTATATGCATGTGACTGTGTGTCCATGTGTCCCTGCTAAAGTGTGTGTGTGTGTGTGTGTGTGTGTGTGTGTGTGTGTGTGTGTGTGTGTGTGCGCGTGCGCGTGTGTGTGGTGCCCCTGCTTGTTAGCGGCGCGGAGCCCCTTCTCACTGTAATCTCTTTGTTTATGCAGTGCGAAAAGGGCCTGGCGGGGGCATGAACTCCCCACGCTCTTATCCCACTGCGCCACTCACCCCTAGTAGACCCTCATGCCCCCCCGCCACCCTTCCGACACCCCGCTTCGCTCCCATCACCTCCCCCATCTGCCTCAACTCCTGCCCAAATCTGTCCTCCCTTCCTGTGTCCCGCCATCCCTCCTTCCTGTCCGACTCGGTTAACGTCAGAAACTTAAGCTGTACATTCTGCGAGAGGTCACCAAAGATCCACCTTTACTGCGGGGACTCCCATTTTCCTGTGCTATGAGTGTGTAGCGCTGGACAGGTTACGAGAAAATGTATAAGTAATGTGTTGCTTTACTTTTTGTTACTCGGCTGGCCCCTGTCAAAGAAACCACTTTAAAACGACTCCAAACACTACTCGTTTATTTATTTAACCTTCATTTAATGGTCCAGTGTCAATCCATCAATTACCCCTACCTCCCCTGTGAAGCCTACTTACAATGTGAAGGGCCATTTCTTTTTAAGTCAGTACTTGATTTGTTCGTGGCTTTTGTAGAAACATGGCAGTGCAACATGACCGATTTGTAGATTTAGATGTATGAGAATAATGTAACAAAAACACACCCATTCTTAGTTTTAGGATTATACACTATTGAAAACATAATCATGAATGTTATCTTCCATCTCTGCCAATAAATCATTTTCAAATTATACACATCAGATCTTTAAAGCTGCTATAAAGAAAAATGTTGAGCCTACTTGGTAATATTAATTTTGTTGAGCTAAAGCTTAAGATTGTAAGGTTTTTTTTATCTGCAAGCTATATCTTAGTAGCAAGGCCAACATAGGAGTACCTTATAGGCCTGTTGTTCTGTTGCCGTTGAGAAGCTTCTTTTCTCAGGATGTGAGGAAAAAAAAAAAGTTTAAAAAAATTTCCCTGGCACGGCCAAAACGGAAACTAAGTGGTGGACCACTTTTGGCCCACAGGCCCTGTTTTGGGCAGCCGTGTTACATAGAAATAACCCACTTCTCTGAAATGGTCTTATTTAGTTATGCAGGTTTATCGAGGCATCATTATTAAATTGAGACCGTTTCATAGGCAGTTAGAAGTTCCTTGTAGTACACTTTAGCCAGGAAAATGTCTGAGATATAAACGCTTATTCTTATAATGCATCTTTTGTATTTAGCGGCTACGGAAATAGAGCGCAACACATTGTGTTTAGCTAGCAGGCAGCCCTTCTATTTGGGTTTATTTACGGCCATCCAGCAGTGGCTTTCTTAGCTGCGATGACTTGGGGCTAGTAACTAATACTGTAACACAACCATTGCTGACTGCTGGTTACCAATATCCATTAATTTTTTTCCGACCACCAAAGTGTTTGGAAGTGGTCCCGAGCTCTGCTTTAGGCTACAAGACCAGTACCAGCAGAAATTATATTTAAATTAACTGAATTTGAATCGGTCACGCTCATTTTAGAGTCTGATGAATTGATTAAACCCAATAACACAAAAACCCACAAAAAGTCAGCTGGAGGATAACAACTGAATTTAGTTTTTTTCATTACAGATAGATTCAGATTGATTTGCTTCTCGCCGTCCTCTTCCTCTCCATTGCCTTCCCTTCCTTTCTTCTCCCCTTCTTTCCTCCAGAGTGCCTGTTTTAATCAAATCACATACTTTCTTCTCTCCCTCCGTTCGGGCCCTCACCTCCCCAACCTCTCCCACATAGCTCCCCTTTGAAGTGTTCAGTTAAACACTGCCTTCAGTCCCTGGCAGCAAGTGTCTGATTGTTTGGTAAAGTCTATGAGAGAGAACAATCACAAAGCACCAAGTGTTTTGCCTCGCAGATGGTATTATCGCCTGGTCAAACGGTGGCCCTTTTGGCAGGTCCGGAGGAGTTGGTGTCGAGGGCGATGATGTGTGAATAAGTTTGTGTGTCCGTGCGTGTTTTGTTTGTCAGGGTCGGTGTACGTGTCTTTGTATCCGTGTGTTCATGTGTTCATGCAGGTGTGAGGGGTTACCGGCGGTTTGTAGGTCAGCGTCCTGCCCCGGGTGTCACCTTGCTCTGTTTGGCTCTTACGGGGGCCCTTCTCTTCTCTTCTCTTCTCTTCTCTTCTCTTCTCTTTTCTTCTCTTCTCTTCTCTTCTCTTACTTTTGTCTTCTTCCTCTTATCACCTGTCATCTTCTCGTCCATCCACAGCTAATTTAATGATTCGACTCATTTAGTTATCCGTCTGATAATCGCTCTGCAGATGTTTTCAGATGATTTGCTGCTGCTTTTCACATGACTGTTTTTTGGGCTTCTGCTTGCGGGTGTTTTGTTTTTCCAAAAGCCGTAAAAATCTTCAAGTGATGATGTTGCTTAATCTCCAGAACGCACGACACTCGTCGAATTGTAAATGAATTTGCTGAAAGAGGCATTGTGGGAGTGTGTGTGACACAGAAAGGAGGGAGAAAGCCACACTGACTAAGACGCAGCAATAGAGACAGAAAGGTTTTTATTGGGCTACGCTATTCTTGGCTGCAGGAACAGTTGTCATCGGCCATGTGAACATATGTAGCTCTTTTATTAGCGTAAGCTCCAGCTTGAGGTGGTCCTCCCCACCTATTCAGGGCAAAACAAGGGTTAAATGGATAATGAGAATTAGCCGACCCTCATGCTTCTTCATCGGTGTCACGTGGCGTCACGTAAAGTGTTGAGAGAGAGGCGACACAAGTAAAAAAGATCCCAACAACTTCAGTTATTTGCAGTCACAAATCTCCATTTGAAGGCTAATTTTCAAGCAGCTGGTTGACCAATTTTGAAAGGCTGTCGCACCAAACTGTCCCAGTGTCAGCTCAACAAAAACACCACTCTTTTGCAATTATTTCGCCTCATGACAGGCATGTGCCTCCGCCGCAGCCAATTGAACTCCTGCTGAACTTTTTGATGCCGTTCCTGAGCTTCCTCATTTACCGCTCCAATCCATAAAGTGTTCGATCCACATTTCAAACCCTCGATTCTCAACATGGATTTTAAAAAGTGACAGTAGGAAATAGTGCAACATGCTTGTGCTATCTACACTGTATTATTTAAACTCTTAATGACGCCATGCTAAAACCCTCAAAGACATTAAGGATGCAACTTTTTCTATACCAATACCAATTATGATATTTCGGGTAAATGCTCCTACATCTTTTATTAAATCACCTTACCTATGCATGGCTGTTTGTTATTTTTATTTTTTTTTACAGACCACAAACAACCCTCTGAATAATGTAACTTACTCATAGTATTATTTTTATAATAACTCCTTTTACTGAAATCTCATTTTTAAAAAGATGTGATGTTAGCTTTCATTTTGTCGGCTGTTTTCCTCCGTCACACTTTTAAACATGTACAAAAAGTGAAGAAAGTACAGAGCTAGCAAAGAAAGGAAGCAAGAATGCTTTGAAATAACAGTTAATTCAATTAATTAAACTCATTAACAGCATGTGAAGAAGTACGAGTTTTGATGACGTCTCTTTAAAGACGCGTTGTTGTGTTGCAGAGATATCAACCGACGTTAGCATGCCAACCCGAATACCTCTTTCTTCCAGTGGTGCAAAGCTCATGTGCTAATGGTATAAACACCAATGTTCTCCCAGTTGTCCAGCTAGGTGCACAGCTAACTGTGCTAACAAGCTAACAGCCATTTATGTTTAAAACATTTGCCCCTATTTGTTGGCTGTATGAATTCTAAGATATTGCACTTTCAAAGGTTTTATATTGGAGAAAATTAATTAGAACATTTCCTGCCTTTATTGATTATAAAACAGGTCTAGGTGCAGATATCACAATGCTGAATTCACTGAGAAACTGTTTAACCTTTATACAAGCCATCAGGACTTTAGTAAGGTTGTGATGTTACAAGTATAAAGTCACTGTCTGCAACAAGAGCTGAAAACACACATGCTGGGGCGGCTAAGGCTTGTAAGAGCTGACCAATCAGAGCAGACTGGGATTTTTCGTAAAGCAGCCTTAAACGGACAGGCACTAAAACAAACAAAGCATTCAGACGGAGGAACATTTTCTGGTAGACACTTAAAATGAAACTTTGAACCTTCAAATGATATTTGAGAGCTTGATAAAACACAGAGAACACACTGTTCATGAATCACGTGAAGAATCCAAACAGCAACATTCAACCAGATAAACACCGTTCCCGAAAGTTACAGCAGACTCCAGTCAGAGCTGCCTCGGATATTTTCTGTGACAGATGGAAACACAGGCGTGGGGGGGCAATCATTGTGGGGGGACAAAAATGTTGGTGGGTGGCTGCAGATCGTGATCCTTCAGCTATTTGGTAAGCTGTGGCACATTTATGAATCAGAAAAAAGTAGGCAGCAAAGATCCCACAGAGCAGGTGGGACATCTCCGCTCTTCTCTTTCAGCTCCCACTCAGGAAGTCGCTGCCACACGACTCCTCTGTCTTCTGACTATTCTGTTACCTTTCCAGGACATTTTTAACATTCCATCCCTCTTGGCCGGTCACTTCCTCCTTTCACAGCTCCAAACTGGGGATTTCACAAGGGGGCCAAATTAATTTAGGTCCATTTTAAGAGTTTGCGTGCGTGTAGACGTTTTTCTGTTTTCAAAAAAAAAAATACAAAATATCCCTTGATTCAGCCACAAACCTCTTGAAGTGACTGTGTTTGTTGTGATATAACACTACCTCGTAATTTACTCATGACACTGTAAGTACTCAAAGTAAATTTAGCCTTTAATTTGTGGTTTTATTTTACCCTCTATGTGCCTTAGAGCAAAGTAACAGGATACCAGTCCCACTGATACCCTCGACAAAACATTGTATTTGCCAAATGCCTTGAGGGGAATCTCAGCCATTCATGTCGGATACACGGGAAAAAGCAATTGAGAATTATTGAAGTATTTACGATATTGTGATTGCAGGGGTTGGATTTCTGTCATTCTCAGTTTTTGTTGTGCCTCGCCCAGACTGCACCTCTGCCCGTCATCCCTGTCAGGGATTTTATGGCGGTTGTAAAACGATACAGTGAGCGGTTTCACAATGACAATATAACAAGCCGTAAAAAGCCAGTCCCAGTCTGTCATTAGGGCTTCATTACGTTTAAATGGCTCGACACCTACCTCTGTGCGAGTGTGAGCGCGCGTGTGTGTGTGTGTGTGCGCAAATGTGATGTGTGATGTTTCATTGTTTTCTTTTTTTTCCAAGTTTTCTCTTTAACACATCCCAGAGATAGAAGTTTATGTTTAAGGTCGTTAGATCTGAAAAGGCCTTTGAAAGCCATATACCGAGGTGTGTGTGACAGAGTGTACGATGAGTTTTATTAATTGTTTGAACAGAAAGACATATTTATTTGCGCTGGATACATTTTTAGAATTTGAAATAACACAAGCGCGGATGTCTGATTGATCGGGGGTGTTGCATCAACCACAAATATTAGATTCAGGGGTGCTGAAACGAGGCCTCGTCAATGGAGAAGAAAGTGTGATTATACTGTACGTCGAGTATACACTTCTTAAATGGACACGATGAGTTTGCACAAAGAGCTAAAGAACTTAATTTATAACATGCTGAATTCATAAAAAGGTCCAAATGATTAAGGATTTGTCCGAAACTTATTTTCATAAAGTTTCTAAAGCATATTTTAACTCAACGACTTGAATAATGTAGCTATCTTATATGGGAGTCTGGGAAACTTGCTGTTGTTGACAGCGGCTGCTGTAGTCTGTCGGTGTTCCAGTTTGGTGTTCAAGTTAATACAAACAACATGAATGTCGCGCACCATTTTCAATGACGTCATCATGCAGAGTGACCCCTCAGCAACCCCAGCTGTGACTGACTTCCCGGTTTCCTTCGATTTGTTATGGTTTTGTAACCAACAAGGGTCATTTTATCACGCAGACATTGTTCACAAACTGACTGTACATCAGGTTCTTCAGTTTTGATGGCAGCGCAGCAGAACCAGTCAAGGTTCAGTCCAGGCTGTCAAACGAGAAGAGGAGATGCTGCGGATATAATTGTTTTATCCGTTTTAGCCTCATAACCGCTCGTTTCCTTGCTGTGTTTTACGACTCGTCGTCTCTCACCTGTCGTCTTTCATCCTGACCTGCCTGCAGTGGCGAGGAGGGATTTTCTCTGAGAGGTGAAAGGTCAATCAAGAACAAATCATCATCGAGGTCAGAGGCGACCCCGAGAAGCTTCTTCCCTGTCGCCGCCGCTTCATCATCGCGCCTCTTTTCACACTTGTTTTCCTCGTTTCTCTCATCAGTTTCTTCTTTCTTCTTGGACGAGTCTTGGCGGGTGCGTCTGTGACAGCTGTGGTTGAAAAGTGTCAGTGGGCCTCGGTCACACGACTCTGGAGCTGACGTTGTTGTTCGCGGCTTCGATTTAACTGTGTTGATGTGCAGGCGTTTTATTCCATCCTACATCATCACGTGCTTCTTCTTCTCCACTCCACCCTGTAGCCACACATTCCACCTTTTTTTTCAAGCGTTCCCTGCTCTCCTCCGTCAGTAAATCTTTTACACCTACTCCTTCAAGCTTCCCTTCAAACAACTTTCCGCCATTTGCATTTTTTTTTTTTGCAGCGCGAAACTGATATTTTTAGTCTATTCGATCATCTGTGGTGCAAAACAAAACAATCCCTCCTTGCTTCTCCGCTGTATGTCTCCCTGAGGCGGAGGAGTTGCGAGTACAAATGGACTTCAATGGGAAGAGGAACTAAACTCTCACACATTTACAACCTCCACGCTGCCATACATGAGCTCCCTCCTCTCTTTGTGTCTCTCTCTCTCTCCACGGACCAGTCAGGCAGAAAGGATTGCTATGTAAATGCCCCAGTGAATAGGAGTGAATGGACAGGCTTAAAGCAGATTATGTTAAACTGCTTGTTAGTTTAAAGACACGCTGAAGTGAATGGATGGGGATTAGCAGATGTGCCGCTGTGCCACAGAGGTGTTTCTCTAAAATGTACTTAATCCCCCCCGTCTGTTAGCCGCTTCACACATCAAATAAAGGGATGAATGCTTCTAAAAGTGAACCGGGGAAAAAGGTAAGGTGGTCTTTAAATCCCCTGGCACAGATGGAAATCCCAAAGCGGAGATGATAAAATTTGAATAAATAAGCCACAATTAGACCATTTATATGTTTTTTTAAGACTGTTGAGTCCAGTTAATCTCAGCGAAAGAACAATGGTGTGAAAGTGTGTGTTTTATTTGTTACATGTATTGAGGAACGGTTTAATTTTAACGTCCTCTATTTGCCATATTATATCACCGTTACGTCACTGTTCTGTGAAAACTCTAGATCCCCTAGAGCTCTTCCTGAAAAGAGTACTCCGCTGCTTTACTTCCTTTGCCTTGTCGATACCTGAATGCATACATTACCCATAATGCAATCCAACCCCTGACATTTTGTACACATAATTAGGCGTGTTATGCTGGTAGCGGTTGATATAGCCTCATGTGGCCTTATAAAGTTAGGGAAGATCTTTCTAACTCTGCATGACTGGATTTGTTTGAATTTCCAAACTAAAAAAAAGAAGGTTTTTGGACAACTCACGTTAGCATTAACATCTCCGGCGCGCCGCCGTCATGGTAGACAAAAAGTGTCGATTCCCGAGTGCGCCAGAGATGCAGCTACTAACGTTAGTTGTTCAAAAACCTTCTTTTTCATAAACTCTGTGTACACAAACAATGTTCTCAATGCTCGTGTTCATGTGTAGAGACCCTGGTGATACTACGAGCAAAGTTTCATGTTGTGTCGAGCCTTCTTAGTTTTCAAAAATAGCGATTTTGATGCTAGCATAAAAGTGCTGTAGCACTTCATTGAAAATTAGCTTGCCCGAAAACAAAACTACGATAAATCTTAAAAGTGCCTCTTTCATCATGATTATGCTTTTACACGAAGGTTTGACTCACAGTCAATCACAAATAAAGCCTTGGTTGCTTTTTGGCGAGAGTTTCACTTTAAATAATGTTTAATATACATTTTAAATTATTTAAAAATATAAAAACATTGGGTCTAAAAACTTTATTTCAGTGTTTATATATATATATATATATATATTTTTTTTAACATACACAGTTCACTATACTGTCCGTATAAACACATGCATGACCAATTGCGTTTGAATACTGATATATAAATACATCAGCTCAAATTTATACCTGACTAAATGAATGAGTATAATAGCAATCATGTGGCATTTATGTGATTTTGTCTGTTTTTATACACATAAGCAAAATGTGTGTCGGGGGAGGACGGAAAAGTAGAGTGTGCCGAGAGTAATGTGTCCATTTAACAACAAAGACAAAAAAACTTTTTTCTGCCTGAAATATTCAGCACTCGTCCACACCTGTAAACAAACTCTCATGTGTAAAATCACTTTTAAGAACTGCCCTCTTTTCAGCTCAATGAAAATGCATTTTTCAGTTGATGCAGACTCGAAACCTTTTCTCAAAATACAAACGTGCACTCAGTCCTGCAGTTTATTGGAAAAATTCAAATGGGCCACATTTGAAGATGTATGTTCCTCACTGGCCAAACACAAGCGGCTGGATGCATCATCTGCATCCTAATTTTTTTGAAAAATCATAAAGTAAATGTGTTTTTCACATCTCTGCTCCCCCCCTCGGCGACATTCAGCCTTCTGCAAGCAAACACGGCTTCCTTTAAAACATTACTGCCGAAAGCTGCTGACATGTGAGGTTGTCGTGTTTGTGACAGCCAGTCAAAGCTGATGAGAGAGTGGATGCTGAACAGGCAGCATATTGACCGCCAGCACCGGCTGAGACACATCATCTGAATTTGCAACAGGAGCTTGGATGTTACATTAGCATATGAAAGACAGGAGCCGTCACAAACTGGATTACAGCCTCGCGGATGTTTGCCTTCGCTCACCAGCCACTTAACATTCGTGACTGTCCAGACACGTGTAATATATGCAGTGACGACTTCGATGGAAGTTTGTAATAGGCGTTACGTTTATAATATATCATTCCAGTGTCTTCACTTTGTTAAAGAGAAGTACAGAGGACTGAGGCTGTGTCACTGAGGTGCAACTGCAACCACCTGAAGCTTATAAAGCCAAAACCGTTAAGCTTGTGGTGGTGATTGTGAACCCCAGTGCTGGGAGAGGGATCCCTCCTCTGTCGCTCTTCCTGAAGTTTCCCTCATTTGGCCCTTTAATAGAAGTCTTTCCTGTGAGTTGTGAGGACGTTGTTTGATGTGCAGATTGTGAAGCTCCGAGAGGCACATTTTTGATGATAACACTGATTTGTCTTGACATTCAGGTTTGTTACTCTTTTAATGAGCTATGGTGTTGATTAGTGTTTTGCGAGCGTCGTGGTGTCAGGGTGTAGTTGACCTTTGACTTGTTGGATATAAAATGTCATCATTGCACCCTATTTGTTTGAAATGTTGTCATAATTACAATATGAATTCTTGAGTTACAGCCAGCGTAGTCCTTGGTGACGTCATAGTGACTTTTGACTCTCGAATTCTAACCAGTTTGCCCTCGAGTCTGAGCATTTTTGATATCCTGAGCCCGGCTGCTCGTCACTCCATCCTCCTCTTCCTGTACTTTCTCAGAAAGGTCACCGTCCTCCATTTATCACCTCAATTCTTCAGAGATCTTTCCTTCACACCCATCCGTCTTCTCTGATCTTTTCCTTTTGTTTTTCCCGTCAGCGGCACTTTTTCTTTACTCTTCTCTCTCTTTGAGTTTTACTGCTCATCCTTCGCTTGTGACAGCCCCACCCATTTATCATCGGCCCAGCATGAGGGCGACACAATGGGAGAATAGTGCATGTGTGTGTGTGTCTGCAGTACCTTTTTAAAGTAACTGTTTCAATCTCAATATGATATCCTCTCTTCCAGCAAATCACTACAGACATGTATTATTCACACACACACACGCACACACATAGCTAGTGGGGACTGGGGGCAAATGCTGTCACAGTTTTTAAAAGGCTTCCCGTGGTTAGACATGCTTGAAATGACATTCTGGTTCACTGGAGGAAGGGAGGAGGGAAAAGGAGTGGAGACAAGAAATACAGAAGTGGAGGGAGGGGTTTTTTTTCCAGAACGGGGGCAGGAATGATAGGAGAGACAGCTGCGTGATCCTGCAGCCTCACAACTTTCTGTCATTTTGTGATTTTTTTTTTTCCATCGTTCGTGGAGTCTCTTTAATCAGAATTTTACTGTAAAGGCTATTTTTTTTAACAACATACACAAGTGGCAGCATGCAAGTTGCAACTGGAAAATATAAATATTACAACCACAGAATGAAGAATAAATTATAACACAGTGAAAACAGTAAAAACATCTGGCTATGTACGCAACATGTGTAGCATCACAAAAATACCCCTTAAAGATTTAACAGTGCTTGATATTTACGCCTAGTAATCACTTTACACCTCCTAATGTGCTATCACTACCAATATCACGAGCACGTTAGCTAAAAAAAACTACCATGTACATTAATGTTTGTGTGGGAAAAGGCCGTCGGATGAGGGGCAGACAGAAGAGGAGCGGGGCAGGACTGTTTATTTATGAGGTGATTCCTCCTCTCATCGAGGAGCGAGGGGAGCCAGGCCGCCCTATTGTTTGTCACTAATGAACAACATGAACGAGTGTGAGAAAGAAAAGAAGTGCACAGAACAGAGGCGGCTACAAACGAGACGGATTAACGCGCGGACAAAAACTGTTTGCTCCGTCTGTTTAACCTCAGAACTTCAGAAATCAGCATTTTGTGTTGGAGGGTGAAAATAGCTGCTCATTTGGTGCCGCTTCAAGTCTGCAGTGCTTTTGTGCTGTAAAGCAGACTGTTCTCAGCGCACACGCACACACACGCACACACACACACACACACACGCACACACACACAGACTGAGTTTTGTCTACAGTAAATGCCTCACAGGCAACAGGATAGCTCTGAAAAGGAAATGGTCTATTAGGGTGTCTAAACCCATTTATTTATTAGAATAAAAGCTCCAGGCAAGGATGATGTAATCTCTCCCAGCTCCTTGTAAGTGTCTTTACCTTTTACCTGATTTGTTAATAGCACACCAGTGAGTGTGAGTGAGCGTGTGTGTGTGTGTGTGTGTGTGTGTGTGTGTGTGTGTAGAGATGTTGTGTCAGGTTTTTCTGGAATCAAGGCGTCTTATTTTGAAATTAATCTTTTAGAAATGAGTAAATACCGTAATCTCCCGCCTTAAATCAAATCTCGGTTGCAGTTAATAACAGGGTAATAAAACATGGTTTTGATTGTTTAACCCGGTGCAGACACGGAGGACACGTTGAGTCCACTGTAATGAACAGCTGACAACTTGAAGGAGGCCTTGCTTGTAATTACTTTTACCACTGGGGTTGCTGGTGAGGGCATGCACAAGATCTTCACACTGGTGGCTTTGAGCAGAGAGGCCTACCTGTCAAATATCAACAGTGAGGATGCGCATACGCTGCACACATCCACACATTTAAGAGTTTTTTTATCATAAATTTATCATTTTTATCATAATGAAAAGAGAAATGACCGATGTTTGTTTTCCACAGTGGTTTGTCTGACGGCTGCTTAGTTATCGGTCATTAAAATTTACCATGTCTGTGTTTCCAATTCCATTAGAATCAGAATGCGTTGTTAAATGTCACTTCACATAATGAAATTATGATAGCAGTGAGTAGAGCGCATACCTCGGCCAAGGCCCAGCAGCCCCATTAAACCAATCAATCCTGATTCAATATCAAACTGGATAGCTCTGTATCATTTTTAAACCATCACCCATAACTGCTTCATAATGATTCAGCTCAACTTGACTGTAGGATCTGCATTAAATTGTCCTCACTCATCGATACCAGCTGTCTAAATATTTGCCTGATTTACAATAGTGTCAAAAAAAACACGCCATCTCGCAAAAGTGAGAACAGATCTGGGATCTGTCCCTTTACATGGATCCTCATCTGGAGTTAATGGGGTCCATTCAGGGCTGAGGCCCGTCCGCCATTCAAGTTTTGTGACAATCCGTTCAGTCATTTTCTCGCAATCCTGCCTACAAACCAACCAATAAACAGACACAGGTGAAAACAACTCCTTGGTGGAGGTAGTTACTGGCAAACAAACTGTGTTCCAAACCCATGCAGTGATATCATTTGTACCACCTCGTGTTTGGGTATGAAGCAAGGATGGCTCAATCATGATCCTAACACCTGTAACCTGTTTACCTGTGGAAGGTTTCAGACAGGTGTCCCCGTTTGTTTGAGTCATGCTGCCGGCATCAAAGTCAGAATAAACATGTTCACAAATCAGTTAAGCCGACGAGATATTCAGTCTCCGTAGTGTTTTTCAAAGTGTCACATTCTGTCTTTATTTGTTTTACACGCGTTTATTGAAATCGAGGTTGCGGCTTCAATCAAGCATTAATTCCACTTCAACCTCGTTCGGAGAATCCCTGCAGAAAATGAGAAGTGGAAGCGGTTATCTGTGAGCCGAATCCCTCAGATCCTGCTGCTTGTTTTCAATATCCTGCTCACCCTCCTCCTACTTTTTCTTTTACTAAACCCCATCTTGCTCCTGTCTGCTCCCTGCCCCCGTTTTCTCTCCACCCGTGTCCTCCCTCCCTCTGTGTGTGTGTGCGCGAGAGCGGGTCAGCCCTCCCTACTAGGCAAGTGAAGTAAACTCCTTCTTTTTGCTCCCCCCTCTCTCTCCCTCTCTCCCTCTCTCCCTCTCTCTCTCTCTCTCTCTCTCAGCTGGGCTGCTACTGTCAGACTTGGTTGGAGGACAATCAACTGCAACTGCTGCTGCCGCTGCTGGTGTGTCTTGTGTGGTGTGGACTTTCTCACGTTGCGGTGGACACACACACACACACACACACACACACACACACACACACAAACACACAGAGAGAGAGACACACACACACACAGGAGCTTGCATGCCCGGTACTACCCCTCCCCTCTGTCTCTCTCTCACTCTCTGCTGCACACACACTCACACAGACACACACACACACACATACACTTGGAGAGAGAGGCGGTGTGTGTGAGTGGCGGACCCTGCCGTGTGGAGTGTACTGAAGAGGGGAGCGGAGAGGAGCGGAGCGGCAGACTCTACCATGCCAGTGCAGGGAGGAAGGCTGAAGCGCCGTGTGTCTCTCTGCCTCTGTCTCTGGAGCCGGAGTCCTCTGCTGCTGCTCGGACTGTTCTCTCTTCACGCACAAGCTCACGGTGAGTCCCTGCAAACTTTTCTCTCTCTCTTTTTTTTTTATACTCAATCTTTTTTTTGCTGTGAAGCTGCTCTGACGTTTCAGCTGTTTTCAACTTTCGGCTGAAGTTTGCTCCTTCCTGAAAAAGCAGTTTTTGTTCCCTCTTCTCAGTGTTTCTTCAGAAGTTCAGGTTAAGTCTGTGTCTGCGAGTCTGTGAGCGACTCGTGATGACAGCCAGTTTTATTATCGTTTAAAATCGTCTCTGAATGTGTTGAAACTGATGCAGGCGTCGATCCCTAAACAGGAGATATGCATGTGGTTTGTTTTACATCAGGGGGGGAATCATTCAGGTTTTTAATGTTACTCACAGCAGTGTGTGTTGGACTGAATCAAGGCCAGCAGCTCAGAAATGTCCCAGCAGAGAAGTTATCATTTTATTTTCATATTTTCAGATTATGGGAGAGAATTATAGGCAGCTCTCGACTGATTAAAGTCATATAAAACACAATCTTAGAGGCCAAACGCATGATTATTTTCAGATTTTCACATCATAACAGTTTGATCACTCAACGACAACTTCTTGAAGATCTTCTACTGGCCATGCGGAAGTAAGTCAAGGTTATTGATTATTTAGCCCCCCTGTAGTTCTCTGACGTCCAGCTCCACATCTTCAGTCGCTGTGTGTTCGCTGTTTCCCTTCAGACGGACGGAGAGATATATTGTCACAGACCGACATTGTTACCGTTAGCCGCGTTGGTCTGCTTTGTCTGTGACCATGTTTGGTATGTGGAGTGTGATTGGTGAGGTGTCGGACAGAGAACATGTCAGATTTAATAGTCTGTTATGTTTAGGGCTGTGATGTGTGTCATTAACGTCTGAGTCTCTTGTTCTGCTGGCTAACGGCGGCGCAGAAAGTTTTTTTGTAGACCGGCTTCACGATCACTGATCTAAATAATGTCGCTACTGAAGGAAATGCTGTTAAACTGAATCCAGGATCCGAGCTGAGACGCTGTTTGTGAGTTATAGTGTCCGTGCGTGTTTCTCTTCTCCGTCTTTATTGTTGATCTATTTAAAGTCATTGGAGATTCTTTCAGCTGGGAGCCCTGAAGTTAAGCCAGCGGCGGCTCATGCCTCGTCCTCAGTGTGCTATGTGCTGAGGTCGTCCTGCGACCTCTGGCTGCATGTCATCCCCTCTCTCTCGTCCATCTTTCCTGTCATTGTCACCGGTAGCGTCGGCTTTCCTCTGGAGTCCGCGCTGTGTTCGCCTCTTCTTTTGATTTACTGTCCGTGCTCGCGTTTTAAGAGCCCAGCCTCGGGTGGAATAACAGTTTTTTCTTTTTTTTTTTTTTAAAGGCTACGGACATTTAAGCATTTGAATGACTACACACATGAGTTCCTGTGAACACATACATAAAAACCTGTGAGTGTTTTGGAATAACACTGAGCGCTCTGTGTAGGAAGCTGCAGAACAGCTGCCAAAGAAGAAGACATATGTGAGATCTGACATGAAGTTGGACCTCTACCAACTTTGTGTTATACTCCAGAAAATCGTTCACACTTTTTTTTTTTCCCCCTCAATATCGAGTTCATATCATTTGTTTCCTGTCACTTATCTTAATGCTTTGAATTTCTCTTAAAAAATTCTGTTGCTTCAGCTGCTGCGAGCAGGACGTAGTTAAATCTCCATGAGTGCAGTGTTTGGGGTTTTTGGTGTCAGGTGTTGGGCGTTCTCTGCTTCGGATATCTGTCACATCTGAGCTGAATACTCTCTGAAAATATGTATTTATTTGAAGACTCATCGGCTTCACTCCATTAGCTCTTGTTCAGTTCGTATGAGTTGATAAATAAAAATGGTTCATCACTTTGAAACCTTAATAATGTTGCTATGCTTCTAAAGATAAACTCAAACAGTGAAGGTAAAGTGCGTCAATTTCTTTTGGTTTCCGTGTCAGCTGACCACGACTGGCCTCTGCGAAAAAGCCCAGATCGTTAATTTGAAAATCAGCCAGCTTGAACGACATTTGGAAATCTCAAACAGTTTAAACTGTATTCAAATAATTATTTTTGCCTGAGGCCTGTCGGCGACAGCCTCATTCATTGTTTGACACTTAGATGATTGATTGGACCAGCAACGGGCTCATTCATTGGCTGACACGCAGGATGATTGATTGTCCTGGCGATAGATTCAGCCGTGACTCGACGGGCAAATGTTTGTGTTTCTGAAAGAACAGTAAGAGGAAAAGATGGAGCAGGTAGAGCGAGAGGATTCTATCTGTGCCTCGCTCTCTCCATCTGCCTTTTTTCCCCGGCTGTGTTCTCTCCTCTAAACCCGGCGCATGGACGCTTGGCAGAGTGAATGGAAGTCTAGACGTGGTCATCTAGTGTTTCCTGGTCCTATAGCCACAGGTGAACTGGAATCATTTCAGGTTTTCAGACAGCTTCGGTTATGTGTCTACGTGAAGGTCACCGATTTCCCTCCGAGCGCGTCTAGGGCATTGTCTCTGCAGCAAACAAATAAAAAGGACGACGTGTTCGTTATTCTTCAAGGAGAAATGAGAGTATAGTGAATGTGCACACACACACACACACACACACTCTCACACTCTCTTCTGTGACCTTCCACCTACGCCAGGCAGCAGCCTTCAATGTGAGTTCTGGGAAGTGAGGAGTGAGCGTGATAGCTTACATTTCATTGTCCTTGGTGGAAATAAGCACCACTGTATCGGTTTTCACAGTCAAAGCTCTGCCAGTTGCTTTGCTTTTGTCACTGCCCGCTAATGACTCTGTTGCTCTCTGCAGAATTTCAGCTTTTTTTTCTTTTTGATCTAACTGAATTAAACACCTACCCAGTCCTTAGCCAAAATAAAAATGGCTTCTCACATTTTTTTTTGCTTTTTACGCCTCGTGTTGTGAAAGTACTGCGAATGCGTCGTACCGCTCCTGAACTCTAATTTCACGGTCATCTGTTTTCAGTTTTCATAAAGTTGTTGGCAAAAAAAACAAAAAAAAACAGTCTGTGTGCTTTCACCTCTCCTGTGTGCCCATGTGTGACCGAACACCTGCTTGTTGATTTCAGGTTCCTCTGAGCTGATGTTTTCTTCACACGAGGACAAATTTACATAAAACTGGTGTACAAGACACCAAATGTAGACGCTTAGTGTTCAGAGCTGTGCTGCCTGATCTTAGTCTTTGAGAAGCTGCACAGGTACCAGACGAATACAGACAGCCGGCTTCTTATTTTGTCACTCAACATGATATTCATGTGCCTCTTCACCTCGTGAGCATTCAGTAAGCCCTCTCGCAGTTACTCAGCTCTCAGGAAACCATTGACAAAACTGTCATTCATGCGGAAAGCTGGCTGTTACGTTTCTTAATAAAAAGTCGTCTTGAGAGAAATGAGGCAGAAGGCGTGAGAGCTGACTCACAGCGCCGGGCTGCTGGTAGCGCTTTCTGCTCCTCAGCCTCAGAGCTTCCTGACAGGATGTGTTGAGTTCCCTCGCTGGAAACTGATACCTCATTAGAAGAACTGATCCGCTGGCTGTAAAGAGCTAAAACACAGAGGTAAGGTGTTGCTGCAGGGTGTTAAATACAAATCGGCGGTGTCCTGAGGTAAACTCGCATCTCAGATATAGCCTCTTTTTTTAATTTTCTCTGTGGCGAGACCTTTTACTCAGCACAGCCGGGGGGGCCACTAACCAACGGTGCGCCCTGTGGGAGAGTCTGAACCGGTGAGGGTTAACAAGGTGGGCTAATGCGGCGGCAGGAGTAGAGGATATAGCGGTTCAGTGACAAGAGACGACATAAATACGAGTCCCTGATATGCCACGCTCGACACAGCTCTTATATTGTGTGTTTGAAGGGGGGGAAAGAAAAAGTGATCTTAAAATGACCTCCAAAAGGTGGAAGGTGAGGGGAAGTGAGGAGAGTTTGGGACTGAGGGGTATTACTTCCTGTAATGGATACAGATCCAGTAACTTCTATCCCAGTCAGATTACCGGTCTGGCCCTGACTTCTTAAGACACAGCTGGAGCAGTGGAAGTTGTGTGTGTGTGTGTGTGTGTGCGTGTGTGTGTGTGTGTGTGTGTGTGAGAGAGAGAGAGAGAGAGAGGGAGAGTTTTTTTAATACAAAGATAAGCTGCGATCGTGTAGCTAAGGTCAGATTGATTTAGTACGAAGAGTTGACATATAAATGAAACATTTCAGCAACGCAGGTTCCAAAAAAGATGAATTCTGCGGGTTTTATTACGTGTCTCGGTGAGGTGGACCCAGTTTGAACCCTCAAAGTTTGCCTGTTTTTTTGTTTTTTTTTTTCACTCAGTAGAAAATGGAACAAGTAGGGAGAAAAACAGTGCTGACCTTTACTTGATAAACTGCGGCAGAATAGAAGCTACATACTTTCCCTCTTACCTGCAGGGCTGTTCATCCACATTGTTTTGGTGTGAGTCGCCGAGGTTTGGAGATATCGGCCTTCTCACTAGTGTAATGGAACTAGATGGCAAACAACAACAACTACTCATGACCAGTTTTGCTGGCTCGCTATGTTAGCTTCATTAGCTAGCCTAGCGTTAGTGAGTAGCTGCAGATTTCCTTAATGGTTGAGAGGAACATTAAACTGCTCACAATAAGATCTGTGGATTATCTTACATCACCGGGTAATGTTTTCTAGAAAGAGACATTGCTTTTGAACGTTAGCCACCTGGTTCCTTAATATGCGGCAGAGGGCAGATATCTCTACAGCCGATATCACGAAAACTCTGCAACTCGCTGCAAAACAATCTAGACAAATAAATAGCAGCGCAGGTAAGAGGAAAAATATGTTTGTTTAATTTTTGGTCAAACTGTTCCTTTAATTGCCCGAAGATATGCTTTTAGCTACACCGCAGTTTGAAGTTTGAACCAGTTTTATTGCACTAGTTGTACAGCGGCTGTTTAAGAACAGTGGCCATACTTACATTTTTCCCTCTACAAGTGAAGTTGTGTCGCTTGCTGTACGTACACTGCTGCTCCTCTGATTGTGTGAGCTGAGAGCTCTGGACACGGCGCAGTGCAACACAATACAGTGATGGACAGATAGCAGGTGAAGCGGACCAGAGCGGAGCAAAGCTGGCTGTCACAGCCACAGTGCACTGGGACTACAAGGGCTTAGGGTTTTCCATGCACTCCCCCCCCCCCCCACCCCCCCCCCCAACCCCACCTCCACATTATATCCACGCCTCCACCCGCTCTCAGCCCATGGAACATTTTTTTGTTTTTCTGGATGGGGAAGGGAGATTGGAGCGAGGAGAGAGAGAGGAGAGAGTCGCTCCACGTTGTTTCTGGCGGTTTGGCTCGGCGTTGGGAGTTGAGACAGGTGGAGATATTTAATATAGACAGAAGAGATGGGACTGTTGAAGAAGAGTAGAGGTGTTCTTCAATCAGCCTTTAAATTCTCTTAACACGCTGAATCTCGACTGTGACCCTGTGTGAAATCTGAGCCACTTTAAATCATCTTTAAGGCCGAGATCGCCACTATTTCCAGGCCAAGATTGCTCTTAGAGGCTTCATGAAAAAGATGCTGTCAGCTTGTCTGTGAGCCTTAAATGA
This sequence comes from Sparus aurata, assembly GCF_900880675.1. Lineage (NCBI taxonomy): Eukaryota > Metazoa > Chordata > Actinopteri > Spariformes > Sparidae > Sparus > Sparus aurata. The sequence continues at coordinate 30,293,646 of NC_044191.1, forward strand.
ATTACCTCATTAACTCATGACCTTTTTCCAGCGGTGCTATCATTTCGGCCGTTTGTTAATCACAAGTAAAGCGAAGAATAAGAGGGGCGAATAGATCGGCGACTCCAAACGTGGCGGTGAGAAATGAATCGATTCTCGGGTCATTTGTGGACGTCAGCGTGGCCACTGTGAACCAAACGGCTCTGCAATACAGACAATCATCATACGCTGTGATAGGTACCTAATGGCTGTCCTGATGGGAGTGGGATGGTGTGTGTGTATGTGTGTGTGTGTGTGTGTGTGTGTGAACGGGGCCTAGCTGACAGCATGTTTGTCCAGTGAGATAGTACAGAGGAGGCCTGGAGCCACTGATGGGTGATATGTGACTGAGTTAATGGGAAGCTAATCACACGGAGGAGACAGTGGGACGCATACAACTGTAAACACATGTACACTTACACAAACACACAGACGCACACACACACAAGGCACGGGCTCATACTCTGGTACATGCAGTGTGTTCTTGTCATGGAGGTTATGTAAATACACACTAATGTCCACATTCCGCACATTATCCACACATTAATGGGAAATACATTAATATCCTCCCACAGTCACACACGAACACACACACACACACACACATAGAGTGCATGTATACACACATGCCACACACACATGCACACATACAGGCTGTAAATGGACGCAAAGTGACTGTTTAAGCCTGTGGAGATGACTGAGACGCCACAGACCACAATTCTGGGAAATAAACACATGGCAGCTGTAATGTTAACACCATCAGCTCTCCCTCGACTCACAAACACACGCACACACACACACACATGCGGCCCCACACACACACACACACACACTCACGCTCTCTCCAGGCCCACAGGCGCACAAGCGAAGGCTCTCACCTACACACAGACTCGTTCTCATGCTCGGCACCGGACGTCTCAAATTCAGATTTTGTCCATTTATCTTTCAGCCTGAGCAATCACTGTCGGTGGCCATTAGTTCTGCTTGTCAATGATTGTGTGTGTGTGTGTGTGTGTGTGAGAGAGAGAGTGCATGTGTGTGTGATGTTTTTGCTAAGTGACAAAGAGTGTTTTGATTGCCCCTACCAGAGCTGAGATGTGTCCTGAAAGGGGAATGATGAGTTTCTGGTATCTTGTTGCATTACTTTTTTTGTGTGTGTTAAGGGTGTGTGTGTGTGTGTGTGTGTGTGTTTTCACTGGAACTGATACACATGTTGTGTGTCAGAACCTCTGCACCTCTCCGTGACACAAATCCAGTCTAGATGGTCTCGCAGAGCCTTGAAGCTTCATTGAAGCTTTCAGCAACAATGACGCACGCTTGTGTTTGGCAGCGTGGCTCTGCTCCTGCGACGCTCCAGAACAAATCTTGACACGGACTCGACTCGAAACACTTGGCAGAGCCCGGGATCTACGTCACTCACCACACATTCTTGATTTGGATAACTCTAAACGGAAGCACTGGACGAGGCTGCAGATGGAGGGAAGCATGGGGAAGTAGGGTAGCAGCGGTGTTTACGAAACAGAGAGAATGGCTTTCAAATCTCACAGTTAGCTCCCGTCATAGTGAGACTGTAGGTGGATGTAACCTATAAAGGCTGTAGGGAGCATGTGATGTTAAAATGACCATGTAATAAGATCTGTCTGTGTTTACCTAGCTCAAAACCAGCTATTATAACACGAGTTTGTACATTTTTAACAGGCCTGTATCTGTATGTCGTCCTTCATCACCCCGGATCAGCTCGACCTGGGTTACCGCATCTGATGTGTGACGTAAACAACTTAATCAAAGTCTTATCTTTAAGCTGAGCGTTCGCTGTAATCAAGCCATTTGATTTCAACAAAGTTGAACTTGCCCATTGAGGCCATTAGGCATTTAATTTCTGTCGATACCGCCGCGAGGAGTGAATCCACAATGAGTCCTGTAACTTCTAGCGAGGATAACAGAGAATGATTCCTCTTCCCTCTTTACATTTTGCCTTCTGCAGATCTCCCGCTATTCATGCCTTGTCCGTAGCGGCTTTCAGCGTCGGCATGCTGTGTATTTAAAGTTTGTGTCTCTTGTATTATTTATTTAAGGAAACCATGCACTCGATGTGTGTCTGAAGTGGGACAGTTTTTTGTTTTTTCAGCCTGCCAGGAAGGACCACGAGATGATATCAGTTTATTTGAGAACGGAGGAAAAGCTTGTTTAAATCAGAGCCCAGTTTAAGGACGGTTATCTTGTGTAATACTGTACGTATGTTTTATGTTCAGCTCACGAGAGACACTCTTGTGGGTTTCAATTGTTTCTTTGTCTTGTATCTTTATCATGACCGTACAGAAAAAGGTGACATCACGTGACTATGAGTCAACCCCTCTGTGTCTCACAGCGAAGTACTGCACCTCCAAAAAATGCAGAGTATCTCCGCCATGCCGTCATGGCCCATTTCTCAAATCCACCTTTAGCTCGTGAGAGTGTGTTTTTAATTGCTCCGGTGCGCACACACACACACACACACACACACACTGTGGGTGTCTGCGTGGAATTCTAAACTCGGCCCGCTACTTTCGCCGCGGCCAACTATCGACTTGGCGCGTGCGCGGCTATTGTTTATCAGTTTATAGGCATGATTTTGACATACCTCCATGATGGAACAATGAGTCACATGATGATATCACGGGAATAGCATATCCAATACGGTAAAAATAGCTGCCAAGTTTGAATGGACTGTGAGGGTGTGTGTGTGTATTGTAACCTAATGCTACTTATTACTCTATGCGATGGGTGTGCATCATCGTCCGAGTATGCCGTGTGTTCGGTCGCTCAATTAGTTTGGAGTGTTTTCGGGGAATATGCATTAGAAACCACACGTTGAAGGCTGTGGAGCTCGTGTCCTGTTTGCGGTTAGGGTCAAATTGGTCCGAAGTCTCGGCAGAACATGATTAAAAAACCAACCAGGCTTTCAGACGGTGGGAGCACATCTCTGAAAAGAACCACCGATGGCAGAAGTTGGTTAAAGTTCATTTGATATCAGTAATTGCCGCAGTCACTGTTGTATATGCAGAGGTTGAGTGTGTTTGTGTGTGGAAAGTGTCAAAGCTTTATCCAGCACAGACGCCAGGATAAGATGTCAGCAGTTAACATTTCTGCGAACCGTAGATACGTCCATACTGTATGTGCATGTCAAAGGCTGAGTGCCATATAGACACATGTACAAAATGTATCATATCATGTTCATGTTACACGTTTAGTACCTGACATTCATAGTTACAGTTAAGAGTTACAGCCGACAAGGCTGCCAAACCCATGACCAGGGTTGGAGTCTGCATGTTGACATTTGTTTGTAGCTGCTTCATATTTTTGACGAGGACAACACCGTTTCACAATGTGCAAGCATGACACCAGCGGATATTTGTCGAAGAGGCCTTTGGGACTATTTCCAGCCGTGTTTGTGGCAACAATAATTAGGTTGTTTTAATGAAACCTCTGAACGTCTCCAGCCATGTTTGTGACCAAAACAGACAAACTGTGATGTTCTTCTAAACCTTACCAAGTGGTTTATGTGGCTAAACCTAACCAGAGCATTAGCTCACCATTGCTACAAGTGAGAAATATGAAATTGAACCTACGGAAATAAAAAAATGTTTTTACTTTTCTGTGGTTTAGTAGATAAATACTTTGCTGACATTATTCTGATGATTGGGTTGCTTTATTATAAAAGTTTTTGGCTATTTTTTTCTGCCGTGCTAATAAATGCAACAAACCCAGAAGGGAAATAGTTATTAAAACTTGTCTGATATCTGCTTTGTTGCAAAACTAAACACGAGTGCTTCCTTTTATGCGTACCAGTTATCTTCCTCTTTTTTAGAATATAGAAATATATTTCACTTTTTTTTCCAAAAGTGAATTTTCATGTGTTTCAGTCTCGGAGTGTGTTTTCAAAGACTCCATTAACATACTGACACTGTGACAGCCGGGCGCCGTACTGTACGTGCTGCCGTTAAGGCTGTTGCGCGCGGTGAAGCATTCCTTTGTGACACACACATCTGTCTGATGGTGCAGAAGAGCAGCTGCTTTCAGGGATCTGCAGGAGATCACAATGCTTCTCGCAGCTCCATTTGTCTTCCACGGGAATTGTTTGAAAAGAAGACGTGGGAGGAGATTTTCCATCTTCTTTGAATGTATTCTGAAATCCATCAACTCTGTTTAGCTTTAACATTTGGTCCCCGAGGTAAATATTTGCATCAACCAGCTATATCTTATGTTTACATTCGAACAAAAGGCCTCAATGTAGTGATCTTTGAATTCAGTTTAAATAATTCATAGGAGGAGGCGATGAGGTCATAATCTCCCACCACAGTATGTCACTGCATTTAAACAAATCAGTAAACTGCAGGATTATCTGTTGTTGGCATCGTGAAGTTGTGTGTGAGGCTTTTGTAGTTTTCTTCAAACAAGATGTGTACAAAGGCTTGAAAAGTTTAGAAAAAGTTATGTCTTCAAGGTTCCTAATATGATCTCAGGAGTTGTCGTTTTTCATTGGCAAATCAGTTTTTGGCGGTCAAATCAGGACAGTGTTTCACGAGCCAGATTTGAACCAGCGGCATCAGGATTGCTTTACAGTACACAGCCGCGGCCCACTCATCCAGCCCGGATGCCCAGCGTCTGAATTGATGCGAGCAGTTTTGTTGTGAGTAGGAGCCCACAGATGGCCATGAGAAGGAGCAAAGGAGCCTTTTGATAAAGAGACCAGCTGGTATCCTTTCTCTCTCCTTTTCTGTGCCTTGCTCTCTCGCACCTCCTTAAAGGACCGTTTCATCATTTCCTTGTATTCCAAAGGGAACGCTGAGGGCCTTCTGGAATGAACTCACAGTTCCGGAATCCTTGTGTACCTGTCACTCATGCCCATGAAAAGGAGGACGCGCTCGCACACATACACACACACACACACACACACACACACACACACACACACACACACACACACATCCCGCTGGTCGCAGCATAAAGCTGGCAGATGACAGCTGTATAACCAGAGACTGGCACTGGCTCATTACTACATCATTCATCAGGGTGACATAATGAAGGAATGTTTGAAGAGCTGTTGATGATGTTGTTGTGTTAGAGGACAGAACGGCTGAATGCAGTTTCGGCAGCTCCCCCCCCTCACCCTCCTCACCCTCCTCACCCTCACTAGTTTCATTGTGCCGCTTTTGTTTAAGAGAGCATCTTAAAATCTCTTTTCTGTCACGACATTACTACTCGGTGGTCGGTCTCGATCCTGGTTGTGCGATTGGTGCGAAGCTTTTTTTTTCCTGTTTTTTTCTCACAGGACTGACTGAATCATTTAATTAAACCTGCGACAGACAGGTTTTCTGCTTCAGCGTATCATTATGAGGTAAAACGCTGATTGCACACTGTAGTGGATGAAAGAATAATGAAAGCGTTTCCCACATTGTTTTTCCCGCCGGGCACGCGGTCGTCCGGGAAGAGGAAGGTTAACTGGTCGATCCATTTCTCCCGGAGACCGGATGATTGAATAAACTCACGTTATGTGGTGTGTCGTAAACGAAGCATGAATAAAGAGGTGAATTCTGGGAGGAGAAGGTGGTGGTGCAAGAAGTATGTAGGAGAGGGAAAAGAGGAGAGCGGGCTTCTTCTTTAAGTTGTGCGTAGAAAATGAGGTGGAGGAGCGATGATGCGTAACTCCTTCTTGTCCTCAGGGTGCCAACGCGTACAACAGAAACTATAAGATTGTGCGTCTGCGAGCTCGAGGCCGAACCAGTGTCGGTAAGCGCGACCTCCTAATCCGACTTAAGCGAGACTCGCGGCGAGAGTCCGTCTGATGCTTCCCCCTTCTAATATTAGCACAGTAATAAAGTAGACACAGAGGCAGAGAGTCAGACATTTGTCACAGGACTCAAAGGCAAAAACATTCAAATTTCAAAGTGCCTTTCGCCAAAAACAGCCAGAGAGAAAGAGAGAGAGAGATGACCTCAGCTTCCCAGCACTGAGCCTCTGGATCACAAAGTGGGGTTCATTAAGACATTCCTGCACATGTGGGATGCCGAGGCTCATCATAACACTGACAGGAAGAAGAAACATGGAGATAAGAAGGAGAAGAAGAAGAAGAAGAAGAAGAAGAAGAACATGGAGATAACGCCGTGCACCGAATGTACATGGACGCCGAGAGAGAGAGAGAGAGAGAGCAAACCTTTCACCTTCCATGTTTCTTTCGCTGTACCGACGGCACTGTCAAACACCAGCAAGATGGACTGCTACTTAGAGGGAAGAAGGGGGCAGGAAGGGAGCAGTGTTGTCAAATGAGTGTGTCTTAAGTGGAAGGGGGGAGGCGGGGAGTGTTTACACGGGCCCGGTGAAAGGGCTTTTCTGGTAGGCCTTGTTTGACACGGCCGGGATAACTAATGAGTGCGTTCCCTCTCTTTCCATCGGCTTGTCCGTCTATCTTCCTCCACATCTCTCGTCTTCATCCCTCCATCTCATGCACCGCGTCCATCTCCCTCACCTCCGTCCGCTCGGTACATCTAGCTATCTGTCGCTTCCTTTGTGCGATACAGTTTGTACAAAGCAGCATCTGTTGAAAAGAGGCCCCACTTTTTTCTTTTTTTTTTGCTTTTGGAGGTTTTGTGGGGCCACGGTTGTTAATTGTGTGTTTACAGTGGCCCCTATATCCTGCCATCAAGCCTGAAAAAAGGCCTATAGGGGAGACCTGACAGCCTATACTAGTGTCTGAAAGGCCGTTTTTGGTGAAAGAGCTTGAAACAATTATGGTGTCGGTGAAGTGCCTGGAAATCCAGCCTGTTTCAGAGCACAGATAATTTGACTTGCAGCGTGTTTTGACATTAGTGGTACTTAGTGAGCTTTGGACTGGAGCCGCCGTTGGTCAGCGCTGGGCTTTTACAGGGTTTGCACCTCACAGCCAGGAGCAATATTTTCCTTTACTTCATGTTTACTCTCATATTCCCTCACCTGTGTTACCAGCGCTCGCCCCCCAAAACCAAGAATATATTACATTATGAAAAGCGGCCTTATGAAGCAGTTAATCACACTTTTCTCTGCGGCCACGTGCCATTTTACACCTCTGAGACTAAATACGTTTTCATCTCCAGGGAGGCAACCTTTTTTTTTCTTATTATTAAAGATAAGCCTGGAGGAACATGCAGGACCAATGACCAGTGGAAACTCAGCAGTCTCTGTATCCAGTGTATTTAGCAGCAAGAAGTAGAGGACAAAGACAACAACAATAAAAGGAGGGAATAAAGAGCAGAGCTTGAAAAGATGAGGTAGCTGGAAAGATACAAAGAGAAGATAAATGACTCGCTCGCATGCAGGAGTTTTCCAAAGAGTCAGGAGTCAGAAGATAGCTGTAAGGCAGGCAGTGTTACAGTTTGAGGATAATAGCTTTCAACTGATGATATATTATGAAGTGTCAACAGGTAAAACAAAGCAATTTTAACAGAAGAACCACAAGGGATTCAAACCTTCGTCAGGGAGTCAGTTGTCCTGATGCACAGAAGCGCCAGAGTTTGTTTTTATGACCGTGCCGTGACAATAAAGACATTGTAATAGCCTACAAAAGAGATTCTTGGAGTTTTAACCTGTATCCCCATCCAGGAAGCACCAGGAAGTGTTCCTACCTTTACATTTTTTAAAGTAATTCAGCAAACTGGAAAGATGAGAAGAAATAATGGTCAGTCTTTGTCCCGTGCTGTAATCTTTGAACCGCTGCTACCTGGGGAGCATTTCAAACACAACTGCACAGCGATACTATAAAGGGCCGCCCACTAAAGACGAGCTGACGGCAAAGAAAAAACTTTGATGAAAGACGTTGTGTTTCCATAGATTCTTGTAGCGATCGGTGCCCTTTCTGGGCCCGGACACCTCGGATTCCAATTAGGTTTTGTGCAGGAAAGCATTAATGAATTATACAACATTCTGCTCGGTTGTGGCTTTTTCCTTTTATTCCACTCCCACTGTTTCTCTCACATGCACGCGCGCGCACACACACACACACATGCACGCAAGCACATGCACACACACTCAGCATAGCCAGGGATCCCAGGTGCAGGATGGATGTGAAAGGCTTTGTGTTTTGTCAACAGCACAGCAGCACCTCACATGACTATTCAGTGGACTCACATAGGGAGGACAGGGCAAAGAAAGTGGAAGATGAGAGGAGAAAAAAGAGGGTGGGGAAAGGCTGTGTGGGAGACTGGGAATAAAGTCGAGGAGAAAAAAGACAGAGAGGAGGGTTTCAACCGGCGTTGGAAAATAAAAAATAAAAAGGATGCAGGAGAGAGGACAAAGAAATAGATATAGGACAAAGAAGAAAGGGGGAGAGAGAGAGAGGTTGGCATCGAGTGAGACACAAAGTGTGTGAGCATGATTGAGCAGGATGGAGTAAGTGATGGTAGGGAGGGGGACGGAGTGAGAGAAAGGGTGGAAAAGGCCAGTGGCCTCTGCTCTGTCCCCTCTGTGTGCTGCTAAACTGCCCACCAGTTCCCCGCAGCTCTGTCACTTCTCGTTTGTTAATCCCCCTTTCTTCTCCCCCTCCTACTCTTCCTCGCTCCCTTTCTCTCAAATCGGTCAATTGTTAATGTGACCCCTTTAAACCCCACCGTCCCTCTCTCGCAGCATTGTCAACACAGTGTACAAGAGAGACATTTAGAGCGGGGACCGCTCGGTGACAAGTGGCGGCGCGTATTTTTTAACGAATTTCCCAAAGTTATCTTTTATTCAGCGGAAAACTAAACATCATGTTTTGAAGCTGCGCCGGTGAATTCTTGTTTCTGTTAAGATGAGGAGCGACTTCTTTACACGAGGCGTTCTGTAACCTTATATTACTGACACGCAGAAAGAAAGGCAAACCAAAATGCGACGGCTGAAGGTTAGAAAACCAACATCAAGGCTTGTTTTTTAAATTTTGGTGCACGCTCACATTTACCACAGTCGACGTGAATGACATGAAGGAGCTCAGCCACCTCATCCGTCGAACAGCATTCGCTCCTTGATTGTAACACAAAGGAGAAAAACCAAAGCGTGAGATCAGAATAGAAGTGACAAGCTGCAGTATTTTATCTTTCTAACGGCTTCATGTGGCCCTTAATCTTTGTCACTTACTATGGATTCATGAGCGTCAAACAATACAAGTGAAGCACTGTGAAATAAATCAAGAAGAAAAAGAAAACTGTTATTGAGGCACATGTACATTTTGTGAGTTATGCATGTAGAAATGTGTATTTGGTGTGTGTGTGTGTGTGTGTGTTTGGTATGTGTGTGTGTGTGTGTGTGTGTGTGAGTCCATTAGGGAGCTCTAAGCGTTGATCCCCAGAGGAAGTTTCTTTGATGTCTCGTGAAAGACAGCCGAGCTCAGATGAAAGAAAAGACACCACCCATTATCTGACGTTTGACTGACGGCGCATAACCACCCTGCAAATATACAACACATTTTCAAGTTCCCGTCTAATCCAATTTGCTGTTCGCCGGCTTGGCTGTTCACAGAACGTACGCGTGTATTTTTGTACGTGGGATGATGAATGTGCCGGCGCGTTTGTGTGTATAGATGTGTGAACGTGATTTACAGTCATGTTTTTGTTTTTCGTCTATGAAAAATTCTGCCATCTGCATTTAAATAAGGTCACTATAAACCTCGTTTCACAGTGAAGGTTTTTCTGCCACCGGGCACAAAATCTCCCAGGAAAATGAAGGACTGACCGGCAGTGCAGGCAGGCTGGCAGCCTCGCGACTAAATGAAAGAATAAACCCACATTTTGTCCTGTGGTGCTGCTAGTTGTTCTCTGAGGAGAAAGGAAAGTGACCCAGTTGTCTCTGAGACAGCGGCTCCAATGATACAACTGATTTTTAAAAGCTGTGTTACATGTTTTTTTTTATCTTTATTATTTATTATTATTATTTATTATTTTCATTTTCCACTTTAAAGGTGCATTATGTAAGAATTGGCCACCTGTTGAATTCATACCCAAAAAAACAAAAAGGGGGTAACTGCTGCTGAATGCAGCTGCCGTTAGCTAGTTAGCTCAGTTAGCCCTGCAGCTAGTGGTCCAGAAGGGTGCTTTAGGCCACAATGTTATAACATTATGACGTCTACCTATCATGTTGCAAAGCATGTTTAGCATTAATGCTAAACATGCTTAGCATTAATGCTAAACATGCTTTGCAACATGATAGGTAGACGTCTTAATGTTATAATGATTATTTCTTTGCATTCTCTTCATATATTTGGTGCTGTTTTGAATGTTTTCAACTGAAATTCGTACATTTTGCTCCTTTAAACGTGCTTTCATGTGTTACTGCGCAGCCCCTTCATCATAATATTCCAATAAAATAATGGATCTTGAAGCAATTTCACTTCAGTGCCTGTGCGTCCGGGAGGACCTGCTCAGGGTTTAACACTACTCCAGAAAGATAAAAGTTGACTTCAAAGCTGGAAGTCAAAGTATTCCGGCTAATAAAAAGTCCTCTATAAATTTCCTGCTTCTGAGCTTTGTTTCATAATGGAATTATCACAGAGCAGACGAATGCAGGCATTAAGCTGTCGAACCAAAAGCTATCGATGTGATTTACCACATGAGCTGAGATTGTGAGAAGTACGTACGTTCCTGATGACTGATTTCCCCTCACGCTTAATCAGAAGTTTAGTCAACCAGTCCAATAACAACAGAAGTTAATCTACAAGGTCAAATGAACAATGTCGGGGAAATATTGTGTTCATTTTAGGAGCAAAAGTCGGCAGAAATGTGCAGAAAGTATCAGAGGCATTAGCCATAACAGGCGTTTATCTATGGAAAGCCGTCTTGTGTGTTTGAATCAGCATTTTAATGTAGACTCATGACTCCTGTCACATCTTTGCACTTATGCTTCACACATATTTCATGAAGGCCGTGCGCTGAAAAATATAATTCTGTTACTGCAGCTGAGAACAATTCAGCTCTTCATTCACCAACATGAAGTACAAACCATGAGAAGTGCCCAGTCGTTGGAGTTTCCCAGCGCGCAGCCAGTGTTGGCTTTATTGTAATTTTCAACCACAAATCACACATCCAATTCTGCAAAATTGAGAGACTAACATTTTTTTTCTTCACATCTTGGAAAAATATACAGTAGTTTTTTTTTGTTTTTTTTTAAATAGATGGAAACCAGATTCAGTCTGAGTGCTTTATGAGGACAGTTAACATTTGCAGAAGTAAAAGTACAAATTGGTTTGTACATTCTGACTGTGTGTTGATTATATTCTCAATCTTTGCAAGAAGCATCTGCTTTACAGAACTCGAAAAAATGAAAGGTTAGAAGAAAAAAAAAAATGTGCTTGTAGTTTGTTTCAGAGAGGAAGGCCCTATCTCTGCTCGCAGCTGTTAAGCATCTGGTCTCAATGATCACGCGGGAATGAAGGAAAATCTTAAAAAGCCGTGAAGGAAAGACACTTCCGTGATCCTTTTTTTTCCTCCCTGAAGTGACAAACAGGTGCTCTTTTGAAATAAGATCAGCGGGGGAATACAACGGCTTCGTTCTAGATCTTAGCATCAGCTCTGATAGTAAAAACACTTTTGCTGTTAGTGAACACACTTCAGAATCAGGTTTTCTGTATGTTTGGGTCCGTTTTATTCTTACTTAGTTCTCTTTTTTAGTGGATTCATTGCTCGGTTTCACTACAGTAAGACGGATTATGTTTCAGTTCAGCCGTCCAGTTCATGTGGAAGTAGATTTATGATGTGATGCACATTATGCACGGAGTTCATATTCGTTGTCTTGGCTCTGACCTCGTCACTCTGCGAGCAGACACCTGCTCAGCAGAGATCTGGGAGTGAAGATATTTAACGTGTCCTGCAGGAGAATGTGAGAACCTGCAGGTGAAGCAGTGAAATCACACAAATTACAGCATTAGTCGTTAATTCATTTAAAATTTTTTTTTGAAAAAGGGAAGTAGATCCGTGAGAGAGCAGATCGGTGGCCTTGCATACCTCAGTCAAACACAGAGCAAAGCCAAAACAGTAACTCCCAGAAACATGTTAAAGGAGAAGTTCACCCAAAAATAAACCCTTGTGCCGGTGGAAAGGTGAACATGTAGTCCACAAAACAATTCTCTGTAGCTTCGTAATAAAACGGCATCGCAGTATTCTCCAACTCAAGTAGACGGACTTGTTTTAAGCTCATCCGGCTTAATCCAAGAATACGAAACATCACCTGACTCCGTGTCTGCATGGGGGCTGAGGGAGATGGTGACTGAATTTTCATCTTTGGGCGAACTTTAAAGCAGTACAGCAGAAGCAGCAAGTGGTTGCAAATAAGCAGTGCATGAGAGCAGAGTGGGACAGTGTAATAGCACCTTACTGCAAAGTGTGTGTCAGTTATAAAAGGCATGAAGGCATTAAAAGGCTGCCTGCGATGTCTGCCAGGCTGACACGCGGTTCATTATATGCTGAAGCATGTTTCACTGAATATTGAGTGGATGTAAACTGAATCCTGCCCTTTCCCACATATAACTGAACATTTCTCAGTCCTATTCTGACTTCTATCCAGTCGGTAAACTTCACAGATAATTAACTCACAAAATCTGGTGATGTTACCGCAAAAAACTTGCAGATATATATATTTTTTATGTAAGATATTTTGCAGAAATTCTCGAAAAAGCCTCCAGCAGCACAAGTCCATACATTTGATGGCATTAATAATGGAATCCCTGACCTTAACAGTGTTGCTGCTCTTTCCTCTGTAAAACTGTGGCATCAATGATTCATGAATGTGATGTTTTTCCCCCCCGTCTCTGTTCCCAACTAAAATTTCTCCTACGTTTTTTTTTGTCTGTTTTGTAGGCAACATATTGGACAGTATGCTGCTGAGAGCGTCCAACAAGGAGGCAGCGGACAGCGGGAAGGAGGCGAGTGGCAGCACAGCTCCTGCGTCATCCTCCCAAAGGTTACTGTGGTGCCACTGCTACCACCACTGCCCCGAAGACTCGACCAATAACACATGCAGGTATCGTAAAGAGTGGAGGAATAAAATACACACATATATCGTCATACATACAGTATTGAACTGCTGCCCGCCGTCTTAACTGTCCCAGACTGTGCATCTTGTGATTACGCATCCACACGCTTACTTACTGCTGAACCCTGTTTTCCAGGACGGATGGCTACTGTTTTACCATGGTGGAGGAGGAGGGAGGGGTACCGGTCCAGACTGCAGGGTGCCTGGGGCTGGTCGGATCGGAATTTCAGTGTAGGGTGGGTAGATGACCGCAACATTGCAAACCCTCCTACCCTTTCTATCTTACATCATTACAAGATTTCGATTACAACAACTCAATGAATTCTGACTTGACTCAATGTGGCACCGACTATTTGTGAGCCTCTTTCTGGGACTAACCAGAACCCTGACCCGAACATTTGGGTCTGCAACAAATGCAGTGCTTCAACCAATGATTGTTTTCATTGCCACAACATTAAAACCACTGACAGGTGAAGTGAATAACAATGATCATCTTGGTATGGTACCATGTTCCGTTGGGTCCCAGCATTCATGTGGATGCCACTTTGATAAGCACCACCCGCCCAAACACCATTGCAGACCGTGGATAAGTCTTGATCCGGCACACCTCTCTGGACTTTGGAGGACAGGTTGACGTCTCCTCGGGCCGATGACATCAGGGAGTGTCGTTGCCGGGAAGGGTGTATGATTGGGCCCGCAGTGGTATTTACGTGTCAAGCGGCATCCACATGAGTGTGAGGACCCACGATTCCCAAGCAGAGCATTGTATTTTTTTGACCGACATTCTAAAATCCAAAGAAATATCAATATACCATGTCACAAAACAGAGAAAGGAAGCACACATCCTCGCATTTGCTAATCTGAATGACTTGTAATGACTTAAACGATAAATCGGATGTTGAAAATGTTGAAAGCTTAATCTACAGCTGAAAAGAAAAAGGTAATAACATCTTTTTTCTGTCTTGCAGGACACGGGGAGCTCGCGTCTGAGGAGATCACTGGAGTGCTGTACAGACCAAGATTACTGTAACAAAAACCTGCATCCCACACTGCCACCGCTCAAACCTCCCCGTAAGTCTATCTATCCGCTCTCATCACTCCACGGCTTCTTTTCCTGCCCACGAGAAACACGAGAAAGATTTTTGAAGAGGCCACTTGTTCTCCAGCTGGCAGGTGACGGTGACAGTGATAAAGACGGGGCCAAGAAACTGTGACTGATGGTGTTACAGCGCGCAAGGACTCGGCGATAGAGGCATCATGACATTGTCAGAGAGTTAAAGGCGGTTAAGGCGAAGGCGGGGGGGGGGGGGGGCGTACTGTCAAACTGTCGCCAAAGCTGCCGGGCGTCGGGAGGATAGCAGCGTCTCCAATGTGTACAACACTATACTCCATGTGCGAGCGGGAGAGTCTCTTTGCGTGCGTGGAGACAGTAAGTCTAGATTCCCAGGGAAATCACAAGCCACAGCGCACACCGAGGGCAGAGTCATCAATCTGAAACCCTATCATAGGGGATCAGGAAGAGAATTCATCGACTAGGCTGAGGGCTTCCTCTCGCCGTTCACTCGGGCCTCGGGGGGGAACGAGTGTGTGCCAGAACGAAATGAAAAATTGATGAGTGAAATATGATTTGTAGTTGATTTACTGTACACCGGTTCTTTCAAGTGACTTGTGAGGATGACTGATTTTGTTGGCAGAAATTCTCTCATTTCCTCCCAAGAAAGAAAGAAAGAATAGAAAAAATATCTATTAGGGTTTTTATTACTCCTTATTGTTTCTGGTTTAGTTTCTTGAGCAAATGTTTCATACCTTCATTATATTATCATGGATCATTGACAAAAGGAGTGGGAAAAGTGGAAAAAGACAAATGTGGTTGATTTTATTTGTCTGACGTCTGCTTAATGTCTCTCCTGCCTCCTTCTTACTTTTCCCCCTCTCCAGTCTACGTAGACGGAAAGATCCACCACATGGCCTTGTTGATCTCAGTCACCGTGTGCAGCATCATCCTGGTCGCCATCATTATCTTCTGCTACTTCAGGTAAACTACACTGAAATCTCCGGTTTTCAAGCAGCACTCGGACGTGTTTTCTTCTGTCACGTGGATCCTGACTAATCGTGTTTGGCAGGTATAAGCGCCAGGAGTCTCGTCCTCGGTACAGCATCGGTCTGGAGCAGGATGAGACCTACAGCCACCCTGGAGAATCCCTGAAGGACCTGATAGAGCAGTCACAAAGCTCTGGCTCAGGCTCGGGGCTCCCTCTATTGGTGAGTTGGGCACATTGCAGCCAAAGAGTTGTTGGCTCAAACACAATGGATCCCACATATAAAGACAAATCGGGCCCATGGCATCAAACTGACTGAGAGCTTTTCTCGTGATTTGACACCTACAATAAGATGAGTGTTTGTTTGTTTTTTGCATGTTCTACTTGCAAAACCCAAACTATGAAAAGACTATTCCCAACTCTGCTGGGAAGCTTTAATAACCGTCAGAGGGTGTCACCAAACCTTGAAACACACACGGATGTTTAAAGGCTGAACTTAACACGACCCCGTTCCGTCTTTTTGCCTTCAGGTGCAGAGAACGATAGCCAAGCAGATCCAGATGGTGAAGCAGATAGGGAAGGGGAGGTATGGAGAGGTGTGGATGGGCAGGTGGAGGGGAGAGAAGGTGGCCGTTAAAGTTTTCTTCACCACCGATGAGGCCAGTTGGTCCAGAGAGACGGAGATCTACCAGACCGTCCTGATGAGACACGAGAACATACTTGGTGAGACTAGTTTCTGTCTCATACGTTACTTCCTCCACTCTTGTTATTGATTTCTAGTCTCTGTTTCAAACATATTGTCTGTGTACAACCTTCTGTCAGGAACGTCCAGCTGTTATTTGATCACCTCTGATTATTACTTAATTGGTTTGACTCATTCTTTTGGAGAGAAAATGTCCAAATTCATTGATTTCTGCTTCTCGGATGTGAACATTTCGCGGTTTCTTTCCTCCTCCGTGACTGTAAACTGATTCTCTCTGCGTAAAGGAGAAAAAAAAACCAAGACATTTGATGGACGTCACCTTTTAGCTTTTCTCAACAGTTTAAGATGTTTGAGGGACCAAACAACTTTATGTATTGAGATAATGATTGGCAGCCAAATTGATAATGTCAATAATTGATAGTTGCGGCTCCTCTGTCAGTCTAATTGTCTGTCTCTCTAATTGTCTGACACTTTGTGCTCCATCACAATTAAGTTATTGAAAAAACAATCCTAAAATAAACGTCCAGCAGACAGAGTGTGGATAGACACTCACATGGGTGAATTAGTTTATTGAAAGGTGATTGATTTTAATAATAAACTGATTTTATCTCTTTTGTTGCCAAAAAATGTTTTAAAAAAACACGCAATAATTGGAGTTGGACGGCGTCCATTCGTAACTATGCTGCACAACACTGCCAAAACAGATCAATTATAGCCAAGAGAGCGTACACCACAACAAATTATAAAGTAGACAACAACAGACTGAAAAACCAAAGCTTGCATAATTAAACGCCACAAGATGCATAGTAATTAAGTAGTGGGGCAAAAGATCACTTGCCAGTAAACTAGAAGACGGGCTGAATGCTGCCGTGCATAATGCTGCTGCTGCTGCTGCTTCCACAGTCGATACTGCGTTTAGTTTTAAACTGAGCACCAGGATCTTTTATCTTGATTGTCATCAGCTCCAACAAATCAGGCAACTGCCAACAAGATAAACATGTTAAATGAGGTGAATCAGTGCTACAGTACAGCTTCCTGAATATAGGTCCTTTCAGCACACTCTGCAGGCTCGACACAGATCAATAAAAACCGGTCTGCTCTACATACATGATCGGATTTATCCTCACAGTGACGCTTCAAAGCACGCAAGTGGAGGGAGACATTAGATGTATATAATGTCCGCCTTGAACATTAGGGCTGAAGCTTGAGTGTAATTCCTCATCAGTCACGCTCTTTATTCTCCTCCCGCTCCTTCCTCAGGTTTTATTGCTGCTGATATTAAAGGAACCGGCTCCTGGACCCAGCTCTACCTGATCACCGACTACCATGAGAATGGCTCCCTGTACGACTACCTCAAATCAACCACTCTGGACAATAAAGCCATGCTGCGGCTGGCTTACTCCTCCGTGTCGGGCCTCTGTCACCTCCACACCGAGATCTTCGGCACCCAGGGAAAACCCGCCATCGCTCACAGGGATCTGAAGAGTAAGAACATACTGGTGAAAAGAAACGGGACGTGCTGTATAGCTGACCTCGGACTGGCAGTCAAGTTTATCAGGTGAGTGTCGGGACAACGCGATGCTGTTTGATAGCACTCCAGTAATTCTTGATGTTTTGCTGAATCCAAGCTTTGGTAGAGGGTCAGACATGTTCATAAATCAAACTATTTTTCTTTTTTCATTTTGATGTCACGACTCTGCAGTGACACCAACGAGGTCGACATCCCTCCCAACACTAAAGTGGGTACAAAGCGCTACATGCCTCCGGAGGTTCTGGACGAGACTCTGGACAAAAGTCATTTTCAGTCATACATCATGGCCGACATGTACAGCTTCGGGCTCATTCTCTGGGAGATCGCTCGGTGTTGTATCTCAGGAGGTAAATGCAGTGAATGTACTTTTCTTCTCTTTTAAAAAAAAAAGAAAAAAGAAAATACAAAACACTTTCTAAAAGCCAACATGCCAGAATGAGGGCTACACCTACGGAAGCCCAGAGAGGCAAGTGTGAAATATTCTGGTGATCCTGGTTTTTTAAATTAATTTCTATTTTTTTAAACATTGAAAAAAACGATCTTGGAAAAAAAAATTTTTATTTTTTATTTGACATGCTGAAACTTGTTTTGTTCACATGTTTTTACAGTAAAAAAAAATACATTATTAAAATAAAATGAGAATAATTTAAATTTAAATTATTTTAAAAAGCAAAGACTTTCTTGTCATTTGTTTTCACATAATGGAACAATTATTTATATATATATATATATATATATATATATATATATATATATATATATATATATATATATATATATATTATATATATACATACATACATAAACATTGAAAAAACAAGCTTGGAAATGTTTTCACAGTTACAAAAAAAAATCAAACAACAACAACAAAAAAAAAGTTTTCTCACTTACCTCTCAGGCCTTCTGTACTATGCTGTGTGGATTTTGGACAAAAAATGGCTTCTAGTTTGACCAAATTAATCAAACTTTTCTGAATCAAACAATCAAAAGTGCTTTTTGTCTTCTGTAACGTATGTGTTGAAGGGATCCTTGAAGAGTACCAGTTGCCGTACCACGAGTTGGTCCCTACAGACCCGTCTTATGATGACATGAGAGAGGTGGTCTGCATCAAGAGACTACGACCATCATTTCCTAATCGATGGACCAGCGATGAGGTAAAATAGATCTGAAGCGTGCTACATATTCATGCAGAAGCACACACTGATGAACGACCTTCCTAACATAATTCTGTATCTCCCTCAGTGTTTGAGACAGATGGGGAAGCTGATGACAGAGTGCTGGGCACACAACCCGGCCTGCCGCCTCACAGCCCTACGGGTCAAAAAGACACTTGCCAAGATGTCAGAATCACAGGACATCAAGCTGTGAGCGGGCGCTGCCAGGTGTGTGTTTACACACACAGAAAGGGCATTAACAATCACACTGGCTCCGGTCCAGGCTGCACAATCCTTTGTCCCGGGGGAAAGGCGACGGGACGGGAAGCAAGATCATCACTTGGAGATCAGAGGATGACAAACTTTTGAGTCCAGATGCCCTGAACTCTGCAATCCGAGTCTCCCATGAAAAATGTATTACAGGACTGTGGTGGTCAACTTAAAGCCAATCAGGCCTGTGTGGCCACCTTCTGCCCGTCAGAGAAGATGAGACATTTTTATTTCAGACTAGTGTGAGGACTCTAAAACCACGTTCCCGTTCACCTGCTCCAAAGGTCCTGGGAGAAAGTATTTGGGTTTGACGTGGCGCTGTAGCTGCAGAGATCATAAACGAGCTACTGAGCAGCGAGTGGAGTACTGTATCACCGCTTTCCGTGAAAGCTACCCTACCTGTAGATGAAGGTCCGACTGATAGAACGGGAAGGAAGTGCTTTAAGGCAATCTGTTATTGCAGCACGACACCTCCTTTCAAAACACTGTCACCCCCCACTACTGTCTTTATGTTGTAATTGGCTCGAACACTTTTTTGTCACTCTTAAATCGACTGCTTGTGGTTACGATGTCTGACACTATGTGACAGGGGAAAAAAAAAAAAAAGGTGTAATTTGAGGCTTTAAAAGTTTTGTTTACGCTGGTAATGTTTGTAGACACTGAAGTAAAGTATACCTGTATTTTTGAGCTGTGACGGGATATTTTCCATCGCGGCTGAGTATTTTCCATGTAAAAAACCAACAAAAAAAAAACCTCAAACTCTCTTTAAGACTTCATGTAAGAAAAATAAAGTTTATATGTCCAAATGAAATTGTGGAGTGAGGCTTTGCATGCCTCTGTATTTCCTTGCTCTTTTAAAGGAGACATATTGTGCTGTTTTTGTTGTTTTCCTTCAGTGTGTTAAAAAGGTTCTTGTGCATGTAAAAGGTCTTGAAAGTAAAAAAAAAAACGGGAGCTCCTCTCTCCCACAGGAAACACGTGCCTCAAATGTATCGTCACCTGTCCCGCCTTTAATCATGTGGCCTCTTGATGACGTCACAGATTTGCATAATTTATGCCTTTACTCACGGTGAAGTGAAGCTAACTGCTCACACACGCCTGACTGTCACTCAGGCGTGTGTGAGCTGACCAATCAGAGCAGAGTGGGTATTCTGTGTTGGGGGGGGGGCCTTAAAGAGATAGGGCCTGAAACAGAGTGTCAGAGTGGGCAGGATTAGAAAACTGATGCTTTAAAGTGAAACCGATGCGTTATCAGAGCATTAAAACATGGAAACCTATTCTAGTAGGCACCCAAAATGAACTTATGACTTTAAAAAATGAGCATAATGTTTCCTTTATCAATCAAAACCTGCAGCAGGCATCACAGCGATTGAAGAGCAAAGCCATTTGTAGGTGTCTGCCACTCAGAATCTGTTGCCCACCAACTGTAGTGTTCAATTCTTGCTGGATGACGTTGCGATCTATTACACAGTTTTGTGGAAGTATCCCTGTTTGTTTCAGCGGGAGTGATCGAATGACAAACGACTTGTTGTACCCCATAAACAGGCTGATGAAGTGCGTTTCCACCTTCACTGACAACACAACAGTATTAGTAACCAAACGTACCGCACCGCCACCAGCTTCACCCCGCAGACATCACAAGGTCACTTGTCCTCCGACCCCCACGCTGCCTCATACATGTAAATTGAAGTACACGTGGAACTGTCTCACCGCAATAAACCATTCACAGCTGTCACACCGAAATCAAATGACAGCCAAGTCATTAAAAAACCCATCATCCGGCTTCAATCGGGCGAGTTTCTCGACTAATTCAAATTCTCACATAGCAGCAGTCGAGCATTAGGGAAGCTTAAACAGCCTCACTGCCTCGGTATGAAATGGTTTCTCAAGGTAGATCTGGAGGCCTTTTCATCAGCGCCGTCAGCAGACTGTCACGTCCTCTTCACTGGAAGAGATTCACCCTCAAATGCCACCAATCCATTCATCATTTTTTTTTTAAAAGTCAAGTGGTTCAATTGGTGGCAGATTTGTTGTGTTTTAAATGCCCCTTTCTTTCCTGCTGGGTGTTGTGCCTTATTTGAATCTGTACCTGCTGTAGTTGTCTGTGAGAGAAAGTGGTGTTTTCATTCAGTGAAGAGGTTGAACATTCCCCCCAATAAAGTGTTTCACTCATCCACATGGCTGGTGCACAGTTTGTGGTGGCTGAACGAGGTGACTTGGCAGTGCCTCTTACTGCTCGACATATTTTCTTTGTTATTAAAAAAAAAAAAAAAAAGCAAGCACTATGCCTCATTACAACCCACCGGTGCTGCTGGGCACACAGCATGTTGAATAGTGACACCACGAGGGTTTTCTGTTTCAGTTTCGTCCCCTTCAGGGTATTTTATCCAACGACTTATTGAGTGTGGAACCTGAAAATATGAATTTCACAGAAAAAAAAGGAAGAAAATCAAAGTACTGCACATCAAACGTATATAGCCTATTCATTCTGATCATCGAGCTGTAATGAATGTAAAAGCATTTTCCTGAAACACGTTCTGCAGAAATAAGCAAACACTCACACACTTTTCAGCGTTGCTTATAAATATAATTTATTAATTGTCTTAAAAATTCTTTCTTACACTTTGTACAGAAAACAATTAGAGGAGATAGAGAGGCGAGCATTCAGCAAGATTTGAGCAAGATTCATGAAGCGTGCCAGGATTAGCTAAAATGGACCAACACTACCCCGCAACTAATCAAATCAAATCACCCCTGATAGTAAAAATCCAAAAAAAATAAAAATGCACTTACAAGCACAGCTCTAGTTATAGACTTCTATCATGGTAACCAATGCCAAGTTTGCATAGTAGACACCGCTTTTACAAAAAAGGAAAGAAACTTAAAATTAAATTAAAAAAGAAAACTTGGAACATACAAACTAGTATCTAACTGTACTGCTCTTTTTTTTTTTATATTCTCAAATTTTGCCAAATATAGCTGACAGTACACAACTGTACATACTGTGGATAGAAAATATTTTTTTTTACATACTTTGATATCTTAACACTACTTTCTTCATTTTTCACATCATGAAGGATTCACCTCCCAGAGGCCTGCGTTTGCTCTCCTCGTATGAAAACTCCCTTTTTTTTTTTTTTTGTCTTTCAGTCTACTCTACTAACAAACGGTCCGTCCTGCTGGTAAACTGTAGACTGAGATCATGGCGAGGATGAAGTTTTGGGGGCAAAGCTACACATCGACCGGTAGCTTCTTATTCCACGACCGATTGTTTTCCTTGCAGCGTAAAAAGTTTGATCTGGTATTCTGCGTTTTGCATGTTGATGATCACGTGTATGAAAGCGACACTGCTCATGACCTTTGGGTTCATATTTTGTTCCGACAACAAACTGAAATTGATGACTTGATGTTTTTAGGCTTTTATCCTCAACATTTTTTTTTTACACAACACTTCCCTTTTTGATTTCCTCACATCTGACATCAGCGGTTACAAATTATTATAATTTTTTTTAAACGTACAAAACATCCACGCCGTCATTTAACCGTTTGCTTTTCAATAAGGCCGTCCCGTAAATTAAAAGAAAACAAAAACGCACCGTCGTCTGGAGGCGTCCGCATCCACCACTCACGTCTGGTTTCACATCAATACAAGAGTTCAGATTTTTAACTGGCATATTTCTGACCGGCTGAACAAAGACTGGGAAAATCAATGTGGAAAAGAATCAATGCGGGAAAAAAATCGATGCCTCAAGGTTTTCTCCTGCGCGGACAACCACGAGTTGAAATCTGTCATGAAGAGGTAAAAATCTGACCTTTTGCACTGTTGTTAACGCAGCCGTGTTTGTCAGCCCACTTGGTTTTTCTCGACAGTTTATCCTCCTCGGTATCTCCTCTATGTAACTGAAGTTTCATATGGCGTCTCTCCGTAGTTCAGAGCAGAAATATCTCAGCTTTTTAAAATATTTTACATGTATTTTCCTTTGAAGTGAATATTTCTCATTCTTTACAAGGTGAACAGGGGCCCCCGATTCAGAAAGCCACTAAAAATAAGGCCGTTCATCTCCCTCGAAGTCGGCTTGTTGCACCTTTTTTTTCCACCAGATGCTGTTGACCTGAGTCAATGCATACATTTAAAAAGCCAGCCTCGCTTCACAATGTTGTTTTTTTTTTTTTTTGCAATACACAAAATATATTACACTTCATTGTACACGAGCTCCCCCTCGCTTCGCTTCACTCGGTGTCTTGATCTTCAGCTCTAAATCGCAACGTCTTTCAACAAATACACCGCGAGTTGGAATGTTAGTTGCAGACAGAACATTGTTTGAAAAAATAAAAGAGCAACTAACTGATATGTTACAGATTTTATCCCACACCCTCAAACGAAACAAACAAAAAACATTAAAAATGGCAACTAAATAAAACAATGTTACTGTAAATAACACAAGAATGAACAAAACATAGTATGCTAATATAAGGTCATTAGAATGAACATGGTAATCATGTATTTACATGTTTCAGATGATCCAAAACAAGAAAAAAAGACAAAAAAAAAACAAAAAAAAACAAAAAACGTAAATGCTGTTATTCTTCAGAAGCCACTGGATGGCGCTAGTGACCAGCAAAGTCATGGTGGTGATCAACAAATGAAATCACATGTGGCCAGACGGCAGATAACACAACTGACATCCTGTGGTGACGGGACAAAGAACATATGAAAGAAATACATATATATATATATTTATACATATACTATATATGTAGGCTATATATATATTTTAGTAAATGAAAATATGGTTGATAAAATCTGTATATCGGCTACATTTAGCGGTAATGAATGATATCAGCTGTATTTAATTCACTATCACATAATACTATGATACTCTGTATATTACTGTATTAAAAAAACAACTCTTCGTTAGTTTGTCCCTTTTTGCTTCCTCTCTGAGTTGGACCCTGTCCAGAAACAAGCCCCCACCGACAGTCGCTCTATCTAGAGAGACTCCTGGATCTGAGGTTGTGGTTAACCTAATGTGGAGGCTGTAAGCTGGAGTCTCCTCCACCCTGCACCACCAAACAGATCCTCTCTGAGCAGGAACGGCAGATCGCCTGATTCTAGTTCGAGGCGCGTTTGTGGCTTTAAAGATCGTCGTTTAAACGCTTCGAGCTTGCAGCGAACGTTGTATCTTCCTGAACAAAAATCTAAAGAATTGTAAAAATGAGCAAGCTTTAAAACGATTGTGTTACTGTGAATGAGAATGAATAGCTGACAGTCTGCATGTTTGCCTCGTTTATCTGTTTATCATAAGTGCAATTTTAAATATACCTCAAAACAGACAGTTTCACAAGTCTGTCACACCTTTACCCTGCTGAAAAATGCGAAAAAAAAACTCAAGATATGTTTTTTTTGTTTTACTTGCATCCATCTGGAGTGAGATCATCTTTGGACTGGCTTCTTTAAAAAAAAAAAAAACATTACAGGCACAAGTTAAAGTTCAGCCGCCTTTGACTTAGTGCGTCCAGACTCGGGGTTGGGGATTCTCGGGCTTGTTTCTGGTCAGGACCCTTGATTGACAGTCACTGTTCTTGTTCTGGTTCTGATCTGTTAGCAGGAAATTATCCACACATATGGACAGCGCAGTACATAGAGCGTTCCCTAAGAAACGATTAAAAAGACAACAAACTGTACCGGCACACACGTACAGCCACGGCTCACAGAGAGAAGAGCGGGATCCTTGCCTTCCTTCCTTCTCTCTCATTATCTGCTTTCCATCCTCGTCTTACAGATGATCACCTGCAGCTCCCTCCATCATTTAGTGTTTACGTCCTCCCCTCCCGTAATCAGTTTAGCGTCTCTCCGTGTTTACTCTCGTCTCGCTGAAGAGTCTCGTCTCTTACTCACTCTCTCCTTTCCTCACTCCACCTTCTCCCACTCCTTTGTAATCAGTTTAGCCTCTCTCCCTTTATGATTCTGTTCCATTCCTACAGAGGTTTTCAAGGTCAGCCATCTCTCTTTTTTTCTCCGCGTCTCTTTGTTCTGAATAAAGCAACAGCAAGAGAACAACTAGTGTTACGCTAGACGCCGTCTTTTGTTTTTTTTTTTGTTTTTTTGTTCTTTTAGGCGTGTGTTTATGTTGGATCCTGATAGACTCTGTTTGTGGTTTTTAAGGTTGGGTTTAACTCTCCTTTTTCGGTCACAAACAACACTGCGACATTGCTCAAATAAACACACAAAGATACACACACACAGTTCCGGCACCAGCTCGAGCGTTCCTGTCCGTCACCATGTTGGCGTGATTACCCTGGTATTTAACCGGTGCGTCGCTGCCGTCGCTGCAGTATCAGCTGTAGAGAATTCACATGTGATCGTCCGCCATTGTCAGTGTAGCCACGCTGCTTCGTCAGTGTTCCTTTGTCATGGAGGCGAAGTTACTGTCGTTGCGACCCATCTCTTCCAGCACGGCGGCCAGTTCGTTGAGGTCTCCGTCGGGGAAGTGCTGCACCTCCCAGAGATCCAGGATCACGCCGGTCGGACTGGACTTGGTGGCGAAGTAGTTCAGATACCTTGGAAATGACGAGGGACAGAATGTAAGGTTAATGTTTTACATCTGAAGGTTTTACGACATGAAACAACAACGATATCTTACATGTTAGTGTTAGACTCTGTTTCTTGTTGTTTTGCCTGATGTTGTTGTGTGCTGTCATCTTGTGTTTTTGTGTGATGATGTGTGTTTTCTCTGTGTTACACAGTACTGTATACTGGCATTACCCACCCGGCAAAAATAAACTTCTAACCCACTTTAAGCTACAATGTCCAGTCCTCAAGTCTCATATCCAAACTGGAAATTTCCTCATAATCTTGGAGGCATATCACCAACAGCTGACTACTTGTAACCGCAGCTGCTGTTTGCAAGTTAGCTCCAGCTAGCTGTGTGGCTAGTGGTCCCTAAAATAAAGGGCACAGGTATGCTGACAATGTCTTCTTGATTATCAGGCATTAATGTTGATGTGTGGGTGTCAGTGGCGGTTCTAGACCAGTTTTCATAGGGGGGCCAGGTTGGGGCCGGCTTTTTTGTTAGGGGGCACATACAACCCGGAAAAAAGGATAAATCCCTCATTCAGACAAAACAGTGTTTACAATTTCAACAATTTTGATTGGGTAGTAAACTGCTGAGACATTTTATTTCTGCCTTTCCCTTCAGAACAAAATCATTGCAAGAAATCTGTCATTGTATTATTGATGCAGACTCCCTGTCAGGGGGGCCACAGGGGGGTCCAGACTCAGAGTTACGGGGGCACTGGCCCCTGTTGGACCCCCCTAGAACCGCCCCTGGTGGGTGTTCAGGTTTAAAAGGCTGAGGGGGGGGGGGGGGTTAGTTGATGGACCACATCAGACACAAGCGGCATAAAAAACAAACAAAAACTTTTGGATTTTTAATAGTTTTAAACATTTTGCATCTTTGACAGCCTGTTTGGAAAGTGTGAAATCGAGTCAAGCAATGAGAACATCACCAGGAAAAAAAACCTTTTAAAATTGGAAGAAAAGAAATTGCTGAAAAAACATTTTCTACTTGTCCAATATTGCACCGCCACTATAAGAAACGATCCCTTTTATTTATTACTGCTACTAAATGTAACAAACTTTTACCTAAACTCTTGTTTAAACTCACAGCACTGAAAGCCTGACATACAGGATGAGAACTACCTCTAAAGTACCATCGTCAATTAAGTCTTGAATCCCACCTTGTATAACATTTTCTGAGTGAAAGGAAAAATTAAACGAGGCAGGTGAATCCTTTGAGAATATCCGCCTGTATGTACGCCCCTCTGAATGCATAAGGAATATAAACGCTGTGTTACAGCCTAAAAATGTGCCGACACGTCCACAGGGAGACGAGTTTGATAGTTCTTAAGCTGTTGAGAGTCGAGTGCACGATGGTTGCAGAAGAAAAGTCTGATGCCGAGCCATCTGTGATAAAGATAAAGTAATGGAAAAGCCATCAGATTTGAGTCTCATGGGGATAAAAAGGAGACTTTCTGTTCCTCTGCAAATCCTGCAATTGTACTGTTGGCACACCGCGGTGCTGTTTAAACACAACCAGAGACGTGTACGTGTTTCTTCTGCTCCTTTCTGTCTGTCTCTACTCCCACTCGTTCTCCCCCTTTTTTCAGTTTTTTTTTTTTTGGTCTCACTTCAATCATCTAATAAACTATTTTCATTATTTTCTTTCTCAGCCTCCATCTGTCTGCAGCGTGAGGTAAGGGGCGTCCTGCTGTTACCTGAACCCCAAATCTGAGATCCACCTTTTTGTTTCTGTCCCAGTAGAGATCAAATCATTAACAGTATCATTTGTGTACAGTGTGCACAGCTTTATATATACACATGAGTATAAAATTTGGATGAGGAGAGACGGCGGTGACGGCAAAGAATGAGTCAGACTCCAAAGTCAAACAGACGTGACGTGGCCGTTACCGGAGCAGAGAGGATAAAAGGGTGCATTTCCTTGCTGGACCATTTTATCATGCTTCTTCTTTTTTTTTTTTGAAGAGTGGCTTTTAGTGGAAATGTGGAAGCAAACAACAGTTTGGCTCGCTGTCCATTTTTCACCCACAGCTGGGGAGTATCTGGTGCCCACATTAACAAACTACATCATGAGGCGGGCCGCCTGTCGGGACAACTCGGTGCACTTGTGCCCAATTATCCCTCTCAGTATCTGCTTTTGCTACGGTAGCTGCCGGCGTATGAACCTCCGGACTGAATCATTGAGTCGCACATCTGGGGATAGAGATAGTGAGGATGCTACCTGTGAGTCAGATGCAAATAGACAAATCACATCTTTACTATTTTGGTGCATGTGCGTCCAAACAGTGCTGCATTTTCACTGGCGCTCCGCAGGGATGCAGGCTCCAAATAATGAAATGAGAGACAGGATTCGTTGTGCGTATTAGATTACAGGATGGATGTACCGTCTATAAGAGAAGACTACCAGTCACATTCAACAGACAGGTATTTATATAGACATGGCTCTAAGCAGAACAGCAGCTACGTTCTTATGAGGTAAGTATTTCTTTTAGTCATTTTCATGTTTTAAAACCGTGACCAGGTATGATTATCTTTTTTATTAGCTGAAAAAGTGTGTAAGAGTGTGCAGAGAAGGGCATTTTGGGCGATTTGGCGCCCCCTACAGTTTCTGAGTGCAACACCACTGTTGTAAATACAAATTCAAAATAAAAATAATAATAATAATAATCTCGTCTATTATTAAAACTCTCGCAGCTAAATAACTGCTAAAGATCAGAAGGCTTCTTTTTATAGTTGATGCAATTTTTGAAATGCTTTTTCTCTAATATAGAGAAAGTTTGAACAACTTTACTGTTGTTTGTCGCTTTGTAAGGCAGAATATAGATTGTGGACTTCACCATCTGACTTTTAATCTGTGAGGTTGCATCTCAAATCGCAGCTCTTCTTCTGTGAGTTGAGACGTGCAACCGTGATGAGCTGCTGTCCTATTAAGTAAGAGTGATTTCTCTGACTTAAAAAGGAAAAAAAAAATGCCTGAGGGAAGCATTCAGGAAACAAAAGGATTTTTTTTAAAAACGTGCACGTGCATCACCTGTCAAGGTTGAGTTTGTGGGCCAGCATCCTCCAGTCGTTGCCTCTGGTCTGTGGTGCATCTAGGCTGCCACACAGCTTCTGTCTGATGGATAGAGGAATGCGGAAGGCGTTGGGCCCCACTAAGGTTGTGATGTTACTGGCAGGATCCATCAGAGACGTGTCTATGCACTGGACCTCCTGAGACACAAAGAAATTGGTCACTTTTTATTCTAGAGAAACATGCAGCGGAAACAGATGAACTGGGTTAGCCGTGTGCAGCCATATGGCAGCGCTGGCTAAGTGAAAGCCATCATTATTTTTATCTTAAATGCGTCACTATCTGGATCCTGCGGAAGAGTATTATAGCCATGGGTAAGAAAAAAAAATTCAGGAGGAAGTTTTTTAAATTTTTATCATGCACCTCGAAAAAAATAAAGGCGATGTCGAGAATGAAGATGACATACAATTTTGTAAAAAAGTGGAAATGTCAACAATAAAGTCAAAATATAATTTTGTGAAAAAGTCAAAATATCATGAAAAAAGTGGAAATGTCAAAAATAAAGTCGAAATGTTGAGAATCAAATCGAAATACAATGATGTTAAAAAGTCGGAATGTCGACAATATAGTCAAAATGTCAAGAATAAAGTCGAAATGTTGACATATAGTCGAAATACAATTATGTGAAAAAAGTCGAAATGTCGAGAATTAAATCAAGATACAGTTTCGTCTTAATGTCTTTGTCTGATTCTGAAGTAAGGTATAAGTGCATAATGAAAAAATAACTTGTGATTTTGTTCCCTCGTCCCTGGCACTAATACTCTTCTGTAGGATCCTCCTGCTTAACACTCGTCTCTCTTGCTTGCCTTCAGTGTAACCGATTACAGATACGTGTCCTAATTAATACTAGATTGAAACAAACACAAAGATCTGCTTCCAACCGCTCACTCTCGCTCCTCTCGCTGTAGATCTCTGTCTGTTTCTGAACCTTCATCCCATTAATCTGCCACTCCTGGGCTGAAAGGAGGCAGCGGCCTATAATGATTGTGGCACAGCAGAAGGAAACAACAACTGCCACTGTTGATGTGAATGATCACTATTTACTGCGTCTACTTAGCCCCAATTTACAGCAGAGAGCTGTGAGCTGCTGGAGACTGAATGATTGATGCAGGGGGACATCTTTGTTTTCTCTGTTGAAATAATAAATGCTTTAAATCTGCTTTACTTTCCATTGTTCAGACGCTGCCGTCTGGTTGAAGCTCTACAGCATTTTGTTTAATGCATACACAAAGAGAATCGCTTTAGCTGTTCAGCTCTGATTACCACACTTGCCAAACATCCGATGTGATCATAGTAATTATTTTGTGCAGCTAGGTATGGCCTATTGAAAGGGATTACAACTGATCACTTAAAAGAATCCTTTAATGCCGCACTTAAACTAAAATCAAACAGAAGTGATAGTTTTTTCTGTTTGTCTTGTGTTTGTGTTGTTTTAATTTGTCTGACAGCTTCACAAAGAACAGAATCACATCAGAAAGTGCTGGAGAAACGCAGGATGTGACATTTTTTGTTATGCTTTCATTAAATGTGTGAGTTTTGAAACTCTGGACAGTTACGAGTGAGAATAAAGTTGTCTGACCCAATTAGACTTGGTAGCGAGACAGGAGAGAAATTTTACCTACTAATCACAGTTATGACTGTAGTTTAATTTAGTGCTCCCTGATTCTCGGGTTAAGGTCAAACATCTTAAAATTTAATTGATAACACTTAAAAATAATTACTTTACTGCTTCATCATAATTTTTTAAATCATTAAAGAGGTCATATTCTGCTTTTTTTTCTTTCCTTGTGTTATGTAACATTTGTGCATGTAAATATACTGCAAAGTGATAAAGCGTTATTTTGGATCACACTACCTTGTGTGACATGACCCGCCCAACTCTGCCTCTGATTGGCTACATCCTGCCCGTTAAGTAATGCGAATGTTTAAATCTCACTAAAGATTCAACAGAGTTGAGATGTCTCACTCAAAAATAGTGTTTTAAAAAAACAAAAAAAAAACAAATAAGCATCATATGACCTCTTTAAACATTTCTGCAATTAAAAAACAATTAAATGTTTTACAAACCATTTATCAAAATGTAGAAATGAACTATATAACTATAAAATAACTATCCTTTAATTACTTTAGTGTTAACATTTTCTGTGCATTACGATCAGGATGTATTGGTGCCACTGTCTGTTAACAACTTGAACTTTACAACACTTATGGCAGGAACTCAAACTCCACTCGACAGAATTGTTCTAGGCTACAGACCTTGGCTGTTACTCTCATTTTGCTCATCGACCAGTGCTGGAGGAGTGAAAAACATACAGTATGTGTGACCCTCCCTGTTGCTTCAACTGTTCCTCTACATGCAGTAGAGAAAACTGTGTCCCTCTTTGTCAACTTGTCAACTTATCTGGTGAAACAGGGGTTAAAAAATTCGAAAGTGCAATGCTATCACCCATGAACCACGGGAGAATTCAAAGCAGTGACATTCCCGGAGAAGTGTCTGACCTTCGACCAAAACCGTCCGCACACCCTCGCACACATTCGGTGACTTTGTGGTTACATTTCTAGAAAAAAATCAAAGACGAGTTATTCCTCCCGTGTTATGTGACCTCTAGCCTCAGTATGAATGATTGAACAGAGTCGCAGAACCATAGCAGGAACCCTCACTGTCTGACAGAGAGAGGGAAAAAAAACTTGGTGACTTTAGGACCTTTAGTCTGGGGGATGTAGAAGTTGGTAGAAGGATCCCCTCCCTCTCTCTGTGACTGTGTTCGTCTTTGCAATTGTTTTATCCCTTCCCTGGCTCAGCACGACTTCAACTCGTCTGTCGCAGTTTTATCAACTTGTAACAAATAAACAGCGTGTCAGTTTTGCTGCGGGCGTGTGGAGTTCTGCAGACTCGCCTCCTCCAGTGTGTTGCTGAGCTGAAAGATCTGTCCTTCTCCTTCCACCTGCCGCACACACAGCTTGCAGCTGATCTCTGTGGTGGCCGGGCTCAGTCTCTCCAGGGTGAAGGTGCAGTGAAGAGTTCTCTGACTGCCACTCCACACCTGGTAGAATGGGATCTCCTAGAGGAAGCGAGAATAATAATCATGTTATCCGGCGAGGAAAGCTGAAAGGGTCAAAGAATCTGCCAACTGTGGCTGTGATTGTGATAAAATATGAATGGCTGCACCCTTTTCGGACACTGTGAATGGTTTGCTAATCTCGCGCTAAACGTTTGTGTGCTGTGTGCGAACAAAAACTGAGCTAAGCCCCTCCCCTAGAACAGCCAGTGTCCAATCAGGGAGGCCTGTCAAGCTTTAAGAACAAGTGGAAATGTCGAAAGGCTGCAAGTTTAGAGGGCGTGCTGTTTTTGGATAGAACTGTGTGAAAGACCTCACTCACTGCTAAATCCATCCGAGATCAACAACAGGAGACGCTGACTAACGCTTAACGAGCTTGTCACGCAGTATTTAGCAAACAAAGACGGCTGAAAATGCATCATGAGTGACTCATGTTTTAACTTTTAAAGTGTTAATATGTGAGAACCGGACACTACTGTATTATGTTTATATATTGATAATTGTGTCCTTCTCTTAGCTTGTTTGCTCAGTTAGCAGTGCAGCTAGACAGCGAACCAGAGGAGTCTTGCTGTTTAGACCACCACCACAGGAACACCAGCGAAAGGTTTTCAGACCCGTTGCTAGCTGGTAAAGACTTATTTAACATTCTGTTGATAATTTAACTTAGTTTAGATTTACACAACAATTCTTACATAGAAACAAATCTTACATATTGCATCTTTAACGCAACAAGATGCAAGTTCCTGAAGATAGTTGACTGTTGAGTCTTATCCCCGGGTCGTAAAGGGATGGGTTTGTGTTCATGGCACATTTAAAAATATGGGAAAGCGAGATAATATAGTAAATTACAAAAGCTACGGGGAGTCTAACTAAACATTAGCATAATAAAGTCATATACTGACACACCCTGCTGTGCATTAACATGCTGTTCCTGTATGTGTTTGTCTCTTAGAGCGTGTGTCCTCTTCATTCACATTAATCAACCAAAAACTTAGATTGTGTATGCAGCTCTTAAATGCATATCACAGTCCTTTCTCTGCTTCTCTCTGATGTTTCTGAACTATTTTTCCCAGACACGTCTTTCTGCAGAATGTCTTGTTGAAAATGGCATCATGTCATGTCATGTCATGTGTGAAAGCTTGAGGAGGTGCAGCAAAAGTAACCGTTGAGAGGCTGCGAGACTCTAAGCCGTGCTGTTAGTGTTGCGAAAGAAACAGTAAATTCACACAAAGCCTCGCCATGTTTCATCTCCATCTTGGTTAAATACAAGTCTTGTATCATAATGCATCATTTATATATGCATATGCTCTGTGTGTGTGTGTATCCCTCTCACCTGATACTTTGCGATGAGCTTGCTCTTCCAGAGTGTGTGTGGCACGTCGTGGATTGACAGTCTCAGATTGTGTGTGCTGTCTTTAAAGTTCAGAGTCTTTGGTTCATCCAGGAGCTTCCCTCCCATCTGGGTCTCCATCTGAAGAACCTCCTGCACAGAACCCCACGAAAAGAAACAAAACAATAACTACTTCAAACTTCATCACTGAGTTTTCTTATTACTTCATCTCGCTCACTGAACCATTTACTTTTCACACAGCATCAGGGATCGTAGAAAGCCTTTAATGTATCTTGCATTATTAGTGCAGAGAATGCCGCCTTGATGTACACAGCACAATGAAAAAAGGCTTGAAACACATGAAAGTTTTCATTAAGATGCGTATCATCAGGAAATCTCAGCGGCTGTGTTCCGTGGATTTGAGCAAAGCTGGGTTCTGCTAACTGCGCTGAACCGAAGAGAGACATTAAGATGCCCAATAAAAACCTCGATTAATAATGCAGCAGCAGTCAAAGCACTGCTGTTGTGAGATGTGGGAAATGAAGCGTATCTTTAATGTTGGACAGTAAAACTAAATTACTTCTATTGACTTTAGAGGATGACCTCAATGCATCATATTACTTAGGAAAATAATACACAGAGAAGTAAAGCGAGCTCTGACAATTTCAGATTGTGAAGCCCATTTTGGTCTCTTTCATCAGCCCTTCTGTCTTTGCGAGCGTGCCGGTACTGCTTCTCCTTGTAGCGCCAACTCACCCAAACTGGATTTAAAAGCTAATGTGAGCTTTTGTTTTGATTTAGGATCTTAGCTTGCACAAAGTTCGGCCGGGTCCCTGTTATCCGATAATTAATGTTTGTTTTAAACCTAGTTAATCTGTTAGAGTCCCATACATTTAAATCTCTCCGGTCATAATGTTTGGTGAGTAGTTTTGTTGTCATGGCATGTGGATAATGATGAAAACTTTGATATTTTAAAATAAAATACAGTGATTATAGGTATCCATATAGTAATAAACCTTAATCTTGGTCGCCACCCGCCATAAAACAGAAAACAGAAGAAGAAGACGACACAGTACCTAGCTACAGTAGCTAGCTTCTACCTCATTGTGTGGCGAGAGCAAGCGGACGAGAGCGAGACACTCTACATACAGTGTGGGGAAATATCACGATGATGTTGTTATCCTGTTGTGAAAATCTGATATTGTGGCAGCACTAATTCACAGGTTGTCAAAAAAATCAATGCTTTAGGTTGGTGATGAGCTGCATCAGCGGTCCCCATGAATTGTTTATAAGCTCAATAAACACAGATAATATTTCACTGTCATCTTTTTCCACTTGAGCGGTACGCCGACACCTTCCAGGACACGTGGACCAGCAGCAGATTTTTTGAGAAGTATCAACGATTCTATCATCTCGACGCGTTTCTCCATTTTGTGAACCAAAGACAGGAGCATATTCTACCTTCCTGTGCTGCAGTTAATAATAATACAGTGCACACACAGTCCAGTGGGGATTTTTTTGCTCATCCCTTTCGAATTGACTTCTGTATGCCAACGAAGCCCACACCAGGAGAGAGAGCTCGGAAAGTATCTGTGCCCTGCAGGCAGGCACTGGCATGCATAACGGTAAACATACATATTGATAACAGCAACGTATTTACGGGCTCTTGATCTGATTACATACAAAATGAGGAAATTAACGCAGGCTCTCTCACACACACACACACACACTCGCGCTCGGTTATTTTTCTGAAGGAAGAATAAGTTATCAGTATGACTTCTGATTCCTCCTACAGGCTTTTCAAAATAATCAATTCCTCCTTCCCATCATCTTCCTACGCGGCAGCTCTACTGTAGATACACAGCAGAGACTTCCCCTTTGAAACGCCAACCGATCAATTATACTCCACAAAGTCTCCATCATTAAAAAGTCCACCTCTGAACTTTGTTTTCAAGCCACAATTGCCTGTTTGAAATGGTAAAAGCTGAGCGGCGCGTCGATGCTGTGCTGTGTGAGCGTGTGCATGGCTGTGTGCCACGCTGACACTTGACTTATCATTGCATGCATAAATTACCAATGTTAATCTCCCGTATCAGATGGTCCCTCCTGTGCTTTGAATTTGTTTAAATTCCAAAGCATCGCTGTTTTGACATTGCTTTTGACCCTGTGCTGTTTACTGCTTCTCAGCTCGTTTCCAAAAGATCAGAGGTGGGAAAAAAAAAACGTATTTTTATGACTTGAGACAATCACTTCTGTTTAAGCTGTGATATGTTTTACTTCAAATGCAAATTACTCGTGAAGAGTTTAAGGATGGGTGGTTCAGGAGAGGGAAAAAAAAAAAAAAAACCCACACAGAACTGAAGAGCACAACAAAGAACTCAGCCTGGAGTATCATCAACCTCTTCTGTACTTTCACTGTTGTTGAAGCTTTGGAGAAACTTGCTGCACCCTTCAATGTACCTCTTTAAAAGCGAAGAAACAAAAGGAATCATTTGCTTTGACGTCCTTATTAGTTTCAGTGTTTTACCTTGAGTGCATCCTGTGTGTCGTCCAGACAGTAGACCCTGATGTGATAGTCCAAAGTTGTGCAGGAGACGGGTCCAAACACAGCCAGTTTGAGCCTCTTGGCGGCTGCCTTGCAGATTGACTGGCCCACCAGGCAGTAAGTCCCCAGGGTCTCCGTTAAGATGTGACATGCCTCCGAGTCCATCTGCACATAGCAGGGGGTGGTGAAGTTTTCCTCTCCAACGACGACCACATCCTGTGGAAAGACATACGCAGACACACAAAGTCACACACAGTTTTTAAACTTTCAGAGTGTCTGTGAAATACTGTCATTGAATTTACCATATGAGCATGCACTCAAACTGAAGGGAGAGCCTAGATTTATTTGAGTCAGACTGACTTCAAAAACAGGTCCCATTCCAACTCCTGCAGCATTATAAGTATATGCTATAAACCTCTCCTGTTGGCAATGCAAACTAAAAAGTTCCCCGGTGTGTTTCACATTAAAACCTGGCTCAGGGTTTCTGGGGAATGATGCCCTTCTGTTCTTGGAAAGCTTTCACTGTGAAACACCTACTGACTTTAATGAACTCTGAAGGGGCAGTATTTTAACATTTTAGTTGAAAATGTTCCAAAACTAAAACTGTGAATATTAAGCTATATTTTTGACATCACACCGCCTGTGAAGAGAAATCTGCTGAAGTTAGCATGCTAACTGGCTAGCCCTGGCCCGTCCCGGTCCAAAGCCCCTGAGCTATCAGTGAGAACACTAACACCTGCCTGAGCTCCCGGTCTGGACTAGTTGCATGGCTAACTTAGCTAACTGGCTAACAGCGGCTACAGTTAGCAGCTTGACAAATGGTCATATCTTACATATTGCACCTTTTAGTAGATATCTAAAATGTCGATGTAAAACCTGTCTTAAAGCAACCATGTGTGTGACAACAGTATTTCTGTTTGAACAACATATTATGGTGATGTTCTCATGCAAACAGAGATTATTCTACAATTTCAATGTGAGCCACAGTCCCCCCCCCTCCATCAGCCTTTATTTGTTCGCACGGACTGCTTTTAGTACGACCTGGGCTTTATTTGATTACTGGCTTTATTTGAGAGTCCGCGGGCATTAGGCCACATTCTGCGTGTTAACAGAACCCAACCGGACCTGCGTTTGGAGCCATTTCCACAAACGCAAACAAAACCCCTGAATAAGCAGGTTGTGTTTTCGAACTGATCCATTCCTCTCTTCCTATAAATACTGATGTGTGTGGAGTTGTGCTAACTGTATAAAAAAAAATCACTGCAACAGTAGTTTAAATCATTTTGCATGGTGGGTCGTTTTAATAAGACGGTAAACAGTGTGTGACTTGTCTTTGTTAGTCTGGTAATTCATCTTAAAAACACAGCTGCTAAAGTTTTTTCTTATTTTATCTTATTCAGCTTCAGTTTGAGTTGAGATTGAAATGTAAATGCAAGTCTGGCTGCACATATGACTTCTGAAAGTAAATCAAGGTGTCCATTAGGAGACTGATAACACTTGTTCAGAGCTGTCGTCTGTGAAGTGTGTCCAATCCCGCTGTGATTATCTGCTGGCTGCTGTTGCTCACATCATCTCTACAGCTCTCGCCGTCGCAGCCCGAGAGTTATGGCAAATCCATACGGCTCTCCGGGTCGAGCGAGGATGCGCAGGCTCGCTGTGTTCTTTTCTTTTTCCACGTAGAAGGGCTGCATCTTCAATTAGCCGTGCACGTGCACACCCTTGCGTGCGTGAACTGTGAGTAATTTGCGAGCACGTGGATCCGCCGCGCACACACACACGCGCGCGGACTCATGCAAATATTGAGTTTTGAATCGCAGTTCATGTGGAGCTGTGTTCCTGCAGACGAGCGAGTCAAATCAATACAAAGAGGTAGGAAAGCAATACGGTATGAATCTGTTATTACTGGTAATCACAACCGTGGCTGCTCCCCCCTGATGTGAGGGGAATTCAATTACCTTCCTCTCCCTGTTTTGGGGAAAACTTTCTGATGGGAAATGGATGTTCGACTGCAATAAGAGAAAAACAAATCGACTTCCTGATGAAATTCCACTTTTCATTTTTCTCGTCTTTACCCACTCTGCACCCAACGCCTTCTCTCTCTCTCTCTCTCTCTCTCTCTCTTCCTCAAACACACACACACACACACACACACACACACACGCACACACACGCACACGCACACACACGCACACACACGCACACACACACAGAATCGTATGCATGGCTAATTGTGCAGAGACATTGTGTTGAGCTGTGATAAGCAACAGAAGACAGCATACGGGGGCCTTGTAGACACAGTGATGCTGCAAGACAGCCTTATCACCCACACCCACACACAAGGATACACACAAGCGCGCACGCGGGCACGCACTAACACACACGCCAGCAACAGACGCAATCATGCAGACACACACACACACACAGAAGCAGATTGCTGAGGTAGAGACTTCACGCTGAGAGACATGGGAGGAGGGAGGGAGGGAGAGACAGGGAGAGAGGAAAAAAAAAAAAAGGAGGGATAGAAATATAAGAAGAGAGATGAGAGAAGAGGAGGACGGCAGGGGCATAACAAATTGCTTCTGATAGGAGTCTTCAACCCCCTGCTTGTCTGCTCGCCTGTAGGCACTTTATGTTTACCGGATTTTCTCTTTCTTTTCCTCCCTCGCTGCACGTGCGTGTGCGTGATGCAGACTGTTCCTCGGGCCGTGACGTATGTGAGCATGTATGTGTTCTGCATGAGTCATAGTGTGTCATGACTCCGGCTCTGACTGTGTGCAGGTGTGTGTGTGTGTGGCGTCTTCATGTTTGGATAATTAGGCTGCTGCATGGGTTTGTGTATCTACAGTACATACGTGTTTTTCAGTATTCAGTACACGACAGCTATACAGTCGGACTGTTGTGAGCTCACTTAAGAACAGGACACAGTGGTGTTGTAACGTATAACGATACAAATTCTGAATATTCGAAATGGTTTCAATGCTAATTTTCTACAGCCGGCGCCAGCTGTGCTTTATCAGTCTCCCCTCTCTCAGACAGCGAGCTAACACACATACACACTATTTCTAAAGGCCCCCCGACACAAGGGGCTGATGATCGGCTGTCTGGCAATCTGGACAATCCACCGTTGGAGGGTTTTTGGCTGATTCGGCATGAAGAATTGGCAACAGCTCATCAGTAAGAGAAATCACTGTGACCGGCTGGTCAAGTAGCATTTAACAGGAACGGACGAAGACGGGGAAAGCTTCTTTAGCCTACCAGTGACTTCTTACCAGACACATTCTCGATTAAAAGCAGCTATATAAGTGAGAGCGGTCTCCAATAGAAGCTGCTGAACAGTTTGTCCGTCAGCAGAGAGAAGGTGCAGAACGTACGAGCTCGCTGGCAGTCGGCTGTAGTCTTTGCGGTGCGTTCAAGTGCAGCTTTTTGGCCAAGACACACAAGATGTGAGGCGGCGCAACAGTCAGCCTTCGGGGCAGCTACTTCTCTGATGACAGTTTGGTGTCTTCAACTTAAAGGTCTATTCTAAACCAAACACATGTTTGTTTTTGTGTGACATCTAATGATAACTAAAGTCCTTCTAAAGATATCTGCCACGAGTCAAGAAAACAAAAGTCTTACTTTCAGTCCTTCTTCCATCAGCGATGAATGTGTGCGTGAAAAGCTAAATGCTGACCATTGTATTAAAGAGCTCTGAGTGGTCGCTAAGACTAGAAAACCATTTCCTAGCACACAGTGCGAGCACTCACCTCCCACTCCCCCATGGCCAGTTGGTTCTTCAGCTGTATGAGCCAGTCTTCGTGGACGTTGTCAGCACAGTGGTGGATGGTGAGGATCACCGGTCTGGTCAGCAGGGCTCCTGGAGGTCCACAGCTCACCACTGGGCTCAGCACCGTCTGGATGTCCTCTACCGGGGGTCTGGAAAAGACAGATAACCATGAAGAGCAACAGGAGGGCTGCCTCGTTGGCTACCAGCCCGTGCGCAGCTGCAGGAAGCAGTATTGATTTCACCACTCGGCTGTGTTCTTTGTTTTTTTTATGTTTTTTTTTCCTCTCTCATAATGTTCACATATGGAAAAACTCAGCTGGCGTGATAGAAGCGGCAGGTGTACAGTTAGAGCAGCTTAGCGGAGATGAAAAAATCAGGAGAACAAAACAGAGCAGAGCAGCAGAAATTCAATCGGAGGATGATTAGTGGAGTCAGGAGGGCTTCAGCTCCAGTCAGCGGCTCACAGCTCATGGGCAGGAAATAAATGACTGCTGTTCACAGGCTCTGCTGCCTTTTGCTGTATATTCGAGTATTGGAACCAGGAGCGCTCGCTGACTAATGTATGTTACGGTACAAACCCACAGACTACCACGGGCTCATCTGCTGCGAGTAAATGTGAGATTACACATATCGGAATTTATAGTTTATCAGCCTTCCTTCATTATTATATTAAAAAGGTAATTTGTAAATTAAATATGAAAACACATATGGAAATGACCGTGTTTTCTCTGTGTAATCCGTCATCCAGTCGTTTTCCTCGCCCGTGCAGAAGATGTTTATCGAGCCCATACTGACGGAGGAAATGGATCAAAATTTTTAAAAGCGATTTTCTTTTTCCTTTTCTTTTTTTTAAAGCCCACCTCGTGTCAGGGGGGCACTAATCCTTAGCAGTTTTATCGATTCAGCTGCTGGAGCTCATTATCGACTCATGGAGGGTTCACATGGGGAGGAGAGGCGAGCAGATAAAGACAGTATGACTCAAACTGTAACCGTTTGACTTACCTGAGGGGAGCGGGAGGTAGCCCCCTCGCAGAGTTTATGCATTTTATCGTCATGCCATGTTTCTTTCATCATACAGATTAGAGAAAATGGATGTTTCAAAATCACCCATGCGGGAAACCAGACAGCCGAGAGTCTTAACGAGCTGAACCGCAAGACTCGAGCTCACCAAGTGTTTCTGAGGAGAGTCAATGCAGCCATGTGATTTCTTTTTTTTTTTTTTTGCTCACCAGCCACAGACTGGGATGAAGACAAAAGAGAGGGCGGACTCTTAGAAGTACTGTAGCACCCTGCCGGGGGCTTAATTCTCATCGACTGCCATTGATTGGAGAGGAGCTAGAACGGATGCATGGGAGAGAACACGCTGAACCAAACTAGAACAAGTGTCCTAGAGCTCAGGCTCTTGTAGACGCTTTGAAGAGTCAGTTCAGCCACATTATTAAAGAACATGTGTCCTCACGCGCCCCTGTTGGTTTCCAGACATTAGGATACTTTTGGTTTTATGAGCCAAGAACACTTTGCGGTCACTCCCTGGCACAGTGCAGGTGAATATAATTCAGTTTGTAGTGCACAATCTGTTACATTTAAGAGAATCCCACTGACTGTGTCCTTGTTACACTGTATAATACACCAGTGCTGGATTGTAACTAAGTACATTTACAGATACGAGGTACTTGTATGCAAGTCTTTTCTTTTCATGCCACTTCCTACTTCATCTCAGAGGGAAAATGTACTTTTAACTTCATTCACATTATCTGACAGCTCGGTGACTGTTGTAGTGACAATGTTTGCACACAAAACATGAAGAGTTTATAAGATGTTTTAATAAGAATTTAAGAACAGCTGAAAGCAATAAGTGGATTCATCACCTGACAGATGATTAATGGGCCACTGTTTTGATAATAGTTTCCAGCAGTTATGATGGAATTTCTCGCTGTTGTCAGAGATTTTACAAAACAATCAATCAATCCATTTAGAAAAAAAACAATCAGAATTAATTTGTGGTTAGAATAATCATTAGTTGCATTCTGTTTCAAAATAGCTCAATTAGATCAATCTTAACAGACACTAACTGAATAATAGTAACATCCTGTGTTTACATCGATCCATACATCCTCAGAAGAGTGCATACCTCTGCCAACAGTCCCCTCTAATTCAATCAAGCTCGATCGAATATCAGATAAGACATCTGGATTTATTTTTTTTTTTGTGTGTCTGCATAAAATTACACCCAGGTTACATCAAGATCCACAAAGCCTTCCCTGAGAACTATATGAACATGTTGAAGAGCGTGCTGTCTCGCCATGTTAAAGAAAGTGACAGGAAAAGTTGAACATCAAAAGTTACTGGGTCGAGATCCATCCTCCGCCCAAGTTTGTGTTGTTAGAACTTTGACTTCAGTAAAGGACGTGAGCACCTGATCCAACTGTTTTAATTGGACCTGATTTCTTCCAAAGAGATCGCCGCTAAGAAAACACTCGATCGCATGTTCCAAAATTAATTCTGAAAGCTAAACCACTGATTATTAAAAAACTGCTGTACAACTCCACTGACTGATGGATAAAGCATCAGTACGACACCGTCTCTGTCCAGTCATCTCTTTCTTTCTTGAGGACTGACACATGTGCATCAAGGACATTTTTTCACAAAACAGCTGGACTACAGAAATGTTCCCCCTTTTCTCTCGCGCCCGACACTCTTGGGAGTAAAGGATTAGAGTACATGTAACAGGATTACTGTAATCCTAAAAATAACCACTAATCTGTTAGTTGCTGTGGAAACGGCGATCTGTTTGCATATGCTGTCAAAAAGCTTGGTGTTTGTTTTTTGGATCTATGACACGGCACTCAGTGATAAAACGAGAAATCTGGTGGTCACACATCAGTTTAGAACAATGTGTGCCGGCAGTAATAGCACTATTCTAAATATGTGTACAAAAACTGATTACGCATGTCAATTATGTGGATTACTGTACAGATTATAATGTTAAGTAGTAATAATGAATGTGTAGCATACTTTGTTATAATCTCCTCTGTTCAGCTATCCAGGAATATTAATTCCGGCAATAATATGGAGGACTCTGTGTTATTAACTGACCTCTGTTGAATGAATCACCAGCAGAAGGTGTGCATAAACACTAAAAATAAAAAGAAATGACTCATTCCTTGCTGTGCATCCTATGTCACACTGTGAAAGCCTCCCCACGCAACCACACACACGGGTCTGAGAAGCCGCTAAAAAGAGAAAGTACGGGCAAAGAAAAACAAAGAAACGCGGAGAACGCGGAGGGAGGCGAGGAGAAAAACGGGGACAACGGGGAACAACACAGAGAGGGAGAAGAGCCACAGAGAGAAAGAAGTGAGGGGAAGAAAGAGACAAATCTTACCTCAAGCTGTCCTTCCTGTGCACCGTCACATACATCTCGTACACCCTGCCCTGAGGAACAGCGCCCGCTGGAACCAACAGGCTCACGCCTGCAGGAGGGAGGACAGGGCGAGGCAGGATGGATGGAAGCAGGAATAATGAGAATCATCATCACTGGCTTTATTAATTTCACCATGCACAACTGAATTATTCATCATTTTGATTAATTATTGAGTAATCTTTTTTTTTTTTTTTAAAGGCAACCCTTGTAAAACTTTTCTCTTAAATACATCAAGTCAATTGTGCTGCAACGTTTGCTGAAAGTTTCCCTTTTTAAAACTAGAGAGCCGGAGAACGTCCCAACAAGTCAGCGTGTGTTGACTGTTTAGCAGCA
This sequence comes from Sparus aurata, assembly GCF_900880675.1. Classification (NCBI taxonomy): domain Eukaryota; kingdom Metazoa; phylum Chordata; class Actinopteri; order Spariformes; family Sparidae; genus Sparus; species Sparus aurata. The sequence goes on from NC_044191.1 coordinate 30,336,473, forward strand.
CTTTATGTGGCTTACAGTGCAGGAAATGTATTTGACCGCCTTTTCACATAAATTTAATAATCATGTAATGTCTGATCATTTGCTGGTGTAATCATTATAAAAAAGGATTATTGTATCTTCACACCTTTTTTTTTTAAACATCACAAGAAAGCCTTGTGTAATTAACCCAATATGGTTGAACATATGGTGTGTTAGCATCTCTCGACAGCAATCGCACGGCCCTCTGATCTGTCTCTGTGTTCAGACTGAACATGGATAGACGGGAACATCTGACACAGCATCAGAGGAAGATCCCTGTTTACTCCTGTCAAAGCTGCAGAAAACTTTGACTACCTTGGTGTAAAGCTCGAAAACGCTTCCACATCCAGGTGTGGCTAATGTCGGGTTTAGCCCTCCGCTAACAATGTATCAGACTGAATGGCTGAAATCATTTTGCGGAGGTTGTGAGGCCAAAAAATACCCCAAAAAAACGTTTACAGTGCTTTGCTTCTTTCACACTGTGAGCTTCTGGGATAACGTCGTTTTGGACCAGTGTGCATCCCCTGATGCTGTGATCGCACGGTTTGTTTGTTATGTTAAACTGACCTCAGAGCCCGACGTTATTCCTGAGACCTTGATAAAGATGGACCACATCTGAAAAACTGGAGCCAAAACATCTTGCTCGCCCCCTGGTGGCTGGCTGCAGGACTCATATCTCAAAATGAAATACGTTTTGTTGTCTTTTTAAGTAGCTCTTATCAGATTGTTGTATGTCCAAGTGTTCATTTTCCTGATGGTTTAATCTGTTTTTCCTGTCTAAAAAGAGGCTGAAACATAGTGATCTACACGTGAGTGTGCTTATTCATGGGAAAGAACCCAAATATCGCAGCTCCAACCCGAAATTACTGTGAAGAATTACGTCACAATATCAAGATGTTTGCGCTTCAGTTTTATAAAATGGGAGGAAGTGGAGACGCATTGTCAATCTTTATATGAAATCACGGCCTGTCCCTGCACTGGCACTAATTACCAGATTGATGAAAAGCTGTAAAGCACATGTAAGAAGGTTTACCAGAGTTGGGTACGATGAGGTGTCCTCCCTGGTTGTTGAAGGAGCCGTGAGCGGTGCAGGAGGGGTCTCGTGTCCGGGCCAAGCTCTGGTTCCGGAGGTTCATAGTATCGCTGTTATCCAACAGAGACTGAGTTACCTGGGAATGAAAATGTAACAGTCGGTTATCACAAAATGAGAATAACAGGGTCACTACTGGGTATGAAGCCGTTTGGATCAACACAAACTCTATTAAATGGTAAATAAAGATGAACGAACGCCTCCCTTGGCTCTAACTGTTGCATTCAACTCATAGAAATCTCACTTTTTTTTTTAACGTTAATTCCATTGCACCTCTGTGACATGAGAGGTATTCACGACACTCGCGACAAACAATCCCGAGCGAGAAGTTATTTAGCTTGAGCCTTGAATGTACCGTAGCGCTATAATGGAGGGTTTTTACATTTGTGTGCCGAGTTCGGTTTTCCCTGTGAGAACCTTTTGTGTGCTGGACTGTTCTGCATAAAGGCAAGCTGCGCCCAACGCTCTGTGGAGGCTGAAAGACGTGAACATTTGCATGTGCAGAAAATCAATGTGGCGTGGTTTGAAGGACAAAATCCATCTGAGAGAGCGGATGTCAAGTGCTGTGCAAAATGTATTCTAATGAAACCAGAAGTTCATGGAGGTCTAGAGTATTTTTTGCAAGGCCGATCTCTGGTTAGTGTGGGTCACTGTAGCTTAGTTTGCCTCGATGATTATCTGTCAATGTTCCCTGTTCTACAAGAGTTTTGCTGCATTAATCATCATATGATTTCATATGAAATGATTTCTTGGTTACCACGGACTAAAATGCCACAGGGAGGATCTGCATCTGCCTGTGAGCGCCGCCATAGGGCTGAGCCGGGAGTCAGTGAGAAGAGGGTCGCTTTTACAGTAGGAAACCTACAAAACCACCCTAGGGTAGGCGGTAAAATATGACCCGCTTTGCATTTCCTTTTTTCAAAATTGTCCACTGTGAGATGCAAAACACGGACTTAACATTCAGTGGTTTACTCCCACGTCAAACAAAGCTGACATGAACGAGCTTCAGTGTGTTAGAAACAGACACCGGGGGGAAAAACAAAAAGTAAAAAAAAAAAAAAGATCCTCAAATTAGAGAGGCGAGGTCAGCCATGACACGCGGTGGAGGCTAAAAAGGCCTCATGGAGAGAAAAAAAAAAACAGCATATTAACAGAAGAAATATTGGAAAAACTGATCTGACGCGCTCAAAGATCGGGAGTGGAGCCGTCGCGCTGCCTCAGGACAGGTTCTCAGTGATGAAACCGAGTGGTTTCATCTGGTATTTGTGACAACTGACTCTGGTATGCATGCCATGTAGTCGACAGCGCAGAGGGAGGAAACTGGGGCACTGAGCTGCGTGTATACTAATGGTGTTTGGTTTTGTATTTATGTGACTGGGAATAACATCGCTGCCGTGTTCCAGCGCTACTCACAATGTGGCCTCAACTTCAGGAGGGAGGGATTTCAAAATGTGCTCGTGCAGAATATTTCAAAAGCAAAAAGCATCGAGGCGAGCGAAAGAAGCAGACATGAGATCGAGCGACGCGTTCGTCTTGTTACCTTAGGAGACAGTTTGGACGTGAAGTCCCCTCCGAGGTCGTCCTGAGGCGTGACCAGACCGGAGGAGTTGTACACTTTGATCTTCAGGTTGGGGAGAGGATCGAGGAGAGGGGAGTTGGTCATCGGGATTTTATCTGAAACGTCGTGGAGGGCGTAGACCGGGCCGCGATACATGGCAGCTGCATTCGTCAGGTCGGGGGGAGCCGTCAGTAGATCGGCTGGAGAGAGAAAACACAGAGAAGGGAATAAATGAGAGAAAACACAAGTGAAACAGAGAAGAAAAAAATGAGGGTAAAAACGGGGAGATATAATCAACGGCACAGACTGCAACACCTCGCTGCAGTGTTGGACAAATGTTGGGAACTTGTAGATCAGTGAGCAGGAATAAGGGGAGCAAGAGGAGAGCAGGCCGGGCTGCTGATAAGGTATCAGTGTGAGTATGATACACTGCAGTACACAGGGCCACGACCCGGATCAAGGACCCGTCATAACCGCTGCGCACAGAGAAAAGAGACCGGAGGAGAGAATTTCACGGCGATGGCTTCTTGGAAAATGACCGATTGAATTTAACAGGATCGGATTTAAACGCGCAACGTTACCAAAACAAACACCCGGCTCGTTCACAGCCGCAATTATTTCACGCTACATAATGACAGAGCGGCAAAGCTTCACGTCATCCTTTAAGCTCCTCCGAATGTTGTCAGCGAGTCTGACTTTCACCCACACGTTCAAAAGGCGCTGTCACACTCGAATCACATCACAGTCTATTTTTAAGACGCTCACTATGTCACACTTTTAAAAAAACAGACTGACAAAAACCTGCCGCGCACATTTACCACGACGTGGATCGACTGTTAAAATCGCAGAGAACGACGGACCCTTTTCAGGGCAGACATGTTGGTTTGGGCTGCGTTCCATTTAGGTGAGCTACCTCCAGGCCTCTGGACATGGGCTCACTGGGACTTTTGAATAGAATGGAGCCGTGGTTAATGTCATCGGTCACACCTGTGCTTCTCCTCAATATGTCTGCCATGAAAAGAGTCTGTTGGAACACATTCTTGTTAAACTGTTTGTACAGTTTTCTGAGATACAGCCTCGCAGCAGTTTTGTACGCACTGATGTGAATATATTATTGATTCAGAACAGAACAAACAAGAAAATGCACAGTTACACTGATGTGCAATATCTAAGCTTCAACCTTAGCGAACCAAATTCGTCGCTACATTTTTGAATGTACTGTAACAAGCCAAAGCAAGAATATATAACTTTTAAAAGACTTTAAACTTAGAACAGCAGATCCAGATCACCTTTAGTCAGTGGCTAAAAACCTACAGGTGTATCTGTTACCATGTATCCAAAGCCATCGAGTCAGTCAATTATCTCAGCATTTGCCTAAAAAATTGAATGAGACTTTAGCAGAAAAAATTAAAAAAAATAAAAATAAAAGGTGTAAAATTAAGAGAATTGTGTCATTTCCTGTCTTGAGTTATATATTCCCGCTTCAGCCGTGTTATCTATTGAATATTTCCGAATTTTCTGGTACCATTTGAAGCGACTGAGCGGCGTCTGCAGGATGTTTTTTCCCGTCTTCCTCTCCGGGTTGTCACGGCTGATGCAAATGTTAAAAAACACCTTTCATGTGTTGCAAGTAAACATGCAAGCGCCCCCCGTTTACAAGGGCTGACATAAATAAAAACACATCTGCAATGTGAAACATGAGCAACACATGTGTCTTTGCATACCAATAACAGTGTTAAGCTGTACATTATACTGTACACGCTCACGAACATACACACACACACCAGAGTTTCTGGGAATTACATTGCGTTGGTGGGGATGGATGGGTAAAGTCTTGTGGAGATTACTTTCATGGAAGGTTAGTGTGAGCCAGGGGGCAACAGGAAAATGTTGATCGCTAATAAGCGCAGTATGCTAATCCACGTGAATTTAATATTCAAAGACTGCTTACAGTTTGTTGACTGTGCCTATAGAATGCAGCTCTGTCCTTCTACAACCACTTATTGACACGTTCACGCACAATCGTACTGAATGAAACACAGCAGCGGGTGTGAAGAGGTTTTCTTTAGTTTGTTGGTTTGATGGTTTGTCTGCTGGATTGAAGAAAAACTACTGAAAGTATCTCTACGAAACTTGGATGGAGGATGGGTCTCGGCCAGCGTTAGACCCTATTAAATTTTGGCGTCGATACGGATATTGTGTTTGATATTTTCCTTAATTTCTCAGGCTATAATTGCATGGATTTATAAAAGAATTAGGCTTAGTTGGTTGTTACCTATGATTGATTATAAGCAGTAATAGGTGGTTTGAGATTTAAAGTGAATCAAGGCTATCAGGTTTAGCCTTGATTGAATTAGAGGGGGCTGTTGGGACTTGGCGGAGGTATGCACTCTCCTGAGTACCATTCTAGCTCATGATGCTCAACCACGAAGCGTATAAACTTCACTTTGTTCCATCGACCAGATCGTGAGCCTCATTTCCTTCTGGGTAATTGGAAAGATGCAACTGACTGTAACAACAACAACAACACATTTGGTAATATCAACAACCAGTTAATGATTTATTTTACCAAAGTGAATCCAGAGAACGTGCTCAGAGACGACGTGCTCAGTCACTCTTATAGCTAGTTTTTCGGAGCTACTTATTTTCCCACAAGCCTCCTCAATACAACACAACTAACTCTGAAGGGCAGATAAACAGCAGAGTGCACTGGACCTCTACACAAACAAACTCCCCCGCATTCAAAAATCCCAACAAATATCCAAGATTTTTTAATTGGGAGTGGGATCACAGGACGGCCGGTTACCTCCTGAGAACAATTCCAGATTTTTCTCACACCGGGCCATCTTTTTTGTGGGCCGTGGAGCTCGAAATCCTGTCGTTTCCTTCACAAGCCCATCCATTCTAATTTTAAAATCCCTCATTATCACCCCCCCACCACCACCACCTCCTCCTCCACCTACACACACACACACACACACACACACACACACACACACACACACACACACACACACACACACACACATCTGTCACCTATCACTCTCTTCCTCTCTCTATCACCAGGCTGTTTACCCTTAAAGCCAGCGGGTATTCCTGCCAAATCATCCCTGCTGAAATTTAATTAACAACTAACAGAAAGCCAGAGAGAGGGGGGAGAGAGAGGGAGAGAGAGAGGAAAGAGAGAGAGAGAGAGACAGAGAGAGAGGGAGGGAGAGAGAGAGGAAGAGAGTGAGAGAGGGAAGTACAGAGAGGGCGAGAGGGAGAGAGAGAGGAGGGAGGAGAGAGAGAGAGAGGGAAGAGAGAGGGAGTGCAGAAGTGGGGAGAGAGGGGGAGAGGGAAGAGAAGAGGAGGAGAAGGAGAGAGAGAGAGAGGGAGTAGAGGGGAGAGAAGTCAGAGAGGAGAGAGATGAGAGAGGGAGAGAGGGAGAGTGAGATAGTGGAAGCAAAGGGGGAGAGAGGGAGAGAGAGAGAGGAAGCTTTTTTGAGAGAGAGAGAGAGAGAGAGAGTGAGAGAGGAAAGTACAGAGAGGGAGAGAGGGAAGTACAGAGGGAGAGAGGGAAGTACAGAGAGGGAGAGAGAGAGAGAGGGAGAGAGAGAGGAGAGAGTGAGAGAGGGAAGTACAGAGAGGGGAGAGAGGGAGAGAGAGAGGGAGGGAGGGAGAGAGAGAGAGAGGAGAGAGATGGAGTGAGAGTGCGGCAAAGAGGGGGAGAGAGGGAAAGAGAGAGAGGGGAAGAGAGAGAGAGAGAGAGAGAGGAGAGAGTGAGAGAGGGAAAGAGAGAGGAGGAGAGAGAGAGGGAGGAGAGGAGAAAAGAGAGAGGGAGAGAGAGATAGTGAGAGTGCGGCAAAGAGGGGGAGAGAGGGAAAGAGAGAGAGAGAGAGAGAGAGAGAGAGAGAGAGAGAGGGCAGGGGTGTGTGGGGCATACAGCTTCATTAATAGTAATCGGAGATGGTCCCTCAAGGCAGAGTGACAAGCATCCTAATCCTTCACTGATAAAATGTCACCTGCTCATGCAAAGGCATCCACCATCGTATACAAACACATAGACACACACACACACATGCACACACACACACACACACACACACACACACACACACACACACACACACACACTGCATCCTTTCCAACCTCATTTTCCTGTTTTTTACTGTAAACGGTGACTTGAATTTTAATCATCCGCCCACATTGAGCATTAGTTTTTAAGCATCCTGTAAAAGATGTTTCGAGGTGTTCACAACCAAAGTGCGTCGGTTCCACTCAATCAGGAAACTGTGTTTCTAAAACGCCATTTCCTGTTGACCAAATGCAAACTATTAGGAGCAGCTGCAACAACTGATCAACTGGATTAGTTGCCAACTGTTTCAGTAATTGATTAAACGCGGCTGAGTGACGTTTTAAACAGAGTTGTCCTGAAGCTAACCACACAGACGCACGCACCTGGTGTGCGGCGGTACTCGCCAGCGTTAGCTCCCGGCTAGTGTGCGGGAGAGCAAACCGTCTGTTCGGGGGAAAGATAAACACTGCACGAGTAAGACAAATAAACACACATGTTCCTGCCGTCAAACTCGCTTCACTGTTGATGTACACGCCGTTAAACAACCGCCGATGCTGATGAACATCTATCTGATGTGACTCAAACACAAAGGTTCACAGATGAGCTCATGTTTTCAAGTTTTTCTCGCAGAAGGTTCAGTGAGTTCCCGATTCCGCAAGTAGCGTCAGGCGTCCACGTGAAGTGCACCGTTACCGTGAGTAAACTCGTGGTTTTCTCTGGGTTTGAACACTGTTGGAAACATTTACAATGAAAAAATGATGGTGAGTTGGAGGCCTTGTATTCTGGGTTTGTCATCAACTATTTAAATCCATCTAAATTACAGTATTTAATCCAGATCTGTGGGAGTGTATGACTACATGTCCATTTTCCTATGTGCCCACTTGCCTGCATTGATGCACTCTGAGCATTTCATTTGAGATTTTTTAAGCCAACTGTTATTTGTCATCGATTTGACAAATAAAGCCTCTTACAGGAAAAGTCACGGTTCACGGCGTCCGTGGATTGACACCCGACTCGTCCACATTCCCCGTCCAATCTCGGCATTTCCAGTAAGCTATTGAATTCATGGACCCAGGTGCGCCGCGTGCTTCTTCTTGCCCATCGTGTTTGCCAAAGACGGAGAGGAAAGAATGACAATACAGACAGAAGAGAGTGAGAGGCGGCTCCACTCGAAACAGGAAGACAAACAGGGAGGGAGCGGAGTCGCCGTGATGGAACAGACGGAGACACGGCGAGGGGAAAGACAGAGACACACAGACGGAGACGAAGAGGGGAGGATGCTGATAAACAGGAAACGTGATTGACCTGAATGCGCAGATGGGGAGGGAAGAGGAGAGAAAGAACGAGCGAGACGGAGACGGAGGATGGCAGAGAGAGACTCCTTGATGGAAGAGAGTGGTCTCCGGCAGAGACAGAGATGAATCTAGACCAGCGGAGACTGACAGCCGGAGGCCGAGGGAGGGACTAAATGATGGGAGCGTCAAAGACTCGGAGCAGATCCCGTTAGAGGCACGGTCACATCTGATATCCTGTATCCACCTATCAATCCACATGTAGACCACTTCCATTTATCTCTCCATTTACCTGTTTATTGGTCATTCTGAACGTTATGAATTTACTGTAGGAGGCCTCTCTTTGAGTGACGAGGCAGCCGCTTACTGTCAAGTGCCGTCTTTACAGTAGCTGTTTTTAGACAGAGCACCAAGCCGCCAATTTGCCCGTCCTTTTGGCGGCTCTGTCCGCGGTTTTAGACAGAGGGCGGCATATTGGGGGTCTGTTGTGGTCCGCTGATTTTCCGCCTTGGAGGGTACACTTATTTCCGCCTCGCTTGCTATCTAAAAACGAGGCGGAAATGTGCCGGCCTCTGCGTGAGGTGGGCGGAGGTGTCAATGACCTGCACTGTTGTGCGACCCACAGCCGGGGAGTTTTAAAACCAAGAAACAGCTGATCACAGCAGTCAGTCCATCATTTCACCCGCGGATATTAAGATGAACAACAAAACAGCTACAGAGACCGAGGAGATGCTAGCGTCTCCTCGGTCTCTGTAGCTGTTTTGTTGTGTTAGCTTGATGTTGTGTCGGAAAGTTAAGAACGGTCGCTACTTTCAAATTAAAAGCCCCCCGCTAAGAACCCAGTTCTAAACTCCAATGGGGTGCAATGTAAAGCTCTTATTTTGTTTTTTCACAGCCCAACTTCGAGCTTCACGTCACGTCACGTCACATGCTTACGCCTACCTCAGAGGCGGCTTTTGGAAAAGGATATTACGCCTCCGTTTTAGAAAGACAGACCGGCACATTGCCGCCCTTTCCTTGGAGCAAATGTGCCGCCTTTTCTATCTAAAAAGGGCTAGTAAGTATCCCACCAGCCCTGAGGAGGGCTGCTGTGTTGCTGTAGACTCTGACCTCCCGGTACGTCTACAGCGGGGTATCTAGATGGCTTTATGAATCTTTTTATTCAAAAATATGCATTTTAAAGCTTTGTGTTCTGTTACGTTTAGAGAGACGCTATTGTACCTTGTAAGTAGATATTTTTGCTCATTTCGCCCAGATAGAACCGCCTCTTTATGGGGTTCTGACTGGAGAAAGTCGGCAGGGATACCAGAACATGTATTTTCTCTTTGACTGCATGAGCAGGTGGAGGACAAACACAGGTTACTGACCAAACATGGAATATAGAGCCTCCACTGGTTCAACTTCTCACCTGTCGTCACTGACGAACACGAGTTGCCGGCAAATGAACTTCCCTTTGAATAGTGCTTTTTTTTTTTTTTTTCTGAGCACTCAAAGCGCTTTTATAACTCTTGCCACAGTCACGCAGGCATTCATGCATGGATGCAAAGAGCCCATCAGTAGAGATACAGCACTGGAACAGCAACAGGTACATCAGGAGACGGTGACATCACTGTTGGGTGTGGTTACAGATACAAAAGACTCAAAAAGAATTTGACCGGAGAGGGCAGCGGTACACTGCTTGTCAGCCGGATGTAAAGTCAGTCTCAAAATCAAGCGTGAAAGCTCGTAGTGCTTTTCCGTAACATTCCATCCATACCTGATCGGGCTGTTTTGATATTAACAGACTGGAAGCCCCCATTCAGCGCCGAGGTGTCGATGATGTCCGAGTCAAAGTCGCGGTGCGTCTTGCGGTAGACGAAGAGCGCCACGATGACGGAGATGACCAGGCACATGATCACCGCGATGACGATGCCCACGTAGAGCGCCACGTCGTCCGTGCTCGGAGCAGCTGGAGGGGACACAGATGACAACAGAGGGATATTGTTCAGCGTGAAGCAAAAGATCTGCTTAAAACAAGAGAAGTGGAAATAAAAAGAAGCAACAGTAACAATTCTTTATTCCTAGACTAGGTGGAATGCGTGGCAGGCTTCAAATGAAATCAATATGTCTGTCTTTCATTCTTAATATGTGTTTGACGATTTCACTTTTACCTCAGACAAACCGTCAGAAAATCTCTATAGGTTTAATTCTTAATGAAACCTTCACATAGCCCTGCAGCTTGTGCAATATGATCATTTGTCTAGACAGAGGTAGAGAGAGACACAGAGACACCTTTCATAAGAAAAAGAATGTAAAAAAAAAAGAACGGCACCAACTCTTAAAACTTAATAAGGCTGTTAATTATTTTACAAGGGTCCTAACATCCTTTTTCAATCTGGCAGAGGCTTTTAATGGCATTCCGGCGAGAACAACGGCGGAATTAGTCATTCATGATCCATATTTTAAAGCCGGGGGAAGAGGACTAAGAAAACGAGAGCCGACGGGTGACGCGGGCAGAAAAAAAGGTTTCGAGCCACACTGAGGAAACGAGGGAGGGGAGAGAGGAGGACGAGGAGAGGAGTGATGAGGAAGTAAAAGGAGGGAAGGGCACAAGCAGATGAGGAGCGGAGACGAAAAAAAGAGAGAGGAAACGGGGAGATGGGAAGATGGGAGGAAACGGAGAGGAAGAAGAGCGAATGAGGACGCAGGGAAGATGAGAGGAGGCGAGGACGCAGTAAGTCAAGTGATAACAACGCAGAAGAGGAAAACAGGGCGAGGCAGAAAAGCAACACACTTGAGCTTCAAAGTGAGCACCAACAAAACACGTCTACATATTTAACATGAAAGCGCCTGTGAAACTTCCCGGAGTCGTCGCTCTCACTTAAAGCGCTCCTTGTGTAATCATGTCCTCTGTAGCTGGTAGGAGGGGATTTGTCTGCAGCTATTAAGGAGAAGACAGAAAAGTATAGGAATGCTCCCCTCTTAATCCGCCCTTAAAGTTGAGAGGCTGATAACAGGCTTTTAGCTACAAACAGCCTGAGTCACCGGCTGCAGGATTTGCCGTTGTCGCATCGGAAACAAGTTCAGAAAGCACGAACTTGATTATGCATGAAAGGATCCTTTGATGCGGCGCACAAACACTCGCGCTCTCATACGCACAAGCATGATCCACGCAACACACACACTCACACAGCAGAGGTCAGTCCTGACGGTGTTAGTTGCTCTGTTTACCACATGAGGGAGCCAGGAGCCACCTCCTCGTGTCTCTGGGGAGCCGAGCACACGAGGGCGAGACATGTTCCCCATCACGATGAAGGCTGACGCTGTGACGCACCAAACGTCTCTGGACACCTCGTCCAGGAAGACGGAAAATGTGGCTCATTGCCCTCGTGAAAGTGATGTTTGGACTAGTGTCTGGAAACGCAAATATGTGCAAAATAAACACTTTCTATGATTTATTATTATAAATGCACACGATAGAGAAATAAAGCAATGGAAAATCCACTTTTCTTTTCATTCTGGCATTTTATAGATAAAAACACTGATTGATTTATGAAATAAGATTTCTGGCATTTAATTCAATAATTATGAATATGATCAGTAGTTTAGTAACTGAGTAAAAATATACTTAGACACATTCCACCACTGGTCTTTGCATTACTTTGTATTTCTAGTCCACTACATTTCACAGGTAAATGTTATATAACTTTTTATTCCACTACGTTTATCTGGCAGCTTTAGTTATGAAGTATTTTCCAGATTCCAATTATTGACACAAACTATAACCAACTAAAACATTATGTTGCATTACTGAAGATGAAGCCTCGGTAATGCAGTGGAGGAAGTAGTTCAAATCAGCTGCAACGTGAGTGCTCAGTGATCAATAACTACAATCTAGAGATAAAATATACATCAATCTGAAATGGGACATCCTGGATAATGAATGATACGTCTTGTCTTCTGATGTTTAAGTACATTTTAATGCAAATACTTCTGTACTTTTTACTTATTTCTTCCTCGTGGGGTTCATGGGTTCATCTTCCACCATCCTAATCTACACTGTTGTAACGTCCTGACCTCCACCGGAGCTGTTTAACTCGTCTAAAGTTGATCTCCAGTTTAACTTAGCTTGAACCGTATTGCGGCGGAGGAAATGATCCACTCATGTTATTCATATCTACAAACCCCTGAACTGTGTTAAAGAGTTTGCACTCTTTCACAAAACTTTATGACACTGTGGGGATTGTGTTAAAGCAGCTGCCAAATATCTGCTCATCACATTTAACTCAGACTTAAAGACCACCTCTGAATCTCCAAAACTTTAACCCCTGTGGGTTTTCCGTCGAACAACGTTGCCAATTTCCTTTTGATGATGTTGAAAAGATTGCGGTGAAATCCCCCAACGCCTCCGACTACACTGCCGCACACAGTTGCCCCGTTATCAAGGTCCTTGCACTTGTCAAGGGGGAATAGAATTGGATAATCCTCTTAAGTACCAACTCCCTGATCTTAATTATGATCACCATCATCATCCTCATCTATTTCGGGGAATCTTTATCTGGTTTCTACTTTAACTTGAAGGTCTGTAACTTCAGAGAAAAAGTGGGATGCCAGGCAGCTATAAAAGTAAATAAATAAATAAATAAAATCACTTCTAAACTTTGCTTTTTTCCCCCCAATCCTATTTTCCTACAATAGCGTTCTGGGACACTTTGAGATAAGTTAACTAGGCTATGCCCTGCTGTGCGTGTGTGTACAGAGTGGAACGTTTCTAATACCAGTGGGCTTAAACACCCTTTTCTCATCTGTCTATCAGTTTCTATCCCATCTCTCTCTCTCTCTCTCTCTCTCTCTCTCTCTCTCAGATCTCTCTCCCCCTCCATAACTCCCGCTGCCTCTCTGTCTCCATCTGTTTGATTTGTGGATGAATGAAGCAACACGTCCCCACCGGAGCTTTCTACCTGCCGTAGAGCCGCGGGAGACCAAATATTGTCCTTTTCTCTGTCATCTTATTTTGTTCCACCTTACAGGTGAGAGTCGCAGTCTAGACTGCGGCAAACAAAGCCAGTTCACTCGCAAACTGTGCATAAGTAGCAGTAACAACATCATGATACATGTCTTGCAGTGCAATTGATGTGGAGGTAAAACACACATTTTACTGAGCCCGTCACTTGCTGGCAAACCAGCTGTTATGCAACTGAGATTCATACTAGAATCACTGGTTACAAAAGAAACCTCCCTGAACGTATTGTTAAATATCCTTGATTCGCTGACATATCATTTCAGTTTCAATACCTGTATCATCTCTCTCTCTCGTACCGCTCGATGACACTTTTGTGAATTGAAAGATAGAAAATGGGACCAATTTAAACTCAAGCTCTCTTGGTGAGCGCGCATGTGTGTGTGTGTGTCCACCACTTTGCTTTTTCATTTCATTGAGCTTGTACCAAACTGCGTCTTTGCCTCTTCTTTAATTCTGATGTTCCCTCATTGTCGGACAGCGTTGCATAATAGGCTGTCTTCTTTTTCTGACAAAGACTGGGGGCTGAGAAAGGCGCTGAACGTGGGTGTGCACTTCTGACCAAACGCAGTTGAATGAATAATGTGTCTGGACCTCTGTGTGTATCTGAGCGTGGCCCGAGGCTGGGCTCTGTGAAGCCAGCGTGGCAAAATCGGCACTGATAGAATGAGGAAGGAGCAGGCTGACTAAGTCCTGACGGCTTCGCACACCTATGTTCATTTTTACGAGCGCCCATGCGAGCGAGCGACGCTCGCGACACGCGCAGACACATACGCACATCTGTACTAGCCGTTATCCACAGGTCAGCCATCTCCTTTGCTTTTCCTGCTTTATACCCGACATGCAGTTTCATGTCTGACGAAATTGGATTCAGGTTAAAAGCACGCGTCTTTCAGTGGACACAGCAGAGAGGAACTGGAATAAAAAAGATACAACTGTGATGTTCCAGCAAGTGTAATCTGACAGCTCTCTATAGGAGGGAGAACGCTCTGTTGCAAAGGTCAGGACACTCTCACACACACACACACACACACACACACACACCAACAAGCCACGCATGTTCACATCCATAATGAAAGAACCTGAGAATGATTGTATTGATCCATCAGAGTTCAATTTAGGCCAATTTCAGACAGCTGACAAGAAGACAGTGGCGCGTCTGTGTGTAAATGTGTGTGCACGAGCGACTACCCTTTACAGAACATCCTCACTCCCACAGGCAACTGTCGATCATAGCTTTTTACCACGGCTCAGGTGAGGCGCACTGCTGACAGTCTCCTTTTTCCACTTGTGATCTGTATGTCAGCATCTCTTTGCCGTTCCCTATCGCATTCAAATGTGTGTGTGTGTGTGAGTCTGAATGTGTGCCTGGACCACTGGCCAATACACTCGCTGTATTAATATCAGGCATTGACGGACTGAGATTATAATCTGAATAATGTTATTAAAAAACTCTCTGGTCCATGAAGAAATCTGTTTAGACAGTAAAGTCTTATTTATGCATACGGATGCAGACGGAGCCTTCTGTCGTACTCTGCGTTCATTTTGTCCGTATTTCTGCACATTTTCTGAAAGCTGAAGGATACGGACCAACAGAGCAGCACCTCGAGGAGTCACTGGGTGGCAGTGCGGCCAACAGAGGAAGACCTTTTATAGATGGCTGAACTCGGTGAGAAGTTTTAAGATGTTACATTGCCCGAGCACAGAGACAAACAGTTACGAGGAAAAGTGAAAGGAAATGGATGTACCGCTTAAAATCCACGCCAATGTGAAGGATGCAGGGAAGGAAGAGGGCGGTGATGTGTCATCTAGTTTGAAACGGATGTATGGAGCGTAAATGAGCCCTAACGAGAAAAAGTTTAAACATTTCGCAGGAGAGTTTAGAAGCCAAGTATGTGAAATGCAAACAATCCTACTTAAAATAGATAAAAACAAACATAACGCGATTCATCTCGTCACATTAATTCAAGTTTCTAGACTTGGCAGTAACACGCAGTTTACAGGAATGTTCATGAAGTGTTGTATCTTTGCTACAGTATACTATTCAGATGTTTTTGGATAACAATCATGTGGATGTTTGTTGTCTCAGAGAGATCTTCGGTATTTCACTGAATATTGACAGAAAATGTGTCACATTTTTTGACCCGCCTTGAATTTGTCATAGTCGGTCAACAACAGTGTTACCTTACTAGAGGAGTATTGAATAATGTGTTTGTGTTGTACCTATGTGTGTGTGTGTGTGCGATTGCAGCCAAACGGTTTTGGGTTGCAGAACCTAAATGATTTTGCCAGTGTTTACTGTGCACGCGCCAATCTCCGTTTGCTTGGAGTGTAGCGACGGAGCTGGTGTCCAGAAATAATGGGCATTGTGGCAAAACTTTGTCTAGAAATAAATAAATAATACACAATCTGGGAATTTGGTCACATACAGTTGGTGACCATGTGTGTGTGTGCCAATGTGTGCGACCAGAACATTTGTGGCCTCAGGAAACTGCAGTACACACACACACACACACTCTCTCACACACAGTCGATCACACACATGGGCTTGTGGAACAGAAGCCCCGGCTCACCCTCCCGTCAGCATGGATCGCCGTGTATTGATTGGCCGAGCTTTTTGTCATTCTCAAAGTCTGTCCAATCTGCCAAGGAGAGGATTTAAAGGAGAGAGGGGGGGGAGAGAACAAGGATAACTCAGCTTAGCTCGTCTCTATCTTCCCTGTGATCTGCGTCCAAAGCGGAGCTGTGGACAATCACTACTTGAAACTCATTCAACTGCCTTTTTGATCTCGCTTGGCACAAACAACCACCCGTACTGCACTCCTGGCAGACACATCTGCTCTAAGTAACTGGCAGGGATGAACGGAAGAGAGACTGTCGGAGTGAGAAAAAAAAGACGAGCATCATTTGCAAATGCGTCCACACTTATCTTTTATAGTGGAGATTGGAAAAAAAAGAAACAGTTGATGGTCGTTGTGCCAAGATATAAAACACCGAGGCACTAAAGCCAGAAGGTGTATTTCTGACTGCAAACAGCTTCTGTATATAAAGTCATTAGATTGCATGCACTGTGTAACAACCCTGTAATAAAGTGCAATTGCCGCTATTTAATGAACGGTCTGAATGCAAAGCCTTTCAACGCAACTTGTTTTATCCAACTGAAAGGAACATTATGACCTCTTTCAGCGTGCGCTGGCTGCAAATATGAATCGGAAAATCCTGGCAGAAGCTGTCTCCCTCCACACAAATCTACAGCTCAGCCACCTCCCACCCTTCACATCGCCTCGAGCTAAGCTGGTCTGTAACCGACACAAACAGCTGTGTCACTTGGAAAAAAAAAAAGAAAAAGAAAAATAGAGACACGTCAGCAAATTGGGATTCAAATGCAGAACGACAAAATGCTGTTTTGTCATTTGCTGTTTTTGGCCCGGAGGGTAAAAGTTTTCAGCCTTCTTCTGAGAACCACAGCACTGTTCTCACTTATGAATCAGTGGACTGTGGCTGAAGCGACCATCACTGCTGACTTTAATGTGACATGTGTAAATGTGAACGACCACAGATCTATTTGTGGTCAAGGGCTGTTGAAGACGGCGAGAGGTCTACAATCGGATCCAACTCGTCTCAAAATCAAGAACCAACTCTAACCACAACCTCTTTACTAGAGCCAGTCGATTATGGCCTAAAATAACATTGTGTTATTCTCAGGCAACACTGTAATATAAAATTTGTTTGTCTGTATTTTGAAATCTCCTCAGAATAACTTTATAATTTCTAGGACTGGCCTTAATCGGTCAATTGTCAGCATCTCCCAAAATGACATAAATCACTGTTCCCAAAACAACATGAACGTGGAAGTGACATCTGTATCGGACCTTCGTTGTATCGTTTCTAGAAAACTAGTGACTAGTGACAAACTAATTGCCTTGTAGTTTCACACTGGACACAAACAGCAGACGCCTCTGTGAAAGCCCTCTGTTTGCTTTGTATTATTTTTGACCTGTACTGTCATTTTTCTGATGAGGACATGCTCCAATATTGACAACGCGACTGTGTTGTAGACATGACTTATAGTGCTTTCACAGAACATTAGCACGATGAAATATTTGATACATAATCATCAGTAATGAAGATACAGATAATAAAGTGGGCAAGTGTAGCCCAGGCTTCATAAGCTGTGGAAAAATTAAAAGAAAAAGGAGTAAAAGTCTATTATTTAGTCTGAATGAGTGTGAAAGAGATAGCTGGCATCTATAGGGTTAACTGCTGAGCAGAGAGAGCATTGCGTCAAGACGTCATGGGCCAACTGCGTTGCAGTTGCGCACAGCACTCTGGGAGATACTTAGAATGGGAGGAAAGACCGCACCATCTGGCTGCGTGAGGAACGCTCTGCCTGAAAAATATCCAGACGTGGTTAAGACGGAGTGAAATAGTCAGAATTTACCGCGAGCTGACTCCACAGGGTCCTCGGTTGATGTTACCCCGCTCGGCGGTGAGTTTATTGTGCATTTTGAGGTAAAGAGTCCAGTAAAAGTAGCGTTAGCTGCAGCGCTAAAATTAGCTGCTAACTGCTAGTTTGGTGCCTCGTGTGTTAGCCGCTGCGGTAACAGCCAATATGAATTTGTATTGAACTCAGCTAACAGAACTAACGAATGAACTAACTGCTATCATGGTGGGGTAATTCAAACAAAATGTTAAGCTATCGTGTGTGTGTTTGTGTGTGTGCATTGTGTGTGAAAGGAAAAAAAAGGGAGAAATTAATTTTATTTCATCATTTTATCCAAACAATTGAATTTTCATTTTGATTTACACTGGTAAAGTGAGACTTATAAGGAAAAGTGGAAATAAATATTTTTGTAAGTTTATTTAAATGTATATATAGGTCATATACATGTTATTTGTTTTAACTAAGAATGTATGGCCTGTAGTAATTAGTTTAACTGAAATGAATGAATGTGGCCTGTTCTATAGGTCAGGTTTTTTAAGAAGATGAGATTCGGTGACAATTGATGTCGAAAGAGAGGACATCAGAGACACCAGTAGTCGACGCTAAGAAAGAGAGAGGATACCAGCCCTGGATAGCCACCAGGCGGCTTTCCAGACACCGGCTGGTGAGACGAATCCATAGAACCAGATGGCCAGCCAGAGCAGAAGGATAAAGGACAACTGAATTTACCTTCTTTACCTGCGGTGTGGTAGGACAAGAGAGACTCACAAAGATTAAAGGGCCCCAACGAAATAAAAACACTGTGCTCATAATAAAAGGAAAAAAGACAATACAGACTAAACACCACAAAGGACACCATTTTTTGTTTTATTTTGTTTGGCGCGCATTTTATTATTTTTCATATTCAATTAGTAGTATTGTTGTCATACTGTTCTTGTTAATGACTGAGAATATATTTTTGAAAACTAAACTTGTGTGATTGGGGTCAATGTTGATGTTCCATCCTGGGCTCCATGAGCGGTTTTCCTAGAATCTTGATAACTGGCTCAAACTGTGAACTGAAACCTAACAGTACTTGTAACCTCATCAGGCAAAGAGGGGTTACACAAGGGTAAGCATGACATCACTTTACCACAATATCCAAAATCTAAGACATTATATTGTCTCATATCATGTTAGCGATATTCATGACTCATCCATCCATCACGTTGTTAGAGGTGGAGTTTCCCAAACCGTGAGAAGCAATCTAAGCACCTATATAAAACTGTTTAGTCACTGCTGGTATTGACCAAAGACCATTATCACCTCCCTGCAGATACAGTACAGTCAAGAGTCCGCAGGAGAAATCTTCAATATTGCCACTTTCGCTGACAGCTGTGGGTGCTGGACCTGAATTTGCTAACACAGCTATCGGATGTCGAACCAGATATGGAGGTGGTCAATATTGCATTTGTCATCTGACTTAAGGGCCCTGATATTATCCAATACGGAGAAGGGCACGGACAGCAGGAACAACGCGGTTCTGTTTAAGGCTGCATTGGGATTCTGGATGGGAGGACGTGTTCATACATGTTTTGGGGGTGTATGTTGGTGGTCCCTGATGAGGAAACTGCAGACACTTGAAAGGTGTAATTTGAGCTCAAGCCTGCATGTAATTCAGCCGCATTAAGCAAGAAGACTAAACAAGAACAATCAGGCCAGCATAGAGATCAATGTGACTTGACATTTACTGTATATCTGCAGTCAGACTGCGAGGAAACGGGACTAGCTTGGTGATTAGTGACTTCCAGAGCCAGTCATGTAACCTTAGCACTCATGTTAACGATTGTATTTTTAACTATAAAAACCAGGGTGACAATCTGTTAAATGAGCACTAACTGCTTCTACCTCATCTCTTGTTCTCTCTGCGTCTGTTTGGGGGCCAGTCATCTCACAAAACACACCGGGATGATGAAACTGCTTCGGCAAGGCCTTAATTGAGAGTCATCAGAACACATCACAGACGCTTCACGGATCGCTTTGAAGATAAAACGAGAGCTCCTGCGACGAGAAGTAAAAAGCGCGGTAATGATAAACGGCAGAGGTCCTTTCCCTCCTGCACCTCTCAATTTCTGGATTTCTCAGTTTGTGTAAATCGCTCTCGTTTTGTCACTTTGAGTAGTCGATAGCTGCAGTGAAAGAGGAAGAAAGAAAGAAAGAAAGAAAGAAAGAAATGTTGGGGGAGAGAGCAGAAAGAAAGAAAGAAAGAAAGAAAAAAAGAAAGGTTGGGGAAGAGAGCAGGATAGAAAGAAAGACAGAAAGCAAGAAAGAAAGAAAGAAAGGTTGGGGAAGAGTGCAGGATGGGAAGGAAGGAAGGAAGAAAGAAAAAGAAAAAGAAAAAGAGAAAGGTTGGGAACGAGAGCGGAAGAAAGAAAGAAAGCAAGAAAGAAGGAAAGAAAGAAAGGTTGGGGAAGAGTGCAGGATGGGAAGAAAGAAAGAAAGAAAGGAAGAAAGAAAGAAAAGTTAATAATCTCTCTTCTACAAAGACGCATTAGCAATGAGCTTAATTGACATATCAGTCATTAGCTCGGATGATTCTTCAAAAGAGATTTTGGGGAGTTTGGATCAGTAGAACCGGATCGGTGCCTGCAGTCTGACTGCGCTCTGCTGGGTTCCAAGTGAGCCAATACGCTTGTAAACACAAAGCAAGTGTTCAGAACCAAGGCAAATTGCCTACTTTGGCGCCGGTCCAAAGTTGGCTGGCTACTCTCCAGAATGACCACAGATGCAACAATCTCACAAATTGCGGATCAAGTGAACTGGTGCTGAATCGATTCGCTGCTATCAGACAGGAAGAAAGAAGGAATCAGGTTAATTAAAGGGATCTGTCACCGCTGGCGTGCGTTCATTTTCCAGACACAACTCTGGGATCCTGCACGACATTTTGAATGAAGGACGTCCGATCATGTTTTAGTAGACCTCCTTTCTAGGATTATTAAAATATCAAGACTCATGTAAATGATAAAATAAGAATTATAATACAACAAGGTCATTTATGCCAGTAGCTGGTGTTCTTGTCTACCTGTTTTCTGCAGTTGAAGTAAAAGAAACATACATGGAAAGTCAACTATAAATAATACAATCAAGTGGTGCAGCATTTATCTGAAGGAGGAAAAAACAAAATTGTAGTTTCTGCTGTTTGATGCCCAGAGGATGCTAAAGAGATTGTGAAACTACAGCTCAGATAGTGTTCAGTATATCCACATTTATAGAAACATTCACCTTTAATAATTGAGTAATAGTATGCACCGCAGGCTTTGGAAATTTCTTATTTCCATCACACACACACAAAGGTGTAAATGATTAATCCATGACTTCCCTTTGAGTGAGCGCAAACTTACGTTTTACAACTACTCAAGCTGCTGTTTGATCAGCACGGTAAAAAAAGATTGCGCCATCAAGGGAAACAGATCATAAGACGCCGGGGAAACTCTCATCGAGCGACTCAAAATGACACGTAACCATAAAACACAAAGCGGGAGCCAAATGTCAACGCTCAATCAAAGGAAGAAACTCTGAGATCAGTAAGACAAAAGGGAAAAGAGGATGATGATAAAACATAAAAACGTCGACTTACATGGGATTCCCAAATCACTCTTTTCTTTGGGCTCAGTGGACTTCTGAAAAAATGAACCTTGGGGATGGGGAGAGGAGGGGATGGTGGAATGGATGGAGGAAGGGGAGAGGAACACAACAATCAAAATCAAACAAACACGTCAAATAAAATGGAACAAACATGACAGGACACGACACAGAAAGAAAACTCCTGCGTTCGGTTCTTTCCTCGCGTGTTTTTCTTGCTTCTCTGCTATATCAAACGTACTTATAGTTCAAGGATCGATATACAAAGATCCCCCCCCAAAAAAAGCTTCTTGAAACCACTTTAGAGGATCATTTCAGAAGCTCCTCCTGTCCGTGAGACGGTTACTGCTGTGTCATGCTGAGCGGTCCACTTAGTGGTGGCAGACAGAAGGTCTATGTCACAGATGAACTGCTGATGTACTGATGTATAATTGAAGTGCTGGTGTATAATTGATAAAGGCAACACGGCAACATGGTGCATTTAAAAGCTTCTTGCCGGACCAGCTGGATGTACGAGGCACACTGATTCGTCACCAAAGGGCAAATAAAACGGGATCGAGGTTAAGTGGGGTGGGAAAAAGCGTACAGTAGCGCCGGCATGACGTGGAGTTTCTCATTAACGATGCAGGTGGGCGGGGCTACAGTCATTGCTGAGTCACTTCAGGGCCACTGTGCGTAATTCAAGCCGGTTATTTACATGAATTAACATTTTCCAGTGCTGTTCTTTAATCAGATTTTCTAATTCTCGCATGAAATGACTGAGCGCTGAATAATTTACACGACTGCATCCAACAAATGTCACGCTGATTAATGTCTGAGTCAGCGGCGATAGTAGGAGTAACATGCCATGACAGAGATTTATCAGAGATTTGTGTTCCAATTACAACACAGTGGTTCAAACAAAATATGAAAACAATGGTGGCAGTCAAAAAAGTAAAAAAAAAAAAAAAATGGAGGGTAAATTATTTAGAAAGAGCCAAGACAAAGCGGCGTGCGAAAGATAAAGATGGCGCAGACGAGGACAAAACACTCAAGAAAGGGAGCAGAGAAGCAGCTAACAAGCAGCAGAAGGAGACAATATGGCGAAAAAGTGACGTGATTAGAAGCCCGAGATGAGAGGGGACAAAAGTGTGAAGGACAAGGAGGCTTTGAATGGGGAGATGGCTCGTTTGATGCTGCTGACACCGCCGATCGGTTCGTATAACACAACACAAACACCGTTCAATGTTCAGCTCGAACACTGACGTTACGTAACAGCCTGCGTCTCCAGTGATTTCTCTGGTTTTTAGAGACCACACAGCAGATTTCTCTTTTGCTGTGGAGGAGGAGTGAACACACACACACACACACACACACACACACACACACACACACACACAGAGTAGGTAGTGAGTGAAATGTCATGCTCTCAAGGGTGACACAGTGGAGCGCTGAGTGAATCTGCTCCGAGAATCCTGATCGATGTGTCAGAAAAATGTCAACAGGCCAAAAGATATAAAACAACACAAACAATTTCCAAAAGAAAAAAAAAAAGTGAGGTCCTACAGCTTCACACACACACACACACACACACACATACATACATACACACACACACAAGCATGCGCTGATATAACTCTCAGATAAACACGTAAACACAGAAAGAGAGGAGGCACTCAACACGGGCCAGAAGCGAGGTCAAATGGATTTCTACCTCTCAGGATTTAACAGGACAAGT
The DNA here is from genome assembly GCF_900880675.1 of Sparus aurata. Taxonomy (NCBI): domain Eukaryota; kingdom Metazoa; phylum Chordata; class Actinopteri; order Spariformes; family Sparidae; genus Sparus; species Sparus aurata. Next base: position 30,359,269 of record NC_044191.1, read on the forward strand.
TTTGAAAAAAAAAAAGGGCAGCGAGAGACGGTGGAAGGGATGAATAGAGAGGCGGGTAGGTGTTGGTGGAGAGAGTACGAGAAAGAGTGATGGTGGAGTGAAGTGCTTTTTTTGAGCGCAAAGTCAATTACGGAGCACCATCTAAAACATTAACTCCTCCTCTGCAACACTGGCCGAACATTATCGGTTCATTCACGAGCCTTTAAAACCAGCCACTAACCACCGCGGTGCTTTTCTGAGGTCTGGAGTTAAACATGTGAAAGCCAACGTCAACAATTGAAACTGTAGTTTATCTCACTGACTTCTCTTCTTGTGCTTCACTGATGCAAAAACAACTTTAAAAAAAAATGTTGCCCAGTTGGATACCAGCAGCGATGAACCACTCTCTGTGTAAAGACCATTTTAAAAGATCCATTATTCTTTAACAAAAAGGAAGCATTACACAGAACTCACTTCGAACCTTTCAAAATATACAGTACTCTACCTTTATGCTGTGCACGCAGAAACCCTGTCTAACAACCACATACACACACAGAAACATGCACACACACACACACACCAATACAGTTCATGGTTTCCTGTAAATGCTACAGGAAACAGCTGAAACATTAGTGCTGACATGAAACCACGACTGTGGAGTTATTTTAAAGACAGAAAATCAATCAGGGGAAATGAGCCTAAATCTATACCTCTCTCGGTCATATCCCAGATTCTGTGGTCATATCTCACAGGCCCTCAGGGAATTCCTTCTGATGGGCCAGAGACGCACTATATAATACCCCACGTAAGGACATACAGTAAGTTCTGTCAATAATGTGTCTACAGGCGAAGCTTTTCGAGGGATTATATAATATCGTTCCATTGCTCGCGACATAGACCGGCTATTAAATCATCACTACCATCCGCTCCCCCTCGGGAACTCCCCTCACACAATCAGCGGCTCACATGGCTGAAGGATCTGTGCTCGCTGATAGAATATATCTCTCCTGAACAGAAGTCCTCACTGCGCTCTTGTTACCATTTATTTTATAAAAACCTTTATTTGACCCAAATACATCACTGAGGTTCAAAATCTATTTTGCCAAAGCCGCAGACAGGCAGAAATAAACAAGGAGTTTCATCAGACTTTGTGTAAAATCACAGATAAACACCCTAAAAAAAACAAAATCGGGTTCAGAAAATCAATAAAGATGAGGCGACTATGTAGAGTTTATGCAACAATAGTATAATTTTTATTATGTTTTATTTGTTTTATCAGTATATGGTGATAGTAAACTTTATTTGTATGGCACCTTTGATACAAGAAGTGCTTTACAACAAAGAAATGACATGCACCAAGTGCTTCAAATAAAAAAAAAAGATATAAATGAATATCAAAACAGGGATAGAATTATATAATTCATGTAATATAATATGAGGAATAGAACCAACTTAATATCGGTAAAAATAAGAAAATAAAGAATACAGAGAATGCATGACATAAAATGAGAATATAACCCACTGAGAACCAATATAATAATGGAGTAGATAGAATTAATAACATTTTAGAAGTAGCGCAGCGGTGGATAAGTGGGATGCAAAGCGCAAACAAGACTTTCAGGCTTTCATCAGGACACGCATTCACTAGTTTTAAAGATTAACATAGTTTTTCAGTCTTCTTTAAAAGATATTTAGCGAGCTGGCTTATCTGTTTACTATATAAACTGTGATCTATATCTTTTGGAATGCAAGTTACAGGACTGTTTCTGGGAACCTCCAACAAACCGGCAGCAGGTGATCTCGGTGATCTTGACGACAAAACGTTGGCAAGGGAGTCAGCCATGACGCTTTGGTCCTAACCCATCGAAGGCGTTTGTATTTAAGGAGAGGGGGAGATCTTAACGTCAACCGAAATCCAGCTCCAAATTAGACCTGAATCCAGAAGGTTAAGAATCTGGAAGTTCAGTTGTGCTCATCAGATCCTGAACAATTTAAGCCTTTATTACTGCAAACACGGGCAACACATCTGCCAGGACCGAATAAAGTTGCTCCACTTCATGACATAAGATGACAAGGCACAGTGAAATGCATGTGGGAAGCTAATTAGCAGCCTCTCAGAATCCATGTTTCTCACATCAGCAGCAACACTGACACCAATTTAAGTGATTTAGTTATCGAATAACTAAACAAGAAACAATGCGCATCTGCATATTCGTGCACTTTAATCCTCTTAAAGGAGTGTTTTCTCATATCAAAGCGTACCTATTCATATGTTTTGTTTTCAAGAGAGTGCTGGCAAAAAAAAAACAGCACTCATTGAAAAACAAAAGATTTCCATTTCAGGAGACCATCCAGGTAAAAGAAATGTCAGAATAATTTTGTACGTTGTGGTTCAACCCAAAAATGTCAAGTCAAGACAGTTGCTGTGTCTCAAGTCAGGGTCTGCATCCTTCGGAGGAGCATTTGAAGGACAATTACGTCACAACGCCGTGCGAAGGCTGTCGCAATTCAAAGGCTCCTCCAAATGCAGCCCACAAATCCGACCTTCTTTTCCCTCTTTCTGGAGGACGCACCGCTACTATCCTCCGTGGCCTCACATATCCCAAGTTTCTTCCGGAAAAGAAGAAAGAAAGAGAGAAAATGGCGACATCATGTGCCGTAGATCGTCATTTTCGCGGGCCTGGGAGGCGGAAATCGTGACGTAAGGGTAAAACATCTGGTGACGCAACCAGGAAATGCTCCAAAGGCTAGACCGTCCCATTTAACAACAGCTGACGCGGTTAACAAGGTCTCTCTGAAGTTATCGCCTTCAAAGACCGCAAAGGCCGGGTCCTTCGAAGGATGCAGACCCTGAATTGAGACACAAGCAAGTGACACTGCCTACGCAAAATGGAGGTTATAAACAACCATGCTTTTAAGACAGATGAGTGTGTCTGTAACTGTATGACGGGGTTTCGTTTCCATGTCGCCGTCTGTCTGACGTACTGTGTCATCACATCGGGTCAGTTCTGACTGTAACTCCACTCCACCATGAAACTTCCTAGAACTGAACCTCAGCGATGATCCGAGTCTCACAGAGAATCCTCGAGCTTGAGGGAAAAAAAAAATCTCTCCACAGTGCGGCTGCCATGTTTTGTGAAGAGAAAGACTAATGAGAAGTGATGGCACAATTACAAGAGTGCTTGTGTGTGTGTGTGTGTGTGTGCGCGGTTTCAAAAGGCCTTTTTTCTCTTTTTACCTTTCCTCTCCTCTCTTCACCGACTCCGTCTCTCTGCCTCTCTTTCTCCCTTCATGTCAGATGCTTGTCTGCCAATTACTCTGAGCACAGAGAGTAACAAGCACTGTTCCTACAAGTCAACAAATATAATTGCCTCCACCGTGGAAAAAAAAAAACTGCTGCCGCTGTATTTGTGACGTTACGACTCGTTATGACTCATTACAACCCACATTTTCCGTGCGGTTCGGTAATTGACCGCACTGTTGTTTTTTCTTTACTGGTGTCAGAAATCTTTAAATCGGGGATTCTGGATGATTGTTCCACGTCATTATGCATCATTACTTTGCCCATAAAGCAGGTGTTCTGACTTGAGTCATGAACAGTGACGCAGGGAAAAGTCAGACAGCCTTCCCATTATGATATTCAGAAAGTTATCCACAAGTCATCCCCAGATGGGTACTGTGCAACTCGTAAGGCAGAGCAAGAGCCGGAGGAGGAGCAGGGTAAGCTTCTGGAGAAAGATGTTGCACCAAAGGGACTGGGAGGAGGGGGGGAGATCAGGAAGAAAAAAAGAAGATGGCAATAAGGATAAGAGACTTGATGCAAAGAGTAGCAGGAGGAAGAGGAGAGTGAGATTAATGGGTGGATGAAGTGGAAGAGGAGCATGAAGAAAGAAGAGACGGGAGCGAGAAGAGGGGGAAACTGCCACAGCTGCTACAACACAGACAGGGTAATACACACACGAGCAGATGAAGGTGAAAAGGAAACACAAACCAATGACATCTGCAATTATTGTATGCATGAGCAGGAGTATGAATGCCTTCATGTCTGCATAACCATGTTATAAAACCTGCCTGCTGCTAGGAGCTTATTTCAAGCCTCATTTTCTGATATCTTCAGGATCAATATGTGTAGGGATGTTACAGAAGCTTTTAACAGTTTCGTAACGTACAATCAGTGATCAACATGACAACAGCACGTTCAGAGGTTCCTTTTATTCATGCCATATATAGTCACGATGAGATTATAAGTAATTTAAATTAACTCTGTCAAATTGTAACGCTGTTTTTTACTCAATATGGATCTTGTCCTCGGGCTAAGAACCAGAACCTGATCATACATCAGCGCTCCGGAGCCCTGTCCAATCTGGGGGTCAATCCGCTTTCAAGTCAATTGCCATCTGATTCAGACACTGCGAGGCATTTGTTCCAATTGGCATACACATTTTTCCTGGTTAGGCATGATGTATGGCAGAACCTCAATGCATTTAGGGGAGAAATGTCAATGCTTTTTCGAGAAGATCCATTATTGTGAACTCACTTTGCATACAGAGGCCGTCGGTGCAGTTCTGAGACTGCAGCACCAGCCCCTCGCAGTCCCTCCCTCCGTTCTTGGGCGCCGGGTTGTTGCACTCCCGCCTCCTCCACTGGGTGCACTCCGTCCCACAGGCGGACCACTTGCTCCAGTCCGTCCACACGCCGTCCACTAGGGGGGAAGAGAGACACAAAAGAAGACGAGTGGGTGAGAAAGAAAAGAGATGAGACCAGCAATAATGTCCCAAACAGGCTTAAGTGGAGCACAAAGGGTGGAAAAGTTCAACAAAAGGAGGAGAATCTGCACGGTGAGTGTCCAGGACAAAGCAGGTGGAAACTGGCGGCCACAGATTAAAATAGCACCAAAAAGACAAGGATACAGTGCAGAGCAGGTACAGCAGGGACGCAGTTCAGAAGATACAGTAGAGCTGGCCTACTAAAGCATCTTCTGAGTGGTCCAGTGTGATGTATGACAAAATATGTAAACTACACATACACAGTATATATCCATGTACATCTCACACATATATGATGATACGATGTACCTCAACAGCCTGCAGCCAGGAGATGTTAACATTAGTTTTTAATCACTATACTCTGAATTAAACATTGTGCTTTCCTGAGCCGACTCTTTCGTTGAGAGTTGAACATGCGCAGTACTGATCAGGCAGCGTGCAACACGGCGGCTCCACTGAAAATATGCCTCTGTCAACCCTGGGACGTAAATTCAACAATGAACACCGTTTCAGTTTGTAGCAGAGTCGTCCTGCAGCAGAGTAAACCAAAACAAGACTCACCGGTGCAAAGTGTGGTACATGACAGCTTCTGGATGGCCTGTCCATCACAGGGCAGCCCTCCGTTGAGCGGCGCCGGGTTGGTGCAGCTGCGGGTTCGTTTCTGGAAACCCCGTCCACAGCGGCTGTTACACACCGACCACTCCGTCCACGTCGACCAGCCGCCGTTCACTGTGGCAGCAGAGGTCGGCGATCAGTACATGAATCCATACAAACAACATCTTATTCAGTTTTTATTGAAACTTTTCTTCATTTTTTGCTGGTTCACATTCTGCTGTTAAAGATTGATTGCAGGAAGGCGTCTGCGACTACCTTAGAAATGTGTCTCAGGTTGTTTTCATGTGAGAAAACAGATCAAGAATCCATCAGTTTACCTTGTTTACCGCGCACCGATTGATATACTGAAATTGCGCTTCACACTGTTTGACATAATGCGCCTTTGCGGATATCGCTGGCTTGCTCGCTGCCATTAATGCTGTGCATTTCATTCTATCTCTGTCATATTCTTATTTTTCGTTTTGTTTCTTTATGTTTCAAACGCGCTCTGTATCTGTAATTGTGTTTGCAAACTTGCTTGCCACAAATTGGCCCTTAAGGGGCAAATAAGAGTATTTAGAATGGAATCCGACAACAGTCTGCAGCAGACACACTCATATGAAAGCCTCAAGTTTACACAAGATATGTCTGCGCTGATGCAATTAAATGGCACAGGGTGCATTAAAACCCCGTTCTATCACAGAGGCCTTTCATCCCCAATGAAAGAATCTGCGATTTCCAATGTGTTGTTTGATTTAACGGAGCCATTTGTCTTGATGGAGTCAGTGTGTGTCTTGCAGATGCCAGGAGGCAGGGCTGTTGAAGTTTAGTGGGAACAGCTGGATCTTTGTGCACAGCTAAAACCACATACAAACACACCAACACACACACACACACACACACACACACACACACACACAGAGAGAGAGAGTCTTGGGCAAACATTTCCATTACCCTGCTGCTACTGTGGTACAATTCTTTTCACACTGTGTTCACATGCTTTCATGCTGCTTGCAAATTGCTTAACCCTGAACCCGTGTTGGAGAGAGCACAGGGAGAAAACAATAACTACTATAAGAGCAATCCCGGCTCTGAGCTTTTCCTAATCCTCACTAGTCGAAGAGGCCGTGTGTGTTTGCATAGTCTGTTTGCATCTTTTTCTCCATTTGAATCTTTTCCCCGCTTTCCCTCTCTCTCTCTCTCCCCATCTGTGTCTGCCATTTTTTTTTTTCCTTTCTCGGCCATCTACAAGATTTTTCCTGCTTCCTGTCACATTTACACTTGACCGCTGCGTCATTATCTTGTATTGTTGTCGTCGCTCGTAGGGGAAAAAAAAAAAAAATGTGTGCAGACAAAGATAAGGCCGGATGAGAGACTGACAGGAAGAGAGGACTCAGGTACGGAGTTAAAATGAGTCACAAGGACACCCGGAGAGAGAGAGAGAGAAGGGGAGAGAGAGAGAGAGAGGGAAAGGGAGAGGGAGAGACAGAGAGAGAGAGAGAGAGAGAGAGAGATGACATCAGGTGAGGTGTAGTGGGTTGAAATTCCGCCGCCGCATTTCAGCTTTGTCTCAGCCCAGTGGACTGTGCCCACTCTTTTTTTCCCAACGCCCAATTAGAAATGAATCATCAGAGTGTGAAAAAAAAAAATCAGGCATAGTCACTTTTTGTCATCTTGGCTTCATCTACTCTTTTTTTTCCTACCTGCTTTCTCCCACTCTCTCCCTCCTCCTCCTCCTCACCTGTCTCCCCTCCCTCTCCGTCTACGGCCTCGCTATTTTTTATTTTTTTGTTTCCTCTGGTTGTTTTTTTTTTTGTTTTTTTTTTTCCTTTTTCCCTCTCGCTACTATTTCACCTTGTCAACAGTATCAGCCGGGGCCCTCGCGGAGCCGAGAAGATTGAACCGCAGATTGAACAATCTATTTCTGTAAGGATACATCAGTGTCAAACCACTCCATCTCTCCTGCTGTCTGTATCGAAACACGCACACGCGCGCGCAGTTATTTTTGATTGAAACACTCCTCCTAGTGAATAGACTCAATGTTGTATTTGAGAGAAACAGTGTGTGTGTGTGTGTGGAGTGTGTGTGAGAGTGTACATTGTTTCCTCAAAATGTTCCCTGTCCTCTCATGTCAGGCTGGCATTTGGTAAAAACAAAAAACAAAAAAATGAAGAGAGAGATTGCATGCGCGGCGTTTTCCTCCTATCAACAAGCTTTGTAGACAACCACGGGAGGAGAGCGTCGCCTGAAAACACAAACCAACTGAAGCTACTCAACAGAAGTTTTTTTTCTGTTGTTGTTCACAGCTGTGATGGCGCCATATGCTGCGCTACTCGTTTAGCGGTGGGACACTCTTGGCTGAAACCTGCAGACATTTGGAACGCCCAAGTGTTTCTAATTTAAAACTGAAGGCGTGGATTGGTGGATTTTAATTGGGTGAGGTCAAGGGTGACTGTGGGAATATCGGGCCAATCACAAAGAGAGTGTTGGCACGGCAGGAGAGCTAATTTCATGTGGCAGATGGGGGCCGGCTCGGCTGATCAGAGGCTTTGTTGGGTGGCCGCGGCAGGCGTTCAAGAAAGGTGTCGTGTGAGTGAGAGTCGACACAGACGACCCCGGTCGGAATAAAAACAGCCAACAACTCACCGTAAACGATAACGGTCGCTGTGGTGCTCCGCCGTTTGGCCACGATGTTCTTCGCCACGCACGTGTAGTTGGCCGTGTCGGACAGACGTGCCTGCTTGATGATCAGGTTGTGGTCGATGGTGATGTAGAAGTTTCTGTCCTCCGCCGGGTCGATAATCTCTTCATTCTTTAACCACTCCACCTGTGGGGGAGACGGAGCAGGGAGAAAACGGGGTCAGCAAGAAAGTTTGCACAGAGAAAAGATCAGAACAATTGAGCTTAACGAGAGATAAATAAATGGTGTTATCGTCTGAACACACCGCGGAGCTGCACGCCTTATCTCATTTTACAGCGGAGAGGTTTGTTCCGGCTGTGAGGCCAAAAAACAAATTAAACCAGATGAACAATTATTCATTCATCAGTAGTCCTTTGCTTGTTTTTTTTTTTTTTTTTTGCAACTCCGTCAGATCTCTGCCGGCTGAGGGGGAAATTATGCGATGACGTTCTGATCTAGTTTTTCGCGACTACGCCGTCCTGCGAGCAACGTTTGGGGGAATCAAACAAAAAAGATGCTTTTAAAAGTGATGTTCGTCTAAAAATGTCTAAAAGTCTATGAGGGGAAGCAGAATCAAGTTTGTTTGTCGGTGTAATCTTGTTTTCCCAACCTTTCTGGATGACAAAGAAGGATGGAAGGATTGTTTTAACAGGATTCTGTTTTAATCTCGTTTCTTGATTCTTCCAAACAGAAGAAATAAAAGTCGATGAAGCGGATACGGGACGCTCCGTAGCGAATACCAAGACTGTCGTGTGATCTCAAATATACAGTTTACAATCAAATGAACGGGCTTTGTGGGGAGAGATGTGAAAATAATAGACGTAATGAAACTACAGGAAGACATTTTACGCCTCAAGACGCTAATATACCGCTGAAATAAGACCCTCGTCTACAGCGGACGCCTCACAATATGGAACCCTCGGGCGGGTATTGCACAAAAGAAGGGAAAATGTCCTGAACATATGCTTTCGCGAGGTACTGTGAAGGGTGAAGGGTGCAACAGCGGGAAACTATCCTATTTATGAGCCTAATCACATTTCCTGAGTGCTGTATTTACTGGTCCAAACGCTCATAAATCCGGCCTGTCCGAGCTTTATGGCAGGCACATAAACGTCCGAGCCGCGTTGTTTAATTCATGTTGTTTAATTTCCTCCTCCCTTCGCATTAGGAAATGGAAATCTCAGATGCAGAAAAAGAGGACGTTCAAGTGTTATTTCTTCGGTTTACGGCCCGCTCAGGCTCTGCCGTCAATCCTCCTCTCCCCTCGGTTTTATTCTACCTGCCTCTCCCGGCTGATCTTTAGAGATTCGGCGGTGCTCTTTGGCCACGGGGCTCACACTGGAGCTCCCAATTCTCAATCTTAAAGTGAGGTGCTGTGTGACCTTTCAGTTTCCATTACAAAGTAAAGGTTATAGTCGAGGAAAAAAAAAAAAGCAAAGACAAACAAACAAACAACATATATATATACACACGGCTCAAATGGTCGGGCAAAGTGTTTACCCTCGTAGGGTTTCACGGGCGAAAGCAAATTTTGTGTTTATTCACGCCGAGGGTAAAATAATAAGCCGGAAAATAACGAAGCGGACACTCAAATACAGAGTTCACAGTGATGTCGTATATTTGTTTCGCTCTGCTTTTCTCACATTTATCATAAAATGACTCGTTCACATTTCAACATTGCATCGAGTTTGAACTAAACACGCATTGTGCTGACATTTAGCTGAAATATACAGGAATCACATGCCACAATCTGGCAGAAAAAGTTTTCCTCTTGACTGAATTATCAAAAAGCATCCGTCATCAGGAAGTGTGTCAGCGGTCCACGCGCTGATGATCAGTACCTGTGTTTTTTGTGTACGATTGCGGAATAAATGATGCTGCGGCACATTAAGATACTGAAATTCTAATCTTGAAATTAGCCAACAATGTCCACTTCATCACCATGTGCAAAAAGAAAGAAACTGTGCAACACCACCAACATACAAAACACATCAGAAGCGGATTAAATCAGGTTTCCGGGTTGTTGTAATTCTACCAGTAAGACCTCTCAAACCTCTCTGCTGCATACAAAATACTCAATATTTACTGTTAATCTTTTAAAGTGTCATCATCTGTCTCGTCACAGTCTCTGTTGTTATCTTTGCAACATGTTGGAACTGTGCCGCTCGTGAATTCGACCATTTACTTTACTTCTCAGCTCCTCCGTTCCTCCAAACAACGTTAATAAACTACTGTCAGTCAGCGAAACCAATCAGGACAACATGTCTAGCTTCTTTTAAGAAGTAATTTAAAAAGTCATTTCTAATTAACCTGGAGAACCTTCGCCTCTGGAACTTGCTTACCCTGGCAGTTTACACTGCAGCGCTAAGTTGTAGCTGTATGTGTGTGCGGAAAACGTGAAAAGTAGCACAAGGTGTATAAAAAAAAAAAAAAGCCAACGTCCTGTCTGATGAAACAAACCGTCACTGGAATCAACAGTTTAATGAAACTAATAACACACGACTGAATGCTTTAGATCAAATGAAACTTTCGCTGTAAGTGTGGGAGAAAAATATGACCCAGGACATTATGTTGATGTCATACGTACCCTGGATAAACGTTAAGGTCTGGATAAAGGCGTAGTGACGTCTGCTCTATGAGTTTATACCTCATGGTCTCTGCAACCTAGTGATTCGGAGCTGCTGTGGATCTGTTCAGTGTAAAACTCGTAGGAAGGTCCTCAATCTATCTATGGGAGCAGACTTACTCTCTGCTACACATTTCTCTTCTACTCTTCACTTGACCAGAGGTGAGAAGCCTTGCATTAACTCTTCCTTGGTGTTAAACAGATAACCATGTATGGGAGGGATGCATTCTGAGCTGTAGATATAACCTGAAACTGGAGAAGGTTCAGGGGGAATGACCGTGCACAGAGATGTGTCCTTATATTGTTCCTCCTCCATCAAGTTTGTATAAACTACTTCAAGTCAAGTCGTCGGCGTCTCTGAGTGTTCTTCATCTCTCCTGAAACTGTGATAAGCTAGAGGATGATGTCTTTATTACATCATCGAAACTACGCAACTTTTTAATCATCATAAACTATTTTAAAAGCCTTCATGGATTGGCCAGAAAATACACTGAAATACATTTTACCTGCAGGACCAATAAGTCACTTTTAGAGATTCATACTTTTACTGAAGTATCTGAGTAGTTCTTCAACCACCGGCTCCCATGATGCCTGATGAGACCATTTCATTTTTTCCAGCAGAACATAATAATACTACTTCAGGCCTTCGCCGGCAGCTTATTAAAATCAGTTGTTCGCCGCCGCATGATGATGCACTGAAAATAGCCGCGGTCTTTGAAGCCTGTAGGTTGAAGCATGTGAGACGGATGCGTGTGCTGCGCTGGGCTCAGACAAAGGGACCACATGTGGTGGCTATACTGCCGCTGCCATCGCATCATTAGCCACAGCTGGTGTAAGAGAGAGTGTGTGTGCATGTGTGTGTGTGTGTGTGTGTGTGTGTGTAAATGGCAGAGGGTGGCTGATTGGATCAAGCCAACCCCAGGGGAGAATGTGTATTTGTTATTTTAACTCTCGCCCCCACATCACCTGTCTCTCTCACTTTATCCACACACCACTAGACACACACACACACACACACACACACACACACACATACAAAACAACACCCATAAAGCATTGGTTTATTGCCATGGTGTAGATATGAAATAATGGCATTATACATGGCTGTGCGGAGATACCTCAGATACTTGCAGTATGTGATTAAACACATACACACACCCACACACACGTACACACGCACACACACACACACACGCCACCTTCTGACACCCCTGCACAAGCACAAACATAAGCAATACTCTTGGCCTTTGTTTCAACCGTAACAGGATTTGAGAAAAGGTTCAAGAGGAGTCCATTCCTTTTTTATTCTTCAGACAAAGAAATCAAATGGCTTTCTTTTCAAAGGGATAAAAGCTTTGTCTGATCAATTACACACTCGCTTTGTTCGTGTTTTCTTTCTGTCTGACCTGATGACTGAGACGTGAATCCGGCTGCAGGTATATTTCAAACCTCGTGCCCCTGAATGCCAGATTAAAGCAGTGTTTGGATATTGCGATACACACTTTGTGCCGCGAGGAGTGATTCATTCAAATATGGAAGTAATTCCATACACTTTCAAACTCACAACTTAAAGACAAATAGCCCCATCTCAGGCTGTGCCATATCTAGGCAGCAGAAAAGTGTAATGCATCTATTGAGATATGCATCTATCAACGGCGGTGGAACAAAGGCTCGGTCGCACGCTGTGCAAGATTAAAGTAGGCCAAGATATAGAGATACGCACTCCCTTCTGCCGCGCTGGAGAGCAGCACAAACTGTTTGTGCGACGCGAGCCTCGCCGCATATCATATCATATCACCCGCCATATCATAGTCACACTGTGTCACAGGGAGAAACAGTGTAAATCCTGCAAAAGCAAAAACAAATGGCAGACCACAGGAGCAAGAAGTGAGATAACAAAGCAGAGAGTATCTATGACAAATGCTAAAATATGAAATGCTTTGTAGCGCCTCTACAAAGGGGCTCATATGGGAGTTGATAGCGGGCGCCCAACAGATACAGGGTTCGTGGATAGAATCAGCCGCTGAATCACAACATTTAATTTCTCAAAGTGGAAGCGGGCGCAAACGCACAGATACACAAAACAAGAGCATGACGAAAGAAGAGACGGAGCGGCTACAATAAAGTCTGATTCTGCAATCAAAGGCAGGCGGGGAGATCAGGCCGTATGTGCCTGTGAGTCACTGAAGTGTTGATGTGTTCATCGCAGAGGATTATTATCCCCTTGATTAGATATATTATCTGGATTTCTATAAGACCACAGAAGAGTGGGTTAAAGAGCTGCTGGAGTGACTACTCTACCTATGTGTGGGCAGGGACCGAGTGCGCATCATGTTTTCCATCTGTCCGTGTTTCAAATAATCACCCCCACCCGCTCCATCAAGCTCCACCGCTTCATTTCACGGCAAACTGAGGAGAGACAGTGGAGGGAGAATCGAGACGGACAAAAGGACAAAGTAAAGTTCCTTTTATGCCTCAACAGTGCAATCTTTAATTGACTGTATTTTTTTGAGCAGAGACGGGAAAGCTGCACACATGAATGAAGCTCCAGTGCATACCGCTTTATTTATAGTTTGGAATCAGTTTGGCTCGTCTTTGTCTGAATCATCCTGAAGGTATTAGCATGAAGAGGGCAAGATGTGCCGGAAAATAAAAAGACTGCTCCTGAGTGGCGTGTGAAGTTTTCCTCCCCGTTAATTAAATCTCTACCTATGCAAACCTTTCTACAATTTGCTTTGCCAAATAAAAATTGCCGGTGGCGAGTTTTCTTCAGAGTGAAGGAGGTGATGCTGTTGTTCTGCAGGACACATGAGACAGGTGTTGGCCTCTGTCTCACAGGCTCCGCCCCCCCCCCCCCCCCATCACCTGTTTGTAACTTCAGTGAGAGGGTCGGATCACAGTGTTACATACATGTCACGTGTTTTCAGCACATAACATTGTTACGACATCGTGAGCTCTGTCTGTAGTCAGCGCTTACATCACGTCTGACAAATGCACAGACCTGTGATCAAGCACCACCAACCATATCATGGGAATGAAGCAAAAAAACTGCCCACAGGCTTTTTAAAGCTCTGCCAACTGATTATTTATTGGGATTTCTGTAAGTGTGACTTTGTAAAATTCCTCACTTGATGTGCAGTTTTGTCGCTCCTGTCAGCCGTTTGTGTTCTTGTGGATGTTTCCTGTTCTCGGGTCGCTATTGATCTTGACCTCAGAGGCTGAATAAAGATGAGATGAAATAAAGATGGAGAGCTGTCGAGAAGCGAGGAGATCGCAACCTCTGACCCACAGTCGCATTTTAACAATTTGCTTCTCCGAGCTGCGTCAGGCGAACATTCACGAACGTCACTCTGACTGTCTTTTATACCAACATGTGCAAATTGTGACTTTTTTAATGTCCAAATTGAACCTGCCTCCCAGCAGCAGATGAAGCCGCGGTACATGTGCTGTATTGTTGACGTGTACAAGGCGTACACAGACCACAGAATGCATCTTTGGAGAAGCATAATTCCATCTTGAACACTGTCCCGCTGTCCTCTACCAGTCACAACACCCTCCTATACACACCCCACCCTGCACACTCAGGTACACACACACACAACACACAACTACACACAACTACACACCGCCGCCAGATGTGCCAAACTCATTTCCACTGGCTCTGACTGGCATCTAGAGAGCCATCACCATAATTGGCATGCTTGTTTCCATTATCAAACACTCACATGTGCACGTATGCTCGCGGAGACTCATACCAAACAAAAGCCACACACACACACACACAAAATGCAACATGCCAACCCAGTTCTCAAGAGGCCCGCCAGTCCAGTCAGCAGAAAACAAACCGAGAGAGAGAGAGAGAGAGAAAGAAAGAGATAACCGAGGCAGCAGAGGATTGAGGGCATTAAAGCAGGAAGCCCGGAAACAAAAAGAGACGAGAGAAGAGATGCGAGAGGGTCAGAAGAAGACAGAGAGGTGGAGGGGATGGAGGAATTAAGAAAAAAATACAACAGCGCAGCGACGGAGAGGCTGGAGAGACAGAGAGGAGGTGGGAGAGAACATATTGAGAAGCACAGACACAGACAGAGCGAGCGAGAGAGGAGACGGAGAATGAGAGATGAGTGTTGGCGGAGCGGACCATCCATCTTTCTCTTCTGCTGCCATCAGCTTTCTTGACACAAACCCAGACAATTGGCTATAACTGTCTGCCCGTGTTTATAAGGGGATAATACCAACAAACACACACACACACACACCTACGCACACATGCGCGCACACACATCACCCGCCTCCTGATGTGTAGCTAAGTAGAATAGTAATCAAGCTATTCATTAGCGCAGTAACAAAGGCCATTACTGGCTAATCAACAATCTTCAAACTCAATCGAGGAAAGCTAATAGAAATTTAATCCAACAGCGCACACGAATATGGTGGAAGACCATGTGTTTGACTGTGTGTGTTTGACTGTGTGTGTGTGTGTGTGTGCTGACATTAGATGAAACAATTAGCTCATTTTGATAAGATGAACAAAAGGACTTTGTTGTTTTAAACATTTGCAGGAGACTAACCATCATGGTGGGAAAAAAAAAGTCTAAAATTGCTCCCTCAGCATCAAATGAGTAGTCTAAACACCCAAGATGCATCAGGAAGTGTCCTTTCTATTCCTAATCCACACAAATCCACATTTGGACCCCCAACCGGTGGAAGCTACCGAACTCCTGCCGCACAGAAACGTGCCCAGGTTCAAGCTTCACATCATTCAGCCGCTCTCGAAAGACATTTTTATGATCAAAAGGCTCCTAAACCACACTGATCTCTCATTTGATTCGATTTCAGACATCAAATCAAGCGAAGAGATCAATGTGGTTTAGGAGCATTTTGATTTCTAATCGAGTCGTTATCATGAAGGATTGAAACGCTCATCAGCAGCTCTCAAGCGTCAACAAGGCTGAGAAATTGTTTGTGATGGTGGTGGTTTGCACTGTTGCCTCGCAAGCCCAGAGTTTGATTTCCGACTGGGGCTTTCCTTTGCATGTTCTCCCCCAAACTGGACTGGGTTCATTCCGGGCTCTTCAGCTTCATCCCACAGTTCAATCACATGCTGCAGGTTATGTTAACTGGCTCCTCTAAAACAGCCGACCTGGATCTGCGTCTGCAATCTGAATCTAAGGCGGATACTCTCAGCAAAATCAGAAGAAACATGACCTAACAAAATCTGAAAAATGTATAATATCATGACACTTTCATACTTAAATTGTTGAAATGAACTGGAGAAAATAGAGTAAAAGAGAAAAGAGGAATGGACAACGACAGACAGAGAAGAGCTATCTGGCCTCTGACAGCTTATTTCTTCTAACTATCACATGTCGTCAGCAACAGCCAACAAAACCCTGCTAAACGCGACGCCTCAACCTGACAGGCATTCTAAATAAATCATTTCTTGGTTTAGATCTTAAAATAAAGACTGTTAGGGTTGTTAAGTAAAAAGTGCTTCACAGCCGTCCCATTGAAAATCCAACACGGAGCCAGTCACACTGACTCTGTTCAGTCCAATTAAGAAAGGTTTCTTTCTGTATATACAGTAATATGAGCTTTGCTGTCTTGTTCAGGTGGGATGGCTGTGACTGAGCAGGTGGAGCGAGTCATCTACCGAGACAAGTCAGATTTCCATGGTGCGGCTTGGTTTCAGATTGAAACAGATGATCTGTGGCGAACCCTAATGTGAAGAGGACGAAGTAAGAAAAAGAAAAAAAGAAGGAGCCATCTCATATAGATCAGTCTCATTCTCATAAGTTCCACTTTACTACTTGATTTGATTATGGTTATATAGGTAACTTTTCTAACTTCACCACTTAAGTACTGCAATTTGCGAGTGCAAAAGTAGCAACCATTGATTTGGAAAAACAAGATTAAGCAAATGAGATTTGCAGGGGAACAAATTATGTGTGTGTGTGTGTGTGTGTGTGTGTGTGTGTGTGTGTGTGGTTGTGTACTCTCTCCTTCCTCCACACGGTCGTGACTCTTCCTTTGCCTCCCTTTCACTTCTTGGCAACTCCGTACCTGCCAATTTGTAGCGTTCTAACAAATACAAACGACTGCTTTTTGGTGCCAGCAAAACCTCTGGAATAATTGTCCTCTCAACTTCCAAGGGCTACGACTCACTCCCACCTCTCGTACAGTAATATGCTCTTCCTCTGCATGCACTTCCCCGTTAGTCATCCCCTACTTTGAATTTAGTCCCGCGCACTACCACATCCAAAGGATACAAACGCGGGGATATTCTTTTGGTCCCATCTTCAAGTCTGTCCTCTCTTCGGGGAAAGTTCACCTCAGATGTTTAAGAACTGAATAGGAACATCTGACATGAAAAGGCAGGGTCAAACAGGCTTTGGTCGGCTTTTTTCGACTCGCTTAAAAACATGATTAAGGAATAAAATCAGGGAGCAACCAACCAGTGACAAGAGGCCATCTCTCAGACGAGAGTCAGGCAGGCAGACATCAGCAGATAAAGAGGCAAACAAAAGGGAGCTATTACTCATAGAGACGGTCGGATAAAAAAAAAAAAAAAAAAATAGAACAAACTGCCTCGCCTCGACAGAAAGAACACACACAGAAGAAGATATGAAATCGCTGCGCTGACGAACGCTGTCGATGTCCGTGCAGCTGTTAATGACAGCTCTGCCACTGGATTACATCGACTGTGTGAGGTGAGATTTTCAGTCACCTACAGTATACCTTTTGCCTTTTTTTAGCATCGCTGTCTTAATTGGCCATATGTCCTGGTGTTTCTGCGTGCATCCCAGCCACACTTGGGAGGTGATTAGGACAATCCTGCTGCCCGCTGCTGCTGCTGTGGGGAATTATCTACCAGCCACTACGATACAATACATGCCAGGGCCGGGCAGACCGGGCAGATTGCACAGGTTAACGTAAGGTCAGCGTACGTGCGCAGGCATATATACAGGATGTCAGTGTGTGTGCGGATGTCAGCGTGTGTGTGTGTGTGCGCCAACATGGGATTTCAGAGGCTCTGACAGCTTAATTAACTAGATCCAGGCGAGTGACATAAAGACCCAATTAACCACACTGACATAACTGGGTCAGCATCGACAATCATCCCACTCTGATGCTCTAAAAGACACCTTTGATTAAAAAAAAAAAAAAAAAAAAAAGCAGTCTGGAGTTTGACGTTTGAAAGTTTGCATCTCATCTTTCCAGGAATCGACCAGGAGCACATTTTATCGCAGGGATTTAACTGAGACACTGTTACACAAAGATGCAGGTTTTTATTCACCAAAGACAGACAACAGGCTGGCGCTATAGGCCCAAGAAGGTTATACCATAGCATACTGCACCATGTTGGATCAGGCATGGGATGAAATGTGCAAGATATGCCTTCAGCCGAGGTAACAGGCTAAAGTATTCAAAATAAATCTGAAAATAAACTGTAGTCGGCGATCTATACGTCTCAAAAAACTCACCACAATCTACTTATTGTGAGTGTTTTTCATCACGATGCAGTTAAAACCTTGAATCGTTCCATCCCTTTAATGGATAATTATTGAGATTTCTTTATAACAATGAATGCTGGTTCTGCAACAAATCTATATAGCAGATTTTACACTATGACTACCGAGTTGTCCTCAACATTACAGGGCAGAAATATGTTCAAGTACAAAGAGCACTTTCTACAGCAAACTCGTACACTGTGCAATGCAAAAGCAGGAAAACATGTGCATCCATTACACTGTATGTGTGGAGTGCAGAGAATTCTCAGAGCTCTTATACGTAAGAAGAAGTGGGATTTGGCTTATATTCTTAAAAGAGTCGAATGCAAGGAGGAATTAGCTGGGCATGGAGGAAGGTGCGTATATATATATATAAATATATATATTAAAAAAAGAGTCCCCAATGTGCAGCAGAGTGTGAGTGATAGCAGAGCGCTCTCCAAGGTGTCCCGCTCAGACAGAACTGGGACACCAGAGGACACCCAGTTGGACTGGGACGGGCCTACAGAGGCCTATTTATAACCCACTACTCCACTGCACCTTGGTGCGCTTCCACTGAATGATGCATGGCACGCACATATGATACACGAGTATTATTTTACTCAGACTTGTGACTTGAGCTTTTGAATGTGACCCTAAATATCATGTCTTTGCGTTTTATCACAACGCAGCTTTTTTCTTTCCCAGCAAGATTAAGCGCATGTGAAATTTTTAAGAACTGAAGCAATTTGTTACGGCAGCGCGTCCCCGTCGTTATTAGATCGTTTATGCAATGTAAGCTCATAAATGATAGAAAGGACGGGGCGAACGGAGAGAAGGGCGTAAGAGCGAGTGAGAGCAGGTGAAACGGAGGCGAGAGGAGGCAAGGAAGCAACGAGGAAGGAAGTTGCTCGCCGATAAAGGAGGTCACAGATGTGCTGAACAGAAAGCCTGCACTGGCTTCTCTAGGGTTCATGCGCACACACACACACACACACACACACACACACACACACACTGTTACCTCTGAGATTTAACACAGGTGCAGATGCTTCACAGTGATCTATTAGACTCACCCTCTCATGTCAACATTCAAGAGTGGAGAGAGACAGAGAGAGGGAAAGATGGATGGGGAGCAATCTCGAGAGAGGTCCGGATAGAGAAAAGGTATTTCCACGGCGATGGGGAAGGAAGGAGAGAGAGAGATGGGGAGTTAGGGAGGCAGTGATTATGGTGGAGGAGGATCAGGAAGCAGGGAGTGCAGGCTCGAAGCAGATAGCTGTGGGTGATCCATTAAAGCTAACCCGACAATGTCAACAAATGGGGAGAGGACGCGCGAGACGAAGGGAGAGAAGGAGCCCGCGGAGGGAGAGAGAGAGAGAGAGAGAGAGAGCGCGCAATGGTATGGAGGAAAAAAAAAAGGACAAATGAAAAGGTAATGAGGAGGTGAGGGAAAGACGGAGCAATCTGGAATTTCCATGCTATGTCAACAATTAGGGAAAGAAGGATTGAGGCGGGGGAAGAGGCCGAGGTGCTGAATGGAGAGAAAAAGGGAGTGGAGGGACTAGATGGGGGAAGATATACGGGGGTAATCCATTAGGCCAAACACTTGGGAAAACAAGAGACGGAAAGTAAAAGTCATGTGAGGAATGCAGGGGGAGAGGGAAGGAAAAGAAAATTAAGAAAAGACAGGAGGAAGTTGGCGAGGTAATATTTTTCCCCCGTGTCCACGTGTCAAAACATGAGTTGTGTGAGTGCGTGTGAAGAAGGAAAAAAAAAGGAAAAGAAAAGAAAAACAGAAAAGAAAAAACCCACCAGTAACCCGTGGCTCCTGCTAGCTTCCCCCCCCCCGACACATCTATCCAAGCATCAAAGAGCCAGGCATTACAGAGATGGGCTATGACTGCGGAGGACGCGCTGATAGATGGGCTGCGCTTTCGAGACATGGGGCAGGTGTGTTGGGTGTAAATGGGGAAAAAGAGATGTGTAAGAAAGTGAAGAAGGCAGAGGAGAAGGCCAGGAAGCGAGTGTGTGAGGAAGATAGCGAGGCAGGAAGGCTCGAGGCTTTTGGCGATGCAAACTTGAAAGCAAAGGGCAGAGGCATTTATTAACCGAGAGTTGTGATTCTGAACTACACCTCCGACTATTTCCTGACAGACAATTCAATACAAGAACACTGCCAGGTGGAAAAATACAATTCGGCGAGGAGGCAGGTTTATGATTAAAGCTGCTTAGAAATATTTTTATTTCCAGGAAAGAAAAAAGAAAAAAGTAATCGATGAAGGTATGAAATAGTGAGTGAATATAAGGGATGCACATATTATGAAATTCTGGGCTGACACCAAAGTTTAAAGTAACAATTCGGACAACAGCTCATGTTATATTTGGTTGTATCTCTATTTACTCATTGTAATATGATTTTTATTTGGACCTCAATTCAATTTCTCTTACTCATAGATGGCAGACACGTAACTACGGCTGATCTAATCGAGATCCATGTGTTGTTCCTTGAGAATTTAACTAACATGTCCAAAGCCCCATTTCCAAGGTTAATCCTCCATTCTTTTTATCCAGATCTGCAGAAAAAGTTAAGGGGGTCTATTTCAGGTCCAACACCAATTCTCCCATCCAAGTTGGAGAAAATCCCTTCCGTAGTTTTTGGGTAATCCAGCGATCGGACATGGAGGAACACGTAACCTCCTTGGTGGAGGTAAAAAGCAAGAAATCAAGCTATCTGAGAAGGATGGCTTAAAGGCGAGACAAATCTATTGGTCTATTTCAATGCTATTACTTTTGTATCAGTTTAATTCCAAAAGTACCAATAAAACTGAGTCCAATATTTACCTAAATATATAATAATTGTGAATTCAGTTATTGTAGAAAACCAGTTTTACAACAAATCAACATACAGAATTAATTTTAAAAGGCTGAGCTTTCAACCAAGAAAACCAAAAGCAGCTTCGGATAGTCTGGATTTCAATTCAGATCTCTCAGAGTACTATATCTAATACGATGGCTGAGGTTTTCAAAACATAACGGGGAAGAGCTCTGGAGAAAAACAAACAGGTGGAGCTCTGGAATGAAGAAGCAAGCAGGCGTAGAGGTGACCGAGAGGAGGACGCATCGGGACCTGAGGGTCAGGGAGCAAAGCCATTCCCACTGAGGTATGAGACACTTTGAGGTAAGAGGGTATTTGTGTGGGAGGGACCATAGGATGGTAACCTCCTTGTGTAATCTGACTGTTATATGTGATTTTAATGGTGTGTTCAAGCTTGTTCCACTTGTAATTGGATTCGCAGCACTCGTCTGTTCTCAGAGAAATAGACGAGGAGAGACATCAACAAATTACTCATACATTTAGAATGAAACATTATTAAAATCAAGTCTTTCCTCTTAGTTGGAATTTAAAAAAAGGAAGCGTTGCTCATTTTTGAGAACCAAGAGCTGATGAAGGAAACAGAAGGGGGGGGGAGAGAAAAAGGAAATTGGAACAAACAGAATAAAAAGAAATAAATGAACAAACAAACTGAATAAATAGCAAACCGCTCAGGCTGGGAGCTCTGACGATATATAAAAAGGCACGGGGACCGCGATAGCAGCGTGGTAGCTGAAGGAAGGAGAAAATAAACACGGAGATGACAGTTTGGGGTGAGAGTGTTAGGGGACGAAATGCTTAAATGAGACCCAGGGCTCAAATCATTAGAGGGAGGCAAGACGGAAAACATCCAAATCCACTCAACGGCTCAGACACGTCGAGGGAGCGCTTCCCCAAACAGGCGCTGACCTAGTAACAGCTAGAACCAGAATCAACACCTCACACATCACCGGGGAGAAGTTCAAAAGTGAGACATTTTCCACTTGTGACAGAGGCACCGAAAGTTAGGAAATTAAAAGATTAAACTCGGTCTCTCTTCTGTCTCAACATGGCGTGCTGCACTTTGTGTTCTTGGCTAATCTCCGAGCCCCCGGATGTCACCGGGTAATATTTGCTCGGGAGGTATTTTGAAGCGAGTGGATTAATGAGAGATAGGCAAATTATGACGACGTCCGCGGAAAGTGTAAAAATATCGACTTGATTGGCAGAGTAAATGTTAGCTAAGTACAGTTCCTGCCTCAGTTCAAACTTTTTTGCGTTTCAACTTTACACGTGTTTAGGTTCAATTTTCCAATCCTCTCTTGTCACGACATTGTGCTGATGGGTCTCTCAGGTTTAAGCACAAGAACCACTTGGTCTTAAAAACACCCAGTTCTGTTTCCACAGACATGGCTGTAGATGGGCCGAGGTCTGCTTACAATCACCCTGCTTTGTCCCCATAAACACAGCTGGACTTGGTCCGAGGTCTGCTTAAAAGACACCAAGTTTTGCTGCCACAAGCACAGCTGGAAATTGTCCCGACTTCTCCATAAAAATATCCAGCGGTGTGACGTGTACAAATGTTGAAACGCCGCGGCCGCCTACCAAAAGTATCCAGTAGTTTCACAGTTACAAATTCTGAAACGCCGTCTGTTTAGGCAGGTTCGTTACCTTTAACCCCACCAGCGTCCCAACCACCTCCCGATGTGAAAGTCAGGTGATAAACATGCGATGCGAATGTGATATGGCACGTATTTGCACGAGTCTCAATGCGGCACATAACCTGCGACACAAAACAAACTCGTACGTGTGGTTTAGCTGCTGACATTATGTGCCGCTGACTGGGCTTAAAAACTTTAGAGGCACAAAACAGTTAACTGTTTGACCGTGGAAATGTGGTTTGATTTATTCTCTTACTGATTTGAGCGTAACGCATTAACACTGGTGGCTTTCAGCAGATCCATGCAGTCTATTTCACGATCCCAGCAGATACTTGAAGAAACAGGTGGACCATCACACAAAATAGCTAGTTAATTATGTTTTACAACCGCCTCTATTAAATTTTCTCCTTCAACCAAAACGAGTACCACCCCTACTGCAACTGCAAATAATGAATTCAATGCCTAAACCTAAGCAGACGCAGCGAGCGCCTCTTAGGGAGATTTTATGGAGTTTCCTTCGGTCTTTAAAGGCAGCGTGTTGTCGAACTGACTTTCCCCAGTTGCTGCTAGCCGGTGTTGAAATGATTGACAGCTTGTTAAATTATAGAACAGCCCAGCGCGTGGTTACGGGTCAGTGCGGCAAAAAGTGTGGAGGCCCTCTGTGTGTGTGTGTGTGTGTGTGTGTGTGTGTGTGCGTCTCTGTTGCTTTTCTTTATTTCTCTGGACAGTGATGTATTTTCGCATTTCCTGCCGAAGCCTCCAGTTCAGTAAGTACTTTAACATCACTAATGGCAACAGCAGAAGACGGAGGAGGGGAAAGAAAAAGGTGAAAGGGAGAGAGAGAGAGAAGGAAGCGAAGAGGCAGGGACAAGGAGGAAGGAATGAAGAAACAGTGGGGAAGAAAATGAGAGCAATTGCAGAGTGTGCAGAAGAAACCGCAGGACACGCGACCGCTAAAGAGCATTTAAGTGTCTCGGCATTACGATCTAAAAACACCTGCTTCGCCTGACTCATCCTGGGAGCAGTGCCTTTTCTGCCAGGCGCCGCCATCACCCTCAGCAACCTGAGCTAATCCTGCCTCAATTTTGTCGACTTTCCGCAGAGGTATTTTATTTCTTAATGTGCGATAAACACCACTGATTTCTCGGGGTTATGCACACGAAATCAAGAAAATGGGAATTGCGTCCGAAGAAGTTACATTAATTCAATCAGAGCTGGATGTTTGGGGGTTTCTACAGAGCACGTGCTTTATTCATGGTTCAGATCATTCATATTTCACGTCCTCCTCCTATCCATTTTTCACTCTGCTCCCAGAGGTATGTCCTCAAAAGTCCTCTCACATACTCAAGGCAATCAGCAGGGATGTAGCGCATCCTTCTCTTCATCACGACAGCCTTGTCTTGTTACTTTGGTGGTTGCAAAATAATGCATGTTCAAGGTACGACTGAGGAGATGGAAATTAAATCTCACGAAAACAAATGCGTATATTACTTAATTATTCTTCCTTAGAACAAAGGAATGTATTATCAGTTTAGAAGTTTTAATACGTTTCTTTCCAACAGTATTTTACTGAAAATGACATAAAATAAACTCTGTTGAATAAATAAAAAGAAAGCAGCTTTCGTTGGACACGAAACGAATAAAATCATTCTGTGTATGCATGTGTGGGAAGCTAACCCTGTCGGTACTTTTTTAACACAGTCGTGCGTGTGTGCCAGCGCTCACACTCGTGTGTTTTTGGGGTTTTTTTCATGCGTGTGTGTGTGTGTGTGTGTGTGTGTTAGTGTGTGCATGTCAAAGCTGATTCACTGTACAGTGTAGGAGTGCTGATGACACTCCATAATCATTAAAGCATGAAGAGGCTCTGAGCTGATTGGGGGCATGCTAATCCTTTTTAATTGACTCTCCAGCTCTCCAGTGTTATTAAAACCGCCCAATAACAAAATCAGCTTTGCTTTATTAGCCGGGTCAGCTGAACTACTGGAGACCTCCCCTGTTTGTTAGTGTTGCGTTTTGTTGAAGGGTGTACAGTAAATACGAGCACGGTAAACATGGAACATAATGGAGTCGTACAAACACAGGACGCAGCGCCTCTGCTGGGAGGGACTGTACGAAAAATGGCTCCTTTCTATCACATTCTTTCTGTCACACGCAATTTATGTACAATGGAACATCTTAAGTATGGATGCAGGAGATTCAGTGTCCT
Organism: Sparus aurata; assembly: GCF_900880675.1. Classification (NCBI taxonomy): domain Eukaryota; kingdom Metazoa; phylum Chordata; class Actinopteri; order Spariformes; family Sparidae; genus Sparus; species Sparus aurata. Next base: position 30,384,122 of record NC_044191.1, read on the forward strand.
TTATGTAAGAAGGGTACAGAGGCCGGGCTGATGAATGGGTGCGCAACACAGTTCAACAACTAATGTTGCTTTTTAGATTATTTGGACCGTATTTAACCACGATCTTTCCCAAACCACATCTAGGAAATTCAGTAAACATACCTACTGTGCATGAATATTGTAGGAATAATAAAAAAATTGGGCTTTTGCAGAGATGTTCTATTTTGACGAGTAAAACCCCGACACACCAAACCGCCTCACGTCTCTGCGAAGACTACAGCCGGCAGCCAACACGATTGTGTGTTCTAAAAAAAATAAGAAGAACACGCCTAATGGGTAAAAATCATTGGTACTACAGAGGCAGGCTCCAGGGGCTCTCCCTTGTCTTTTCCCATTTCTCTTTTCGTGCACCGAACAGCAGATCCGAGCGATTTCTGATCATACATGCTGAATCGGCCAAAAAGCCTCAGACAAGTGCCGTCCGGTGCCGGTGGTGTGAGGCGGCCCCAACAAAACTCTGAAGCCGAATGTGTTTTTTCAGCAGAATTATGACTTTAATGAACACACCTTTTGCATAGCCGTGCTTCATACTGCGGCACTGATTTCCCATTTTCTCCCCGACAAAGAGACGGCAGATGCCATCGTGATCAGCGTGTTATCTTTTATGGTTCCCCAAAGAACCGCGGGAGCATCCTCCCCTCTAAGTGCCGCGCATCAGCCGGCGCAAGGTCACACTTAAGTAGCCTCCAGCCATCTACCTTTTGGAAGAATTATGCTTCTGAAATCAGCAAAGCATCAATAGTGCCAAGAGCTTCTTGGCAGACTGTTTTGATAAACTGATGATTCAATATAATTCCAGGGCGTAAGCAGTATTGTGGTTAATACAGCTCAGCAAAAAAACTGAGTCATATTTGATTTCACACCACCAAACACATTTCACTTAGTGTTAAATAGAAGAGTGCGTCGCAGCAATAATGGATTTTACAATCAGATGGCAGAAGATGACAGATCACTTCAAACATATTCTCCAGCTCCACAAAGGCGACGCGGTCATCTTCTGATAATGTTCTTCTTGTCAGATTTGTAAAGTAAATATTAATTGCACTGACGACGTTGACGACGACTTCCTTTCGGTGTCTCACTGAAGAGTACTTAACCGAAGAGTGACGTAAGTGAAGAGCAATTAATTGCTAGCAATTATTCAAAGCTCTGGATTATTAAACTTCTTCAGTCTTCGTCCCAAATGAAGAATTTACTGTCCCAATTGCTTTGGTAGTTAAGCACATAAAATGATATCACATCCCCTGCCAGCAGGAGGGAAAACTATTTTTAGGCGCCATATTATTTCACGCATACGTTTCTAATATGTTCATTGCATTTTTTCCATCATATATATGCAAATGCACAGAATCCTTTTATAGATGGTGCATGCTCACGTGCACAACTACCAAAGTCCTAAAAGACTCACAAGGTCTAACAACGTACAAAACTTGACAGAAGAGAGCAGAGATTTGTTATTTGACACTGTCGCACCCCGTGTCAAAACACTGTGTTCATTCATCCATGACAACACTGTCAGGACTGCCGAGGGCAGCGCGGGTAGCTGCCTGACAATGCAGTACACTCCACACAGTCATGTCACCATCAATCCGCAGCTTTGTCTCCGAACTGTGTCAGGAAAGACGGGGGGGGCGTGAGGACGACTGAGAGACAGCGAGAGTGACTGGAAGAGACACGGCGGAGTGTGAGAAATATTAAAAAAAAGGACGTGTAAATGTCGGCACAAGGCCAAGGAGGACAGACAAACAGAAAATGGCTGAGAAACTGTGTAAATCTGTGAGAACGGTCTGCAAATTGGTTTTGATTTGGAAAAAAAAAACCTCAAAAAGGGTCAGCGTTTCAGCGCCAATTTAATACTCGTTCCACATTCCTGCGAGGAAGACATTAAAAAGGGCTGATTGCAGAAGGTGGACTCTCCTATAGTGTTTGCTAAAGCCTTTGAATAGATAATGAAAGGGGAGAGTGAAGGTTTCCCTAATTTTGGGGGAGTCTGCACAAACGTTCATTATCTCCTACCCTCCCACTTCTGACTCAAGCACCCACTCAGCCCTGCGCACACACAAAGAACAAAGTCCTCGTCTCCTTAAAAGACTCAAACCTCAGACCGCGGAGGACTCAAACTACGTATGATCACTGGCCTGCGCACTTCCTGTCCTCCGCGAGGACGGAAGAAAATAATACACAGTCGTCAGCTAAGAAACAAAACACAAGGGCGACTGTGTGTAATGAGAAGCTTCCCCCCCCCTTTGAATTTTGATTGATAGTTTCCCTAAATGGCAGCGATGACGGGTGAATGGACTGTAAGTGCTGGCAGTTACAGTCAATGTGAGGTCTGAAATAGCAGAACTCCTGAGAAAAAGCCAAGATAAACATCTGGCTTTAGTGGGTTTTTTAGAAAATGTTCCACTTGTGATCTGCGAATAATGCATGCGCTCTGAAATAAGCATTAGATGAGAAGGGGAGGGAAAAAAAAACACGATATATTTAAATCTTCTGGTCTAGACGGATGCAGTGATTGGAACCGAATGGAACCGAGCTGAGAAAACAAGCAGCAGAAGCGCTCGTTTTTACGACTGTATAAAGACACAGGCAGAGAGATACAGAGCAGTCGGTAGAGTAAAACGGCGAGGAAGTCGCTAATGCCGAGATTCTGCAATGGAAAATACACATTTTCGATGCAGCTCTGCACAGTCTGCTGGCTCCTGGAGTGGGATCTGACTAATGCCTGAATTTACTGACATGGCTTATCGCTGGATGAAAAGCCTCTAAAGGCTCCCAAAATACAAAGTGGTTATAAAAGACTTGCACGGCTGTACAGCACGAGGAGTGAAGCCGTCGCAGAGATACAACATACTGTCCCGTACGTGTGTCCCGTACATGTGACGCACATCATTAGATAATGATCACAATCCCCTCTTCTCTACATCACCAACGACCAGCCACAACACTCCTATTGCAGAAAACAACACAAAAGCCGCCCCTCGTCATCCGGCCCATTTGTAAATTACTCTGCAGTGATAGGCCATCGCGACAGCATTTTAATAATCTTAACACCATTTCAATAATTCACCGGCAGTCGGAATGAAGAAGATTGCTGACTAATCTGTGGATTACGGTGATGATTTCTGACAGAGGTTGAGGATCAAGGTAAAATGTGATGGGAGATGAGCCGTGGGGCTTACTATGCTAGCTCAAAGAGGATTAAGGTAAGGATCTATTGGAGGAAGCAGCATTACATAAATTGTTTTTTGTGCACAGCAAAACGCACACCCGCGGGCACGGACAGATACACACTCGCCGCAGGTACACAAACACACGTGTGCTTCTCCAGGGCCGGGATGAAAATCACTTTAATACTTCTGGTGCGGTTGTCACACAGGTTCTTTATGGAGCTAAAAAAGACCCGCTGCCGTTCCCCGTCCCCCTCAGGTTCATTCAGTTCTATTTATTCAGACGTACAAAGTCTGAAATGTGATTCATGATTCATTTTAATCTTTCTATCCATTGACAGAGCTTTTGATGCAACAATCGATGGCGTGTCCTGGTTAAATATACGTTTCGGATGCAATCAGAACATGTAGTTCATCTCGCACTGTAGCATGGTCCGGGTGGATACTCGACTCTGATTGGCTGCTGATAAACGTACAATCCGTTGTTACCATCTGTTCAATGTTCTGGATTGTTGCGCTGTAGCCTGCATCTTGTCTAAATATCTTATTTACAACACTGAGTAAAGTCTCTGAGTGAATAACACCACAGGATGGATGACGGCAACACGCTACATACCATAAACAGCCTCCTGTGAACACGAGCAATCATCATACCTTCCATTCAGCCTTTACCTCGCTACCTCAGGCTGCGACCGGCAGCCTGAGGTAGCGAGTACGCGTTGCGAGGCGTTTTTTCACATTGTCCGGGAAAAGCTCGGTAGTTGACATTGCTGGTGAGCTAGCTTGTCCCGTCGGTAGGCAAACTGTCAAATTATATTTATTGTTTGCCAAACATGCGTAATGTTATTGACTGTGAATCTTCCTAATCGCATAATGTAAGCTTTCTGGCTAATAGCTTAGCCGAAGGGTTCTATGAGCTGAGCGGACTAGAAATATCCCTCGCTGTCATATTGTATCTGGTTCATCCCGTCTACTGGAGGAGTGAACGTGTCCTTTGCATAGGAACCATAACGGATTGTAAGAATTGGTCCAGGTTTTATTCAAACCCTCGGCTGTGCCATTAAGATATCATTAGATATTGTTTGTGGAAGACTTTAGATGTCGATGATAAACCCACGAGAATATAAATTAAAGTATCCAACATTAAAAAGCCCACCACGTGAAGGGGCACTGCCTGACTGCATCGCCTGCCCCGTGGCTCTTGCTGGAAAGCAGGGAGATGTGTTAGCGCTCTTTTAGCTTTTTTTTTAGACTGATGAATACACAGACATGCAACTCTGGTAAATGCAGAAATGCCACCATCATGAAAACACAAGCAATAAACAGCCGTCAGAAACGAGCGTCAGTCTGAAAAAGGCAACCCGATGTGACAGTTACTCCTCACTGCTGACAGAGGCCGCTGATTTATTGATAGGTGTCTGAATGGTAGGAGATTTTCTGCAAACAGAACATGCTTCTTACCAACATTAGCTTTAATGGTTTTATATTTTTCCTTTGGAAAGTGACCATGGTTTAAGCGCGACAACGCCCTGTGAGGTGTCCATAATCAGGCCGCCACACAGTCTGTATCAATTCCTGATATTAGACACCACGTCAGGCTCTGTCCCCGACATATCTTTCTGAGGTCCAGAAAGATGCTGAGCTCCAGTGAGATCTGAAAGTGGCTTACAGCTGAAGGAATTCAATAGATCTGCTTTTATCTGTGGATGCAGGAAGAGAGCGTGTCTTATTTGGTAGACAGTTTAATTCACACTGTCACCTCCACTGTCCATTTAAAGCACTCCACCGGCACAGATGTTATAACCTCCAGATAGATTCTGCTAGTAAACGTCATTGTATGACACATTAACAATGGTGACTTCACGGACTGAAATGCACTGTGTGGGTCCGCGTACAGTATACAGTACAGAGTGTGTGAGCGCCGAGGACGCCGCGAGCGTTTTGGCCGCAGCACACCGCTGATGACTTCTGACAGAAAAGTCTGCTCTATTTTACATCACCAAGAGTCGCTGGAGCACACCGAGGCACACCCATACACAGACACTGGCAATAACGCACACAAGTGTGTAGAGTTATTCCACACTGGTTGACGCAGACAGTCATTCAGAAAAAAAGTGACTTTGATGGTCACTTTGAGGGAGGTTATAGAGGCCGAATGTGTGTGTGTGTGTGTGAACATGTGGGTGAGATGTGTGGCGGTGCCTCCTGGATTCACACGAACACACACACAGCTGCTTCTTGGTTAAGATGGTGTGTGTGTGTGTGTGTATGTTGTGCCTGAAGGTAACACTTCTTCTCTTCCTGGCTGTGATCGCCTACAAAAATGGGACCTTAAAGCTGTGAGCCGGATGTGCGTTTTGCTGATATGATAATCTAAATCCTAAATCTTTGTAGGACAGCCTCCCTGTGACACGCGGTGTGCACAACAATGACATGCTTCTTTGTATGTATTGTGATGTAAATTAAATGACACTTCCAAATAAAAACCGCAGGTCTCGGGCTCTACTCCTAATTTATGTTGTGATGTGAAAGATAACCCTCAGACTGATGATGCACGGCTCGGTCATGAGCTGCTATCCATGCGAAAAATGTGCACTAATTCAGGGCCGTGGATTGAGTGGTTAAGAATGTGACAGGAACTTGACCCGGCTCCAGACTCGTATCCAGTTACTGTCTGACTCTGTGTGTGTGTGTGTGTGTGTGTGTTAGGGATAGACACGTGGAGGGCCTGTCACCACACACTGATGTGTTTATTTCACTGCAGCTGGGGTAATCACTCACACACAGAGACAGACGCAGACAGGCACATACACAAATATTCACATAGACACAGACGCACAAATCCATAACCCCACCTGCTACGCGCAGTCTCCCGGCTCTTGCCCGGCCTGCGGGGTCACTCCTACACTTTAAGATGAATATGTATTCCTGCCGCCAGACCGCTGCCTCGTTCCGTGGCCTCTACGTCCTAATGAAGCGCGCAACGTTTGCACGGGGACAAAAAAAATATATACAAGTTGGCTCGGATGTGAAGTTCATTTTGCGACTTGGCTTCGGTGGAAACTTAGGTGGGCGATTCGATTATCCCGACTGGTTTTTGTGACCTCAGGGCAGAGAAGTACTTCTTATATAGAAAAAGTTTACAAAAAAAAAAAAAAAAAAAAGGAGCCAGAATTGAATCAAATCAAAAGTGGAGACATATTTTTCTTCTCTTTCTATTGAGAGAGAACACTGTGCAGCAAGTTCTCTGAATTTACCGTCTGGTCCTCGAGCCTTTCCTGTTGAACTGCTGAACCGTCCCTCCGCCGAATCCAATAGCTTTCCATCAGCCTTTAAAGGCTTTCAATCACACTCTAAAGAGATTTAGATGTTTCTCAAGGATTTCACAATGCCTCAAATCTTGTCTCTAAGGAGCTTTAGATTGAAAGAGAGGAATACAAAAAAAAAAACATACTGAAAAGACTGATTGATGACAAGAACAGTCCTGTCAGAGGAGAGTGAAAAGGAAACAAGCGTGTGCCGGTCGATGCGGAGACAGTTTCTTTGCAATCCCTGATTGCTTTGACCCCGACCCCTCAAGGCTAACAGTTGTGCGGCAGTTAAAATGTTCCCCGGCTAATCTGTCCCTTAGTGTACCTCTTATACTTTAGCATGTGTGTCTGTGTGTGTGTGTGTGTGTGTGTGTGTGTGACCATTAAGGTACCTGTGACAATGAATGGACAAACATTTATGTGTTAGAAATGCGGCACGAATTTTTAAACAAGCCCAAAACAACTGTGTGTGTGTGTGTGTGTGTGTGTGTGTGTGTGTGTGTGTGTGTGCTCGTGTGCGTGCGCCAAGCGAGTCAAGGCCTCGGCGCGGCATGTTGACGGCCACGTGATGCCAGCTGGGTGTTACGATGCGGGTGTCACGTATCAGGGCACCGACCCTACCACATTGACAACTTTACAACAGTCGTCAACTGGTCGACGCAGCAACCGCAACCACTAATATTAGAACGTTTTGAGGGAGGTCACAGGACACCGCCAACGATAGCTGTCAATCACAAGGATGGGTGGGTGTGTGTGTGTGTGTGTGCGGAGGGCCGAGCAGGGGAAAGAGGAGAACGAGGGAAAAGAGACTGTGCACTGCAGAGAGAATTGGCTTGATAAGAACAAAGAGAAATAGAAAAGTCGGAAGAGATAAAAGGAAAGTCGGGGCTACAACCTGAGGTCATCAGCAGGTTTTAAACCTAAATCCCTCTAATCAGCTTCAGCAGACGGGTAGGGGGGGAGACGGTCCAATCCATTTGCCCTGAGATCCCATTATGACAGGAGAAAGGAGCGGGGAAAAAGGCAGCAAATTGAACGCACTGGGAAAAATAGCTCGGTGTGCCGGCGTGTGTGTGTGAGCCGTTTATACGAAACGAATGTGTCGCGTGTGTCAAACAGGTGCCAAAAAAGTAAATAGAGCAGATGAAGCAGAAGTAGTAATGAGTCATTAGTGCGGAGAATTGTCTCCGAGAGTGGGGAGAGGGAGCTGTGAGTGTCGACGTGGGCGCGAGGCGGAAAAAATCAGACACGACATGAGCGTCGCCGTCTCCTGGAAATGAGCAAACCGTGTCCTTAACTTACATACCTGGCAAGACGCAAGCATGTTGTTGCTGAACGTTTGACTGAAATCTTCACTGCCCATTCATGGTATTCAACTTATTTTTTACGGTGATGTTTCAGCCGTTTAGGAAAAGAGCACAGTCTGCCGTAACACAGAAACAGTCAGCAGCGACTTGGCTGCCCGCACCATCAAACTAAAACTCTGGCTATAAAGATAACGACGTGAGCATCCACACTGATGAACAATAACGTCCGGTAATCACGCTCCAGCTGCGTTGGCAGCTTAGGAGAATGGATATTAATGACCTGTTGCTGCTGCGTATTTTCACAGAGGAACAGAAAAGAGGAAAAGCCCCAGAAAGATGCGGTTTTCACGAAATACATCAAGGATGAGGAGTTGAGAGGATCCAGCACTCTGTTACGAGAGCTGTCGACTTCTGAAGACAAAATTCACCCATACTTTGGGCTGATTTGACATCCGTCACAAAAAAAGTGAGACCCCATCAGTGCCACAGATCGTTTAGCAGCCTGTCAGTGTGAAGGTAATGTGCACACTAATTTACGTTATCAATAAGCAAGACCGAGTTATTGGTTATTAGACTCTATAAAGCATCTTGCATAAAGAGGTTGACGCTGTAGCTGGAAACAAATATCATAAGAACTCCTGCAGCATTATTTTGTCAGAAAATGTCCCAGAAATCGATCTTTGTGACGGCCCTGTCAGGTCTGTTCGCTCTGAAAGTGACCCCAGCGATATCGTTCCCCGCCGTCGACGTGACATTTGCGGTGTGGACTCCACCCACTTGAGTTAGAAAGACTGTATACTTACAGTTGTAGTTATCGTTCTTGGCGTGGACAGCACTTAAGATTTTTCTACTTGCATTTAACCAAACTCACGAGCTTTTCCAAACCGTAACCAAAGTGCTTGTGTTGCTAAAACGTAACCACAGGCAGGAGCCTGGACAGAAAGTCTGCGATCCGCGAACACGATCCAGGCCGTCACCAGGGGAATCATGAAGACAATGTGAGTGATAAACAAGCTCTATTTCTAGGAGACGAGGTTGATATGAGAAAGTCTATGTGTGCTCTCCCACGGTCACAACTTGACCGATCGCTCGTTTCCCCTCAGAGGAGATCAGAGATTTGGAGAAGTGAAAAGAAACAGGAAAGCATCACTCTCTTATTCACCAACACTCCTTCTCCTTTCTGGTTCTTTTTCTTAGGTCTGCCCCACCTTCACCTCTCCGCCTCCCCCCTCCACACACACACACACTTTCCCTCCCTCACTCACTTTATATGCAGGCCTGCCTGAGTGCCTCCCCTCGCCCCCTCTCTTTCAGGTTCTCTCTCCCCCGCTCTCTCAGGGGAGCTGTGTACTTAGGTGCAATTGAAAACGACTATCAAACCCTGAGGAGCGAAAACTGATTCAGAGACTCCTTATCCGGTAGCGCAGCCCTCGCCGAGTGCCGCGCTGCTCTTCCCCTGTGACCGACTAAATGAAATTATGTCTTTTTATCCATTCAGGTGGGAACGCAGCCAGATGAAAGCAGGAAAGTAAAGAACGATCTGGATTGTGAATGACGTGCTCCTCTGTAGTTAAGGCCCTCGGGGAGTGGAAGTGACATGTGTGGCGTCTCCAGAGCGGATGTTTACTGTGCGACACGTTTGATGAGGGAATAAAATGGCGATGTGCTGACAATGTACTCGAGGCATTAAATATTATCTTACCGGTACTGTTGTGGTCGTGTTACTTGTATGCGTGTGATAAACCCACACCTGTTCAGATTACTGGCATCGGTGGGAGCTCTGACCTCATAAAGTCGGCCTTGTTTATCAGAGTGTCCTTGGGCGAGGCGGTAAAGTGGCGGCTTAAATGACCAGAAGAATGATGTTGTGATTTTACAAGGTGGATCGTTTGACCGAATGGGATTCCTACAGCGGCCCCCGGGGGTCAAAACACAACATCACACAACATCTGACGAACTTTCCAGGTCGGGGAAAAGGTGGGACATCACTTCTTGTTTGTGATCTGAAGAAACCGAAGTCACAGGCGACATTTTGATGTCGTCCCCGGCCCTATTATGTGCTGCTCTCAGCAGTGTCCTTGCATGAATTCAAACCGAGTTTGAAAGGACGGCAGAGCAGACGCAGAGGTCACTTGTTGAATAGTTGCCACCCCCTCTAATCTACCGCTTTTAAAATGTGCTTTCAGGGTTCCCCGGGGCATTTTAACAACATGATTTGATGAAAGCATCTCAAGAATTATTCTATAAGAATGTCAACAATGAAGAAGACGCTCAAATCATAGAGGAGTATTTGAACAACTCAAACTCAAAAGTTTGAAGTTTGTGCAAGGACGCCGCTGAGAATAGCAGGTCAACCGCAGAGACAGGGAATGAGATTGAACTGTCGCCAGGGCCTTGGGTTCTGTCCAATCACAAACCAGAGTTCTCTGCAAGCTCGACCTTTATCAACCGAAATATCGTGTATTTTCTGTAACGTTGTTGCCTTTCTGAAATGTGTTTAGACCCTCAGAACCACCGTAGATAGCCCCTTAACGAAGTCGAAGCCAATTGTGCTCATTCACGGTTTCCTCTCTACTGCAAATGGATTCACCTCCGCTCAGTTTTCAGCAATATGTACATCTCCGGTAATGGAAACGAACATAGCAGCGTTTTTCATCCCCCTTTGAAGGAAAGCAAACGATATCCCTTCATTTATCAGCCTCATTATTTTCTGCAAAGCTCAGGTACAGTCAGAGAGCGAGCGGTGGAAATGTACAGTAATACAGGAATATAGGCTAGGCCTCTGCAGTCTCAGAGATTACTTCATGTAATGTGCTGCAACTCAAATTGGCTCTCTGGGGACATCCAAGTCTAAGTTTAAACTCTGCATCTTTAGATCAGTGGTTCCTCGCTGCAGCAGAGCTTTCAAGCAACCGTCACTCAAAAACAGAGTTCCAGCCATTCCCCACAGTTTCCCCCCGGTGACTATTCAACATGAATTCTGCTGCGCAACGTCGAAACAGCGCTGAAAAACACTTTTCAAAACAAGGCGACTGTGAATGTCTGAAACGGTCTCCTCGCTTGTATTAAGGCTTCATCAGTGTGATAAGGTCCAAGTCTCAGGTCTCTGTTACATCTCGTGGAAATTGAGTGTTTGAAATATCACATTTTATCTGTCTTTGCTTTAGGCATGACACTAGTAAAGGAAAAGAAAGCTGAATAATAAAACATTTGTCAAAGGGTCAGGAGAGGTTTTTGATTCAGCACATCTTTCAACCAGTGACTGCAGACAGCGAAAGACTACACGCACCCATCAAACCACTCTGTTCTGCCGTCTGTCATTCACAGTTCCGGGCGATGTCGCATCTTTAATACCTGACATTTCTGTCGCCTTTTCAAGTTTCCTCCACTTGATGATTTCTATTTTTACATCTGTTCGCATCCTCCCGGTGTCTTCATTCTGTCACACTCCCTTCGTTCTGTTCTACAAGTCCTCTGTCGTCATCTCACGTCTTTCTTTATATTCACGTCAGGTGGAGGCTAATAATAGCGTAGCTGCACGTACCTCAGCAGCTGGTATGCCCTCCGGAGGGCGACACTGTAACAGCACTTCCTGCTCCAGGGAGACTTCCTTTCCCAGAGGTTCCTGTTCGAATGACTTCTTCAGATCTGAGGAGAGAGAAAAAGTGGAACTTTTGAGACACGAGTATAAGTCAACGAGAGCGCATATGGCTATGTTGGTTAATATGGCGGTACCTAGAAATGTAAATAATGACTTGTTCAAATTAGATAACGTCATTACAATCAGTACAATTTAAATGGCCTTCAATTAATCAGTATTAGATTGCACACACTAGCTAACAGTCCAGGCGATGTCAGCTCGCTGTGCTGGATGCACATATTGGGGTGGTGAGTTGTGTCTGCGTGCAGGTGTGAGAACGTTATCCACATTGACGCACTGGAAATTCAGATCTTCTAAAACACCAAGGTGCAGCTATTACAGCACTTATGACAAAAGAAACTAGTGCTAGCTCCACTGACCATTCAAACAGCCGGAGCCAAAGCAGTCGGTACGCAGGCAGAACTCAACACTATATAAAAATGCTTTCCCTCGTAACTAATCACTCAAATATGCAGTTATTGGTAATGCAATTCAATTACTTACGAGAGCAGTAACTGATACCTGTAACTAATTGCTTCATTTCATGTACATGCACTGAAAATGACATCATAATGATACTGGTGGACATACATTTTGTGATCTTTCCAGGAAGCTGGATCTACAAGATAACGACCACAATGCAACTGTGGCCAAACAACAGTAATGGAACCAATCAGCATCCAATTAGATACGACCAGCGAGAGAAGCGACGGATCGTTTGAACAACAATGGCGGCTTTCCAGACCTGGATAGAATATTGGATAGCACTGAAGGCTGGTAAAGATGTTTTTGCTCTTTTCACAACTGGTTTAGGTATGGTTTGACTTACCAATGGGCTCCGCTAATAGGAGCACTCTCCTCCTGTTGATCTGATTGGTTGACGTCAGACTGTGACAGACGCTTTTGCCCAATCACCTGTGGAGCAATTTTTTATTTATTTTTTTTCTACCGTGCCTGCCCTTTTTCCAAGACAGTTCCTGAGGCTGTCTCGCCAGATGTCTGTGCAACAAACCATCTGGCGCGACACTTTAGCTGTTCTGATGAGGCGGTTACGACTTTGTTTGGGTAGCTTGTGAAAAAGCTCGCGTTGCACACCGCGGCGAAACCTGGGAGCACTGATCCCCTGATAAAATGCGCCAATCGTGGGCGAAGCCTCCAATTTCAGCTGGTTAACTACATGCGTTTCCAGCCAGTATTGAATTATTTCATCCCTAACGAGGACAACTCGGGAAACACGACACACACGGGCGACATCAGTCATCATATCAGCGGGCAGAAAAGCCTCAATGGAAAGCGGAGGTGTGTGGGAGGCCATTTTGCAACAGCATCCTGTGATTCAGCAGTTAGGGAAGGCCAATTCAGGAGATGGTGCCATGTCATCGTAAAGGCGAGCTTATTACCTCATTGCCGTGGCAACAATGACAGTAATTATGGAGCCGGCGGTTGAAAGTCAGCCATGCATATATTGACACTTCCCACTCGGGTGTCACTTGAGAAACATACACAACAAGGAAAAACACTTAGCTGTGTATTTCTGAGTGTCAAACCAAAGCTCACACACCGACACGCACACGTATACACGCTGTCACGACCTGGTGAAAACAGTTTCAAACACACATACACACACACAGACTGCAGATCATACTTTTTAAGTGCTTTAACTACTTCGCACACAAAACACAGGCTGCTTTGTCGTACGCATGCCCCTCAATCACTGTGCACAACATTTAAACCCTCGCTTTCATTCCATATAGACTTTTTTTTTCCAGAGTTCAGGGATCTCACGCACGCCAAGGACAATAAATGATTCACACTAATGGTCCACATGCTGTGATAAATGACAGCGTTACAAAGCAGCATGGAATGCGCTGCCATTTCTTTTAACAGAACGTTTTTTTGGGGGGGGGGGGGTTTTCTGCGAGAGCTTCAGCTGTTTTCATTTTGAGGGAGAGAAAAAAAAAATAAATAAAAAAAGAATTGCTCACAGTAGCAGACTTTAAGACAATTAGCCAGACATTTAAATAAGAACAACAGGAGACGGGGAGACAAAAGAGAGGAGGGGAGACAAAAGCTGTTAGAGGATATGAATGAAAACACGAGACAGTCAAGTGGGAGGATTGATGAATGAATGGAGGGAAGGACAGTTTTGTCTAACTGATGCGTCGTGCTTTATGCGTTTTCCTCGTGATGTTTTATGCTTCCTCTCTCCACCACACTTCTCGACACAGTCATACACAAAAATACTAATAATAGAGCTGGACAGAATGGCAGAGTATACCACGCGATGGCAGGAGCTTGTCCATCAGATCCCACTACAGTAGCTATCCCTTGGCGTCTGCTGCTCTACAGTATATATCGGAGGCAGGCTTTGTGTCACAACAGGGCTGGATCCTGCGATTTTGTGAATCCCGCCGCCTCGCTAGGTTACGCGATTTTGGCAGCGGGACAACAACATCCTCACGAGAGGTGAGAGTGACAGTTGGTGGCTGTGTTGCACCCCTGCGCCAGCTTTCCAACCGCCGTGGAAGACAGGAAGTGACAAGAAAATATGGAGGAGGAAAGTGACCCGCTGTAAATACAGAGCAGGAAGCAACCAACCCGAGCCGAGGAGGAGGAACCCGTTTACTGAAGGGGGGAGACTTCTGTCTTGTGCGCACGGTTTGGATTTTGAGCATCCGACACGGAGTCGTTTGTTTTTAACTCAGGCGTCGTCTCCTGTGAGGCGGCTGCTCTTGTTTATACGAAAGGTCGCCGTCTTCTTCACTGAATTTAGAGAACGATTACTGCACCGTGATTTATACTGTCGCCGTTACAAAATTACACACGCCGTGATCTTCACTCTGCAACTCGCCTCTCTAAAGTGAGATTCCTCCATGATATCATTTCATTAACATTCAGCCAATCTCCCCCAACGCTTTCTATCATCCTGTCGTTCACTCTTCACCTTCTTCTTCTCCGGTTTGATTGATTCCAGCTATTGGCCGGAGTTTAAAAACATAATTCACCGTTCCCCCTGTTCACCTCCAGTCTGCTGCCATACGCTGCACCGCGGTGCGTGTATCCTTTTTTTTTTTTTTTTTTATTGGCAGCTGAGCTTAACACATGTTAAAATGATTAGCCCGCCATAGAAAAAGGGCCCTTAAACAAATTGTAACCCGAGATGAGCGGCAGTGTTGCGGGACTTAGCAGGTGACTTTATTTACGGCGCTGATGGATTTCTAAATAAGAACATATGCGGGGGACGAAGTGGGGAGGGAGGAAAAACACGATGTTTGTTTTTTCCGCTCCAGATCCTCGGTGTAACTCAGAGGTTTTATGATCCGGTTTATCCTGGAATCAAGAGTATACGGTCTCAATACGATGCGGATAAAGGGATCTGCATAACTGCCTCTTTCACCCTGTTCACGTTCTTCAGCGCAACATTATAGACACGCGCACTTTGGATTAGTCAAACCAGGCAGATTAGATGGATACAAAGAGCGATACATGTGTTATTTAGTAAAAAAAAAAAAAATAGATGTGTGTCTTGCACGTGCAGGTATGTGTTCCTGCGTGCATGGGATTGCAGGACATGTAACTAAAACTGATTAAGTGTCTCATGTAACATGTCTAATGAAAGCCAGCGATCCAGGATGATTAATGACACCGGCGACATAACTGAAGATATGTGAGGTGTGTATTTCAACGTGACATCCAGAGGTTTTTATTTATTTATTTATTTTTGCTAAAGCAGCATGAACAGATAGAAATCTTTGAGATCTTTTGGTATGGAAAACTTTTTCACTTTGAGGAGTTTGGAGTCACTTTGTTAGTTTGCACAGGATGGCTGCTGTGGAAGACAAATCCTCTCCGCTCTGTCCTTTAGTTTTTAAAAGCCATACACAAAAAATAACTTTCATTGGAGGTTACTGTGTGAATGTGTGTGTGTGAGTCTCTGTGTCCTTTTACTCTCGTGGTCCCTCGGTGTACTCTTAATCACCCCCCCCGTCAGCTGTGGTGCACCATTTTGTGCGAACACACACACACACACACACACACACACACACACACACACACACACACACACACACACACACACAGACGAGGTAGATAGAACATTTTTTAATGCTGAACCTGTCGACTCCGAGTCACTCTCTTGGTATTTCATCACCTTACAGCGGCTAACAGACATAGAAGGAGGCAGAGTGGAAGAGAAGGAGAAGGGGGGGGGAGAGGGCGGAGGTATGGAAGGTAGCAGTCGAGAGAGAGCAGGTGGAGGGCTGAAAGATGAGAGGCTGAAAGAGAGAGAGGAGGAGGGAGGGAGAAGCTGGCAGCACACAGCAGGACCACCTTACCCCTTTTTTTCTTCCTACCAAAACCACCTGCCTGGTCTTTCATGTCCACAACACCGAACCATTCGACGGGAGCTCGTGTCAGTGAGTCCAGCCTGTATCATCTGTATTTATCTGCTTTATCTCCCTCAAAAGCAAACCAGCAATCCATCAAACATCCCAGCCATCAATCCGACGGCGATTACATCTCCTTTATCAAAATCCCGCAGACAGGCAGGGGAGATAACAGTTGACCAGCTTCCAGACGTAAAAGAAAGTTTGAATCAAGCCTTTCAAAGATATTGCAGCTATCCAGGTTTTAGAATTGTGAATTTTTGATCAAGAGTCGATCTCGCTCCCAAGTTCATACAGGCTCAAATATACTAAAATATTAGACGAGCAAAAACTCTCATGTCTGGCTGAATTTCTAGGTGATGTCATTGTGGGATGTGGGCATTTGTGCCCTGAACTGCAGATATCAAGAATCTCGCAAATTTCTACCTCTAATTGCTAATTTGGCTACTTGCATTTATCTAGATAGAGAATTTCAAGCGCTGCATAACTTTGTACAGAACGTACTGAAGAAGAAATGTTTTAAGGTCAGACAGCTCACACAGTGATGGTGTGAGGGTAAATGAATAGCACACAATGTTGTCTTTGGCTGTGTAGCTCAGTGGAGGACACATTAAGTAGTTAGGCTTTTAAAACTTTATACTAAACAAAACAAAACAAAAATCACGAACAAGTGAGCGGTGTCTGTTTTTCACGATGTCCCATAATCCCTGGGTCTTCAGCCACAAACCCACCAACCCCAGAGGGTCGTCAGAGTTACCAAATTATTGCTCGATTGTATTTTAAAAGTTTGTAGTTTTTGAAAATGTGAACTTGTCTGACAGTACACATTAACCTGAATCCAACTTATTGTAACAAAATAAAAAATAAACTCTAGCCATGATTCTTTGTGCTGTCTTGTGAGGAAGTTATCTTATGTGGCACCTATCAATAATAGCAAACTAGTCAGCTACTTAAGTATTATCGAAACACATGGCCAGCTATGTGTTTTATTATCCCACTTGTGTGGACATTCAATGGATGGCAATGGACACAATGGAGTATTCTGACAAATCCTCTACATCAGAAACCACCAGAGAGAGTGCAGAAGGTGAGGCTAACCTGCCTAGCATCAGCTGTGCTACGTCTGCTGTTGTCTAGTTTATACACGGCCCTGCAGGCTGCTGTACATGTTATTGCAGGGGCTGTTGAATAAGTAACATCATTTTATACTATATATATTCAGTTGGGCGTCCTTGGGTTGAGAAACATTGAAGACCCATGGTGTAACTGATGAATAACGGTACTAAACAATTAATTATGAGTGAAATCTCACATCTGAGATTTGTATTTGACAACATAAGTCATGTGATGTATTTTCTGGTATAGTTCATACATGTTAACATTACTAATATCCAGAAAAAAAGGGGAGCTTCTGCATGATTGGATGATTAGATACTACAAATAACCACAAATAAGGAACACATTGGCAATGTGTTTTCTCCCCTCCGGTTCCTCAAGAGGAAACTCCCTACTGAGCAACAACACACATG
Source organism: Sparus aurata (assembly GCF_900880675.1). NCBI lineage: Eukaryota > Metazoa > Chordata > Actinopteri > Spariformes > Sparidae > Sparus > Sparus aurata. The sequence continues at coordinate 30,401,503 of NC_044191.1, forward strand.
CTGGATCCAGATATCAACACCCCCAAGAGTCAAAGAAGGGAGTTCAGGAAGTTTCTACTTCATGCAAACACCTCTGGCATGTGTAAGCGACGGCTAATGGCGCTCATTAACCCTGACCCCGACTTCACCAGGAGCAGGACTGACTTGAGGGCAGCCATGGGACCCCGGTGTCAATCATTCTTGCCAGTATGTGTTATTGCAAAGTATACACGATAAAGCGAGTTAAAAAGCAGCAGCAGATGAGGAGCTACAGAACGATAACAGATAGGGGACAGACGTTTGCATCTGTATGTGAGAACAAGACGTTAGACGTGATAATGCCGTCTTATTTTTGGAGAGTCACCGCCGACAAAGCTTTACTGATTCCCCAAATTCTCCCGAATACCTTTCCGAAACTACACCGTGAGGTTTAATTTCATGCGATATAAATCTGATCATTATCATACTCGGTGTGTGGAGCTATATTTTAGGAGAGTTATGTGAGGACACATAGCATTGCTGAGGCTGAATGATAACTTCATAATACAGTCAATCCCTTTGGGGGATGACAGCCTGAACAGAGCATGATGGTTCATTATGGGAGTAATCACCCAAAGCTTTAGCCCTAAATCCACCACATGGCTACCCACACAACACACAGAGAGGCACGTACGTGTACAGACACCCAAAGACAAAAGGGAGGAACGAGATACTGTCACAGTGAGGGGAAAAAGCGCACCCAGGAGCCGGAGACAAACGAGCAGGCACGACACGTACATGGAGACGAGGCAGCCGCAAATGTTGAGGAAGTCGCAGCGGGGACAGAAAAAGCAGGCACGTAACCACAAATGAGTGACAAACAACAACTGCACACGCAAGGAGGGAATGAGGAAGTGATTGAGGGATGAGACACACTTCTCTTCTCTCCTGCCAGCCAATTCCAGGAATAATTTCCTGGTCTTAATTAGTAAGGGAGATGGTGAAATGAGGAGTCGGTTGTGAGAGTTGATTTCCATAAAGATTGAGAATGAAATTAGAGGAGATTAAAGCAAACTGCTTGGGGAATGAACAGACAACACTCACACACATTCACACACAGTGCTAAGCCAGCAGCCTATGACAGACACGATTTTGCGAGTTTGTAAGCAATACGGGATGTGTGTTTGAGTGTATGCTTTAAAGAGAGGATGTGACATTGTGTTGCCGACACAAGGAGACCATGAATTCATGTCAATGGAAGGTGTGTGTTTTTTTATGCTTGCGTGCAAATATGTGCCCGAGGGAAATATGTGCACAGGAGAGGAGGGACAGCTGTGTCCTATCAATTCACTGACCCCACTTCACTCCCCGAACTGCAGATAACGCTACCCAGGCTTCATAAATATAACAAAAGCAAATCATGAATTCACTAAACAACGTGGAACAACAGGGTTGAAAAGTACAGAGGGCAACCTTGTAAAGTGTTCTTCAGCGTGAACTCTCCAAAAATACACAATGAAGCAGTGTAAGCATCTATTCAAAAAATGACCTTTTTGTTGCATAAACTCCCCTCTTCCCTCTCGGCGTCCTCGCCTCCCTCCCCGCGTCTCTGCTCTGCCTAAAAACTTCTTCCACTGGCCCAAACTGTTATTATGTTTGTGGTTAGCTTGTTGCCTCAGGCACCTCTGCATAAGCACATTTCAGAGCAATTATCCAAAATGGGTGTCTCCGCCTGCACGCTACCCATGCCAAATCATAACGGTTTCCCCTGGTGGAGCTGCTCAAGCAATAAAGAGCAATGTGAGATGCTTTGGAAGAAAATAGCAAGAAAAGTACTCTCCTTTAGTCTCAGAGAGGATAATTTGGACATCCAATTTCCTCCACAGTGGCACGCAATGGAAACAGATCAGACCTCTGGTTTAGAAAAAATCTGAATCACTTAAGTGATAAAGCACACAAGGGGGAAAGATAATATTTAAGAAACATTACAAGAGGAAATGTAAAGGGAATGGTAATTAAATGCATTTTTGATGATAAGTTTTAACAACAAGACATTTCCTGCTGTATATTAGAATAATGAGGGGGTTGTGTTACGTTCTGGATGTCATGACACAAAACTCATTAAATGGTTTGCCTTTGTAGAGACTTACTGAGTCACTTTATTATCTGCTACATATAATATTTAGTTTGATAACCATTCAACCTGTGCTCATCTGACAGGTGTTAAAGAGGTCATTTTATAATAACTGTCAGGTTCATACTTTTATTTGCGGGTCCTAGTGGAACAGGTTTAAATAGTTTCATTATCAAAAAAACACATTACTTTGGTGCAACACTGCAGCATCCCTTTTCACACTGTGTCTTGAACGCTCCGTTTTAGTTACAGAGTGAGACATCTCGCCTCGGTTCAATCTTTGGTGAGAGTACCACGTTCGCATTACTTAATGGGGAAGATGTAGCCAGTCAGAGGCAGAGTAGGGCGGGTCATGCCGAGCAAGGTAGTGTGATCTAAAATAACGCCACTACACATCATTAGCAACTGTATCTCCTGTATATATTCCATGATAAATATATCATATTTAACGGCTGTTACATAATGATGCACATAAGTTACAGAAGTATAAATTCGACTTTTTCACTTTGCAGACCATTTACATGCACAAACATGCTACATAACACAATAAAGGAAAGGCAAAGACCCACAATGTATAATCTGACCTTAAAATGGCTTTCATGGAATAGCGTGTTAATGCAAAATCACTGAAAAATCTTGACGTCAATATGTCCTAGGGCTGTAGTATATTAAGTGCTCGTGCTGTTGCAGTCTATGGTTGGGTACCTCCTCAGTATTTGCGCACTCATACGTCAACTTCAGACGAAGAAGTAAAGGCAGCCTGTGACCTTTACTGCCGTTATAGGAAGTCATTTCCTCTAAGTGACTTTAGACTTTCCACTCAGACCAGTTCTTTCCCTGAACTCTCCACCCTGTCATTTCAACACTTCACAACCTGTGATCAGCCGGAAACATCAGACAAGGTCTTTCGAGCCGCAGTCAAACTTGAACAAGTAAACAACTCCGTTCGCTGACATAGCATCAGCACTTCCTCCGGATCCAGTTCTTTTTTTTTTCTCTTTTATTTTAAATGGCTCAAGGGCCTGACAAGGATCTTCTGCAAGACGACAAGAAGTGGCATGTTTTTAAAAATGACACACTTCACTTTAGATCCTCAAAACAAATGATAGTTTAAAAACAAACATATACATCTATATCAACACAATTTGTGCATATACACCATCTCACACTCAGACTTTGGAAAGTGACAAGTGACTGTAGCTTTGTGTCAGTAAATCAACACTGTGGCTTACCACTTTAACACTTAAAGAGTACGCTGGAGCATTCCTTGACATCTGGGAAAAAGCTTAGTGGCTTAAAGTGAGGGTGAGACATCATGACCACACATCCACATCCACACACACACACACACACACACACACACCACGGTTCTCCCTACAAAAATATTTATTCAGTGTTTGTGTACATCATCGAGTCTCTCTAAAAGCCAGAAACCGAGATGATGATCGCGATGATGTCATCCAGGCAGAAAGACTGAAAAAGTGTTCCACTGACGGTGTTTGTCAGAGTGTGGAGAGATAAACGGCGTGTATACTTTACTTGATTTGAATATATTATATTTTGTCTTTTCATGCAAAAAAAGGTCAAACATCATCGGGCCTGTGGTTGGTTTCTGGGGCAGTCTGTGCACCACCGAGCAACTTTAATACCAGAAATATTGGCTGACACGCTGCAGTTGTTTTCCAGCTGCTTGATTACAAATGACTGCCTCTGCTGTTGAGATCTGCGTGCGGGTCTGAACCGAAATGAGTGTAGAAAGAGTTTGGTTGCAATCAATGCTCAGAATCCAAGACAAGAAAATCCCTGTCGAGCCTTGTTTTCCTTGGTCCAATTCATCCATGATTGAAGGAAAATGTAAACACATGCAGCTGAGACATTTGCATCATAAACAAAACAGCAGAAAATTCACCAGCGCACATTTTTCCAGTTGACACAAGGAGCTGCCGGAGTCTCAGCGTCCCCGAGTGTCTGGACTCCTGATTGCTATGCGCACACATGTCTCAGTGGAAGGTGGCAGAACAAATTGCCATCATCTCTAATTTGTGTGTGTCTGGCTGTTTGTATGTGCACGTTTGTGTGTTTTTGTGTGAGCTTCTGTATGTGTGTGTGTGTGACCTTGACATATTGCTAATCCCTTGAAGGAGAAAGACTTGACCTGAAAGCTGCTGGGCCAGAGAGCATGACTGACGCTGCGTGAACATTTGTGCCTGTGTGTGTGTTTTTGTGTACGGGCCTGCAATGCTGTGCATGAGCAAGTGTGACAATTTGTGTGTGTGTGTGTGTGTGTGTGTGTTCATCTAACCTGCTTTATAAACTTGAATTAAGCTGCCTGCACAAGCCATAACTCTGCTTAAGTGCCCTGCTCCAAAAGCCCAACAAATCTCTCAGAGATTTAATATATCTGATTGTGTGTTTGACACTTTTACAGCCTCGACACTGATTGCCATCATCCAGCTACAAACTGCGTATTCAGTTAATGCCTCGAAGTGTTAATTGTACAGCTATTTAAACAGCCTGAAGATGCTGGAGAATGAGAAAGATGGAGGCAAAAAAAAAAAAGCATTATTAACAGAAGGAAACAATAAGCACATGGCGGGCAAAGAGGGGACAATGAGAAAAAAAGGGGAATAAGAAAATGAGTGGGAAGAGGAGATGGGAATGCAGGAGAGAAATGCTGAATTGCCATTGCATGGTGCGCTTGAAAACACACTTTGCTCAGCAAGCTCGAGCTGCCAGGAAGCATTTTAATCACAACAGTGGATCCAAATAGGAGTCGAAAGCGGGGTAGGTCAGGGGGTTGGGTCGATTTGAAGTAAAAGGTTATCGCAAGAGGGGGCTGAGTGTAATCAGATCTGGTTAAGGGAAAAATCACTGTTGTAACAGAGAGAGAGAGAGTGAAGGACAGAGGGACGGGCAAAGTCAGGGGGGAAATACATACTATACAGAAAAAAAGAAAGGTAGAAAGGAGAGCGATGTTAAGAGAAATAGGGAGAAAGTAAAGTGAAAGCGAGGCAGGGTTCGTATCATCTTCCGCCTCCTGGTATCTATCGGCCCTTCAAGCCTTCTAAGAGGCATCCTCCATCACCATCCCTCCTGCTAACCTCCAGCAGAGGGCTTACGTGTGTGAAATACTCTATGCCCTGTGTGAAGAAGTTGATTGAAAAAGGGGGGGAAACAAGAAAATAGGCAGCATGCTGGCTTGCTTTTGATACAGTGCAGAACTCAGGTGAGAGGTTTACACAATGTCTTGTTTTAGCATCTCTGCACTGGCTACGTGCGCGTTTTAGATCCGATTTCAAAAGTTTGATGATTGCTTTTAAAGCACGCTTGGCAGTGTTGTAGTCAAGAACCAAGAAAAAGACCAGAGTGTATCTAGATCAGGAAAAGACCAAGACTTTGACAGCTTGAGACTAAGTCAAGACCAAGACCCGAGTGTTTCTAGATTGAGACAAGACCAAGACTTTGAGTATAAATGCAGACGATTATGATACACGACCTTCTTGAGGCATAAATGGATCTTGAGTACTACAACTCAAACACTTTGGACTGGCTCCTGATTATATAACTAATTTACTAACCCCTCACGAGCCTGAAAGCAACCTGAGATCCTCTGGCAGAGGTCTGTTCGTAATTTCTTGGTCAAGGCTGAAAACCAGAGAACGAGCCTTCGGAGTCGGGGCCCTCCGACTCACAACATGCCAGAGGAGATCAGGCTAGATATTTTTAGAGCTTATTCCTTTTAAATCGCTCTTAAAAACTTACTTCAAAATGAGTTCATATTATTATTCATCTGTGGTTTCTATGTCTTTGTAAAGTACTCAAACCTGTTTTTGAAAAGTGCTTCAAAAACTGAATCAAAGATAAATGATTTTTTGAAACCGGGCAGGTCCAAATGATGCAACTATGAGCAGATACAGAACCAATTTAGCTTCTCAGTGATGCAAAGTAATTTCGGCGACATGTTATTATAAGCAGTGTCAGGAGAAGTCGAGGACTTCTGATGCATTAACGAAACAGATCAGGCAGACGAAAAGAAAGAAACAAGAAAGTTAGTGAAACAGAAACACACATTAACTCTCTCTCACACGTGTCTACACTCATGCATTATGCTCCTACACCAGCTACCTGGTTGAGAAGGTGAGCCACTGAACAATGGCGTCTTCAGTGCTGTGCGTGCGTTTCTGCGCCGCTCCTGCCTGAATTCACGTGTTTACCTCGGAGAGCCGCAGAGGCCCGCGTACCTACATCTGTCTCTCAGCGTGCGTCGGCCCGGACGTAAGCCAAAAACAGCACATTACCCGGCTTTCATTGCACCCCGAGGAGGGCCTGTTCCGTTCGAGAATGTTATTAGCGGAGCTTAGGAGGATATTTCTGACTGTGTCACTAACTCTCTGCTGACAGACGGATGAGAAAACATCCCCACAAACAAAGGCAGCGCAGAGAGCCAGCGATGCTCCGCTCTAAATGTGAATGCTCTTTAAAGCTCACAAGCCAAAACGTATTGAGAAATACGTTGCAATTGTCCCGCAACACATATCTAAGCATATGAAATTGTATTGCATCTTACAGAAGCTTGTGCAGCATAGAGGGACAACTGACAATTAAATGTTCCTGCCTACATCACTCTATTTGTATGTTCACATCAGATCTGCTAATCAATGTTTTAGAGTTATGTAAACTTTGGATGCAGAAATAAGAGGACGTTAAAAACAGCGATCAATAACTATCATATCACCCACAACATCTCCACTATTAATGTAATGTAAGTCGGGGTTTCCTGATCTTTTTTTATCTTCATCTTTGCCAATGTCTTTTACGAAGATTATGCCTGTACTTCTGTTAGCTTCCTTTCTAAATCCAAATAAATTCATTCAAAACACACACACACACGCGTAAGTCAGTGCGCGCATAAATAACTGAAGCAGCCACGCAACAGTGAGAATGTGAGACATGTTTACAGCCAAATAAAATAACCCGAATAAGATTCAAGGGTCAACATGACGGATGTCCTCCGGCAGCGCCGATATGACCAACCTGGGGAACCTGGATTTTCCAGCGTGCGTGTCTGCTAGAGTGATACAGTCTGTTAAAGCACTACATTTGAGGAAGTGTGCAGTTTGTCTGCTCAATGGACTCCTTCAAAGCCCCCAGTCGTCCTTTTGAGAGTTCACTCAAGCGGAGCCGCACTGTCGGTACAAGCCAGGTAAAACGAGGAGGGCTGGGGTCGATTTTGTTATTGGTCTTTCTTTTTCTTGCTTGACCTTTCTGTCACCCGAGCACTCAGAGAAGTCCCGGTTGTCTTACTGTGTATGGCTGAATTGACCAGAGCAATGACGCTTGGAAAAGTAATATTGGGGGGGGGTCCAACTCTCAGGCCAGTCGAAGGGAACCTTGAAGGAACAATCCGCTCTGTTGTACGAGGCACATAACCTTCTTTTTAGGGTGATTCCTAGCAAACGTCTCCGCACGGTTGCTGCAGCCATCAAGTGCCGAACGTTCACAGCATGAGTCAACCTTTTTCCTTCAGTCTTGAAATGATTTCCCCATGTGATCAGCGCGTATGCACACTGTCACACTGTACCGCTGTCTGCTAGAGTGATATGGAGTCGGGTTTAGTCTGGCCTGTGTTCTCTCTGTGACCTTATAGTCAGACTCCCAGTTGTCATATTAAATTCTTCACCAGACCATAACAGGAAGCTGCTGATGGCAGACTGAAGTTACTATGCTGTGTGTCCCCACCATGTTTCATTTGGTGTGAAAACAATTTTGAAGGTTTCTACCCCCACCCCAAAAAAAACTCCAGGCTTTTTTCCAATAAGTCGAGCGTTTCTAGCTAAAGTTTCAGATCTCCTGACAGTAACGCACCTTGAAACATCAAAGGAAAAAAAGCCAAAGAGACAGTCAAGGTTATAATCCTTTATTTTCGTGAAATACTTTGTTTTTCATTCGATGGTCCGGCTTTTTTTATTTATACTCCTTGAAAACACTGTGTGATTATGAAGAAAAATAGGGAGTTTTCGCTGGGTCAAGAACAGAAGCGTTTCTATTATTGAAAAAAAAAAAGGTGCTCTTCAAGGGTAGGGTCGATAATCAAGTGAAAGTGTGGTATTGGCTGGCAGTCTGAAAGGAATCCAAGGCGCTCCGATAATAATTCATAAAAATCCTTTATTAAATCATTGAGTGAGTAACGTGACTCAGACGGTCTTCTCAGGATACACCGTGTACCATGGAGACGGTGGTCTTCCATTATAATGGTTTACTCACACTCTCTGTGAACCTCCCTCTATAACCGTTAGCGTCGGGGTCCGCCATTCCCGCATGGAAAATTAAGCTGCCTACCTGCGCACGAGGAATCCACAGGAAAAACAAAGCCTTCACGTGTGTTCAGCGTGAGCGTTTCCTATTCCATTTTATTTATATCGGCCTCATTGTTAACTCTCCTGATGCCGTTTTAGAGGTTATTAATTTACTGCTGCTGCTTCAAGCCCAACACGTCCTACTGACGCTGGGTCAAATTAAAAGCATTTCAAACTGGTGCAGGGTGGATTTTATTATGAAGCTGCAACAAGAAACACGACCTGTCTGTTGGATGTGAGCGCTGACAGCGATTTAAAAACAATCGGCAGAGCAAGACGGCTGGACAGTATTAAATAATGATAACGATAACTGTGTGTGTTCTGTATGTTCTCATGTACTGTAACGCATAACGCCTGCACATGAGTAATCGCATCTCTGTGGGTAAAACGCTGATGATCTCGCACACATCCCTTCACAGTGTGCTCACGCATGTGTTAACAGCGTCTTCCAGTCTATACAGCTCTGCTCAGGGTCGTGTACTCACATGCGATGCGGACGTGGGCCTTGCGGCTCTTGGTGGTTCCGGCGGAGCTCCAGGCCACGCACTGACACCAGTAATCTTCGGGTCCAAACAGCTCCTCCACCTGCTGTCGCGTGATCTCTATACTGGCTTCTCTCACCACCAGACCTGCAGGCAAGAAGGGAAAACCACTGTTGAGTCATTCACAACATCAGTCGAGGTTTCAGATTCAAAGCCAAAGAAGATTCCTGCAAAAAAAAAAAAACGGTGAATGAGTCACAAGTTCCGGCTTCTCCGCCAGCAACTGATACTAAAGCTTCTACTCTGGCGATACGGCTTTCATGTTAGCTTAAGAAGCAAGTGTCAAAGCGGGGCACAGTAAATATCCCAGCAAGTAAACAGAAGAGGGGATAATCATACAATATCTGCTCCGATTTACAAACCCGGGGTCATTTTACTGAGTAAATCCGCTCTGGATTTAATGTAAACTTTGTGAGATTGTTGCTTTTGCTCTTCCACCACTAATCTCGCTCTGCTCTCCGATTCCCTCTTTTCTCTGGTGTTTTGAAAGCAGCTCCATGTGAAGAATAAGTGTGAGGTTTAAATAGCTGCACCCCACTGATAGGACTGCAAGGCAGCAGAGATAGAGGAGGTCTGCGGTGGAAGAAAAGAGTCGGAAATAAGGAGGGATAAACTCCGGATGAAAATATAGGACACGTAGAAGGACAAGCGGAACTCGGGTTTCACAAGCGGGGGAAATAAAGAGACACTGAGAAAATTGTGACAATGATTTTGAAAAGGAAGGGGACCGATGAAGGGGAAAGAGGTGAAGGGAGAAAAAAAACGAGGAGAGAGAGAGAGAGAGGAGAGAAAAGGTAGATTGGTAGAAGTAATTGAGAGGAACATGACAGAGGCACAGTGAGAGGAAGAGAGAGGGTGACAGAACGAGAGGTGTGAGAGGGCAATGAAATGTGAAACGGAAAGGAAAAGGGAAGGAGATAAAAATGGGTTTTTAGGTAAGAGTAAGCGGGGACTCGGGAGTGGACGGGCAAAACGCTCTGTGCGGTTTATTTCAGGTTCAGCTGTGTTACAGAGACCCTAGCAACAATCTCAACGGGGCTCCACAAATATGACTTGGGCCCATTACTCACGGAGACTCTCGGTAAGTTTCTTGCCACTGGAGAAATTGAGAGACAGTTACAATAAGCATGCCCGCATAAAAGCAAGGGTGACCGAGAGGAAAGGCAAAAAAGTTTAAAAAAAAAAAAAAAAAATCCAGCTAGCGGAGAAACCCACGAGGGCAAAGAGTAAGAAAGGTAACAAAAGCTTTCTCGGTAGCGAGATGGAAGATGTGGAGACATGGCTTTTGAGTCAGAAAAAAAAAAAAAAATCAAGATTGATAAGAAGGGACGTGGAGATGGAAGAGATGGAAAGTAAAAGGGGGAACTTATGGGAAATTCAAAGAGAAATAATGGCACAGAAGGCAAGGAGGAAAGTCAGGTAAGAAAGTTTTGCGAAGGTACTGCCGGCACAACAGGGGACAAAAAGCCAGTGACAGGGGAGAGAGGGCTGTGAGGGCAAAGAGCAAAGAGTGTATAAAAAATAATGTGAATACTGGCGCTCGAGCAAAGGAGCAAACAAGGGAGACTGTTATGGCTCCATAGCTTAAAATGAAAGAGCAAGGGGACACAGCCAGGGAGGTAGAGGCTAAGAAAATGGCAGCTAAAGAGGCAATTATAACCAGCAAGCAACCCATGACTAAAGCTGCAAACCAGCAGACAGGCAGTCGCAATGAGCAAAGAAAAAAACAAAAAAAACACACACAGCGTGAAGAAGAAGAGGACAAAAGGGATAGGAAGGAGGCGGAGGCCAGTGAGCGTGCTACAGTGGAAGTAATGAGGAAGGTAAGGCAATTAAAATGAACGGTTCAAATGAGCCAGACAGCTAGTTATGGCCAATGGCCTCAGACGGATGCAAAGAAAGCATATGGAATGGCACATAAATGGGACCATTGGACTCGGCACACAGGACGAGGCGGGGAGCGAGCTTGTGTTGGGGACAAATACAGGAAGAACACTACGCACATTTACAGCAGCGTGTACGTATCGGTCAATAAAGCAGAGGATGAAGAGCGTTAGCATGACGCTATTACTGAACGACTGGAGCACTAGAATACATTTAAGCGTTTTCTGTGCGATATCATGAGTAATGTTTGTAGCTTTTATATTATTAACCATAAAGACTACGAACACTGGAGTAATAGTGCAGAACAAGGCACATATTCTATTTTCGAAATGTAAATGCACATATTTAGTTGTCACACATTAAAAGTTCAAGAGCTTTTTTTTTACAATTATTATATATTCGGTGAACTTCCATATTTTATTTTCCAAGATTTTCCTGATTAAAACGAGACATTTATGCAGCAAATGGTGAAACAAACAAGAGATATCATATCTCAGCTCTTTTCTACAGAACACAGTCAAAACTGCAGATATCAGTCTGCGCTCACCTGCTCTGCTCTGTTTATTCTCAGAGAATAACACTGCAGCACGAGGGACAGGCAGGTCCTCTGACTGAACGACTTCAGCTGACTTGCATTGCACAGGAGGATAGTTTTATGTGTTACTTATATAACACACCTAGGTAAACATAGTCTGAGCCAACTCCAGTTTTACGAGCGCCCTTAATGCAGAAAATGCAAGTTTGTTTGAGCAACGGTAGCCAAAATATATCTTGACAGGGATGTTTAATCATCTCATTTAGTTGATCATAAATCCAGCTGCCCGGAGTTGATAGTGATTCACTTTTTTCTTCAAGTTTTAGTTTTATACTTAAAAGAGAATACTGGAGGATACTGGGATGGCTCACATAACAAGAGCTGGGGAATAAGGGGGCAGGTGAATGAGAGGTGAACTAGTATGAGCGTTGCAAGATACTGCGTGAAATGAAATGGGGAGATATTAGAGGACAACACAGAGCAAAGGAGGGGGAGGTGGAGTGGGTTACAGAGATATGAGAAAACAAAAAGAAAGAGGGAAAAACAAAAACAAAGAACAGGACGTAGAGAGAGCGAAAACAGAGAACATCATGGCGAGCCGGGCTGGTTTCACAGCGGGGGAAAACAATGATTGCAATGATGAAATGTGTTCAATTTCTCCGAGAGGCTGAAGGCTGAATCCGAAAAAGATCCATCGCTGCTGGCTTTGTGCGGGGAAGGCCGGAATAACAAGGAAAGAGGAGTTGTCAAATGGGTCTTACTTCACCTTCACTGGTCTTAAAAAAACACGGATGAAATTAATAAATGCTTTTTCAACCCTCTGAGATCGAAACACCGGTCGTGTTGTGCAACTATAACAAGAAACACCAGAACCTAACAAACTAATCGTGTTTTCCTCCCATAAAATAAAATATAGTGCATGCTTGTGTAGCTTCAATCAGCCTGAGAACCCAATTATCAATCAGTCACCTGATTACACAGTTCAATACATTCGCAACAAAACAGAGAGCTGGTCAACTAAGTTTCTTTCTGCAGGAGAAACCTGACTTCTTGGCCGCGTCTTCACATAATCTGGGTTCTAAGGGCATTGTGGGGAACATGCAAAGACTTTCTTCAGCGGGGAGCATCACTGTGGGAGCAGGGCAGGCGGGTGTAACCTCATTCCTTCTGGCTATGCATCTCTTCGTGTCCCAGTGCTCCCACCACCCACCTAAAAAGGCCCAAACCAATGACAGTTCAGTGGTAAATATCATGCTCAATGTTCAAAGCTACTGATGCAACATTAATGTTTCTGCCTTTGTGGAGATAAACATTTGTTTACTTGTTGTGTTCACACAACTTTTTCCACCAGTTCCGCACTGTTTACATGAAAATGCCATTTGATGCCAGAAGGGCTGTCACTCACTCCGATGTAACGTTTCATCCGACAATGTCATGTGTGTGTGGGTTTTTTTTTTTTTAACGTCCGCTGGGGACTGAAAGTAAGTGTGGAGAAATCAGAACAGCTAAAGGAATCTGTCAAACTGTTGACGTGTCACAAATCTACTCCGATCTACTTCCTCCGCCAAAACAGAATCTCTCGTTCTCGGTGCAGAAAAAACACGTCAGAAAGAAGCGGAGCCGGAACGCACGCGGAAGATAAAGATAGACGTCGGTGGATCTGTGGAGCTGTGCTGTTGAAACCTGTAAACCCCGAGTCGTTCCCGTTGTTTGCTAATGCAAAGCCAACAAAGCCAGAGTTGCCAGGCAGAAAGCGACTGAATTACCTGAGGCTTAGAAAAGTCCCAGATCACTCAGCGTCTTATTACTTTTTCAGATTCAGAGCTCTGGGTCTTTGTAGAACGACAAGTGCTTCGCATCCGCAAAAAAAACACGACTGTCAGCTGGAGGGGGAGGAAGGTGAGGGGGGGAGGAGAAGTAGATGAAAAATGGACGACAAGTATCAAGACAAGTGGAGACTGTCACAAACAGTTCTATCAATCACAAAAGCCGAGCGCGAGCCCCAGATATCTCTCTTCGTCCTAGACTGTCAAACCTCATAACAAAGTTTACTTGTCAGCGAGGGAGGAAAAGTACAAGAGAGTGAGGACGAGCTTTGTCAAGTATGGACAACAAAAATGAAAAATGAATACAAAAATGCAGATTTAGGCAGATAAACATGAAGCTGTTTGGAATACTTGCCCGCAAATACTTCTGGCTAAATGTGATGAAGAGGGTTTTTTCCAACAGAGTGTAAATTTACAACAGAAAGGTCCTGATAATCACCGACCACTGCGAGATAATTGCGGACTAAAACCGTGAAACACCTGATGTCGCTCGCCTCGGCTCCGGTGTCAGCAGAGTCGCCACGTCCACAAATCCCCGCAATTAACCTACACGGTAAATTACTATCACACCAAACGGGACTCGATGGCTCAAACGGTGCAATTAAGACCCCGATTATGAAAGAAAACACTGCAATTTCGTCTGAATACGCACGGCGCTGCCCTCAGAACAAGTTTGGGGGGAAAGTTTGTTTATGAAAAGGCTCAAACTGTATTTGCCAGAGCTCAAGTGGATGCGATGCGTCATCGGAAGCTTACCGGAGCTGTCATGTTACCAAGTCTGAGGAAGCACACGATGACGGGAAGGTTTCCACCAAAGTGATAAGAAAAACAAAAACACCACGTTTTCCATGAGGGGGTCTTTAATTAACTTGATTTGTTCTTGATTAGAAACGTGTACGAACATGTCCCCGTGTTGTTCAGGACATTATGGCAATACATTTTAATTGTTCATCTTCAACATCGCAGTTGGAGCTGGAGACTCTGGTGTTGTCGAATGCAAGTCCAAAAGGAATCCGCGTCCCGACATTTCCCTTTCTCCATAGCTGTTAAACACTCTCAGTCTGTCGGTACGTTCTGTCTCCTTTTGATATATTTCTTCCTATTTGGCTCTATCCCCCGCTGTGCTTTGACAGAAATACTTGAATAAAGAAAAGAAAAAATAAAAACTGGCGAAAACAGCGTTGATGTAGACAAAAGTGTGAGGTCTTGATTTCTTTGAATCGCATGAACAAGAGACATAAAGAAAAATACATACATAGAGGGGAAAGCTAGCGAGTCGGGGACAGACGTGAGGACGAGAAACAGAAGGGAGTTTGATGCTCGACGGTTTAGAATAGGAAAGATATATCAGGGGGAAGCATTCAAAGGCTTTGTGGTGTTTAAATGTGATCAGTGACAGGTCAAACAGCCTTCAGGGGAAAGAAACCGGGATACAGAAACATCCAACACCAGCTATTATCATTTCATCTGTGCCACAGAGGGAGCCGGTCCGACATGAGATGAAGACATGAGGTCACCATCTGGAAATCCACCGGTCCTGCAACGCATACCACTTCTCTTTCTGTCGGAACAGTTTAGAGTCACTGAATTAATTCTATCATGGTATTTTCACTGTATGTAAATGAGCGAAACACATTAGTTCGGGGTCCTTTGTCGCAAACATCTGCCCCGCTGAAGTGTTTGTGAGCAGCTCGCTGAATGCTTGGCCGGCTCCAGGAGCGTCGGTGTTCGGTCAGTGATCCGGCGCCGCGACCTCCCCGTGGAGGAGCTGCGAGTGAAAACACTATTACCCTGCAGGGCTCAATTCATGCTTTGAAGCCTCGCCACAGACCTCCTACAGGAAACACTGACTACCTGACCGGAGTCACTAATTTCAAAAGCAGCTAATGTGATGAGGGCTGTTTGATGCTTGCTAATGACCACATATTTCATAGAGACAGAGGTCAGCGCGAAAAAAAAAAAGAGATCATAGGGTGAGACAGGTTGTTAAAACATGAAAGTATGATAAAGTTGTGTTTTCCAATTGAGAGTAAGTTGAGTTGTAATGAATAATGTGTTTGCTCCATAATTGCAGGCTGCTCAAAGTTTAATAGATGAGAATGGCATCCGCCGAGAGGTATATTAAGTAATTTTGAGTCTTAATTTCAAGGGTTAGACAGTTTCACGAAAATAAACTCTGGAATGCTTTTTTTTTTTAAAGTTACCCTCGCGACCATGTTTCCAGCAGGCTAACGATCAGTGACACCAGCTGATAAGAGGGACCAAATGATCCAAAGAGGGGAAGAGATGGCTCGTAATTTGCTGATAATATCTCGGAGCAGGTAATGAGAAGGGGAAGAGCTGCTGGTAATATGCAAAGGCGAGGATATTTCATTTCACGTTAGCAAAGGCACCGAGTCCTCCCACATGAAGGAGCTCCTTTACCCTGATTACAGTTGAACACCTATTGGAGATTTGGTTTGACATTTCCACCTCCACGGTTATCAAAAAAAACAAACGAGTAAATATCGAAGTGAGGAAAAGTAGTATAAAGAGGGAAAAGTCGGTATAAGAGGGTATATAAAGTCGGTATATAACAGTTGATCTTTCTTGCTAACGTATAGAAATTATGTCACATTATATAACGGAAGTAACTTTAGGCAACGTAGGTTTGTGGGAGAAGTTACAGTTAATTTAACCCAAACCACAACGTACTCTTCTGGCCTTAAACCTAATCAAAGTGTGACTGCTGCAACAGCCATGTTGCTTTGCGGTATGTGTTGTGTTTGGATACGCAGACAATCAACTTTCTCAGTCCTTCAGGTGTGAGGATGTGTTGGAATATATGTAGCTACTATCTACAATTAAAGCAAGATACAGAGTGTGTCTGCTATATAAAGAAATAATGGTATGCAGGCACATTATTGATCAGCTTTAATAGTAATGGGGGTCGTAAACCTGACAGCTGAGTCGCACATTTTAAAAATGCATGTCACATTTTACATGTTTAATTACTTAAAAGCCCTTAAAAGATCGCATTCATAATACAGAAGAAAGAAAGAAAGTGAAAGACGGAGGCAGAAAAGAGGAAACAGGATGGTAAAAAGTCAAATGGCGGCTGGATGAGAGGCCGCGTGAGAGCGGGAGAGAGCGAGGGTTAACCGAGTCCTTCGACTACAGAGGGAACTCATCCAGGACATCGACAGAACACAGTCACCGGTCTGTAACCAACATCACCACGCATGCAGCAGACTGACTGTGTACACATGGGTGTGTGTGTGTATGTGTGTACACTCTCTTAATGGCTCCCACTCTGACACTGATTGATCATCACAGTCCTTCCTATAGTCCATGTTTGAAAACCTCTCCCGTGTGTGTGTCTGTGTGTGTGTGTGTGTGTGTGTGTGTGAGAATGTAATCATGTGGACGACATTGAGCGTGCAAACCTGTGTCCTCCAGTGGCTCGACAGAGGCAGCGAACCGGGACGCTTCAGGACACAAGAGAAAGAATACTTCAAACAAACAAACGCACACACACACACACACACACACACACACACACAAACAAAAACAGTCACGGAAACAAGAAAACAGGTGAACACAAACACTGCATTTTCAGACACACACACAAAACACAACATTATCCGCCATGTGCACAAACAAAGCACAAAAACACACACACACACGCGCACGATCAGCCAATAAACACAGTTGTATGTACATGCAAAAATCAATAGAGACAAACACCAGGAGTCACTGGCACAGAAGCTAATTGACCTCCTTTATAAATCTTGATGGTTGTTAATAATTGAAATCGAACAATATAAAAGAGCGGGAGAGACGGAGAGAGACGGAGAGAGAAGATGGACGAAAAAAGATGAGAGAGGACCAAAGGTAGGGCGGAATGTGGGAGAGGATGGGAGCGATGCCAGAAAACAGGGAAAGAGCGGGGAAGAGAAACATTAGGAGGAAGAGAAAGGGAGGAGAGACGAAGGAAAAGACGAGAGGAAATCAATACGAGTGAGATGGCAGCAAAGGAGGAAAGAGGTCACAAATCACCCAAGCCAATACGGTGTGTGCCAATAATGTATGCGTGTGTGTGTGTGTGTGTGTGTGTGTGTGTGCGTGTGTGTGTGTGTGTGAAGTCACGGGTCAGTTCCAGCAGACTAATAACCATTCACACTTTGGCTAATGGAGACAAAGTAAGTAACCTGGTACACAATATGTTATTAGCACACTTCGGGGCTAATGGAGATATACTGAGGTCGTACGCACGCTGCTTACGCAAACACTGGAAATGCCCTTCACAATAAGATACGTTATCCAGACAAATCATGCCGCTTCATCGCCGCAAGTCGCGTGAATTCGGATGGAGGTGATGTTAGCGTGTTTTAGCAACGACCGCTGCTAATTCCATTCTACAGAAATGCAGTGTGCGTTTCCTCTCTTGTTCTGGTTCTGTATCACATGTTCCTTCCCTGCTCTGGGGCCGGGCCTGCGTCGAGACCCAGCAGCAGGTCGAGTTAACAGCATTTTTCAAGGATACCGTGACAGCCGGCGGAGCTTCTTAGAAAACCGAGCCTGTTCACTCCAGTTGGGAGTGGACCTCAGTGACCCCTGGGCCATCCTACCGCCCCCCCCCCCCCCGCTCTGCTCCCACCATCCTCGGCTCGTGACCTTCACCTTGCTTACCCTCCCTCCAGATGTGACTACATGTCAAGTAATTTATAGAGCTGTCACGAAGCTCACACTTTCCTGCTCGGTATACAGAAAACGAGGTGTTCTTAACAGCTCATCAGGGGGCGTCGCTCTTTTAAATAAGAATCCAAGAAAATATCTGAAATGTGTTGCTTCATTCGGCAGGCGGTGCCTTGCTCTCTAGCGGGTGCTGATCCTAAATACACTCCCTGTTTCCTCACTTTGTGAAATGCAATTGTAACTTCAGCTTGTAACCCAAGTAAAGCAGTGCAGGCACTTCGGTTTTAACAGAATGCAATTAGAGCAGATTACACCTGGTGAAACTTACTCGAGTGCAGGAGACAGAAAGCAGGAAGGAAAGGAAAGAAGTCGGGACACAGTTGTGAGCACACACTGCGGGAGGTAGCATAGCTCCTGGGCTAACAACAGCATCCTACCGGTTGGAACTGTATTCCTATCCTTTTAGTGCTTTATCGCCATTACTGTAAATTAATAGCCTTGCACTCATTGCATCTGCTGCTTGCATTATTTCTCCATCGGTTATATAAAAAAGGATACAAGCAAGTGCTTTGTTTCCCATTGATATTTTTAAAGATGGAGGACACATCTCTACCTGCACAGGTGATGTCATTTTGTCAAGTCTTTGGGGGATGTGATTGAATGTTAGAGCTGCCGTATTGAGGTCGGGCCCAAAACAACCCCCACCTCAATCGCGAAAACGTGTCTCAGCGGTCAATCGCGACATCACAGCCCTTTTTATCGCACCACGTGACACATTAAGACGATCCAACTGGCTGCGAGTCCAAGATGTCACTGCGGGGCCAACATCAGAGACGCTAGCAGAGCAGCACGATATATATCAAGCAAGCAGAGACGTCAGATAAGTCAGACCAACATGTTCAACAATACATCTGTAAACGTCACAGTTTACAGGAATAAACAACTTTGCCGATTTCACATCATGTCTGCAGTGAAAAATGAACCGCCTGTTGTATATTCGGAGGTGACTTTTGTTGCCGGTGCGATGTCACTTTGATTCAGTCTATAGAGTTGTCATAGCAGGAACAGCACAGGTGGAACAGATGACATTAATGGCCACCATGTTTTCTGCGAGTGTCTCATTAATCCTTTTCCAGCGAGGCGGCGCGTACGATACAGGGAGACAGGGAACACCAAACGGAGAAAAAAAAAGGAGCCATTGTTAATGTTATTAATTACTCGGGTGCGTTTCCGGCTTGTCACAACGTGTCAAAGTGTCGGCCACGAAAAAAGGTCGACTGTGATTAGTCGTACTTTTTGAAGCCCTACGGCTGCTGTTAGGAGATACACAATGCTTTATGACTGCGAGGCATTATCTGTGACTGATGATGCATCGGCAACTTTTATGTGATGCATTACACGCTTTGCGGAGTGTTAATTTCGTGTCTCATTATACGACGGTGTCCTTTTGTTGCCGTTTTTGTTTCTTTCACGTCGTTCCTCTCACAACACCTTCTTTAATTCATCCAATAACTCTGGTGGGTTTTGTTTTCCTGTCCTACACCCTGCGACGAGCAAATAACTACTCATTCTGTTTGACAAGAGAAGCCTTCTCGATGCATTTTGGTGCGAGACGGCGCACACAAAAGCTGTTTAGCAGAGAACAACTTTCGAGCTCGTTTCATTTGTGTTTCTTACTTTTCTTGTGTACACTTCTACTTTGTTGTTTCTTTTATCTTGATGCCCGAGATCAAAGAAAAGACGCGTTTCTGCGCTGAGGCTGACTTTCCTGTTCCTGCAAACAGCGATGAAACACACAGGGGGAAAGAGAGAAAGAAAACAGCACAGCAGGATTCGTATCATCTTTCTCCTCAGTGTGACTCCCTCATATCTGTTGGCCTTTCCAGCCCTCTCAGAGGCCCCCCTCCATCAGCATCCCTCCATCATCCCATACTCCTTTTCGGTCTCAAGCTCAGGGTTTTATCTGCCTCTGCTCTCTCCCGTGTCAGTCGGTGGAAATTAGAGGAGAGCACAAACCAGCGTGGAGCGAAGAGAAAGGAGGAGAGATGAGAGGAGGGGGGGGGGTGGGGAGAAAGGAAAAAAGAGAGAGGATGGGACAGAGAGAGAGAGTAAGCGAGAAGACAGAGATAATAAAAGCAGTATGGGGGCCATAGCTTCTCGCTGCGTCTGTGAAGCAGCGGGAAACAAAAGGGGAGAAAACAGCTTACGGAGTTTAGGTTTTCACACAGATAAACAGCACACACACACACACACACACACACACACACACACACACACACACACACACACACACACACACACACACACACACACACACACACACACACACACACACACACAGCCGCAGACCTACAGTAGCTTTCCATGTGATTCACTAGAGCGATGTTGCGTAACGCACATCTAGTATTCATAATCTCTTTATAATCTCATTGTCTTTTGTTCTTGTTCCTGTACAAGAACAAAAAAAGTGCATTTGCAGAAAAACTTAGTTCATTATAGATTCTACTTTTCTCTTCTTGTCTTTTTTTTTTTTTTTTAAAGGAACTTTGAGAGCCATTTTCCTGGAAAATGCTCCATATCCAGACGTCTCCGAACCTCAGCTGCTCTCGATATTGCATAATGCCGCCCCCAGTTTATTTATTTATTCATCATATTTGTACGTATGTATTATGGTACGCTTAAGAGATTAAGTGTCCTGGAGCGGCACAAAGCGGCACGCGGCCAATCGATTTTCTTATTAAAGCGACGTTACAATGTGATATGAAGCATAATTAAAGCCGAATCGGAAGCAGTCCAGACATTTTAAACCACATCCAAGGTTTTAAAAAAAACCCTGATGGTTGTTTCAACTCAAAAATACAACTCTGAAGTGAAATCGAATCGCACTTTAAAAACTTCAGATGTGGACAAACTAAGACATCAGCGGTAAATGTGGCTGCAATCGAAACTAATGTCGAGAATTAACCGGCCTTCGTGGTGTACATAGGGTTTTTTTTTTTGACAGGTATTTGGCAGGCTGAGTGATCCCGAGCCTGGAAACTCACGGTGGCCATCGCAGACAGTATGAGAGTCTAAATCCATGGGGCGTTAATTGAGCAGAATTTCTTCTCAATCACGCACTGTCTGGAATCCAGCAGCTAGCAAATGAACTGCTGATGGGAGACTAATAAATGACTAGCAGCTGCGCATGATGTCAGCAAATGAGCACAGAGATGGGAAGAGAGGAGTAAAATAAAAAGAGGGGAACGAGAGGAGGCGCTGGATGCCTTTTTATTGTCGATGCACATACGTTACGTCTGATTACGGAGCTGCGCCGATGTTCAACGGGCTGAACATCTCTCACTTCTCGCTTACGGGAAACTCAAATAGGTTGCAAAGGGAAAGAAGCGTCGGATGATAAAGGTGCACAACCTCCTCGGGGCGCCTGAAGTTTGTCGAGAGATAAAGGAAGGGTTTAGAAAAAAATGACGCGGGAGGGAAGAAGAGAGACAGCGGATGATAAATGAAAACAAACACAGAGGGAGAGAAAAGAGAGAAAGATGCTAAAGAGAGGAAAAAAAACAAAACAAAACAAAAAAAACAAGAAAGAGCAGTGATTAAATATTCAGAGAGATAAGGCCGGGGAGAGTCCGGGGGGGGGAAGAGATGGAAGGAGGATAAAAGAGAAGTGTTTAAGGAATCACAACAAGCTATACGAGGACGATGAAGGAGGGGTTGGAAGAGGAGTGCAGCGACAGACAGAGACTCCAACATGATCTTCTCCTCTCTCGTTTTCTATATTTGAACCTGTTGTTTCGCTCCTCTCATGTTTACCTCTCGCAGGTTTTGTTGTTTTTTTTTTGTTTTATTCTCCCCATCCTCGGCTATTCATGTGCGACAGCTGAATCAGGGGGAAAAACATCAAGCCGCACTCGCTCAGTTGATTCTGTTCTCTCCGTCTTGGGTTTTAGTTGCTGCTGCGGCAACCGGGACGCCGAAAAAACCCACATACATACACACACACACACACACACACACACACACACAAAGTCAACCTTTGGTGGGCGAAGTCGATGCGTCTGAAACAAAGGTTCTTCTTTTTTCACATTTCAATGCAATATAGAGACTCAAATATCAGAATGAGTGAGTCCATGAAACATGACTGTTTATTTTGCTCCCCTGCCTCGAAAAAAAACGAAAAAAAGAGCTCGGCAATCCAAAGACCAACATGCCGATTTGTGCTACTGTTGACCCCTCTTGTATATTTCATTCAGCAGCCACTATATATAAATACATCTCAGGAGTTTTCAGCCCGTGTTTAATCACCGGCTCTGGGGACTCGGAGCTCATTAACAAAGCAGGTGGAGACCTCGTCAGCTGAACTCGTGTCAACCTGAAGTCCAAGAAAGCAGGCTGTGTACGTCTTTGTCTTCCTGCCAAAGCCCAGCAGCGTGATTCATCATTACCTAGCCGGCAGAGTAATACCATGTGCCGTCAAGTGACAAGTGTGGAAGTTTGGCGGCGGTCCAGTACAACAACACTGCGGATCCTATTAAACCGTCCTGTGAACATCTCGGTGCAGCGCCGGTGGTGCTGGTGGAGAACAGCTGCGTGCACACACACACACGGCCGACATGTGACCCGGCTCCGCGCACAAATGGCCGAACATCTGAATAATCGGTTTAACCTGTTTGCTTACAGTGCGCCGATGAGACGACCTGGGAAAAATGTCGGCCTCGACGCCAGGATCGTGACAATTTTATGACAAGCAGAGCGAAATATCATCAGGAGCAGAGGAAATATGAAGAAAAAATGAAAAAAGGGCTCGGTTTTATTTTACAGCTGTGCACCTTAGATGTGCGAGAATAACTTTTGAATGTTCTGCCCACAGGAACACTTAGTTAGAGCAGCAATTATTAGTCGATTTGAGAAGATTAAGGCAACATTATGTAGCTTTTGTGCCTCAAAATCAGATCGGATGATGGTTCAGTGTCTGGTAGTAGGGTGGAGGGGTGTGTCTTGGTCTCAGCCACTGCAACTTTAGAGCATTACGCACGTTTACTTCAAGATACAAGTTTTAAACACATACCACTGTGATGATGCAATGAGTTGTGTTCGTAGGGAGACAGATTACACTACGGTACGAGAAACTGCTACAGACCTGGGATTTTGGGGGAGGCTGCCAAATCGGACAAAATGCCAATTTCCCCATTAAGTTGCTTTAAGTGCGAAATATTTTGATAAAAGATTAATCCTCTCAGTCATTTTTCAAGGAAAAATGTCAAACCATTTGCTGGTTCCAGATTCTTAAATAAAGGGATTTTCTGCTTTTCTTTGTCATTTATGATATTGAGTAAAGAGTGTTTGGGTTTTGGACTGTTGGTCCGACAAATGAAGCTAACTGAAGACGCCACTGTGGGCTCTGGGAAACTGCAAATATTGGCAATTTATAGATGGAACAGAAAATCCATTAACCATGAAAATGACCGGCTGATTCAACGATAATGGTAATAATCATCAGCTGGAGCCTTACATGTAATACTTGAAAGCAATAACTGTTATAGACACTTTCTTAAGGGGCGGCTGTGGCTCAGGGGTAGAGCCAGCGTCTTGTTTGCGTCACTGGTTCGATTCCCCTGGTCTGCATGTCGAAGTGTCCTTGGGCAAGGTACTGAACCCCAAACTGCTCCCAATGTTCTGGTCGGCACCTTGCATGGCAGCCACCGCCATCAGCATATGTACGTATGAATTACTGTAAGTCGCTTTGGACAAAAGCGTCTGCTAAATGTCAATTAACTGTGTATCAAATGCATTTATATTGTGAGCTGTTTTCAACCGCTCCATCTGTTTGATTGACACTTTTTTTTTTGTGTCACGAGTCCTTGTTTGATTTTTAACCAGCCGAGTGGAAAACAGAAGCTGTGTGTTGATGCCATGTTTTTTTTTTTTACCCACGGCGGTAATTTCAGTTCTCCCGTGTGTTAACTGACATGAGAAAGCACTTAAATGTCAAAGGTGTCTTCTACAGCCAGTGTTTTCTTTTTTTTTTTTCCAAATGTCATGAATTCTACAGAAAAAGTCAAACAGCCCCTTCACTGACTTCCCTCTGGGTTCCTGTCTGATCTTCCCGGTATCTGATCCTATCCTCTCTCTACTACACTTCCAGTAAATCTCTGTGTGGATGTGTGTGTGCGACTGCCAGACTTCACTCACCTGAGTTTTCGTCCACCCGCTCCTCCACGGTGTGGTCTTTCTGATGCACCCACTCGCTGTTGCACTTGAAGTAGATCTGCGTGGCGGGCGTCGCCTTGCAGTAGAGATTGACGGGTTTGTTCTTGACGATGTAGCCTTCCTCGGGTTCGAACAGGAAGTGAGGTAAGGGCTCGGGAGGGTCCGAGGGGAAGGTCTCCGGTAGCTCGCTCAGGCTGAGGAAATCATCGTCGTCTCTCACTGCGGAAGGAGGGGGAAAGAAAAAAAGGAAGGTTAAAACTGCGACTGTGCTAATCAGGGAAGTTTTCCTCCAACTCGGATCAGTTTATCGACTTGCTTTGAGGTCTTAACAGCGAAGATCAGAGAGGAAATTCATTCAGTCGTTCATTATCCCTCAGTGATTCACACCAGTGAGCAGCGTTGTACCCTGAACCGAGTGTGTACGAGACAATGTCGCTCCCATTTGATCACTAATAATTGCCGTGTCTCAAGCCGCTGACCTCGACGGAGTACAATTTTCTTCCACTGAGCCATAAAATGCACCTTTAATCAGCACCTGATTGTCTTGTCCATTCGTGGAAACCTTCTGGCTATCAGAGTCATTTATATATAAAAAAAAAAAGAAGTTTGGGTTTTTGTGAACCTACAAAGAAGAGGGCATTATGGGTAACAAAATGTCCCAGAGGCCCTATCAGACTGTGTTTCTGTTACAGCTAATACGCTATGATAACTTCCTCTTCAAGTGTGTCTTTTCACTCAAAGGTCATCGCTGCCAAGATGTGCTGCTATTGGTCGACAGCGTGAATTTACCAAAAAGGTGTCTAATTAAAACTCCTTCCTCCACCGCAATCGATTCCAATCGGGGACTTTTCCAACTCGTCAATCAATATCGTCCCTTAATAATGTTTAAGCTGACATCAGAGAGTCGAGCCAGACGGACGAACTAAACAAGACAGAAGTGCTCCCTCAGCCTCCTCTTCCTCCTCCGCCTCCGTCCTGCTCGCCGTCCTCCTCCGTCTTTTCACTGCGTCCAAACTTTCACGCCCACCCGTGGCCCCAATCAAAGGGACCCCGGGAATGTTTTGTCACCGGGTTGCCAAGGTCACCAAAACACAGAGGGATTACAAGAGCAGGTGGGAGGGAGGGAGGAGGAAGAGGTCTTTTCTTCCTCTCTCTCTCTCTCTGACAGACGCACACAACACAACACAAAGCACATACTGTATATAAAACGTGCACGCACACGCGCACGTTTCCTCCTGACTTGTAATTCCTCTCCACTCCATCATCATCCAGTTTCATTAAGACCGTCTAGACCTCTTTCTCCGTGTGCCGATTGCCTCACCTGGAGGAGCTGTGACTCATGGGAAAATTGTAGCGCATAGAACATTTTTTGACTCCTTTCCCCTTTCCTGTCCCAGCCACAAAAAAAAAAACCCAAAACACAACATTGTGTCATCACACACACACACACACACACACAATCTTACAATCCTTGACTCTGGTGTGTGTGTGTGTGTGTGGTTGTGGTCCTTATCTTGGGGAATAGCAGTGCGCTGAGAGCTGGAAGCTAAAAGGAGCTTAGGTAAAAAGAAAAAAAAACACACACAACAAGACACAAATAGGGGGAAAATGAGTCGGCAGCGTCCCAACTTTGATGTCATGAAGCTGACATTTTCTCTCTTAGTTCTGTAATTAGTTCTCTGAAAGCAAGGAAATTGGGAGACATTTTCGCTGCATAATTTCATTATCTGTGGGGCATTTTTTTCTTCCTCCACTCTCGGGCCATTTATCCAGCGTCATATTCATCCACTTCACGCTTCTCCCTCTTTCACCCGTGCCATTTCTCGTGTCTTCATGCTTTCTCTGCCACTCACCGCTTCACACCCTCCTGCACCCCTCCCGCTTTTCACTTTGCCCCCCCAACACCCATTCTCACCCTTATTTATCATTCAGAGAGCTGGAGGGAGGGAGGGAGGGAGGGAGGACGGGGGGGGGCCTTCATTGCTCTGGAGCGACAGCTATAAAATATTGATTGGCACAAGAAACATGATAGCCAGAGAAAAGGGTGGGTGGATGGAGAGAAGGGGAAGGGAAGGAGAGAGAACATTTCCCCATGAATAAAAGCTTTGTCTCAGAAAAAGCCTACAGTTTCCTCCCTCTTCTGCTCCTCTGGTGCTTTCTCCTCCTAAACCTTCTCCCGTCCTCTCGTTCTTCCTCCTCTCTTCTCCCGCCGCTCTCTCCTGATCTCCTGACAGAGTGAATTACCGATCCTAACAGCCCGGCTCATAAACGTCCCGTCCTGAATGCTGTCATCAATAATGGATGGCTGTAGCAGAACAATGTCCAGGTTTCGATTTACGGTATGTAGTAAATATGTACCACGGGGCAAAAAAACACATTTATTCCCCCTCGCTCGGCGCCCGTAGGCCTGCTCACTTCAGAAAACCTACAAACCCGACCAATAAATGTCCGTAGATCTGCTGAAGGATGATGTCATCGGAAGTGGCCAATCATGTTCGACTGTCAGCGACGATGTGAGCTGATCTATCGTGTGAACGGAGATAGTGATGGATGAATGACAGAGGGGGAGGAAGGAGCGAGCTAGATTGAGGGAAGAAAAATAACGTGCACCGGGACTCTATCATTAACATCAGTGCTCATGGTTTAATGTGTCAAATACTATAAAAAATATAAGAAGAAGACACTCACAGCAGCATCCATTCAGTTTTGGGAACCTGTTCTATCAAGGTGCTGCTGAACCGTCTCTTCCAGTACTTTACATTTTATCTCTTAATCAGTGTTTGCCCGCAGGTCGATAAACAGCTGACAGGAGACGGGAGGAGGAGAGCGAGGGTAGTTTGGCAATTAGTTAATCGAACGTGGATGGCATCGTTCTCTCGGACGGGTGAGAAAAAAATAAATAAAAGTAGCCAATAAAATGCGGAGATGTCACCAAATATACTTGGGCGGCCGTAATATACCTGGGCGGACCACCCGAGTAAAGTATATGTGTGGGAAACTCTGCATTTCTGTGAAGGTTATTTAGAACAAGGTGATCATACTTGTTAATGTTAAAGGAATAAACATTTTCTGACAAATCAGAAGTGACTACTGGAACATTTAGGCCATGTGAGTGAATGTAGGTCAGGTTTTTTTTTTTTTTTTTTTTAGTTGAATGGAAGTTGATGTCAAGCCAACCCAAACTAGATTACTGGATTAAAGATTCAAGAGCCAAGGACTGTTGACCTCACCCCCCCTTAAGGCCAGGGTCCACGTAGGGCTTTTTCTGGCAGGAGCTCTGGGATAAAGCACTTGTGCGCTGAGGGAAACAAAGCTGCACGTTGGCTTTAACTGACAGCTGCCAATGCTAATGGCAACACAAGGCCGACTCCTAGCTTTAAAAGCACAACACTCACCAGCAACATTCAGTGTACAGCGCACAACCTGCTCCCACAAATAAACTTCTCTGTCTCAGTTTCCATCTGATAAAGCTCAGGATAGACCGACACAGCCAGAACAAGCCTCTCCTCGATTTTATGTATTACCAGGGCAACAGGTGATGAGTTCTGACTGATCAAATGTATGAATTGTTGCCTGAATAAAAGCAGCAGTGATGACACCAGCGCCTCTCTGAGAAGTTAAGATTCCCAACTCGATGCGCCCAGAGTGGCGGCACATAAAAGCGGAGCGCTCACCAAAAAGATGCTGGGCGCAGGGATCACAGACACGGACCCTAAACATCTTAAAATGTATATGGCCAGTACCTTATAGGCCAAAAAGAGTTACCCATAAACCACTGAACTTGTCCATCACGCACTGTACACACCATGCCACGCCACGTCGTCACACACCAACACCCATTGCCACCAAAAGTAAATCATAGTACTGTGGGAAAGACTGTTTCTGCCAGGTTTGCTGAGAGTGAGGGGTGTGAGATGCTTCAACTGTGGACATTGACCAATCCGAAAAAAGATGTCCCTAACAAATGTTAAAGGAAAATGACCTTGAAGCCACTTTTCAACCGTGTTTGAGACAAGCGTTAGCGAGAGTCTGAGGAATTCAGAGGTATGCAGCCGTGTCTGCCTCCTAAATCGAGCCCGACGCGGCCATATAGGGTCAAAATGCCTCATGGATAAGGAGTGTGGGGTTCTGTATCTCTGTTCCAGAATGTGTGTGTGTGTGTGTGTGTGTGTGTGTGTGTGTGTGTGTGTGTGTGTGTGTGTGTGTTTGGGTCTTGTGCTCTCGGTAAGCGGTCTGTGATGTGTATCAGTGCAGTAGCCGTGGAAATCATGAGGTCATACTTCAGAACGCCTTATCAGCTAGTTAGCATCGGCAGCAGCTGCGAAAACATGTACGCAAACAGAAACAGGCACTCTCGCTCTCTCTCACACACACACACACACACACACAAGCACACACACACTGACCGTAAATAGTCATGTAAACACACTCTTTATACCCCTTTACCCCTTATCCTCTCCCACAACATCTATCAACAACACGCAAACACAACTCAGTAAAACAAGGCTGCAAAGATCTTTATCTATCTCAGACACTTGTACTGCCAAAGTCCCACATATTGCCTTAGAAGAATAACACAACTATAACACACCCACACCAACACAAAGGTGCAGAAACAACTGCGTACACGACAAGGACGTGAAAAAACACTTTACATGCCATTTCAATGTTAACGAACACAGGGAAATACGAATACCCATTCCAAGCGCCTATATTACCCACAACTCCCGCCCACAATCATACCCCAAAACACATATATATACACACACACACACACACACACACACACACACACGGTTACTCTTTACTATGAACACGTTCAATAGCCCTATTAGACTCTTGAAAACGTTTAGGGACTTTAGGGCCATTGAGGGAGAGGTGGAAAACGAGAGAGTGAGTGAGGGATGATGGGACAGCAGGGAGATGTGCATCACCGCTCTGGAATTAGATACATGAAGCCGCACATTCCCCAAACACACACACACACACAAATGTGCAAGCACGGAAAAAAACACATGCAGACAGGAGGTGCACGAGCATGCAGGCAAACCCACAAGAGCACGCCTTCATCCCTCATCCATGCACACACACACGGACACACACACAAACATGCATGCTAGAAGATGGAATTATCTGATCAGCTATTCACGAACAGTATAGAGCAGCACTTCAGTGTAGAGCGGCACTCTCACTCCATGAATACAATCAACCGCCTGCGTCCCTCCCTCCCTCCTTCCCTCCCTCCTCCTCTCCAACTCCTTCAGAATTGCCGGAGATCACAGCTTTAAGACGACGACGGCAACGACGACGAATGGATTGTGTAATTCTCTCTTTTTCGGAATCATCTTTTTCTAACCCTCCGCTGGGGATTCAAGCGCTCAACTTTCTTAAGTGTTTACTCTTTGACTGTTAAATTATTCATGCTTTGAAACAATAGCTACACGTGTGGGTGAGGTTTTGTTTATCCGGTTTTTGCCTCGAGATAAACTGGTAATCTGCGGTCGTTGAGGGTGAGGATATAACTGTGAGCAGTATTTTTTTTTTGTGTGCTCATGTACCTCCAAAGAAGGTATTTGCTGGAATAAAAACAAGACGAGCCTTTTCAATCTATTCAAGTAATGTTTTTTTTCCTTTTCTTTCAGCGGCATACGCCATTGTGATTTTGCGCAATGAGTTTTTGGTGCAAAACAGCTTCCATTCACCGTCTGTAAAGTCCAGAACTGTTTACAAAGGGACACAAAGCCTTGAAAAACTATTGGATCCAGTAATCACACACTTTATATCTTCCCATCTTTCCGCTTTTCCCTTTTTTCTTTTCTCTCGTCCTCATCCGGGCTTGTTTTCGATATGATAAGTGGCTCCGATGAGGGTGATAAAGTAAAGGACCGGCAAAGTTATGCTGGTTCACAAAGTACATGACAGAATGCACGCTGCCGGTGTGCGGGTGTGTCTGGGGGCGCATCGCTCAGAGTCAAATCTGTTTATAAATGTGAGATCAAGCAGCGGGTTAAGTCAGTTGAACTACTTGACATAGCATGCCGCGGAATTATTGGCCGCGTCCTGGAGTGTCGCGCCCCCCCCCCCCCCTTTGAAATGAGACTCCAGGCGACTACAGACTGCCTGCGTCCATCTGAAACTTAATCAGGGTCTTATCCTCAATCGGCACTTTGATAAAAGCCACATTATTCAAGACACGAGTAGACATGCAAAGTGAGAGAACTTAATCACTCCATTAACTCCGTCCAAAGGGATCACTGCATTTACATATATTTGGAGTGCAAACCCCAAAAATTCAAACATACAGCTTGATGCAAACATATATGCATGTATAAGATTTTTTTTTTTTGGTACTGGTTCTATTCTAAGGTAATTTTTGAATCTGTACTTTGATGTGACGTTGCATTGAGGTGCATTGTATCATATTTGTTTCTCAAATGCGCATTTTTTGTGTGTGTTTAACCAAATCCAGCACATATGAAAACCAAATTATTCTCTGTGGGCGAGGAAATTCCACAAAGGCCGGGTAGCTAACCACGACAGAAATAACTCTGGAAAAGATATAATATAGCATTCGCAGCACACTCCTTGTCACAGCCAATTATATATCCACCAGGCTTTCGGGGGGGCCTGTACTCGGCAATTCATAATAGCAGAAAGTACTTGAAAGCTAGAGTATCTCAACATGGGAGCAGACGGTGACAGCTGGTTGGCGTCCTCTGACTTTCATTGTGTGTGACATGTAAGGCCCCGGCTAAAGCCTGGGACTAGATTTACGACCCGGCCCCGCAGAGGGGCGACTCTGTCAGGCCACAGCTGGGCTCAGTTAAGAAAAAGAGGCAAAGAGGGGCACTATTTTGTGGAATGAAAAGAGGAATAAATCTGAGGGTGTCCTGGTGGTCTGGTGGAGAGGACGCGTAGCATATACACATGCAGAGTGAAGAACTTCTCAGGCTACACACACTCTTAACTTAAGGCAAGGTTTGCATATGACATTAATGAACAGACAGAAGTAGCTTAAATTGCCATTAAAACACAATACTGCGTTAAAGATAATGAGCTCCTCATCCACCATGCTGCTAGCTATAGCTCATGTTGCAATGTTACAACACATCATCAAATCAGCATTGCCATCTAGTCAGCAACTATGTGGATCTGCTGGACAATGAGGTCAACTGACGTTCAGAAACAGAAGTAAGAAGACCGGAAATATCACAATCGCTACAGATGCCTGAAAACAAGATTGCTGACACCTTGAAGATTGACCATCCTCCTCGTTTATATCCTTTTTCTTTCTCCTGAAATCTGTTTTTCTTGCATATGATTCTTACATTCAGTTCCGCTAACAGTAGCATTCACATCAATAGACCCTTTCACGTCCCCTGTTCTGTGGGGTAAAACTCAGAGAATTCAGCCTGAATACTTACATTATAGACCTACACACCGACACACACTCAGCTCCAGCCACTTACAGTATATGAATATTAAAGCCCCACACTCACACCCACATACACACACACACACACACACACACACACACACAAGTGGTGTCTGTGACATGCATATTTTATTTATTTCAAAATGATAATTCTGAAAGCTGCCTCGCCTCTAGTTATCAGGTCAGAGCGCAGTGTGTGGTGTGTGTGTGTGTGTGTGTGTGTGTGTGTGTGTGTGTGTGTGTGTGTGTGTGTGTAAGGAGAGCTATCAATGTGCATGCATTTTTAAACAGGCACAGAGTAAGTCTATGCAGTAGTACATGTTTATGCATCTGTATGTGACCCAGATGCGTTTCAGTGTGTATTGTACATTTGAATATACGCGGACATACAGTCGGTATCTAATGTTCTTTAGCGTCATTCTGGAAGTGTTCTGTAATAGCTACATTCAGGAGCTGCAGCCTCTGATCAATCATTTGGCTAAAATAGGTCGAACAGCATGCTTCAGAAATGTCTAACTTCTTTTATTTACTTTTTTTTGTAAGCTGTATTTGAGTTTTTCCTCCAGGGATGCTCGGTCAGTGGGTCGGCCCGCCACTTCAATCCAAGCTGAAACACCTCCGCAACTGCTTGATGGATTACAATGAGATTACATTTTTACAGACATTCAAGGTCCCGAAGGACCGAAGCCTGCTGACTCTCTTGATCAACCTAATCAGCCTTCTGTGCTACAACACTAGATAGACTAATTGCTGGAATACCAATCATTTGCGAGAAACTCTCCAGTGAGCGGAATAGACAAGAGCCGAGAGATCTGAATCTCATCGTTCAGTTTTATATCATGAGGTCACGACACTCCAGATGAAACGAGAAAAGGCGGAGGGGGGGGGGAATAAAAAAAATGTTTCATAGCAAAAACGTTTATTTGCAACACTCGACTCGAGGCGTAAACAGCCTCTCAGAAAGCTGCCCGGTTTGAGATGGAGGCGCTCACCAGCACACTCACAGTTGGACATACATCACACGTATACAATCGGGCACAGTCGCATTTTAAGCAAGGACACATACAGCACAGAGCAGCTGACGAGTGGGCGCTTGCAGGTAGGCAGTGTGAGATCACTCAGTTGCCATTTCTCATGGCTGCCTCTGCCAAACGTTGCACGCACAAACACACACACACACACGCGCGCAGCGACTTCACAGGACCGTCTGTGCGTCTGCGTTCGTCCTGACTGACAACTGCTGCACTACAGCTTCCCTCTCTTCCTCTGTCATTGTCTCCCCTCTTCCGCACTTCTGTTCATCTTTGTCCCGCTCTCTCCCCTAAAGCCGGCTTCCTCGCTTCAAGCATCTTTCCGAGTGTGATCCTTTCAGCTACTTCTTTTTTTTTTTTTCCGATCGGCAACATTTTCGAAAAGCAGCTTCCTGTGCTCAGAAGAAGAGAAAGACAAAGAGAGAGGGGGGGAGTTGAACAGTGTACCGTTCCACGTGAAGAACTGGGGCGGAAGCACGCCTAGTTTGTCCTGAAATGGCTCTTAAGCCACCACTTATCTCCAGTTTCGGTGGTGCGAGTCAGCTTTGGTGTACCGATACACCTCAGTGGACAGCGCAAGCTGGTCCACAGACAGAGCTCGTATCTGATTCCTCCGTTTCGTGGCCGGGCACCAGTCAGCGGTTAAAGCTTTTTCGTACGTGTCCTTCATATGTGTCTGTAACGTGGGCGGAACTCTAAATGTCACACTATCAGCCGCAGCGATCGTGGTGAGGCCAGATGAGAACCAATCTGTTTCAGTCCTCGGCCATGCTGCGGGTTTTAATTCCACCTCCTTCTGAACTAGGTCAGTGGTGTGAGGACCAGTAATGGCGGGGCCATTTAGGGCAAGTCTGCCCTCTGCCATCTCTCAAATCCTCCACTCGATTCAGTCACGCCAAGGTAAAAGCCAGACTACGCTGAACTCAAGATGAGAAGACATTTGTCACATTGGAGTTTTTTTTTTTCCACAACTAGGCCAAGCAAGTTCACAACATAATGCTTGTGTGTTTCTTTTCCCGGTGTGATTCACTAAGCTTCTTTAATAACAGGGTCTGTCTGAAGCTGTAACATGCAGTAATATTGTGGCAACACCATAAGAGAAAAAAACGGACAAGGAAAAGAAGGAGAAAACATTCTTCTCGGATGACAGTCAGAGAAAAACTATAATTTTGCCTTCAAAAACCACAAAGAATGGTTATCGGCTATACAATGCACACGTTTCCCCCTCGTATTACACACACAAAAGCATGCGCACCACACTTATCCACATGCAGATGTAATGTCTCATTCATATGCATAGTCTTATGTAAGCTTGTGGGGGTACAAACTTGTGCGAGTTGCTGTGTAATGTTATCTTCCAGATGGATTCTGCCTCCCTTATCCCAGGCCTGAGGGAAAAGCAAGGCTTCGCTTTCATTCATGTTCTACTATCACAGCTCCGCATCACTATTAACACAAGCAGCCAGCGCGGGGCAGTGCATTAGAATATCAAAACGTTGGCCGGGGAAGGACTTCTGTTTTCAGGGAGATAGGATAATGTTTTACTGGGTGCCTGACAGCTGATAGCGTGTGCGGCTGGTGGTGTGTACGCCTGTGCTGTGTGATCCACGTCTCACTACACACCTGGGTCTGTGGTCTGTGTTCACTGTGTGTGTTTGCATATTTTCCACCTGTCAGTATCCACCTGTCTACATGACTGCTTCCTTTCCATCTCGGTCTGTGATGTCTGTCCTGATTCCTTTACGAACCCGGTTTGTATGTTCATGTTTCTTCCGCGCACCTTTCTCTTGGTTTTTCTGTCCGTTCTTTGCAGCCTACTTTCACGCTCCTTTTGCTTTGGTGGATTGACATAGATTCAGCCTTCCCTCTTCTTCTTCTTCTTCTTTTTCCTTTTCCCCAGGGGCACATTTCACATGGACCTCTACTTGCCAAGCCACTTTGTGCATGACGACTGCTGCAGCCTTGTCGCTACATCCTATGTGTTTTTTCCCTCGACGTTTTTCCTTGACCTCGACGGAAAACATCGAGAAATGACGTGATTCAGACTTCATAAAGACTTCCAAGGAACCGTTGGACAGAACCATATCCTTACCTTTAGTAAAGGATGTGACTGTGCAGCCTTCGCTGAAGGACACAAGAGAAGAAGAACTAAGCGTCTTTCCATTCAGAGGATTCAACCAGCTCCTGTCATGGCTGCCCACTTATATACTCCTGAGTCATTTCACTCAGGGACCAAAGCGGCAAAGTCTTTCCGACTCCTCCTCATTGCGGCCTTTTCATCACCTTTTACATCTTCTGTCTTTGCGATACATCCGCGTCTCCGTGTTTTCCTCTCCTCCTTTCCCCCGTCTCCCGTCTCCTCATCCCCATTGCGTCCGATTTGCTCCTCCTGTTTTTCGGCAGAGAGGAATTAAAAACACCACGCTGAGCCCAGTTTCGTAGATTATCTATTTGGTGCGGAAGAACCGGCCCAATACACACACACACACACACGTACACGCACACACAAGCACACAATAAAATAATAAAGATGGCCTCGACTCAAATGATAAAGAACAGCTTATGGGCTTATTTCATTTGAAGATTTCCCCATATTTTGGCTATTTTATTCAGAGCTGAAGATAAAATTGGATCAGACATTTCACTGCTCATGCCTCTCTCCATCTGGAGGCTCACTGTCTCGCCTTCTTATCCCTCCTCCTCTCCGCCGTCCCTCCCCGACACCCCCCCCTTCCTTCCTTCCGACGGCACGACTCCGTCTCTCTCCCTCCGCCGAGCCAAACTCTCCTTCTCCCCTGCTGTCTGCCTCCTCTCCTCCTCCTCAGTCCTCCCTCCATCCTTTGCCTCTTTCTCTCTCTCGCTCTCTCTCTGGCATCTTTCCACACTTCCCGCTCTCATCTTCTATCCCCATTTCTCGCCTTCCCATCTTCACTCTCTTTCTCAACACTTTCGCCTCCCCGCTTTGGTCTCTGGCATCTTTCTACTCGCTGCTTCCCCCCTCCAGCCTCTTCCTCTCAGCCTCCTCCCTCTGTTACATCTTCGACTCAAACTCTTCTCTCTTTTTTTTTTTTCTCCATCTCACTTGATCTCTATATCCTTCCCTCCATCCCTCCATCCCTCCTCAGGCCACTATATATAGAGCCTCAAGGGGGTTTCATAATGGACTTCTGCATCTGACCTTATTACAGACACATTACTGACCATACTTCTCAACCTGCCTTCTTCTTGCCCATCTCTCTCTCTCTCTCTTTCTCTCTTCCATGCATGCTCACACACAGTAAGCCATTGTATCTCCGATCTCCACTTTATCTCACTAATGTGCATGCTCCTCCATACTCAAACTAAAGCCCTGATGGCTAATCTATCTCTAATTCCATCTTTTTTCCTCTCCATTCTCCTACTCCACCATTCTGCTGTCCTGTGGGCCTCATTTTGTCGCAATTAATTTCCTCCTGATCTTAACAAGATTTAACAACACTTGGGATTCGCTTGTGAGTGTGTTATTTGTCTTCTCTGGGGAATTCTTGATTTTTTTTTTTTTTTTTTTTTTACAACATGAAAATAAGAGAAATCTTAATTTGTTTTTGAGCTAACATAAAAAACACATCATTAGCGTCGCTTTCCTCCTTGAAACCAGTAGCTTTAGTGCAAACTAATGAGCTAGCTCACAGCTAGTGTCACCTATTGGTTTTAAAAGACGAATGCCAGCTCAGCTAGCATGCCATTTTGGAATCTCGAGTGCCGACAGGGGGAACCGTGGTGAGCCATGGTGGGAGCTCGACGAGGACAAAAACACGGAAGTGCAAAATGTCAAGTTATTCCTCTGACACTATCGCCATTATTTTGTCCTTCTTTCTGTCTGATCCACTGCTGCCAGAGTCCTAATTAACTTTTATCTTAGGTCCGCTACCCTCACAAGTACTACTCTCTGAAATGAGCTTCGCTCAAGCTTGTGGGAACTGGAGCAGTGGTTACTGAGCAGGAGAGCAACAATCTCGAGAGTGTGTGTAGAGAAAGAAAGAGAGGCCGATGAACAGCACGAGAGGAACTGCCTTATTTTTATTCAACGTTATTTTGGTCAAATCCTGGAGCTTTTTGAAATGACACAATGGGCTCTGAATGGGTTTCATCGGCCTCCGGGGAGAAAAACATTCCCAGACCATAAGAGACTGAATCACTGATGCACTTAAGTGAAAAAGAAATCAAAGAGGGCCTGAATGAGATCTGTCATGGAGGTTTTCACACCAGATGTCTCCGCCCAAAACCCAACACGACCTGACATATTTGGGACAGGTTCAGACGTAAAACATAATTACTGGGACATCAAATGTCACAATTAAGTATAATTTTTTGTCATTAAATCACAGTGATACATTACTTGCAGTGCGGTGATGCTCTTGCACAAATGCACTTCTGTGCAGTAGAAGAAGCCAACAGGTCGTGACATGCCAGTGAGCTGACTTTGAATTTGTTCTGGGCGGTTGAGGATTTAGCCAGGTGATGAAAATTTAGGGAACAAGCATGAAATGAAAGGCACTCGTCTGTAGGGAAGGACTGATTATCAGTGTGGATAATTATCAAATCTGAGCATTTTTTCTCGATCATCGTGTAGTCACCATTCTGTGGTCGCACTCAGTGTCCCGCCCACAACATCATCTGACTGGTTACAGGTCAACGCTAAGTTTTGGACAAAAGATGATGTTAATCCTTGTGCACAGTCCTGGCTAGGAGCTGACGCGACTGGCTTGGATCAGGGCCAACACTTCACTCCTGGGCAGCGTTACATTTCATAAAGCGGAATTTAACATATATTTTTTATCTTTTACAGAAGGAGCTACAGGGCGAGATGATCAATATTGTATATAGCAGTCGAGTGGCTCTGTATACAGAGAAAACTTCATCCATGATTCAACAGATGAGCTCCGTTGACTGCGTGTTTGCTCTTCATAGCGAAACACGTTTGCATGAGCATTAAAAATTCAATTATGACATACAGTTAAGTCTAAGATGATTTCAACATGACCCTCGACATGCCCTCGCCGTGTTCCCGGCGCTATAAACAGTACTCAGGAGAATAAACATGTGGCTCCTCGCTCGGATGGGGGCGGGGAATGTGTACAGCGAGCGTCCCAGTTGTTCACTCGCACTTAAATTAAACACGGCCTCCAGTTCATAGGAAATACACGGACTCGTGTGGCTGCAGATAGCTAAAGGAGTGTGTGAGTTGCTCTGTTGTGTCATTGGCTTGTTGACTGGTGGTTGATCGCTAACCATTTTGACATCTGGCCCAGATGCAACCCATTGAAGCTTGTGAGCGCAAAAAACAATAGTGGAGCTAGCAGGCCCGGGTATACAGTTCAAAGCTGCGAGAGACTTCACAAGCTCAGATGGCAGCAGGCAGCAAGACTACAAAAATGCTTTTCAAGGGGGCAAGGGGAATAATGACTAACTTCTGCCAGTGAAGTCTTTCCACCTCACAGAGATATCTTGACTTTATTGTGAAGCATTTCCCATCGCTGGGCCTCGGAGCAGCACGAGTGGCGGCGTGAGAGGGGGGACCGTTGTTAACAGGGGAGCGGTTGAAGCCCCGTGGCTCCATGTTTTCACACTTTCCTCAATGAGACGGCGAACTGAAGCTCAAACGCGGCCAGCGCTTTTATGTGATTTCTGGACGGATCAAAAGATAATACTTCTGTAACAAAAAGGTTTGGCTCCATTATTATGGAAAATCAAGCTGTGAGGGTGAAATATTAATAAAAATGAATATCAAAGCGCAATTAAAACGATTACAGGAGGAACACTGAAGTAATTCCGGAGAAGTTCTTTTCAGCTTCAAGTCGAGCTGAAATAAAGAAAAAAAATGCCTTTCAACCGTTTTAGATCGAATCCACAGTCGTCGTGCACCTGTTCGACAATATGTGCCACACAATATGAAGTCACTTGCACTTAATGTGAGCCTGTCTGAATCAGTAACATCATGCCATCCGCCCGTCAATCACTCTCGGATGCCACAGTAGAGTGGTTTGACCGGCCCTCTGATCACTTCAGGTTGACACAGAAAGCTACTTTGACGTGCAGCAGACGGGAGTAACTCACATTCAGTACTAATGCTACTGGCCACCATGACACCATGAAGTCCCTCCCTACCTGACAGTATAGAGGAACAAATATCCCTCTGTCTTCTGTTTCAGCTCGACTGTATGATAGTTAAGAAGCTGCTGCATGGGAACTATTTTATCTTTTCTTCAGCGACTCTCCCTGTTTTTGTTTTGTATCCATAATACACAACTAAAACTACAAGCCATCCCACCTCAAAACAAAAGATTCCTTCCTGTTTCTTATCATGAGAGAAAGCACAGAAGTCACTGCAGCTCGAACCACAAGGCCGTGACTTCAGGTGGGGGGAAAGCTAAAGCTATCAGTCAGCACTGAACATTAGGGAAACTACCGTGGCGGAAACATGGCTAGAGGTCGTGAGTTCATTCCCAGGTGATTCGATTGCAACATTCATTTCCATTTCAGGCTATTCAGAGAAACAATTAAATTCCACGTATCAGAGAGTCAACGCACGGTTAATTATGTATTTGCGAACCTTAGCCGGTCAGAAAATAGGCCGTGGCATTATCAAGTATGAAGTTCAGATTCAGTTCACGTGGAGAGTTAACTGCATGCACCATTAACTTTTACTTGACTAGTTTAAAAGGACTAGATTCTTAACAGGCCCCGGTCCCAGCGCTGAGGGACGCACTGCATTAGTAACACATGGTCATACATAAACAAGGAGGGGGAAGAGTTCAAATGTGAGAACGGTGGATTTCATTTCTTAGACATGACCTACAGGGATGATCCAGTATAGTGGTTTGTTCATGAAGATCTGACAATAAAACAGGGATAAAACCCAGAAACCTCTGAAGACGCTTCTTTCATTATACGTCACACAACCGCAGGAGTAAGTTCAATTACACAAAGTCAGCTCCATACTCCATGTGGCTCCATACTGTAGGGCAGCACTTCAGCAGCATACATAAAAAAGGGCCATCAGAAAGTATTGTGATGCCAGGAAATGACCACTGCTAAGGGAGCAAGGTTAGAAGTTCAAATCCTCAAGTCAACAAGCGACTGAGTCAGTGTGTTTATGTGTGGCTCAGTGTAAGAGAAAGATGTATGGATATGTTGATGGGCTGGAAGCTGAAGTTGCCCCGGGGCTACCAGTGCTGCATGACTGGCTCTTTTCACAGAGGCCCCACACAAAGAGGTGCAGTGAACAGGGGAAATAACAAGAGGTTAGTTAGTTAACTGGGGTCACAAGGGCAAAGGTGATGAAGCTTTTAAGTGTGTGTGCGTGTGTGTGTGTGCGCGCGGGGGAGTTATGTTCAAGTCCTTGCCTGTCGTCGTGTGTGTGTACGTCTGATGTATCCGTGTGTGTGTGTGTGTGTGTGTGGCTGAGTGAGCCATAAAGAAGATGTGCTGTGCGATGAAAGAGCCTCTGTGCAGGTGGACGCTGAGGTCAGGAGTTGAATGTTGTGGGGGGGCCAACGGAGAAAATTCACTGCATGACTGAATCTGTTTGCAGCGGGTCGCCCTGTCAGAGAGCTGATGAATGGGTTTTAAGTGTTTCGGGCTCGTAAGCTCAAAGGTAATGGACTACAGCTGAGCGAGTCGGTGCTATTGTTTTCAGAGGGCTGGCATGTGGAAATTATATGCTTGTGGACGGTGCAAGTTCTGACAATGTTTAAAGATCAATCAAATGTCCTGCGTGGTAAAATGTTGTGAACGTTTAATGTTGACGATATCATTACCGCTTGATTGTAGCTAAGTGGATTTTTTTTTATTTTTTTTCTGCAGCATTAGAAGTTTTGCTTAACCATGTCCAGATTTGGTTTCCAGGGCAAGTCACGTGTTGACAGCTTTAAAGGCGTTTGCTGACATATTGAACACAAGACACAGGCACTACTTTTTGGATGCCCTTCACAACAGATACACATACATATACACAATTTGTATGCATCACAAACTTTGTAACCCACTGACATTTTGACAAAACCTTATGTTCATGTTGGGAGGGGAGTTGCAGGTGACAAGGCTGCCGTGCCAGTGACCACTGTTCAAGTCTGTGTTCCAACGTTTGTAAACTCGACGCCACTGTGTATTTTTAAGTTGTGTTTGTGGCGACAAAAATAAGAAGGTATTTCAAGCCAAGACATGATGTTTACCTAACCCTAACCGATTGGTTTTTGGGCCTAAACCTAATCAGAACATAAGCACAGCGTTGTAACAGGAGAAAAATATAAAATGTGGCTTACAGTTGTGGTGTTTTTCTGTTTCTTCACAGTTTTCTGCAACAAAAAGCCTCGATTAGGTTTAGGTAAAACATTTTTAGGTTAGGGTATACCCTTTCACACAGTTAAAGGCAGGATTGAAAGGATAACTTCTGCCATTTCTGGTCTTTTAGCCCAAAACACAAAGCTATGACTTTACTAAAAAGCTTGACTGGTCAGTTGCAATGATGATTCCTGTTGTTACCTGAGTTCCGGGCGATAAAACAGACGGCTAATGAGGTGAAACTTCACCACGCTGAGAAGTAAACTGATGCAAGGTGCAAAGAAACAGCATGGAGTACGTACCAATAACACATGCAGTAAATGAATTTAAATGTGAATACGGGTCAGCAATAGTCACAGTCTAGCGACAAACCTACAAAAGTCATCATACGCATTATGATCTATTGATTATCGAGGGAATAACTCGGTGTAATGAAAACACAAAGTAAAACAGATCCACTCAGACGGATTCTGCAGACGGCGGCACCGCATCCGTGCTGTAATTGGAGTTAG
This sequence comes from Sparus aurata, assembly GCF_900880675.1. NCBI lineage: Eukaryota > Metazoa > Chordata > Actinopteri > Spariformes > Sparidae > Sparus > Sparus aurata. The sequence goes on from NC_044191.1 coordinate 30,442,925, forward strand.
ATTACTTTTACAGTGCGAGAACAAAGACTCATTCTTGTTACATCAGGTGTCTCACAAGGCCACGGTGTGCTTGTCAGAGTGCAGTGATATGTTGACACATTTTCTCGACCACAGTCTGGGGTCATTTTAACAAGGAGATATTTTAATCCCCGCTTCCCCGCCTTATTCTCAAATACAGAAGCACAAATTCCCTGAGGATACAGGGAACATCACAGGCTTTCACCTGGTTTCCTCTGCTCTGTAAGGACACAATGTCCTGTCGACATATCATCATGTTTGACTGTACATTTACAGTCTAAGTGCATGTGGCGCGTCTTTGTGTTGTGAAGAAGGGTAAAGCTAACGGAGTAAAAAGGCCAAGAAGAAAAGAACAGCGAGCAGGAGGAGAAAAAAGGGGAATGGAAGTCGGAGGGAGCCAAAGAAAGAGAACAAAAGAAATGGTGGTGCAGGAAAAAAAAAAAGTGCGAGACCGTATGTGATCTGGAGTCCTTGGAGATGCTCTTTCTCTTTTTGCTATGTCGCTTTTTCTTCCTATGGCCATTGATCTCTGTGTTTGCATCGACATTCAGGGATGCTGTGCAACCACTTTTCCCCTCTGCACACCCTGTACAAATTATTACATGAAAGAATATAGAATACAGTACAACCTCAGAGAGCAACGCTGTTGTAGTGTTGGCTGAAAAATACAACACGGTTGAGATGAAAAGGTTGCTGAATAAATTTGAAACACTGAAGGCACCAAAGAAAAGCCTTAAAATCCTTGATAAAAAAATAAATAATAATAATAATCTTCTTTCATCAGTGAAGTAATTATCTGTCTGACAGGGATATGACTATTTCCTGGAGAGGAAGATGATGAGATATGATTGAGGGTGAAACAAAAATGCACATACGTCCTTTTATCTTGGAATAAAAATCTTCATTAGCTACGCAACATTAACCCAGAGCTCACTCTCAACACAGGATGACACAGCAGTTTGACAAAAAAACAAATCTTAACTCAAGGTCCGCTCTGCCGCCAGCTGAAATCCTTGAAACAAAAAAAAAAACTAATGAATGCATGAAGTGTTCAGATTGTTTTTTGTCAATACCAACCCTGCTTTTATTTCCAAAGAGAACCCGACATTATTTCTTTATGAGAGTGCATTTGAACACTCCTGAGAGAGCAGAACGCACTCCCCTGATTATCTACGAGGTTCACCGCAGTTCACTACATTGATGGCCTCCGTGGTGCTCGTCCGGCGACTGACAGGACGTGGCAGTTATGGGCTAAGAATTATACTGCAGGAGCAAAAGAGCTCTGGGGAGGTTAATGCGGTGCGTCTCTGAGCCCTTTGTGGAACGGATAAGGCTTTATGTAACACTCCTCATCCTACATGCAAACTATGCACGCTTGCTTGCTTGGTTGGTTGGTTGGTTGGTTGGTTGGTGCGACAAACGGGTAGGATGACGTGATATTAAAACTCCAAACTGACACAAGTGCCAACCTCAATTTTTAAGTGCACGCAGACGCAGGTTCTTGGTTAAGTGGAGCTCTTCAACTGTACGAACCCTACGTGATCTTGTGGTCTTTGTGAGAGGCAAGAGCATCAGACAGAGACGGCGATGTGGTGTGAGAGCGCTAAGTGGGGGCAAACACGAAGAGGTATTTTACTTTGATACGACGATAAGAGAAATTCTCTTTTCACCTGCCCTCGCAGGGAGGTCAGAGTCCAAGATCAGCTACTTAGAAGTACGCCCGGTCCTTCTCGGAGGGATTTTGTGTCTTGCTCAAGGGCACTACAACAGGGATGATACGTGGGGCCTGATAACTCTCCCAACTTTTTCAGTAAAAGGAAATCAATTTTGTGCCATAACGGACTGTAAATGCTCAGATATCACATGAGCTGCAGCTGTAGAAGTCCGACTTCTGGTGACTCGCTTGCCAACAGAGAAGCGGTAGGAACGATGGGAATGAGGAAGTCAGGAGAAGCCAAATAGACAGAGACGGTCGTGTACTAAGGGGAGGAAAAAAAAAAAAAAAAGGGGGAGGTGATACACAGTGAAAGACCCTGTCTGGGGGACATTATTAGGGGAAAGCTCCTTCATTACATGTGTCTTGTTCCTGACCCCATGTGGATTTTGGGCCTCTTTTTTAGTCCCTCGCTCTCCCTCAACCTCCCCCTTTCCTTCTCTCTCCATCTCTCTCTTATTTCTCGCCTCTGCCGGCACAAAGACAGAAACGTACAGCATCAAATGAGGCATGCACACTTACACACAACCTCACACACATACGCAGTGTGAGAGACTGTGGCTGAATCAGCATGTGATTTAGACTGGTGTGATTAATGACATTCTGTGCACCAGTGAGCAGATGAACCGGAAAACAGCACAAACATTATCATAACCTGAAAGGCCTAATTATTGCAGTGCACATATGACAGATGTGTGTGTGTGTGTGTGTGTGTGTGTGTTGGGGGAGCAGCGAGGATACAAGATTTATGACCCTGCTGTGGAATGTTGTGCTCCGTCCCCTCCATCCCTTTTGTGTCTTCCACCATTCGGGTGCAAATTAGGAATATGATAATGGGCATTTTATATATTATAATGAGTGCATGGCTCGTGTGCACGCATGTGTGTACATATAGTGTGTGTTTGTGTTTCTCTGACCGGCTGAAGGTCTTTCAAAACATAAAATGGAAATATGAAGCTAACGACAGCCGTCTCTCAACTCCCAGTACGGTAAATGAGGCACTCCTCCGATGGGAAAACAGCAAAATGCAAAAGAATGTGACAAATGAGTCCTCGTCCAGCATCCTCCTCATTGGTGGGGACGTGGTTCATAGGTGACCAAGGACGTGGGGAGGTTTTGCATTACAGCAGGCGGCAAACTTGAACACCAACATACTGAAGCAAGGAGATGACAAGGTAAAAGAAATACCCAGACTCCATTATAAAATCACACAATTTAGTGAGTTTCTGACTCAGGAGGAACTTCATCAACGTTGTGAAATGCGGTCTATATCAAATTCTTTATAAATGGTCCTTCTTGTTAATTCGGCATATGCTAAACATGAAGTTCTTTTTTCTTTGTGTGCATATGATGGTGTCCTTTTGTCTAAGTGATGTACGAGGTACATGACAGGTAAGGTACGAGCTGGCGAGCTGGCCCCTTGTGACTGGATCACAGAGGATGCACGTTGACGCTGGATCACTTATTGGATTGCACCCATCAGTCCCTGAGTGTGGACTGATATGATGTCCCCACAAAAAGAACCCAAATGTACTCTCTCAGTTTCCCCTTAGTGGTAATCCAGCCACGCAGACCAATAAAGCCAGACCAATAAATCAGCGGCACCGATATATTTGCTTTTTGCAGTCTGCGGGCGCTCTCTTCATGTTAAATTCATATGCTGGTATCTGAAAAATGATTATCCTAAAAATAGACGACACCAGGCATTTTGATATTCAGGCTCCTCATTTATTGTAAACCCGAATAATGACGCGGGAGGACCAGCAGCCAACGGAGGACGCCTCCAATTTGGGCCCAATTTCAAGTTAGCTTTTTATTCCTGTCTCGTGGCGCAGGGAAATGGATGACACTGGATCAGATACTTTTTACTGGACCGGCTTCACGAGACACCAGGTACGGCTGTCTGTTCCCTCTCTTCCCCCCCTCCTCGCCTTCTTGCCTTTCGGTCTCTCTGTCATTCTCACACCATTTGTCTAACTAAATCCACCCTCAGGCCCCCGGACACCAGAGCAGAACAGAGGGGCGGAGAGAACGAGGCACGGATGAGGAAGAAATGGAGAGGGGAGCAAAGGAAAGAAAGATTGCCGAATGAAGAAGTCGACAGACTGTGGGTTTGGACTCTTGGAAGGAGAAACTGAGCAAAGAGGTGAAAAGAGTGGGAAGACAAGGTGAATGCAAAAGAGAGAAAAGAATGAATTTGGGATTCATTATAATGATATTTGTTATAAAACACTGTTTAATGTTAACATATAATAAAGTGTGTGTATATATGTTACATACATGTCACACTGCTACGTTGTTTACAGCCACTCAGCTTTAAAGAAAGAAGGAGGAATAGAAAACTAAAGAATGAAACAGGTCACTTTTTACTTTGTGTCAGCAGCGTTAAGGACAAGCTTTGCCCACAGATGTCCAGTTGAACGGTGGATGTGCTCACACATGAGTGCGGGCACACATTAAAAAGGCATCCAGAGGACAAATAAATGTCATTATTTGTCAGTAACAGGGTGACGCACACCGCCAGACAGAGCCAGACAAAAACACAACTAAGGACAAATTCAGCGCATCCACAGTGCTAAATAGAAAGCCGTTGTGACAAAGTCACCGCATCAGCCCGGGCGTTTCAGCGCAGCACTGAGTTACTCAGAGAACGGGAGGTGATTTATTTTGACAAAGCAGGCAAAACATTCCCAGAGTTTAAAAGTCAAATCAGTCCTGCGGAAAAAGGAAACAGTCTCTTCACGTCGAGGAGACACTCAGAATGTAATTCAGGCTGCAAAAGTGCCGAACTTAAAAGAAGAGAAGCACAAATATCCCCAATTAGTTTTGTTGGGATTATTACTGTTCTGCAATGAACACAACTCAGTTGTCAGCTCGTGCCTTGGCAAGTATGCTCCACTTGTGTCGTGCCAATAAAGCAGCCATCAACTTGAGCTGAAGTCTATTGAACTGATAAAACCGAGAGAAAAAGAGGAACTAAACTGCAATGTGGAGACAATCTGAATAAAACATAATGCCAAGAATGAGGAGGAGCGCTCCGTTACTTATCTAATACAACTATCTTTGGATCAGAGCTGTCACTCTTTATTAGGGATTTAAACATCTGCTGGAACAAGGGGGGGAGGAAAAGTTCACAGTCGCTACTGTAATGGAGGGAACTCGCGAGCAGAGCCGTCCTCGGCAGACAATCAAAACACGACATCTGAGAGGCAGAGAGCGGAAGTAATTTGGGTTAATGAGAGAAGATAAGGCTGTTTGTCGTCTTTGTTCAGAGCGGCTGTCTTTCCGTACGACGGCGACAAATCTGCAGACTCACCTCATCGCTTTCCCACCGAGTGAGGCACAACAGACAAGCAAAGCACGGTCAAGTGTACAACCGTCTGACCTCCGACTGTTCGGCACACAACATCAGGCGGACCCCTTTTACAAGAAGCTTGTAAAAACGTCATCGCCGATAAGTTAGCAAGATTTATTACGTTTCTTACCATCGACCCGATGTTTAATTTCGTCCGCCGTGTTTCAGCATTTCACGACATCCACTCAGCGCCTCGCAAAGCAAAATTTCCCCTGACCTTCAGAGTTGTTGTTCTGACTTGACAGGACATTGACCTGAATTTTTCCCGGTCGTAAAACCTTTCAAACGATAATTCCTCCGCCGTATGAACTCCCAGTACGGTGTTGGATGGACGTCGCTGGTCGAACATGATTATATCTACAGGTACAAACTATTTTTCATTCTGATGATGCAGTTTTTTTGTGAAGATGATGCATTAATACAGCCGGCAAAACGATTTATTTCTTTTCAGGAAATTAGATGTTGGCCGGGTGTTAATGAATAACAAAAATAACGCCAATGTTGTTTGATTAATTGGTCCAAACCGGGAAAGGTTCCCCGTTTTAGACCTCATCGGTTTCATTACATTCTTGCAAAAACTACAACAAAAAGTGAATACAGCCACACGGTGCTGTGACCACAGACGAGCAGCCTGCTCAGATCGGTAATGAAGTATGCCGTTTACTGTAATTCAAAGAGTTCTCACATCCTCCCATCTTCTTTGAGTGTACACAGTAATGAGAAGTTAAGAGAACAAAGCACGACGCGGAATCAAAAGCGAGCTCTGGAACAAGGCAGCGGAAAGAGCACAAATAGAAGACTTGAGGTAAAATAGTGATCTGTAATCATTTTCACACACCAAACCTTGCAGGAATATGGGACATTATGATGTTGCCTCAGAGAACTTAAGCACACAGACATCAAAGGGAGTGTTTATGGAGACCCCTCCCCGCCTTGTACACCTTGTTAAGGTTTTTAATATGCCAGGACCCCGAGGGCTCCCGCAGACGTTTGATGTCTGGGATGAGATGGAAAATGAGATGCTGTTTAACAAACAGCCTGCAATGAGCCGGTGTTTACTGAACAAAAGAGGCCAAACATTAAGCGATACACAGCGCAGGGAGTCGCGAGGATGCAGGCCGCCGTACCCAAATCTACCGAGGCTGGAGTCAGGTTCCTTAAAAGATCAACAGATATTTTCATTCAGGCCTAATGACACTGAATCTGTGCTCATTTTTAAGCGGCGACTCCGAGGTGGCCTTCGCTGCGGTTCTAGTTTGTTTGTTTTGTTTCTATCACCTGAAGCGAGTTTTTTTTTTTTTTCCGTCTGGGTTTATAATAATGCCAATTAAAAGAGAACATAACTGTATATTTTCAAGGCTGTAATGCTGAGGCACAAAGCAAACATTTCTGTTGAATAGTGGAGATTCTATCACGTAGCTGCCACAAAACGGTGTTCCACTAATACATTGAGTGGATGTACGTGCGCTGTATTCTGATTTTCCTGCGTTTCTTCTTGAATGATGACAGATGCACCGATAACTAATACATCTGTGAAGGACGATCAGGTCTATGAAGAAATGAGCTCTCGGGTAAGGAAAGATAAGCAGAGGTGCGTATTGTTTGATTTACTGTTAATCATATAAATACCATTGTTGGCACTAGTAGCAGCAGTTACAGATCAGACTTAAGAGAGCCTTTGGAACTGCATGGTAAACATTTAAAAGCAGGGCCACCGGATATGCAGCAGCAATGGCTTGCTTAAAAACTGCAATGTGACTTTCTAGTTAATAACTGAGCAGTTGGCTGTTTGACAGAAAGCCGTTTTGCTCCAAAGATCTGTGGCACATCGTCCCTTTAGATCACCAGATTTACCCAATTACAGACTGCTGCTAACACGTAGCATTAGCTATGTATTTCCCTTTGCGCTGCTAAAGCTAGCTCAGCTGTCAAAGCATTCCAACCTGTCAACTGAAACTACAGTCAAATGCTGTGTCTCAATTCAGGGTCTGCATCCTACGGAGGCCGCATTTGAAGGCCAATTACGTCACAACGCCGCGCGAAGGCTGTCCCAGTTCGAAGGCTCCTCCAAATGTGCCCCACAAAAACGGCCTTCTTTTCCCTGTTTTTGGAGGACGCACCGCTACTATCCTTCGTGGCCCGAAAAAGGAGAAAGAAAGAGAGAAATTGGCGACATTGCGTGGCGTAGATCGTCACTTTTGCGGGCCTGGGCGGCAGGAATCGTGACGTAAGGGTAAAACATCTGGTGGCGCAACCAGGAAATGCTCCAAAGGCTAGACCGTCCTATTTAACAACGGTTGATGCGGTTAACATGGTTAACATGGTCTCCACAACAAGGACCGCAAAGGCCGGGTCCTTCAAAGGATGCAGACCCTGAACTGAGACACAACAATACTCTTTTTTTCGGCAATTCTTGTAACTCAGCAGCCATCTTGGCAGCACTCCTGGGAGATTATTTAGAGTTGGCGAGACCAGGCCCCTATCTAATAGATGTAGAGGGAGTATAGAAAACTGCATGTATGGAATCACAAGGTAAGCTGTGTGTCACTGACCACCACCTCTGGCGTTATGGGCTTTTCTATTCATACTGCTTTAAGCGAGCGTAAACCACAAACCCACTGTAGCAGGGGCGGTTCTAGGGGGGGGGCCAACAGGGGCCAGTGCCCCCGTAACTCCGAGTCTGGACCCCCCTGTGGCCCCCCTGACAGGGAGTCTGCATCAATAATACAATGACAGATTTCTTGCAATGATTTTGTTTTGAAGGGAAAGGCAGAAATTAAAGTGTCTCAGCAGTTTACTACCCAATCAAATATGCTGAAATTGTAAACACTGCTTTGTCTGATTAAGGGATTCATCTTTTTTCCGGGTTGTATGTGCCCCTAACAAAAAAGCCAGCCCCAACCTGGCCCCCCTATTAAAACTGGTCTAGAACCGCCACTGCACTGTAGCCACACAATGCAAATGAGGGCATCACCAGCAGGGTTAAGGCTACATGGGAACGTTTATTTAGCCAAACTGAGCTCATCAGTTTTATGGTTCTGACCAATCAGGAACCGGTACCAATTAAAGACTGGTCCTCTGTACTCGTCCCTGATCAGAAGTACACGGTGGCAGCTGTGGTTCTGAAGGTAGAGCGGCTTGTCCACTGATCACAGGGCTGCCGGTGTTATTGCACAAATGACAACAGGATGTGTTTAATTGACCAAACAGTTGACACATATTAAAACCTCAAGTGTTTTGTTCGCGGCATTGATGAAATGATACAGCGGCGGTCTTAATTACCACATTAGTAGTACAGTACATATGATGCAGATTAGGCTTTAACCTGGAGGTTAACTCGGATTCAGCGCGGGTAACAGAGACGATTCAAATTGGAGATGAGAGGTGTGTTTAGGCAGTGAGCCAAGTTGTTAGGAAGGAAGGAAACAGGATGTGCGGACTGCAGACGTGCGTGTGTGTGTGTGTGTGTGTGTGTGTGTGTGTGTTTGACACTAGATGTCAACACCGCAGAGAGAAGAGAGGATAAAAGGGAATGAAAGAGAGATGGTTCAGCATTATTGGAAGGGTCGTGGTATCAGTGCAGAGTCTCATGCATTACGTGTGTAGTCAAGCGTTTGTCTGTGTGTGTGTCTGTGTGTGTGATTGTTGCCTTTGATAAGTTCAAGGTGACAAGGTTCTGCTCACACTCCAGTTGAAAGGCTGCAGAAGCCGAGAGGCTGACTGGCCCCGTGTTACTGTTCGACTGGCGAGCTCACACTGTGGCTGGTTCTATTCAGAGGCTCAGATTACAGACCACATAAACATCTCAGAGAAGTGTGCCAGAATACCGTCAACAATTTCTCCGCGAACCGCCAACATTATCCGCCAGGAAAACTGCAAGGAGAGGAGCAGGGAGACGCTGAAAGTCAGGGGGATGAGGAGGCAGGTAGGGAGGTGAGCTGAGGGAGGGAGGGAGGGAGGGAGGGAGTGGGGGAGAGAAGGAGGTTTTCCAGGGACTAAATCAAAAGGTGACAGGCTGAGAAAAAGAGAGAGCAAATAAAAAAGGAGCTGTAGAGGGAAAAAAGGTGACGGAGCAAATAGGATTGAGGAGAGACACGTGGAGATTAGTAGGGCCGGGGAGAAGGGGATGAGCAGGTGACGGGTTAGAGTAATGAAAGGAAAAGAAGGTGAGAGACGGAGGGGAGGACGGAGAGGCGAGAGAGAGCCGGCTGAGATTTACATATGCTAATTAAACTTCTGTTTGGGTCACTTGCTCTTCATGTCAGGGCTCCCTCCGCACCTCCCGTCTGTCCTCGCCCACATTCTCTTTGTCTGTCTATCTCCGTTCTTTTTACCTCCTTCCTCGTGTTCCCCTTATTACTTTCAAAGCAGGAAGCCGTCCCTTTGATTCCTTTTTTGTTTGGCGGAGAAAAAAAAAAATAAGAAACCGAGTTCCTCCTCGTGCAACGCTCAGCTTCCCTTCTCTCCTTTTCCTATAATCATACATCGCCCCCACTGGGCGCCTCATCCCGGCGCTGCCCCGTCCTTGTGATCCGTCTTGACTTCCTCATCTCTCGCTCAATTTTATGTTTTATCCCCCAGTTGCCCTTTGTTGCTCCTTTAAGATCCTCCCCTCTTCTCTTGTCTCTCATCCCCACACTTCTAGAGCTCTTTCTGTAATGATGTCAGATCCACTCCACAACCCTCACCTTGTCCTTACATCCACCTGTGTTTTTCCTATTTCGGCACATCATTCGCCGTCTTTCTCTCTCCTCGCTTCATTTCTGCGGACCCGCTTTTCTTTATCCCCGAAGTCGGAGCCATTCAACTCTTTCTGTTGTTTTTCTTTTTTTCATCCCCTGTCCTCATCTCCCCTCACTCCATTTTCTTCTTTTTTCCTCTGCCAATACATTCCCCATCTCCCCTCCACCTCCTACTGTACCTCGGCACACCTGGGAATCTTTCATGTCAATTCAATTCTCTCCTCTGCTATTTCTTTCAATTATTTCTCAATTTGCCCCCCTTTTTCAGCTCCCAGAGTTGCTTTTTTTTTCGCCATCTCCCTTTTTTTTTCTCTCTCTCTCTCCTCCTACTCATCATTGCTTCCCTCCACTCTGCCAGACCTCCAAAGTCCAAAACTCAAAGCTTAGCCAAGTACCACAATGCCAAAATACCAACTGGACTCGCCCAAATGCAAACACAAACACACACACACACATACACCACATGCATGGGCACACACAGAAGTGTGCACACGCAGGTTCGCAGACTTCCAATGCGCGCGAGCAGACCCACACAGAGAGAAATGCACACCTCTAGCCTCCATGACCCGTCGCTGGTTTGTGAGCCATCTGTTCATTTATTTCAGAGAACAAACACACCTGACAGTGCTGAGGAGCTGCTAAGTCCATTTCACTGTTCACTGAGCAGCACAATTGAGTCGACTAGATGGAGGGATAAGCTGGAACAAAAACTTAACGCACCCCGAGGGGAATTGGAGATCGAGAACCACTGTTCCTGTCCAAAGCCATTTCACTGAGAATCAGAAAAGTGTATCTCTCGGCCGCTGTCATCTAACGCGATTCAATACCGCGTCGCCATAACGCCAGAAGTTAATAGGAATCCGGCTTTGGCGCGGCTCAAGATATGAAGGACATAAAGTCCGGTTATATCACAGGGCGGGATGCATGGCACACAGTGTATGTTCTGCTTTAACAGGGGTTCTTTGGGGCCACAATAAAAAGATGGACATACTCTACACCAGACATGTTTTCTGCTTTTCTTAAAGGTGCATTTTGTCAACTCCTGACCTGTCTCCCCATGAAACGTCCAAAACATTTGATCATGTTAAATGGAGCACAATCAACAATTTTATTAAGACTGGGTGATATGGCATTAAACACATTTTTTGCTATGTTCTCCACCTGCACATTGCAGTGTGACATATCGGCTATACAAACTGCATGTCCTCTCGCTCCAGGTGCCGACTCTACAGTATACGTCTCTCGTTATCTCAGTGCTTTTTAAACCCAAACTTAGTTTCCACGTTTCACTCTTCATAGTTCACTTTCCATGTATTGTTAATAGCTGACAGTTTGTTTTTGTATGTAGTGTGTGAGACATGTTAGATCCTTTAGAGAGATAGATAACCGTTAGTAAAGTTAGCTAGCCATACGCTAACGTCATGTCGCTGTGGCTCTTTGTTACACTCTGTGCTGTGAGACGATCTGCCCAAAATGGAAGTGACTGAAATACAGCGTCATGTGAAAGTGAGAAGTAAAGCTCCGACCTCATTGCTGGATGGGGGATTTAAATGGTATATAGATCCAGCTATATCTTCATATCGGATAGCTGGCAGGTTAACCTCTGCATGCTAAAAAAAACACATCTGCGACTATCTAAATGCTAAAAACACAATAACTTCTAACAACTTATGCAGAGCAAACTATGAAAAGTTCAGTATTTTTGAGCTACGGATGAAAAAGCCCTTAGACAACTGTAGACGTACACTTAATAACTGTAGAGTTGGCACTGGAAGGAAAGGGATGTGCAGCTCGTAACGCAGATTTTGAATAAATAATCATCAGTGATGTGGATGCCATGATGTCCAAGTGGGTACGGTAAGTATTAGAACACGTAGAAGTAGAAATGACATCACTTTACTGTAATGCGGCCTCTATAATCAGGGCATACGAAGAAAAATGTCGTACCACGGTGTAACAATATCCAAAATCTAAGATGATATATAGTCTCTTTTCACGATAACAATATAATGTTGGTTTGCTGCCAAGCCCCAGTGAGACGACTCACAAAGCTACGGTTAGGTTGTGGTCTCGGTTTGACATTACAAATATAAAGAAAGTCAGTTCTTTTTTGAAGCATTGGACACATTGATAAACCTTTTCCTAACCTTAGCTTGAACCTTTAGAGTTACAGTGATGACAGCTTTGAACGCCACAACCAATGACCCCCGTCTCCTCCCCTTGACTTCTCTGCAGTATAAAGATCTCCTGTTCCCGAAGTGGAGAAAAATATGCAAGTAACCCTCTTTCCCCAAATGTATCCAGCAAACACGTTTTTTTGGCTGGTGCGCCACGCGTACGGTTCGACGCAGCATTTGCACTGTGCACATTTATAGCTTCTCGTCCCTTTATCCTGCAGTTCTGTGGAGGATTCTCATCGTGGTTGTGGATTTGCAAAGCGGCGCCTGAGCAGCACGGGCAGCAAAGTGGGACAGAGATTTCTATATTGCTATTTTTGAATCAGACCCGACGCATCGGCTTTTATTACAGGGAATGTTCTTACCTGAGGATGAATTCAGCAGGAGAGCAGCAGGCAGGCAGGCAGACACCGAGGAAAACAGGAACCAGCGAGCGGGAAGGGAAGGGGAAAAAAGACAGAAAGAGACAAGACGGCATGTTTGTTAGATTATTAAATACTCTCCAGAACTATTACAGTTGTCAAACCAGACTCTTCTTCTATTTTCACATCAACATATGAGTTAAATAATTCAACGTGAAACCCAGCGGACTCAAGTGGTGATGAGGTCATTCAGGGCCGGTGCATTTTGCAGTGCTGCATCTCTCTGGACTGGATTTACCAAACAACCGGGCGATAGATGACGGAAATCTGTGATGTGTTCATTTACAGGCATCAGATGGGAGCGAGGCGAGGGGGGGGTGGGGGGGTCTAAATGTGCTCACTGCTTTATGTTCACTATGATGGGGACAGACCCAATGAGGCAATGGTCTTGTTTGAACCAATCACAGTGATGAGACACAGGGGCAACAGGGAATATATTGACCATAATTGCTCTGCCTGGCTTGTGTCAAAAGTGAGACGTGAATGTGTGTGTGCGCATGTGAGACAGGATCCCAGACTGGCTGTGAAGACGGAGTAAGACCCGGAGTGCAAAGTAAATACAGAAAAATCATTTTCACCGTTCAAATGCAGAGCGACAGACGAGGGAACTGAGGAGGGAGAGGGGGGAGGGAGAGGGAGGGAGGGAGGAGGGGAGAGGCAGGCGGAGAGAAATTTTCTGAGGTGAGACAATTGGGCCGTATATCCAATCCAGACATTCACAGAGGACTGGGGAAATTCACTTGCGTCGCCTCCTCCCTCTCCGGAATATTTACTTGCTTTTTCATCTCCTCAAAATATTTCACACTTAATGTCATTGCGCCCTCTCTCCCTCTGCACGCCTCTCCTGGCGCTCCCCTTCAGTCCCCTCTTTTTTCTCTCTCTCTCTCTCTCTTTCTCTCACCCTCTTTCTCGCTGTGTGTCGCTCTCTGCATCTCTCTGGTACTCGTTCAAATAGTAATCTGCACTTCTAAAAAACTTGCGGTGTCTCTGTGCGTAGCGTATCGTTATTTACATTTCCCCCAGGACGCCGCTTGCTTATCGATTCCTGGTCTCGCTCGCATCTGTTTGGGAAGTTTTTTGTGAGTGACGCCTTATCATTACCCTGTGAGTGTGCTTGTGTGTGTGTGTGTGCGCGAGATGCCTTATCGTTGCTCCGAGTGTGTGTGTGTGTGTGTTGTGGATGCCTTATCTTTACCAACTCTCACGGGCCTCTGCCGTCCAGAAATTTGAACAACCCCCGTGCTTGTTCGAGCTGCTCTGAGCACCGCATGAGCACAAACGGTGAGCAGATCCGCACCGGTGTTCTTGCGTCTGTACAAAACTGGGTTTCTTTTTCCTGTTTCTGTGTTTTCCTCTGCACTAAAACGCTGGGCTCGCGTGTGCCCGCTGAGCATTCGCAGGTTCCAGCGCTTTCATGTGAACGTGAACGTCGCCGGGAAAAACGCTGGAAAGAAACGCTTGATCAACAGCTACCCCTTCGAGCTAAGCAGAGGAACTTGATCGCAACTGGATGCTGCTGCATTCACAGGCAGTCACCGACGTGTCTGATGTCCCCAAAAAACAACAACAGCAGCAGCAGCAACTGCTGTCATTCTGTCTGAGCACGTCTCACGCTCAGACCTCGCCTGTTCTTCATAGGCGGATGCTTTTTTTTTTATGCGCAGAGGGGAGGGAGGATGACAGACAACAGCAAGAGCACTCCAAAGTACTTGTGAGTGAAACTGCTTTGCCGGTTGAGGCGGTTCGAGAGTTCAACGCTGTGTTCTTTTCCCATGACCTAAATTCTTTACATTTAAAAGTTCAGAAAGTATAAGATCTATGGGGGAGTCTTCAGGGCTTCAGGAAAAAGAGGGAAAACATCTCACTTGTATCACAATATCTCACCGTCGGTTAGTTAGAAGAGAACATTTCTTTTACAACAACTATCAAACTCTCTCTTCCTCTTCAGCCGACTCAAGCAGGAGTTGGCTTCATGTAGAAAACTGTACTCGAGTGAACACCACAATCCAAGTGGTTTCTGACTTCCAAAGGAGTTGTTTTTTTTCCATCAGTGATGCAGAGAGTTGAAAGGAAAAACTCACAGCACGGAACTCGCTCTTCATCCCAAATCAGTTTTGATTTCTATTGTTCAAAGCTCCAGTTTGAAAAAAGCCCGACATGAAAAGTTAAACACGGAGTTAAAGTTTAACATCGGCAACACAAGGTTTGTTTTGTTTTGTTTTTTTGAAACCGTCTGGAGCATTCTCAAAAATGGAAGGTTTAGTCACAAACACAGCGGGAAAAGAAAAGGAAAAAAAACAAAAAAACAGCGTAATCACTCTTGGCATCGTGTTGATAATCAGCACCTGATTACTTCCTGGTTTTGGGAACCTTTTCAGCTGCTGTTGACCTATCAGGGTGGATTTTTTTGCTTTTAACGACTTCCTGTGGGAGTTAATGAGCGATGCAGCCGAACGACGACCGAACAAGAAAGCTGAAAGGCCTTTTGTTGTTCCTGAGGTCATTAAGCCCAATCACAGAGCGCCCTGGTTTGCCCCATGTGTGTTCTTCCATGTGTGTGTGTGCAAGGATGTGTGTGTATACATGAGTCTAAGAGAGAGAGAGAGAGAGAAACATCGCGCTATATACTCTTTGAGAGGAGGCTGCAGGCTCTGCTCTGACGAGTCAGAATGAATGCATTCCTTTTACACAGACACACACTCGCCTCTCTCCTCCACGCAAACACACACTGTGGACGTACAGTACACACATACAGAGGTAACTGATCTGTGAGGAATCTGTCGTGTTGCTGCTACTGTGTGAAAGCATGTGTCCTCTGTGTGTAGCAGGCAGCGGGTCGGGGGCCCGTGTCAACATCTCCCGTTGCTAGCGGCTGGCTAATGTATACCTCCACTTCAGACATGCCTCCTCCGCTCCTCTCTGTTTACGTTCGCCCGTCCCTCTTGTCTCAGCTAACCGCCTGTCCATGAATCTTTCATCGGTTTCTTTTCACTCAAGGACTAAGGACACTCCGAGGCATGCAAAAGACTTCAAACCTTCGAACCGTATAAAAAAAAAGAAGGGTCAGAATTGAATCTGCAGAGACGGATTAACATCTCAAACGTCTCAAACTTCTAAAATACTGTATCCAGCGCTTTTTATATACGATTTATGAGGCTTGGCGATTAATCCAAACCTTTATTTCCCGATATCTTCCCATTCAAATAAGGCGGAACACAAACAATATCGTCATTGGGAGTACAGGGGTCAGCTTTTTCTAATATATCATCAAAGTATTGAATTGTATTTGTGTCTTGTGTTAATCAGTAGCAGGAGCAGTCCGGACAAATAAAGGACTGACTGTCGATATGCGGTTGTAACGGTTGCCTTTGCAGCAACACGTACATAACGGAAGTAATATTAAACAGGATTTTTTAAATGAGATGCAGTATGATGTGTATTGTGTAATAGGATGATATATTAAGTGCAGTTAGTCTGTCAATGGTTCACTTCCATCTGAACTCCATCTGAAGGTGAGAAGTTAAGGTAAATTAAGATTCAGTCAGAGCAGCCAATCTCAGCTGAACAAAATCACATCAGCTGTTCGATATTCGATAAATAAATGAAGAAAGGCCTTTGTAATTGAAGATGTAGCTGGGCCCGTAGCATTTAAATGCTCCCGTCCAGCACTGAGGCCTGAGCTTCACTGCTCGCTTTCACAAGACGCTGTGAAAATAAAAAAACTATAGCCGACAGTGCTCGCTGGTGGACGAACAACCTTGCATGGATTCCTCTTGCAATTTCTTGTTACTTATCATCCAACAAACGATTCAATGACAGAAGAAGAAATATGAAATGTTCTGTAATATTAAGAAATACTTAGAGGACTGTGCTGTCTCTAACAGGAGCTTTCTTCTCACCGCGAACAACAAAAAGGAAGAAGAAAAAGTAGAAAGCCCTAAAGCTTTCTTCCTGGGTGTTTGAAAGCACTTCCTGTGGTGACTGTGTGTGTGTGTGATGTGCTTTAGTGACATTAGAAAAGCTAAATTGCCCACTGTCACTCAATAAAGGGTTAAAGTGGTCTGTAATTTTGTAAGTAAAGGCCTGGACTTAAGGCTCTGGCTGTGTGTGTGTGTGTGTGTGTGTGTGTGTGTGTGTGTGTGTGTGTGTGTGTTTGTGTGTGTGTGTGTGTTGTCTGCGTGGCTGCCTCCGTTAAGAGTGTTTGTCGGTGTGTGTCTGTGCGTATGTGTGCATTTGTAAGTGGTCAACAATGCCTTAAAGCGGACGGGAAAGTGCTTCCATTATGGCGTCTGATGGCTCCGACTGCCCACTACACACACACACAAACAAACACACACATACACACAGCGAGATGGGCCGAGAGACAGAGACAGAAAGAGAGCGAGAGAAAGTGTGTGACTGTGTGATTGCGTGCAAACCAGTGTGTAATGGGAGCCAGGTGTGTGTGGCTCTGTTAAAGTGAGGAAGAGCCCCTGCTGCTGTAACTCTGTTCTGTCTCTCACAGGTCAGGACACACACACACACACACACACACACACACACACACACACACACACACACACGGTGGCCTGTTTCTTTCATTATCACTGTTACTCGGCTGACCCTCGCACTACATCAGTCACAGACCTCTGACAAGAGGCCACACAACCTCACAACCTCTCAACACACAAGAACACACACACACACACAGACAGACTTTAACAGGATCCTAGGAAAATATGATGTGCAGAAAGCCTTTTAAATGACGCGTAACACACACATACAGTACATATAGCAAAACAGACTGTCTCCTCTCGCTCTCTCTCCCTCTATTACACAAACACACACACACACACACACACACGCACACACACACACGCACACACACAGCCTAACCCAACAGCGCTGAGAGGCCCGCCCTATCTTTCACCACCAAGATAAATGCACTCCTTTCTCCAGTTTCACTCCTGAACAATGCCCTCCTTTCTGGCCTCATATAGGCGCATAAAGCACAGACACAGAAAGCAGCCCGGACTATTAATTTCTACCTTTGATCACAACCTTTAAATCATATATACTATAAACACACACACACACACACAAGCTGCTGTAACTCACTATAGAAACCCAGACGGAGAAACAACCCACAGCGAGAACATCTCCTCAGCCCGAAAAACAACCTCTGCGGTGATAAGAAGCGGGAAAAAAAAAAAAAAAAAGCGTGCACGTATCATTCATCAATCATTCACTCATACAAGCTATTCCCAAAACAGCTGTCTGCCGGCACATTTTCACTCAGTGACTGCATTTAAAATACTGGGAACCGGGGAGGAAAAAAGCAAACACAAAGTGCAGTAGAAGAAGAAAAAAAAAAAAAAAAAAAAACGCTAAAAAAGGGCCTGAAGCCATCAAGTCAAAACAGTGATAGCTGTCATTATCTGCTGTGAGCGATGACTCATCAATCACCGCGACTTTTTCATCACTCATTATTGCTCGTGTCTGTTCCGCCCACGACTCCTCTCGCCAAGTTCTTTCGGTCTCTCAGATAACGCTTTATGCTGTTCCCCCCCTTTTGTGTGGCATCTATTCCTTTATTTTTCCTTTTTTTTTCTTCCCCTGTTCGTTTTTCCTCAACGTCACCGTCTTCATCTGCGGAGAGCGCTGCAGACATGCAGTCGTGGCAAACGAAGAAGTAGCATTCCTAAGTCTGTAAAGCGTTCTTTTTGTAAATTAAAAAAATGTTTATTTTAGGGACAGCACCGGCTGAGGCTAGCTGGTTAGCATATGAACTACGATAAATAGATACCTCTACAACTCAGGACACAGTAGCAGCTGTCAGGAGTTAGAGCGGGTCCTCTAGTCATTGGAAAGTCATATCAGCGAAAACGGGGATGTGGTTCAGAGCCCGGCTATACCGATGAGCAGTGCCATCAGTGTATGAATGTGTGTGTGAGAATGGATGAATCTGTAGACTGGACTTGCTCCAGTAAGTCTTTTCCATTGGTGGTTGTGGCTCGGGAGTAGAGCAAGCGCCTTGTTATCGGAAGGTTGTTGGTTCGATTCCCCTGGTCTGCATGTGAAAGTTTCCTTGGGCAAGATACTGAACCCCAAACTGCTCCCGATGTGCCATGAATGTATGTTTGCGTGTCGCTCTGGACAAAATGTTTTGTTTTGTTTTTTTATGTTTGACACTAAAATCATTCCATGCGTGTTGCACCTATTTGCACAATCGTCAAGTTTGTTGGTGGCTTTGCGCGTTTTCGCTCTAAACTTACGTCAGCGGGGAACACAGGTGTCGGTCGCAGTAACGATGGAGGGCGGACGTCGGTTGCCGATGTCATCTCTGCGCAGCGCGAGTATAAAAATGGACGGAGGAGAAGAACTGAAGTGCCCGTTTCCTCTGGCAGTGCAGAGAGCGCTTTAGAGTCTTATTAGCCATTAAGAGTGCTGCACCTCGTCTGAGAGGGGAGCTAACCAAGATGATTAACAGTTTAAACTCTCATTTAACACGCAGAGATAGCCGTGGTCATGGCACTCTTCACTTTGCCTCCTCTCTACCTCTTCCACTCCCCTCTGAGGCTGAGTAATATTAAGTTCATAGCCCAGCGCCTTAATAGATGTATTAATATAACCAATGGGCTTCTGAGAGCATGAAATTATCTTTGAGCGATGAATTAAAGCCTTATTGATTGTCTGTAAGGTATTCACTACACAGCAGACAATTTGGAGCATGCTTTGCCGGCTGTGTGATTGTGCTGCAGGATGACTGGATGAGTGAACGGATCGCTAGGTCGGGCAGAACGACGGACGGAGGGAGAAAAATTACCAAATCCGACACAAAGCAGGGCAGCTTTTCCTCCCTTTAATTTCATGTTTTTGTTAACCAACTAACTTACGTAGCCGAGTCACAGCCGGAAAAAAGAAACCACAAATTCATATTCAACCGCAGAGACGAATTGTTTTCTTTCCCCCTCGGGGCCAAAGATGAAGTTTTTTCTCTTTTTTAGAAAACAACCACCAGAGCAAACACTAAAATGTCTCTGTTCTAAAATTCTTCACATCAAAACGCAGCATCCAAACGTCAAGCTGTGCAAAGAGCGCTTGATGTCTGGTGATGTCTCGGTGTCCCCCCCTTCGCTCACTTCAGCGCATTACTGACTTCATACTGTGCAATAGCTCTATACGATCATTACAAATGCGGCATCTTGTTCTCTACTGTTCCTTTCTCAGGAAACAAAAGAACAGAATCGGTGATGTGATTCGTCAGCGCGGCGTTATTTTAAAGCGATACGTAGAGTGGAATCAAGTCTCTTCCCGACAGTAGCTGTTCTCCGTCTCTGGATCCACATGAAACAATAATGCCGCGGCCCCGAGTGTGTCTGGCGCCGGAACGTTCGCTTCAGCAAAGTGCAGAATTAAATCTTTAAATGTTAAGTCTCGCGGGCGGAGGTCAACTGAAGCGCCCGTAGCGTCACTCGCTAGCATGACAAGGAAAGAAACTGCGGCGATGTTTTGGATGCCGTCATGGGAACACACACACACACACACACACACACACACAGCATTATGTTAAGACTGACAGGAGAATTGCTTTCTGTTGAGTAAGAAAAAAAACAAAACAAAAAAAACATGCTTTTTTTTCCCCTCCTCATAAGCCATCTTCCTTTCATGGAGCCTTTCAAACGTTGGCTTTTTCCATTCCAGACAATTCTATCACTGTGACAACTATAATAAATCCTCCCCCGGAAAAAAAACAAAAGTTAAGAGAGGCGGCTTCAAAGAAAAAGAAAAGTGAGGGAAAGAGGAAATGAAGGGGAGATACGAGACAAAGAAAAAAGTTTGTTATTGGTGACCGATAAAAGGTGAAGAAACGAGGCAGAGACAAGCGGCTGAGACTTTTTAATATGATACGTCGACGATTCCCAGCCCTGACCACGGTGTCGCAAAACCAGACTCGATATCAAAGTGATTTCATACATAATGTTAAAATCTTTAAAAAAAGTACTCAGGTAGGCACAGAGATACCATATTTATTGGAAAAAAGCAGTAGCGTTTGAACTAGCACTGCATTTGAACAGTTGTTTTGGATGCTGAAACTTTTCCAGCGACGTCTATGGAATTACTTCTCTGACACGCCGTCTTTCCACGCTCGCTTCTTTAATTAACGATTCCTCCCCCGATTTAGACTGCAGTCCCAGAGTGAGCCGGCAACCTCGCTCTACAATCTGCCTGCACATTGTTCTCTTAACAATAATAGGCTAAATATAGATCACAGCGTCTCCCCTTTTTTTTTTTTTCCCTTTCATCCCTCAGATGAGAGACGCTCTTTCTCAATTCCTCTCATTCATCAAATTACCTGTTTTTTTTTTTTTTGTATTAGTTTCGCAGGATAATCACCTGAGGAGGCGACAGCTGGGCTGCAGGTAGGAGGATGCTAATAAAGAGTTTTTCCACTGCTCACACACAAACTTACTTGGATGTGCTTTCACACACAATCATGCACAAAGTTCACATTCATTTCAAAACCAGATGATCTGCTGCGTTTCCCTGTTTTTTCCCCCCAGCAAATCCGTGTGATGAGAGTGACACAGAGAGGAAAAAAGAAAACCAAAAAACAGAAAGGCAAATTTGTCTTCTCCTAGTGGGAAATTAGTCGATCGCCCCTTATGTACGTACAGAACTGAACTCATATAACCATTCTACTTACTTTCACCCAAACAGTAACATTTTCCTGAACCTCAACAAGTAGGAAGTAGTTCTGGTGTTCAAACATGACCAGTTTCACAATGTTGTGCTGCCCCTGTTGCTGTTCTATCCTGTGTTTATACATCCTTCAGGGATTCATTAGCATGCCGCCTATTTCAAATACCGATACACGAGCACAGATACACCTGGTAATAAGCACCGGATTCTGCACGTACACAAGATGAAAGACGAGATCCATTCTCAAGATCACACGTTTGTCGACTTGGCACACACACACGCGCGTGCGCAAGTCTTTTGAACCTCTTCTCCCGGAGCTTTTTTATTTTTGCCATTGTTTCCATAGCAACAGAATAAAGTTTGATTAACGCCAATTTCCCCCATCCATATTTCGATGTCGCTCCTGTACATCCCCTCCCACGACTCACATTTGCGCCCCTCTCTCTCTCTCTCCCTCTCTCTGTCTGAGACACATGTCTGCGTCCACTCACTTGACTCCACTCTTTTTTGTAGCAGAGTGTTTAACGGAGGCTATCTGGTTGTAAATCTCCTCTCCAAACACACATTCTTACTGTGTTTACTCCCCTGCCTGTCTGCATGTTTGACTGTTGCCTGCCTGTCTGTCTCTTGGCCCTGGCAGTCCACCTGTCTCCCTCCAGACTGTGACGGTGTCTCTTTCTAAGTCATCCACCCCTACCCACCCACCCACCCACCGCTCTGTCTAGCTACTGCTGGCTTTGGTTAAGCCTTTGTTTAACATTAAAACAGGAAGACAATCAAAAACCACTTTCTCTTTGTCAGGAAACCAACATAAATACGCACAAAATCGCTCGCATGCCAGCGTGACACACAAGCGTACTTGCGGCCGCGGAGGCCAGCGGTAGATTGACACGGGAAAACAAAGCCAGAGTTCATAAACAAAGAGCCCGTTTGTTTGGACTGGTCCGGGCCAAAAGATGGAAAGCCAATAAAATGACATGGCTGCGGAGGACGTGAGGTGAAAGGTCAAGTGTTTTAGTGCCTTTTTGGAGAGTGTGTGCATGTGTGTGTGTGTGTGTGTGTGTGTGTGTGTGTGTGTGTGTGTGTTGTGTGTGTTCATCAGCAGCGGTGGTCTTTAAGTAGTCATTCACTCAACACAATAGCCTCCACCGCCCCCTATTCTTCTTCGTTCGATGGCCAAACACAAAAACACACATGCATGCATGGAATGAGAGAGTCCAAGAACACACGCGGACACTCCCCTCCAACCACACACACACACACACTTAAATAATCTACACACTAATCTACTTATTGACTGTCTTTTGTAAAGCCTTCAGGAACGATCATGAACGCTCAATTAGTTAATGGAATAGAAGCTAAACCGTGAGACGCGCTGAATTCATAACTGTGGTTTTCACTTGTTTCTTACAGCGTTGTACATAGAAGCCATGTGAAACTGAGACGATGCAAGGTTTCCCCCCTTTACCACCTTCTATGTATATATTATTATATACATATATATATATTTGACTTTGTTGTATGAATTCAAGCCAATACATAAAGCGGAAAATTATTTTTTTTCAATCTTCCTGGGAAAGAAAACAGCTCAAGAGTAAAATTACTTTTTTCCTCCACACAGCTGATTCAAAAACATTGTACAGCTTTGAATAAGTTGTAGGAAAAGCCATCCAGGGAAAATTCTTAGCGGTGTGTGTGTGTGTGTGTGTGTGTGTGTGTGTGTGTGTGTGTGTGTGTGTGCGTGCGTGCATTATGGAAAAATGCAAAAAAGAGATGATACAATACACACGTACGAAACTGTGGACGATGCTTTTTTCACCGCAGGGTCTTGCTTTTTACTTTTAAATCATGGCGTCGCTATTGTTGAAGGTACGCAAACAATGTTTATCATTATCGCAACACTTCTGTTTGTCTTTCTTGTCCGTCCGTCTCCGGGTCACTCCACAGTCACTCTTTGTCTCCACGCATACGTCGTTTCACCATCTTCAAACATACACTTCCTGGATTTAAAGTTTATCTATGCTAGCTGTGAAGAAAGTGAGGGGTTACAAGTTCAGGAAACGAAAGAAATTAGGATAAGGAAGCAGCAGGGGTTGAAGGGTATCAGACATCAGAGTAAATATGCAGACAGAAGGGAAAAAAATAAGCTTAAGAATGTCAGACAGAGACCCATACGCGAGGCCGGGTCTGTCTAGGAGACATTCCCTATAGTATCCTATATGTGAAATACGTTCAAATGAACAAAAAAAAACCATTGAGATCTGATGAGTTCAGATTCAGACAAAAAGAAGCCGAGCGCAAAACAAAAATGACAAGGTGTCTTGCATCACCGGGGTTGTGCGCTCTGGATCTCAGCGTGAGGAAGGCGAGGGAGGCGGGTAAGAAGTTAAAACGGAGACAAAACTGCGGGGAGGAGGAACGGGAGCGAGCGGGGAGGAGAGACAAGCGAGGGCAAAGTAAAGAGACAAGGTGACGAGAGAGAGGGGGAGGGGGGGGAGGAGGAGGAAGGAGGAAGGAGGCATGAGTGTGATGTTTGAAGATGAGCAGTGTCCCTCGGTGACTCTCGCTCCCCGCTCTCCTTCGCCCCGGCTGCCAGATTAAACGAGGATGGAACAGAGCGATGGGAGGGGAGGAACAGGAGTCGAGGGGAGAAAGGGGAGAAGGGGAGGTTGTAAGTAGGCCTGGCACCCCGCTGTGACCCCATCAATCAACGCAGACACACACGCACACACAGGGTGTCTGCCCCCCCACCGCTAATGAGCTATTTACACAGAGGGTTGTTTGTGCACATCCGCAGAGCCCTGCCAACACGCACGCACACACATTCTCATGCAGATGCACACAAGGGAGCACGCACAGCAAGGTGTACTCAAAAACCAGGAAAGAAAAAAAAAAAAAAAAATCAAATGCAAAAATAAACCCACATCCAACACTCCCAACTTCTTCTGAGGAATCTGTGCAAATATAATCAAATGATATGTATCTAGGCTGCAAAAAAAACATCTTCTAAGTACAAAATGAACGCGCTCATATGCACATAATCCGGCTGTTAGCGGGGCGGCGTTGTTTTGTTTATCCGCACGCGTACAGTATATCAACCGGACGTAAAGTTCGGTCCGTATGTTTGTGACAGACATCGATGGACGCGGAAAGTCCTCCTCCGTCGTCCACCTGTTCAGAGCTCCATTTGTATAATTGGGGAGCAGCTGGCTGATGGCTGCACTGTACGCACACACACACACGCACACACACACACACACACACAAACTATCCCCAGTGCTCACTACTGAATCTAAAGTAATAGCTGAAGAGCTGTTAGTGCAACAGTATGGTAATCTCTGTTTCTGTCTGCATTTAGTTCATATATCCATCCCTTCATTCAATTCATTTAAAACTCATTTGCCTGATGAGCGTCATGCAAATCTCTACACTGTACTTACTGTTGGGAACACTAACAACAATTAAAATTGATTTAATATCGTTCCACGCTGTAATGCGATTAGCTACGGAAGTTATCCAGCGTCTTTATTTGTTGTTTTTTGCCGTCTTTGTTAGAAAAATCTGATCAATTTGCGTTCAGTATCAGTCGCTCTCACCTCCTCAGTGCACATGATCTCGGTTAATAGGATTCAAGAGACACATACAGATCATACAGATCACACACACACACGCACAGATCACACACACAGATCACACACACAGATCCTTTGCTGCTAAGGACATGGTTCATAAAGTTAACAGTTTAATGGATGCACATTAGCTTACATGAAGATTATACTAATAAGATACTTGTTTCAACGCTTCCGGCACCCACGCGTACGGCACGCTAACATTTATAAGTTATGCAGCTTAGTAGATACACTATAAATATCATAATTAAAAAACAACAACAACAACAAAAACAACATAAAAGGCACATATGCCGACAAACACACCCCTTCAGAAAACTGCCAAATGTCGGAGTGGAACTAAATAAATAAATAAATATATAATCTAACACTTGTGTCCGCGCACACACACACACACACACATACACACATGCCACGCCGTGTTAATTGGTGGCATTTAAATGGTCCGGATCACGTGTAATGCACCTTTAATGATGCATGTCCAGTTAATTCAAAAAAACTTTATTGAATATTAAAGCCGCATTTTATGATGAAGTCAACTGGGCTACCAGAGGAGGGTTCACCCATATTAAACAGGGGCAAATCCATCCTTAAGCGCCGTGTTTCAAACGTACTGTCGGACTCATGAAATCATTGTTATGTTAATGATGCTGGTCAATACATGAAATATGAATACGATAATCCCCGACCCTATTTCACAACATGTTGACAATGTTACAGCATTAAGCGAAAGTGTAAAATCTCATACAAAAATATCGGAGTCGCTGCACAACAACATACATGTCAACCAGCGCAAAGTGTAAATAAAACACAATGGGGCCGAGAGAAACGGGGGCACGAGAAAGGAAAATGGAAAACAGACATTCGCACGCGGCCAGACAGAGCGGGCGGCACGCTGAGCGAAAAGAAAGCGCCACATAACTTTCCAACACATAAAGAGAGGGACTTTGACAAATGGCTATTCTGAAAACCAGGACAGCAGTTTGAACCAGCAAAGACAGACAAACCCACTGTGCTGCTCATGTATGTGGGTGCGCGCGCGTGTGTGTGTGTGTGTGTGTGGCAGAGGGGAAAAAAAAAGGCTTCGCCCTGGATAAAAACTGAAGCACCCAGTCAGCAACATGACAAACCAATCTAGTGGCGCTGCTTTGAAACGCTGACAGGACCACACACACACACACAGACGCAGGACTCAGTACTTCAGACTCGTCATTGTTCCTGATCTGTTTTGTGTGGATGTGTAGGCATATCTATATCCACGCTGCCCTGCCCAATGCACGGCCCTCAAAACACATATTTCCCCAGCAACTGCAAGAAAAAACACTCCTATTCACATTCTTTAGGTCCTCGTGCTCCTGATGCATAGGGACACACGGCCATCAGGCTCAGTCCGAGGGTCAAGGATCATTATTGCAGGATTTAAAAGTTGAAAAAAAAAAAAAAAACATGAATGCCCAAGGTGGAAGAAAATACTCGAATAGAAAATGGTAAAAACAACATTCAATCACAGAAAGTGGATCCAGAGAAACCATTAAAACTACATACTCAACGCTGTGACCCTCGCGTATGTGATTGCCGGGATGAGAGTAGCCAGCCGTGGGTGAAAAAATAATGTAAACCCATGAACAGCTTTGAAAGCACCGTGCCTTGGAAAAAAAGTTGAAAGCTTTAATGGACACTCAGAATCTCAAGGTGACGAAGAGACAGACAAGGAGACGGAGCAGCAGAGAGAGAGGAGACATCGGATCATTTTATCCATATTCCCTCATCTAACTGTCAAAGTGCATTTCCATCCACCGATTCTCACGTCAACCTCCGACGACTCCCTGTGTTTTACAGAACGTCTCTATGAATGTGAACCATCATGGCGTCGCGTTTCCTCGTCATCGACTCTATAGGTGTCCTGACGAATGCATTACTCCACGTGCTGCCGACCAATCAGAGTCTAAAGACATGATGTTAGTCCATTCAATCGTATCCTCCGAGTGTATCTGTGCGTACGAGATTCAAGGTCGGTCCGTCACACAGCGTGCGTCTGAGTACACGCAGTCCTCTCAAGCTACATGCGTATGTTTTCCAGACGGAAGTATGTAGGGTTGAGTGCATGTGTGGTGTATATACGAAGTGAGCACGAGTAAAGGTCACATGCTAATTCACATTAAACAAGTCTGTCATAATTCTGTGTTTTTCTGTACAGGCACCTGGTTTGTAGGTCAGTTAAAATGCAGATTTAGTGTTTTATATGATTTCTGTTTCCTGCTAACTCAAAACAAAAACAACGCGTTTTGTTATAATCCGACACAAATTTGGACAGAACGCTTAAAAAGATCTCTGCCACGT
The DNA here is from genome assembly GCF_900880675.1 of Sparus aurata. Lineage (NCBI taxonomy): Eukaryota > Metazoa > Chordata > Actinopteri > Spariformes > Sparidae > Sparus > Sparus aurata. The sequence continues at coordinate 30,470,004 of NC_044191.1, forward strand.
CTGGGGAAACAGAATATATTAAGTTTTAATCAATCAATTACATTTCTTAATATCAGACTCAAGGCTTTTACACTCCGAGGGCGTCATTTTTGAATTTTTTTTTAACACATTTTTGTGTTGTTTATTCGAGATGTCCCCGGTGTGTGAAGGCCTTCACAATGGATAATTATTTGGGATCTAGACTCTAGACTGTGAACTGCTCTCCTGTCGAGCGTTGTTCATGCAGCGTCGGCTGTCGGCGCGGCATTAGTCACCGCTCTGTGGTGAAAACAAATAAACAGATAACTTGTGTGACTTCTCTGTGGCTGTGTTCACATTCACACACGAACCATTAAGCTCATTACGATAACCTAAGTAACCTCAACAGGCAGTAATGACACACAGCAGACAGTTCGCCTTACTGTAACAATGCTGTCCCCTTATCCACTAACATATTCACATTATTATTATTATTATTATTAATCACTGTCTGTTGTTTACAGATTCAGGTTTTCACTCGGTGGGCATGTTTTTCCCAGAAAGTATTATTCTAAATCCATTTTGTCGTGACATGATGTGAAACCAAACGTTTTTATTTTTGTAGGTCACTCTAGAAAGCAAAGTCTGTTCACCACTCTTACATCTTCTGACCTACTTCCCGGATTTTCACCTTTTTTTTTGGGTTAAACATCAAAAAATTGGATGTGGATTTCAGCACATCACACCTGTATACGTGCAGCCTGGGCTGACAGATTTCATGGGACTTTACATGTCAACAACAAGTTTGTTTTGTTGTTTTTATCGCCACATTCACCTGATGTCTTGTTGACAGGTGACAAACGCGTGGATGAGAAGAAGAAAACACAGACACAAGCTCCTCAGCCAGGTCAAATGCATCAATACACAGAAGTTCACTCTCAGGCTGGAAATGTCCATTTGTACACTCCAAAATAAAAGTTCTAAAACCCCACTGAACAGTGTGCGCATTACCCAGATACAATGGTGTCATTGTTAATACAACAACATCGTAACGCGGTCTGATTTCGCATGCAGCTGTTGATATAAAATAGAGATCAAGATGAGAGCGCAATCTCACACCAGAGACGAGACGGGACACCTTCTCTGAGTTCATCCATTTAACATGAGATGTAAATATACCAACGGGAGATTTCACAGGGGCCAGTGGTGTGTGCACAGGTGCGAGAACTTGTAGAAGGAGATACTCGTGGAAAGAGAATATGCATGAGTGTGTGTCGATGTGAGAGGGAAAGGCTGAAGAGGAAAACGCGTCGGTCCTCAAACGTGTTAACCTCAAAGACCCCTAAAACTGGCACAAATAAGACCGGGGACCCCCATCTGAAGAGAGTTTTGCTTTCAGATGTTTTATCAGAGCAAGTGCATGAAACCCAAAGTAGCGACACATTCTGGCACGGGGTAACTTGTGAATGGAATTATAGCGAAAACCCGTTTTTTTTTTCTCCCTTCTGCTGGAAACCTCCCTCCAGGATCCCTGTGGCGTTCCCAGACCACACTTTGAGAACAACTGGGTGAGATGGGACAGAGAGATCAAGAAATGTGAGGAAACACAGAGAGGATGAAGAGAAGGGGAAGAGGAAAAAAATAAAAGAGTGTATGGGTCGGGTACTTTTGTATGAAGAAAAGAAAAGCAAGGATGAATAGCAAATTGGTTAAAAAGACACGAAAAGGAAAATAACAAAAGACAAGGTCAAGAAAAGAAGGATGTAAGACAGGCCATGCCCATTAAGTCTTTTGATATTAATTGCACTGACAGCAAAGGGAGCAGAGATTGGGGGAGAGAAATAAAAGAGAGGCTGGGGGGGGGGGGAGGAGAAAAAAGGGGAAGACACACAGTGATGTAGGTCTTTCCAGGGGCAGCCAGCATGCAGTCTAAGCTCCAAGGTAGATGAAGGGCCAAGACCTTTATGAAAGGGCCTGTTGTCACGCTCAGGACGGATGCACACACACACACACACACACACACACACACACACACACACACACACACACACACACACACTAACACTCTTACACACTAACACACACACACACACACTGAACTTTCTAGACATTAGAGGAAGGCGGTGAAAGGTCCCACGGGCCCGGGGCTTGAAAGTTCATGTAATCTGTCTCACAAAATGTGTGTATGTGTGTGTGTGTGTGTGTGTGTGTGTGTGTGTGAGTATTTGTCATACTCTGTTTCAACTGCCATATCAATAATTCAAACAGTCTCATTGCACATGAGTGCAAACTGAACTTTACCCCAGTCAACTCGCGCGGTAAGCACTGCTTTACCTGGAGTTTAGAGTTTCAACAGCAGCAGAATTGGTGTTTTTTTAAAAATTTTTTTTTTAAGGAGAGTTAAAAGGAAAACGAAGATGTTAGAGTTTCAAGTTGGCCTGTGAGCTTTTGCCAACAGACGGAGGCAGCTAGATAAAGACATGTTTTTTGTGATTCATGCGGTGACTTTCAAAGCAGAATCTAACAAAAAAAACATACTTCACCTAACCGTTGAGATGTTTTTCTCGTGAGTCAGGATGTGTGTGTGTGTGTGTGTGTGTGGGGTCTGTTATACTGCTGGTCTGCAGTCAACCTCCACAAAGTGCTGCCTTCTTTCTCTCATTAACAATGAAACAGATGTGACACCTGACACAACCGGCGAGCTGAGCTTGCTGTAAGTCCCTCTATAGACGCAGTCGCTCAGAGTTAAAAATGGCCAGAGCCGGAGCTGTAAAGAAAAATGTCTAATCCATAATGTCACTGGTGCTGTATTTCAAATGGGTTTTCTGTGTCATGAGCGACCAGAGCTGCAGCGACTGGCTTCGAGCCCGAGCGTCAGCACGACCGACGGACAAAATATACAGCGGCGCTAAATGGATACAGGTCCATACATGCACACAATGGACTCAATTTAGCGCGCGTTTACATAATCTGGTGTGAAAAGCTTTTAATTGAAACTAGCGGTATCAAAAACTGCTTCTTGTTGTGTTTAAGAAAGTTCAGGAAGTTGAATTACTTCCGAACGGAGGGATGAGCTAATGCTTAAGAGGCTTCACACTCGCATAAATAGTCAATTGCCTTTTGCTTTTGCTTGATGTCCTTTGACTTCTGTGCAGCCATTTTGCACCGGGGGGAGTCGGCGGTGTTTGACTGCTATTCAGAGAGGTCTAAAAGCTAGTGGAGGTGACACCGCTGCCCCTTGTACGTCTAAATATTACATCAGCCTCGATCCTGGGGGGAACATCTCAGAGAGTCCTTTAGCGGGGCTATTTGTGTCTTTCCCCCTCGTCTCTCTCTCTTGCCTCTCACTCCTTCCAGCATCTTCTCTTTCCACCTCTGCACAAATCTGTCTCTGATGTCGGCTCCCTCCCCGACAATTTTAAGCTTCCTTTCCAGCCACTGAACAGGCACCGATAAACTTGCATGTTTACTTTTGTCGGAGCTTTTAGGTCCCTCGCATCCATATTAGCCAGACGAAAAAAAAAAAAAAAAAGTCACTAAGTGGCAAAGTTTCTGAAACACAAACTCCCTGAAAAACAAAACTGGTTTTTGGTCTCATCCTCTTTGAATTATGCGTAAGCGCTCGCTAACCGTGCGTGCGTTGCCATTATATCGTCTTTCTTGCGTGAACATCAAGGCTTTTAATGCGTTCATAAGTCTTTTCAAACTCCCTCAAAGAACATTCAGGGATGTTTCCTCACTTCAGAGCGTTCTTCCTCATGGACAACCAACTTAACCAGGTGTCTTTTATTTTTTTCCCACCTGACTATTCATTCCTCCAAAGCCTTTCATCCCCAGAGCTGACAAAATATCAAATCTTGCTGGATTTAATCATCATATCATCCATGCATCAAAAATGGACTCGAAATCCAGCGTCCACCTTCCATTTCCTCTCGGATGAAAACCACAATTAGCTCGGTTTCCTTCACAACAGACACGCGAGCCTCCTCGATAGAAGAGATGTTTATTGTGTGACCACTGGAGATAATGACACCTAAAATAAAAAGCCCACTCGCTGCCTTAGAGGGCGACCGCAGGCAATTATTGCGCTTTCTGTATGACCGCATAAGTTGCTTATAATACTGTACGACCACCTGTTTAGTTATCAGGCTAATGAAGTCAATAGTGTTGTAGTGAGCATGTGGGAGAGGGAAAAAAAAAAAATTGGAAAAAAATGTTGTGGGTGTTACTCGGAGACATCTCATTATCAAATGTGGGATTTTATATCCCGCTGTAATTATAAATAGTTTACTGCACTTTTTGTCATCGCATGAGGAAAAAGTGCTAATGAGCCAAACAAACCGAGCGTGGAGATAAGCAGTGAGTAATCTGACTCGAAAAATCTGTTTCCAGGACTAATGTGGAGTCGAGTTTATACGCGCCATGTCGTTACAAAAGGGCTGAAAACACGGAACAGAAAACCGTCCTCGGAGCTGTCGTGACTCAATTTCACAAAATCCTTCAGTCCGACTTGTGCAAGCAGCTGTTGTGCTGTCAGACAAACGGCCATTTCACGACGCGGCGCCGAGGAGAGTGCACACACTGAAGGCTGCATTTACAGAACTGTAAGTGTGTTCTTTCATCGGGTTTAAAAAGAACAGCTGGAGATTGTTATTTTATTCAAACAAAAAAAAATGGGTGTTTTTGTGAAAAAATAAACACACGCCAGTACACACAAACCTAGCTTTTGGCCCGATTCTCAGGCATTACGTCCAAATCTAACAGCGATTCAGCGAGTTTAAAAGTTCAAAAATGCTCCGTTCAGCCACAACTCATTTCAATGCGGGCTGTGAATAGATCCTCAGTGTTCAGCCACCCAGCCTCCCAGTCTGCGACCCACTGTCTTTTCCTCCGGCTCGGCTCGAATGGATGGTAATGACACCTACTGTACGACCACACAGGATAATGAGCACATTCATACGACTGCTGTGATAGCTGAAACCGCGGCGCTCTAATTGGGCTTTCAACGGGTTACTGCAAACTAAAGTCGGCGCACGAGGACCCGAGGAAAACTTTTAGTTCAAGTGAAAAAAAAGTGAGGTCACGGTGAAAACACCCAAATTGGAAGTAAAACGTCTAACAAGAGCTTGATGGTATCATTTAAGACCACACTGTATTTGACCACACTAAATAATGGCACCTCATGCGCCACCACAGAAGAATAAAAGGCACCGGGTGTGTAAGCGGACATAATTGGCCTCAAAGCAATCAACCCCAATTACCTTGCACCGTAATTGGCTTCAGAGCGATCAACAAGGCAGCTGTCATTAAGTCTAAGCAGGCACCAGCATGCCCGTGACACAGCTTATCTCTGCAGTTTATCCACAGGGTTAGTAACAGCTCTGGCCCTGATGAATGGATAAGAACAGTTGTAATTAATAAGGCAACACACACGTAATGCGTTGTATTATACATCCACCACGGACAGATGTTACGTGAGCAGCTGTGCGGTCGAGGAGAAGGCGGAAGAAGTGGGAGAGAAAATGCCAGTTGTCGGGTTCGTTCGCACGTATGTAAATGTAAATACGGTGTTAAGTGCTGACAGAACAGGAAGCCTGAAGGACGTCGGATGCGGAGCAGCGTGAAGGTAAACTGCAGGTAAACAGATATTGAACTCTCTCACTCTCGCAAGCTCAAATATGCTTCATTTGCATCTTTCACAGACGCCGCTATCTGCAAACCAATCACAAAAAGGCTCCTGTGGGAAAAGGTCTTCCCCCCCGAGGCAAGGCATGGCGGCTCTGCCTGCCGCCTGCCTACCTACAAAAGTCACACACAAACACACACACACACACACACACACTGAATATCATCAACACCTACACAGTCTAATTCAATACAGCCTGGCAGCAAGGTGTTAACGATTCTCCAAAGGCACTGTTCTGTTCAGACCTCTGTTTTAAAGAATGGTAGAGTTCATTCCTTGGGTTTTTTGTTTTTGTTTTTTACAAACGTTAACGTTGCTAGACAATATTTGCACTTTACAAGCAGCCCCTGAATGCACCATGCAGAGCGCAGTCGGTGGGCTCTTTATGGAGGGCCAACACAGAGCAAGGACACAGACAAACACAAAGAACAAGGGAGAACAGTTTGTAGGGGAATGTACTTTAGCTAAAGGTTGTTTTTTTTAGAATTAAAGGAGACCGATCATGCTCATCTTTTTTTTTTCCTTCAGAGTTTTTATATCGGTTCTTGTGTCTGTCAAAGTCCTTGAAAGTTAAAAAAGGTCAACAGAAGCTCTTGTTTCCCACAGAACACACTGCTCCTGAAACGCCTCGTCAAAAGGTCCCGCCTTTAATTCTGTGACGGTGTGACATCACGCTACGTCACAAAGTCACACGTTTGCCTGATTTATGCCTCGCAGCGAGTTGGGCAAGTAAAAACTTAATTTAGCACAGCTGCTTTTTCTTGTTAGCAGTGCTTGTTCAGGCATGTGTGAGCTGACCAATCAGAGGCGACAGGGAGGGGGGAGGCCTTAAAGAGACAGGAGGTTCAGTCTCAATGTCAGAATTGTTAGAAGCCAACCAACAACAGATCTGGATGGGGAACACTGTTCCGTCACTCCACTGTAACTCACTGAGGATCTTGTTTGCCGGGTTGTTGTTAAAGATTGCATTGTACAAGCATGTCACAAACACTCTTGACATCCTTCCTGCAATTCTATCCGTCTGTACTTTTTCCTTTCTTTTCATTTCCTCTCATGTAAATTACCCATGTCTTCGTTTCAGTTTATAGCCGCTACCAACGTTTCCATCTGCCATGAAGTATTGATTTGCAGCAGACATGCACAGAGGGAAGGATGGCATACGAGAAAGTACCACAAAAAAAAAAGAAAATCACTAAAACTCTTGTCTGAGTGTATGATTATGTGTGATTATCCGTCTGCCTGCCTTTTTTTTCCCCTATCAATCTCCGCGGGATTTGTTTTCCTGCACAGCCGTTCACATCTCCCCTCCTTGTGTCCTCTTCATCTGTATTTGTGTGCGTCTCTCAGAAGGACATGAAATAAAATGTGTTGCCCACCTCTGTCTTTCACAGCCGGTTTGCCCTGTTCAAAGAAAGATTTTGTTTAACGTCATTTTCTGTACGCAAAAGACCAACGGGCTTCAACTAAAAATCACTTTTCATTACGCATTAGTCAACTGATTTTCAAAGTTAATTCAAAAAATCCTCATCACAATTTCCCTGAGCCGTAGCTGATGTTTTCAGATGGCTTCTTTTGTCCAACCAGGTGTAGTTTTACAATCACAGATGATAAAGAATAGCAGCAAATCCTTAAAATTACACAAAAACGAATAAAAATGTTTGACATTTTTGCTTGAAAAATAGATAAAACAGGCTTAAAAGATTAAGTTTTCATCCACATGTGGCTCTATGGACGGACACTGTTGGTTCTTCCTTGGTCCAAACTGAGAGATCGCAACAATTAATCTCAAATTTCAAAGAATAATTCAAACAGTCTCTCTAAAGTGCTTTTTTGTTATTATCGTACTTCAAACAACCATCTGCAATGACTCAAACCTTCTCCTCTGTGTGCTTTCCTAACTTTATTTCAGGGTCTGTGCTGAACTCTACCTTCTGACCCGTTTTCCTGCCAACTGACCCTTCAGTCTTCAGGGAATTTCCACGACCTCAAGCATCCGAATGGTTCCGAAAGTTTGAAACTAGAGCACCGCGGACTTAAAGTTCATACCACAGACCAACAGAGGTGGAAAAAACAAGACCAATCAGGCTCTCCCGAATTCCCCTCCAAATTAAATATTAAGGTAATCAGGCATGATACATAATTAATCTTCATCCCTCTTCAAAAAAAAAAAAACGAAAAATGCCACAACTATCAGCTCCTCTAAACAACTTTCTGCTCCTCTGCCGACACTTGTCATTGAACAATCGCTCTTCAAAGTGCAACCGTGGATCTTCCATTTTAAGCTCCTCTTCTCTGGTCTAATTGTAAAGTGGTTTGGAGGATCTTTGATGTTTGTCTCTTGGAGAATTCGCGGGAAAGCCTCGAACCATCAGACAAAAGGGAAAAGACAGACAGTAATTTAGTGAGAATTATTTCTTCGCTGTCGGGAGGGAGGGGGATCCGAAGGGGGAGGGGGGAGACGGAGAGGTGAGAGATGAGGAAAAAAGGAAATGGGAGGGTAATTTGGCAGTTTTCCGGTAACAGATAAATCCATTTTTATCAACAAATCAATAAGCAAATAGAACTCAAGGAGGCTGATTTATTCCCAAGTACCTATTTTGCAGACATTTTTATTAAAGCTTTTAAATCAGTGCACACGTTACTCCCCGCGGTTTATTAGCTGCGCCCGACTCAACAGTGAATCTCACCATCGTTGCTCGTGATGATATGATGTGAGAAATATGGAAACCGAAAAATGAGCCGAGCTTCATCATTTTAGAGATAAATGATTTCATGATGAGAAATGTCACACTGTCAAGAATCCATGTAGAGTTAAACTCCGGGAATTATTTCAACAATGTCGCAAAGCTTTAAACTCTGAAGGCCTCTGAAGGCATGTAGAAGTAAATAGAAGTAATCAACAAAACTGCAACATCTAGCCAATCATAAACTTATTGTCGGACTCTCGAGGTCCTTGAATGAATCATGCGACATGAACGCTCCATCAGGACAAAATGACCAAACCTAATCTTAAAATAATGACATTCCTACAAAATAACTACTTGAGCCAGAATTTCAAACAAGGAATGTGGAATAAAGCGTTTGCAAATCATTAAATGATGTCCTTAACACAACTGGGCAGCCCTTATTGATTACACCGAGAGCTACGGCCATGTGACAACAATTCAGCGTAAAATCGACCGAGCTGCATGAGGACGAGCCTTCAGCCCCGAGCGGACAGAAAAGACTGTTTGCAGAGGTTGTAAGAATAAGACATGGAATAGATTTAATTTGCGTTTCACTTCTGTGTTGACTTCTCTTCACTTCTGGCCTTGACTGTATAGTTTCCATCAAGGTGCGGGACTCCCTATTGAAGTGAGACTGTTTCGAGGTTAAGAGGGTTAAAGCCATTAAATTCTACATATCAGATGGTTTTTCTAACCGACAAGGCTTTTTTATTGCGCTAATATTCCTCTTGAAACATCTGAAATGGGGACAGCACATAAACCAACCAGCGACCACTAATAAATCAGCGTGAATGAAGGCGCAGGCAGCCCGTGTTGGTGGAGATCTAACGGCTGATGTAAAACTCAGTAAGAGATGAAGGGAGAATTACTCCATTGTTGGATTCACGCCGGGGAAAAAAAAAAAAAATAGCATTTGATCTGCTGTAAAACTGGGATAGGAACCGATCTGTTGCGTTTTCAGGTGGCGCGGTACGATTCCTTTTTTTCAAAACAAACTCGACACAGTGCCGCTGTTCTTCCTTTGCTTGTCCTCTTGTTCTATTATTCACTCTCGGGTTCGTTTGTTCTGCTGTACACCGTCTCCTGCTGTATCGCTCAGTCTCTATCTGTATTCCCAGGAGCGTGTTCGCAGTCAGTATGTCTCATTTAGTTTCTATTTCTCCTCCCCGCCTATTGTTGCACGAGTGCCTCAGTCGTGTAGTACCAAACACTGCGACAGGAGGATGAACTGCAAGAGTGAGGGGGGGGGGGGGGAATAGCGTGGTCCTTTCAGATTTTCTAGTTTGGTTTTGCATCTGCTGTGATTACCATGCCTGGGTGAATTCTTGGATAGCTACCACTGAGGGCTGCAAGGCCAGGTGGTACTTTGTACACTTTAATAACCATTTTATCAGTAAACCACCGCCATGAAGTCATTTGACTGTACGAGGGACTGCAACTTTTAATTCATTCAGTATTCCACCTGTAATCATCTGCTCACTTTGATTTCCACCGAGCAGACCGCAGGGAGGAGAGGAAAAGTGTAAGGAAACTTTGGAAATGACTCATCAAACACTTTACTCTCATCAACCTGCGAGTTTAATCAGATAAGCAAAGTAAATTGGAACAGGGTCAACTTGAGATTGGAGGCATATCCGGTTTATATCTGAATATTTCAGTCTTTTACATGCAAAAGGACAGTAATGATTCATCCATTATTATTAGTTGCAGATCAGTCTCAGTCCATCAACTGCTCCATTGATTAATCAATTGTTTCGCATCCTGAGCACACATCTTATACAAATCTGCAATAAGACGCGCGAACAACAGTCCAGATCAGGTTAGTGTGACAACCATTAAACCATACCACAGGAAAACACTAAAAACAGCTCCACAACAAGCCTCTCTCCTCCAGCTAATGTTTGAAAATCTCTCTGTAGCTGTGCCAGCATCAACCCAACGCATGAAAGCTAAGTGACAACGTATCAGAGAAGAATATAAGGTCTAGCAGTCGGCATCCCATGTGGTTCATCTCTTTAGAGGAGCTGAAGCTGAATGTTCAGTCACAGATGAATGTGCATTAAAATGAAAATTCTCTGTACAAAAAAAATTCATTTAGAACGGCTTGGAGAGGAGGATGTGCTGATTCTCTACACCGCGGAGGTCTACTCTGTGCTCCACCGAGGACCCGAACTCGTTCCCCCCGGTGAGCCGAGCACGGATTTTAATTTCTGAGCTACAGGAGGATTTCCATACTGTTTCCACCCATTTCAAATGATTCAGCGGCGTGTTGGACGCAGTTCATCTGTGAGCTCACAGGTGAATTCAACTTCCTTCTGACTGCCAACCGGGAAGTTCCCGGGGAAATGTAAAAGTTTCAACGGCTGTTGCGTCCAAATGAATTATGACGACTTCCATTGTTCGCCTTGTTGGAATCAAAACGATCTGGCACAAACACATCCCGTGATTCAGCGTCCACGTCGGCCAAGGTCCTCTGATACGACGCACTCTGCCCTCTGCGCAAACCGGCCAATGAGGCGTGCGCATTGTAAGTTTAAAGTCTGTTAAACTTTAATTTAAATCGAGGTTTGAGTCTCATGGAAATGTTCGAGATCGGTGGTTTCTACCCAGAAAACAGCGAAGCAGGAAACTCACTGGGATCCTCTGAAAATCGAACAAGGCACCTTAATTGGGGTCGAGGCCAGTCAAAATCCTCATTAGACCAGAATTAGCTCCTCCTGTGTGTGTGTGAATCCTCCACACACGCACACACACACACAGCCACACTCTCGGGGGACTCAAGTGTAGTTACAGTAAAAGCACCTTTAACAAAGACATCTGCAATCAGCTGTGTAATGGAGAATAAACGGATATACACACACACACACACACACAGATTAAAATCACAGGGAAATGACAAAAGACACAAAACAGGAAGCCGCGGCATCAAAGCCCGCGTGTCTCTCACTCTTATGTTTGCGCAGAGAAGAGGCGCTGGAGGGAACGCTCGGCGAGGTGGGAGCTCATCATCGCTCACTTTTACAATAGTTTTATTTCGTCCCACATTCTTCACAGCGTAATTTGTCTCTGTGTTGATCTGTTAAGCTGTTTCCATCTTAATCCCTTCCTCTGTGAACTCCCTCTATGTGTGTTTCTGAGTGTGTGTGTGTGTGTGTCTGTCTGATGAATTGCCCTATCAGTTTGGCCAGCTGCTGTGGCTGTCTTCAGTCCGCAGGGGCGAGTGTGTGTGTACTTGTGTGTGTCAAAATGTATAAAAAGAGTAACTATGAAGGGCCCATGAACTGAGCGGTGTACTTAAGCACTCTGTAAACACGGCAACATAGTCATTTATAATTTTTGGCACACTGCATACGAGCTATATTCACGCCTGAGTGGCCGACGCTCCTAATAGACAACAGTGATCCTCGACATTATACTCGCGCTGGCTGCTGGCCAAAGTAAAGGAACAGACAAACTTTTTGCACATCGTATTGGGACCTCGTTCTCTTTAAGACCACAACATGCATGCACGTGAACTATTTGTACAGCTGCCAGATTAAAAAAGATACAAAACGAGAGCGCAAAGAAGAAGAAACGAGCACAGTCTGAATGTTGGAGGCAGAACGCGTGCGTGAGAGAGTATATAAAAAGGCACAACAGCATTGAATCAATACTTTTTTCCAGTTCTGCAGCTATGCATTTATAAGTTAAAACTTCTCACAGAATAAATGGATGAGCGTGAAGAGCAGTAGGGAGTGAATACTGCAGGATACTGTTCCCTGTTCCTCTCTGGATGTTGGTGCGGATAGAAAAAGTCTGGTGTATTTAGTCGGCCGGCATCTACGAGAGAGCGCAACCTGATGTGGATCGGATTAAAACTGATCTAGATTAAAATACGTTTGATCTGATGTTGGATTAGGTTTGATTGAATTAAAAAGGAGGCTACCGTGCCTCAGATAATAAACGATAAAGAGATGAAATCTTGCTTTTTGTGTTTGCACCTGTTTTTTTTATTGTGTTCCACTCGTCCATCGTGGGATCGAATCTCCGTCCTGCGCGTGAGTCATTGAAGTGGCGGCACTCAGCTCTGAATTCCCTTCAAATTTCACGTTTTTGTGCGTTGCTGAGTATGGGGAAACTAGTGATAGACCGATACATCGGCTGGCCGATATTATCGGCCGATTTTTGCGTTTTTTACGTGTATCGGCATCAGCCGATGCGGGCTGCTGCGTTCGCCGATCCGGCATTATTTACAGACAGGCGTCCACAGCCAGGTCCGTGTTGCTGGAGACGCCGCAAGAAATGGCAGAGCAGAAAACCAATCCAGTGTGGCAGCATTTCACAGAGCACTATTCTACCTCACCTGTTTTTAATATTTGTTAAATATTGTTTACTTGTTCTTGTTCTACCTCACCTTTTTTAATATCAATAAATGCTCCTTTTTAGAAAAAAAAAATTGAGACTCGAAACGTTTGTTATCATCACTGTGTAAATTTTATGATGTAAATTGAGTGAGCAAAAGTAGTATCGGCTCAAGAAAATCGGCAGTCCGTATTGGTCATCGGCTAAGGCTGATGAAAAAAAAAATCGGTATCGGCATCGGCCCTAAAAAATCCATATCGGTCGATCCCTAGGGGAAACTTTATAAAATTTGTGAAGCCCAGTCCTAGACTAATTCTGAATCATTTGTCCCCTCTTATTAATTCGGCAAAGTGTAAAACATCAAGTTATTCCTTTTCATTTAAAAAATACTGTGTCAGTTTGTCCCGGTATGTTCCAGCACCCATGTGCAGGCTACGGTATGACGATTATGTACACTATTAACAGCAGATCACACACAAGCACGCAGATATTTCTCGCTGTATATTCATTCATTTTTCACACTCTTCTATTACATAACACATCTTTTTGGCATCGCCGTGGCACGGCTTCTCCCCTGCTCGCTCTCTGTTCCAACAACAACAACCTAAATTTGACGTTAGCATGTTATGTCATTAATGTCATGTTGTGGACAGACGCCAGGACGATGTCGAGATCGCGTTTTCCCACCAGACCCAAGATGGCATCTTAACACCCGGTGTAAAACGGGGTCAGAGAAGAGGCAAGTTGGCTGCACACACAGGATGAGGGAGACGAAAAGACGAAAAAAAAGAGGACCAAAGAAAAAATAAAGATTTGAAAGAGACAGACGGAGACAGAGAGAGACAGATCACAAAACACTTACTGAGAGTGAAAATACTGAAATGTCCAAAGTGTTTAAAGTGATACTGAGTCAGTAAAGCAGTGGAGCAAAGCGCCGCCGACAAGACGGAGCTCAGCAAAAGCAGCATGGATGACAGCTGATTATTTAGTTTCCCATGTGTTTGTGTGTGACGGAGTATTGTGCCTCTATTGTGTCTCTCTGTGTGTGTGTCTGTGTGTGTGTGAACGTCGTGCTCAGGAGTTGATAATCTGCATTTCTGCTCGTTCATGGATCATTTTCTCCCGGCGTCTGGAACGATATTCACAAAACAGCACAATCCAATTAAATTAAAGTCAAGACCCCCTTCACACTCATGAAAAGCAAACATCCAACCCTGCCAGGGCAGAGAAACAATGTGGCGACACTATCAGATACAAGATACATTAACTGAGAGCTCGGAGAGATAAAAGAAAAAAAAGAAAAATGTTTTAGGCAATTACAGCGGGCAGATTTTGGAGTCCGGCGCCAAAATGGTTGAATGCATCATTGCACACAGCTAGATGGCATTTGCAATTTGACAAGCGAGACACGGCACAAGAGTTTAGAAGAGAGGTTAAAGTCAATAACAACATTTCTCATTTAGTTTTTTGCTCCTGTTTTTCCGCCCCCCCCCCGTCTCTGCGGAGCGACTTAAAAACAGGATTTAGGAGAATCGTGCCGTGGAATTCTTATCCTTTATCCATAAAAAGTTAATGAGGACAAATATTGGACACGCCGACATTAGAAGTGTTATATATGCACGAGGGCAAACAGCGCACAGAATGAATGTGCGAGTCACGTCTCCGTTGTCAGACAGACAGTATGTGTCCGCCGAGCGCTCGAGGCCTGTGGCAGTGTGGGGTGAGACTCTTTCTCCAAGCTAAAAAAAAAAAAAAAAAAAAAAGTTTTTTCACCAGACAAAAACACAGTTTTTCTTTTCTTAAACGAGTTTCTCAACCACTTCTTGCCGCGAGGCATCTCATCCAGTTTCATAGAGCAGAGCATGCTGGGAATTCAGATGCAACAAGTAGCAGACTCAACAACACCATCCTGAGTGTCCACGGGGCCAGACAGAAGAGAAGACTCACCGGGAGGGGGAGCGCCGGCGAGGTCAGGCAGCCATGGCAGCTCAGGAAGTAACTGCACTGTCTGCCACACGTATTTCACAACCGGTGAAGGTGTCTGTAAGGATGCATTTCTGATATTTCTATACATTTTTCTGGAAGGAAGTAGTGTAGTGCACACAGGCAGACAGCAGCCATATCTGTAATATACCACAATATACGAAGCAGAGCGGCGCGCAAACACGATATCACTTGAGCAAAAAAAAAACATCATAGGACTCTGGGATTTCTCTTTCAATGCAGACATTGAGAGATAATCAAAGCAGTCTGTGCATGTGCGTTGCTATCAAAGGCTTCCGCTCCCCCTCGGTGGAGTCTTGTTCACATGCACAAGGTCAGCAGTTTTTTTTTTCCCTTCTTTTTTTTGCGCAATACATCCGAGCGTGGGCACGGAGACACTGCATGCACCAGATACACATGAGCATGTTCAATTTATTCCATTACACGTTTTATAGACTTAAAATCCTCCATAATATCTCACCAGACATGTAATGTGTTCTCTAATCCCCACCTCCACCTCCACCTCCACCCGGCATGCTGGATACGTAGACAACAACTACATAATCCCTTCAGTAAAGCAGTATTCAATCCCAACTTTCAGGTTGCCTGTTCCGACATATTCTATTTTCTATGCTGGATCCACGTCCTCACTCCTAGAAAGTTCTTAAGACTAGCATTTTCTCTCCACCACATGTAGCAGACACTTCCTCACACACGCTGATGTAGCTGCACAGCAACGCCAGAGTTCATTTTTTGCAAGAAATCGTTTCCTCTCACCCTCGTCCTCTTCCCCCTTCATTTATTTTCTCGCATCATCTTAAAGGCAGTGATTACAGGTTTTATTGATTAATGCCGGGGTGAGTTTAGAGGTGACATTAATAATGAACTGCTGAGACAAAGCTGAGCAATTTACAGGCCAAACTCTCCCTCCGTCCTCCCCCCTCCCTGCGTACTGCATATCATCAGTGTGCTGGAAAAAAGAAGCAGACAATAAACCCATTCTTCTCTCTTACTTAACTGCACATTCACTTTTATTCCCCCCGCATTCCGAGTAGGTGTATAAAACTTTTAAATTGCTCCGCTCATAAAGAGACATGCGCACTTCTTAATTCAAGTATAAAACAAACACCCCTGTGAGGGTTACACTCAGCGCTGGAAAGAATCTCCAAATAAGCCAAACAACCTTATAAAACTTTGTAATCACCACAAAAATGTCAGCGTGTTAATTGCTGCCCGTATTTTTTTTACTTTTTCTGCCTGAATTGCAATTTATTGTTGAGCCCCGGGGACGGGCTGCGAAATGACACAAAATGGCTTCCTGTCTTACTGCAGAAAGGGAATAAAAACCTCTCAGTCGGTCTGTCTGTCCCTGTGAAAACATTTCAAGGCTGCCTGCTTTGTGTGTGTGTGTGTGTGTGTGTGTGTGTGTGTGTGTGTGTGTGTGTGTGTGTGTGTGTGTGTGTGTGTGTGTGTGTGTGTGTGTTAAGGGCATTCCCCCATGTTCGCATGTAACAGAGATTTTATGGCAGGGCATTAACAGCGGGAATGAATGCGTTTACAGGGACTACTATGCCACATGGTTTCATGGATGTATAGGTGTGTGTGTGTGTGTGTGCGCGTGTGTGTGCGTGTGTGATATTTTGGCATCTATTCAACACCGGAGTCGAAGGTTTACTGAGGTCATAATGCATTTCTTGGTCACTAAATGCGAGAAACCATTACCCTGTCATATCTGATATGTGCCTATGGCTATGAGCGTGTGTGTGTGTGTGTGTTTTTCCCTCTTCAGTGTGATACATATTAAATTCCCACTACACTTTTATAGCCCCGTGTGCATTCCCCGCCACAGTTTGGTCTATTTGGCTGGTTATCATTTCAAACCTGCAATGGGATCTGCTCGCTAAATGTACATGTCATATTTAAGGCGAGCAGTCATTGTCAATAAAACGGATGGAGCGGGGAGATGCGTGTAACGCCATGGAGATTGAGACACTTACGGGATCGTCGGGGGAAAAAAAAAAAACACACACATATTGCTGTGAACATATCACTCCGTGTCCCGCAGACATCACACCGCTCCAAACTTCCCTTCTTTCCTTTATTGTAAGCGACAAACGTCCCCCTCAAGCAGATAAGTATTGCATGAATGTACTCCGGAAGAGTGTCAAAAAATACACGAGCGGAAATGATAAAAATCGTCTGGTTCTCGTACAAACGCCGACAGGTTATTTTCTTGGGAACGTAATCTTTCCTTGATGCTGAGTGTATGCAGTGGAATAATAGGGAATGTTTGTGTAAGCAGAACGCGGTCGTTATTTTCTCCCCGACTTTCTATACTCATGTCAGAGCTGCGTTTACATCTGTTGACATATATTACATCCGTCTGTGTGACGGCCCCTGGAGGGAGCCTCCGAGCCGTACTCCAATGTCTTAAGTTCATGAAATAATATCCATCGTCTTCACAACGCTTAAAAAGCTTTTTCCCAAGATTTAATTTAATCAGTTGCTGTTAATATGAAGTTTAGTCAAAAGCATAAAATGCAGAGACATCTGTCCAATTTATTCATGTCAGTGAGATATTCTCTGTCAGCGACAGTTTGCTTCTGCTGCCAGCAGCATTTATACTGTATTCCCTCATCAAAGGACTGCGATAATTTGACCCGTCAGCTCCGGTTCTAAGAACAAAACTGAAGAAATAGACGATGGAATCTGAGATACCAGAACTAAACAAACCCCCGCTGGGTTGGTCAGACACATTAGGAGTGACACTGATGTCCTTTATAGAAACATATACACAAATAAAAAAAATAAAAAAATCACTTTTCAATTACAGAGACGAGCTTTTCCTCTTTTCTCACTTTCTTATAAGTAATGAAAAATAAAGCGAGCCCGCCGTGCAGCACATTTTATTTAACGTCACCATACAGTCCACCATCCGTTTAGACATCTGGTGCTCAGACACTCTGCAGCGTTACCATATTGTATTTAGGGAAGCGCCACTACAACATAAGCACACTACACCGTACGTGCGTGCGCATACTGCATTGTTAAGAAAATAAGAGGGAACTTATTGGCGGCTTATGTCTTCCAGCGTAAATCTCCTCTCCTCCAAACGTGAGGTGTTTCGGGATGCATCAGTGTAAAGGTGAACACAGGCAGGCCTCTGGCTCGCTGCACCTCTCTGCCCGTCTCCTTCCATCTCCGCCTTCCGTCTCGCTCTTAAAACCGTCGCGCTGGCGGCACAATGGGTGGCAGAGCCGGGTGGGGTGTGAACGCGTACAAGATCACACTTCAAGAAGGAGACCGAGTGTTGCGCATGACAAATTGTTCGCTGGATATTTAAGCGCTGGAATTGATTCAGCGACAAATCTGTTAGGATAGTGACAGACATTGTTTGTGAATGAGAGGGGACACGTGGAGAGAAGCCAACAAAGCCTTCATTGTCACGCATTTCTTTTCCCTCTCTTTGATCGATTAAAGAAAACAAACAGAAGGACTCCGTTTCCCCGCTTAATTGATAAAGTGTGCGCAGGTCTTGAAAAGGTCAATTGTACGTGTGTGTTTAAGACAAATCTCTACCCTCCCCTCCCCTCACCGCAGTTGTTTTTCTCCTGATTTCCTTTTGAGTTTAAAACAATAACATTTAGAGTGGCTCCCATTGAAGTGAGCAGGAGAAGGGAACCGAGGAGGGGAAACGAGCCTTTAAACAAACTCCTGTGTGCTCAGCCAGCCGTGTCCATCACTGCAAGCATGTAATAATCAATGCTTTAAAAAAAAAAAAAGCTGTTTGAAAAAAGTACGACATAAAGTCCAACCAGGACGTGTGAGTGGAAGGCATTCATTTCAATAAATCATGTGCAGTTTAAGAGGGAGCAGGCTCTACAGGACAGGAAGCCACATGGAAGCAAATCCAAAATACCGACCAGACCAAATTCTACACGGAACACGCAAGGTGGTACTAAAACCGCTCCGAGGACGGAACAACTCCTCTATTATCCTATTTAGATACACTTCCCTCCCTTCCCTTCCCTCCCTCCTCCTTTCATCCCTCTCCATTTTCTCCTGTTGAAATCCCTTTTAAGTGCTTAGAAGGAGAGCAAATGTCCAAAACCACTTTCCAAATCCCCATGTGTGTGCTTGTCCCCGTTTTTTAAGTGCCCGCGTGGATGTGTGCGTGTGACAGAGCGAGGAAGACGAGAGCGAGAGAGGAAGCGAGGAAGAGCGACCAAGTAACCAATATATGTGAGAAAATGTCAAAGGGCTTTCCGATTCCCTGTTGTTCCATACGACACCCCCGTAGCCAGAGGGAGAGGGGGGGAGAAAAAAAAAACTGAGTCAACAATATTTAGTAACCTGACAAAGTCTGTGATTGGTTGGGAATCGTTAGCACTGATTGGTAGGCGGATTATTATCTGTCCCCTGAGTGGCCGGCCCGTGAGAAACCAGGAAGAGGGGGAACATTTCTCAGGACAGAAAAAAAGAAATGTTTTGGACTGCGGTGTGTGTGTGTGTGTGTGTGTGTGAGTCTGTGAGTGATGGCAAGAGAGAAGAGGTGTTGAAAAGTGAGCTCCGGGGGGGAAATCAAAAAGGGAAGACAACCATTCGTTTCTGTGTCTGCGCCTTGTTTCAATTTATGTGGGAGAAAATGTAGAATTTCCCCGAACAAACACGCACACACACAAAGGACGAGTGTGCTCCGTGCCGAGTGCCCGGGGAGCACGCCGCTGAAGTACCCGCCTACAGTGTACACCCGGCAGACTGAGAAGCCATTTCAGCCATAAATATGTAGAGCTGAAATGTTATATATAGTAAATATATAGAAGTGTGTGTGTGTGTGTGTGTTTGGATGATAATACCTGTTGCAGCAGGAACAAAAGCAGCCATTCATCAAGAATTCAAACTCGCTGCTTATTCAAGTATTTTTCTCAATCTTTCCACATTTCCCCGCCATCCATCTCTCACTTTTCCTCCGCCTCCTTCTACTCTCAACTCTCCCCCCCCCCCCCTCCCCCCTTCATCACCCTCTTCCTCCTCTCTCCTCCTTCTCTTGACCTCTTTCCTCTCCCTCCTCTCTTTTCCACAATTTTAAGTGTCCACTAGAGGCGCGTTTTTACGAGGTCAGAGCATAAAAAAAAACGAGTGCTTCGGGGCGATCGCACAGTAAAGGCATGAATAAAGTCAGACATTTGTAGCTTGGCAGTCGGGGCCCCCCACCCACCCACCGCCGGCAAACACACACTAAAAACACAGCTACCAGAGCACAGACAGAGACAATCATCGGTTAAAAGTGTAGGGCAAGAGAGTGAGTCACTTGTCTACACAATCACTCGTTGGCTGTTATAGGCTCTAGGGCGGGCATATGAGCTCATATCTATCAAACTGCTGCCATATCAGGATCTCCGGCGTGGAGGGATAATGACATCTGCTGTTAACACGAGGCAGGCTGGTGGAACAGGATACCCGACTGTTGCATAGCGGTGAACAAACGCATGAATGTGGAGTGAACAAAAGAGATAAAACATAACGGCGAGGTAAGGCGGTAAGAAATGTTAAGAAAGGCGATTCTATTTGCCGCATTGTGTCACAAGTGATGCACAAGAATTCAGGAGAGGAGTGACAACGACGGAGACTAATAAAATACAGATAAGACGCCCACTCGTTGGCTTTATCTCTCTGGGAACATTAGAAAAACTCAGAGTTTAGACGACAACAAAGTTAAAAAACAGAAAGAATCCCCCCGGAAGCTAAAAGGAAGAGTGAGGCGGGGGGAAACGGAGAGAGAGAGAGATGTGAGAGGGGAGACAGGCAGAGGAGGAAATAAAATACATAAAGAGGGACAGAGCAGGAGAGGGAAGGAGACAGTTTTCCCTTTAGTGTGCTGGTATAATAGGATAATAAGGAGCCTAATGACGATCCGTCACATTACTGCCAACAGACTGAAGCGAGCGTTGTTCCACATTATGTATTCAAATGTCTCTGAACAGAAATGAGGTTGCAAAACAAATTCAACAAACTAGGAAATTTTAAAACCACTTAACAAAAGCGACACAGAAAAAAAAAAAAAAAGAAAAGAAAAGGCCATCGAGGACATCAGGAAATGACTGGTTGGAATCTTTCCAGGTTTGGTTGGTTTGCATAGAAGTTATCAACAGAACACAATTGTTTTCCATCGCTTCTCTTTACCGAGTTGATATTTTCCAACCCAAACTATTTGCTTTATTGCTCTCGAGCTGCATTTAGGAAAGTATTACCGAGTTTAAATGACCGCAGCTGGACTCCCTCCATCTATTCATCCATTTCATTCATTCCTCTAGGTGATTTGTTACACGCGATAAGGGAGTATGTGAAATTAATGGGAAAAAAAGTTTATCATGATGATTTTTCTTTTGCAGCAGCGGCCGGGGGGTACGGGCACAAACACACACGCACACACGCACAGCTGCATTAGCTTCTCAGGAAACTGAGGGATAATTGACTGAGAGGTTTCATTCTACCCACGGAGTAAAAGTTGTATAAGCACGGCTCCATTAAAAAAAAACCCAAAACATTCAATTTAAGAATTCATGTAGTTGAAGCTGTGATTTTTACAACTTCAGTAGAAATAATCGGCGGATAAACGAAGCTCCGCCCATCCATTTTGGCGGAGAAGGACGCCGTATTGCTGCGTCCAGTCTTTGAATTTCAATTCAAGGCATTCATTTTTGGGTTTAGTCATTCTGCAGGACTGTTTTTGGATGTGTTAATGAATCAATAAATCAAACAATTAGAGAAATATAGAACAAGAATGTGCTGATAAAATGTATATTGAAGTTCTGTTGTATTGATAGACAACAAGAATATTCAAATCCCGATACTGGAAACCAAATACAATTATTTATTGGAATGTAACCTTGGGGCTTCTTTTGCCCCAAATCAAGCAGGCTTTTTGCCCTTGCATATGTGAGTGAGTGCGTTGAAGCCCGTCTCTGACCGAGCCTTTGTCCCCAGTAAAGGTTGACCTCGGGTTATGTGCGTCTCAGACAGAACTGTTTGTCCTGTTTAAAAGCACCCAGAGGGCAAAACCTTTTCACCAGATTGTTTAACGTCCAGTCAGTGAGGGCGGCCCACTCCAGAGCTGCCTTTAGGCTGGAGTTACACTTTCAAAATGGGCAACCGTCCCGACTAAGTGCTGCCATCTGAGCACTGGTGTGTGTCCTGGGTTCCATCTTTCAGTGGCTCGGGAAGCCGAGAGGGTCGTGGGAGAGAGATACAGAGAGAGAACCAGAGAGAGAGAGAGAGCGAGAGAGAAGGTTTGCCACCCCCTTGGTCAGCATGTGGTTTGCGGCTCAGCGCTCCCAGGCAGCTTCACATTCCTGCATCGCATTCTTTCCCCTGTTTCGGCTTTCAGTGATCTGGGTCGGACTTCCCCCTGATACCTTCCGATCTTCAGAGCTCCATTATGAGACAAAGCGGCAACTCCTCCGGCGGGGTTATAAAAGTGGAGCGTAAGCAGCGTAAAATCTTTAAATATTGTCTTCTAGAAAACTCCAACTTTGGCAAAAGCGCTACATTTTACGACAAACAAGCCTACCTGACAATTTAGGAAAACATACAGAAGCCGCAATTTTCCCCCGAGTGACGTGCGGTATGTAATTCACGGTAATCAATTGACTGCAATTAAACTGCCAAGATTAAAAAGAGAAAAGCAGACACAGAGTTGTGTTCGGTTATGAGGGAGGAGCCCTCAGGACGAACTTTGTAAGTAGATTTATTGTGACATTTTGGCATTTACTTTTGCCATGTGTCTGGGATTTTCTGTAAACACGCACACACACACACCATTACCTGACATTTTCCCCCCCAATATTGTCAGTCAGCCAGCAACATGCTGCAACAAACAAACGTGAAACAGAATCCAAATCAAACCACAAGCCAGTTTTTTTTTCTAATGTTTTATTCATAAACCAACACAAGCGTCCCGCTGCTACATGTTAAGTTGATTTCCCGGCCTTTTATAATTGGCTGTCTCGCGTGTCAATCATCCACCTGGAGCCAGCTGGATGTCAGAGATGTTGACGAGGCGGATGTACACTGGAGATACTGTGTGTGTGTGTGTGTGTGTGTGTGTGTGTGTGTGTGTGTGTGTGTGTGTGTGTGTGTGTGCCACATTTTAGGTTGCTGACTTTGAACACAGACTTTCTTTTAAGAGATCTCGTGAGAAACTTGTATTTGGTGCTAAACAACACAATAAGGTCACACAGAGAACGTGTGGATGCATGAATACGCACGCACACACACACACACACACACACACACACACACACACAAGCAAATGTTAAACTGAGTGTGAGCGAAATAACACACACTCTCACACACCGGATGTGAGCCATTCTGCATCTAGGGTTGTACTGATACCGATGCCAATATCGGAAAAAGCTCCGATACGGCCTAAAATACTCAAATCAGTATTGGCAGCGAAACATTCCCCATTCGGCTATCACTCTATCCACCAAATCTCATACCACATCATTTATTTATTAGAAACTGGAACTGGACCCTGATACTTCCCAGCAGTGCCCCAGCACCTGTTTGCAACAACATTTTTTTGTTTCGCTGCACAAAGAGTCAATATCAAGAAACGGCAGGAGACTTTTGTAACTTCATGCGCATCCTTAACATCCACACTGCTTTGGTTGTATAACGAATAAAATAAATCAAAAAATATGATGAGCAGTGTTCCCCACACATATACTTTACTTGGGTAGGCTGCCAGTTGTAAGTGCATTAAGGTTAATAATAAAAGAAACACTATGTGACATTCATGTAACTCTTAAATTGAATTCTGAAAAAAGATGGTTAATTACTGAACCGTCTTCTCAGACTGAAGCACAAGCGGACATTTCATCTCTCCTGGACGCAGGAGTTTAGTCGGGTGGTGTTACAGGATGTGAGTGAGAACTCCAACTGTTGTTTGAGAGCAAGGTGGACAAAATTAAACACACAAATTGACTTCAGTCTTTGTTGTATTTTGATCATTTGTTGCTATAAGGACCAAAGGAAGATAAGCAACCACCTTGTTGGAGCAACTGGGGATCTGACTAAAGAAAATAGCAAAATAACTATAAAAAAAAAAAACCTTTTGTGTATGAAATTCCTCAGACGCTTGTCCCTGCAGAAGAAAATCTGCGGTGAAAGGACTATTCTTCTCCATTATCTTTACGAGGGTTACTGCTGAAGGCGGAGAACGAGGAGAGAGGGCAAGAGGGCAAGAGGAAAGAATTAAGAGAGATTGCCTGAAAGTGAAGGTGAGCCTTGAAGTGAGGAGTTCATTTGAAAAAACGTCCACTTCCACCGAGAGAAAGAAGGAAAAAAAAAAAATCAATACATGAAGTTCATCACTCAACTTCTACTGTATCATCACTGTTCTTTAAGAAAGGTACCATTTGTCTCCTCTGCTCTATGAATCATTCTATAAGAGTAGGTGTTTTTCTTTCTTTTATCTTTTTGGAGATCTCATTTTTTTTTCAGGATAACAAAAGGAACTAGATGGAGGTCTCTTCATGTCACCGTGTGGGGGAGACAACAAGTGAAGGCAGACGGAGAGATGACTCGAAGAGGAGATGACGGAGAGAAATGCCAAAGAGAAAAGAAGGACAGACAGAGAGTCAGGCTAATTGGTTCAGTGCCGTCTGCCCATTTGAATGCTAACAACCCGTCCTTCTGCCTCTCCATCTCTCTCTCTCTCCCTCTCTCCGTCTCTCTCTCTCTCGCGGACGCACACATACATGCCAGACAAACAAGGACAGGAACCGACAATGACTGACAAACTGAGCAGATGGTTATCTTTCACTTTACACTCAGACTCATTCAGACACTGATTAAGATGGAAGAAAACGAGACAGGTACAGAGATAATCAAATGTGAGATAAAAGCAATAAAGAAAGACTTAAGACAAAGGAGTGAGAGAGAAGAAGAAGAAGAAGAAGAGCGACTAATGTGAGAGTAGGACGAGGACAAATTCCCCTTTGACAGCAAAGGGCACGAAAGCATCTGCTAAAACTGAAGCAAAATAAATACAACTATAATAACTAGTGGATCTGCTGGTGAGGGTAGAGGAAATGCACACATATATTTGTATCTCGAGGTCAAATGTGATGTATATCGACCCCTAAATCCCCCCCAGTGACCAACAGGATGATTCACTCGGAGCTTGAAGACGAGAAAGTAAGTGAGAAACAGCGGAAACTTTCACACTGCAGCAGCTTTGAACCATCTACTTTACTCCAACGCTCTTCCGTCAAGTTAAACCGCTCCACAAGAGAGGAATGGTTTGCAGACATACAGGTACGAGACAATACTTATCATTTTTAGCTTCCTGTCACGTTAGCAACCAAGCTAACTGACAGTTAGCTAGCAGCTGGAAAGCTTGTTAGCTCTGCAAGCCAATCTGGGATTAAAAAAAACAACTTGGGGAAACTTTGTGACAAATTAGCACTTGCATATCCTGGCTGGCTAGTGTGTTAGCGGTTAGCTTGCGAAGCTAGTTTTCCAACTGGCAATGTGAGAAGCAACATCGTCACCAAACGTGCAGATTCATTTTGTTGTGCCACAGTTTTAAAACTTCCTGTCACTTTACCAACAGAGCTATCTGGCAGCTAACGGTAGGAAAGCTTGTTAGCGCTGCAAGTTATTTTCTCACTCCTCAACAAAACTCTTTGATGTAAGATGTGAAGTGATGTAAAATTCAGAAAACTCGAAGAAAATTAAGAAAAATAGAAGAAGAACTTGGTTCTGGGTAGCGAGGATTGAGTACCAACAATTTCACCAAGCCAAATAATTTTTTAGTAACTGAGTGTGATTTGGAAGAAGGAAGAGAGGAGTCAGAAGTCAACTATAGATCACAATCTAGCAGTTAATCAATTGGTCTCTCTTAGCTGTTGCTTTCTGCTTAATTAAGCTTCGTTTATTTCAGATCAAATTATTGACTGACCTCTCCGTCTGGTGTCATTTTTTATTCGTAGTTCTTTGTTTTTCGCAGCATCGGCGACAAATTAGGAGCTGTTGAAAAAAAGCAGAATTTTTCTACATGGCACAAATCCACCGGAGGAAAGAAACGGGAAAAAAAAAAAATAACAGAATGGAAAAAAGTTGGCTTGAAAACACACAATATGGCATTAATTAGTGTTGACTCAGTAGCAAGTTACCACCCTGCCTCAGTGTGTTTGTGTGTGTGTGTGTGTGGGTGTATACCACCCTCTCTGCTTCCACAGTAGCCAACAGAGGAACAAAGAAATCATGTGTTTCAAATAGTCATCTCGAGCAACTCCAGCGCTGGAAATATACACGTAATCACTACCGCATGTCAACAGCTCTGCAAACACACGCACACACACACGCGCGCACACACACACGTAAACTTATACACACTGAAGTGAACGGGCAGGAACACACACAAACATCTAATCAAATCAATATGTGGACAACAAACACTTGCAAAATACTTGTAAAATTTAGCTAAGCTTGAGGGTTGTGTGGAATAAATCCTTGATTACTGCTGCTTCTTATTACTTTATTGACACGGTGTGTGTTTTTATGTGCATGTGCGTGTTTGTGTATGTGTGTGTGGGTGGAGGGACGTCTCTCACAACATACGACTGTTGGGTGTACTGACTGCCGTACTCGCTGACTTGCCGACCGACTGGAGAACTGGCATCATGCGCAGAATTTTTAACAGCAGCTGCGAGATAGAAATCAAACCGTTTTTTTTTCCTCCCGTACTCTGCAATGCTTCCCAGGGAGAACATTACATCGTGCCAATGGTTCCCCATCTCCTTCTATGTACGTCAAGATAATGTGAATAGCACTTGTGATTCCCCCTTTTAATTTCTGCATCCATCACCTTCTCTTTGCACCTCATGCCACCTCTCAATAACTGTATTTCTTTCAATAAAAAGTATTCCTTACAGTAAAGAACTCAACTTTCCCTTTAAAACTGAAAATAACTGTTACAAGTAGGCTTTTGGGGATCGACAGGACTGCAGTTCATGTGAGACTTACTTATCCGAGGGGTATCTTATTACATCCATTCATTCTGGAGCAATAGCAGTGCAACCTTTTGACTGGGGAGCTAAATCATGGCCATTATCCACCGGTAGTGCTCGTTATTCTGCACTCCCTCTGCGGGACCGAGTGGTCCAATTGACTAACCGTTCCCTAAACTGTTTCCTTTACCGGGAGGGAGGCAGAGAGTAAGGGGGAGACGGAAAATGGAGCAGGATGGCGAAAAAAAAAAAAAGGAGAGACAAAGGTGATGGAAAGGCCGACAGCACAGATTGACCGTTTGACCGAACTGTTTTACTTCTTCGGTGAGCAGTCGAGGTACAGGAACTGGACGAAGTACGCCGGAGAGGGAGAAACGTCAGATTGATTAATACTGCCAAAATTATGCCCGTCTCA
The DNA here is from genome assembly GCF_900880675.1 of Sparus aurata. Lineage (NCBI taxonomy): Eukaryota > Metazoa > Chordata > Actinopteri > Spariformes > Sparidae > Sparus > Sparus aurata. The sequence continues at coordinate 30,497,133 of NC_044191.1, forward strand.
GATGAGGTGTCGTTTTTCCCAAAGAATCCGTTTCAGGCACACAAAATGAATAGGAGCTTTTGTTCTGCGTGGAAAATAAATTACAAGTAGAGACTATACTTAAAGCTAAATGCTAGGAACATAGGAGCGCATAGGCAATCTATTTCCAAACCCAGTAATTCTAACCAGTTAGGGGATTGACAGTAAGTCTGTATGTGTGTGTGTGTGTGTGTGTGTGTGTGTGTGTGTGTGTGTGTGTGTGTGTTTCAGTGTGTGTTTAAGCATCTGTGACCGTGTCTCCTGTAAACTGATACCTCTTTCCCCGCTGCTGAATATATGACATATGCCCAGGAAACAAATTAGCCATTTTTTGGTGAAAGGCAAAACGAATAAAAGGATCCTGGTGTATCTCAAACAGAGCCTCTGTGAGTACGTACAAATGGGTTTTCTGACAGCAGCGTCCTCAAATCGTACAGATATTTAGTTTGTCCTTTACTGGGACAACACAACGAGGGAAATCCACGTTTTAAAGAGAGAGTTAGGGCACTGGTTTGAGATTATACATCTATAACCAGGATTAAGATTTACTGTAATGTAGTCAGTGGAAGTACGTGGTTATAAATCTCTGTTGGTGAGTACAAAAGAAGGAATCCATTAATGTGTGTGTCGGTGCGCAACAGTGGAAACCTGATATCAGACGATGTGGAGGCATTACAGTCCAGCCGGCTGAAAGTTACATTTCTTCCATCCACGCAGTCAAAGTCGTGTGGACCAATTGCCGACTAACTGCTGGGTTGTTATTCTGCCGCTGACTGACACCAGCCTAATGGCTCATAATGGTTTCTAGTTTTATGACGCCTTCCTCTTCAAGTCAAAATGTATCTTTGCTTGTTTTTCTGTCTGTCTCTCCGTCTCCATGATGAGCTCTGCCCTTCTCCCTCTCTCTCCGACTGCCTTGGTGTCCCGGTCGTTACCATTTCCTCTCTCATTATTTAAATGAAACAATAAAATAATCACCCGTCTCTATCAGCGTACAGGGAGACAAGACACCAACTTTTTGTGTCAAAGTGAAAAAGAATGATTAAAATCACAGAGATTCTCTGCTCAGGGACGGCAAACTAAGACTTTTCCGTGACCTGAATTCAGTCGAGTCAGTACAAACTTTGCGCAGACACAGGATTGTGAATAATGATGCATACTGGACAACAGTGGGGAGGAAATGTCGCCAGTGGTTCTATAAAAATATAGACACATATTTGAATAACTACAACCACAGACGAGATGTCCAGCGCTGCCGTCTCGAAACTTTCTGGCCAGGGTATCAGATTTTTTAAAATAATCACGTTTAAAAGACGGAGAGCAGCAGAATTTCAGAGGCCACGTCCCATGTAGGCAGCAGAGTGTGTGGTAAGTGAACAGAAACAGAAGAAGCTGCGTTAGCCTCGGGCAGATAGGTAGGTAGGAACAGGAAGGTAGAATACAACTCATCAACTATCAGCAGAACAGAAGAAAAAGTAGGACAGTGTGTGCTGCCATTCAGGATGGAGTAGTTCAGTTAATAGCACAAGGATGGAAACAGCCGTGTGTGTGTGTTTAGGTCCGAGGATCACATTTCTGATTTATAGCCACCCTCCCGCTGTGAGCCTGGTCACGGTGCACAACTGTCTGCAAACACTACAGCTCAATCAACCCAAGTGTAAGGGTACCCAACAGTCACACCTGAGCAGAAGTAAAGATATCGGGTTAAAGATTTTACGTTGGTAAAAGTGAAAGTCATCCATAAAAATATTACTTAAGTAAAAGTATCTCATATGAGATGATTGAAGGTATCAAAAGTAGAAGTATTCTATACATGTTTCTACAAGTAAGTACTGATGCAATATTCAGACATTTTTCAGATCTGTATCTGTGATTTCTATTATTTTTTTGGCTTTTGTTCATTTGAAAAAGAGCAGGCACACATACATTAATAAATAAATAAGTCCTTAGCAAAGATGACATTGAATAGAATTAGGTGGTGGGAAAAAATGAAATTAAAATGAAATTGGACTATGTGAAAATGCACACAATTGAAACGTGTTGAAAAACATAAAGATACATATACAGACGTGCATGAATCTTTGATTTTTTTTTTACGCGATTGGAGACGAAATAAAACGTTTTACTTTATGCAGCCTGCAACCTGCAAAGTAACTAGTAACTGAAGTTAGTAAATAAATACTGTGGAGTAAAAAGTACAACATCTGCCTCTCTAATGTAATGGAGTGGAAGTAGCAGAAAATTAAAACACTAGTAAAGTAAAAACACCTCAAAATTGAAGTAGAGTACTTGAGTAAATGCATTTACACCAACACCTCCACCCCTCTACTTTAGAGCATCACAAGTCTTGATGAGTCTCTCCGTTTCTGTTTCTGCCTCTGCAGCCGTCCGCAGTAAGTCAGAAACAGTTTGGTGGACCTGAAGTCGTCAGCTGCTGTACAACTCATTTACCGACTTTTCGTCTTAAGACAAAAACAGCAGGTCTGGTGAATAAATTAGGGAAATGGTTGGAGATTTAGGGCAGCACACAGTCATGCAGCGCTGCTCTCCTCTGTGAAGTGCATCCTCCTTCACCCTCCGCTGCCCTTTTTACTCTTTGTTTCCTAGAGCTACCCTTCCCCATTGCCCTCTACTTCCCACACACACACACACACACACACAAAAACACACTTTGGGCACCATGCATTCATTTCTTGCTTTCTGATTTCAACCTTTACTCTTCGCGTCAAACTTCTTTTTTAGCCTTTTCCTTTATGGAATGATTATATACACCAGAAAGGACCACACATTCTTCAACACAGTCACAAACATCACACATTTGCACTCGCTCACCGACTAGAACGAATGTGTTATCACACACAAACACACACAGCAAGATACCCCTGGCGTGCCCGCGAATCCTCTCTGCACATGCTCGTTCGCTCGCGCTCGGAGCTTGATGATCAGCGGCCCTGTCACCGTGGGCGACCGAATGTCCCATCACCCGGGGGAAACGGAGTGCCCTGCCACCGGAGGTAAAGGACTCAAGACATGAACGCCTCAGACAGGCCAGACATGGAGGTATGACGCATCTTCAGGACATGAGGTACATATGGAGAGCGAGAGAGGGGGAAAGAAAGTGACAGAGGAAGAGGGAGGGGGGGGCATGTTGCTAGGGCAGATCGGAGCAGGAGTACCAGTTAGCTAATGGGTCAGAAGTAATGTGACCTACTGACTGATAGAAGGTCAGAGACGCTCCGTTCATACGCTCACATCAACATCAACAACAAAAAAAAAAAAAATCCTTTCATTTCTTCTCATTCATCACAGCGAGCCAATTACTTTTAAGTTGACACGTTTAACAGATGCTTGTTCTGGAGTGCTGCGCGTCAGTGTCTGTAGATCCGCGTGATAAAAAATGCATGTGTGATGGGTGCAGCCAAACATCGAACACTCCATCTCCTCTTGGACCGCGGTTTTAAAAAATGGATGCGGTGTTGGTTATTGGTTGCCTTCTCATGCTTCACAGTCACCTGCTCATTCACCAGCTGTTTGGCCAGCAGCTGACTTGTAACGTTATATATTCGAACAATGGTCGATTCCTTGACAAAAAAAAGAGTCTGCTGCATGGCTGAACTGAATGCATTTCGGTCACAGAGATGTGGTCTAGACCGCTGCAAGAGATCCAACACAATTCAAAAAAAAAAAAAAAGGGAATCAGGTAAGGCTGAATCGCGGAAAGATCCCTCCGACTCTTCCCACAACAACAACGTATTTATTGTTAAAACGGCATGAGTAGATTTGTTACCCGTTTCTCACACTCCAAGAAACACTCCAGGTAACAAACAGAGAAACAAAATGAAAATCATTGAACTGCTTCCCACTTTTGCCACGAAGAACTCCAACAGATGACGACTGCGTGAATGGAGACACTAAATAAAGACATTAAAAAAGAGAATTTATCTGCTGTGGATCGGTCTTGTCAGCACCAGCGCTGCGATCCAGCCAATCTTTGGAACATTTCAAACCACTGCGCAGTGTTTTGACATCTAGGAAACCTTTAAAATCAGGGTTGTAATTACCCAAACTAGACTTCCCGGGCTGTATTTAACACCCACGCCGATGCACCTCTTTGCATTTTTCCAAACACATAATTATTTTTCAGTCCAAATGCCCACAGATCTGTAATACAGCTCCTCCGTGACCCCTCCGGTTCACCGAGCTGACCCCTCGACCTCACCTCGACCTCGCCGTGGGAGTTTACCAACCAAACGCACTGCATTAATGTGATTAAACGTCCCCCTGCATGCTACTTCTGAGCACTCGCGTTCAAATCGCAGTTTTCTAAATGTGCATTTTGCTGCAGTGACGGTGGGGAGAGAAGCTTCGACAACTACGAGGCCAAACAGCCCAACGGAGAGAGTCAGAGAGCAGCGAGCAGACAGGTCGACAGGGGGAAGAGAAATTGACTCAGACAGGAGGAGAGAACTGCAACACAAAAGGGAAAAAAATGAGAGACAGACTCAGCAGAGATCACAGCAAGGTATCCTAATTGAAAAAGGCGAAAGGAGAAAATCATTAAACAAGCCCCACTGGTGTCTCCCTTATTAGATTCCCCTGCTGGTGTCACGCTGCTTAAATTCCCCCTTGTTTCCCCTAACAAACTCTTAACTCGCAGACAATTTGTTAAGGAGAGGGATTATGGGGAATTGCAAGAGGCCTGTGTGCTTGTGTGTGTATTTATCCGTGTGTGTAAATGCACGGCTCCTTAAATGTTTTAGTTTTTTTTCATTTCCCCTCGCTCTCACAACCCTTCCAAGTCGCAATTTTGAAGACACTGTGCAGGGAAATGAAACTTACTTTATTAAGAGTTTTGTCGACACTAATGAGGCATTAACACCGTGATGCTTTACAGCCGCCGCAAAAGACACAGAATCTCGCGGGGGAGATGTCCTCAGGATTCAACACCACAGCGCAGCCCTCCCTCTTCCGAGCCCAGCGCTCACGTCGATAACACGAGGGAGAGCAAAACACTCGGCCGAGATTTCGCTCGACAGTTCTTGAAAACATCTAACTGAATGAGGGCCACGTAACCTTCCCAAATGGTTTTCTTCCTCGGTTGTCAGTATTTTCTCTTATTCATTCTCCTGTAGTCCGCGTGTTTCACTCCTCTGCCTCTCCCTCATCATCAGTATCATAATATTTTCCATCTGCGCTGAGAGATGGAGACATAAAGTCAGGCCGGGCCAGCGCGAACAGCTGCAGGCATCTATTCCCATATATTACAGTACGCCTAACCCCCACATATTCCCTTTATGTGGAGCCCATCACCGAGTACACTGGACCCCCATTACTCTCATTAGCTTTTACAGCACTTGGCTGGTACCACATTTGCATTTGCGGGGAGGCGAAGAGGACGGACTGCCGATGCAGTTTCAGCCAAAACAAGCCCACGTCCCATTTCAAATGTGCTGCGAAATGTTTGTTTATGCGGTTTATGCGGATTTATGACGCGTGTATCTCACAGCATCAAACCAAATTATGTCCCTACATCCGAGGATAATTTCCCCCGAGTCGGACGGGAAAAAAAAATTAAAAAAAATTCACCTGTCATGACGCGGCTCGTTCCGAATCAACAACAGGAAACAAAAACAAGTAAACAAATTTGAATAAAACACACGGAGGGAGCGCGCTGCGAGGTGATTCCGCTGCCTTAAAGTAAACATGATGAAAACATTTGCATTAACATCAAAAGGAGCGCAGCAGCCAAATCGCCTCCCAGTGCTTTAACACAATTTGACTCAAATCGCCTTGAAATGAGCTTATTTTCAGACAGTTTGACTCCGTGCTGTAATGGCTTGACGAGCCGGTTGTTTGTGTATTCATGAGAGGCAAAAAAAAAGTCAAGTCACAGAATCAGCCGGGTGGATGGTATAATTTCACCTCCTCTCGACGCAGACAAACTCGTTTCACCTTATTCCAAGGCGACATCACCTGCTTAGCCGTTTTGCGGTGACAGCACTAGACACAATTCTCTATTTTCTTTTTCTGTATTTCAGAGCGCCGACAATAGTTACGGCTATTATGTTATTATGGACCAACTGTCTCCCCCCCCCCCCGCCCAAAAAAAAAAGTACAAAACCTGCAAGCGGAGTTGGAAAGGCACAGGCTTCAAATAAAATTACATCTCCTACTAGCCTCAATATGTCTCAAACCTGCTGAGGTAATGCAACAATTTCAGTTCCCTCCGCCGCCCAGACACAGCCGCTCAAAACCAATCAAGATGTGCTGTAATTTCCCCGACGTCGCCCACCGCACATGCTGACAGGATGATACGTACCGCCGTGACACATTCAACAAAAGAACATGTCTAACCGGCTCCATAGCATAAAGTGCTGTCACTTTACGTCCGACCATCACATCTTTTCACTGTGCATTTTAATTAGCCGCTGCTGAAGTACCCTCCTCCAGCCCCGAAGATTTCTGCAATGTGCTGATGTATTACAAGTTCAGCACTTTGATTTTTCCATAAAGCCCTCATCTTTGAACCGAGCTCAGTTTTGCATTTCTCTATACGCAGCGTGTGCGTGTATATGTATGCGCGCATCTCCCCACAGCTCTGTGAAATACATTTATAGCAGGTAGTAAGCTGTCTTAAGTGCCACAGAGGTCCGTCTGTGCGATGGTAATGGGCAGAGTTTGGACTACAGTGTAAAGTATATGCTTAGTTCGGTCTTTCCTACATTAATAAGCAGCCCCCGCGCCGCTCTCTGCCTGCATGTGTGTGAGTGTGTGCGCGTATCTCTGCATGCATGCACGCACTGCAGGCTAAAGTCCCAGACCGGCTCGACAAGCTTAATACCATTATCAAGATTTACAGCGATGCTCATGTGGGACTTGCATCAAAATGGTTGGTGCACAGCACAGACAGAACCCATGTCCCAATTAGAGAGCCTGAGGAACGGCGGTACACACACACAAACACACACAGACACACACACGAGGAGACGCACAATCCCTTTTCTCATACAATCTGTGTGTCTCACTATCTTTCTCTCTCAGACACTTCTGCATATTCGCAATCTTTTTGGGGCCCTCTCACACACACACACACACACACACACACACACACACAGACATGCAAACACACACACACACACACACACACACACACACACTTGCGCACACACGTACACACTCACAAACACACCCCACTCCCCCTGGGGACTGTGCCTCTGGCCTTTGCGGCTGGAGGAGAAAAAAACGCTGAAACGGTAGAAATGGAGAACGAAAGTGGGAACGAGACAAGAGAAAGAGCGGGTGAGAAAGAAAGAGACTGGAGCAGCATCCCAAGCAGCTCCAGACGAACAAGACACAGCTCCGAGCCACACAACGCAACAAAAGTGAGCTTTGGCTGCGGTTAGTTGTTTGTATCAGCGGCACATTTTCACTCCAAACAGACTCTATGATTGAAAAACTGAAAGCGTACAACAAGTATGCAGCTGTTGAGGCATTTTTTCTTCTTTCAGACGAGCATCACGTTGTTGTTTATGTTTCAAATGAATCCAAAAAGGAAACCCCTTGACTCTATATATAAAAAGGCAAGGTAATCATATTCAGCAAACATCGCCGCGCCGCGAGACACATTACAGCACAGGTCCGTCCTGAGTGTGTGTGCGTGTGTGTGTGTGTGTGTGTGTGTGTCTGACCATGCGTGTGCGTTTCAGGAAACCGGGAAGAGCTTTAATGATAGAGCAGAAAATGCAGACGAAGCATCTCCCTCTGCGAGTCTCCATGAGGCCCGACTCACCCGGAGACGTGGGGGAGCGCTGAAACGTCTGAGCCGCTTTCTGAGTCTCTGTTCATTAGAATAAAAGATACCTAATACTAGATTCTCTCAGTGTCATTTCAAAACATCTTGATGATTCATTATTGGGTGCCAAAGCATTCTGTAATTCTCCTTTCACAGCGCTTTGGCAAGGAAACAAATGACCAATTTCAATATTAAACTCTCATGAATTATTCACGGCTGCTTGTGGGGCTTTAGGCATGGAAATTTTTAGACGGCACAACCTTGCGTGATATCAAAACAGCTCGTGATGAATGGAAAGGCACAGAGCTCATTGAATTACTTTAAAGCTTACAGGATGGCACTTCAAAAGTTAATAATAGAGGAGATTTAAGTACGCTCTCAGGTACATTCATGAAGACTTATTCCACCCTTTGCTCGAGCACGACATGCTGCTGTGCAACAGGCAGTCGCTCAACGTTTCCCATTAATTACCTCGACTGTGGCGGCCCGTCACAATCCAATTTGCCCCGCCACAATGAAGTAAAAATATGCTTTACACTTCTTAATATAACTTAAATGAAAAGTATATGTTTTCATCAGCAATGTGCAGCATCAAACAGATCATGTTACTAGTCAAGTTGGAGCTGAGCTAATCTAATGTTAGCCAAGTTGGGTAACATTTATTTTTGCTAACAACGTAAGATGCAGCACTTCTGACTGACATACCGCGCTGTTTCTCATGAAAACAAAGGTAAAGTGTGTGTAATGTTTTATACACCTCACACACAGTTTACTATAATGCAGTCATCTTGCTATATTTGTCTTTTAATACAAATCTAAACACTGTATGTCCTCAAGGTTGTGCGCATTTTTCCCTGTGGTATTGAATATCAACATTTTTCAAGTACCGAAACAACAATAATTCAGCTATGTAACGTCTGCTAAATATCTGACATTAGTGTGATCACAGAGGTTCTGACGATGTAACCACTTTCAGCATCTGAAGACCGTGTTAGCCCGTTAAACTCCTGTTCGCCGTGCTTTGTGGGTATGACTTTCTGCCGTGTCATCACCATTCTGTCGATACGACCACTGTGTTTACGGTCAAATTGTTACCTAGAGTACAAAACTGTTCCCAGGAGCACACAGTTCTCCATAGATCAAGCCTCTAAACTTTGATTGTTGCATTGATCGATTGAACGATTGATGCCTTTGCCTAAAATGTACAAAATCTACTTTCAGGAGGGGTCGACGCCAAACCTCTGCAGTCGCACAAAAACCTGTTGGAAACACTGCCGCTCGAGATATAACAGTAAACGACCTCATGACTAAAGCTCTGATAGCATTTTTTACATTTAACCTTTTAAAAAGCTTTGCCTCTGGGGTGATCTGTGAAAAGAAAACAGAATAAAACGAGGCATTTAGTCAATAACTGCAGCTCAGTTAGAGGTAGCTGGATTTTTGAGGAATAACTCTGGAGTAATTATCTCTGAAACGCACAGATCAGAAGCTAAATTTAACCCTGAGGTGCAGTTGTCCTTTGACTTCCACTCTAGCTCTAGGATATAAAAACAGCTCTATTTTCAGAATCAGTCATGTGAGAGATGCAGCCGGGATTTTGTTGTGGATCTGTATGAGGAGCGCAGATATGAAATAGGGCTTAAAATACTTCTCCTGAAGTTGACAAAAGGCCTTGAAATGAAATTTGTGTCGCGTCCCCTCTCCTCCAGGGTTTTCCTCACTTTCTACCTCCTTCACTCTTCTTCTTCTCCTCTTGCCCTTGTTCTCCTTCTCTCCTCCTTTAGTCTCTCTCAATAAAGTCAGGATGGTCAGACACGTCGGTGACCATTTTCCCCTCACTAACTCCTTCCTCCACCCTCACCGTCTCCTTCGCTCGCTCCCGTCTTGATGTTCTCTGCAGCCTTGAACGAGCTTCGCCCTCTGAACTACAGAGAAAAATGAGAAATTAGTGAAAGGAGCTCGAGCGGGAAATCCTTCCTGCCCACCGTGTCTTTCTCAAGGCTAGCTGCAAACACACAACACAAACACACACCTAAACACCCGCAACCACACTCATCAGTGAAGTCGCAGTCACACACACACACACACACACACACACACACGTGCGCATTCCCAAAGTAGGAGACAACAATCAATGTCGGCCAGTCACAGTTCAATAAGCAGACTAAACAATGTTGCTCCATTATTACTGTCTTGTTTAACCAATAGCACAAGAACAACACCGAGAATCAATACACTGCCACACAACAGGGTGTGTGTGTGTGTGTGCGTGTGTGTGTGTGTGTGTCCGACCAATTCAGTGGAGCAGCCAGCAGGAAAAGGTCCTTGATGATTAAACGTCCACTTAAGCAGACCTCCGAGACATCCGTACGTGTGTTCCCGCCTGCGTCGGCGCGTGCGTCGGCGTGCGCGTTAGCCAGTTCTGTGTGTCTGACGTGGGGAAATGGTAAAACTGCCATGATTGATTTTCTGCAGGCAAATTGGCTGCAACACTTGGTCTACAAAACCAGAATACAATCGGTTGTGTTGCCACAGATTAAAGAGTGTGATTCGCCGTATCGACAGAGCCGGGGAAACCTCACCGAGCAACACTTTAAAGTTGACACACCTTCTGAACCTCTCTTTTTTAGAAGTGGCGACTTTGTTTTTCCATCAGCCCTCCCGCGTTATTGACACGATTCTATTGGAACTCTGGCATTGTCCTTGATGCTCCTCCTGCAACCATCATTACATCTACGAGCACCAAGACTACGTCGACTCATGCAACTGTACTGTCGGTGAAAATAGATGTAAATAATAACAAGACGAGGACGTTTTAACTGATTCTAAATACGATATCACCTTAAAGGATAAGTTCACTCAAAATGAACTGGGGACTTGTTTTAAAATGTAAAAAAAAAAAGAAAAAAAAAGAAAAGAAACAACCAAAGAAACCCATAAAACAGCTCCACACAGCTCGTCTGGCTTAATCAAAGTCTCTGAAAGCCCGGAGATCCCAAATTGCTTGTGCACTTTCTTCATACTGGGTGTGCGTTGATGTTTCTGACGGAGCAGCCACAGTGAAAATTTCTGCTTTGAAACTGAGGTAAATAACATCTTTTCAAATCAATTTGGCCTCTGAGGGTGTCTGGAGACTTTGATTTTTTTTCTTCTTCAGTCGTTTTGTTTTGTTCGTCTTAAAACAAGTCCTCATCTTCTTCAGTTGTTTAGAAGAACGCTGCAACGCTGTGAAGCTCCAGAAGTGTTCTGTGGACTACAAAACTAGGAAATAAAAAATAAAAAAGAGCAGACTTTCTCTCTTCTCTTGCCCGTTCTCTCTTTCTTCAGCGGTATCTCGCCACGCAAGATAGAGTTTTGGTTGCACATGTTTTGAAATATCGTTCTCTGAGACCTCTTCAGGCTCACCGACACAATGGAGCTGAAAAAGATTTCAGTTTGTGGTTGCGGTACTTGCATTATTGAAAGGAAAAAAAACATATTTGAGAAGCGTCTCTTTCCAGAGGCAATGGATAACAACCAGAGCCTATTGTAAACAGATTTCATAGGGACTTTTTCCTTCGGTGTAAGTGCCACAGTGGAAATTCTGCCCATCACGATTGCATTGACGTGAAAGCCGAAATCTTAAGAGACACATATTTTTAAAAAACCTGGACTGAAACTACCACCATCTGCACGGCGAGATACCACTTGAGAAAGTGTTCCTTCCTGTAATTCCAATGAGCAGACCCTTTAAGATATAATTTACGATAGCTGGATTCTGACATTTCCCTTACCTAATCTCTCCAACACACAGGCCACGACGGAGTCTGTATAACCCTGATGGCACCGGTCTGTCTGAAACTCTGAAGCATTTTGTTATCTTAACTCTGCGCTCTGTAAATAATTCATCGGACACACCTCCCCTCTTCAGCCCTAAAGACCAAAAGCGATGGAACTAAAAGCTTAAAGGACTTAAACTAAACTCTACAGCAGCACTGCGCGGAGGGGAAACTATTCTGGGAAGGTGAGGACTGCTCTTTTCCCCCTCGAATCCTGCAACATGCAACCTGCCTGTCCGCTGAAGATTAAATGAAGAGTGACAACAGTTGCTTTCTCAAAAACTCAACCGCGCTCTGTGCTCTCAATCGCAAGATTTACATAAATCAAATGAGCACTGTGCTTGATGTGTAAACGCACACCTTACCGAAAATAATCTGCAAAGATCTCACGCATAGTTGTCAGCCACGGGTTTTGAATTTTTGGTTCCTTGGCAAGGTGTGATTTCAGAAGAAAAAGTCAAGGTGTGAAGGACTTGCTGCCTGTTGAGCAGGTGCTGTTTTTTTCTGTTTCTGCAGTCTCGTGGCAGAACGCTCTTCAACCCGCCGCTCACCACCGCTGAAAGAACGCAGTGAATCATTGCAGAGGCTACCACCAAGTCCGAAAAAACATAAAACCCAATCCGAACAAATTGACAAGTTTGCCATTAGCTGTGAGTTTCGCTTCATTTTCAAGCTAAAAATAAACTTTTGTGAGTTGCAAGTTGACCTGGGGCCAAAATGGCAGCCCTGCCCTCATTTTCTGACAAGACCTCAGCACTGAGCACAGATAAACAAAAACCCTAGAGGGGCCCAGAGGAAGAAGCAACACAAATAACCACAGCAACAATACAAGGATTTGGAGGAGCTGGAGGGAGCCGTGGGCATTGTCTGGCTTTAGTCAGCTACTTTCTGCTTCTTTTGAAAGCGTTCCTTGGGTGTGGATGACATTTCTCAGAACAGCGGAGGGGGGAACACACTTCAAATGTTTTCTGCAAAGTTTTCCTCCTTGTGTCTTTTGTTCAAAGTTTAAATCTCTCCCTCCCCTCAGGACAGAAGGAGGGATGGAGGGAAGAGAGGAGGGAAGGGAAGCGACCCGAACGAAAGCGGGGAAAGATGAGAGGCAGCGAAGTAGAGACCGACAAAAAAACGGTGTAAAAGAGAAACAGAGACTCGCAGACACGTATTTCATGTCCTCTTGATGTGGTTAAATAACCCAGCTGTGACACCATGACATCAGGTTTGTGCTCACAGAGAAGGAGTAACTCCATACACATGATGTCATTCGCACAGGCACATAATATATAGCTTACAGATGGCTACTTGCCACCCAGTACCAAACTGTACTACGAAGCATATTTCAACAAGTAAGTAACACGTCGCAGTTGTGTGCAGCTTGTACAGTTGCAGAGCATTTATTTGAGGTAGACGTCCAGGCGTGGCATGGCGTGGCGTGGCAAGAAGCCAAGGCTGGATATGAAACCCTGAAAAGGACGGACACACTGACAAAGACGCACAAACTTTTTAGCAGCCAATATCAGCGTAGAGATAAAAGGCTCGGTCACTCTAGATCCCACGTAAATGTCCCCATGATTATTTGAAGCATGGACCATGTTCTTCTCCTAAAAACTACAACTACTTACGTCGCCTTAAGGCAGCTAGCCTAATTAGTTTTTGGTCCTCAACTTTGACCATCTGACAGTCGAGGATCCGATCTGTTTGGCTGGTGTCTGGTGCTCTCCTGTCATGTGTTGCAGATTTCTTGTTGCTGTAGGAATTAAACCATACTTCGCTGTTTGGGAGTCGACCTGTTCAGAAATATTGGCATGAGGACATGTTGGACGTACGCACTACTCCGGCACAGCCAATGACAACATTCAAGCTAAAAATTACAAAGTTATGGTAACCAAGATGCCAAATGATGTCGAGGTTCATATCATAAAACCAAAATGATCTGTATCCTACCTTCAGTCAGGCTGGATACCTAAGAATACCTACGTAAGAGTTTCAAATGATTTAAAATAATTAGGCTGAGGGATTGCAGCAATTCATTATCCTCAACGTCCGATGCAACAGCCGTGCAGGTGGCTTTTCCCGCCTTTCTGACACCCCAACTGCCAAAATATCAGACACGGTCCAACAGAGTGACAGGATGTACCGAACCTGCCAAGAACACGACAGTGACTGCATATGGAGACACAGTGTCTATCTGCACTTCTATTTTATTTGCCAAAATAGCCATTCAGTGCCAGTGTGTGTGTGTGTGTGTGTTGGCTGCCCTGTCTGGAAACCCCCTTGTATGCAAGTGTTCAACAGAGCAGAGACACTTGTCCCTTAGTATACACGGTGTGTGTCTGTTTTCCCCGTACTGGCAGGCCAATTCAGCCACATGTCACTGGACATTGAAGCCAGTTTGCTGAAACAACCGTTATTCCACCACAACGCCAGCTGTGCCTTGGGGAAGAGACGATGATGACGATGATGGCAGAAGAAAAAAAAAGAAAAATAAACAAGAATATTAAGCCTCTTAAACATCTGGGTGCCATTGTGCGTAAAATGAACTTTCCTCTACGCCGCGACAGTCAGAAAGAGATATTTACTGCGATTTCTGTGAAAAGACAGCTAATCTGTCTGGGCTAAGAATATTGAAATTGCTCAGAAATTGCACTAGCACTCAAAAGTCACGGTAAGAGCTCGCACCCGCAAACAAGAAACAATTCTTTCAGCTAAAATGTCCAAGAACAAAACAGACCATTATTCAGTTTGACACGTTAAGAATGGAAATCCTTAAGCAGTAGAAAAGGTTTTGTTTACACCGTCAACACAGCGCTGGAAGGAAGTGAATTCTATATTTATGTAAAAAAAACGACCTCCAACGAGACTATCATAGCATTTAAATCATCTGCAGCAGACGTTCATTTCTTTCATTAATGAATGCGACGGAAAGGACCCAAATCACTCCACGTTTGTTGTGACACGTGCAAGAAAAAAGTGGAGTGATAAAAGGAGCGATCTGATACAACAGGAAATAAAAATGCATAAATAACTGCGTTCATTAGATCTAAACGACGCCGGGGAAACACCCTCCTGATTAAAAGCAATGCTGTTCCAGACGGAGTAAAACAGAGTTCCTCATTACTGACAAAAGTTGCTTACAACATCAAAGTAGCACTGCAAGTTATTTGGGGAGAAGCCCGGCTGGGATCGGATGGGTTCCAGTTGCAGTTCACTCCGGTCCTCCCCCCTCCCATGTTACTCGCAAACAAACGCAGAATAACAAACATACGACTATCATGTCTGTCTCTTACATATCCGGGGTGCAACCGAGCGCTTCCATTCTTCTGTGAACTTTTTTCACGCCATCATAACTTTTCCCTGAACAAGCAGGCGTGTGCGTGCGCGCTCGTGACTTTCATGTAAAATTGCATCCAGATTTCATCAGCTGTCAGATCACAGCGGGGAGCGCCAATCTCCATCCTCCCCAAAACACAGATAATGATGTGGTACCTCAACATTCCATGAATAATGCGCGAGACACAGCTTCCGTGTTTGATTTAAACCAGTGTTGATCCGTCTTAAGGATGCGTTGTGATCAAAATAAGTGTGGAGTGGGGGAGTTTAGAATCCCTAACTGAATCAGTGAGACATCAAATGAGCTTTAAATGCTGTTTGGATTGGCCGGATTTGCAATGGAGTGTTTTAGATCCGTCACGTCCGTCTATCTCGCGTCATCTCGCCGCTGATTTAATACCTGAAAACTGATCGCACCGAGACAATAAACGACAGACGATCCTAGCTGAGACCGATCTGATCCAACATCGATATCGGAGGGCGATACTGACGCGAGGTAGGTATCGGAGTGACGTCGCCAATCCAGATTCCATAATCCGATAATTGCCCGTTTCCTGTTGCACTCTTTGAATCCGATCTAATGACTATCCACTCCCGAACAGAAATCCACTTAAACGCTGTTGATGATGCGCTGCTGAGCTCTCCCACACCTGTTTGTACGTGAAGCCTACTTATCCTACAGTGCAAATAAAGTGCTTCGGAACCCCTTTAATGTGTTTTTAAAGCCCATATTTTCTTTTAAATCTTAGAGGTGCTGTGTGGCATTCACAAATTACGGAGGCGACGCCAACAAGGACGCCGCCCCCGTCAATAAAAGTACGGGCATTTATCCAAACTCTGATATGAAAACTGATAGAAAGTGGGACAGTGCATCTCCACCCACAAAAAGATTACTTTCAGTTCGTCTGTCCTTGGAGCAGAAGCTGTCAATAAAATATCTGCACTGAAGAGGCCGCCCTTCATAGTGAAGAACCGTCACATCAACATTAATTAAATTCAACCGACCTCCGACGAGAAAACACCGTAATGAGCAATAGAGGAACTTCTCCTTATCTGCAAAAACGACCAGCAGTGGAATTCAAGACCAGCGCTGCCGTACTGTACCCGCCGTGACCTTCAGCCCCGCAGAAATCCTTGGGGACGGAAATACAAAATAACAAAAAGCAGAGGGAGAACGGAAGAGTGAAAGAAAGAGCACTCCTAGGGTCAAAGCAAAAGGCTTTTTTTTTTTAATAAACATCAATAAATGTTGTAAGACAATACAGCCTGGAGAGCAAGAGGACTCAGAGCAGCACAGCTACACACACACACTAAAGTCATGTGTACTTGGACACACACACACACAAAGTCTGTGTGGGAGCGAATCAATGAAAACAAAGCACAGTTGAAACGTGCTATAAACAACTACACACAAAACAAGTCAGTGGGTCTGTACTTTTATAGCTGCACTGCTGAGTCACAACGTCGAGCAGCCCATCATAAAATCTGACTTTCACTCAGAGGTTGGTTGAGACACTGCAGGAGAGAAAGATCTTAAATCTCTCAATCATTCGGAAACAACTTTAAAGCCTTAATCCATTGACCTCGTCATCACCCCATTTAATTCCAGCGTCTCTGGAAACTGTTCTTTCCCCCAAAAAAAAAAAAAAAAGTAATATCTGATTATCTCCAGCAGCGGCTGAGTCAGTGCTTATTAAAGTTGGTAGCAAACAGTCGACCTCCTGGATTTTTTTTTAAAGCCACTGAATAAAAAAGGCATTTAATGGCTTAAGTTAAACATCAACAAATTAAAATGTTCGCCAGATGAAAACGAAATAATCACTTTAATCTGATCTTAATCACAAATGGCTTTAATCAGACTCTGTTTGATATATAAAATGAGCGATCCCTTCGTGCTTTAATGAATTATTCTCATCCAGGTGATCCATTTCTATATACACTTTAAAGAATCTGGTGCAAATGAAATACTTCTTTTCAACAGCCAGTCTGCGTTTCCCTGCAATATGATACCAAATAACACAGTGACTCATGTTTTTTATTTATATTGCACCTTTTTCATTTCGCTCAATATTAAAGTGATGATTTCCCTATAGGAGAAAACCTGCATAACAGGACGTACGCCAAATAGGACGTTCAAAAATATGCAATAAAACACAAGATATGAAACTGACACGTGTTGAAGCAGAGCCTGCGGGAACGCGGTGCCCAACGCGGGGAACGAGTGATGAATAAATTCACTTTCTATCTTTTGATCCTGAAACTCTCAAAACTTAACCAACGCCGACTGTAAGCCGATGCATTTTTTATCGAGCATGGGAACACTTCTACTCCGCCGCTGCCTTTCACTCTGGGCAGCACAGACCAAACTTTTCTCAGACTTCCAGCCGACTGACTCCTCGATCAGGGGTGAGGTAACTTCTCTGCTCTAAGAGACCCATCTCCAGTTTTTAGTCCAGAACTTGCAGCGCTTATGAAGCAATGTAAACCTACACTTTACAGTATTAACAGTTTAGCGCTTGGCCTTGGGCGCTGTGAGAGGCAGCTCGACCGTCGTTCTCTCAAGAAGTGAAATAAAGAGGCTTCTGCGTGTCTTTTTCAATAATTGACATACACAGCGAATGCCACATAACCACCAGCTCACCTCACAAGCTGCTGTTTCTTCTCATATTGGAAAAAAAAAAAAAAGCCATCTTATCTCCGGTGCCTGACTCATACCTTCCCACACCTTACCCTCCGGGACTTAATCTACCAACTTAGATATATGCATCCTCTGACCTCTAGAGGCCAGATGAATGCCTAAACCCGACCGTCGCCTCTCATCGTGGCCCAGAAACTGGAAGGTTTTCAAAGCGAGTCTGACGCAAACACCAAAGCGGCCGTGCGACTCTAATTTCAAGTGGAAGTAAAATTATTCAGTCGTCCCATTTTCGCTGTTGTGTTTCATCAAATCTCTCTTCCCCTCTCTCTCTCTCTCTCTGAGCGCTGTGATTAATTACTAACCCCGCAGTCGTTCTCCATCTCGCTCCCGCTCCTTGATGTCCCTATAAGTCGCTGTATCTTTCTCCCTCCCACCCGCTCTGCCTGGCTTTTCTGATTCCCTGCCTCCTTTCACCCCTATACGATCATTTTATCCTGGAGAACAAAAGACTTCAGGAAGCGAGGTTTTTTTTTTTTTTTTCCACGGTGGAGAGTCATTATTCTCTCTCCTTCCTCTCCACCTACAGAGCCGTCCTACCTGTGCTCCTCTGGGGGAGTGTGCATGGATAATTCTGGAAAATAACAATGTGATATTTCATCCACATGCACACGCACCCCCCCACACACACACACACACACAATGGACAAACAAACGCGCCTGATCAGCAAAGTCGTGCTCATATTCATTAGCCACTTAGAATGGCGTGTTCGAATGAATCACAGCAAACTGCTTACACGTAATCTTGTCACCCCGAGGAGTAAAATAAACCATGTTGGAGCCGGAACAAGTGAGTGGACATGTTGTACCATATGTGTGTTTATTATACAGAGTGTTTTGTGTGTGTGTGTGTGTCTTCACACTGATCGTGCACAATGAAGTAAGCAAACTGTAGAGTTTCTGTGCCAGCCTGTGTGTGTGTGTGTGTGTGTGTGTGTGTGTGTGTGTGTGTGTGTGTGTGTGTGTGTGTGTGTGTGTGTGTGTGTGTGTGTTTTTCCTAAGCCTACATGGGGCACAGTACCGTAAATTACATCATGTCTACAGCAGGAGAACAGGCAACCAGAAACCTTTTTACAACACATGCTAAATCCCCTTTTTTCACGGCATCCTACAGAATTACAATGTGCTCTTTCAAAAAAAACCAGGCGTAGCTCTTGTGTGTGTGTGTGTGTGTGTGTGTGTGTGCAAAGTGCATGCGTAAGCCTAAGAGGTAAAAAGTTACAGTGGTGATTATAGTAATTATGGTTTCAGGTTTATGCATATTCCTTCAGATGGACCGCTAGATTACCAGACAGGTTTGGCACCGAGCGAGCGGAGAGAGAGAGAGAGGGGCAGGGGAAGAAAAGAGTTACTGTTGGGGGGGCGAGGGAGGGGTCGGCCCGAAGGAGCACGAAAAGAGTGGTCGAGAGGGGAAAATGGCTAAAAAAAAAAATAAAAAAAATAAGAGGGGAGGATGTGGAGAGGAGGAGAGAGTTACAAAAGGCACGGAGAACGTAGTGGCGAAAAAGATACGGAGGAGAGAAAGACTAATCCTTCAGGCGGCTTCCCAACGCCTCTCAGCCCGCTCCCTCCTTCTCCTTCCTCCTCTCTCCAATCCTCTCGCCACACTCAACCAGGAGCTGAATGGGCTTTTACAGTGCAGCTTTGTTTCCCATCAGAAAGGAGTGTGAATGTCAAATTCTCCACGCACAAAAAAAAAGGGAAGAAAAAAAAAACACTTTCCCTTTCCTTCTTCTTCTTTTTCTTCTTCTCCTGCTCCTCTCCTGCTTCATTCTCTGTCACCATTTCTGAGTTTCCCTCATGTTTCTGCTCTTAACCTTATCCCCCTTTCATTTATTCTCCTCTTCTCTCTCTTTCTCAATACAGGACAATGCCCACAACACGCTTTCACTGGAAACAAAAAAAAAAGACTCGAGTCGGAGCCTCGTGGACCCCCTGCCGCGGCACGCCGTCTTTTTTCAATGGCGGCTTAATTACATATTCATGGTGACACAAATAAGATTCTCCTGCCTCAACACACAAACACACCACGGAGCCAAAGCACCCAGCACCCATCTGCTGGGCGTGTGTCTGCACTCGAGGAATTGTCCTTCCTGAGCGGCGCACACGTATGCGGACATGTGTCGTCTTTGCATAAGTGTGTGATTTGGGCGCCGCAGAACTCCGCAAATAATTCTGCAAAAAACGACACACACACACACACACACACACACACCAAAATATGCAGACTGTCGCGCATACAAGCGCCATGAGCAGAAAATCTGGAGACGCAGCAGATCGGCACTTTGGCACGAGTCCAAACAAAGTGTCGGAGGCAGACACGGGAAGGGACAGAGAGAGGGGGAGGTCGAGCTGAAGAGGCAGAAGTTGGTTTCACAGAGACAAAAAGTCTCTCCTGTAATCGCTCGTCTCCAATGAGTGCAGTGTGCCGCGCATTGTTCTCGGAGCAAGTAAACCAGCCCGGGCTATTTACTGGAGGTTTTACGGTAGCAAATAAAAAGAATATATAGACCATGAAAAAGCCTAAGCTGCCGGCTGTGGATGGAGGCGAGACCTTTAAACAAAGAGATACAGGCCGAGATTTCAATGGAGAGCAGCTGGCGCGGTGCGGAGCTCCATTTCTCTACCTGTCTCCTTCCTCCTTTCCTTCCCTTTCTCCCCTCCATCTATCTGGGAGGCGAACTCTCTCTCTCTCTCTCTCTCCCCTCCGGATGACGGATGAGTTTCCACCATGTTTCTGCGACCACACAAACACACACACACACACACACACACACACACACAAACACATAATGTCCTGCTGCTCGTGGGCCCCGTCCAGAAGCACAACAATATGTCCACTGTTTGGGCCACACTCTAATTAAACAGTGTAAATCTAACTAGAGAAAGGGACAGGGTGGCGAGAGACAGTAGCAGAGGAAGAGAATAATAAAGAAGGGAGCTAAAAAGTGAGCGAGGCGCACAGAATGTCAGAGGTAGCAGATGGGAACGAGAGAAAGCAGGACAGAGAGAGAATGAGAGCCGGAGTCAGGCAGAGAAATGGGGACAAATGACAGGAGAGAGGAACTGAGACGATGGACAACAGCACAGAAATCTGTGGCCTGGCACTCGGTGGCATCGATTCGCTGAGCCCAACTGTTTATTATGGGAATCAAAAGACGCCCAGTTTTCTCTCTGCAGCAGGCTGCAAAAAGTGACAGCGAGAGGATCGTTTGCTCTCCCTCAAATAACGTCGGGATTTTTTTTTTCCCCTCTCAAATGTGACGGCAAAGGCAAGACAGAACTTTCAGCCGTTCCATGACGAGGCTGATGCGTACGTGTGCATTTCGTACGCACGTAAAGAATATTATAGGTCACTTAAAACAGAGTCTTTGAAAAACTCCTTCCAGGTGGAAGTTAATGAGACACCCTGTTTGCAGTGTCGACAGGCACAAACTGAGATTTTGGGGAACGTTGACTAATCATTGGTGAAATCAGTTATGTTTTGTGATTATTTGAGTTTGAACGTTGACGTGAGGACTGGGCCTACAACTGTCAACATGTACATATATATGTCACATAATTAACAATATCTCTTTACAACATACAGAAGAGTCGACCTGTATACAGTCACTTTTACAACATATCCTTTTATGCTGCTGGGCGCTGGTGACCTAATACCA
The DNA here is from genome assembly GCF_900880675.1 of Sparus aurata. Classification (NCBI taxonomy): domain Eukaryota; kingdom Metazoa; phylum Chordata; class Actinopteri; order Spariformes; family Sparidae; genus Sparus; species Sparus aurata. The sequence goes on from NC_044191.1 coordinate 30,518,445, forward strand.
CTTTCTTCTTACACGCTATTGTACAGTGCAGCGAGGACAAGTCCCATTTTTTTTTATTCTGTTCTCATTCTGACCTTGTTCAGTTCTTGTTGTCCTTGTTCTGAGCTGCATGTCCGTCTGTGCAAGTACACTGAGAGCAATTTAAAAAACGGTAAAGTCCTCATTCTCAAACACATTCTTATCTCTAAAGTCACGTAACGATAACAAACTAACAAAACATCTCGATCTGTGATTTGTTTTTAAAAAAAAACTACCAAAAAAATTGCTTTCCACTTCTTGCAGTGGAGGACTGCATGGGACCAGTGGGAACTATATAGTAGGCCATTGATTGGGAACAAACAGCGTTGTCTCAGAACACCCTCCCCGCACACAGACACACACACACACGCACGCACACAACTAACTAAAACAAAAAGCCTGGAAATGAGAGCCCCAAATGAGGCCTTAGGTTTCGCAGGCCATGAAAAATTCATAATTCCAGATCTTTACATGAAACTCTAGAAGGAATTAGCCCTGACAGCAGGAGACGCTGGGAATCAGTTTCAGAACATTTAGCTTCTCCTTACTCCTTCTCCCCCTCCTGTCTCTTTTGTGTACGTGCGCGCCCGTAGACACAAAACGCACACCCGTAGAGACACACACATATACACAAAGGGACGCATTCTTGTGTTCCGTCCTGGGTTTTCCCCCGTCGAGAGAGAGAGAGATAGTACGTGGCGCAGGCACACACCGCTCGCAGCTTTGTCGACAACAGCCGCTTGAAAAACCACACTTGTGCCTTCAAAACTGGATCCCGTCCCTGCTTTCCACCACGAAAAAAAACATGTCAGCAAAGTTTTTCTGTCGCAACACAAACAAGCCACGTTCAGGCCCCTGATTTCTTGGAACGGGCAGCGCCGTAATTGCCATGTGTTCAGAGTAAACCATACATCCGATGCACAGAAATGTCGGCGGACAGAAGGTGGAGCGTTTCCACAGCCCGACGTAAAATCTACTGAGTGGATGGATGAACACGCGAGGCCGCAGGCTGGAGGAGAGAAAAGAAGGGCGAGTAATCCATTCAGCAGTTAACAGAGGATGCGGACTGAAAGGACAAAGAGATGAAGAAAAGGCCGGTGGAAAAGTGGAAGTAAAGTAAGTACGACCAGTGTGCAAGGATTTAAAAATAAATAAATAAATGAAAAAAAAAAGACAAGGCAGAGAGGTTGAGGGAAATCTGCCATCACTCGGCTTCTGCTAACAGCAGGAGGGTCTTCTACACAAAACAACCCCAGACACGGTCAAAGACTTCCATTCACACACTCCTGTGAACGTTCGTCCGAGCACACACACACGCACGCATTAGTACACTCACACACACGCGGAGAACGCAGACAGAATGCAGCATTGTTTGACCACAGACATATCTCGCTGTGTGTGATCTATGCACGAATGTGTGTGTGTGTGTGTGTGTGTGTGTGTGTGTGTGTGTGGCAGTCAGTCAGCTTGTCAAGTCCTAGTGGAGTGATCAAAGCTGGTACAAACCACCCAGAGAGATCTCTCCCTTCCTCATCCATTCATCCTTTTCCCTTTGCTCTCCCTCCCTCCTCCTCCCCCTCCCTCGCTCTGATACAGAAAAAGCATCAAATTTACCCACATAAAACCCGCGCGGCCAATCGCGTTGCGCCGGCTGCAGCTGCGCAGCCAATCAAATTGGCCTATTTAGTTCCAATAATTCCCAGCTGTCCCCCTGCGAGCACTGAACCCTGGATGGCTGCAGTGCACCATGGGACAGGATCAGAGCATAATGGGAGACAGCATGGGAGCTCTGGCAATATCATAATGCCAAGCGGGCGCGCACACACACACACACACACACACACATACACACATACATACATACACACATGCAACAAAAACACCATGTGAGCTCTGCTGGAGCGCCGTTGCCAAGTTGACACACACATGTCGAAAATCACACAGTCTCCCACGTATAGACATTCTGGTGCGGACACACACGTGTGCAGAGAAGCGCACACACACACACAGCGCCACAGGAGTTCTCTGAGAACATCCCCGAGCTGCCAAGTTTATGAACACAAACACACACACACACACACATGCCCACACAACGCAGGATCACACATACACACCTACACACCCACCTGCGCTGACAAACTCGAACACACAGACCCACAGTTTTATTTCAAAGTGTGTCGCCTTAAATCTGCCATCTAGTTCAAGAATATCAGTTTACATAAAGTGGAAATAAACCCTTGAAGGAATGGTTGTTTAATCTAAATGAATGCTTTAAATCACAGAAACATGAACATCTGTAGGAAAAGAAAACCAGCAGACGAACTGTGGAATCTAAAATGGCCGCGTAACGCAGAAACACAGCGAATGTTTTCGACTAACGCCACACAGCAGCTTGAATTTCACAACCTGGCCACATCGCTGCTTAGTCATCACAAAAAACAAGGGGACTTTTCAGACCTTGCAGAGTGATCTTGACACCCATTCATCCCAGATCAAATGTGAGGAGGCTTAGCTAATGGCTTTTTAATAGGCCGAGAGGCTCGAGGGTGGGTGGGGCTTCGCCGGGACGCCTGACACATGCACTCAACCTGGCATGAGAGGATCTCAGCTAACACTCTCCGCTCGCCGTGTGTGCGCACGAGAGACCTTTCCATAGCGTAACAAGGTTCCTATAGGGCGGCAGAAAAGATGACTTCATGCCAGATTAAATGACTGAGGGCTAAAAAAAGGGTCCATAATTAAAAGCTGAGGAGGGACCTGGATGTAAAAGTGGAACAACTTGGAATGAGTTCATTTTGTGTGGGGTGAGAGTGGTTTTCGAAAATGGATTTCTTTTTTAAAAAAAGCTCCTGAAAATATTTGAATATTTGAGGGTTCTCATCCTCCGTCATCGTCGGGACTCGAATCCTCAGCGGTGCCAGCATCACTTCCACAAACACCATCATCCTGAACATCATTAGTCATTAGACCTCAACAGCAAAACTCTGGCCATTAAAACTCATCAGACCGCATATTCAACAGAGCGGTTGAACTGCAGGCAACGACCGGCCATAAGAGGCTCAATTATGCATGAGCAGAATGATTCGGTTAAAGCAACCATTTGTGTTTTTCCACTCAAAGACAAAACAAAATGCACATGGACGGATGAGGTTTGTTATTTTGGAGGAGGATCTCTACCTGAATAGACCGAGCACAAGAGAGGATGAGCCACACACACACACACTCCCTACACAGTGAGGGTCAGTGTGTTTGTGTGTTCAGGCCCCATTCAATAGAACAACTAATGGAGTGACTCCTTGCTGCAACAAAGCAAACCAAGCTTCAGAGAGATGAGTCAAGACGTTCGGAGCGGAGGAATAACAGACGGGAACATGAGAGACGAGAGCCTCAGACGAGGAGGGAGAGGCAGAACCAAGAGCAAAAAACACATCACAGGAGTGTGGGAATGTGCAGAGATCGGGGTGGGGGGAGTTTTAGTTTCCAATTATCAGATTTCTCTACCAAAAGTCGAATTGAGCCGCACGTCGGTTGGCGAGGTGCAATCTACCAGCGGTGGCTGAGAGCCTACTCAAATTGTGTCCCTAAATTGCGAGGTATTGATTTAACAGTAAACCAATAGAGAGCGGTCATAATGAATATCGGTGGGTGTTGCTGAAATGTTGCTCCCCCCGGGGGCAACGAGAGAGGAGGTGGCAGCGACATCATGTCCAATTACGGCCCAAAGTCCGGGCACAGAAAACCCAGGGCCAATCAGCAACGTCGATACCAATTTACTGCCCACGTTCTTGCTGGTGGAGGCAGTGCGAGTGGCTGTACCCTTTAAGAGGCTTTTCAAGTGGAGGTTTAAGTTGTAATGTATATGTATAATGGAGGGTAAAGATTACAGCAACGCTGACTCTGGACGGCACATTAGAATATTAGGCATGCAGACTATAAGAGGAGAGGATTATACCCACTATGAGCGCTCATGATAAGGTCAAACTGTGCAGGTTGGTGAGAGCATACAGGGGAAGATGTGTGTGTTGAGCAGCTGGGTGGAACAAACAGAGGGTTGGACACTTCTGGATGAACATTAACAAGCCACAAGTTCCTCATGAGAAGGTCACCGGGAGTGTGGCGGCCCTGTCTCCTCTCCCCTCAGCTCTTGTTGGGAGGAATCTGAGAGATGGATGACAAATGTGTGGAGTCAGGCTGCTTATTCAGAGATTCACGCCAGCCTGTGACCTGCGACATCCTCCGCAAAAACAGCAGCCCCCTGCGCGCCACTCCTAAGAAATATCACTTTAATATTCCTGTTATGCCTCAGCTGGGGGGGATTACAGTGGAGGGGAGCACAACACCTCATCATTTTAACAGCGTGGTATCTTTTAAAAAGGCACCCATATGTGTGTCTGCTGTGGATAACGCCGGTGAGTTGATGATATTGTGGCGTTTAATCTAAAGTGTGACCGCGCTCGTCTTCCTCGCAGACTCCTGGGTTTTCTTTTTTTTTTTTTTTGCCTTTTTACGCAGCTGGCGGCTGTGAGTGTTTGTGACTCCTGATCAATTTTTTTTTTTTCTCCCCCCAATCGGAGCCTCGGTGCTCGCCAAGTGCTCCTGCAATGAGACATTATAGTCGCCAGATCGTGGACTCCCCAAGTCAGAGTTTTTTTTCAACCTACATCAAATTGCAACATCGGACCTGAAACACATCCTGACGAGAGAAATCACTGCAATGTTTAAGTCCCTCTCTGGGTTTTTTTGCAGCCACAGTCGGATTTATCCGGCTCTCAGCGGCGGGTCGGGATTATATTTCCCTCACTGTCTTTTCTTAAATTAACCATGTAGTTATCTGTCTTTTTTTAACATAATCAGCCATCATTCCTCGTTTTTTATCCCCTCGCAGGAGAAACGTGAGTGAGCTGCGAGTTTCCCCCCTTCAGTTTCCTCACTTCGAGCATCGCCTGCTGGAAAAATGCGCAGGTATCCGTCTGTATGCGGTGAGCACCTCGAGACACTGACCGCAAACCACCCACTCATCAGCACCAGCTCAGTTTCAATGGAATTATGACCACACATTAAAGAAAAAAAAAAAAAGTAGATCTCCTCCTCCGGCAGGAACTACTTCTGCCTCCCCGCCTCCTGTGAGACACGCCGCCGCGTCCTCACAGCCGCATCTCGGCCGTGAAGGAGGAAAAAAAAGCTCTCACCGCTTTGGGAACAATCAAGGTGTATTTAATAGAAGAAGAGCTCCGAGAGAAGACGCGCTCTCCAGCCTTACCTTGGGCGACTCCTCGGTGTGCGAGCACCAGGAGAAGCAGGATCCCCGGCGTGGCGCACATCCTCACCAAGCTGCAAGCCCCGCGTCCTATTCCACTTCTCTGTCCACTTTTGCCCATGACAAGCGACGCGTAAAACGCATAAACACACAAAAAAAAAACTCCTCGGTCCACGGCGGGGGAACTGAGAAACCCCCCCCTTTCCCTTCCACCACAAGGGTCTGCTGATCAATCAAACGAGTTTAAAAAAAATAAAAAATAAAAATAACCAGAAAAAAAAGCTGCGGATATCGCCTCCAGTCCCGGTGTCTGTCTGAGTCCGCCTCAGGAGGCGCAGGTGAAGCTGTGAGAAGACGAGAGGTGGTGGAAACAACCACGGGGTCCCTTCACTCGTGTGAGCGGCACTGCTGCCTCGCCACTGAGCTCTGCTCGTCTCTCTCCGTGCGCTCTCTCCTTCTCCACTCTCTCCGTTTACGCAGAGAGAGAGAAATGCCACCGCCCTCTTGCTACAACACTAGACTCTCTATTCCTCCCGCTCTGCCTGCTAAGGTCCTGTTTCCTTCCTGCTCCGCACTTTAATAACACAACATATGAATTAAAAAAATAAAATAAAATAAAGTCACTTAAAAAAACACCCGACTGGAGTTATTTTACTTGTTTGACACATTTACCTCAATAACCTTCCTTATCTTTTAGATGTTCTTGACTTTTACGCATTTCGTTTCCGTTGTTTTGAATCTTGCGCTGTATTTTCATGACTTAAACTACCTGCCAAGTGTTTTCCGATGCTGTTTCCCTTTTGTTGTCTCTCTTCTGTGCGCGCGTATGAGTGTGCATGCGCCTGTAATTGGCGCCGGTGTGGAGCGAAACCAGAGAGCCACGTTTTCTCCGACGGATCACCGACTGATGTCTGCCCCCTGACGGCCACGTCCGCCGGACCTGCAGAGGACGCACTGAGAGAGGCACAACTCCACAACAGAGTCTATCTGCTGTGTTGCAGCCGAATGACATTTATATGACAATACATAAATAAATAAATGATGTAAGCTTGTGTAACTGGCTTATGAAATATTACACAAACAATATATAATAGCAATTTATGAAGGATTGAGCTCATGGTGACCGTGTGCATCGACCCGCTGTACCATTTACTGTGTAATCACCATTAAATTGGAGGTCACTCACCTTTACTGGGCGACTGAGAAAAGATATTAATTGAAACAGAAATGAGTTCAGATGTCTAAAGAGTCAAAGGCTCAACACAGGCACATTTTAAAGTAAGTCGATTCGACAGGACTTCCTTTCGCCGCGACCACAACTAAGTCGCGCAATGATTGAGAAAAACTCTTGTCTCGGCCACATCCTCCTCAAACATGGAAGGCCGCTGGTTTGTTTTCGTGTCGCTATCCCACATTTCCACATATTTACGTCCACGCAGCTGTAAATCAGTGCTTCTTAATTTCTGTTTATCGTCTTCTGCGATCGTTCGGTCATCACGACCACCGTGTAGAACCCCAACCGTCACCTTGAAACACCCCGAGAAAAAGACAAACATGTTAGTGGCTGGGGGTATAAACTGGAAAACCTATTTGTGTGAGCGTTTGCAGCAAAAACACACATACACACACACACACACACACACAGTCTTCCAGCCAACATAACTCTCCACAGTGTTGCTGCACAGTCATTTGAGCTGCACAGCCTGGATCATGCATTGTAAATGGCAATAGTAAAATATGTGCTTGGTGCCATTTGTCACCACAGCGGCCCCACAGTTCAGTGACTACCACTGGAAGTAGCTGCTACCCGCAGGGACCTGTAAAAGCCTTTTTATTCTGCCACTTTATTGGGAATGGGAAAGCAATAAGTTACACTCGAAACATACGGCACACTTGGATATGGATCAGCACTTACGCCGGCAACAGTCGATGGCGATGGGATTTTCACGGTTCCACGTGGTTGAATAGCACATATATACTTTATATTCACGGTCAGCTACTTAGACATACTATTTAAGTAGCGTGTTACGTGACAGTTTCGACAGATCATTTGAATATTGTGCTGAAGCTAGAAAACGCATATATTTTAATTTCATAGGAACTACTGTCCGCCAGATTTATCTGATGACAGAATCCCAGCGGAGACGGTTGTCAGAGTGTTTGGTGGATCATCCAGAGAGAAGAGAAACACTGGCAGAGTCGGTCTGTTGATTGTTTCATCACTTCGGTTCAGACTGAAGCTTCTCAACAATTGTTGGACGGACTGCCGTGGGATTTTGTTCAGACGGCGCCTTACATCTCCTCTAGTGTCACCGCTGTTGCCACACGTCTCTCGTATTTGTATGATAATTTTGCCCTGTGTACAATTTATGATCAACAATGGCAAAAAAAGCAACACAGTACAATCATTTGAGCATTTTGTGAAGCTTATATTAGGCGTCGGTTTCAGTCTACACTGTCATGCTTAAATCAATGTCTTGACATGAGGGTTAGGGTTAGGTGAGCAAGGAATACTCGAGTTAGTTGCTTTTATTGTCTCACAAAATTGGCACAAAATGCACAAAAAAAAAAAAAAAAAAGGAAAGAAGTCTAGTTGTTTAAAACACTCGAGTAAGCCCTGTTTTTTAATTCAATTAGCTTAGTCTTCATTGTTTCCATGCAGAACATGAACAGGCTTCCAGTCCATTCTTGTAATTTAATTTTGCTGAATATTCCCAAAACTGTTAACCTGATGGAGCTACTGATCATGAGCAACATCAGTTTGCTTAAAAAAAAAACACGTGGGTGGATTTGTGGCACATTTACACCCCATTCAGTCTAGTGGTTAACACTCATATCTGCAGATTTTCCCCAAAATACGAACATTTTAGGCTTCTGGTTCGATAGTTTAACATCAACACATTAAGAATAACTACTGAATAGATCACCGTGAAGTTTGGAACAAAACATCCCCCCTGCTGGAAAAACCAGCATAGCCCAGCACCAGGTGACCAGCAAGACCAGCATATGTTGTGTTTTGGTGCTGGTCTAAGCTGTTTTTTCCAGCAGGGTCTCACAGGATGGACTGTAATCACTTTGGTGATCCCTCATTTTTTTTTCCTGCCACTACCATTTATATGGTTTTATGACAAATACCAGAAAACAAATAATGATGTTCCCATCAGCCTTAGCTGCACTGCTGCAAATGTCAGCCTGCTAACGAGCTAATCTAATATGCCGTGTGTTAGCATTGTGGGCGTTTCTATAGCCTCACAGCCTCACTCAACATCAGATACTTCATCAGACTAAGACAGGAAGTAAATGTGCAAAAGCTGGATGTAAGAGAGACACTGAGCAGCATCAAGTGCTGATCTTTTACACTGTTGCTCAGTTCAAATGTGAGTTTAACTTAGTGGTAGTTCAGGCCCACTGCATATTCTCATATTCACTCTGAGGCAGACTGGCCACTATAGCATTTATTTTAAACGATGAGTGTGATTCTGGTTCCTCCTCCTCCTCACTTTTCACAGTTTGGATTGTTATTTCCACCACTGTGAACTCCTCCACTTAAAGCTGAAAGAATTCAGCCGGCAACGTGTGTGTGTGTGTGTGTGTGTGTGTGTGTGTGTGTGTGTCTGTGTGTCTGTGTGTGCGCGTGCTGCCCCTGTCTGCCTCAGAGCCCACCAGTTCTACTTTTAACCGAACCCCCCGTGGACTTTGTCACACTGTCTCCTCCTCATTTTCGTTTGAATGTGGGAATCATCAAAGGTAATCCAGCATCACTTTTTTTTCTCCATGTTGATCATCTTTGCAGAGGTAGATATTCGGCGCGTAGACGGCTGAACACATTTCCCCATCGCCTGCGCCTGTAAAACATCGCATCAAAGACACAGCGATAATGAGAGGGACAGATGGAAGACAGCGGAGGAGACATTTGAGGAGAGCATCACCTTGATAATGCAAAAGGATGAAAGAAAGCTATGTTGCGATGTACAGTACAGCCGTAATTAAAAAAAAAAAATTTTTGTATATCAAATGTCTGCTGTTGGCAGTGTGCAACATTTCCATAAATGTCACTCTGGTGTGTTTCTTTAGATAGAAAGGATAAAGGAACGTTTCACGGGAAATACATTTAAGTGTTTTCTTTCTAAGTTAGATGAGAAGACTGATGCCGCTCTGATGTCGGGCACAGTGACTTCCTGGAGTCTCGTTGCCGCCGTCAGGTTGCTAGGCAACCAACGGAGACCTCATGAACAGCCGTGTGAAACCAAAAACTTGTTGTTTTTTTAACAATGTGTACCGATCAAATGAATTAAATAAAACTTGTCAAGCGGACTTTAGAGGTGCCGGTTTGGCAGACTTTGTTATCTTTGGACAGAGCTAGGCTGGCTGTTTTCAGTCTTTATGCTAAGCTAAGCTAAGCTAGCCAGCTGCTGCATAAACATAGGAGTGATATTGATCTTCTCACCCAACACAAGTCAAGCTCACTGTGTGTCCAACCAGCTTCACAGGTGCAGTACAATGAAATAAGTATGTAAGTGCTTCAAGATGGTTGTGAATTACGTAAAAAATATCATTTTGATGAGATTAGACTATGAGACACGCATAACTCAGAACTCATAAGCGAGGAGGATCCATTCAACAGAGTTTGTAACTTTTTGAAACACGCCTACTTCACATGGTGGTCGCACGGCTGGGTGTGCAGAGGTGGGAGACTTTAGGTTAGATGTGAGGAAAACAAATCTATAAAAGTGTGCGCTGTTCTCCCTGTCTGAACTCTCACTGCGTCTCTAACCTCTCTGTGATGGTCGGATGTTGAGTGATCTGAACGGGTACCTTCACCTGAACACGTTCACAGTGACAGTGCTGGAAACAGTCGCTCCCCCCTCAGACAGATGAAAGCAAATTATGTGAATGTAGGAGTTATTTAGTCCTAAAACACATGTCTGAAACTGCTTGTGACACATGAACACTTACAGTCCGGAAGTGAAAGTGCAGTGTTGAGTAACTAATTAAACCCAGCAGGAATGACTCGCTATCTCCATTATTCCCAGCCTTGTAATCAGAATAAATCATTTTATAATTGGAAACGCACAATACAGTAAAAGTGGAAATTTGAACTGGCGCTATATGCGAGTGTTACTACCGACTCCAGCTTCATGTGTTGAGCTCTAGCATAGTTAAAATACAGTACTGAAAGTGTGTGAAGCATCTCAGACTTCTCGTGGTGAAGTCGACGACTTTACACACTGATTGAAATCACTGAATAGTTTGCTAACAAGATGAATTAATGGTTCACACTAAAAAGAAATAAATGAGCATCATTATTCAACTTTTGCTCATCTTTTTTCATTTGATTATGCTTGTTGAAAAAGTTCAGCGCTCTGCCCCTCGCGGCGACTGGCAGCGGGTTCACAATGAGCAGCCATCAACCAGCGTGTTGCTTATGAATGTTTCAGCTTGAGTGATCACATCGACTGTGGACTTTCATCATTCCACCAGTCCAGTTTTGCCCAGGCGGAGCGCGGCGCTTCGCTTGTTTGCTGTCATGAGAGCAACAGAAATGCTGCCACGGGCCTCGAGCAAAAGACTGGAGACACAATCACGATCGTTGCACTTTTTGGCAATCAAACGCAATTAAAAAATACACCGTGATGTGTGTCGAGAGCGCGTTTTAGAGGGACTCCTTTTTCTAAAAGAGCAGCCGAGCTCGTGCTGCTTTCCTCTCGCTAATTGAAGAGACTGAAAGAGACACTCAGTTCCTCGGGAAGTTAAACTTGTGACAAGCTCGCATTACCTCCCTCCTGTCTCCTGTCTCGTAATATTAGTCTTTTGTCTCTCTTCTATCTTGCAACCTGTAGAGGTTCACCGTGCTGTCATGTGTGCCATTTCCTGTGCTATCTTTATTGTATGCTACAGCAGAAGCGGGCCCCCGCGGGGGTGACTAGGTTTAATCTCTTTAAGCAGTTACATAATGGCCCCCAGTTCACGTTTTAATCAGCGAAAAGATGGCTGCACCCAGGGACGAATAATCACATCTATAACTTTCTAATCTAATATCCAGCTACATTCAAGTGGATTAGAGAGGAGCGGCGAGGGAGAGGAGGGGCACAGGTGGTACACCTCGATGTGAGCGAGTGTTTGTAGGAGGATTTATTCGCGTGTTATTTGGAGATGGAGAGAATGAGACTCAGGATGTGGCTGTCTGGCGTTCGGCACGTGTGCGCCGGAGTGCGTCTCCCCCGTCCCTCTATTGAGAAACACGCTGTCCATAATATCAATCCTCTCAGATCGCTTTAGATTTCAGTCGTTCGGCGGGGTTGTTTGGTGATGAGTACTGACAATCTCATTCCCTAGATGGCTCTGTGTGACCCGCGCCCGTACACGGGCCGCAACATCGCCGCGGGGAACAAAAGTGAATCAAGAAATTATCCGGACAGACAGATGGGCAGGCAGACAGACAGACAAGGAGAGAATGTATCAGAGTCATCAAATTGAATTGTTTCCTGACAGACACGCACACACACACACACACACACACACACACACACACACACACACACACACACACACACGCGGGGGGATTTAGCAGGAAACACAAACTGCTGTGGCTACAATAAAGTAATTGAAAGTTCCAGTCAGCATGTGACCTCATAGGCAGTAAAGAGTGTATTACACATTTATCATAAAAATAATGTTGTTTGTGCTTTTATTTGTTTACATAACTACAATCTGTGTAATTGTCTGAAGGGGAAAAACATCAGAGAGCACGGAGAAAAATCAATGCGACGCTCATTTCTTGATTGTGAGCCGGCTCTTTTCCTCCTCATCACGGCGGTGACATCGTCCAAACGCATCGTTAATCTTTAGCGATAATTAAACATGAAAGCCAATAAAACTCCTCCAGCTCAATGAAGTGTCACCGGGTGAAACCACTTTGAAGGCAGACGTCGCATAAGTGGAATATTATATAAATAGGAAAATGTTTTTTTTTTTTAGCAACAACAGTTTTATGGAAAGGAAACGAACAAAGCAAGGACATACGGGCAGAACTCTGACGACATGAGAAACAAAGCGGACGGGAGGACGTACGGCGATGGAAAAAAGAGACGCGGGCGAGCAACAACGGCAGCCTTTTGAAAAACAGATCTAACTCTCGTCAGTCAAAGAACATCAAGTTAGTGGTGTGGTAATTGAGAGTGAACAGATCAAGAGGCTCTCTGTGGTAATGTCAAGTATCTTTACTTATGCACAAAGACTAAGTGGCGCGCTTTGAATGGATACTTGTGAGACAGTGCGGCAGGCTTTAGATACAATGGCTGACGTGTGTGCAGATGAATAATGCAGATGTTCTTCAGTGTTCTCGCAGGTGTGCGTTTGTACGCTTGTCCTGGCGCAGTCTGTCAGCTTTCTCTTCAGATGTCTGCATGTTGATGAAGAGATCGGACCGGTAAAAATCTCGTACGCCAAAATGCAACTGCCCATTAACCGCACGGTGGGGCAGAACCTGGAGGAGGGCGTTCTGCGTTCAGTCATGAGGCGAGGGCGGCACACATTCCCGCGGCTGGTGTCTGGATTCTGACGTTCGGCGGCACCAACCAACATGCAAATCGCTACCAAGAAAAGGACATTAAGCTAGCAAACATGTGCTGTGTGTAAAGAATGCACGATTTAAACTATTATGCAAATGGTCAAGAGAAGAAAATGGACTCATTTGATCAGGCCCCAAGTATGCACATAATGAGAAACGCTGAATACAAACAAACTTTGATATTTACATATATATTTTCTATTTATTTGTAGTTCAGCTTTTTTTAATTATTGCAACTTTTAATGATTTAGCCACTACAATAAAGGCTTTTTGGCATTTTCTCCTCGACTCCTGATATTTTTATTTTCGGAGTGCCTGGATTTAAAAAAATAAATAAATAAAATCATTATAAACAAACTTTCTTAAAAGAAACTCAACAGTTAATTCACACTGCACTTAACCGTGCACCGCTGAAGCATAAAAAACAGGTAGAACCGGGTACACATCACTGTTGCCAATTAGCATCTCTTTTCAAGTTTCAAAAAGGGCAAAGCCGTCGCCGTCACATCTCAGCAGGGAGGAGAAGCAAACGAGGACGTGGACGAGACCGCAGCAGATTTCCTCTCTCCGCCACATTTTTCCGTCTAAGAATGCAAAATGCAAGCATCAGCCGGAAAAATAATGTGTCCCCGCTTCGTCCGATAACGTCAGATTTACAAATACACTGACACTAATAGTGGTGATGGTCTAATTGACCTAACTGTCCGCCATTTTTCCAGGGGATTTTCAATCAAAGCCAGGGTGTGAGTCCCGGCCCTCAGCCCAGAGCCAATCCAGAAAAAAGACTCCATCACTTCATCTACTGTGTTTTCCCTAATTGAGTTTATATCAAGGATGTGTAGATGCACGTTTTGCTTCTTTTCAGACCTCTGTTGGGAAAACAAAACCTCTCTTGTGTCTAGTAGTAGAGGGATACTGTCATAGAGCACTGGAGACAGAAGAGAATCCCACTATTTTCGGGTAGATTCTGACTTTTCTGAGCTAACTGAGCTCTATCAAATGGGAAGTATGAGTATAAATGTACGCGTATGTTTTTAATAATTCACTCAATTTCAGTGGCAGATTATAAGTCATGAACAAAGTAACTGACAGACTGATAAGAGAAGTGGTGCAGAAAGCAACAGTTTCCCAGCGGGTCTGGAGCTTCAAGCTGGCATGTCTGTGAATATGCTTCCCTCATGTCAGGCCTGTCGCCACACATGCTGAGCAGAAGGTTGTTCTTGTTGAAAGCTATTATTTACAGCCTGCGTTTTGTTATCATCCACACAAGCTCCAATTCTGAAGGAAGAGGGAGATTTTTACTGCTCGAAAATGTCCGACAAAAATAACAATTAGTGTTCCCGCAGACCACTGGTGAGATGGAGACACGGGAGGATTAAGGGGCATTAAAGGCCACACTCGAGCCTTTTCCCGCCAGATTAGCTCCGGTTTTTGAGCCATTTCCATTCAAGACTTTCGAGACTTCTGAGTCGACGAGCCCTTGGCTCCAAAAGTTTTTAAGCAGGAGCATTGTGATCAAGGATGTGTCCTCAACAACCCTCATAATATGACACGCATACTTCGGTTCCCACTTCAATTGAAGAGAAATCTGCTATATTTTGGTTCCAGCTGGAGACTTTCAGGGCACCGAACCAATTTATATCAGGTTGGAATGGAACCACTTTTGGTTGTTGGAAAAGGATGGTGTTTTGTTTCAACGTTTTTTTTTGGACTTGAACACCAAAAACTTGCAACCAAAAGAATGGAGATGAAGACAAATAAATTAACATCCTAAAGAAGGATCCTGTTTGTAGTGAACGTCTTTGAAGCCTCATAAGAAGACGCCGCAGAGTCGCGGCCAAACAACATCCTCTGTCCCACCACAGCCGTTTGACAGATCCAGCTCTGTCATGCAAGAGGAGGCTGGATGCCCACCATCTGCCTCTGCTGCCTACCAGAATATGCCACCCTGCTGCACCACGGGTCAGTGGGTGGTCCCATTTCACTGTGGCATCGGCGCTATGAAGGATTTTATTACAGAAGCACAAAGCTCAGACACAGCCAGTGGAGAAGCTCAGATAAAAGCCCGTTTGTGATTCTCTGGTGTGTGTGATGATATTAAAAATACATATGAGTTATGATATCATCTGAAACATTCTCCGGATCGGCTTTCTACTTTGTTTCTTTGTGTGAAAACGCTCATTAAAAGATTGCAGCCAATTGTTTTCCACCTCGCAGCGCATTTTGTCAGCAAACACAATGTTGAAGTGTTGACACCATAGCAGTTCAGTAACTTGAGCATCTAACACTGTGCGTTCAATAAAAGGTGAATTTCATTTGCTGCGTTAACAGCGCACATGCACAAAGTCTGTCCCTAAGGCATTTGAATATGAGTAAGCCATTTGGGATTTGAACTAATCAGAACAAAACAACTTTTCTGGCTCTACTGCAACATTTCTGTGTGATATATTGTGTCTCACAGGGCTGCACTCTTATACTGGAGGGTGTTCTACCCCCGAGTGACGACATGTGTTTTAACTCTTATCCTCTCTAAATTTGCATTATCACCTGAAATGTAGTGAATGATCATGTTATTTGAGATCATGAGATGGAGAAAACCAAAAATTAGTTGCACGATTTGTTTGTAGGATTAACTTCCGCTAAGGCGAGGGAAAAGATCGTGATTCCAGTGATTTGTTAACAAAACAATGAGCCTTTAAGAAATCAAAATAAAAGGGTTTCTTTCTTTCTTTGGCTGTAGCGCAGGAGGCAGAGCGGGTCGTCCAGCACTCAGAAGGTCGCTGGCTTGAATCCCTGGCTCCCCCAGGCTGCATGTCAAAGCATCCTTGAGCAAGACACTGGACCCCAAATTGCTCCTGATGAGCAGTTGGCACCTTGCATGGAAGCCTCTGCCATCAGTGCATGAGTGTGTGTGTGAATGTGACAAGCGAGTGGTCAGTAGACTGGGAGAGCGCCACGGAAATTAGCAAGTCGATTCATTATTATCTCATTTAAAAAAACAAAAAATAACATCCTGAAATAGATTAAACTTGAAAGAAATTAAAACTTTATTTCTAACCCTTAAACTGTAGAATTTAATATTGTAGATACGAACATGTGCATGGTGGGATAATCTTTTCCAATTTTCATAGGATGATATACACTGAAACCAGTAAACCACGACAACCTTGTAATTTTATGCACTAAAAAGCGTTTCTACCTGTAACAGGACGCAGGTACGTTTTCCGATCATGTGCTTCTTGGACAGGCGGCTCCAGGAGACATTCTGAAATGACATTCTGAGAGAGATGTCACGCTATCACTTAGATCTCCTCTGCCATATTTCCCCAGAGAAAAACTCTTGCACCTTTACAAATGACACTTCAATTTATGTGTGTGCACATGTGTGTGTCCAACTTAAAATCCCCCTTTTTGCTTCTTGTTGCTAACACACAGTGGGTTTTAAACAGACTTCAAGAGCTGCACGGAGCCATGGGACTCTTAGCACTCTCAAAAATGAGTTAATTGCAGGATTTCAAGTAAAAACAATAAACCACTGGAGGCCCTGACAGATGCAGATGTGCTCCACGAGCCAGAAACAGACAACAGCTAATTTCCCTCCTCTTTCTAGGTGTTAACGTCGTGGCAATCAGCCCAAGTGCTTCTTGATTAGCTCATTATTAATTCATGCACACTCCCGGAACCTCAAATCACACTTAATTACAACAGTGATCCAGCGGTGACCAATATTGATGTAATTAAATAATTAGGAGTTTGCTGCTGCAGCATCCTCTTTGTGGCTGCAGGAGACGGAGAGAAAATTATGCTTTTTAGAGCACAAGTGAAAAAAGCAAACTAAGCTGATGATAAGGAGGAAGAGCGAAGGGCAAGGAGAGAACGACTGAGTGTGTATATGTGTCAAAAAATGTAAAAGACATTCGTTTTAAATGAAGAATGTCATTTGAGGTTCTTCTAGGATCGATTGAGACCTCCGACTGACCTCCACAGAACGGCACTGATAGGCAGACGGCCACATTAGAATTAATAAGAGGAGACACTTTGCTTTTTGTCATTTGATTTCTAGCGCTTCAGTTTGTTAGTCTTCTCTTCGCTCTTGAATTCACCTACTGTGCCATCAAAATTAAAATTCCACTCAACGACGCTTGTTGGGTTTTTGTGCATGTTTATTCGGCACTCTAATAAGAAGCAAATTATCATGAAAGTTGTGCTTATCCCGTCTCCTTGCCTCAAGACTCATTTTTAATATTATTCCTGTGGTTTCCTTGATTTCGACGTCGATACAGCTCTGATTATTCTATATTCAATAACTCTTCGCCTTCATCAAACACGTTTTAGAACCAACAGTTGAAGGCGCCTGAACAATAAAGAAATATAGAAAGGAATCCGCTGCTGTTCGTCTGGAAACAAGGGAGTTCCTGAACAACCTGGCTTTTTGGAGATAAGACTTGCTGATGCGATGGCAGTCTGGTTGCCTGATGATTTCCATCCCCGCGCTCCTATCTCCTCATCTATTCCCCCCGAAGATGAAAGAAAACAGTTTGCAGCTACTTACTGGGACCCTGCAACACATTAGTAGCTACTGCCATGGCCTTCAAAGACTGCAGGTCCCTGTGTGTCTGTGTGTGTGTGTGTGTGTGTGTGTGAAAGACAAAGTGAGACAGGGAGACGGAAAGCCTCGACATGAGTCCGAGCCCGAGTGTGTGCGTGTGTCAGCGTGTGCACATGAGCGCGCGTGCTGACATTCTAAAGAGGTGTAAGGTCAAGGTTCATGTCAGCTCGACTCAGCTGTCACCCCCTGAGCTCTTTATAAAATCCCCTCACAGCTCTTTCAGCTGCTGTTTGAACATCATCAATCTGGCACTGCCTGTAAACCTCAAGGCTGTGAAGGTTTTCACACACACTGTGCTGAGCTGTGTGTTCATCTGACAAATATATAAATAAATATATATATATAAAAAAATGTCTTAAATATTTGTTGGAAATGTTTGTTCGAAACTTGAAATGTTTGATACATTTCAGGCAGAATAAAGTCCCAAAAATCCAAGTAACATGTCCAAGATTCAGTCTGAGCTCTACCAACGTGTTGCATGTTGGCAGATTGTCTGTCGTGACGTTAGAAAAGCTATCATGGAGTTGTGAGTCAATCCCTGAAGTGTTACCTACAACAGGAGGTGAGCACTCGAACACGCACGAACCAACGTATGTGTCTGCTCGCGAGCAAGGGGAGGATTTAGACTGAAGCAGCTTTTAATAGGACCGGTAGGAATATAACAAGCTTACAGTGGGTTTGACGGTCTAAGAGCTTTCCGATGGATATTTTTCATACTTTAATGGAATCCATTGTGATTTCAAGATGACTAAAGTGTACGTGTAAGAAGCAAGTAATGTTTTATTTTACCTTGAACGCAGGTGTTGAAGATGTCCAATACTGTAGGATCTTTTATGAGAAAGTTCATTCTTTGTATGTTAAGGGAACTTGTGCTTTCAGATTTACATCCAACTGCGATCAAATATGTGACAAATAAGCTGCTGGACAGGTATTTCATTTAACAAAGCAAGTGAAAATGTCCCTTCTTAAAGGGATAGTTCGGGTTTTCTGAAGTGGGGTCATATAAAGTACATATCTATAGCCGATCTGTTTCCTACCGTAATCACCGATCAGCGCAGCCTCAGTTTGGAGAAGTAGAGAGCCGCTCCAGCCCAGACGCTCAGCTTTGTACTGCAGTGAACGGGGTCCAGCAAAAAAGCGAAATTAACCACCTAAAACAAGGCTCACCTAATGATGTTTACATCAGTTCAAGTGTACGTTGTATAGGTAAAATTCACATCGCTTTACATCGCCGTCAGACCGCGCTTTCTTTTGGCACTACATTTTCTCACCCGCAGAACCCCCGTATCCCTACGCATGAGCGCTAATGCGGAAGGATACGGAGAGTTAAGTTTCGTTTTTAACGATAGTAAACCTCTCGTCCAGCAACTGGGCCTCGCGCTGCATTCCGCCGCTCGCAGATCAGCTGTTGCCCAGTTGCGCTAATGCGTAGGGATACGGGGGTTCTGTGGTTGAGAAAATGTAGTGCCAAAAGAAAGCGCGGTCTGACGGCGATGTAAAGCGGTGTGAATTTTACCTATACAACGTACACTTGAACTGATGTAAAAAAAAAATTACGTGAGCCTTGTTTTAGGTGGTTTATTTCGCTTTTTTGCTGAACCCCGTTCACTGCAGTACAAAGCTGAGCGTCTGGGCTGGAGCGGCTCTCTAACTATCCCTTTAAAGTTTAGTCAGTGACTTCAGCCTTGGTTTGAAATCTACAATACTATTATATCATAGTTGTATTGATTTAGTTATTTTAAAGAAGGGACACAAGGCACATTAATTAACAATGAGCATGTGCCAGATGTGCCAGCCGTACGGGCTAATTATCATCTTGCAGTCCCTGGCAGGTCGATGGCATTAAAAACCAGACATAATTTGAGATATTGAGAGCAAAACTGTCTTTTAGAGAAATAATGTTTCAGTGTTTATCTTTTTTTTTGCAGGGATCCAATTAAAACCACCAAAATCTATGGCAGACCTGTTGTTTTGTTACAATGCCATGACATTTCGTCTGACAGAGAGGAGGGTGGTGATGAAGCTTCGACCTTGCGGAGGCAAATCATGTCTTTATTAAGTAAGTTGCTTCTGAATGAAACGGCCTTAACAATTTCACAAAGTAGTTCTTGTTTTTTTTTGTTTTTTTACAGTTTATGCTGTGCTGAGTTGCACTGGGCGTGGTAAAAAAAGAACAGAAATGTAATCAAAGGAGCTGAGAAATACCAGAGGAATGATCCAAGCTGCTCTTTGTTCTGCTGGAACTGCAGAGGTGGATGTATTGATGAAGTACACAAGAAACAAAGAAAAACTAGAACATTTACTGAATATGTTTTCATTGAAGGATACATGACAGGATTCAGCTCCTTTGATGCCTATATGAGCATTTTCCCCTGGATAGTTGAGCGTGTTTCACAGATTAGCTGTGGGATTTAGACATCAAGTCAAAGCGCAACAGGGGGTGACAGAGAAAAACAGAATTAAGACAAAATAAAGTGATCCTCCCGGGAATGGGTGGAGGAGGGGAAAGACTGGACCGCATTTGTTTCTTCACTCTTATATCGCTTTTAGAAATGCACAGAGTATTTAGGAAGACGAGCACTAATCGGAAATGGTTTCGCCCCTGAAATCACAGCAGTTTGTTCTGGCCTGATGGGTAAATCTGAGAGCATTATCCCAATGTTCAAGAACGTGAGGCTCCGAGATGAAAAGGGACAGGCAGACATGATGCTGCACGGAGGATAATAGAGAAGGCAGAAGTTAAATATGTCCAATCTGGATTGTAAAAACATTTTTTTTAAGGCAAATCTGTGCAATCCAGGCTGTACGCTTTGTGGTAATGTTCTTCTTCTGTTGCCATAGTAAAACTAACAAAGGTGGTAAATTTCAGCCCATTTCATCAAATGCAGTCAATGGACTCACGCTTCTATTTTTACACACTTTGTCACGTACAAGCACACTGACTTGTCCATTTGCTACTGCAGTATACAGAGCAACAGAAATGTTGGGTAGTTGGACGGGTCTTAAACTGGACTTTCCTTTGGAAGATACGTACGTAGAGTGTATAACTTACATTGCTTGAGTGTTTTCCATATTAGCTTCGACCCAAAGTATGATCTTTTCCTAAACCTAACTCACGACAGTCCAAACATTATGATATATCATAATATGTTAAATGTTTGTTCGGAAGCTTTATTCTGAAAGAGTAGCTGGACGCTGCATTTTATGTATTATCGCTGCACTTGACCGCGGAGCCCTTCGCGCCAACACTGAGGCAAGAGAGGTGGGTGGACTGTCGTAGTTTGAAGCACAAGGAAACTAACCAAGCTGCAAATTTGACAAGCTGGGAGTGAAGACGTGCTGTAAATGTACATAAATACAGGATGGCTATTTAGCACAGTGTACACCTTAAACACGCTGTGTTTTCAGAGTACTGAAATAAAGTCAAATGAGCTGTACCAAAATCTCGAACACATTTATTCTGAACTGAACTGCACAAGAAAAGTGCAACAGGTCAAACAGTGTTAATGGATCCGTAGCCACGCAAAACATCCTGTTTTTAGTGTCACTGCTCTGTGTGGAAACACAAGGTCCTTCTGAATTGTACAAGCTGCAGCTGAATCAGTTCGGTTGTGTATTTAGATAATAAAAGGGATTAATTAGATGTGACATTTTTATACTGACTGTGGTGATCTTTCCCTGTAGTCATTAGCTTAAAAAACGTTCCGTGTAATGAACGCCTTCCGAGTGGCAGTCGTGCTTTTTTTTAATAAGGAGTTGGTACAGCAACATAATAAAACGGTGTGATGGGATAAATGTTGCAGCGGTATTTTCTTTTTTTTTGGTCTGTGGTAGGTGTTGTTTATTCAGGTTACTATTTACCCATCAGCCTGATTCGTCCAGATTGAACGGATGAGGAATATCTGGAGGAAGGGAGTAGAAAAAATTCAATTCCCTGCTCATGTAGATGTGGCCCAGCAGGGGGGACGAATAAGACAAGTGTGAATCAAGCTGTATTGCAGCGATTGAAATGAAGTGCAATGCTTATGCTTCTCTTTCCGGCTGCTGCCTCGGTAAGTAGAGCCCTGCCTGTGGTCGCCCACCTGACAGCGTGAGGTCTGCACAGCGACCTTTTCATCGCTGACCTGAGCGGTGTTAAAACATGCCCCCAGCTAGAGGAGTCCAGGAGCAGGGATCAACACACCATGTGTACGATCCCCAACTGGGCGTTGTCACAGTCTCTCTTTTATGGAGAGCAGACTGTCTGTACTAAAAACTAAGAAGGCTGCTGCTGCATGTTTTAAGACTAATTACCGACTTTTTGCCACATCTATATATATTGATTTTGAGAGATGAGCTGCTTCTGTGCTGTATGGCTCTTGGAGTCGTGACAAGGCTGTGGTTCAGGTTTGGGTAGGTTGAGGCATAAAACACACTTCACGACACATCAGGAAATAGTTTGGGTTGAAACACCTGCATCTTTAGTTGTATGTCTTGGTTCAAAGTACCCACATTTGACGACACTAAAATGGTTGCAAACTGTTGTCTTAACTGTCATGGTTTGCTTTTTTTGGTTTTATTTTGTAGGGTTCATCCCCATGTGTCATCCCACTTCCTGTTTTTGTCTTTTTTCCCCGCCCTCATTCTATGTACACCTGTGTTTCATTTGTTCATTCACCCTTTGGTTAGTAAGTGTTTCCTTTTCTTCGCTCTTTGACAGTTTTGTTCCTGGTATCACTTTGTTGGCTCCTCCTGTTTCCTGCCCTCATGTTTTTGCAGTCCCGCCTGTGTTCCCACAGCTCCATCCTGTTTTGTAGGCTGCGTCATTTAGTTTTGTATTTCTCTTGGATTTTCCCCTTGACTGTCTTTCTTCAGCTTTGCTGCCTGCTGTTGATTTATTGGGGATTCAGCTTCTTGTTTATAAGGCTAGCTTTTCGTCACCTCTTCCTGCCAGCCTTTGTTTCCTCCGTTTGGGTACTTTTTGATATCCATAATATCGCTTCCCAGTCACCGAGACGTGCCAGCAAAACCAAATCTTTCTTACCAGACCTCGGGACACCTTCAGCTGTGCCTGTGGTGACCAAAACACGTATTTTAAACAAAATCGTGATCTCTTAATAACTCTCACCGTGTGGTTTTTGTGGCTAAACCTAACCACACCATGAGCTCAGCACTGGCACGACATATTAACAAAAATGTTTCTTGTCCTTGTCTTCACCAACTTCTGATATTTTCTACCCCAATGTCACTCACACAAAAGGTTGGTGTGCCCCTTTTCACGGGGGAACAGAAAACAAGCCTTTCACCAGAAACGGAATGTGTAGCAAAATATGGCAGACCAGCTGTGGCTTTGCTGATGATGCAACAGCCTAACTGCACTCGAGCTCCATCTCAAGTGGAAGAAAGCTCAACGTGACATCCGCCGAGGAGATCTTGTCGTGCGTGGAGAAACATTCAGGCAGCAGGAAAATGAGCGGCCCGCGACACTCTTCACGGAGGCCTTCGATACCTCTGATGGTCAGCTCTGCAAAACGCGAGCCAACGTGATGAAAGCATTGTGCAACAGTTACATAAGGTCCGTCCAGAAAAAGGTTAGGGATTGAAAGTAAGGCGCGATTCATCTCTGATGTCAGGTTGAAAGTGTTTTTTCGTTCGCTTGTTAATTTTTGCGGCTGTTTTGATCCTCTTGAAATTGAGAGGTTACACAGGAACTGTCAGACGGCATGCTGATCCGGAGCTGTGTCCTCTACCGTCGTCTCCATCTTTGTGGTATTTCTGTGTTTTGATACAAAACTTCATCATCTTTGTTTCTATATTAGTCTTAATTATACTTGTATCCTTGGAAAGAAACAGTGGAAGCATGGAAATTTGTACGGATGTTTGGCCAAAGTGGTACTGATTGAAATACAAGACACGATAAGAAATTTAACCGTAATTTAGTTTATATAGCAGTATATTGCAGTTGTCTGTGTAGTACCACTCATTTGCACATTGTGATCATTACCGTTACTGTTTGCAGTTTGGAATCTTATTAAAGTGAAAACCGCAATGAGTCGTTACTCGCCGTCATTTGTTAGATCAGCTTTTAGCTCGCTGTTAAATTGTTTTGCCACAGCACCAGAATAGTATAATGACTAGTGCTTCTATAAATACAGAAAATGTTCCGGATTGGCTCAACATCCACAATAAAAGCGGCGGAGCATTAAATGCAGTCCCACTTATCTCTGGTGTTGATTCCCCCTTTTTTTTTTTTTTTTTTTTCCCACTGCTGCGGTGTGGAGGAGCTCGGTGCTGCTGCTGTGTCCGCAGATTGCAGCGTGGAGTCTGCAGAGGGAGACAAGCTGCTGGATGCAATTACGGTGGTTCACACAAGCACAGCCGTACTAACACACTCGCGCTCGGATGGGCTAAAAAAATGTTCACATTAGCTTGTTCGCACACATTTTAGATCACACGTTGTATCTCAAAGATCAAGGAAACCTTGACTGGGAGCTTTTAGCCAAATATCACGCCGGGCTTGTTTCTAGTGATTACACACACACGGGCGAGAAGTGATTTCGGCTTTTTAAAATCTGACATGTTATATACTTAAAGTTAGCTTTAGTCTCAGCTGAAATTGCTACAATTATGAACCAAAGACAGAAGGGGAAGAATAAATGCTCTTCAAGTAGAAAATCCACCAGCCTTCAGCTAATGCGGTGGATTGGAGGGGCGGGCGATACTACAAAATTCATTCATTCCAAGTAATACAAGGCCAATATCACTGATATCAATACTGACTTTTTATCATTAAATAACAGGCGGATAACGAAGGTGTTGGCTCTTGGGGAGTCACCCAAATAATTACGTAGGTCCATATACTATGATAGATTACATGCCGCCATATAAGAATCCTACGCCGTTCACCGTTAAACTGAAAGGTTAATATGTTCGACCGTTTTCATGTCATCTAGATAACAAGATTCAAGAGGCTGAACACATCATTCCTCCTCCCTGCAGCTCCGCGTGCTCTCTGTCATGTGTTCAAACAAGTGTGTTATGACATCAAAGTTCATAACAGCTGTGAAGTAGCTCCATACGATGCTCCTCGCTGCTTTCGGCCTTCACCACCACGCGAAAGGACGGGAGCTGAGCGGCGGAGAAGCAAAGAGAAGGCTCACATGTGTTCACGACAAAAGAAGCTCCACCTGTTGATGCAATTTAAATCCGTGAACACAGTGTGGAAAACTGAAACTGAAACTGACCCTTCGTATCGATCCATTGACGCTTGGATCGATCTCCAAAAGGAGTACGTAGTGGTGGTAGTATCGATATATTTTGGGATCGATCCGCCCACCCCTCGTCGATTGTGTTATAAGATAAAACAATGACTTAAATTCTGAATGATGAGCAGATTATCCTCAAAATGAGCTTCTGTTTCATTTAAAATACCGGATACTGGAAGACAGACGAATATGTTGATGTGCTTTGTTGTCATTTAACTTACTTTTACTTCCAGGCTCAGTTGAACTGTCTGTGTAGCGGCGGTTGATGTACACGAGAAAGCAACAGAAGACGCGTTCATACGGTGGTTGATAATCAAAGCCGCTGTTTCTCTTAAAATAAAAGAAAATACTGTCAAAATCAAACCACCCACACAAGTAAATCTCATGCACTCTTGTTCCTAATATGGCTAAGAGCGCCTCTCAGCAGCCATAACATCCAAAACTGAGATAAACCGGGTGTCTACAAGCATGTAGGGCAAGGGGAGGAGGGATACATAAAACGCATGGGTGGAAGGAGAAAACGTGGGGTGGGAACATGAGTGTAATGGCATAAAAAAAAAAAAAAAGACAACAAAAACAACAGGAAAGGAGGAAGAGGAGGAAGAGAGGGAACACGCCCGGGACAAACCGGTGCCAGAAATCCTCCTCCTCCTCCTCCTCCTTCTTCTTCTTTCCCATTAAAAGTGACCCAGAGCGAAAAACCGCAGCACTCCGGGCCCCATCTCGGCTCCTTCCTCCTCATCGTCTAATATAGGTCTTAAAAGTAATTTACAGCAACATACGTGGCAGGGCATCAAAAGTGCATTTAGCAGATAAAGATGCCATTGCTGACAGAAATGTGGTGCCTGGAGCAAGGCTACAGCTCTGTATTCTCCTCTCTCCTCTCCTCACACACAGACACATGGACAGTTTTCCTCTCCGCCTCCTCCTCCGCTCTCTCCCTCTCTCTCTCTCTCTCTCTCCCTCCCCCCCTCCGCCTCCTCTCCCCTCCAAACAGTATTTTCTCTCCTGTCTTCTCTCTATCTTCCCACCTCCTTCTCTCCCTCCCCTCACCCAGGCTCCTCTCCTTCCATCCGTCCTCACTTCCGCCTACACATCTCTATCCCTATACCCCCCTCGCCCAACTCCTACTCAACTCCCTCCCTCCCTCCGTCATCCTGATTTCATGGCCGTTTTTTCGAGCTAACCATTCATCGCGGTTCCCGTCGTAGTGTTTTTTTTTTTCTCCATAATGTGTGTGCGTGCTTGAAGTCATGTTGTGGCACAAGCCTAGGATCTAATTTCCTGTTTTGTGTGGCGTGAAGCAGCCCCTCCGGACAGGACGCCAGTGTCTCATAGAGGCTTAGTTCTCCTCTAACACCTCCTTCAGCAGCGTGTGCCGACCGGAGGAGTCCCAGTTTTTTAAGACTCCGACATGACTCGACAAGGGATCAAATCCCAAGCCTCCCCCAACCAGCCCACTGATCTGCAGCCCTCCACTAAAATTTGAGCATCGGCCATTATACGTCCACATCAACCTTCTCTTCTTTCCTCTCCGGTGCTCCACACGCTCGCTTTCATCCATCCACCTCTCTCTCTCTCTCTCCTCTACTTTCACTCTCTCCTCTGCCCTCTCTCATTTGTCTCTCTCTCTCTGTAACTCCACCACCTTCCTTCATTACACACTTTTTTTTTTCCCTCCCCCTAGATTTACAGTATTGCCTTTTGGCTTCTTCGCCGTAAATACTCCCCACCATCCCTCCGCCTTCTCCTTCTTCTCCTCCTCCACCTCTTCCAGACAGTGCATGTGCTGTTGAGTTAATGGGTTCATTTTTCAACATCTTTCTTCTCCCTTTGTCTTTGACTTCATCTTGGTGAAGAGGATTAGAGATTATGACTTTCAGACGTTACCTCAAAGGTGATAATCCACCTCGAAATCGCCTCAGGAAATGTGTTTTTAAGTTTCTTCTTCTTCTCTAACAACCTTTTCCTTCAGCACACTGCATGTATTTCTACTGCTGGGAGTCTTTCTCTATGAAAACAATGAATGTGGGATTATGGGAGTTATTGTCTCACTGTTAACCACCATTGCCGATGAAAATCTATCTGACGTGAATAGTTCCCAGAGGTATCGTATTAAATTTACACTTAATCAGTGTCTGACCTATAATGTGATGTTGTCCCAGGAGTTAGAGCAACAGGCAACCAAATGAAACACACCGTTAACTTGAGTAAAATGACTTGCTTCCTCTGGGTTTGAAAGTTGTAGGAAACATTTTATCTTAAACTTGGAGAGAGCTACTAATTCTTCACTTACTTCATAACATCAATACCAGACCCTCTTATATATCTTTACAGAGTGCTGCTTCTTAGCTTAGCTTAGCATACAAACTGTGAACAGCAAAATCCGCTTGCCTAATTTTGTTCAAAGGTAACAAAATCCGCTAACTGGCATCACTAAAGGTCAACGAGTAACCCGTCATATATTGCTTGTTGATAACGTGTGGTTGTGCAGCTGGTTTTGTGCCCAAATATTTGATGCCAGGCATCCGGAAGAGACTCCAGGAAGTAGTCCGGCACTCAGCCCCTCTTACAAAAACACTCTGATTAATCAAACGTAATAACGTGCTGATAGGCTAGCATGAGATGTACTGGTAGGGGGATTTGTTATCTTCAAACACAACCAGGCTAGCTGTTTCCCCCTGTTTCCAGTCTTTATGCTAAGCTAAGCTAACCTGTTGCTTGATGGAGACATGAGAGTGGCATCGCTTTCTCTTCTCACTCTCACCAAGAAAGCGAACAAGCATTTTTCTGAAATGCTGCATCATTTAACATTGATAAGAAAGTAAAACCATACACACAACCTTTTTGAATATGTGATAAATGCTCCTGTCACAGCTTTCAGGCCTACCAGTAAACGAGAAGTACATCACTGAACCTCGCTGTACTGCACCGAACATAAAACGTGTCTTGTGTCTCCACTAGTTTCCGTCTCTCTCTGCTCCCATCTTTCCTCCGGTGTGCGATGTCTGTTGGGTCAATCCGCAGCCCCACATCCATCTCCAGCCCCCCAAAACATGCTGCTGCTGCTCAGTGTGTTTAAAAGGCACCCCGCTGGTTAGCAAAGGGATTTAGAGAGAGGAAAAACAGATCGATTGTAGAAGATTCAGCAGTGAGGAAGACAGGACAAGCCGTGCTGATAGTTTACACAACCCTTTGACTAGAACCAATGAGAAAGACAAAACAACGGCAACTTTAAATGACACATAACCATTACATACTGTAATGTGCTCCACGCCGTCTCTTTTAGAGGGTTTTTTTTTTTTTTGTTATTTACACAAAACTTCAGTGAGCGTCAGAGCTTCTGCTTCTAAATTAGAGGAAAAATGGGGCGTCAAAACAGGAAGATGAAATATTCCGCCAAAGGATTCTAAATCCGAAAAGATAAGTGAGAGAAAAAAAGGGAAATGAAGGTGGTGCAGGGGGATAAAAGGAGGAAAGGCGAAGAAAGGTGGCTTTTTATTGGTGTCAGCGTCGTTTGGAAAAGTGATGGAAATCCAGCCTGTCTCGTCTACTTATCTCTGCCGTCTGAGATGTTGTTTCTACTTCTGACAGCACTGAGACTGTGTGAGTGTGTGTGTGTGTGTGTGTGTGTGTGTGTGCGCGCGCCTGTGTGTTTATGTGCTGGATTTATTTACATGCATATTTGTGTGCCCAAGACATCCCCCCAAAATAATGTGTGAGTTTTGTGTTGTTTGTGCATGTGTGGCTGTGTGTGTGTGTGTGTGTGTTTGCAAACAGCTAAGGCTTTGAGCATCTGAGATATTTCAGAAATCTAACGCAAGCGTGATGCCCCTGCCATGTGATCAAAGAATACGGGGCTCCTTTCATTACCTTTGACGGAGGAACACATTTGGATGTTTGCCTGCTTCTCCCTCCTTCACACTCTCTCTCTCTCTCTCTCCGCCTGAAGGTAGAGGAGAGCGCTGATTATCAGAGAAACGCTGCGCATCGGAGGGCCCTTTTAACAAGGCGGAAAAGGCAGCGCTGCTTTGGAATTCAGGAATCATGAAGTCTGACTGCTGCACTGCTGATTCACGCTGAATTAGGGAAGTGTTCACGTCGACGGTTGTTTCTTCGGAAACTGGGTTAACTCATGTGCTTTCCCTTTGAAAATATACCATAACCGCTCATTCATATACTATCAAGGGATAAATGTGTCAGTGGTGGGAAGTAACTAAGTACATTTATTCAAGCACTGTTTTCAAATGCAGCTTTTAAGGCACCACTTTATACTTTTACCCCACTACATTACAAGAGGAAAAAATCTTACTATTTAATCCTCTACATGTGTTTGACGCCTTTAGTTACTGGTTACTTTGCAGATTCAGTTTAATAACAGAAGATATATTCACCAAAGATATCGTGAAGATCGTGAACCATCTGTGTTTACGTTGGCCCCCCTGTAAACCTTGTTGTTACTATGCAAATCTGTCCGCCTCCAGGCACGTGGTCACCTGGGCAAAAGAAGGTTAACCTGAAGTCTATTTCTACTTTCAGGGTTCGTACGGGTGCTTGAAATCCTTGAAAGTGCTTGAATTCCAATGTTGTGTTTTCAAGGTCTGAAAAGTGCTTGGATTTTAGTTTAAGCGCTTGAAAGTGCTTGACATTATAACTCTGTGTCTTGGCAACATTGGGATCAGACTGGATAGTTTCTTATTACAAGGAGAAATAAAATCAGTGTGTGTGTGTGTGTGTGTGTGTGTCGTCACAAATGCAGCCTGGTAGCAATAGAGAAGGATGGCTGAGGAGAAGGTGAATTTGATGCAATCTGGACTGATGACACATTCAATATTAATAAACTTTGATGAATAAGTGAAAAGCTTATAAAAGTTTATGTCAAAAAGAAAAGAAGGTCTCTCTTTGTCCCGGTGCAAGTGTACCTGAAGAACGCCAAGTGGCTTCCCTTTTTTTGGATAAAACTTTGTTCTCCTTTAATTTTTAAAGTTTTTGCTACCATGAAACATCATTTTAGATGTTTACAGCATAATACAATGTACATAATTGTGATAAAAAGTGAAAAAAATAATTATGAGTATATATATTCCTGTAGATATGTATTTTACCCCAGTGATAAGGTGCTGGAAAATGTTGTAAATGACCCTTAAAAGTGCTTAAAAAGTGCTTGAATTTGACCTTGAAAAATGTGTACGAACCCTGTACTTTAGACTAAAAGGATGAATAAACTCAGGTTTTGTCCCGTGTTGTCAAAAACAATCCAGTTGTCTTTGCAACCGCTTGGAAACGTGACTAGTGGGAAAGGTTGTCCGTTGCCACTTTAAGGACAAGATCTGAGTACTTCCATCACCTCAGTAAAATTCTCGCTGACAGGTGAATATTGAATCAGAGCATGATGCATGTTCAAGACAGCAGGGTTGCGCAGGGAATTTTGAGAGTCTGACCTTCAGCCGGAGAACCATCCGCATCAGCTGGGCCTGAAGTGTCCTGAGTCTCCACCAGCGTCAGGGACGCTGTGCTGTCTGAAATCAACAAGACAATACTAAATTATTCAAAGTACTCTTGATGTCATTTCCATTTCATATCATTAGATCGAAACTATACTGAAACATCTATGACAGAGGCTTTTAACATAAGCTTGCTGCAGTGTATCGCGTGGAGGAGGAGCTTTTTTTACTGATTATTTTAATCATCATATAGAGGCTCTTATCTCTGAGGACAAATGAGCTCGGTCTATCCGTTCTCCCTGTTACTTGTATCTTACATGAAAAATTGCGTTTCGTATTTTGCGGCGACTCTGATCCTTTGATGTTCGCCATGTGTCATTTTATGATAAAACTACATTAGTTATGCATTATGAATAACCACCAGCCTCCCTCAGCCAGCAAACATGAACACATTTGTACAATTTAATGGAGCCACTGTGTTTTTGTTATCATACAATATGTCCCAGAATGAATATTTCACTCTGGTGTTTTAGTCTTCCTATAATATAAAACCAATCCGATAAAATGTGCTGTTTAACTTACTCTTCGTTTAAAGAGCAATTTACGTTCTAATGACCCTTCAAAAACTAGCATATCTAGTTAATTGGCCATCTGCACTCTGTCTATAGGATGTTCCAGTCAAAAGCATATAAAAAATATGAAAAGGCAGTCTCATGAAGGCATCTTGAACCATGAAGGTGGCTGTGAAGTCAGCGGTTCATAAATCATGTAGCGCTTTAAGCCACAGCTGTAGCTTCTATTGTACTCTGATTAATATATTTATTCTACACCGGGTACGTTTCAAGTGCGTCTGCAGAGTGAGGAGCAGGGAAAAGAAAAGGAGGAAGTCGAGGAAAAATGAGGCGGAGGAAGGTGAAATTTAGCGAACTGGAGAAAAGGGAACGACTAAAAGGAGTCGGATGAGGATGAAGTTAATGAAGCCTTTTGTCGGCGAGGTGGTGGAGAGGTGGGGTTCGCTGCCAACGTCGGCTATAACGGTGGTTATTTTGAGACGGACGAAGAAACAAGCAAAGCACGTCCAAGTTCATTACACTAAACTTTGTACAGAAGACGTGTCATTTAAAAAAGAAAGGAAAAAAAAGGCGGTCTGTAACAAAACCATCGGGAAAATGTTTTAACTTCCGTCTCATGGAGCTTGTGGGTTTACTGAGGGACTTACCGGGTTTCGAGTGATGACTGAAAGACAATGGTAACACTGAGTAACTCACACCACAGCCCGGAACATGTGCGTTCATCATAAAAGGCAACTCTCAGAGCAACACTACAAGTTGACTTAGTTCTTAGCAAAGACTGCAAATGAGAAATCACAAAGTACACAGTGGAGTTTTTCATGGACACCAGGAACCCGCTCTGTAATTAATGCAACACATCGGTAACAAGCCTTGAGGCTGCGCTGCCTTGAAGCACTGAAGCTGTGATGCAACTGACAAGTTTTTGTGGTAATGTGACACCGTATCTTTCCTAGGAAATTAAATTAGAATAGAAACAGACTGAAACGAACGGCAAAACTTACATATAAATAGGGATTTTTTTGTTGTTGTTGTATTCAATGAAATGGCTCCTCAGGCAACGGCGCCCTGCGTGCTACCCAAGATGTTTTGTAGAAACTTTTTTTTTGTTTTGAAGGCTAAAGGTGGGCAATAGTGCCTTAAGTAAAAAGCCCTGTACACAGGCACCGTCAAGTTCAACTAAAATAAGACAAAACCTGTGAATCTAAATGAGATAATAGTCGTTTTATTAGCATTTTTGTAGATGAGCCGCAAAAGAAATCAACAACATACATATAAAACATCTTAAAAAAGATAGGATGATACAGGCGAGTGTTTGTGTTTACATTCATTTAAAGCAACATTATGCCAAAACTGGTATTTTTGGGCGATTTGGTGCACCAAATGTTTGAGAGCACAATTCACCCTCTTGCCAACGACTAAGATCCTGTATAAAGGACCGTTCAACCTACTGAGAACATTGCAGAGCCTTTACTGTGATACTAGACTGCAACAACAGGCATTTGGGGTGGACAGCGAGACTAAAAGAGACACCATGTCCCTTTATTACAGGTAGTGTACAGTCATTTTTTTCCTTACACTTAAAGGTAAACATATTTTAAGGCGTAACAGTCTCGTAATTGTGCTTTAATAAGCCAATAACCACTGTAATGTTCAGCCCACAGATGGTTCTGGTGAGGATCCTCTCGCCTTTTGACAGCTGCCAGGATATCTTAGTCTGAGCCGCCACCAAAAAAAGAGCTGTGTTCAAAAAATCGCAAGGGCCTTCACTGATGCTGGCACGCTGCTTCAGGTTCAGATGGGCAGATAAAATACAAACTGGGAAGTCCGGCTCCAAGGCTTACGAGGTGCCAAGACACTGAATTAGATTGTAAAATAATCTGATCTCCGTCTCCAAGTGTGTCTAAAACGTTACGTTAGCACAACAGGGAACACTCCATACGGTAGTCCTTCTTTAGGGGAACTCGCTGTAATTGTTTGGCAGGTGCAATACGTCGGGTGCTGCTGCAGCAAAAACTAGGCCAGGAGCAACTTTTTGTTCCTGGCCCACGCTGCCGTTGTTATTGGACGCAGTGCTGTGGTTGTTCTGGACGTGGCTTAAAACTTTTTAGCAGATTGTAAACATGTAGAAGTTATTCATTCGCTCACTTACACTCTCTCTCACACTAAATTGCACACCAGAGCCGCCGGTCTGTTCTTGGAGTGGAGTGATTCCCTGTTTTTTTGCCGACGGGGCTTGGAAGTTTCACTTTGATGCGATGCTCAGAAATAAATCATCTTGAGAAACTCGACCACGTCAGCGGCTCGAGCAAACCAAAAAGGTGAGTGCACGGTGCGACGAGAGGTACTTCTCCCACAATTCTTGGTGCGCTCATCTCCACCGGTGAAGTGGAAGAGAGACAGAGCAGAGGCCGGGGTTATACCTGGGTACTTTGGAGGGGATCATGTTGGATTGTCTGAAGTGGTAGATGAGACTTTACCCAAGGGACTCCACTCATCTCCTCTCCTCAGCTCCTCTCTGCTGCCTGTCAGTGTCTCAATTTCTGCAGTTTTCTTTTTTCGCTTTCGCTCGGCCCTGAAATCCTTCTCTCCTCCCGCTCTGTCCAGTTTTCTAGCACCACAGAGACTGTTACCGCTGTCACATAACAACTTGACCAAATGTTTTTTTACTTACTTTTGCTGGAGTAAGCAGAGTACTCATTAATGTTCCATAGCTGTGACAATGTTTGGGTAAGTGGATGTCAAAGCAGTGGGTGTTTTTAGTGTAGTCCCAAATGTTTCAAGACTGCTCGCTCTGTAATTTAGCTGGAGCTGTGGATGTATCTGTTTCTCTTTCGCAGGAAAGCAGCAGTTTCAGAGTTTGTTTTTGAGCACGATGTTAGGAACCTGTTCAGACAGCAACTGAGCAGCAGTAAAGTTCAAAGAAAACTTTTTGTTGCCTCAAGCCATCTCTGTGAGCACACATATTGTTATATCAATACAACCATTTGCACAGCACAGGTGTTCAACCAGTATTCAAGGGCATTTCTTCCCAGACAATTTTCCTCATATAAAATTATGATAGGCCAACAATCAGACCTGAATTAGATGAACTAATGTTAAGTTTGTGGAGAGCAGGACAAGACAGAACTAAACCAATCAGAATGAATGCAAACCACAGATATGTTGAAACTTTACATTTATTTTGTAACTTGACTACTTTGTGACAAAGCTGTGCTAATGCTCTGTGCTTTGTTAGGGCTCGGAAAAGATCCTGTTCTGGCTTCAAGTACCTGTTTTGGTTGCCACACAAACATGGCTGGAGATATTCGGACTTCAAACTGTCTGTCTTGGGCTCAACTCCTGATCTTCCGGACTCTGAATTGTCTTCTTTAAAGAAGATAGACGGATTATCTTGGTTTTTACAGCAACTAAATGGACACTAATGAGACAGGAAACACCAATCCCTTTACGGAGAATGGAACAAAACAATGGCGCTGCCCCGGCCGCCAATGACAGCGTGACATATTCTCTTTTGAATAAGCTCGACCAGTAAACGTTCACATGGGGCCTTCTTTACTGACTGAAACAGATCTTAAAGGTCAACCTAGTAACTAAAGGTTTGCTGCACATACTCAGGTGAGAATACCAGTGTGAGAGAGTATTTGTTTGTCGCCACAAATACAGGTGTAACTTGTCTCAAGATCTCTTTAAAAGTACCCAATGGTGACAATTTTAAAAATGTTGAAATTGCAGGGTCCCTTCTTAAAAATATTCAGTTTTCACACTTACAAATGTTGAAACACAGTCGAGAACTGAGGTCACTGGCTTGGTGGCCTTCTCTAACTCTAACCACGAGATTCGACCAGATATGTGTCATCTGCGTTACGGCTCCGATCCGGTTTTGCTCCGCTGTCCGGTAACCCCCACCAGTTGCGATTTGAGTCCGCTACAGCGCAGTACAAGCGGGAGTTCCCGCGATAATCATATAATCACTCGCGACCTCAGTTATAGGTATGTGTTGTGTATGTGTAAAAAGTGTTGCCGAGCAAAGGATTAGAAGAAGAGCTTGTGTTTGTCTCTTTTTTGAGATTTGAGTGTTTTACTTTGAAAGCAACCGGATGTCATATTGTTGTTTCTGTGCTTGACTTCCTGTCTGCTCGGTGCTAAATTCAGCTTAATTGCTGTGTCGTGCTCCGGCATCCACCAGAAATAGAAGTCCTGCATATTTGCACCTAAGGGCTTCTATTTCTGGTGGAGCTGGGACGGAGCACATACGCAGCGCGCCGGACCTGGTGGAAGTTAACACATAGACTAAAGTGAAACCAATCAGCTCCGCTGGCGTGGTGGAATCTAAAGGTAACTCCCCTCACCTTCCAATACGAAATTTAGGTCATAAACATGAGATTTAAACATGACATGCATTTATAAATGTCAGTATGGTGCGTAGCCTTTGACATGTTCAAATGTGAATGTATCATCAGCTGCTAACACTTTATTCTGACGAAAGGCCTGGTTGAGGATTAACGAGCTGAAAAAATCTCTCTATTTAACAGATTTCATATGAGACCCACCGTTTCAATGTACTGATCAAAAGAGTGGATAAACATAATTTTTTACAGGTGAATGCATTTTCAGAGTTAGCAGCTCAGTATGTGGCATGCTTAATATGTAATATTTGCCAGGGGCTGCATGTGTTAACCTTCAAGGAGGCAGGTGGAGGTGGTGGTGGTGTGGGTGGTGGATGACCCATTGGTGTCACAGGAAGCGCTGTACAGGGTTCTCACAATATATAATACATACAAAATGTATGATTGTCATTAATAACCTGTCCCCTGCAGCTCATCCGGTGCATGCTGGGATAGGTTTCGTCTTACTGCAACCATGAGCAGGATATGTAGGTACAGAAAAACGGAGAGATGAATAAATTATGAGTTCCAAGGTACTTCAGACAGAAATGTGTATGTAGATGATTTAGGGGGAGAAGAAGTGTCAGTTTCAGAAGCGTCTTTGAGCTCTCTGGGGCGTACTGTTCCATTTTATCAGGCTTGTGGGGTTTAGCTGCTGTTATTTAGTCTGAGGTGGCTTGTGAGCAAAGAGACTGTTGAAACAGTGGGCAACAGAAACACCTTTAAAAAAACCTGTCTTCTCCTTTTTCCCGGCTGCCGTGTGTCACATTTCCCTCCCTCCATCATCTGTTGCTTCTTGATTATTTCTTCTTTCTTCTCGACTCACCGGTTTTCCTCTCCGTGCATTCATCTCCATCTCTCTGTTCTCTCTTCCTGTTCCACCTCCATTTCTACCTCTTTCTCTCTCTCCGTCTCTGTCTGACTCTCGCGCCACACAATATCTGATCCTGCATAAGAGAAGCCACTTTAAAGATTGTTTGCCGCTTCTGTTTTATGTAGGAAGGTGCACACACACACACACACACACACACACACACACGCACACACACAGGCCAATGACTCTATACAATGCTACCTCACACAGCAACACACACCCTCTTAAAAAGTATGTATATTTCTTTCCTTTTGTTTTGATCCTTTCTTTCTATCCTGTGCTCAATCTCTACTGCTTCTACACACACACACGGACACACACACACACACACACACACACACACACAAACACACATACGCACACATGCTCTCTGCTCCAGAGGCCCCAGAGCAAACGCTGTTATCAGCACTCCACAGGAACAGACCAGTGACTCAGCCTGTCTGACTCTCTCTCTCTCTCTCTCTCTCTCCCTCTGTGTGTGTTTGTGTGTGTCCGTGTGTGTGTGTGTGTGTGTGCGTGTGTGTGTGTGTGTGTGTGTACAACGTCTCAGCAGCCTAATGACTCACAGTTTCAGTCGGATGTCCCCAGCTCTCTTTCAGTGCTTTCGGAGCAGTAAGGATGCACTCACACACCTGGTCTTCACTCAGCGGGCTCTTTCTCAGTGCGCTGACATCACAGCACACATCTGCCACAATTAAGAGCTTTGCTTTGGTATTGTTTAATAAAATAGGAAAAAAAAAAACTCTGATTCATCTGAAGTCGTGTTCAAAGCTAATTGGTACTGACAAACGGTTAGCTGCAGCTAAAGTTGCCGACAGTGGAGACTGTGCTTTAGTATGCCGGCGCTGTTCTGACTCAGACAACAAAGACGACAGCAACTGCAGTTGTTCCTGTTATTGTTTTCTAATCCCTCTTCCTTTTCTTGTCATCTCTGTACTTTTATTCTGTTATTTTCGCCATGCTAGCTCAGCTATGCGCTCGTGGCCCGAAGCAAACAATTGGCTCATACCAGTTTCTGTCCCATGTGGACCTGCTGGCATCTATGGGGGTCGTGGTTAAGGTATGACGCCCAGAGAGAAAAGTGACCGGCAGTCTGAACAGCGACGGGGGCTCCTGAAGAGGTGAGCGTAGATGCTGCTGTGTCATCTGTTATGTCAGAACCGGACAGTATGTTTCATTGAAAGAAGCAAGGAAGAAAGAATGACACGAAAAGGCTTTTTTCTCAGTGGACAAGATGTTTTTACTTGTCTCTTGATTGGCTTGGGTAAAAGTGGAATTACCAAATGATTTGATTTGATTTGTCCAATGATGGACGTAAACAGTTCATCTAATAATCTGACAATTATGACATGAAAGTGCCTCCCCTTTTTCCCAAACAGCTTCCCAGATGGTCTTGTACTACAAACCATGTGGTGAGTCATGTTAGAACCTTCAATAAGAATAGTATAGCAGCTCAGGATAAGCAAAAATGTTTCACCTCAAACTGATATCTTTCATTAGTTAGAACCATTTAAAATGACACTCATTTCATGCCATTAAGTTTTTTTTGAACGTCAGGTGGACAAAGCTTCTCCCACACCTTAACTGAGTGTGGCTAAAGCGCCCAGCACACCTCCAAGTTATAGTGACCAACACCGACCCGTGATGACTCCCGTCTCGCCCTAAAACCAGCCTGTGTTGCAAAACTCTCCTAATGTCTGTGCAGGAAACCAATGAAAAAGGCGTTTCTATCGTTTCTGTGTGTTCAGCTCTCAGTAATTGTGTAGTTTCTAACTGAATCTCTGTGGTTTAACGTGTCGTTTCTCTTCAGGATCCCAGTTTGTACTCTTTCTGACACCTGCTGTATTTTAAGGTTTGATCAGGTTTGCTTTCAGCTGGTTTGGGAGCCGTGTTAAGTTACAGCATGTGAAAACCCCAAATTTCCCGACTTTGGTGCTTTGTAATAAAAGTTTTTTAAATAACTTAAAAAAAAGGACTTTTACTGTGAATAACTGATAGGAAATAAAATGTGTTTATCAAAACATAACTGAGCTTTGTCAGCAGCTATTCTTTGATAGTTTTCAAGGGGAGGCAGAGAGTTTAAAGCCGTTCTTTTCAACTATACGTCATCAGCTAAGGAAACTTCAATCAACTAGCCCTGTTGAACTGGAAATACAAATCGCACAAGCAAGCAAAAGCATCATGAGAGGGTTCAAGGTCCCTCTTGGTCCAGATGAGGCAGTTCTAAAGCTCAAGATCGGGGATAACAGCGATGAGCATAAGTCTTCTGAGATTATAACAAGATTTACAGTTACTTCACGATCCTGATTCCTCCCGGCGGCAGAGGGCAGGAGCATCTGTGCACCCGGTCAAGGTGCAGAAAGAAAAAGTTGGAAGAAGGGGCCTCGAATTTTGCAAGCCTCATTCAGCATTATATGAGGATTTGCTCTTGTTAAGTCGGTATATATATCGTACACGGCTGTCTTTATAAATGTCTGTTAAAGCTGCGGTGCTTTAATGCTGTGCACACAACCACTTTGCAAATATGTCTCAGGTAGGCTGAATGTGTAACTGGGCAAGAATACAACTTAGTACCCACATCCAAGTATTAAAACAAGTACGCCAACCCTCTCAACGATCCTTGAGAGTTTATAAGTAAATATTTACTATACTTTTTTTATGTCTCAGTCGAGCACGTTTTAATATCGTAACCAACTTTCCACTGAACCAGGAGGATGGCTGCATAATCATCTCCCTGCTGTGCCAAGAAATGTTTCTGGGTGGCACAACAGAACGGTTGTGTGTGTCAGCACTCTGCGGGTTGTTAGAACAAAATGGAAAAAAATAAAAAAAAAACTCAAATAAAAAAAGACACAAACAAGGATGAGTCAAGAGTGGGAGGAAGATAAAAACACTACAGGAATATAAACAATTTAGCAACATTCAGAAATTACACTAATAACAGAGCTTGGTTGACACAAATGGTTGTATTTTTCCTGATCAGAAAAAATAGATTTCCTCTATTATATAAGCATTTGGATCTGAGAAATGTTAGTGGTGAATATTCATTTGTTTTTTTTGGGTCTTATTCAACAAAAGTCAACAATGAGTCTTTGTCTTTCTTTTGAATTTGTTTGGGTAGATGTTGTGCTTGCCATGATTTAGCTATTCTTAAAATGAAACATGGACGATGTTCAGCGTCCTATCATTTGACACCTTTGTAAAAACACATTAGAAGTATTTCAAACATGACTCCAGTGTGACTTACTGTGCTTGAATAACATATTAAGACTCCCACATGTGATTGACAAGCATGAACTCTGGCACAAAGCCAGTGTTAAAGGTCAGAGGTTAAAAGACCACCTGCAGATAAGATGATGAAACACCTGAGCACAGAAGACAGAGGTTAGCAAGGAACAATGACTCGTCTGTTCCCGCCTAGAAGATTCTCATTGACTCATTCCACACACACACACACAAACACACACACAATGATGAACACACATGAACTCTTGTTTCAAGAAACCAGAAAAAACATCAATATACCAAACTGTTCTTTACTTTTATAAAGATTTAGAACACCAACAGCCAAATTAATCAAATGTCAATTGGTAATCTAACACACACACACACACACACACACACACACACACACACACACACACAACTGATGACGTTCTTATTTTGTGTTGTGATCAGAGGAGCAGCTGTAAACTCTCCTCCTCCCCTCAGTAATAAATATAAGCTAATAACAAAGCTCTGCTAATTTCATGATCATTTTCATGTTTTATTTTGTGGGAAGTCTTCACTGTAGAGGTCCTACAGTGAAGTGTTATTTTATTATTTAAAAGTTTGTACTATGAAGTGGCAAAATCAGGAAATGTTGGGTTTTCATCAGGAGAAACTTACTGTAACACAAGTCCAGA
This sequence comes from Sparus aurata, assembly GCF_900880675.1. Lineage (NCBI taxonomy): Eukaryota > Metazoa > Chordata > Actinopteri > Spariformes > Sparidae > Sparus > Sparus aurata. The sequence continues at coordinate 30,558,323 of NC_044191.1, forward strand.
ACAGCTGCGAGTGAGTCCAATTGGAGGAGGGGTGGTTTCGCTCTACTCCACGCAGTAAAACTATTCATGGAAAGGCGAATCGGCTTTGAAATCCCCCGAAAACATGCTTCTACACTGTAAGTGTTGCTGCCATTTTCACCAATTTCTACCATCTCTGTGAAGGTGAAGTTGTGCCAGATTTAGTCCAAAATGAAGTCCACAGTCAGTTTTTGTGACCAAAAGTCATGTGCGTGTATGGATTGTACTATTCCACTTCAATATGTACTATCCATCCATATCCATGTTTACATTGCATTGCAGGTCATATTATAGATTATTGGCTTGATATGTTTTAAATGCAGCACACTAACAGTAAAGCTGTGGTTACAATAATCACAAACCTTTTCTGTATATTGTTTCCCAAAACTATATGACAAAAGTTAATCATTGGTAGAAGTAAGTAGGCAACAAAGAGAATATTGTGGATCAGAGTGCTGAAGGACTTGTTCTGCTTTTGAGTGTGTACCTCGTATAACAACCCATTACTTTTTATTACTCTGTTTTGTCCATGGTAATTTGATTTGGGAGGCTGAATGGGTGATATAGTCAGGTCTGTTCTGGTGTGTGTGTGTGTGTGTGTGTGTGTGTGTTAGCCTAGGGGGACTGTGGGGAGAGCATGTCAGCGGGAGGGAAGCAACAAGAGATGGAAAGTAAAAGGGGAAGAGTGAGTAGCAGAGCAGCAGACAGGAGGAGGATGAGGAGGAAAGCATGCTGGAAGTCACATGGACAACTTCAGGAATTTATGAAAAACAATCAAAGAATGCAGCAGAAACAGTCCCACGACTGAACGTAAAGAAAAGAGACAAAGCTGATTGGTGTTGATGCGAAACAGACCGCTGACCTTCCTCCGTGACTTCTGACCTCCTCTGTCAGTCTGACAGGAAGTGTGCCCCTCTCCTGGCAGGAAATAGACTTATAACCTCTGGATTTATGGGAGTCAGTGGTATCTTTGTCTAATTACAATGTCGGGATTTATAGGAGTCGGTGTTAATTTCCCCAGAGAGAGAGAAAGACCCTCAGGATACCGTTGACATTTAAGTTGTGATGAGTATATTGAATGACTTTGTTGTAAATTTGACAGTTATTTGCCACCACAGATGAGTATAGATGTCATTCATATATCACATGCTAACAACAACTCTTGATTTATTACAAGTTTTAAAGACATGATGTTTTGAGAGAAATGTGTATAAACCACATGATGTGTTTCTGAACAGGAGACTGTAGATCATGTATGGGAAACTGGAAAAAAAAAGTCTTGTTCATGCTGTAGCTACCACCGAGGACACCGATGTTCTGTTATTCTTTCGGGGAATTTGGGTGTTTGAAAAACCTGGAGGAAGTTTGCATACAACATTAATCTGTACTTTACAGCAGAGTCCTGCATGGGTCTTATTTTGCAAACCCGCACCCGCCCGTACCCACCATACTTAAAAGCGCATCCGACCCGTTTTCCAACAGTAGCACAAATTACATTCCTCACTGATGACCCACTATAAATTGATACCGATGCCTGACCCGCACCCGAAGGAAAATTAGACAAATTAGATAGACTACATGCAATTTTTAAAAATGAAAGTAAGCTAGCGTGGGGAGTGGAAGTTCTGGGAGGGCGCGAAAATGCATGAATAAGCTCATATGAAATATAAATACTCATCATTTTGAAATGCAGGCATATTTTTGCAGATGTGTCTTCTAATAATGATTTTTTTTTTTTTGCACGTGACGGCTTGAAAATGGCCATCGCAAAACCTGACCCATGTTCTCCAGGCGTCCAACCCAATCCGCACTGTGTCCGACACAGTACGTTATTTTTCACCCTTTTCATCCAAATTGTGTGGGTCACCAGCGGGTACCTGAACCCATGCCGGACTCTGCTTTACAATCTCTCTTCATCTTTTTTAGACATAAAATTTGCAAAATAAATTGCTGATTACCTGTATATTTCCAGCAGGAGCAGACACCCGGTGTCCACTGAGAAAGCCTAACCCCTTTTTCTATGTTTTGTCTGAATAATCATCGTTATCATCAAAAACAGAAAATGCATCGTCACTATGTTGAAAATTACTTTTCTTGGCTTATACAATGTTATAAGTTTTGTTGCAGCACGGGGACGCGATGACAAATAAAATGTACAGGAAACTTAACAGGACAGTTAAAGGAACACATGGAATGTTTTAAAAATCCAAATGATGAGACCACATTAATGGTTCATTATCAAATTTACTGGAGGATGGTGGAGTTGGACTCTGGACTTCAGTATTTTTAAAATCCTGGCTGCAGCCCTGGTGGTGTTCGTTAGAGAGGCGTTTGGCATTCTCCTGAAAAAGCCACAACTTCTCTAACTAAGCTGGCTAAGACAGGAGGAAGTGTGATAAAGCAAAAGTGATCTTTTAAATCTGCGTCTTTGTTTATCTTCCTGGGAAACAACTATCGACTCCGCTCCGCTTTATAATTGCAGCCCAGAACTTCTCTCTATCTGGGACAAGTTAACTTTTTTGTTTTCCATTTTACAAAATGTTTGCCAGGCTTGTTTTTGTTGATTAGAAAAAAAAAGAAAAAAAAAGGTTTGGGCAGCGTCTACTGGGGACTTTGTAGTTGTACAAAGAAAACTGTCTGGCAGCGGGGTAGGACGGAGTCACAGAATAAAGGACGAGGGGGACGCAGGGAAAGGGAGAGATGACACATGCACAGTCAGTCAGCTCGGCAATAAACAGTAAAGTGGACCGCCTCATGGAGACACAACACAAAGCTGTTCAATTAGATTTCCGGAGCATTTGCCTCAGACCCAATACAGAGGCGAAGGACCCTTGCTGATTGCAATCAGTCAGAGTGGCAGGCAAATTAGATTACTATTATACATAAAAACTATCAAATGTGCCTCCTTCCCTTCCTCCTCATTGCTTCTTTTTCATTATTTATCATGCTATTGGCTGTCAAAGGGTAAATATAGGTGTATAAAATACCACGCTCAATCCGGTGTGATGGTGATGATGTTTTGTGACCCCTGCAGGATGGAGCACTTGTTTTTTCGGGAGACAGACTTGATTGCTTTTTGGAAAGTGCATATTGTTCTCTCGAAGCAGACGATGTGACTTTGTTATTTCCTGAATGCAGTTAAAGTAAGTTAACTGTTTTAAACGACAAAGATCCCTCAATCATTTAAAGAGGCTTTCCTATTTCTTTTTCCTGGTAGTGCTCATAATTGGGTGGAGTAAAGGGGGGGAAAATTACACATTCCAGCCACCTATTTTCCAGGAAGTCTTAATCATTCTTGTTACCATAGATACCATTCAAAGCTATTATCACTATAATGCCAGTAATTTACATATTCAAGTTACCTCCACTTGATGCAGATGGTGTCTCTGCGGCATATCTTTCCCTCACTTGTGGTGAAGATGAATAGGAAGCGACACTGATGCTGCGTGCACGTTACCTCGCATTAACTAATGTTGGCTGGTTCAAAAACTCCACGTATGTTCAGTTGCTTGCAGGGAGATGCACAGACCTCCATGAGGTACTGAACCGTGCAACCAGTGGGGTGATTACCTCCTTTTCTGCATGTGATAAAGACGGAAACACTTGTGTGAATGTCAAAACTCAATCCAATCCATCCATTTATTGATATGACTTCTGCCATAAAAGCCTGAAATATGTGCCCTGTGTTCAACCAGGAAGAAAAATACCGTACTGATTGAATGAGCTGAGGGAATGTATGAGTTGAGCCTCTCAGTGTTTCCTTGCACACCGCACAATGACCTCTAGTATCCCCCATTTTCCAGCCCGGTCGCCAGGTTACAATGTTAGCAGCTAACGTTTCTGCACAACACAAATACCACAATATGTCGGTGTCACTGGCTATGTATTCGTGCAAAACTGGTAACCATGGTTGGAGTTTGTGTTTGGGATTTCTGTGACACCCCTGGCCAGTTCTGACGAGAGGCCACGGTGTTTCAACACTTGTAAGCTTGTCACCACGGGTGGCTAAAACCAGATATTGTTCACGGGAACTTGGGTCGAAAAGACCTGGTGTTTTTAATGACACCTTCAGACATATCCAGTATGTTTTTGGCACCCAAAATGAGGTGTTTTCAACCAAAACATGATTTTTTCCTGACCAAGCATTTTTTTCTTTCTCAACCTAACCTGAGCATAAGCACATTGTTGTGACAAGACAGTACTTGTCTAACCTGGTGATATTCAAGCTGCAACATGAAGAAACTTAAATGCGGTTTTGCTGAAACATACTTTGCTGACATTTATTCTTGCAATTGGCTCACAGTTTTTTTTATGACAACCACAAAAAAGCCAATGAAGACACTGCCCTGAATGACATGTTCATTCATTGTAGTTTATCTTGAGCTGATCCCAAATGTATCCGTCCTAAGACAGCACTGTGTCACTAAGACAGCAACACAGTGTGAGCATATGAGTTGCCCGCAAGGTGCCTTACACATAGATTGTGAATACATGTGACCTATTAATTGTTTAACAGTGTTTCCAACACATATATTAAAACTCATTTTGGGTTTGCAGCTAAATACAGTCCCTAACCAAAGAAATATTTACTCCTGTTTGCTAAAACCTTAAGTGCTATTTTAGCAAATTATTTAGCCTTGTGGAAAATTCAAATATGTTAATTTCAGTAGAGACAGAGGGATTTGGAGCTGTGAGTCACCAACAAGACAGTGAAGAAAGCACTGAGAGACAAACAAACACATTGTTGGTTTTAGTTTTTTTTCATTATATTTTTTGACAGCAGAAAAAAAAAAAAAATTACTGTCTTCCTTTTCCAATAAGGTGAAGGCTACTGTGAAGTCTGAGGGCCACCAGTCCCCCTGAAGGACGCAGGATTTGTTCACAACTTGAACGAAAGTGATGTTTGAGAGTCTCAACTCACAGATGTTTTTCTCAGGCAAGTTTTGAAGCTGTTGTGCAAACCACACCTGTGCATCCTGATGATCCAGATTAGCGGAATTGTTGGGCAATAAACTCTAGGTATGTTCTTTTTCCAACTTTAAAAGTTGTTTTTTTTTTATCATGTATAGGTACCGGTGCAGACATCCCTGATTCAAAAACAAGTTCCAGGTGCGTTCGGGTTCCCCACTCTCAGCAAGATGACCAGCAGCACTTAAACTAGACACAAATTATATAGGAGGTAAGTAACCTCTTTCTCACCCCCTAATTTGCAGACACCAACTTCTCTACCTCCCACTCTTTAATGGGAGTATGAATGCTCGTCACACCATGTGTATTTAACCTTGAGAAACTCATTTCTCATTTCCACAATCAGGCTCCCGTCACCACAGAGAACAGGGCTGTTTATACCGGCAGATAACCGGCGACTCTTCTGAAGACTCGCCTCCACGATTTACGATGTAACTGTCAGGTCACCCAGTTACTGGTGATTGACGACGCGCAATGATAGTGTTGCAACACTGGGCATTTAGGTCAACTGGTGTTTGATAAGGAGCAGAGTTTTTTGTTACTGTGATTGCCATTGTGTGACAACTTGTGTCGTGTTTGTTTCGTGTTTCTGCTTCACTGATTTGTCTCCTGAGACCTGAATCGATTTTCTGTGTTAGGTCAATAACATCGTAACACACTTCAGCGTACAATCACCGTCGTCAGTTCCCTTCGGTGAGAATAAGATAAACAGAATATTTCTTCATTGCTCTTCTTTTTTTATTTTAAAAACGCAGACCAAACTTCATAAAACTCCCCGGAGTAACTGTTAGTCCTTGCGATTACATTTTAAACGAGGCAATATCCATTCGCCATCCACTTTGACCAGTCATCAAAAAAAACATGCTTTATCTGGGTCTTCCAATCGCGGATAACAATCCTTGAAGCATCAACAAGGTCGGCCAAGTGCAAGTCCATATTCTTGTTTACTTGCACCCGGTGGTAGCAGAGAGATGTCTCCTAATAAACACAGCTGAGATATTCTGCCAACAGTTACTGCAACCACTCTCTGAAAGTTTAGCTGCTCATTTCCAGAGAGACAAAACACATGAACCATCCCACAATGGATTTAGCACATTTGTCCTTTCACCACTTCCAGCAGTCATTATCAAAAAACCCATCAATGACCCACCAATATATCCGCCGAGGCCTCCTTCATATGCAGACTGTGTCACTCTTCATAACCCTGCGCCTGACTTCCTACTTTGCTCCTCCTTTTCCCTTCATAGCCTTATTATTCAATATGAAAAATAAGGTAATAACAGTTTCAGAGTATTGAGCCTTTTCACCACAGGAGTTACTTTCCTGGAGTTTATGGGGTTTACTTGACTCGACAGATATGGATATTTTGCTGAAGCATGCAGCTGTAGCAGAATTCACTATCAAATCAGGTTAAATATCAAACTCATTAAATGAGTTCATCATGGCTGCCCCTAATCAGTGACAAAGTGGTAATTTGTTAGGTTGCTATGCTTTTTATTTTTTTGTCAAATCAACTAATGAGAGGATACCTTTGTGTGGCAGTTCATCAAATTTGTAGAGGTAGAATAAAACCAGAGTATCCCACCATGATAAATCTCCCCGCGGTTGCATAAGCTGATCAAGTTCTTTCAACTAACCAGCAACACAGTGTTACAGCAGCGCACTTTGTATATAACGATTACAGTTCAGCTAACTTTAATGCATCTCTTTTGTGACATTTGAAAGCTTCAATTAAATTCTGCCTGACTGCTGGGTGGGAATGCTGCAACCGTGTCACAATAAGCGGTGGTAGACCACCACCTGTTATGATAGACCACCGCCTGTTGTGATAAACACGGCGGCCCCTTTAAGCCAATCTGGACCGCAGTGACGGATAAATAGCGCAGACAGGTGAATACATTAAAACACATTTACGATACACACAGGGTGAGTGGACAGTGCGTGTGTCTGTGTCTGACAGGGAGGTGGAGGAGGTATCTGTGTGAGGAAAAGAAGAAAAAAAAGAAAGAAGAAATGACAAGGTTGAACAGCTACAAGGGTAGTGGAGGAAGGAGACATAGAGCAAAACAACAGAGGATGGAGGAGAAGTGGATGGTGTGATGGGTAGAAGAAAAAAGAGCTGATATGGAGGGAGAGGCAGGAAGTCCCCACTGAGACGGACATGTCACACACCAGCGAGCCTGACACACGGAGAGGGAATATCGCATTTCTCTCACTCTCTACCCGCCCCTCCCCTTTTTTCTAATAAACATTTCTTCTTTTCTATCTCCTTCTCCTCCTCCTTCTTGTTCTTCATTCTCTTTTTCAGCTGAAAGCACAGTACAGTAACCGGCACTCAACGAAATCTCTTTTAGTTTCCCCCATTGAAAAGCGTTTCTTCATCTTTGAAATGCGGCTGCTCGATAATGCATGAACTTTATGCATAACTTACCTCCTGATTTCCCCGGCACTGTGTGCGTTTCGGCTCCATCCCTCCACGGGGCGCTTACATTAACGCTCATTGTCGCGCGTATAACGCTGAGTCTGGCCTCTGCATTCCCTCGCACACATGTGCTAAATACTTAGCACACATGAAAGCTCACAAACACACATGCACACGGAGCGCTTGGCTCGTGCTGGGAATTACCTGTTTACCTAATTAACAGCACTTGGCTGGAGGCTAAAGATATGCAAACCAGGAAGAGAAAAATAAACAACATAAAATAAAACGTTTCCTGCCCAACCTCCTCTGGAGGGAAAAAAAAACTGTTCAGTGAGACTGTGAAAGCAAAGGAGAGGAGGAGGGGGAAAAGGTTATACGCTGTAAAGTATTTTGTTTAAAACACTGATCCTATTACATGCGCCTTTATCTGGAGTAATTCTCTTCATGGCCCCAGATTAAAAAACAAATAAAGCTATAGCCGAGGTTTGGCTTTGATATTTCTTGCTCTTTCTGTTGCTCTGAAGCCACACGAGGTGGTGCAGCATCTCCTCTGACAAGCTGCGTTTCTCTTTTTTCCCGTATCTGAGGAGGCACAGCTTTCTTTTTATTTCTTATTTTATTTATTTTTTTGCTTCATGTTTCGGTTGACTCACCATGAAGTCTGTCAGAAGTTTTTTTTTCCTTGAGAACAAAAATTAGGAGGCTGCGTTTCACATAAAATGCAGTCGGACAGTCTAATATTACTTTAAAAGGAATGTGGCCAGCGAGTGGAAACTATAACCCCCGATATCAGTCTGTCCTTCCTGTGAAACCAGTGCCGCCCACGAGACTGATAACTTTTTCTGTTTAAACTGACCTAATCAATGTGTGTGTGTGTGTTTGTGTGTGTGTGAGAGAGAGAGAGAGAGAGACTGCAGACATGTGTCAGCTAAGCTCTGTCTATCTACTTTTATCTGCTCTTGATCAACACGGGGGATGTTAGCCAGACCCAGGAAAACCCCCCAAAATTACATCTTGAAACACACACACACACACACACACACACACACACACACACACAAACACTCAAAAGTCCACACACCCTCTCACGTCCACCCGCACTGCTGCCGCCCCCCCCCCCCCCCCCCCCCCCCCCCTTCCCTGGGGAAAAGTATTGATGAAAAGACCATGAAACTGGCTTAACAAGACTAATTCACACATACATACAATAGTCGCACAAAACTCTCACACACAGTATAGAGAGCTCTTTCACTCTCCGATACAAGGCGAAAGAATTAAACATGACCATATGCGCCTCTGAGACAAAAGAGGCCAGCTGAGGGTTTTGTTTCAGCTCCGTTACAGATGCCACAAATGTGCCAGCCCATTACCCACGGATACAAGGGCATGTGCGCGAATGCACACACGATCCTAAGACTCGCACACATAATAACCGGCGAGTATCTGAACTCGCACACACAGACACACAACCGCACCCAGGCACTGAAAACGTCACGCTGAAAAATCAGCACAAGGCCAGAAGTCAGACAGATATTTATGTTGGGTCATTTAACTGAACAAAGAGAGCTAATGGGAGTCGCCTCCTTCAGGCACGAACAACAGCTTCATATAGGTGGACACTTGGCAGCATTCAGACGGCACGTGATATAAAGTCTGAAAGATCATTAAAAAGGGTAATGCAGCCATTATTAGCCCATTATCCAGCTTCAAACTCGTACAAAGGGAGAGTATTTGTGTGTAGGCGATCATGTCCTTTCACTGTGCAATCCTTAGCGTGGATGTTGGGTTAAAAACCACACAGCTAGGATAGCAATCAGTAGAGCGCATACCTCCGCCAAGACAGTCCACTATAATTCAAGCAAGCCTGATCAAATAACCAAGTCAACACTCTGAATAGATAGCCAGATAGCTCAGTTTGCCATGCAGACAGTGGTTTGGAGTTCTGGGACCAGGGGAGTGTGAGGAGGTTTGGACCGGGATGGGTCGAGGATAGCCAGATAGATAGTTAGAGTTATAAACACAATACAAAGCCATCACAATATCAAAACTGCCATTTATTCACATGCTGTTGACAGTTTTGGTTCATGTTTGGACATTTTTTCCACAATTTCCCAAATTCTCACATATAGCCCCTTTAAAGAGAGTGAGAAAACAATTCCCGGTTCTGTCCCCGGGACTAATCTTCCATCCAATATTTTTAGAAAACCCATTCAATAGTTTTTGTGTTTTTTATAATTCTCATGCTCACAAACCAGCAAAAGAAATAAAATGTGCAGAAGATACTAAATATTTAGTTTCATATCTTCGGTCAGTTTCTATAACTTTAAATATGTGTGATCAATTAAGCAGAATCAGAGCCAACACACAGGAAGCAAACAACCCCACAACCATCGTCATATTCCACCCAAATGATGCTAAACCAGCTTTGCGCGAGAAACACGTGGAAGGAAACACAAAGAGACATCTTGTGTGAATCAAACAGCCAACTCTGGCAGGTAACATTGGGTTCATGCAGACTGTGATCTGTGTCCAACGCCAAGCGAGAAGTTTTTATTATCCTGTCATTCTGCAAGGAACTGCTGAAAACTTTTAATGAAGCCAAACTTGGATATAGTATACCAATATGTGATTGATTCTGAGTCATTTCAACATTTTGAAAACTGTCTGTAGGTTTTCATCAGAGCGCCTCAGATTCAAACCTCTGTCGATTTTTATTAAGAAAACTTTCAATATAGTACATTTCTCCGTACATTTTCAGCCACATTTATTCAAAATGGTATCGTGGAGACACACCTTGTGCAGGGTTACTCACTGTGTTTACATGCAATTATACAACCAAGATACAACTGGCTTACTACATTTCTTGAGCATGTAAGGGAAAGCGTTTGCAGCCCACTCACAGCTTTTTTTGCTTTATTTTTGTGTGTAAGGGTTAGTGTTAGAGAATAACTTCCAATCGGGAATAACACGCAAACTTTTCCCAACACTGGGTATAAATGGCCGCCCTGTCCTTTCTCAGCACCGGCTTTCAGTGACTGTAATGTCTGATTCAGAATTTATGATGTTTTTGCCTGTTAAGTTTCTCGCTGTATCAAATTTCTGCGACTGAAGAGTCATAAATTCTTGCTGCAACTCGACTTGTCTGGAGCCGTGTGAATGATACTCGCCGTCTTAAGCTCGCAAAGCATAAAAATAGAAAGAAAAATATCCACTTCCTATCAGCAACAACAACATTCCTCTCCGTGTAATTCGAATCCAGCACAAGAGGAACACTGCATCCAATATGAACTACAATGACTATCATAGAACATACAATGAGTATGATTCTTAAATGGTCTTATCCTACTACAGTAGCTGGTGACACATCAGGTCCAAGAGTCCGACTAAATTAGCCAGCGGATAAGTTTAGTCACCATCTCCTCACCCAGTTTCTGCAGTTTATGTGAATGTTACATTGTGTTTCTTCAGTTTTCAGAGCCTTCAACTGATTAGCGAGAGCACCGGGTAGAATGGGGTTGCAGTCGATGACAGCCTCCTTTCCGACGAACAGTAAGTTGGACTTCGCAGGTTGTCACTTTCTCCAATTATTCCCATACGTACGTGGGAGGTCCATGTTTCTGCACTTTTACAGGAGAGTGAGGCCTTGAGTGCTCTGATACAGAGTTCGTGCTCTCCGCTAACTACCAGAATAGACCACCATAATGACCTTAGCGTTGCTCATAAGAAAGTTTCAGATACGGTTTATTCTCAGTGATGCAGCCAAACGTTCAACATATACTGAGGACAAGGAGCTTTTGACTGCTACCCTCAAGGTGTTTCCAGTACACCATATGACTAACTATAGGCCTCTCTGAATCTTTGATTGCGTATAATACACTGAAAGGATGCACTTTATAATATATGTTGGGTGTGCCTTGGATAAAACGGATCATTGAAGTCATCCGGCACCGGCCTTCTCACGGTCCCCTGGGCACTTAGTCTTAGTCTTAGTTTTTTTATGCTGCCTTGTTGCTAAACTATGCAATGCATAAAGATGAGTCAGGTCTCTCGTCTCCGCACACTTTGTTGTTTTAAAATGGAAAAAAACTACCAAAATAACAGTGACAGAAGTTACTGTCTGTACAGCAACTAATGTTCTTGATGCACAGTCACTGTTGGGAGTAAAAGCAAGGTAATGATCGATGGCTGCGACCACAGAGCCAATGCAGCGAGATCGTAAAACTGTGATCCTTAACAGCATCCTGGCACCAGCCTGAAGACCACGATGAGAGCCTCAGAGCCAGTGTAGCAAGTTAGTGATGCATTAAGCCGCTGTGTCTGGGATCAGCGGATGACGACGGCTCCGGTATTTCATGCTGTTCAATAAAAGCTTATGAAGACTTGAATGTAAAAAGTTTATTATGACTTTATTATTAGACAAGAGACTTTCAGGATTCACTTGCAACAACAATAACAAGGGTCAGTGTAAAGAGAGAAGTGGAATGAAATGGAGTGAACAGAATGTACTGTATGTGGGTTTTGTTTTGCACAAATGCAGAAAAATGCATTTACAAAAGGACACATTTTAATAGCCGCTGTGCTTCTTTCCTTTCTTTCATTACACAGGTGACTAATTAATTGCCTTCTCCTGTCTCAGTTCCTTTGAGTATCCCACAGGCTGAAGGCAATTATCAGCACTTTTACCTGCTTTTACCTGAGAGGTAAATACCACATTTAAAACCGTACAACAGAATAAACAAAGCTTCACCTGCTGTGCCAAACTACCCTCAATCCATTAGTCTTCATGTGTGTGAAAGTGTGTGTCAAGTTTTTCCAGACGGAGTCAAGGCTGTGCCAACCAATCACGGCTCACAAATTGAGAGACGGGGCGAAAAAGGCATTTATTTTTGTGAAGTATAAAAGTTCCCAGAGGCCGACGGCGCTCCGACTCCTCATGTCCGCACAGAGAAACATCAAAACCCAAACATACACACAGAAACACACTCACACTTGTATAAAATACAGTACCAAGGCTGAGTCTTTCTGTATGACTTAGACCTTCATCCTCTCTACTGTTTGTTATTCCTTCTCTAATGCACCTCTGTATCCTCTGCGAGCAGACAAGCTGTTTGTGTAAATGTAACAACTGTCCCAATCTGCTCCCAAATCTCCGGAAACTGTTACCTGATTCCTGCAAGAACAACAAGGGAGTTTGTAACTGTCGCCCTTCGGGCTGCAGAAAAGGAGGAGCTCATATAATATTCATACAGACACAGTCAGCCAGTCAGTCAGTCATATACACACAGACCCACTGCCTTGGTGCATGCACTCACTCACTAACACACATTTGGATGCTGATGTTTTGCCAAATAAGACCTCGGGGTTATTCAGATTTTCAGTTCCCCTGAAATGAGAACCATCAGACTGAAAACTCCCTCGGAATGAAAACGTGGGCTCCGCTTCCACGGCATATGTTCAGCACCGAAGATCTGATTGCAACTTGTCTTTGTTTAATGTCTTTCAGTCTCGAACGCATCTGAATTTTTTATGTCACTGTTTTCCTTCTTGTTTTGTACTTTTTTTGCCGCACTGCAGGAGATTAATGTAAAAAAGGGGGGCTGTGCGTTTGCAATTTGAATTGCTGCAGGGCACTTGTGGGTATGTTAATCTATTTCCACATGCTATACGTATACAGCAGTCACATGCCGAGTTTTCCCAAGCTGATTTTTTTTTTTTTTCTTTTTTTTTTACAGGAAGGACTTAAAAGGACCTTGAATCTCAATATCGTAGCGGCATCCCACAGTCTCTGTATCCAGGCAACAGTGACAATGTAATTTCCGTGCAACAGAGCCGCTTTATGTCGGACGTATACTGCACATGCAAAAAGTAGGTCTTTTTAAATTTTGTTGTCAATATCTTAACACACAGAGTCCAATAAATACCCCTAATTAGGAGCCAGAAGAATCAGAAGCTGTCTGTTCTCGTCGACTCATCAATGATTCATGATACTTGTATTACCCTGCAAATGGAGCTGCAACAAAATCAGTGTGAACCGGGCTGTTAAAGAAGCAATCAGATGTTGGTAAAATTCTGAACATGATCACTATGATCACAAAGCCCCTCTATTCAGCCTCATTGAGGAAGAGAACACTTTACAAACTCTCTCACATGAGGACACAAACGCTAACTAGAAGTTAACAGCACCCTTCAAAACATCACATCACAGCAGTGTCACAAAATAATAAAAAAACATGGCAAAGGAAAGCGACGGAGAACGGAGCAAAAGAGCGTGAAAATGAGCAGAGTTACAGAATCTGTTTCATGGTCCAGATCTGGAGACTTTTAAAGCTGCATCCATTTCCAAGCCGACAGCACATTACTTATTTACTCATCCAACAGGCGCACAGCAACATTAGCATTCATTTGGAAAGGTGGTAAATATGCTTTGTCACCGCGATCGCTGCCTGCTGTGGCTGATGAGGACGGTGAAACTGAACCAAAACACCGATGTAACGTGCTTCAAAATCAAAGCAATGTGATAATTGTGGGTTCATCTGCTACATCGGCAGAAGTCGTGTGATCCATTATTAGTATAACCTGATTGTGTTGTCAGTGCAGCTCTTAGTTGCGCACTGCTAAGAAGCTAAAGCATGACATTTAAAGCTCTATTTGTTTGCGTGCTTACTTTACTCATTAGTCGTACGAGCATTCAGGTTGTTATAAAATGCACAATATGTAATGTCACAGAGGATGTTTGCGGAGTATTGTGTGGAGGGCCGAGCAGAGAGGTGAGGGTGGAGCCGCTGAAGCTGCTCAGAGCTGGCTAAAATCTTGAAATGTCCTTAAGATGGGTCCGGGTTCCTAAGGGTCAAGGAAAGAATAATGTGTAAAGCCAGAACCTCTGGAGGAATAAACACCCGCATTGAATTCTGCGCTGATCCGGAGCAGTTTACTGATGAAAGCAGAGCTCATTACTTTTAAACCTGAGGATTAAAAAGTGGATTTATCTGACTGCAGCTGCAATCTGCAGAAGTGACCTCCATTGTCGGGTGTTTAAGTTCTGCAATGTTGACTTAAGTGGAGCTAAAGGGGAAACCTAATGTTACAAAGGAGAGGGGGAAAAGACCCAGAGACCCAGACTCTCTGGTTATTCTGATAAAGAGGTCGACCTAAATTCAAACACACAGACACACTCCATCTTGTCGAGCGTCGTTGCTCGCCATCTTACGGCTAGCGTGAGGTAAAGAAATCTGTTTGGGGGGAATAAACATAAATCCTGCAGTCAAACTATGCAAAACAGAAGGCGAAGTAACATGAAATCATGTAGTTAAGGTTATAGAGTTTTATTTGACTTGTTCTCTGCCTTGAATTCTCTCTCCGGTTTTATGCCAGAAGTTATAGCAACAAAAGAAAACGCACAGTTACCTTGAGTGAAAATGACAATTTCTCTGGGTTTGAACACCGTTTGAAACATTTTGGACGTAAGCACACAACTCCTACACTTTAATGCAGAAATCTCTAAATGACTGCGTATATTTTCTCCACTATCACAGCTTTTCAGTCGGTGCTGCTGAAAAACAGAAAAGGAGAAAAATATGTTCACTGGACTTCTGTAAATACTGTGAATAATTGTATACAGTGTATACCAGGTCCATTGGCAGATAAAAATAAATCTGGCATCGACTTCAGAGTAATGGAGGCTTCTGCATGTGCAAGTATACACACACACACACACACACACACACACACACAAATACTCTCATATGCATGTTTACAAGCATAAAAAGGGACAAACACTAAGGTTTCCTCTCATTCTGTCAGGAAATCATTAGTCATCATTTACAGGGACTTTGTGTATGTGTGTGTGTAACATACTTTATTTCGTGTATTATAGAATGAGTGGGTGCTCGGGTTTGTGTGTGTGTGGACGTGTCAGGTCTTCTTCCTTCTGGCATCTTCTGAACCGTGTGAAGGTCAACCAGGCCTGAGAGACGTGACACAGATACAGGCTAAAGCAGCAGACAGCACGAGTCTTTCACTTCCTCAGCTGGTGGTGGTGGTTGGCCATCCATCTGTGGCGTGTACTGTAGTTCAGCAGGAGGGGGCGGAGGAAGAGGAGACCCGTGAACATGAAGAGGAGGAATTAGACAAAAGAGCCACGAAGTAACAGGAGGGTGTGATTAGAGGTGACGCAAAGGCAAGAGAGGGTGGAGAAAAAAATGAACAGTCGTGTCTCATTTTTAATCAAAGAGGCCTCGTTTCTCAGAATTAAACGTTGCTCCATTCATAACAAACAAACCAAATTAAATTGAGGGAAATTAAGAGAAAAACAAACCGTGGCTGAAAGGATTAAAAAAATTAACATTCATGCACTAAAATGTCTAAAAAGGGCTCGACCTGTGTTGTAGAATTTTGTTGAGTTGTGAACCACGCGCTACATTTAAAACCAGAGCAATCCCCAAGTATGTTCAAGCTAACGGTAACTTCTGGGAGTGAGTCGTCAAAAATAACTTGAATAAAACGTTAACACATTAACTCATCTGTGAACATTTCAAGTCAAGGAGACAGATTTTCATCAGCAATGGTGGCGGATTAATGATGGAGACAACGGCTCTGATCATCTCATGTTACTTGTTTTTTTCTGTCATTTACAGGCATTAGTTTGTAATTAACACTGCGTATCATGTGAGAGTTTATTATATCCTAATAATGATAACACTGTGTTAATCAAATGTTCCACTTCCTAGGGATAAATAAAGGGCAGTGAAAAGACACAGATCAGGAAGAGAAAAGGAAGAAATGGAACTTGAAGGGGGTACAAGAGAGATGAGTAAGGAAGTTGTGCAGGAAGTAATACAATTTCTGACATGAAGACTAAATGTCAAAAGTCCTGACACCGAGTCACACGCAGATATTGACCGAACTGACTGACTGAAGTGTTAATCATTAACTCGACAAGGACGCGAGCCACTGCAGGGCTGCGAGACACATAAATCAATCGGAGCGCTCACACGCTGTTGGAGAATCAGTTTGACTCTCAAATTCAAACGTCACCCTCATGAATTAAAATGAGTTCTCCAAAAATAAGACGACTGACTAGAAAAAAGGATTGATAGTCGGAATGACAAACTGGACTTGAAGTGTAAAAAGATTGAAATGACAGGCCAAAGAGCACAGCCAAATATGCAGTTAGCGGGGTTCTGACAGGGGATGTTGTCCATGACGGCGCGCTGATCAACTGATGTCCGGTTGATCTCAGATCTCCCGGCTGACTGCTCAAACTGACTCTGCCATGTTATGCTGACGTGCGATCCGTTTCACACACGTCAACATGCGACCGGCCCGGGCTGTTGTGACTCTGTTCATATAAAGGCACACATGTACAGAAGGAAGGGACCTGATCTGTGAGATGCTACCTTCAGCTGGCGTGTGAACGGGGCCGCAGAGACAATGTCAACCTTCGACTTCCAGTTTACCGATTGCACACAAAAGCCCCCCCCCCCCCCAGCAAAACCCCATCCGGCAATAATCATGAAGGGAATAGTAATTTGGCGGTGAGGGCTCTGAGCGCTCCGACATCAAAGCGAAGAGAGGGAGAGAGCGCGAGGGGAAAGAGAGGTAAGAGGTTAGAGAGTGAAGGGAGCGAAAACAAGAGGGAGACAGAAGTGAGCAGGAACAATATCTCAGACCCAAACAAACCCTAACTCAGGTTGGTAAATAAGGAGAAAGTTGCGAAAAATAAACTTTGAACATGATCGTTTTTTATCCCTGATGGGAGTCTCCTGAGCTGCATATCGCGCCTGTTGATGAGACTCAATAATTCTCGGCGATGCATCAGACGTTAACGGTGCAGGATTTTGAGCGTGAGGAACTTGCAGCACTGCTTTAGACTCAGCGGACGCTTCTTTTCTACAATATTCATGTGGGGTTATTATGCAGCAGCATTGCTTATCCTCCACCTATTTGTGGGCCTGTCTCCCTGCCTGCCTGCTTATACATCTGTGTATCAGCTCGATCTTCACCTGTCTGTCAGCGTCTCTCCATGTTTCTCCCTTATCAGCCTGCTCTCTTCCATATCTGCTCATGTCTGTTCTAGTGGCCGTCAGTTTTACTGTGATCCGTCTACGTTTCCGCAGCTCTAAATATTTTCTTTTGACTTACAGATAAGATTACTTTCATGTAACTCATAATTATGTTTCGCTTACAGATAAAAAAAATAAATAAAACCTTCAGTGGTTGTGTATTTGTTGTTGCCAAATGCAAGAAATCAACCTGACAAGACGCATTTTTTTTGCTCCTTGTCAGGACATTGTATTGACGTATGAATTGCTCCATGTCTAATCTGAACACCTGACTCGTCGTTGGGCGATATGATGAAAGTGAAGATGCATTTTTCCCGGCCCAAATAATTGTGGTTCGTGATGTTATCTTGACAATCATCGAAATGTGCGTAAAAACTCTTAAAATGGCACTGAAACATAATTAACCTTGCTTTGAGGTAAGTTTGCAAGCAAGTTTCTCATTTCCTCGCCTTTCTTTCTTCTCCTTTGTATGGAAGCCGCAGAATTCCCACACATACGATTTCACTTTTTCGTAGAGGTTCAATAGACTAGCCCTGCTGTCAGCCATGGTGTCAATGTAAGGTTAACTTCCCATGGTGATAAAAATAATCAGGAAATCAATATAAACTTCACGATATCGAGCTTAGATTTTTCAAGTTGCATGGAATCAATCTGTAGTATAGGAGACTATGTAATCATTTATAGGTACAGGTGTTAAGATTTCGATTACGAATCTAAAATCGACTGAAACAAGCTTTCAGTTTCGATCAGCGATTCTCCCAGTATTTTTTCTTTTTGTACACACTTGCTTGCTTTTGCGCCTGGTGCACGCCTGAAGCAATAAATAAAAAGAAAACAAGAACACGACACAGACTCGCCTGCAGCTGAAATTCTTGTGAGCACGAAGACAATTAACTGACTGGTACAGAAGGTGACTCCAGCAGCATCTGAGATGTTGTATATTTTACTTTTATTGATTTGTTTCAGAAGAGGGATTACTCAGGACAGACTTGAGAAGCTGGACTTTGAAACAAACTGAATTTCTATCTCCTTTTTTTTTTTTTTTTTCTTTTGGTTTAATCTCCGAAGGATGGTAGCTTTTGTTGAACTCAGAATCTAACCTGCAAAAACCCACCAGGACGAAGTCAAACTGTTTCTGTGAAATACCTTTATCTCTAGAATTGTGAAAAAGTGTAAATTACGGTTATCAGGACATAAAACCAAGGATATGTTGATCTTTACAAATCCAGGTGTGTTAGCCCGTCAAAGGCAAAATTTTCAGTGCTGAAAAATAAATGGATGTAATAAATAAAGAAATCAAATTGTGGATTTTGGAGAATCATGAAACCACTATTATTTATGTTGAACACTAAGCCACTAGGCTGTTGCATCACTTTAAACGTTCACAACATATAAACAGGAAGAACAAAACAACCCCCCCGTTTCTCCACAGGACATCATATGGCTCATGTTATTTATCCTATGGATCATTTCTGTGTTGCTGACCTGTGCAGGCTGTCAACCAGTCCGTCGTGAAACATGTCGTAACCCTCCTGTTACCCTCCAGTGCAACCAATGTCTTACACTATTTGAAATAGAGAGAGTGAGAGAGAGAGAGAGAGCCTGTATCTGCCCACCACTAACGAGGCATGTTTGGAAATTCTCATGATTGTTGTAGCTGTGAATGTTAGAAATTCACATTTAAATCACCACAGTCATTATTGGCAATAATGTGTTGCACACTGCTTGCAAAACAGATGCCTCCTACACCTCCTACACACACTTAAATTGCAGTCGAACTGGCCGTTGCTCATTGGCTCCTAATGTCCTAAACAAGTGGTTTCACTAAATATAGTTAAAATTTGCAAGTTGAAAATGCCAAATGGTAAAAGATGGTGGACCCCAATTTTCTCTGAGAGCAGTGCTGATTTAAGATGCTAAGATTAAATA